>NW_027480479.1:1456057-2912115 GCF_051401765.1 Calliopsis andreniformis | reverse complement strand
ATTGGGTATTGTTGATTGATGGATGAGGGTTGAGGATTGAGGATTGAGGATTGAGGGTTAAGGATTGAAGATTGAGTATTGAGGTTTGAAGACTGACGATTGAGGGTTGAGGATTGGGGATTGAGGATTGAGGATTGATTATTGAGTATTGAGGATTGAAGATTAAGGATTGAGGATTGAGGATTGAGGATTGAGGATTGATGATTGGGGATTGGGGACTGAGTGTTGAGGTTTGAGTGATGAGAATTGATGTTTGTGGATAGAGATTTAAAGATTACAGATTCAGTATTGAGTATTGAAAACTGTGAATTGATGATATTCTATTGAGGATTGAGAATTGACAACTGATTGTTGAGGACTGAGGTCTGAAGATTGAGGATTCAGGATTGAGGACTCAGGATTGAGGTTTGAGGACTGAGGATTGAGGATTCAGAATTGAGGTTTGAGGACTGAGGATTGAGGATTGAAGATTGAGGATTGAGGATTGAAGATTGAGTATTGAGGTTTGAAGACTGACGATTGAGGGTGGAGGATTGAGGATTGAGGATTGAGGATTGAGGATTCATGATTGAGTATTGAGGATTGAAGATTGATGATTGAGGATTGAGGATTGAGGATTGAGTATTGAAGACTGAGGATTGAGGATTGAAGATTGAGGATTGGGATTGAGGATTGACGATTGAGGATTGAGAATTGACGATTGAGGATTGAAGATTGAGGATAGAGAGTTGTGTATTGAGGATTGAAGAATGAGGATTGAGGATTGAGGATTGAGGATTGAGGATTGAGGATTGAGGATTGAAGATTGAGTATTGAGGTTTGAAGACTGACGATTGAGGGTGGAGGATTGAGGATTGAGGATTGAGGATTGAGGATTCATGATTGAGTATTGAGGATTGAAGGTTGATGATTGAGGATTGAGGATTGAGGATTGAGTATTGAAGATTGAGGATTGGGGACTGAGTGTTGAGGTTTGAGTGATGAGAATTGATGCTTGTGGATAGAGATCTAAAGATTACAGATTCAGTATTGAGTATTGAAAACTGTGAATTGATGGTATTCTATTGAGGATTGAGAATTGAAAACTGATTGTTGAGGACTGAGGTCTGAAGATTGAGGATTCAGGATTGAGGATTCAGGATTGAGGTTTGAGGACTGAGGATTGAGGGTTGAGGATTGAGGATTGGGAATTGAGGATTGAGGAATGAGGATTGAAGATTGAGGATTGCGTATTGCTGATTGGACATTGAGGTTTGATGATTGTGTGTTGAGGATTGAGGATTGACGACTGAAGATTGAATATTGATGATTGAAAATTGAGTATTGAGGATTGAGGGTTTTGGATTGAGGATTGAGGATTGAGGATTAAAGATTGAGTATTGAGAATTGAAGATGAGGATTGATGATTGAGGATTGAGGATTGAGGATTGAGGATTTAGGGTTGAGGATTGAGTATGGAAGATTGAGGATTAATGATTGAGGATTGAGGATTGAGGGTTGAGTATTGAGTATTGAGGATTGTGGATTGAAGATTGAGGATTGAGTATTGAGGATTAAAGATTGAGTATTGAGGGTTGAAGGTTGAGAATTGAGGATTGAGGATTGAACATTGAGGACTGAGTGTTGAGGGTTGAGTGATGAGAATTGGTGTTTGTGGATAGAGATTTAAAGATTGCAGATTGAGTATTGAGTATTGAAAGCTGTGAATTGATTATATTCTATTGAGGATTGAGAATTGACAACTGATTGTTGAGGACTGAGGTCTGAAGGTTGAGGATTCAGGATTGAGGTTTCAGGATTGAGGTTTGCGGACTGAGGATTGAGGATTGAGGATTGAGGACTGAGGATTGAGGATTGAGGAGTGAGGATTGAGGACTGAGGATTGAGGATTGAGGATTGAAGATTGAGGATTGTGTATTGAGGATTGAACATTGAGGATTGAAGGTTGAGGTTTGGGGACTGAGCGTTGAGGGTTGATTGATGAGAATTGGTGTTTGTGGATAGAGATTTAAAGATTGGAGATTGAGTATTGAGTATTGAAAACTGTGAATTGAGGATATTCTATTGAGGATTGAGGATTGTCTCCTGATTGTTCAGGACTGAGGGCTGGGGATTGAGGATTCAGGATTGAGGATTCAGAATTGAGGTTTGAGGACTGAGGATTGAGGATTGAGGATTGAAGATTGATTGTTGAGGATGGAAGATTGAGGATTGAGGATTGAGGGTTGATGATTGGGGATTGAAGATTGAGTATAGGGGACTGAGTGTTGAGGGTTGAGTGATGAGAATTGATGTTTGTGGCTAGAGGCTTGAAGTTTGCAGATTGTGTATTGAGTATTGAAAACTGTGAATTGAGGATATTCTATTGAGGATTCAGGATTGACGACTGATTGTTGAGGACTCAGGGCTGAAGATTGAGGATTCAGGATTGAGGATTCAGAATTGAGGTTTGAGGACTGAGGATTGAGGATTGAAGATTGAGTATTGAGGATTGAAGATTGAGGATTGAGGATTGAGGACTGAGGATTGAGGATGATGGCCGAGGGTTGAGGATTGAGGTTTGAGGGCTGAGGTCTGAGGATCGAAGATTGAGAATTGAGGATTGAGGATTGAGTATAGAAGATTGAGGATTGGGTATTTAGGATTGAAGAATGCGGATTGAGGATTGAGGATTGAGGATTGAGGATTGAAGATTGAGTATTGTGGTTTGAAGACTGACGATTGAGGGTTGAGGATTGAGGTTTGAGGGTTGAGGATTGAAGATTGAGGATTGGGTATTGAGGATTGAACATTGAGGATTGAGGATTGAGGATTGAGGATTGAGGATTGAGGATTGAAGATTGAATATTGATGATTGAAGATTGAGGATTGAGTATTGAGGGTTGTGGATTGAGGACGAGGACTGAGCGTTGAGCATTGATGTTTGAGGTCTGAGGATTGAGGATTGAGGATTGAGAATTGAGGATTGAGGATTGAAGATTGAAGATTGAGGATTGGTTATTGAGGATTGAAGAATGAGGACTGAGGGTTGAGGATTGAGGATTGAGGGTTGAAGATTGAGTATTGAGGATTGAAGACTGAGGATAGAGGATTGAGGATTGAGGACTGAGGATTGAGCATTTAGGATTGCGGATTGAGGATTGAAGATTGAAGATTGAGGATTGAGGACTGATGATTAAAGATTGAATATTGAGGATTGAAGATTGTGGATTGATGACTGAGGATTGAGGATGAGGATTGAGGATTGAGGACCGAGGATTAAGTATTGAAGATTGAGGATTGATGATTGAGGATTGAGGATTGATGATGAGGATTGAGTATTGGGGATTGAGGATTGAAGATTGAGTATTGAGGATTGAAGATTGAGGATTGAGGATTGGGGATTGATGATTGAGTATTGGGGATTGAAGATTGAGGATTGAGGATTGAGGATTGAGGATTGAGGATTGAGGATTGAAGATTGAGGTTTGGGGACTGAGTGTTGAGGGTTGAGTATTGAGGATTGAGGATTGAGGATTGAAGATTGAGGATTGGGTATTGAGATTGAACATTGAGGATTGAACATTGATGTTTGAGGATTGAGGATTGAAGATTGAGTATTGAGGATTGGAGATTAAGTGTTGAGGATTGAGCATTGAGGATTGAGGATGAGGGCTGAGGGTTGAGGATTGAGGTTTAAGGACTGAGGACTGAGGATTGAGGATTGAGAATTGAGGATTGAGGATTGAGGATTGAAGATTGAGGATTGGGTATTGAGGATGAAGGGTTAGGGTTGAGGATTGAGGATTGAGGATTGAGGATTGAAGATTGAGTATTGAGGTTTGAAGACTGAAGATTGAGGGTGGAGGATTGAGGATTGAAGATTGAGGATTGGGTATTGAGGATTGAGTATTGAGGATTGAAGTTTGAGCATTGAGGATTGAGGATTGAGGATTGAGGATTGAAGATTGAGGTTTGTGGACTGAGCGTTGAGGGTTGAGTGATGAGTATTGATGTTTGTGGATAGAGATTTGAAGATTGCAGATTGAGTATTGAGTATTGAAAACCGTGAATTGACGATATTCTGTTGAGGATTGAGAATTGTCTCCTGATTGTTCAGGACTGAGGTCTGAAGGTTGAGGATTCAGGATTGAGGTTTCAGGATTGAGGTTGAGGACTGAGGATTGAGGATTGAGGATTTAGGATTGAGTATTGAGGATTGAAGATTGATTGTTGAGGATTGAAGATTGAGGATTGAGGATTGAGTGTTGATGATTGGGGATTGAAGATTGAGGATAGTGGACTGAGTGTTGAGGGTTGAGTGATGAGAATTGATGTTTGTGGATAGAGATTTGAAGATTGCAGATTGAGTATTGCGTATGGAAAGCTCTGAGCTGAGGATATTCTAGTGAGGATTGAGGATTGACAACTGATTGTTGAGGTCTGAGGGCGGAAGATTGAGTATTCAGGATTGAAGATTCAGGATTGTGGTTTGAGGACTGAGGATTGAGGATTGAGGATTGAGGATTGAGGATTGAGGATTGAGGATTGAAGATTGAGGATTGGGTATTGAGGATTGAACATTGAGGATTGAGGATGGAGGATTGAGGATTGAGTATTGAGGATTGAAGATTGAATATTGATGATTGAAGATTGAGGATTGAGGATTGAGGGTTGTGGATTGAGGACGAGGACTGAGGGTTGAGTATTGATGTTTGAGGTCTGAGGGTTGAGGATTCAGGATTGAGAATTGAGGATTGAGGATTGAAGATTGAAGATTGATGATTGGTTATTGAGGATTGAAGAATCAGGACTGACGGATGAGGATTGAGGATTGAGTATTGAAGATTGAGTATTGAGGATTGAAGACTGAGGATTGAGGATTGAGGATTGAGGATAGTCGATTGAGGATTGAGGATTGCGGATTGAGGATTGAAGATTGGAAATTGAGGATTGAGGACTGAGGATTAAAGATTGAGTATTGAGGATTGAAGATTGAGGATTGATGATTGAGGATTGAAGATTGAGGATTGAGGATTGAGGGTTGGGTATTGAGTATTGAGGATTGAGGATTGAAGATTGAGGTTTGTGGACTGAGTGTTGAGTGTTGAGTGATGAGAATTGATGTTTGTGGATAGAGATTTGAAGATTGCAGATTGAGTATTGTGTATTGAAAACTGTGAATTGAGGCTATTCTATTGAGGATTGAGGATTGTCACCTGATTGTTCAGGACTGAGGGCTGAAGATTGAGGATTCAGGATTGAGGATTCAGAATTGAGGTTTGAGGAGTGAGGATTGAGGGTTGAGGATTGAAGATTGAGTATTGAGGATTGAAGATTGGCGGTTAAAGGATTGCGGATTGATGATTGAGTATTGAGGATTGAAGATTGAGAATTGAGGATTGAGGATTGAGGGTTTGAGGATAGAAGATTGAGGTTTGGGGTCTGACAATTGAGGGTTGAGTGATGAGAATTGGTGTTTGTGGATAGAGATTTAAAGATTGCAGATTGAGTATTGTGTATTGAAAACTGTGAATTGATGATATTCTATTGAGGATTGAGAATTGACAACTGATTGTTGAGGACTGAGGTCTGAAGATTGAGGATTCAGGCTTGAGGATTCAGGATTGAGGTTTGAGGACTGAGGATTGAGGATTGAGGATTGGGGATTGAGGATTGAGGATTGAGGATTGAAGATTCAGGATTGGGTATTGCGGATTGAACATTGAGGATTGAGGATTGAGGATTGAGGATTGAGGATTGAGGATTGAGGATTGAGGACTGAATATTGAATATTGATGATTGAACATTGAGGATTGAGGATTGCGGATTGAGTATTGAGGATTGAGGATTGAGGATTGAGGATTGAGGATTGAGAATTGAGGATTGAAGGATGACGATTGAGGATTGACGATTGAGGATTGAGGATTGAAGATTGAATATTGAGGTTTGAAGACTGACGATTGGGGGTTGAGGATTGAGGATTGAGTATTGAGGATTGAGGATTGAGGGTTGAGGATTGAGGATTGAGAATTGAGGATTGAGGATTGAGGATTGAAGATTGAGGATTGGGTATTGAGGATTGAGGATAGAGGATTTAAGGTTGAGTATTGAGGATTGAAGATTGAGAATTGAGGATTGAGGATTGAACATTGATGACTGAGTGTTGAGTGTTGAGTGATGAGAATTGATGTTTGTGGATAGAGATTTGAAGATTGCAGATTGAGTATTGAGTATTGAAAACTGTGAATTGAGGATATTCTATTGAGGAATGAGGATTGTCACCTGATTGTTCAGGACTGAGGGCTGGAGATTGAGGATTCAGGATCGAGGATTCAGAATTGAGGTTTGAGGACTGAGGATTGAAGATTGAGTATTGAGGATTGAAGATTAAGGATTGAGGATTGAGGATTGAGGATTGAGGATTGTGGACTGAGTGTTGAGGTTTGATTGATGAGAATTGATGCTTGTGGATAGAGATTTAAAGATTACAGATTCAGTATTGAGTATTGAAAACTGTGAATTGATGATATTCTATTGAAGATTGAGAATTGACAACTGATTGTTGAGGACTGAGGTCCGAAAGTTGAGGATTCAGGATTGAGGATTCTGGATTGAGGTTTGAGGACTGAGGATTGGGGATTGAGGATTGAGGGTTGAGGATTGAGGATTGAGGATTGAAGATTCAGGATTGGGTATTGCGGATTGAACATTGAGGATTGAGGATTGAGGATTGAGGATTGAGGACTGAATATTGAATATTGATGATTGAACATTGAGGATTGAGAATTGAGGATTGAGGATTGAGGATTAAAGGTTGAGCATTGAGGATTGAAGATTGAAGATTGAGGATTGAGGATTGAGGATTAAAGGTTGAGCATTGAGGATTGAAGATTGAGGATTGATGATTGAGGATTGAGGATTGAGGATTGAGGATTGAGGATTGAGGATTAAAGGTTGAGCATTGAGGATTGAAGATTGAGGATTGATGATTGAGGATTGAGTATTGAGGATTGAGGATTGAGGATTGAAGATTGAGGATTGAGGATTGAGGATTGAGGATTAAAAACCGAGTATTGAGGATAGAAGATTGAGGATTGACGATTGAGGATTGGGTATTTATGATTGAAGAATGAGGATTGAGGATTGAGGATTGAGGATTGAGGAATGAAGATTGAGGGTTGAGGATTGAGGATTGAGGATTGAAGATTGAGTACTGAGGATTGAAGATTGAGGATTGAGGATTGAGTTTTGAGGATTGAGGATTGAAGATTGAGGATTGGGGACTGAGTGTTGTGGGTTGAGTGATGAGAATTGATGTTTGTGGATAGAGATTTGAAGATAGCAGTTTGTGTATTGCGTATGGAAAACTCTGAACTGAGGATATTCTAGTGAGGATTGAGGATTGACGACTGATTGTTGAAGGCTGAGGGCTGAAGATTGAGGACTCAGGATTGAGGATTCAGGATTGTGGTTTGAGGACTGAGGATTGAGAATTGAGGAGTGAGGATTGAGGATTGAGGATTTAGGATTGAGGATTGAAGATTGAGGATTGGGTACTGTGGATTGAACATTGAGGATTGAACATTGAGATTTGAGGATTGAGGATTGAAGATTGAGTATTGAGGATTGAAGATTAAGGATTGAGGATTGAGGATTGAGGATTGAAGATTGAGGATTGAGGACTGAGGATTGAGGATTGAGGATTGAGGATTGAAGATTGAGGATTGGGATTGAGGATTGACGATTGAGGATTGAGTATTGGGGATTGAGAATTGAAGATTGAGGATAGAGAGTTGTGTATTGAGGATTGAAGATTAAGGATTGAGGATTGAGGATTGAGGATTGAGGATTGAGGATTGAGGATGAGGGCTGAGGGTTGAGGATTGAGGTTTAAGGACTGAGGACTGAGGATTGAGGATTGAGAATTGAGGATTGAGGATTGAGGATTGAGGAGTGAGGATTGAGGATTGAGGATTTAGGATTGAGGATTGAAGATTGAGGATTGGGTACTGTGGATTGAACATTGAGGATTGAACATTGAGAATTGAGGATTGAGGATTGAAGATTGAGTATTGAGGATTGAAGATTAAGGAGTGAGGATTGAGGATTGAGGATTGAAGATTGAGGATTGAGGACTGAGGATTGAGGATTGAGGATTGAGGATTGAAGATTGAGGATTGGGGATTGAGGATTGACGATTGAGGATTGAGAATTGAGGATTGAGAATTGAAGATTGAGGATAGAGAGTTGTGTATTGAGGATTGAGGATTGAGGACTGAGGATTGAAGATTGAGTATTGAGGAATGAAGATTGAGGATTGAGGATTGAGTTTTGAGGATTGGGGATTGATGATTGAGGATTGGGGACTCAGTGCTGAGGGTTGAGTGATGAGAATTGATGTTTGTGGACAGAGATTTGAAGATTGCAGATTGAGTATTGCGTATGGAAAACTCTGAACTGAGGATATTCTAGTGAGGATTGAGGATTGACAACTGATTGTTGAGGACTGAGGGCTGAAGATTGCGGATTCATGATTGAGGATTCAGGATTGTGGTTTGAGGACTGAGGATTGAGGATTGAGGAGTGAGGATTGAGGATTGAGGATTGAGGATGAGGGATGAGGGTTGAGGATTGAGCTTTAAGGTCTGAGGACAGAGGATTCAGGATTGAGAATTGAGGATTGAGGGTTGACGATTGAAGATTGAGGATTGGGTATTGTTGATTGATGGATGAGGGTTGAGGATTGAGGATTGAGGATTGAGGGTTAAGGATTGAAGATTGAGTATTGAGGTTTGAAGACTGACGATTGAGGGTTGAGGATTGGGGATTGAGGATTGAGGATTGATTATTGAGTATTGAGGATTGAAGATTAAGGATTGAGGATTGAGGATTGAGGATTGAGGATTGATGATTGGGGATTGGGGACTGAGTGTTGAGGTTTGAGTGATGAGAATTGATGTTTGTGGATAGAGATTTAAAGATTACAGATTCAGTATTGAGTATTGAAAACTGTGAATTGATGATATTCTATTGAGGATTGAGAATTGACAACTGATTGTTGAGGACTGAGGTCTGAAGATTGAGGATTCAGGATTGAGGACTCAGGATTGAGGTTTGAGGACTGAGGATTGAGGATTCAGAATTGAGGTTTGAGGACTGAGGATTGAGGATTGAAGATTGAGGATTGAGGATTGAAGATTGAGTATTGAGGTTTGAAGACTGACGATTGAGGGTGGAGGATTGAGGATTGAGGATTGAGGATTGAGGATTCATGATTGAGTATTGAGGATTGAAGATTGATGATTGAGGATTGAGGATTGAGGATTGAGTATTGAAGACTGAGGATTGAGGATTGAAGATTGAGGATTGGGGATTGAGGATTGACGATTGAGGATTGAGAATTGACGATTGAGGATTGAAGATTGAGGATAGAGAGTTGTGTATTGAGGATTGAAGAATGAGGATTGAGGATTGAGGATTGAGGATTGAGGATTGAGGATTGAGGATTGAAGATTGAGTATTGAGGTTTGAAGACTGACGATTGAGGGTGGAGGATTGAGGATTGAGGATTGAGGATTGAGGATTCATGATTGAGTATTGAGGATTGAAGGTTGATGATTGAGGATTGAGGATTGAGGATTGAGTATTGAAGATTGAGGATTGGGGACTGAGTGTTGAGGTTTGAGTGATGAGAATTGATGCTTGTGGATAGAGATCTAAAGATTACAGATTCAGTATTGAGTATTGAAAACTGTGAATTGATGGTATTCTATTGAGGATTGAGAATTGAAAACTGATTGTTGAGGACTGAGGTCTGAAGATTGAGGATTCAGGATTGAGGATTCAGGATTGAGGTTTGAGGACTGAGGATTGAGGGTTGAGGATTGAGGATTGGGAATTGAGGATTGAGGAATGAGGATTGAAGATTGAGGATTGCGTATTGCTGATTGGACATTGAGGTTTGATGATTGTGTGTTGAGGATTGAGGATTGACGACTGAAGATTGAATATTGATGATTGAAAATTGAGTATTGAGGATTGAGGGTTTTGGATTGAGGATTGAGGATTGAGGATTAAAGATTGAGTATTGAGAATTGAAGATTGAGGATTGATGATTGAGGATTGAGGATTGAGGATTGAGGATTTAGGGTTGAGGATTGAGTATGGAAGATTGAGGATTAATGATTGAGGATTGAGGATTGAGGGTTGAGTATTGAGTATTGAGGATTGTGGATTGAAGATTGAGGATTGAGTATTGAGGATTAAAGATTGAGTATTGAGGGTTGAAGGTTGAGAATTGAGGATTGAGGATTGAACATTGAGGACTGAGTGTTGAGGGTTGAGTGATGAGAATTGGTGTTTGTGGATAGAGATTTAAAGATTGCAGATTGAGTATTGAGTATTGAAAGCTGTGAATTGATTATATTCTATTGAGGATTGAGAATTGACAACTGATTGTTGAGGACTGAGGTCTGAAGGTTGAGGATTCAGGATTGAGGTTTCAGGATTGAGGTTTGCGGACTGAGGATTGAGGATTGAGGATTGAGGACTGAGGATTGAGGATTGAGGAGTGAGGATTGAGGACTGAGGATTGAGGATTGAGGATTGAAGATTGAGGATTGTGTATTGAGGATTGAACATTGAGGATTGAAGGTTGAGGTTTGGGGACTGAGCGTTGAGGGTTGAGTGATGAGAATTGGTGTTTGTGGATAGAGATTTAAAGATTGGAGATTGAGTATTGAGTATTGAAAACTGTGAATTGAGGATATTCTATTGAGGATTGAGGATTGTCTCCTGATTGTTCAGGACTGAGGGCTGGGGATTGAGGATTCAGGATTGAGGATTCAGAATTGAGGTTTGAGGACTGAGGATTGAGGATTGAGGATTGAAGATTGATTGTTGAGGATGGAAGATTGAGGATTGAGGATTGAGGGTTGATGATTGGGGATTGAAGATTGAGTATAGGGGACTGAGTGTTGAGGGTTGAGTGATGAGAATTGATGTTTGTGGCTAGAGGCTTGAAGTTTGCAGATTGTGTATTGAGTATTGAAAACTGTGAATTGAGGATATTCTATTGAGGATTCAGGATTGACGACTGATTGTTGAGGACTCAGGGCTGAAGATTGAGGATTCAGGATTGAGGATTCAGAATTGAGGTTTGAGGACTGAGGATTGAGGATTGAAGATTGAGTATTGAGGATTGAAGATTGAGGATTGAGGATTGAGGACTGAGGATTGAGGATGATGGCCGAGGGTTGAGGATTGAGGTTTGAGGGCTGAGGTCTGAGGATCGAAGATTGAGAATTGAGGATTGAGGATTGAGTATAGAAGATTGAGGATTGGGTATTTAGGATTGAAGAATGCGGATTGAGGATTGAGGATTGAGGATTGAGGATTGAAGATTGAGTATTGTGGTTTGAAGACTGACGATTGAGGGTTGAGGATTGAGGTTTGAGGGTTGAGGATTGAAGATTGAGGATTGGGTATTGAGGATTGAACATTGAGGATTGAGGATTGAGGATTGAGGATTGAGGATTGAGGATTGAAGATTGAATATTGATGATTGAAGATTGAGGATTGAGTATTGAGGGTTGTGGATTGAGGACGAGGACTGAGCGTTGAGCATTGATGTTTGAGGTCTGAGGATTGAGGATTGAGGATTGAGAATTGAGGATTGAGGATTGAAGATTGAAGATTGAGGATTGGTTATTGAGGATTGAAGAATGAGGACTGAGGGTTGAGGATTGAGGATTGAGGGTTGAAGATTGAGTATTGAGGATTGAACACTGAGGATAGAGGATTGAGGATTGAGGACTGAGGATTGAGCATTTAGGATTGCGGATTGAGGATTGAAGATTGAAGATTGAGGATTGAGGACTGATGATTAAAGATTGAATATTGAGGATTGAAGATTGTGGATTGATGACTGAGGATTGAGGATTGAGGATTGAGGATTGAGGACCGAGGATTAAGTATTGAAGATTGAGGATTGATGATTGAGGATTGAGGATTGATGATGAGGATTGAGTATTGGGGATTGAGGATTGAAGATTGAGTATTGAGGATTGAAGATTGAGGATTGAGGATTGGGGATTGATGATTGAGTATTGGGGATTGAAGATTGAGGATTGAGGATTGAGGATTGAGGATTGAGGATTGAGGATTGAAGATTGAGGTTTGGGGACTGAGTGTTGAGGGTTGAGTATTGAGGATTGAGGATTGAGGATTGAAGATTGAGGATTGGGTATTGAGGATTGAACATTGAGGATTGAACATTGATGTTTGAGGATTGAGGATTGAAGATTGAGTATTGAGGATTGGAGATTAAGTGTTGAGGATTGAGCATTGAGGATTGAGGATGAGGGCTGAGGGTTGAGGATTGAGGTTTAAGGACTGAGGACTGAGGATTGAGGATTGAGAATTGAGGATTGAGGATTGAGGATTGAAGATTGAGGATTGGGTATTGAGGATGAAGGGTTAGGATTGAGGATTGAGGATTGAGGATTGAGGATTGAAGATTGAGTATTGAGGTTTGAAGACTGAAGATTGAGGGTGGAGGATTGAGGATTGAAGATTGAGGATTGGGTATTGAGGATTGAGTATTGAGGATTGAAGTTTGAGCATTGAGGATTGAGGATTGAGGATTGAGGATTGAAGATTGAGGTTTGTGGACTGAGCGTTGAGGGTTGAGTGATGAGTATTGATGTTTGTGGATAGAGATTTGAAGATTGCAGATTGAGTATTGAGTATTGAAAACCGTGAATTGACGATATTCTGTTGAGGATTGAGAATTGTCTCCTGATTGTTCAGGACTGAGGTCTGAAGGTTGAGGATTCAGGATTGAGGTTTCAGGATTGAGGTTTGAGGACTGAGGATTGAGGATTGAGGATTTAGGATTGAGTATTGAGGATTGAAGATTGATTGTTGAGGATTGAAGATTGAGGATTGAGGATTGAGTGTTGATGATTGGGGATTGAAGATTGAGGATAGTGGACTGAGTGTTGAGGGTTGAGTGATGAGAATTGATGTTTGTGGATAGAGATTTGAAGATTGCAGATTGAGTATTGCGTATGGAAAGCTCTGAGCTGAGGATATTCTAGTGAGGATTGAGGATTGACAACTGATTGTTGAGGTCTGAGGGCGGAAGATTGAGTATTCAGGATTGAAGATTCAGGATTGTGGTTTGAGGACTGAGGATTGAGGATTGAGGATTGAGGATTGAGGATTGAGGATTGAGGATTGAAGATTGAGGATTGGGTATTGAGGATTGAACATTGAGGATTGAGGATGGAGGATTGAGGATTGAGTATTGAGGATTGAAGATTGAATATTGATGATTGAAGATTGAGGATTGAGGATTGAGGGTTGTGGATTGAGGACGAGGACTGAGGGTTGAGTATTGATGTTTGAGGTCTGAGGGTTGAGGATTCAGGATTGAGAATTGAGGATTGAGGATTGAAGATTGAAGATTGATGATTGGTTATTGAGGATTGAAGAATCAGGACTGACGGATGAGGATTGAGGATTGAGTATTGAAGATTGAGTATTGAGGATTGAAGACTGAGGATTGAGGATTGAGGATTGAGGATAGTCGATTGAGGATTGAGGATTGCGGATTGAGGATTGAAGATTGGAAATTGAGGATTGAGGACTGAGGATTAAAGATTGAGTATTGAGGATTGAAGATTGAGGATTGATGATTGAGGATTGAAGATTGAGGATTGAGGATTGAGGGTTGGGTATTGAGTATTGAGGATTGAGGATTGAAGATTGAGGTTTGTGGACTGAGTGTTGAGTGTTGAGTGATGAGAATTGATGTTTGTGGATAGAGATTTGAAGATTGCAGATTGAGTATTGTGTATTGAAAACTGTGAATTGAGGCTATTCTATTGAGGATTGAGGATTGTCACCTGATTGTTCAGGACTGAGGGCTGAAGATTGAGGATTCAGGATTGAGGATTCAGAATTGAGGTTTGAGGAGTGAGGATTGAGGGTTGAGGATTGAAGATTGAGTATTGAGGATTGAAGATTGGCGGTTAAAGGATTGCGGATTGATGATTGAGTATTGAGGATTGAAGATTGAGAATTGAGGATTGAGGATTGAGGGTTTGAGGATAGAAGATTGAGGTTTGGGGTCTGACAATTGAGGGTTGAGTGATGAGAATTGGTGTTTGTGGATAGAGATTTAAAGATTGCAGATTGAGTATTGTGTATTGAAAACTGTGAATTGATGATATTCTATTGAGGATTGAGAATTGACAACTGATTGTTGAGGACTGAGGTCTGAAGATTGAGGATTCAGGCTTGAGGATTCAGGATTGAGGTTTGAGGACTGAGGATTGAGGATTGAGGATTGGGGATTGAGGATTGAGGATTGAGGATTGAAGATTCAGGATTGGGTATTGCGGATTGAACATTGAGGATTGAGGATTGAGGATTGAGGATTGAGGATTGAGGATTGAGGATTGAGGACTGAATATTGAATATTGATGATTGAACATTGAGGATTGAGGATTGCGGATTGAGTATTGAGGATTGAGGATTGAGGATTGAGGATTGAGGATTGAGAATTGAGGATTGAAGGATGACGATTGAGGATTGACGATTGAGGATTGAGGATTGAAGATTGAATATTGAGGTTTGAAGACTGACGATTGGGGGTTGAGGATTGAGGATTGAGTATTGAGGATTGAGGATTGAGGGTTGAGGATTGAGGATTGAGAATTGAGGATTGAGGATTGAGGATTGAAGATTGAGGATTGGGTATTGAGGATTGAGGATAGAGGATTTAAGGTTGAGTATTGAGGATTGAAGATTGAGAATTGAGGATTGAGGATTGAACATTGATGACTGAGTGTTGAGTGTTGAGTGATGAGAATTGATGTTTGTGGATAGAGATTTGAAGATTGCAGATTGAGTATTGAGTATTGAAAACTGTGAATTGAGGATATTCTATTGAGGAATGAGGATTGTCACCTGATTGTTCAGGACTGAGGGCTGGAGATTGAGGATTCAGGATCGAGGATTCAGAATTGAGGTTTGAGGACTGAGGATTGAAGATTGAGTATTGAGGATTGAAGATTAAGGATTGAGGATTGAGGATTGAGGATTGAGGATTGTGGACTGAGTGTTGAGGTTTGATTGATGAGAATTGATGCTTGTGGATAGAGATTTAAAGATTACAGATTCAGTATTGAGTATTGAAAACTGTGAATTGATGATATTCTATTGAAGATTGAGAATTGACAACTGATTGTTGAGGACTGAGGTCCGAAAGTTGAGGGTTCAGGATTGAGGATTCTGGATTGAGGTTTGAGGACTGAGGATTGGGGATTGAGGATTGAGGGTTGAGGATTGAGGATTGAGGATAGAGGATTGAAGATTGAGGATTGCGTATTGCTGGTTGAACATTGAGGTTTGAGTATTGAGTTTTGAGGATCGAGGATTGACGACCGAAGGTTGAATATTGATGATTGAAGATTCAGTATTGAGGATTGAGGGTTGTGGATTGTGGACGACGACTGAGGGTTGAGTATTGATGTTTGAGGTCTGAGGATTAGAGGATTGAGGATTGAGTGTTGAGAAATTGAGTATTGAGGATTGAGGATTGAAGATTGCGTATTGAGGATTGAGCATTTAAGATTGAGTATTGAGGATTGAAAATTGAGAATTGAGGATTGAGCATTGAGGATTGAGGATTGAGGATTGAGGATTGAGGATTGAGGATTGAGGATTGAGGATTGAGGATTGAGGATTGAGGATTGAGGATTGAGGATTGATGGTTGAGGATTGAAGATTGAGGATTGAGGATTGAGGATTAAAGATTGAGTACTGAGGATTGAAGATTGAGGATTGGTGATTGTGGATTGAGGATTGAGGATTGAGCATTGAGGATTGAGGATTGAGTATTGAAGATTGAGGATTGATGATTGCGGATTGAGGATTGAGGGGTTGAGGGTTGAGTATTGAGGATTCAGGATTGAAGATTGAGTATTGAGGATTGAGCGTTTAAGATTGAGGATTGAGGATTGAGTATTGAAGGTGAGGTTTGAGGATTGAGGTTTAAGGACTGAGGACTGAGGATTGAGGATTAAGAATTGAGGATTGAGGATTGAGGATTGAAGACTGAGGATTGTGTATTGAGTATTGAGGATTGAAGATCGAGGATTGAGGATTGAGGATTGAGGATTGAGGACTGAGGATTGAGGATTGAAGATTGAGGATTGAGGATTGAGGACTGAGGATTGAGGATTGAGGATTAAAGATTGAGGATTGGGTTTTGCGGATTGAACATTGAGGATTGAGGATTGAGGATTGAGGATTGAGTATTGAGGATTGAGGACTGAAGATTGAATATTGATGATTGAAGATTGAGGATTGAGGATTGAGGGTTGTGGATTGAGGACGAAGACTGAGGGTTGAGTATTCATGTTTGAGGTCCGAGGATTGAGGATTGAGGATTGAGGATTGGGGATTGAGGATTGAAGATTGAATATTGATGATTGAAGATTGTGAATTGAGGGTTGAGGGTTGTGGATTGAGGACGAGGACTGAGGGTTGAGTATTGACGTTTGAGGACTGAGGATTGAGGATTGAGGATTGAGAATTGAGGATTGAGGATTGAGGATTGAAGATTGAGGATTGGTTATTGAGGATTGAAGAGTGAGGACTGAGGGTTGAGGATTGAGGATTGAGGATTGAAGATTGAGTATTGAGGATTGAAGGTTGAGGATTGAGGATTGAGGGTTGAGGATTGAGGATTGAGGATTGAGGATTGCGGATTGAGGATTCAGTATTGAGTATTGAGGATTGCGGATTGAGGATTGAAGATTGAGGATTGAGGATTGAGGATTGAGGATTAAAAATTGAGTATCGACGATTGAAGATTGAGGAATGACGATTGAGGATTGGGTATTTATGATTGAAGAATGAGGATTGAGGATTGAGGATTGAGGATTGAGGAATGAAGATTGAGGATTGAGGATTGAAGATTGAGTATTGAGGAATGAAGATTGAGGATTGAGGATTGAGTTTTGAGGATTGGGGATTGATGATTGAGGATTGGGTACTCAGTGTTGAGGGTTGAGTGATGAGAATTGATGTTTGTGGATAGAGATTTGAAGATTGCAGATTGAGTATTGCGTATGGAAAACTCTGAACTGAGGATATTCTAGTGAGGATTGAGGATTGACAACTGATTGTTGAGGACTGAGGGCTGAACATTGCGGATTCAGGATTGAGGATTCAGGATTGTGGTTTGAGGACTGAGGATTGAGGATTGAGGAGTGAGGATTGAGGATTGAGGATTGAGGATGAGGGATGAGGGTTGAGGATTGAGGTTTAAGGCCTGAGGACAGAGGACTCAGGATTGAGAATTGAGGATTGAGGGTTGAGGATTGAAGATTGAGGATTGGGTATTGATGATTGATGGATGAGGGTTGAGGATTAAGTATTGAGGATTGAGGATTAAGGATTGAAGGTTGAGTATTGAGGTTTGAAGACTGACGATTGAGGGTTGAGGATTGGGGATTGAGGATTGAGGATTGAGGATTGATGATTGAGTATTGAGGATTGAAAATTAAGGATTGAGGATTGAGGATTGAGGATTGAGGATTGATGATTGGGGATTGGGGACTGAGTGTTGAGGTTTGAGTAATGAGAATTGATGCTTGTGGATAGAGATTTAAAGATTACAGATTCAGTATTGAGTATTGAAAACTGTGAATTGATGATATTCTATTGAGGAGTGAGAATTGACAACTGATTGTTGAGGACTGAGGTCTGAAGATTGAGGATTCAGGATTGAGGACTCAGGATTGAGGTTTGAGGACTGAGGATTGAGGATTGAGTATTGAGGATTGAGGATTGAGGATTGAGGATTGAGGATTGAGAGTTGAGGATTGTAGGATGAGGATTGAGGATTGAAGATTGAATATTGAGGTTTGAAGACTGACGATTGGGGGTTGAGGATTGAGGATTGAGGATTGAGGATTGAGGATAGAGGGTTGAGGATTGAGGATTGAGAATTGAGGATTGAGGATTGAGGATTGAGGATTGAGGGTTGAGGATTGCGGATTGAGAATTGAGGATTGAGAATTGAGGATTGAAGGTTGAGTATTGGGTATTGAGGATTGAGGATTGAGGATTTAAGATTGAGTATTGAGGATTGAAGATTGAGAATTGAGGATTGAGGATTGAACATTGAGGACTGAGTGTTGAGTGTTGAGTGTTGAGTGAGGAGAATTGATGTTTGTGGATAGAGATTTGAAGATTGCAGATTGAGTATTGAGTATTGAAAACTGTGAATTGAGGATATTCTATTGAGGATTGAGGATTGTCACCTGATTGTTCAGGACTGAGGGCTGGAGATTGAGGATTCAGGTTCGAGGATTCAGAATTGAGGTTTGAGGACTGAGGATTGAGGATTGAGGATTGAGGATTGAAGATTGAGTATTGAGGATTGAAGATTGAGGATTGAGGATTGAGGGTTGAGGATTGAGGATTGAAGATTGAGGATTGGGGACTGAGTGTTGAGTGTTGAGTGATGAGAATTGATGTCTGTGGATAGAGATTTGAAGATTGCAGATTGAGTATTGCGTATGGAAAGCTCTGAACTGAGGATATTCTAATTAGGATTGAGGATGGACAACTGATTGTTGAGGACTGAGGGCTGAAGATTGAGGATTCATGATTGTGGATTCAGGATTGTGGTTTAAGGACTGAGGATTGAGGATTGAGGATTGAGGATTGAGGATTGAGGATTGAGGATTGAAGATTGAGGATTGGGTATCGAGGATTGAACATTGAGGATTGAGGATTGAGGATTGAGGATTGAGGAGTGAGTATTGAAGATTGAATATTGATGATTGAAGATTGAGGATTGAGGATTGAGGATTGAGGATTGAGGATTGAAGATTGAGGATTGAGGATTGAGGATTGAGGATTGAGGACTGAAGATTGAGGTTTGGGGACTGAGTGTTGAGGGTTGAGTATTGAGGATTGAGGATTGTGGATTGAAGATTGAAGATTGGGTATTGAGGATTGAACATTGAGGATTGAACATTGAGTTTTGAGGATTGAGGATTGAAGATTGAGTATTGAGGATTGGAGATTAAGGGTTGAGGATTGAGGATTGAGGATTGAGGATGAGGGCTGCGGGTTGAGGATTGAGGTTTAAGGACTGAGGACTGAGGATTGAGGATTAAGAATTGAGGATTGAGGATTGAGGATTGAAGATTGAGGATTGGGTATTGAGGATAAAGGATGAGGATAGAGGATTGAGGATTGAGGATTGGGGATTGAGGATTGAAGATTGAGTATTGAGGTTTGAAGACTGACGATTGAGGGTGGAGGATTGAGGATTGAAGATTGAGGATTGGGTATTGAGGATTGAGTATTGAGGATTGAAGTTTGAGCATTGAGGATTGAGGATTGAGGATTGAGGATTGAAGATTGAGGTTTGGGGACTGAGCGTTAAGGGTTGAGTGGTGAGTATTGATGTTTGTGGATAGAGATTTGAAGATTGCAGATTGAGTATTGAGTATTGAAATCTGTGAATTGAGGATATTCTATTGAGGATTGAGGATTGTCACCCGATTGTTCAAGACTGAGGGCTGGATATTGAGGATTCAGGATTGAGGATTCAGAATTGAGGTTTGAGGACTGAGGATTGAGGATCGAGTATAGAAGATTGAGTATTGAGGATTGAAGATTGGGGATTGAGGATTGAGGACTGAGCATTGAGGATTGAAGATTGATGTCTGTGGATTGAGGATTGAAAATTGACGATTGAGCATTGTGGATTGAGGATTGAGGATTGAACATTGAGGACTGAGTGTTGAGGGTTGAGTGATGAGAATTGATGTTTGTGTATAGAGGCTTGAAGTTTGCAGATTGTGTATTGAGTACTGAAAACTGTGTATTGAGGATATTCTATTGAGGATTCAGGATTGACGACTGATTGTTGAGGACTCAGGGCTGAAGATTGAGGATTCAGGATTGAGGATTCAGAATTGAGGTTTGAGGACTGAGGATTGAGGATTGAAGATTGAGGATTGAGGATTGAAGATTGAGTATTGAGGTTTGAAGACTGACGATTGAGGGTGGAGGATTGAGGATTGAGGATTGAGGATTGAGGATTCATGATTGAGTATTGAGGATTGAAGATTGATGATTGAGGATTGAGGATTGAGGATTGAGTATTGAAGACTGAGGATTGAGGATTGAAGATTGAGGATTGGGGATTGAGGATTGACGATTGAGGATTGAGAATTGACGATTGAGGATTGAAGATTGAGGATAGAGAGTTGTGTATTGAGGATTGAAGAATGAGGATTGAGGATTGAGGATTGAGGATTGAGGATTGAGGATTGAGGATTGAAGATTGAGTATTGAGGTTTGAAGACTGACGATTGAGGGTGGAGGATTGAGGATTGAGGATTGAGGATTGAGGATTCATGATTGAGTATTGAGGATTGAAGGTTGATGATTGAGGATTGAGGATTGAGGATTGAGTATTGAAGATTGAGGATTGGGGACTGAGTGTTGAGGTTTGACTGATGAGAATTGATGCTTGTGGATAGAGATCTAAAGATTACAGATTCAGTATTGAGTATTGAAAACTGTGAATTGATGATATTCTATTGAGGATTGAGAATTGAAAACTGATTGTTGAGGACTGAGGTCTGAAGATTGAGGATTCAGGATTGAGGATTCAGGATTGAGGTTTGAGGACTGAGGATTGAGGGTTGAGGATTGAGGATTGGGAATTGAGGATTGAGGAATGAGGATTGAAGATTGAGGATTGCGTATTGCTGATTGGACATTGAGGTTTGATGATTGTGTGTTGAGGATTGAGGATTGACGACTGAAGATTGAATATTGATGATTGAAAATTGAGTATTGAGGATTGAGGGTTTTGGATTGAGGATTGAGGATTGAGGATTAAAGATTGAGTATTGAGAATTGAAGATTGAGGATTGATGATTGAGGATTGAGGATTGAGGATTGAGGATTTAGGGTTGAGGATTGAGTATGAAAGATTGAGGATTAATGATTGAGGATTGAGGATTGAGGGTTGAGTATTGAGTATTGAGGATTGTGGATTGAAGATTGAGGATTGAGTATTGAGGATTA
Source organism: Calliopsis andreniformis (assembly GCF_051401765.1). Lineage (NCBI taxonomy): Eukaryota > Metazoa > Arthropoda > Insecta > Hymenoptera > Andrenidae > Calliopsis > Calliopsis andreniformis. The sequence continues at coordinate 2,890,998 of NW_027480479.1, read as the reverse complement.
AAGATTGAGTATTGAGGGTTGAAGGTTGAGAATTGAGGATTGAGGATTGAACATTGAGGACTGAGTGTTGAGGGTTGAGTGATGAGAATTGGTGTTTGTGGATAGAGATTTAAAGATTGCAGATTGAGTATTGAGTATTGAAAGCTGTGAATTGATTATATTCTATTGAGGATTGAGAATTGACAACTGATTGTTGAGGACTGAGGTCTGAAGGTTGAGGATTCAGGATTGAGGTTTCAGGATTGAGGTTTGCGGACTGAGGATTGAGGATTGAGGATTGAGGACTGAGGATTGAGGATTGAGGAGTGAGGATTGAGGATTGAGGATTGAGGATTGAGGATTGAAGATTGAGGATTGTGTATTGAGGATTGAACATTGAGGATTGAAGGTTGAGGTTTGGGGACTGAGCGTTGAGGGTTGAGTGATGAGAATTGGTGTTTGTGGATAGAGATTTAAAGATTGGAGATTGAGTATTGAGTATTGAAAACTGTGAATTGAGGATATTCTATTGAGGATTGAGGATTGTCTCCTGATTGTTCAGGACTGAGGGCTGGGGATTGAGGATTCAGGATTGAGGATTCAGAATTGAGGTTTGAGGACTGAGGATTGAGGATTGAGGATTGAAGATTGATTGTTGAGGATGGAAGATTGAGGATTGAGGATTGAGGGTTGATGATTGGGGATTGAAGATTGAGTATAGGGGACTGAGTGTTGAGGGTTGAGTGATGAGAATTGATGTTTGTGGCTAGAGGCTTGAAGTTTGCAGATTGTGTATTGAGTATTGAAAACTGTGAATTGAGGATATTCTATTGAGGATTCAGGATTGACGACTGATTGTTGAGGACTCAGGGCTGAAGATTGAGGATTCAGGATTGAGGATTCAGAATTGAGGTTTGAGGACTGAGGATTGAGGATTGAAGATTGAGTATTGAGGATTGAAGATTGAGGATTGAGGATTGAGGACTGAGGATTGAGGATGATGGCCGAGGGTTGAGGATTGAGGTTTGAGGGCTGAGGTCTGAGGATCGAAGATTGAGAATTGAGGATTGAGGATTGAGTATAGAAGATTGAGGATTGGGTATTTAGGATTGAAGAATGAGGATTGAGGATTGAGGATTGAGGATTGAGGATTGAAGATTGAGTATTGTGGTTTGAAGACTGACGATTGAGGGTTGAGGATTGAGGTTTGAGGGTTGAGGATTGAAGATTGAGGATTGGGTATTGAGGATTGAACATTGAGGATTGAGGATTGAGGATTGAGGATTGAGGATTGAGGATTGAAGATTGAATATTGATGATTGAAGATTGAGGATTGAGTATTGAGGGTTGTGGATTGAGGACGAGGACTGAGCGTTGAGCATTGATGTTTGAGGTCTGAGGATTGAGGATTGAGGATTGAGAATTGAGGATTGAGGATTGAAGATTGAAGATTGAGGATTGGTTATTGAGGATTGAAGAATGAGGACTGAGGGTTGAGGATTGAGGATTGAGGGTTGAAGATTGAGTATTGAGGATTGAAGACTGAGGATAGAGGATTGAGGATTGAGGACTGAGGATTGAGCATTTAGGATTGCGGATTGAGGATTGAAGATTGAAGATTGAGGATTGAGGACTGATGATTAAAGATTGAATATTGAGGATTGAAGATTGTGGATTGATGACTGAGGATTGAGGATTGAGGATTGAGGATTGAGGACCGAGGATTGAGTATTGAAGATTGAGGATTGATGATTGAGGATTGAGGATTGATGATGAGGATTGAGTATTGGGGATTGAGGATTGAAGATTGAGTATTGAGGATTGAAGATTGAGGATTGAGGATTGGGGATTGATGATTGAGTATTGGGGATTGAAGATTGAGGATTGAGGATTGAGGATTGAGGATTGAGGATTGAGGATTGAAGATTGAGGTTTGGGGACTGAGTGTTGAGGGTTGAGTATTGAGGATTGAGGATTGAGGATTGAAGATTGAGGATTGGGTATTGAGGATTGAACATTGAGGATTGAACATTGAGGTTTGAGGATTGAGGATTGAAGATTGAATATTGAGGATTGGAGATTAAGTGTTGAGGATTGAGCATTGAGGATTGAGGATGAGGGCTGAGGGTTGAGGATTGAGGTTTAAGGACTGAGGACTGAGGATTGAGGATTGAGAATTGAGGATTGAGGATTGAGGATTGAAGATTGAGGATTGGGTATTGAGGATGAAGGGTTAGGATTGAGGATTGAGGATTGAGGATTGAGGATTGAAGATTGAGTATTGAGGTTTGAAGACTGACGATTGAGGGTGGAGGATTGAGGATTGAAGATTGAGGATTGGGTATTGAGGATTGAGTATTGAGGATTGAAGTTTGAGCATTGAGGATTGAGGATTGAGGATTGAGGATTGAAGATTGAGGTTTGTGGACTGAGCGTTGAGGGTTGAGTGATGAGTATTGATGTTTGTGGATAGAGATTTGAAGATTGCAGATTGAGTATTGAGTATTGAAAACCGTGAATTGACGATATTCTGTTGAGGATTGAGGATTGTCTCCTGATTGTTCAGGACTGAGGTCTGAAGGTTGAGGATTCAGGATTGAGGTTTCAGGATTGAGGTTTGAGGACTGAGGATTGAGGATTGAGGATTTAGGATTGAGTATTGAGGATTGAAGATTGATTGTTGAGGATTGAAGATTGAGGATTGAGGATTGAGTGTTGATGATTGGGGATTGAAGATTGAGGATAGTGGACTGAGTGTTGAGGGTTGAGTGATGAGAATTGATGTTTGTGGATAGAGATTTGAAGATTGCAGATTGAGTATTGCGTATGGAAAGCTCTGAGCTGAGGATATTCTAGTGAGGATTGAGGATTGACAACTGATTGTTGAGGTCTGAGGGCGGAAGATTGAGTATTCAGGATTGAAGATTCAGGATTGTGGTTTGAGGACTGAGGATTGAGGATTGAGGATTGAGGATTGAGGATTGAGGATTGAGGATTGAAGATTGAGGATTGGGTATTGAGGATTGAACATTGAGGATTGAGGATGGAGGATTGAGGATTGAGTATTGAGGATTGAAGATTGAATATTGATGATTGAAGATTGAGGATTGAGGATTGAGGGTTGTGGATTGAGGACGAGGACTGAGGGTTGAGTATTGATGTTTGAGGTCTGAGGGTTGAGGATTCAGGATTGAGAATTGAGGATTGAGGATTGAAGATTGAAGATTGATGATTGGTTATTGAGGATTGAAGAATCAGGACTGACGGATGAGGATTGAGGATTGAGTATTGAAGATTGAGTATTGAGGATTGAAGACTGAGGATTGAGGATTGAGGATTGAGGATAGTCGATTGAGGATTGAGGATTGCGGATTGAGGATTGAAGATTGGAAATTGAGGATTGAGGACTGAGGATTAAAGATTGAGTATTGAGGATTGAAGATTGAGGATTGATGATTGAGGATTGAAGATTGAGGATTGAGGATTGAGGGTTGGGTATTGAGTATTGAGGATTGAGGATTGAAGATTGAGGTTTGTGGACTGAGTGTTGAGTGTTGAGTGATGAGAATTGATGTTTGTGGATAGAGATTTGAAGATTGCAGATTGAGTATTGTGTATTGAAAACTGTGAATTGAGGCTATTCTATTGAGGATTGAGGATTGTCACCTGATTGTTCAGGACTGAGGGCTGGAGATTGAGGATTCAGGATTGAGGACTCAGAATTGAGGTTTGAGGACTGAGGATTGAGGATTGAAGATTGATTGTTGAGGATTGAAGATTGAGGATTGAGGATTGAGGGTTGATGATTGGGGATTGAAGCTTGAGGATAGGGGACTGAGTGTTGAGGGTTGAGTGATGAGAATTGATGTTTGTGGATAGAGATTTGAAGATTGCAGATTGAGTATTGCGTATGGAAAGCTCTGAGCTGAGTATATTCTATTGAGGATTGAGGATTGTCACCTGATTGTTCAGGACTGAGGGCTGAACATTGCGGATTCAGGATTGAGGATTCAGGATTGTGGTTTGAGGACTGAGGATTGAGGATTGAGGAGTGAGGATTGAGGATTGAGGATTGAGGATGAGGGATGAGGGTTGAGGATTGAGGTTTAAGGCCTGAGGACAGAGGACTCAGGATTGAGAATTGAGGATTGAGGGTTGAGGATTGAAGATTGAGGATTGGGTATTGAAGATTGAGGATTGATGATTGAGGATTGAGGATTGAGGGATGAGGATTGAGTATTGAGGATTGAGGATTGAGGATTGAGGATTGAGGATTGAGAATTGAGGATTGAAGGATGACGATTGAGGATTGACGATTGAGGATTGAGGATTGAAGATTGAGTATTGAGGATTAAAGACTGAGTATTGAGGATTGAAGATTGAGGATTGATGATTGAGGATTAAGGATTGAGGATTGAGGATTGAGGGTTGAGGATTGAGTATTGAAGATTGAGGATTGATGATTGAGGATTGAGGATTGAGGGATGAGGATTGAGTATTGAGGATTGAGGATTGAAGATTAAGGATTGAGGATTGAGGATTAAAGATTGAGTATTGAGGATTGAAGATTGAGAATTGAGGATTGAGGATTGAACATTGAGGACAGAGTGTTGAGGGTTGAGTGATGAGAATTGATGTTTGTGGATAGAGATTTGAAGATTGCAGATTGAGTATTGAGTATTGAAAACTGTGAATTGAGGATATTCTATTGAGGATTGAGGAATGTCACCTGACTGTTCAGGACTGAGGGCTGAAGATTGAGGATTCAGGATTGAGGATTCAGAATTGAGGTTTGAGGAGTGAGGATTGAGGGTTGAGGATTGAAGATTGAGTATTGAGGATTGAAGATTGGCGGTTGAGGATTGCGGATTGATGATTGAGTATTGAGGATTGAAGATTGAGAATTGAGGATTGAGGATTGAGGGTTTGAGGATAGAAGATTGAGGTTTGGGGTCTGACAATTGAGGGTTGAGTGATGAGAATTGGTGTTTGTGGATAGAGATTTAAAGATTGCAGATTGAGTATTGTGTATTGAAAACTGTGAATTGATGATATTCTATTGAGGATTGAGAATTGACAACTGATTGTTGAGGACTGAGGTCTGAAGATTGAGGATTCAGGATTGAGGATTCAGGATTGAGGTTTGAGGACTGAGGATTGAGGATTGAGGATTGGGGATTGAGGATTGAGGATTGAGGATTGAAGATTCAGGATTGGGTATTGCGGATTGAACATTGAGGATTGAGGATTGAGGATTGAGGATTGAGGATTGAGGATTGAGGATTGAGGACTGAATATTGAATATTGATGATTGAACATTGAGGATTGAGGATTGCGGATTGAGTATTGAGGATTGAGGATTGAGGACTGAGGATTGAGGATTGAGAATTGAGGATTGAAGGATGACGATTGAGGATTGACGATTGAGGATTGAGGATTGAAGATTGAATATTGAGGTTTGAAGACTGACGATTGGGGGTTGAGGATTGAGGATTGAGTATTGAGGATTGAGGATTGAGGGTTGAGGATTGAGGATTGAGAATTGAGGATTGAGGATTGAGGATTGAAGATTGAGGATTGGGTATTGAGGATTGAGGATAGAGGATTTAAGGTTGAGTATTGAGGATTGAAGATTGAGAATTGAGGATTGAGGATTGAACATTGATGACTGAGTGTTGAGTGTTGAGTGATGAGAATTGATGTTTGTGGATAGAGATTTGAAGATTGCAGATTGAGTATTGAGTATTGAAAACTGTGAATTGAGGATATTCTATTGAGGAATGAGGATTGTCACCTGATTGTTCAGGACTGAGGGCTGGAGATTGAGGATTCAGGATCGAGGATTCAGAATTGAGGTTTGAGGACTGAGGATTGAAGATTGAGTATTGAGGATTGAAGATTAAGGATTGAGGATTGAGGATTGAGGATTGAGGATTGTGGACTGAGTGTTGAGGTTTGATTGATGAGAATTGATGCTTGTGGATAGAGATTTAAAGATTACAGATTCAGTATTGAGTATTGAAAACTGTGAATTGATGATATTCTATTGAAGATTGAGAATTGACAACTGATTGTTGAGGACTGAGGTCCGAAAGTTGAGGATTCAGGATTGAGGATTCTGGATTGAGGTTTGAGGACTGAGGATTGGGGATTGAGGATTGAGGGTTGAGGATTGAGGATTGAGGATAGAGGATTGAAGATTGAGGATTGCGTATTGCTGGTTGAACATTGAGGTTTGAGTATTGAGTTTTGAGGATCGAGGATTGACGACCGAAGGTTGAATATTGATGATTGAAGATTCAGTATTGAGGATTGAGGGTTGTGGATTGTGGACGACGACTGAGGGTTGAGTATTGATGTTTGAGGTCTGAGGATTAGAGGATTGAGGATTGAGTGTTGAGAAATTGAGTATTGAGGATTGAGGATTGAAGATTGCGTATTGAGGATTGAGCATTTAAGATTGAGTATTGAGGATTGAAAATTGAGAATTGAGGATTGAGCATTGAGGATTGAGGATTGAGGATTGAGGATTGAGGATTGAGGATTGAGGATTGAGGATTGAGGATTGAGGATTGAGGATTGAGGATTGAGGATTGATGGTTGAGGATTGAAGATTGAGGATTGAGGATTGAGGATTAAAGATTGACTACTGAGGATTGAAGATTGAGGATTGGTGATTGTGGATTGAGGATTGAGGATTGAGCATTGAGGATTGAGGATTGAGTATTGAAGATTGAGGATTGATGATTGAGGATTGAGGATTGAGGGGTTGAGGGTTGAGTATTGAGGATTCAGGATTGAAGATTGAGTATTGAGGATTGAGCGTTTAAGATTGAGGATTGAGGATTGAGTATTGAAGGTGAGGTTTGAGGATTGAGGTTTAAGGACTGAGGACTGAGGATTGAGGATTAAGAATTGAGGATTGAGGATTGAGGATTGAAGACTGAGGATTGTGTATTGAGTATTGAGGATTGAAGATCGAGGATTGAGGATTGAGGATTGAGGATTGAGGACTGAGGATTGAGGATTGAAGATTGAGGATTGAGGATTGAGGACTGAGGATTGAGGATTGAGGATTAAAGATTGAGGATTGGGTTTTGCGGATTGAACATTGAGGATTGAGGATTGAGGATTGAGGATTGAGTATTGAGGATTGAGGACTGAAGATTGAATATTGATGATTGAAGATTGAGGATTGAGGATTGAGGGTTGTGGATTGAGGACGAAGACTGAGGGTTGAGTATTCATGTTTGAGGTCCGAGGATTGAGGATTGAGGATTGAGGATTGGGGATTGAGGATTGAAGATTGAATATTGATGATTGAAGATTGTGAATTGAGGGTTGAGGGTTGTGGATTGAGGACGAGGACTGAGGGTTGAGTATTGACGTTTGAGGACTGAGGATTGAGGATTGAGGATTGAGAATTGAGGATTGAGGATTGAGGATTGAAGATTGAGGATTGGTTATTGAGGATTGAAGAGTGAGGACTGAGGGTTGAGGATTGAGGATTGAGGATTGAAGATTGAGTATTGAGGATTGAAGGTTGAGGATTGAGGATTGAGGGTTGAGGATTGAGGATTGAGGATTGAGGATTGCGGATTGAGGATTCAGTATTGAGTATTGAGGATTGCGGATTGAGGATTGAAGATTGAGGATTGAGGATTGAGGATTGAGGATTAAAAATTGAGTATTGACGATTGAAGATTGAGGAATGACGATTGAGGATTGGGTATTTATGATTGAAGAATGAGGATTGAGGATTGAGGATTGAGGATTGAGGAATGAAGATTGAGGATTGAGGATTGAAGATTGAGTATTGAGGAATGAAGATTGAGGATTGAGGATTGAGTTTTGAGGATTGGGGATTGATGATTGAGGATTGGGTACTCAGTGTTGAGGGTTGAGTGATGAGAATTGATGTTTGTGGATAGAGATTTGAAGATTGCAGATTGAGTATTGCGTATGGAAAACTCTGAACTGAGGATATTCTAGTGAGGATTGAGGATTGACAACTGATTGTTGAGGACTGAGGGCTGAACATTGCGGATTCAGGATTGAGGATTCAGGATTGTGGTTTGAGGACTGAGGATTGAGGATTGAGGAGTGAGGATTGAGGATTGAGGATTGAGGATGAGGGATGAGGGTTGAGGATTGAGGTTTAAGGCCTGAGGACAGAGGACTCAGGATTGAGAATTGAGGATTGAGGGTTGAGGATTGAAGATTGAGGATTGGGTATTGATGATTGATGGATGAGGGTTGAGGATTAAGTATTGAGGATTGCGGATTAAGGATTGAAGGTTGAGTATTGAGGTTTGAAGACTGACGATTGAGGGTTGAGGATTGGGGATTGAGGATTGAGGATTGAGGATTGATGATTGAGTATTGAGGATTGAAAATTAAGGATTGAGGATTGAGGATTGAGGATTGAGGATTGATGATTGGGGATTGGGGACTGAGTGTTGAGGTTTGAGTAATGAGAATTGATGCTTGTGGATAGAGATTTAAAGATTACAGATTCAGTATTGAGTATTGAAAACTGTGAATTGATGATATTCTATTGAGGAGTGAGAATTGACAACTGATTGTTGAGGACTGAGGTCTGAAGATTGAGGATTCAGGATTGAGGACTCAGGATTGAGGTTTGAGGACTGAGGATTGAGGATTGAGGATTGGGGATTGAGGATTGAGGATTGAGGATTGAAGATTCAGGATTGGGTATTGCGGATTGAACATTGAGGATTGAGGATTGAGGATTGAGGATTGAGGATTAAAGGTTGAGCATTGAGGATTGAAGATTGAGGATTGATGATTGAGGATTGAGGATTGAGGATTGAGGATTGAGGATTGAGGATTAAAGGTTGAGCATTGAGGATTGAAGATTGAGGATTGATGATTGAGGATTGAGTATTGAGGATTGAGGATTGAGGATTGAAGATTGAGGATTGAGGATTGAGGATTGAGGATTAAAAACTGAGTATTGAGGATAGAAGATTGAGGATTGACGATTGAGGATTGGGTATTTATGATTGAAGAATGAGGATTGAGGATTGAGGACTGAGGATTGAGGAATGAAGATTGAGGGTTGAGGATTGAGGATTGAGGATTGAAGATTGAGTACTGAGGATTGAAGATTGAGGATTGAGGATTGAGTTTTGAGGATTGAGGATTGAAGATTGAGGATTGGGGACTGAGTGTTGTGGGTTGAGTGATGAGAATTGATGTTTGTGGATAGAGATTTGAAGATAGCAGTTTGTGTATTGCGTATGGAAAACTCTGAACTGAGGATATTCTAGTGAGGATTGAGGATTGACGACTGATTGTTGAAGGCTGAGGGCTGAAGATTGAGGACTCAGGATTGAGGATTCAGGATTGTGGTTTGAGGACTGAGGATTGAGGATTGAGGAGTGAGGATTGAGGATTGAGGATTTAGGATTGAGGATTGAAGATTGAGGATTGGGTACTGTGGATTGAACATTGAGGAATGAACATTGAGATTTGAGGATTGAGGATTGAAGATTGAGTATTGAGGATTGAAGATTAAGGATTGAGGATTGAGGATTGAGGATTGAAGATTGAGGATTGAGGACTGAGGATTGAGGATTGAGGATTGAGGATTGAAGATTGAGGATTGGGATTGAGGATTGACGATTGAGGATTGAGTATTGGGGATTGAGAATTGAAGATTGAGGATAGAGAGTTGTGTATTGAGGATTGAAGATTTAGGATTGAGGATTGAGGATTGAGGATTGAGGATTGAGGATTGAGGATGAGGGCTGAGGGTTGAGGATTGAGGTTTAAGGACTGAGGACTGAGGATTGAGGATTGAGAATTGAGGATTGAGGATTGAGGAGTGAGGATTGAGGATTGAGGATTTAGGATTGAGGATTGAAGATTGAGGATTGGGTACTGTGGATTGAACATTGAGGATTGAACATTGAGAATTGAGGATTGAGGATTGAAGATTGAGTATTGAGGATTGAAGATTAAGGAGTGAGGATTGAGGATTGAGGATTGAAGATTGAGGATTGAGGACTGAGGATTGAGGATTGAGGATTGAGGATTGAAGATTGAGGATTGGGGATTGAGGATTGACGATTGAGGATTGAGAATTGAGGATTGAGAATTGAAGATTGAGGATAGAGAGTTGTGTATTGAGGATTGAGGATTGAGGACTGAGGATTGAAGATTGAGTATTGAGGAATGAAGATTGAGGATTGAGGATTGAGTTTTGAGGATTGGGGATTGATGATTGAGGATTGGGGACTCAGTGCTGAGGGTTGAGTGATGAGAATTGATGTTTGTGGACAGAGATTTGAAGATTGCAGATTGAGTATTGCGTATGGAAAACTCTGAACTGAGGATATTCTAGTGAGGATTGAGGATTGACAACTGATTGTTGAGGACTGAGGGCTGAAGATTGCGGATTCATGATTGAGGATTCAGGATTGTGGTTTGAGGACTGAGGATTGAGGATTGAGGAGTGAGGATTGAGGATTGAGGATTGAGGATGAGGGATGAGGGTTGAGGATTGAGGTTTAAGGTCTGAGGACAGAGGATTCAGGATTGAGAATTGAGGATTGAGGGTTGAGGATTGAAGATTGAGGATTGGGTATTGTTGATTGATGGATGAGGGTTGAGGATTGAGGATTGAGGATTGAGGGTTAAGGATTGAAGATTGAGTATTGAGGTTTGAAGACTGACGATTGAGGGTTGAGGATTGGGGATTGAGGATTGAGGATTGAGGATTGATGATTGAGTATTGAGGATTGAAAATTAAGGATTGAGGATTGAGGATTGAGGATTGAGGATTGATGATTGGGGATTGGGGACTGAGTGTTGAGGTTTGAGTAATGAGAATTGATGCTTGTGGATAGAGATTTAAAGATTACAGATTCAGTATTGAGTATTGAAAACTGTGAATTGATGATATTCTATTGAGGAGTGAGAATTGACAACTGATTGTTGAGGACTGAGGTCTGAAGATTGAGGATTCAGGATTGAGGACTCAGGATTGAGGTTTGAGGACTGAGGATTGAGGATTGAGGATTGGGGATTGAGGATTGAGGATTGAGGATTGAAGATTCAGGATTGGGTATTGCGGATTGAACATTGAGGATTGAGGATTGAGGATTGAGGATTGAGGATTAAAGGTTGAGCATTGAGGATTGAAGATTGAGGATTGATGATTGAGGATTGAGGATTGAGGATTGAGGATTGAGGATTGAGGATTAAAGGTTGAGCATTGAGGATTGAAGATTGAGGATTGATGATTGAGGATTGAGTATTGAGGATTGAGGATTGAGGATTGAAGATTGAGGATTGAGGATTGAGGATTGAGGATTAAAAACTGAGTATTGAGGATAGAAGATTGAGGATTGACGATTGAGGATTGGGTATTTATGATTGAAGAATGAGGATTGAGGATTGAGGATTGAGGATTGAGGAATGAAGATTGAGGGTTGAGGATTGAGGATTGAGGATTGAAGATTGAGTACTGAGGATTGAAGATTGAGGATTGAGGATTGAGTTTTGAGGATTGAGGATTGAAGATTGAGGATTGGGGACTGAGTGTTGTGGGTTGAGTGATGAGAATTGATGTTTGTGGATAGAGATTTGAAGATAGCAGTTTGTGTATTGCGTATGGAAAACTCTGAACTGAGGATATTCTAGTGAGGATTGAGGATTGACGACTGATTGTTGAAGGCTGAGGGCTGAAGATTGAGGACTCAGGATTGAGGATTCAGGATTGTGGTTTGAGGACTGAGGATTGAGGATTGAGGAGTGAGGATTGAGGATTGAGGATTTAGGATTGAGGATTGAAGATTGAGGATTGGGTACTGTGGATTGAACATTGAGGAATGAACATTGAGATTTGAGGATTGAGGATTGAAGATTGAGTATTGAGGATTGAAGATTAAGGATTGAGGATTGAGGATTGAGGATTGAAGATTGAGGATTGAGGACTGAGGATTGAGGATTGAGGATTGAGGATTGAAGATTGAGGATTGGGATTGAGGATTGACGATTGAGGATTGAGTATTGGGGATTGAGAATTGAAGATTGAGGATAGAGAGTTGTGTATTGAGGATTGAAGATTAAGGATTGAGGATTGAGGATTGAGGATTGAGGATTGAGGATTGAGGATGAGGGCTGAGGGTTGAGGATTGAGGTTTAAGGACTGAGGACTGAGGATTGAGGATTGAGAATTGAGGATTGAGGATTGAGGAGTGAGGATTGAGGATTGAGGATTTAGGATTGAGGATTGAAGATTGAGGATTGGGTACTGTGGATTGAACATTGAGGATTGAACATTGAGAATTGAGGATTGAGGATTGAATATTGAGTATTGAGGATTGAAGATTAAGGAGTGAGGATTGAGGATTGAGGATTGAAGATTGAGGATTGAGGACTGAGGATTGAGGATTGAGGATTGAGGATTGAAGATTGAGGATTGGGGATTGAGGATTGACGATTGAGGATTGAGAATTGAGGATTGAGAATTGAAGATTGAGGATAGAGAGTTGTGTATTGAGGATTGAGGATTGAGGACTGAGGATTGAAGATTGAGTATTGAGGAATGAAGATTGAGGATTGAGGATTGAGTTTTGAGGATTGGGGATTGATGATTGAGGATTGGGGACTCAGTGCTGAGGGTTGAGTGATGAGAATTGATGTTTGTGGACAGAGATTTGAAGATTGCAGATTGAGTATTGCGTATGGAAAACTCTGAACTGAGGATATTCTAGTGAGGATTGAGGATTGACAACTGATTGTTGAGGACTGAGGGCTGAAGATTGCGGATTCATGATTGAGGATTCAGGATTGTGGTTTGAGGACTGAGGATTGAGGATTGAGGAGTGAGGATTGAGGATTGAGGATTGAGGATGAGGGATGAGGGTTGAGGATTGAGGTTTAAGGTCTGAGTACAGAGGATTCAGGATTGAGAATTGAGGATTGAGGGTTGAGGATTGAAGATTGAGGATTGGGTATTGTTGATTGATGGATGAGGGTTGAGGATTGAGGATTGAGGATTGAGGGTTAAGGATTGAAGATTGAGTATTGAGGTTTGAAGACTGACGATTGAGGGTTGAGGATTGGGGATTGAGGATTGAGGATTGATGATTGAGTATTGAGGATTGAAGATTAAGGATTGAGGATTGAGGATTGAGGATTGAGGATTGATGATTGGGGATTGGGGACTGAGTGTTGAGGTTTGAGTGATGAGAATTGATGTTTGTGGATAGAGATTTAAAGATTACAGATTCAGTATTGAGTATTGAAAACTGTGAATTGATGATATTCTATTGAGGATTGAGAATTGACAACTGATTGTTGAGGACTGAGGTCTGAAGATTGAGGATTCAGGATTGAGGACTCAGGATTGAGGTTTGAGGACTGAGGATTGAGGATTGAGGATTGGGGATTGAGGATTGAGGATTGAGGATTGAAGATTCAGGATTGGGTATTGCGGATTGAACATTGTGGATTGAGGATTGAGGATTGAGGATTGAGGATTGAGGACTGAATATTGAATATTGATGATTGAACATTGAGGATTGAGGATTGAGGGTTGTGGATTGAGGACAAGGTCTGAGGGTTCAGTATTGATGGTTGTGGTCTGATTATTGAGGATTGAGTATTGATAATTGAGGACTGAAGATTGAGTATTGAGGATTGAAGATTGAGGATTGAGGATTGAGGATTGAGTATTGAGGATTGAGGATTGAGGATTGAGGATTGAGGATTGAGAGTTGAGGATTGTAGGATGAGGATTGAGGATTGAAGATTGAATATTGAGGTTTGAAGACTGACGATTGGGGGTTGAGGATTGAGGATTGAGGATTGAGGATTGAGGATAGAGGGTTGAGGATTGAGGATTGAGAATTGAGGATTGAGGATTGAGGATTGAGGATTGAGGGTTGAGGATTGCGGATTGAGAATTGAGGATTGAGAATTGAGGATTGAAGGTTGAGTATTGGGTATTGAGGATTGAGGATTGAGGATTTAAGATTGAGTATTGAGGATTGAAGATTGAGAATTGAGGATTGAGGATTGAACATTGAGGACTGAGTGTTGAGTGTTGAGTGTTGAGTGAGGAGAATTGATGTTTGTGGATAGAGATTTGAAGATTGCAGATTGAGTATTGAGTATTGAAAACTGTGAATTGAGGATATTCTATTGAGGATTGAGGATTGTCACCTGATTGTTCAGGACTGAGGGCTGGAGATTGAGGATTCAGGATCGAGGATTCAGAATTGAGGTTTGAGGACTGAGGATTGAGGATTGAGGATTGAGGATTGAAGATTGAGTATTGAGGATTGAAGATTGAGGATTGAGGATTGAGGGTTGAGGATTGAGGATTGAAGATTGAGGATTGGGGACTGAGTGTTGAGTGTTGAGTGATGAGAATTGATGTCTGTGGATAGAGATTTGAAGATTGCAGATTGAGTATTGCGTATGGAAAGCTCTGAACTGAGGATATTCTAATTAGGATTGAGGATGGACAACTGATTGTTGAGGACTGAGGGCTGAAGATTGAGGATTCATGATTGTGGATTCAGGATTGTGGTTTAAGGACTGAGGATTGAGGATTGAGGATTGAGGATTGAGGATTGAGGATTGAGGATTGAAGATTGAGGATTGGGTATCGAGGATTGAACATTGAGGATTGAGGATTGAGGATTGAGGATTGAGGAGTGAGTATTGAAGATTGAATATTGATGATTGAAGATTGAGGATTGAGGATTGAGTATTGAGGATTGAGGATTGAAGATTGAGGATTGAGGATTGAGGATTGAGGATTGAGGACTGAAGATTGAGGTTTGGGGACTGAGTGTTGAGGGTTGAGTATTGAGGATTGAGGATTGAGGATTGAAGATTGAAGATTGGGTATTGAGGATTGAACATTGAGGATTGAACATTGAGTTTTGAGGATTGAGGATTGAAGATTGAGTATTGAGGATTGGAGATTAAGGGTTGAGGATTGAGGATTGAGGATTGAGGATGAGGGCTGCGGGTTGAGGATTGAGGTTTAAGGACTGAGGACTGAGGATTGAGGATTAAGAATTGAGGATTGAGGATTGAGGATTGAAGATTGAGGATTGGGTATTGAGGATAAAGGATGAGGATAGAGGATTGAGGATTGAGGATTGGGGATTGAGGATTGAAGATTGAGTATTGAGGTTTGAAGACTGACGATTGAGGGTGGAGGATTGAGGATTGAAGATTGAGGATTGGGTATTGAGGATTGAGTATTGAGGATTGAAGTTTGAGCATTGAGGATTGAGGATTGAGGATTGAGGATTGAAGATTGAGGTTTGGGGACTGAGCGTTAAGGGTTGAGTGGTGAGTATTGATGTTTGTGGATAGAGATTTGAAGATTGCAGATTGAGTATTGAGTATTGAAATCTGTGAATTGAGGATATTCTATTGAGGATTGAGGATTGTCACCCGATTGTTCAAGACTGAGGGCTGGATATTGAGGATTCAGGATTGAGGATTCAGAATTGAGGTTTGAGGACTGAGGATTGAGGATCGAGTATAGAAGATTGAGTATTGAGGATTGAAGATTGGGGATTGAGGATTGAGGACTGAGCATTGAGGATTGAAGATTGATGTCTGTGGATTGAGGATTGAAAATTGACGATTGAGCATTGTGGATTGAGGATTGAGGATTGAACATTGAGGACTGAGTGTTGAGGGTTGAGTGATGAGAATTGATGTTTGTGTATAGAGGCTTGAAGTTTGCAGATTGTGTATTGAGTACTGAAAACTGTGTATTGAGGATATTCTATTGAGGATTCAGGATTGACGACTGATTGTTGAGGACTCAGGGCTGAAGATTGAGGATTCAGGATTGAGGATTCAGAATTGAGGTTTGAGGACTGAGGATTGAGGATTGAAGATTGAGGATTGAGGATTGAAGATTGAGTATTGAGGTTTGAAGACTGACGATTGAGGGTGGAGGATTGAGGATTGAGGATTGAGGATTGAGGATTCATGATTGAGTATTGAGGATTGAAGATTGATGATTGAGGATTGAGGATTGAGGATTGAGTATTGAAGACTGAGGATTGAGGATTGAAGATTGAGGATTGGGGATTGAGGATTGACGATTGAGGATTGAGAATTGACGATTGAGGATTGAAGATTGAGGATAGAGAGTTGTGTATTGAGGATTGAAGAATGAGGATTGAGGATTGAGGATTGAGGATTGAGGATTGAGGATTGAGGATTGAAGATTGAGTATTGAGGTTTGAAGACTGACGATTGAGGGTGGAGGATTGAGGATTGAGGATTGAGGATTGAGGATTCATGATTGAGTATTGAGGATTGAAGGTTGATGATTGAGGATTGAGGATTGAGGATTGAGTATTGAAGATTGAGGATTGGGGACTGAGTGTTGAGGTTTGAGTGATGAGAATTGGTGTTTGTGGATAGAGATTTAAAGATTGGAGATTGAGTATTGAGTATTGAAAACTGTGAATTGAGGATATTCTATTGAGGATTGAGGATTGTCTCCTGATTGTTCAGGACTGAGGGCTGGGGATTGAGGATTCAGGATTGAGGATTCAGAATTGAGGTTTGAGGACTGAGGATTGAGGATTGAGGATTGAAGATTGATTGTTGAGGATTGAAGATTGAGGATTGAGGATTGAGTGTTGATGATTGGGGATTGAAGATTGAGGATAGTGGACTGAGTGTTGAGGGTTGAGTGATGAGAATTGATGTTTGTGGATAGAGATTTGAAGATTGCAGATTGAGTATTGCGTATGGAAAGCTCTGAGCTGAGGATATTCTAGTGAGGATTGAGGATTGACAACTGCTTGTTGAGGTCTGAGGGCGGAAGATTGAGTATTCAGGATTGAAGATTCAGGATTGTGGTTTGAGGACTGAGGATTGAGGATTGAGGATTGAGGATTGAGGATTGAGGATTGAGGATTGAAGATTGAGGATTGGGTATTGAGGATTGAACATTGAGGATTGAGGATGGAGGATTGAGGATTGAGTATTGAGGATTGAAGATTGAATATTGATGATTGAAGATTGAGGATTGAGGATTGAGGGTTGTGGATTGAGGACGAGGACTGAGGGTTGAGTATTGATGTTTGAGGTCTGAGGGTTGAGGATTCAGGATTGAGAATTGAGGATTGAGGATTGAAGATTGAGGATTGATGATTGGTTATTGAGGATTGAAGAATCAGGACTGACGGATGAGGATTGAGGATTGAGTATTGAAGATTGAGTATTGAGGATTGAAGACTGAGGATTGAGGTTTGAGGACTGAGGATTGAGGATTGAGGATTGGAGATTGAGGATTGAGGATTGAGGATTGAAGATTCAGGATTGGGTATTGCGGATTGAACATTGAGGATTGAGGATTGAGGATTGAAGATTGAGGATTCAGGATCGAGGATTCAGAATTGAGGTTTGAGGAGTGAGGATTGAGGGTTGAGGATTGAAGATTGAGTATTGAGGATTGAAGATTGGCGGTTGAGGATTGCGGATTGATGATTGAGTATTGAGGATTGAAGATTGAGAATTGAGGATTGAGGATTGAGGGTTTGAGGATAGAAGATTGAGGTTTGGGGTCTGACAATTGAGGGTTGAGTGATGAGAATTGGTGTTTGTGGATAGAGATTTAAAGATTGCAGATTGAGTATTGTGTATTGAAAACTGTGAATTGATGATATTCTATTGAGGATTGAGAATTGACAACTGATTGTTGAGGACTGAGGTCTGAAGATTGAGGATTCAGGATTGAGGATTCAGGATTGAGGTTTGAGGACTGAGGATTGAGGATTGAGGATTGGGGATTGAGGATTGAGGATTGAGGATTGAAGATTCAGGATTGGGTATTGCGGATTGAACATTGAGGATTGAGGATTGAGGATTGAGGATTGAGGATTGAGGATTGAGGATTGAGGACTCAATATTGAATATTGATGATTGAACATTGAGGATTGAGGATTGCGGATTGAGTATTGAGGATTGAGGATTGAGGATTGAGGATTGAGGATTGAGAATTGAGGATTGAAGGATGACGATTGAGGATTGACGATTGAGGATTGAGGATTGAAGATTGAATATTGAGGTTTGAAGACTGACGATTGGGGGTTGAGGATTGAGGATTGAGTATTGAGGATTGAGGATTGAGGGTTGTGGATTGAGGATTGAGAATTGAGGATTGAGGATTGAGGATTGAAGATTGAGGATTGGGTATTGAGGATTGAGGATAGAGGATTTAAGGTTGAGTATTGAGGATTGAAGATTGAGAATTGAGGATTGAGGATTGAACATTGATGACTGAGTGTTGAGTGTTGAGTGATGAGAATTGATGTTTGTGGATAGAGATTTGAAGATTGCAGATTGAGTATTGAGTATTGAAAACTGTGAATTGAGGATATTCTATTGAGGAATGAGGATTGTCACCTGATTGTTCAGGACTGAGGGCTGGAGATTGAGGATTCAGGATCGAGGATTCAGAATTGAGGTTTGAGGACTGAGGATTGAAGATTGAGTATTGAGGATTGAAGATTAAGGATTGAGGATTGAGGATTGAGGATTGAGGATTGTGGACTGAGTGTTGAGGTTTGATTGATGAGAATTGATGCTTGTGGATAGAGATTTAAAGATTACAGATTCAGTATTGAGTATTGAAAACTGTGAATTGATGATATTCTATTGAAGATTGAGAATTGACAACTGATTGTTGAGGACTGAGGTCCGAAAGTTGAGGATTCAGGATTGAGGATTCTGGATTGAGGTTTGAGGACTGAGGATTGGGGATTGAGGATTGAGGGTTGAGGATTGAGGATTGAGGATAGAGGATTGAAGATTGAGGATTGCGTATTGCTGGTTGAACATTGAGGTTTGAGTATTGAGTTTTGAGGATCGAGGATTGACGACCGAAGGTTGAATATTGATGATTGAAGATTCAGTATTGAGGATTGAGGGTTGTGGATTGTGGACGACGACTGAGGGTTGAGTATTGATGTTTGAGGTCTGAGGATTAGAGGATTGAGGATTGAGTGTTGAGAAATTGAGTATTGAGGATTGAGGATTGAAGATTGCGTATTGAGGATTGAGCATTTAAGATTGAGTATTGAGGATTGAAAATTGAGAATTGAGGATTGAGCATTGAGGATTGAGGATTGAGGATTGAGGATTGAGGATTGAGGATTGAGGATTGAGGATTGAGGATTGAGGATTGAGGATTGAGGATTGAGGATTGATGGTTGAGGATTGAAGATTGAGGATTGAGGATTGAGGATTAAAGATTGAGTACTGAGGATTGAAGATTGAGGATTGGTGATTGTGGATTGAGGATTGAGGATTGAGCATTGAGGATTGAGGATTGAGTATTGAAGATTGAGGATTGATGATTGAGGATTGAGGATTGAGGGGTTGAGGGTTGAGTATTGAGGATTCAGGATTGAAGATTGAGTATTGAGGATTGAGCGTTTAAGATTGAGGATTGAGGATTGAGTATTGAAGGTGAGGTTTGAGGATTGAGGTTTAAGGACTGAGGACTGAGGATTGAGGATTAAGAATTGAGGATTGAGGATTGAGGATTGAAGACTGAGGATTGTGTATTGAGTATTGAGGATTGAAGATCGAGGATTGAGGATTGAGGATTGAGGATTGAGGACTGAGGATTGAGGATTGAAGATTGAGGATTGAGGATTGAGGACTGAGGATTGAGGATTGAGGATTAAAGATTGAGGATTGGGTTTTGCGGATTGAACATTGAGGATTGAGGATTGAGGATTGAGGATTGAGTATTGAGGATTGAGGACTGAAGATTGAATATTGATGATTGAAGATTGAGGATTGAGGATTGAGGGTTGTGGATTGAGGACGAAGACTGAGGGTTGAGTATTCATGTTTGAGGTCCGAGGATTGAGGATTGAGGATTGAGGATTGGGGATTGAGGATTGAAGATTGAATATTGATGATTGAAGATTGTGAATTGAGGGTTGAGGGTTGTGGATTGAGGACGAGGACTGAGGGTTGAGTATTGACGTTTGAGGACTGAGGATTGAGGATTGAGGATTGAGAATTGAGGATTGAGGATTGAGGATTGAAGATTGAGGATTGGTTATTGAGGATTGAAGAGTGAGGACTGAGGGTTGAGGATTGAGGATTGAGGATTGAAGATTGAGTATTGAGGATTGAAGGTTGAGGATTGAGGATTGAGGGTTGAGGATTGAGGATTGAGGATTGAGGATTGCGGATTGAGGATTCAGTATTGAGTATTGAGGATTGCGGATTGAGGATTGAAGATTGAGGATTGAGGATTGAGGATTGAGGATTAAAAATTGAGTATTGACGATTGAAGATTGAGGAATGACGATTGAGGATTGGGTATTTATGATTGAAGAATGAGGATTGAGGATTGAGGATTGAGGATTGAGGAATGAAGATTGAGGATTGAGGATTGAAGATTGAGTATTGAGGAATGAAGATTGAGGATTGAGGATTGAAGATTGAGTATTGAGGATTGGAGATTAAGTGTTGAGGATTGAGCATTGAGGATTGAGGATGAGGGCTGAGGGTTGAGGATTGAGGTTTAAGGACTGAGGACTGAGGATTGAGGATTGAGAATTGAGGATTGAGGATTGAGGATTGAGGATTGAAGATTGAGGTTTGGGGACTGAGTGTTGAGGGTTGAGTATTGAGGATTGAGGATTGAGGATTGAAGATTGAGGATTGGGTATTGAGGATTGAACATTGAGGATTGAACATTGAGGTTTGAGGATTGAGGATTGAAGATTGAGTATTGAGGATTGGAGATTAAGTGTTGAGGATTGAGCATTGAGGATTGAGGATGAGGGCTGAGGGTTGAGGATTGAGGTTTAAGGACTGAGGACTGAGGATTGAGGATTGAGAATTGAGGATTGAGGATTGAGGATTGAAGATTGAGGATTGGGTATTGAGGATGAAGGGTTAGGATTGAGGATTGAGGATTGAGGATTGAGGATTGAAGATTGAGTATTGAGGTTTGAAGACTGACGATTGAGGGTGGAGGATTGAGGATTGAAGATTGAGGATTGTGTATTGAGGATTGAGTATTGAGGATTGAAGTTTGAGCATTGAGGATTGAGGATTGAGGATTGAGGATTGAAGATTGAGGTTTGTGGACTGAGCGTTGAGGGTTGAGTGATGAGTATTGATGTTTGTGGATAGAGATTTGAAGATTGCAGATTGAGTATTGAGTATTGAAAACCGTGAATTGACGATATTCTGTTGAGGATTGAGGATTGTCCCCTGATTGTTCAGGACTGAGGTCTGAAGGTTGAGGATTCAGGATTGAGGTTTCAGGATTGAGGTTTGAGGACTGAGGATTGAGGATTGAGGAGTGAGGATTGAGGATTGAGGATTGAGGATGAGGGATGAGGGTTGAGGATTGAGGTTTAACGCCTGAGGACAGAGGACTCAGGATTGAGAATTGAGGATTGAGGGTTGAGGATTGAAGATTGAGGATTGGGTATTGATGATTGATGGATGAGGGTTGAGGATTAAGTATTGAGGATTGAGGATTAAGGATTGAAGGTTGAGTATTGAGGTTTGAAGACTGACGATTGAGGGTTGAGGATTGGGGATTGAGGATTGAGGATTGAGGATTGATGATTGAGTATTGAGGATTGAAAATTAAGGATTGAGGATTGAGGATTGAGGATTGAGGATTGATGATTGGGGATTGGGGACTGAGTGTTGAGGTTTGAGTAATGAGAATTGATGCTTGTGGATAGAGATTTAAAGATTACAGATTCAGTATAGAGTATTGAAAACTGTGAATTGATGATATTCTATTGAGGAGTGAGAATTGACAACTGATTGTTGAGGACTGAGGTCTGAAGATTGAGGATTCAGGATTGAGGACTCAGGATTGAGGTTTGAGGACTGAGGATTGAGGATTGAGGATTGGGGATTGAGGATTGAGGATTGAGGATTGAAGATTCAGGATTGGGTATTGCGGATTGAACATTGAGGATTGAGGATTGAGGATTGAGGATTGAGGACTGAATATTGAATATTGATGATTGAACATTGAGGATTGAGAATTGAGGATTGAGGATTGAGGATTAAAGGTTGAGCATTGAGGATTGAAGATTGAAGATTGAGGATTGAGGATTGAGGATTAAAGGTTGAGCATTGAGGATTGAAGATTGAGGATTGATGATTGAGGATTGAGGATTGAGGATTGAGGATTGAGGATTGAGGATTAAAGGTTGAGCATTGAGGATTGAAGATTGAGGATTGATGATTGAGGATTGAGTATTGAGGATTGAGGATTGAGGATTGAAGATTGAGGATTGAGGATTGAGGATTGAGGATTAAAAACTGAGTATTGAGGATAGAAGATTGAGGATTGACGATTGAGGATTGGGTATTTATGATTGAAGAATGAGGATTGAGGATTGAGGATTGAGGATTGAGGAATGAAGATTGAGGGTTGAGGATTGAGGATTGAGGATTGAAGATTGAGTACTGAGGATTGAAGATTGAGGATTGAGGATTGAGTTTTGAGGATTGAGGATTGAAGATTGAGGATTGGGGACTGAGTGTTGTGGGTTGAGTGATGAGAATTGATGTTTGTGGATAGAGATTTGAAGATAGCAGTTTGTGTATTGCGTATGGAAAACTCTGAACTGAGGATATTCTAGTGAGGATTGAGGATTGACGACTGATTGTTGAAGGCTGAGGGCTGAAGATTGAGGACTCAGGATTGAGGATTCAGGATTGTGGTTTGAGGACTGAGGATTGAGGATTGAGGAGTGAGGATTGAGGATTGAGGATTTAGGATTGAGGATTGAAGATTGAGGATTGGGTACTGTGGATTGAACATTGAGGATTGAACATTGAGATTTGAGGATTGAGGATTGAAGATTGAGTATTGAGGATTGAAGATTAAGGATTGAGGATTGAGGATTGAGGATTGAAGATTGAGGATTGAGGACTGAGGATTGAGGATTGAGGATTGAGGATTGAAGATTGAGGATTGGGATTGAGGATTGACGATTGAGGATTGAGTATTGGGGATTGAGAATTGAAGATTGAGGATAGAGAGTTGTGTATTGAGGATTGAAGATTAAGGATTGAGGATTGAGGATTGAGGATTGAGGATTGAGGATTGAGGATGAGGGCTGAGGGTTGAGGATTGAGGTTTAAGGACTGAGGACTGAGGATTGAGGATTGAGAATTGAGGATTGAGGATTGAGGAGTGAGGATTGAGGATTGAGGATTTAGGATTGAGGATTGAAGATTGAGGATTGGGTACTGTGGATTGAACATTGAGGATTGAACATTGAGAATTGAGGATTGAGGATTGAAGATTGAGTATTGAGGATTGAAGATTAAGGAGTGAGGATTGAGGATTGAGGATTGAAGATTGAGGATTGAGGACTGAGGATTGAGGATTGAGGATTGAGGATTGAAGATTGAGGATTGGGGATTGAGGATTGACGATTGAGGATTGAGAATTGAGGATTGAGAATTGAAGATTGAGGATAGAGAGTTGTGTATTGAGGATTGAGGATTGAGGACTGAGGATTGAAGATTGAGTATTGAGGAATGAAGATTGAGGATTGAGGATTGAGTTTTGAGGATTGGGGATTGATGATTGAGGATTGGGGACTCAGTGCTGAGGGTTGAGTGATGAGAATTGATGTTTGTGGACAGAGATTTGAAGATTGCAGATTGAGTATTGCGTATGGAAAACTCTGAACTGAGGATATTCTAGTGAGGATTGAGGATTGACAACTGATTGTTGAGGACTGAGGGCTGCAGATTGCGGATTCATGATTGAGGATTCAGGATTGTGGTTTGAGGACTGAGGATTGAGGATTGAGGAGTGAGGATTGAGGATTGAGGATTGAGGATGAGGGATGAGGGTTGAGGATTGAGGTTTAAGGTCTGAGGACAGAGGATTCAGGATTGAGAATTGAGGATTGAGGGTTGAGGATTGAAGATTGAGGATTGGGTATTGTTGATTGATGGATGAGGGTTGAGGATTGAGGATTGAGGATTGAGGGTTAAGGATTGAAGATTGAGTATTGAGGTTTGAAGACTGACGATTGAGGGTTGAGGATTGGGGATTGAGGATTGAGGATTGATGATTGAGTATTGAGGATTGAAGATTAAGGATTGAGGATTGAGGATTGAGGATTGAGGATTGATGATTGGGGATTGGGGACTGAGTGTTGAGGTTTGAGTGATGAGAATTGATGTTTGTGGATAGAGATTTAAAGATTACAGAATCAGTATTGAGTATTGAAAACTGTGAATTGATGATATTCTATTGAGGATTGAGAATTGACAACTGATTGTTGAGGACTGAGGTCTGAAGATTGAGGATTCAGGATTGAGGACTCAGGATTGAGGTTTGAGGACTGAGGATTGAGGATTGAGGATTGGGGATTGAGGATTGAGGATTGAGGATTGAAGATTCAGGATTGGGTATTGCGGATTGAACATTGTGGATTGAGGATTGAGGATTGAGGATTGAGGATTGAGGACTGAATATTGAATATTGATGATTGAACATTGAGGATTGAGGATTGAGGGTTGTGGATTGAGGACAAGGGCTGAGGGTTCAGTATTGATGGTTGTGGTCTGATTATTGAGGATTGAGTATTGATAATTGAGGACTGAAGATTGAGTATTGAGGATTGAAGATTGAGGATTGAGGATTGAGGATTGAGTATTGAGGATTGAGGATTGAGGATTGAGGATTGAGGATTGAGAGTTGAGGATTGTAGGATGAGGATTGAGGATTGAAGATTGAATATTGAGGTTTGAAGACTGACGATTGGGGGTTGAGGATTGAGGATTGAGGATTGAGGATTGAGGATAGAGGGTTGAGGATTGAGGATTGAGAATTGAGGATTGAGGATTGAGGATTGAGGATTGAGGGTTGAGGATTGCGGATTGAGAATTGAGGATTGAGAATTGAGGATTGAAGGTTGAGTATTGGGTATTGAGGATTGAGGATTGAGGATTTAAGATTGAGTATTGAGGATTGAAGATTGAGAATTGAGGATTGAGGATTGAACATTGAGGACTGAGTGTTGAGTGTTGAGTGTTGAGTGAGGAGAATTGATGTTTGTGGATAGAGATTTGAAGATTGCAGATTGAGTATTGAGTATTGAAAACTGTGAATTGAGGATATTCTATTGAGGATTGAGGATTGTCACCTGATTGTTCAGGACTGAGGGCTGGAGATTGAGGATTCAGGATCGAGGATTCAGAATTGAGGTTTGAGGACTGAGGATTGAGGATTGAGGATTGAGGATTGAAGATTGAGTATTGAGGATTGAAGATTGATGATTGAGGATTGAGGGTTGAGGATTGAGGATTGAAGATTGAGGATTGGGGACTGAGTGTTGAGTGTTGAGTGATGAGAATTGATGTCTGTGGATAGAGATTTGAAGATTGCAGATTGAGTATTGCGTATGGAAAGCTCTGAACTGAGGATATTCTATTGAGGATTGAGGATTGTCACCTGATTGTTCAGGACTGAGGGCTGGAGATTGAGGATTCAGGATCGAGGATTCAGAATTGAGGTTTGAGGACTGAGGATTGAAGATTGAGTATTGAGGATTGAAGATTAAGGATTGAGGATTGAGGATTGAGGATTGAGGATTGTGGACTGAGTGTTGAGGTTTGATTGATGAGAATTGATGCTTGTGGATAGAGATTTAAAGATTACAGATTCAGTATTGAGTATTGAAAACTGTGAATTGATGATATTCTATTGAAGATTGAGAATTGACAACTGATTGTTGAGGACTGAGGTCCGAAAGTTGAGGATTCAGGATTGAGGATTCTGGATTGAGGTTTGAGGACTGAGGATTGGGGATTGAGGATTGAGGGTTGAGGATTGAGGATTGAGGATAGAGGATTGAAGATTGAGGATTGCGTATTGCTGGTTGAACATTGAGGTTTGAGTATTGAGTTTTGAGGATCGAGGATTGACGACCGAAGGTTGAATATTGATGATTGAAGATTCAGTATTGAGGATTGAGGGTTGTGGATTGTGGACGACGACTGAGGGTTGAGTATTGATGTTTGAGGTCTGAGGATTAGAGGATTGAGGATTGAGTGTTGAGAAATTGAGTATTGAGGATTGAGGATTGAAGATTGCGTATTGAGGATTGAGCATTTAAGATTGAGTATTGAGGATTGAAAATTGAGAATTGAGGATTGAGCATTGAGGATTGAGGATTGAGGATTGAGGATTGAGGATTGAGGATTGAGGATTGAGGATTGAGGATTGAGGATTGAGGATTGAGGATTGAGGATTGATGGTTGAGGATTGAAGATTGAGGATTGAGGATTGAGGATTAAAGATTGAGTACTGAGGATTGAAGATTGAGGATTGGTGATTGTGGATTGAGGATTGAGGATTGAGCATTGAGGATTGAGGATTGAGTATTGAAGATTGAGGATTGATGATTGAGGATTGAGGATTGAGGGGTTGAGGGTTGAGTATTGAGGATTCAGGATTGAAGATTGAGTATTGAGGATTGAGCGTTTAAGATTGAGGATTGAGGATTGAGTATTGAAGGTGAGGTTTGAGGATTGAGGTTTAAGGACTGAGGACTGAGGATTGAGGATTAAGAATTGAGGATTGAGGATTGAGGATTGAAGACTGAGGATTGTGTATTGAGTATTGAGGATTGAAGATCGAGGATTGAGGATTGAGGATTGAGGATTGAGGACTGAGGATTGAGGATTGAAGATTGAGGATTGAGGATTGAGGACTGAGGATTGAGGATTGAGGATTAAAGATTGAGGATTGGGTTTTGCGGATTGAACATTGAGGATTGAGGATTGAGGATTGAGGATTGAGTATTGAGGATTGAGGACTGAAGATTGAATATTGATGATTGAAGATTGAGGATTGAGGATTGAGGGTTGTGGATTGAGGACGAAGACTGAGGGTTGAGTATTCATGTTTGAGGTCCGAGGATTGAGGATTGAGGATTGAGGATTGGGGATTGAGGATTGAAGATTGAATATTGATGATTGAAGATTGTGAATTGAGGGTTGAGGGTTGTGGATTGAGGACGAGGACTGAGGGTTGAGTATTGACGTTTGAGGACTGAGGATTGAGGATTGAGGATTGAGAATTGAGGATTGAGGATTGAGGATTGAAGATTGAGGATTGGTTATTGAGGATTGAAGAGTGAGGACTGAGGGTTGAGGATTGAGGATTGAGGATTGAAGATTGAGTATTGAGGATTGAAGGTTGAGGATTGAGGATTGAGGGTTGAGGATTGAGGATTGAGGATTGAGGATTGCGGATTGAGGATTCAGTATTGAGTATTGAGGATTGCGGATTGAGGATTGAAGATTGAGGATTGAGGATTGAGGATTGAGGATTAAAAATTGAGTATTGACGATTGAAGATTGAGGAATGACGATTGAGGATTGGGTATTTATGATTGAAGAATGAGGATTGAGGATTGAGGATTGAGGATTGAGGAATGAAGATTGAGGATTGAGGATTGAAGATTGAGTATTGAGGAATGAAGATTGAGGATTGAGGATTGAGTTTTGAGGATTGGGGATTGATGATTGAGGATTGGGTACTCAGTGTTGAGGGTTGAGTGATGAGAATTGATGTTTGTGGATAGAGATTTGAAGATTGCAGATTGAGTATTGCGTATGGAAAACTCTGAACTGAGGATATTCTAGTGAGGATTGAGGATTGACAACTGATTGTTGAGGACTGAGGGCTGAACATTGCGGATTCAGGATTGAGGATTCAGGATTGTGGTTTGAGGACTGAGGATTGAGGATTGAGGAGTGAGGATTGAGGATTGAGGATTGAGGATGAGGGATGAGGGTTGAGGATTGAGGTTTAAGGCCTGAGGACAGAGGACTCAGGATTGAGAATTGAGGATTGAGGGTTGAGGATTGAAGATTGAGGATTGGGTATTGATGATTGATGGATGAGGGTTGAGGATTAAGTATTGAGGATTGAGGATTAAGGATTGAAGGTTGAGTATTGAGGTTTGAAGACTGACGATTGAGGGTTGAGGATTGGGGATTGAGGATTGAGGATTGAGGATTGATGATTGAGTATTGAGGATTGAAAATTAAGGATTGAGGATTGAGGATTGAGGATTGAGGATTGATGATTGGGGATTGGGGACTGAGTGTTGAGGTTTGAGTAATGAGAATTGATGCTTGTGGATAGAGATTTAAAGATTACAGATTCAGTATTGAGTATTGAAAACTGTGAATTGATGATATTCTATTGAGGAGTGAGAATTGACAACTGATTGTTGAGGACTGAGGTCTGAAGATTGAGGATTCAGGATTGAGGACTCAGGATTGAGGTTTGAGGACTGAGGATTGAGGATTGAGGATTGGGGATTGAGGATTGAGGATTGAGGATTGAAGATTCAGGATTGGGTATTGCGGATTGAACATTGAGGATTGAGGATTGAGGATTGAGGATTGAGGACTGAATATTGAATATTGATGATTGAACATTGAGGATTGAGAATTGAGGATTGAGGATTGAGGATTAAAGGTTGAGCATTGAGGATTGAAGATTGAAGATTGAGGATTGAGGATTGAGGATTAAAGGTTGAGCATTGAGGATTGAAGATTGAGGATTGATGATTGAGGATTGAGGATTGAGGATTGAGGATTGAGGATTGAGGATTAAAGGTTGAGCATTGAGGATTGAAGATTGAGGATTGATGATTGAGGATTGAGTATTGAGGATTGAGGATTGAGGATTGAAGATTGAGGATTGAGGATTGAGGATTGAGGATTAAAAACTGAGTATTGAGGATAGAAGATTGAGGATTGACGATTGAGGATTGGGTATTTATGATTGAAGAATGAGGATTGAGGATTGAGGATTGAGGATTGAGGAATGAAGATTGAGGGTTGAGGATTGAGGATTGAGGATTGAGGATTGAGTTTTGAGGATTGAGGATTGAAGATTGAGGATTGGGGACTGAGTGTTGTGGGTTGAGTGATGAGAATTGATGTTTGTGGATAGAGATTTGAAGATAGCAGTTTGTGTATTGCGTATGGAAAACTCTGAACTGAGGATATTCTAGTGAGGATTGAGGATTGACGACTGATTGTTGAAGGCTGAGGGCTGAAGATTGAGGACTCAGGATTGAGGATTCAGGATTGTGGTTTGAGGACTGAGGATTGAGGATTGAGGAGTGAGGATTGAGGATTGAGGATTTAGGATTGAGGATTGAAGATTGAGGATTGGGTACTGTGGATTGAACATTGAGGATTGAACATTGAGATTTGAGGATTGAGGATTGAAGATTGAGTATTGAGGATTGAAGATTAAGGATTGAGGATTGAGGATTGAGGATTGAAGATTGAGGATTGAGGACTGAGGATTGAGGATTGAGGATTGAGGATTGAAGATTGAGGATTGGGATTGAGGATTGACGATTGAGGATTGAGTATTGGGGATTGAGAATTGAAGATTGAGGATAGAGAGTTGTGTATTGAGGATTGAAGATTAAGGATTGAGGATTGAGGATTGAGGATTGAGGATTGAGGATTGAGGATGAGGGCTGAGGGTTGAGGATTGAGGTTTAAGGACTGAGGACTGAGGATTGAGGATTGAGAATTGAGGATTGAGGATTGAGGAGTGAGGATTGAGGATTGAGGATTTAGGATTGAGGATTGAAGATTGAGGATTGGGTACTGTGGATTGAACATTGAGGATTGAACATTGAGAATTGAGGATTGAGGATTGAAGATTGAGTATTGAGGATTGAAGATTAAGGAGTGAGGATTGAGGATTGAGGATTGAAGATTGAGGATTGAGGACTGAGGATTGAGGATTGAGGATTGAGGATTGAAGATTGAGGATTGGGGATTGAGGATTGACGATTGAGGATTGAGAATTGAGGATTGAGAATTGAAGATTGAGGATAGAGAGTTGTGTATTGAGGATTGAGGATTGAGGACTGAGGATTGAAGATTGAGTATTGAGGAATGAAGATTGAGGATTGAGGATTGAGTTTTGAGGATTGGGGATTGATGATTGAGGATTGGGGACTCAGTGCTGAGGGTTGAGTGATGAGAATTGATGTTTGTGGACAGAGATTTGAAGATTGCAGATTGAGTATTGCGTATGGAAAACTCTGAACTGAGGATATTCTAGTGAGGATTGAGGATTGACAACTGATTGTTGAGGACTGAGGGCTGCAGATTGCGGATTCATGATTGAGGATTCAGGATTGTGGTTTGAGGACTGAGGATTGAGGATTGAGGAGTGAGGATTGAGGATTGAGGATTGAGGATGAGGGATGAGGGTTGAGGATTGAGGTTTAAGGTCTGAGGACAGAGGATTCAGGATTGAGAATTGAGGATTGAGGGTTGAGGATTGAAGATTGAGGATTGGGTATTGTTGATTGATGGATGAGGGTTGAGGATTGAGGATTGAGGATTGAGGGTTAAGGATTGAAGATTGAGTATTGAGGTTTGAAGACTGACGATTGAGGGTTGAGGATTGGGGATTGAGGATTGAGGATTGATGATTGAGTATTGAGGATTGAAGATTAAGGATTGAGGATTGAGGATTGAGGATTGAGGATTGATGATTGGGGATTGGGGACTGAGTGTTGAGGTTTGAGTGATGAGAATTGATGTTTGTGGATAGAGATTTAAAGATTACAGATTCAGTATTGAGTATTGAAAACTGTGAATTGATGATATTCTATTGAGGATTGAGAATTGACAACTGATTGTTGAGGACTGAGGTCTGAAGATTGAGGATTCAGGATTGAGGACTCAGGATTGAGGTTTGAGGACTGAGGATTGAGGATTGAGGATTGGGGATTGAGGATTGAGGATTGAGGATTGAAGATTCAGGATTGGGTATTGCGGATTGAACATTGTGGATTGAGGATTGAGGATTGAGGATTGAGGATTGAGGACTGAATATTGAATATTGATGATTGAACATTGAGGATTGAGGATTGAGGGTTGTGGATTGAGGACAAGGGCTGAGGGTTCAGTATTGATGGTTGTGGTCTGATTATTGAGGATTGAGTATTGATAATTGAGGACTGAAGATTGAGTATTGAGGATTGAAGATTGAGGATTGAGGATTGAGGATTGAGTATTGAGGATTGAGGATTGAGGATTGAGGATTGAGGATTGAGAGTTGAGGATTGTAGGATGAGGATTGAGGATTGAAGATTGAATATTGAGGTTTGAAGACTGACGATTGGGGGTTGAGGATTGAGGATTGAGGATTGAGGATTGAGGATAGAGGGTTGAGGATTGAGGATTGAGAATTGAGGATTGAGGATTGAGGATTGAGGATTGAGGGTTGAGGATTGCGGATTGAGAATTGAGGATTGAGAATTGAGGATTGAAGGTTGAGTATTGGGTATTGAGGATTGAGGATTGAGGATTTAAGATTGAGTATTGAGGATTGAAGATTGAGAATTGAGGATTGAGGATTGAACATTGAGGACTGAGTGTTGAGTGTTGAGTGTTGAGTGAGGAGAATTGATGTTTGTGGATAGAGATTTGAAGATTGCAGATTGAGTATTGAGTATTGAAAACTGTGAATTGAGGATATTCTATTGAGGATTGAGGATTGTCACCTGATTGTTCAGGACTGAGGGCTGGAGATTGAGGATTCAGGATCGAGGATTCAGAATTGAGGTTTGAGGACTGAGGATTGAGGATTGAGGATTGAGGATTGAAGATTGAGTATTGAGGATTGAAGATTGAGGATTGAGGATTGAGGGTTGAGGATTGAGGATTGAAGATTGAGGATTGGGGACTGAGTGTTGAGTGTTGAGTGATGAGAATTGATGTCTGTGGATAGAGATTTGAAGATTGCAGATTGAGTATTGCGTATGGAAAGCTCTGAACTGAGGATATTCTAATTAGGATTGAGGATGGACAACTGATTGTTGAGGACTGAGGGCTGAAGATTGAGGATTCATGATTGTGGATTCAGGATTGTGGTTTAAGGACTGAGGATTGAGGATTGAGGATTGAGGATTGAGGATTGAGGATTGAGGATTGAAGATTGAGGATTGGGTATCGAGGATTGAACATTGAGGATTGAGGATTGAGGATTGAGGATTGAGGAGTGAGTATTGAAGATTGAATATTGATGATTGAAGATTGAGGATTGAGGATTGAGGATTGAGGATTGAGGATTGAAGATTGAGGATTGAGGATTGAGGATTGAGGATTGAGGACTGAAGATTGAGGTTTGGGGACTGAGTGTTGAGGGTTGAGTATTGAGGATTGAGGATTGAGGATTGAAGATTGAAGATTGGGTATTGAGGATTGAACATTGAGGATTGAACATTGAGTTTTGAGGATTGAGGATTGAAGATTGAGTATTGAGGATTGGAGATTAAGGGTTGAGGATTGAGGATTGAGGATTGAGGATTGAAGATTGAGGTTTGGGGACTGAGCGTTAAGGGTTGAGTGGTGAGTATTGATGTTTGTGGATAGAGATTTGAAGATTGCAGATTGAGTATTGAGTATTGAAATCTGTGAATTGAGGATATTCTATTGAGGATTGAGGATTGTCACCCGATTGTTCAAGACTGAGGGCTGGATATTGAGGATTCAGGATTGAGGATTCAGAATTGAGGTTTGAGGACTGAGGATTGAGGATCGAGTATAGAAGATTGAGTATTGAGGATTGAAGATTGGGGATTGAGGATTGAGGACTGAGCATTGAGGATTGAAGATTGATGTCTGTGGATTGAGGATTGAAAATTGACGATTGAGCATTGTGGATTGAGGATTGAGGATTGAACATTGAGGACTGAGTGTTGAGGGTTGAGTGATGAGAATTGATGTTTGTGTATAGAGGCTTGAAGTTTGCAGATTGTGTATTGAGTACTGAAAACTGTGTATTGAGGATATTCTATTGAGGATTCAGGATTGACGACTGATTGTTGAGGACTCAGGGCTGAAGATTGAGGATTCAGGATTGAGGATTCAGAATCGAGGTTTGAGGACTGAGGATTGAGGATTGAAGATTGAGGATTGAGGATTGAAGATTGAGTATTGAGGTTTGAAGACTGACGATTGAGGGTGGAGGATTGAGGATTGAGGATTGAGGATTGAGGATTCATGATTGAGTATTGAGGATTGAAGATTGATGATTGAGGATTGAGGATTGAGGATTGAGTATTGAAGACTGAGGATTGAGGATTGAAGATTGAGGATTGGGGATTGAGGATTGACGATTGAGGATTGAGAATTGACGATTGAGGATTGAAGATTGAGGATAGAGAGTTGTGTATTGAGGATTGAAGAATGAGGATTGAGGATTGAGGATTGAGGATTGAGGATTGAGGATTGAGGATTGAAGATTGAGTATTGAGGTTTGAAGACTGACGATTGAGGGTGGAGGATTGAGGATTGAGGATTGAGGATTGAGGATTCATGATTGAGTATTGAGGATTGAAGGTTGATGATTGAGGATTGAGGATTGAGGATTGAGTATTGAAGATTGAGGATTGGGGACTGAGTGTTGAGGTTTGAGTGATGAGAATTGGTGTTTGTGGATAGAGATTTAAAGATTGGAGATTGAGTATTGAGTATTGAAAACTGTGAATTGAGGATATTCTATTGAGGATTGAGGATTGTCTCCTGATTGTTCAGGACTGAGGGCTGGGGATTGAGGATTCAGGATTGAGGATTCAGAATTGAGGTTTGAGGACTGAGGATTGAGGATTGAGGATTGAAGATTGATTGTTGAGGATGGAAGATTGAGGATTGAGGATTGAGGGTTGATGATTGGGGATTGAAGATTGAGTATAGGGGACTGAGTGTTGAGGGTTGAGTGATGAGAATTGATGTTTGTGGCTAGAGGCTTGAAGTTTGCAGATTGTGTATTGAGTATTGAAAACTGTGAATTGAGGATATTCTATTGAGGATTCAGGATTGACGACTGATTGTTGAGGACTCAGGGCTGAAGATTGAGGATTCAGGATTGAGGATTCAGAATTGAGGTTTGAGGACTGAGGATTGAGGATTGAAGATTGAGTATTGAGGATTGAAGATTGAGGATTGAGGATTGAGGACTGAGGATTGAGGATGATGGCCGAGGGTTGAGGATTGAGGTTTGAGGGCTGAGGTCTGAGGATCGAAGATTGAGAATTGAGGATTGAGGATTGAGTATAGAAGATTGAGGATTGGGTATTAGGATTGAAGAATGAGGATTGAGGATTGAGGATTGAGGATTGAGGATTGAAGATTGAGTATTGTGGTTTGAAGACTGACGATTGAGGGTTGAGGATTGAGGTTTGAGGGTTGAGGATTGAAGATTGAGGATTGGGTATTGAGGATTGAACATTGAGGATTGAGGATTGAGGATTGAGGATTGAGGATTGAGGATTGAAGATTGAATATTGATGATTGAAGATTGAGGATTGAGTATTGAGGGTTGTGGATTGAGGACGAGGACTGAGCGTTGAGCATTGATGTTTGAGGTCTGAGGATTGAGGATTGAGGATTGAGAATTGAGGATTGAGGATTGAAGATTGAAGATTGAGGATTGGTTATTGAGGATTGAGGATTGAGGACTGAGGATTGAGGATTTAGGATTGCGGATTGAGGATTGAAGATTGAAGATTGAGGATTGAGGACTGATGATTAAAGATTGAATATTGAGGATTGAAGATTGTGGATTGATGACTGAGGATTGAGGATTGAGGATTGAGGATTGAGGACCGAGGATTGAGTATTGAAGATTGAGGATTGATGATTGAGGATTGAGGATTGATGATGAGGATTGAGTATTGGGGATTGAGGATTGAAGATTGAGTATTGAGGATTGAAGATTGAGGATTGAGGATTGGGGATTGATGATTGAGTATTGGGGATTGAAGATTGAGGATTGAGGATTGAGGATTGAGGATTGAGGATTGAGGATTGAAGATTGAGGTTTGGGGACTGAGTGTTGAGGGTTGAGTATTGAGGATTGAGGATTGAGGATTGAAGATTGAGGATTGGGTATTGAGGATTGAACATTGAGGATTGAACATTGAGGTTTGAGGATTGAGGATTGAAGATTGAGTATTGAGGATTGGAGATTAAGTGTTGAGGATTGAGCATTGAGGATTGAGGATGAGGGCTGAGGGTTGAGGATTGAGGTTTAAGGACTGAGGACTGAGGATTGAGGATTGAGAATTGAGGATTGAGGATTGAGGATTGAAGATTGAGGATTGGGTATTGAGGATGAAGGGTTAGGATTGAGGATTGAGGATTGAGGATTGAGGATTGAAGATTGAGTATTGAGGTTTGAAGACTGACGATTGAGGGTGGAGGATTGAGGATTGAAGATTGAGGATTGTGTATTGAGGATTGAGTATTGAGGATTGAAGTTTGAGCATTGAGGATTGAGGATTGAGGATTGAGGATTGAAGATTGAGGTTTGTGGACTGAGCGTTGAGGGTTGAGTGATGAGTATTGATGTTTGTGGATAGAGATTTGAAGATTGCAGATTGAGTATTGAGTATTGAAAACCGTGAATTGACGATATTCTGTTGAGGATTGAGGATTGTCTCCTGATTGTTCAGGACTGAGGTCTGAAGGTTGAGGATTCAGGATTGAGGTTTCAGGATTGAGGTTTGAGGACTGAGGACTGAGGATTGAGGATTTAGGATTGAGTATTGAGGATTGAAGATTGATTGTTGAGGATTGAAGATTGAGGATTGAGGATTGAGTGTTGATGATTGGGGATTGAAGATTGAGGATAGTGGACTGAGTGTTGAGGGTTGAGTGATGAGAATTGATGTTTGTGGATAGAGATTTGAAGATTGCAGATTGAGTATTGCGTATGGAAAGCTCTGAGCTGAGGATATTCTAGTGAGGATTGAGGGTTGACAACTGCTTGTTGAGGTCTGAGGGCGGAAGATTGAGTATTCAGGATTGAAGATTCAGGATTGTGGTTTGAGGACTGAGGATTGAGGATTGAGGATTGAGGATTGAGGATTGAGGATTGAGGATTGAGGATTGAAGATTGAGGATTGGGTATTGAGGATTGAACATTGAGGATTGAGGATGGAGGATTGAGGATTGAGTATTGAGGATTGAAGATTGAATATTGATGATTGAAGATTGAGGATTGAGGATTGAGGGTTGTGGATTGAGGACGAGGACTGAGGGTTGAGTATTGATGTTTGAGGTCTGAGGGTTGAGGATTCAGGATTGAGAATTGAGGATTGAGGATTGAAGATTGAAGATTGATGATTGGTTATTGAGGATTGAAGAATCAGGACTGACGGATGAGGATTGAGGATTGAGTATTGAAGATTGAGAATTGAGGATTGAAGACTGAGGATTGAGGATTGAGGATTGAGGATAGTCGATTGAGGATTGAGGA
Source organism: Calliopsis andreniformis (assembly GCF_051401765.1). Taxonomy (NCBI): domain Eukaryota; kingdom Metazoa; phylum Arthropoda; class Insecta; order Hymenoptera; family Andrenidae; genus Calliopsis; species Calliopsis andreniformis. The sequence goes on along the minus strand of NW_027480479.1, from coordinate 2,854,640 downwards.
TTATGGATTGAGGATTGAAGATTGGAAATTGAGGATTGAGGACTGAGGATTAAAGATTGAGTATTGAGGATTGAAGATTGAGGATTGATGATTGAGGATTGAAGATTGAGGATTGAGGATTGAGGGTTGGGTATTGAGTATTGAGGATTGAGGATTGAAGATTGAGGATTGAGGATTGAGGATTAAAGATTGAGAATTGAGGATTGAAGATTGAGAATTGAGGATTGAGGGTTGAACATTGAGGCCTGAGTGTTGAGGGTTGAGTGATGAGAATTGATGTTTGTGGATGGAGATTTGAAGATTGCAGATTGAGTATTGAGTATTGAAAACTGTGAATAGAGGATATTCTGTTGAGGATTGAGGATTGTCACCTGATTGTTCAGGACTGAGGTCTGAAGGTTGAGGATTCAGGATTGAGGTTTCAGGATTGAGGTTTGAGGACTGAGGATTGAGGATTGAGGATTTAAGATTGAGGATTGAGGATTGAGGGTTGATGATTGGGGATTGAAGCTTGAGGATAGGGGACTGAGTGTTGAGGGTTGAGTGATGAGAATTGATGTTTGTGGATAGAGATTTGAAGATTGCAGATTGAGTATTGCGTATGGAAAGCTCTGAGCTGAGGATATTCTATTGAGGATTGAGGATTGTCACCTGATTGTTCAGGACTGAGGGCTGAACATTGCGGATTCAGGATTGAGGATTCAGGATTGTGGTTTGAGGACTGACGATTGAGGATTGAGGAGTGAGGATTGAGGATTGAGGATTGAGGATGAGGGATGAGGGTTGAGGATTGAGGTTTAAGGCCTGAGGACAGAGGACTCAGGATTGAGAATTGAGGATTGAGGGTTGAGGATTGAAGATTGAGGATTGGGTATTCATGATTGATGGATGAGGGTTGAGGATTAAGGATTGAGGATTGAGGATTAAGGATTGAAGGTTGAGTATTGAGGTTTGAAGACTGACGATTGAGGGTTGAGGATTGGGGATTGAGGATTGAGGATTGAGGATTGATGATTGAGTATTGAGGATTGAAAATTAAGGATTGAGGATTGAGGATTGAGGATTGAGGATTGATGATTGGGGATTGGGGACTGAGTGTTGAGGTTTGAGTAATGAGAATTGATGCTTGTGGATAGAGATTTAAAGATTACAGATTCAGTATTGAGTATTGAAAACTGTGAATTGATGATATTCTATTGAGGAGTGAGAATTGACAACTGATTGTTGAGGACTGAGGTCTGAAGATTGAGGATTCAGGATTGAGGACTCAGGATTGAGGTTTGAGGACTGAGGATTGAGGATTGAGGATTGGGGATTGAGGATTGAGGATTGAGGATTGAAGATTCAGGATTGGGTATTGCGGATTGAACATTGAGGATTGAGGATTGAGGATTGAGGATTGAGGATTGAGGACTGAATATTGAATATTGATGATTGAACATTGAGGATTGAGGATTGAGGGTTGTGGATTGAGGACAAGGGCTGAGGGTTCAGTATTGATGGTTGTGGTCTGATTTTTGAGGATTGAATATTGAGAATTGAGGACTGAAGATTGAGTATTGAGGATTGAAGATTGAGGATTGAGGATTGAGGATTGAGTATTGAGGATTGAGGATTGAGGATTGAGGATTGAGGATTGAGAATTGAGGATTGTAGGATGAGGATTGAGGATTGATGATTGAGGATTGAGGATTGAAGATTGAATATTGAGGTTTGAAGACTGACGATTGGGGGTTGAGGATTGAGGATTGAGGATTGAGGATTGAGGATAGAGGGTTGAGGATAGAGGATTGAGAATTGAGGATTGAGGATTGAGGATTGAGGATTGAGGGTTGAGGATTGCGGATTGAGAATTGAGGATTGAGAATTGAGGATTGAAGGTTGAGTATTGGGTATTGAGGATTGAGGATTGAGGATTTAAGATTGAGTATTGAGGATTGAAGATTGAGAATTGAGGATTGAGGATTGAACATTGAGGACTGAGTGTTGAGTGTTGAGTGATGAGAATTGATGTTTGTGGATAGAGATTTGAAGATTGCAGATTGAGTATTGAGTATTCAAAACTGTGAAATGAGGATATTCTATTGAGGATTGAGGATTGTCACCTGATTGTTCAGGACTGAGGGCTGGAGATTGAGGATTCAGGATCGAGGATTCAGAATTGAGGTTTGAGGGCTGAGGATTGAGGATTGAGGATTGAGGATTGAAGATTGAGTATTGAGGATTGAAGATTGAGGATTGAGGATTGAGGGTTGAGGATTGAGGATTGAAGATTGAGGATTGGGGACTGAGTGTTGAGGGTTGAGTGATGAGAATTGATGTTTGTGGATAGAGATTTGAAGATTGCAGATTGAGTATTGCGTATGGAAAGCTCTGAACTGAGGATATTCTAATTAGGATTGAGGATGGACAACTGATTGTTGAGGACTGAGGGCTGAAGATTGAGGATTCACGATTGTGGATTCAGGATTGTGGTTTAAGGACTGAGGATTGAGGATTGAGGATTGAGGATTGAGGATTGAGGATTGAGGATTGAAGATTGAGGATTGGGTATCGAGGATTGAACATTGAGGATTGAGGATTGAGGATTGAGGATTGAGGAGTGAGTATTGAAGATTGAATATTGATGATTGAAGATTGAGGATTGAGGATTGAGGATTGAGGATTGAGGATTGAAGATTGAGGATTGAGGATTGAGGATTGAGGATTGAGGATTGAAGATTGAGGTTTGGGGACTGAGTGTTGAGGGTTGAGTATTGAGGATTGAGGATTGAGGATTGAAGATTGAGGATTGGCTATTGAGGATTGAACATTGAGGATTGAACATTGAGTTTTGAGGATTGAGGATTGAAGATTGAGTATTGAGGATTGGAGATTAAGGGTTGAGGATTGAGGATTGAGGATTGAGGATGAGGGCTGCGGGTTGAGGATTGAGGTTTAAGGACTGAGGACTGAGGATTGAGGATTGAGAATTGAGGATTGAGGATTGAGGATTGAAGATTGAGGATTGGGTATTGAGGATAAAGGATGAGGATAGAGGATTGAGGATTGAGGATTGAGGATTGAAGATTGAGTATTGAGGTTTGAAGACTGACGATTGAGGGTGGAGGATTGAGGATTGAAGATTGAGGATTGGGTATTGAGGATTGAGTATTGAGGATTGAAGTTTGAGCATTGAGGATTGAGGATTGAGGATTGAGGATTGAAGATTGAGGTTTGGGGACTGAGCGTTAAGGGTTGAGTGGTGAGTATTGATGTCTGTGGATAGAGATTTGAAGATTGCAGATTGAGTATTGAGTATTGAAATCTGTGAATTGAGGATATTCAATTGAGGATTGAGGATTGTCACCCGATTGTTCAAGACTGAGGGCTGGATATTGAGGATTCAGGATTGAGGATTCAGAATTGAGGTTTGAGGACTGAGGATTGAGGATCGAGTATAGAAGATTGAGTATTGAGGATTGAAGATTGATGATTGAGGATTGAGGATTGAGGATTGAGTATTGAAGATTGAGGATTGAGGATTGAAGATTGAGGATTGGGGATTGAGGATTGACGATTGAGGATTGAGAATTGACGATTGAGGATTGAAGATTGAGGATAGAGAGTTGTGTATTGAGGATTGAAGAATGAGGATTGAGGATTGAGGATTAAAGATTGAGTATTGAGAATTGAAGATTGAGGATTGATGATTGAGGATTGAGGATTGAGGATTGAGGATTTAGGGTTGAGGATTGAGTATGGAAGATTGAGGATTGATGATTGAGGATTGAGGATTGAGGGTTGAGGATTGAGTATTGAGGATTGTGGATTGAAGATTGAGGATTGAGTATTGAGGATTAAAGATTGAGTATTGAGGGTTGAAGGTTGAGAATTGAGGATTGAGGATTGAACATTGAGGACTGAGTGTTGAGGGTTGAGTGATGAGAATTGGTGTTTGTGGATAGAGATTTAAAGATTGCAGATTGAGTATTGAGTATTGAAAGCTGTGAATTGATTATATTCTATTGAGGATTGAGAATTGACAACTGATTGTTGAGGACTGAAGTCTGAAGGTTGAGGATTCAGGATTGAGGTTTCAGGATTGAGGTTTGAGGACTGAGGATTGAGGGTTGAGGATTGAGGATTGAGGATTTAAGATTGAGTATTGAGGATTGAAGATTGAGAATTGAGGATTGAGGATTGAGGATTGAGGATTGAGGATTGAGGATGAAGGCTGAGGGTTGAGGATTGAGGTTTAAGGACTGAGGGCTGAGGATTGTGGATTGAGAATTGAGGATTGAGGATTGAGGATTGAAGATTGAGGATTGGGTATTGAGGATTGAAGGATGAGGATTCAGGATTGAGGATTGAGGGTTGAGGATTGAGGATTGAAGATTGAGTATTGAGGTTTGAAGACTGACGATTGAGGTTTGAGGATTGAGGATTGAGGATTGAGGATTGAGGATTGAGGATTGAGGATTGAGGATTGAGGATTGAAGATTGAGTATTGAGGTTTGAAAACTGACGATTGAGGTTTGAGGGTTGAAGATTAAGGATTGAGGATTGAGGATGAGGGCTGAGGGTTGAGGATTGAGGTTTAAGGACTGATGACTGAGGATTGAGGATTGAGAATTGAGGATTGAAGGTTGAGGATTGAAGATTGAGGATTGGGTATTGAGGAATGAAGGATGAGGATTGAGGATTGAGGATTGAGGATTGAGGATTGAAGATTGAGTATTGAAGTTTGAAGACTGACGATTGAGGGTTGAGGATTGAGGATTGAGGATTGAGGATTGAGGATTCATGATTGAGTATTGAGGATTGAAAATCGAGGATTGAGGATTGAGGATTGAGGATTGAGGATTGAAGATTGAGGATTGGGTACTGAGTGTTGAGGTCTGACTGATGAGAATTGATGTTTGTGGATAGAGATTTAAAGATTACAGATTCAGTATTGAGTATTGAAAACTGTGAATTCATGATATTCTATTGAGGATGGAGAATTGACAACTGATTGTTGAGGGCTGAGGTCTGAAGATTGAGGATTCAGGATTGTGGTTTCAGGATTGAGGTTTGAGGACTGAGGATTGAGGATTGAGGATTGAGGATTGAGGATTGAGGATTGAGGATTGAGGACTGAAGATTGAGGATTGGGTATTGCGGATTGAACATTGAGGATTGGGGATTGAGGATTGAGGATTGAGGATTGAGGATTGAGTATTGAAGATTGAGGATTTATGATTGAGGGTTGAGGATTGAGGGTTGACGATTGAGGATTGAGGACTGAGGATTGAAGATTGAGGATAGCGTATTCCTGATTGAACATTGAGGATTGAGGATTGAGTTTTGAGGATTGAGGATTGACGACTGAAGATTGAATATTTATGATTGAAGATTGAGTATTGAGGATTGAGTGTTGTGGATTGAGGACGAGGACTGAGGGTTGAGTATTGACGTCTGAGGTCTGAGGATTGAGGATTGAGGATTGAGTGTTGAGGATTGAGTATTGAGGATTGAGGGTTGAAGATTGAGGATTGAGGATCGAGGATTTCAGATTGAGTATTGAGGATTGAAGATTGGGAATTGAGGATTGAGGATTGAGGATTGAGGATTGAGGATTGAGGATTGTGGATTGAGGATTGAGGATTGAGGATTGAACATTGAGGATTGAGGATTGAGGATTGAGTATTGAGGATTGAAGGTTGAGGCTTGGGGACTGAGTGTTGAGGGTTGAGTGATGAGAATTGGTGTTTGTGGATAGAGATTTAAAGATTGCAGATTGAGTATTGAGCATTGAAAACTGTGAATTGACGATATTCTATTGAGGATTGAGAATTGACAACTGATTGTTGAGGACTGAGGTCTGAAGATTGAGGATTCAGGATTGAGGATTCAGGATTGAGGTTTGAGGACTGAGGATTGAGGATTGAGGATTGGGGATTGAGGATTGAGGATTGAGGATTGAAGATTGAGGATTGGGTATTGCGGATTGGACATTGAGGATTGAGGATTGAGGATTGAGGATTGAGGATTGAGGACTGAATATTGAATATTGATAATTGAAGATTGAGGATTGAGGATTGAGGGTTGTGGATTGAGGACAATGACTGTGGGTTCAGTATTGATGTTTGAGGTCTGATTATTGAGTATTGAGGATTGAGAATTGAGGACTGAAGAGTGAGTATTGAGGATTGAGGATTGAGTATTAAGGATTGAGGATTTAAAATTGAGGATTGAGGATTGAGGATTGAGGATTGAGGATTGAGGATTGAGTATTGAAGATTGAGGATTGATGATTGAGGATTGAGGATTGAGGGTTGAGGATTGAGGATTGAGGATTAAGGATTGAGGATTTAAAATTGAGGATTGAGGATTGAGGATTGAGGATTGAGGATTGAGGATTGAGGATTGAAGATTGAGGACTTAGTCTTGAGGGTTGAGTGATGGGAATTGATGTTTGTGGATTGAGATTTGAAGATTGAAGAATGGGGATTGATTATTGAAAACTGTGAATTGAGGATATTCTATTGATGATTGAGGATTGACAATTGATTGTTGAGGACTGAGGGCTGAAGATTGAGGATTCAGGATTGAGGATTCGGGATTGAGGTTTGAGGACTGAGGATTGAGGGTTGAGGATTGAGGGTTGAGGATTGACGCTTGAGGATTGAGGGTTGAGGATGGAGGATTGAAGAGAGAGGGCTGAGGGTTGAGGATTGAGGTTTAAGGACTGAGGACTGAGGATTGAGGATTGAGAATTGAGGATTGAGGATTGAGGGTTGAAGATTGAGGATTGGGTATTGAGGATGAAGGATGAGGATTGAGGATTGAGGATTGAAGATTGGAAATTGAGGATTGAGGACTGAGGATTAAAGATTGAGTATTGAGGATTGAAGATTGAGGATTGATGATTGAGGATTGAAGATTGAGGATTGAGGATTGAGGGTTGGGTATTGAGTATTGAGGATTGAGGATTGAAGATTGAGGATTGAGGATTGAGGATTAAAGATTGAGAATTGAGGATTGAAGATTGAGAATTGAGGATTGAGGGTTGAACATTGAGGCCTGAGTGTTGAGGGTTGAGTGATGAGAATTGATGTTTGTGGATGGAGATTTGAAGATTGCAGATTGAGTATTGAGTATTGAAAACTGTGAATAGAGGATATTCTGTTGAGGATTGAGGATTGTCACCTGATTGTTCAGGACTGAGGTCTGAAGGTTGAGGATTCAGGATTGAGGTTTCAGGATTGAGGTTTGAGGACTGAGGATTGATGATTGAGGATTTAAGATTGAGTATTGAGGATTGAAGATTGAGAATTGAGGATTGAGTATTGAACATTGAGGACTGAGTGTTGAGTGTTGAGTGATGAGAATTGATGTTTGTGGATAGAGATTTGAAGATTGCAGATTGAGTATTGTGTATTGAAAACTGTGAATTGAGGCTATTCTATTGAGGATTGAGGATTGTCACCTGATTGTTCAGGACTGAGGGCTGGAGATTGAGGATTCAGGATTGAGGACTCAGAATTGAGGTTTGAGGACTGAGGATTGAGGATTGAAGATTGATTGTTGAGGATTGAAGATTGAGGATTGAAGATTGATTGTTGAGGATTGAAGATTGAGGATTGAGGATTGAGGGTTGATGATTGGGGATTGAAGCTTGAGGATAGGGGAAAGAGTGTTGAGGGTTGAGTGATGAGAATTGATGTTTGTGGATAGAGATTTGAAGATTGCAGATTGAGTATTGCGTATGGAAAGCTCTGAGCTGAGGATATTCTATTGAGGATTGAGGATTGTCACCTGAATGTTCAGGACTGAGGGCTGGAGATTGAGGATTCAGGATTGAGGATTCAGAATTGAGGTTTGAGGACTGAGGATTGAGGATTGAGGGTTGAAGATTGAGCATTGAGGATTGAAGATTGAGGATTGAGGATTGAGGACTGAGGATTGAGGATTGAAGATTGAGTACTGAGGATTGAAGATTGAGGATTGATGATTGAGGATTGAGGATTGAGGATGAGGGCTGAGTGTTGAGGATTGAGGTTTGATGACTGAGGACTGAGGATTCAGGATTGAGAATTGAGGATTGAGGATTGAGAATTGAGGATTGAAGATTGAGTATTGAGGATTGAAGATTGAGGATCGAGGATTGAGGATTGAGGATTGAGGATTGAGGATTGAGTATTGAAGATTGAGGATTGAGGATTGAAGATTGAGGATTGGGGATTGAGGATTGACGATTGAGGATTGAGAATTGACGATTGAGGATTGAAGATTGAGGATAGAGAGTTGTGTATTGAGGATTGAAGAATGAGGATTGAGGATTGAGGATTAAAGATTGAGTATTGAGAATTGAAGATTGAGGATTGATGATTGAGGATTGAGGATTGAGGATTGAGGATTTAGGGTTGAGGATTGAGTATGGAAGATTGAGGATTGATGATTGAGGATTGAGGATTGAGGGTTGAGGATTGAGTATTGAGGATTGTGGATTGAAGATTGAGGATTGAGTATTGAGGATTAAAGATTGAGTATTGAGGGTTGAAGGTTGAGAATTGAGGATTGAGGATTGAACATTGAGGACTGAGTGTTGAGGGTTGAGTGATGAGAATTGGTGTTTGTGGATAGAGATTTAAAGATTGCAGATTGAGTATTGAGTATTGAAAGCTGTGAATTGATTATATTCTATTGAGGATTGAGAATTGACAACTGATTGTTGAGGACTGAAGTCTGAAGGTTGAGGATTCAGGATTGAGGTTTCAGGATTGAGGTTTGAGGACTGAGGATTGAGGGTTGAGGATTGAGGATTGAGGATTTAAGATTGAGTATTGAGGATTGAAGATTGAGAATTGAGGATTGAGGATTGAGGATTGAGGATTGAGGATTGAGGATGAAGGCTGAGGGTTGAGGATTGAGGTTTAAGGACTGAGGGCTGAGGATTGTGGATTGAGAATTGAGGATTGAGGATTGAGGATTGAAGATTGAGGATTGGGTATTGAGGATTGAAGGATGAGGATTCAGGATTGAGGATTGAGGGTTGAGGATTGAGGATTGAAGATTGAGTATTGAGGTTTGAAGACTGACGATTGAGGTTTGAGGATTGAGGATTGAGGATTGAGGATTGAGGATTGAGGATTGAGGATTGAGGATTGAGGATTGAAGATTGAGTATTGAGGTTTGAAAACTGACGATTGAGGTTTGAGGGTTGAAGATTAAGGATTGAGGATTGAGGATGAGGGCTGAGGGTTGAGGATTGAGGTTTAAGGACTGATGACTGAGGATTGAGGATTGAGAATTGAGGATTGAAGGTTGAGGATTGAAGATTGAGGATTGGGTATTGAGGAATGAAGGATGAGGATTGAGGATTGAGGATTGAGGATTGAGGATTGAAGATTGAGTATTGAAGTTTGAAGACTGACGATTGAGGGTTGAGGATTGAGGATTGAGGATTGAGGATTGAGGATTCATGATTGAGTATTGAGGATTGAAAATCGAGGATTGAGGATTGAGGATTGAGGATTGAGGATTGAAGATTGAGGATTGGGTACTGAGTGTTGAGGTCTGACTGATGAGAATTGATGTTTGTGGATAGAGATTTAAAGATTACAGATTCAGTATTGAGTATTGAAAACTGTGAATTCATGATATTCTATTGAGGATGGAGAATTGACAACTGATTGTTGAGGGCTGAGGTCTGAAGATTGAGGATTCAGGATTGTGGTTTCAGGATTGAGGTTTGAGGACTGAGGATTGAGGATTGAGGATTGAGGATTGAGGATTGAGGATTGAGGATTGAGGACTGAAGATTGAGGATTGGGTATTGCGGATTGAACATTGAGGATTGGGGATTGAGGATTGAGGATTGAGGATTGAGGATTGAGTATTGAAGATTGAGGATTTATGATTGAGGGTTGAGGATTGAGGGTTGACGATTGAGGATTGAGGACTGAGGATTGAAGATTGAGGATAGCGTATTCCTGATTGAACATTGAGGATTGAGGATTGAGTTTTGAGGATTGAGGATTGACGACTGAAGATTGAATATTTATGATTGAAGATTGAGTATTGAGGATTGAGTGTTGTGGATTGAGGACGAGGACTGAGGGTTGAGTATTGACGTCTGAGGTCTGAGGATTGAGGATTGAGGATTGAGTGTTGAGGATTGAGTATTGAGGATTGAGGGTTGAAGATTGAGGATTGAGGATTGAGGATTTCAGATTGAGTATTGAGGATTGAAGATTGGGAATTGAGGATTGAGGATTGAGGATTGAGGATTGAGGATTGAGGATTGTGGATTGAGGATTGAGGATTGAGGATTGAACATTGAGGATTGAGGATTGAGGATTGAGTATTGAGGATTGAAGGTTGAGGCTTGGGGACTGAGTGTTGAGGGTTGAGTGATGAGAATTGGTGTTTGTGGATAGAGATTTAAAGATTGCAGATTGAGTATTGAGCATTGAAAACTGTGAATTGACGATATTCTATTGAGGATTGAGAATTGACAACTGATTGTTGAGGACTGAGGTCTGAAGATTGAGGATTCAGGATTGAGGATTCAGGATTGAGGTTTGAGGACTGAGGATTGAGGATTGAGGATTGGGGATTGAGGATTGAGGATTGAGGATTGAAGATTGAGGATTGGGTATTGCGGATTGGACATTGAGGATTGAGGATTGAGGATTGAGGATTGAGGATTGAGGACTGAATATTGAATATTGATAATTGAAGATTGAGGATTGAGGATTGAGGGTTGTGGATTGAGGACAATGACTGTGGGTTCAGTATTGATGTTTGAGGTCTGATTATTGAGTATTGAGGATTGGGAATTGAGGACTGAAGAGTGAGTATTGAGGATTGAGGATTGAGTATTAAGGATTGAGGATTTAAAATTGAGGATTGAGGATTGAGGATTGAGGATTGAGGATTGAGGATTGAGTATTGAAGATTGAGGATTGATGATTGAGGATTGAGGATTGAGGGTTGAGGATTGAGGATTGAGGATTAAGGATTGAGGATTTAAAATTGAGGATTGAGGATTGAGGATTGAGGATTGAGGATTGAGGATTGAGGATTGAAGATTGAGGACTTAGTCTTGAGGGTTGAGTGATGGGAATTGATGTTTGTGGATTGAGATTTGAAGATTGAAGAATGGGGATTGATTATTGAAAACTGTGAATTGAGGATATTCTATTGATGATTGAGGATTGACAATTGATTGTTGAGGACTGAGGGCTGAAGATTGAGGATTCAGGATTGAGGATTCGGGATTGAGGTTTGAGGACTGAGGATTGAGGGTTGAGGATTGAGGGTTGAGGATTGACGCTTGAGGATTGAGGGTTGAGGATGGAGGATTGAAGAGAGAGGGCTGAGGGTTGAGGATTGAGGTTTAAGGACTGAGGACTGAGGATTGAGGATTGAGAATTGAGGATTGAGGATTGAGGGTTGAAGATTGAGGATTGGGTATTGAGGATGAAGGATGAGGATTGAGGATTGAGGATTGAAGATTGGAAATTGAGGATTGAGGACTGAGGATTAAAGATTGAGTATTGAGGATTGAAGATTGAGGATTGATGATTGAGGATTGAAGATTGAGGATTGAGGATTGAGGGTTGGGTATTGAGTATTGAGGATTGAGGATTGAAGATTGAGGATTGAGGATTGAGGATTAAAGATTGAGAATTGAGGATTGAAGATTGAGAATTGAGGATTGAGGGTTGAACATTGAGGCCTGAGTGTTGAGGGTTGAGTGATGAGAATTGATGTTTGTGGATGGAGATTTGAAGATTGCAGATTGAGTATTGAGTATTGAAAACTGTGAATAGAGGATATTCTGTTGAGGATTGAGGATTGTCACCTGATTGTTCAGGACTGAGGTCTGAAGGTTGAGGATTCAGGATTGAGGTTTCAGGATTGAGGTTTGAGGACTGAGGATTGAGGATTGAGGATTTAAGATTGAGTATTGAGGATTGAAGATTGAGAATTGAGGATTGAGTATTGAACATTGAGGACTGAGTGTTGAGTGTTGAGTGATGAGAATTGATGTTTGTGGATAGAGATTTGAAGATTGCAGATTGAGTATTGTGTATTGAAAACTGTGAATTGAGGCTATTCTATTGAGGATTGAGGATTGTCACCTGATTGTTCAGGACTGAGGGCTGGAGATTGAGGATTCAGGATTGAGGACTCAGAATTGAGGTTTGAGGACTGAGGATTGAGGATTGAAGATTGATTGTTGAGGATTGAAGATTGAGGATTGAAGATTGATTGTTGAGGATTGAAGATTGAGGATTGAGGATTGAGGGTTGATGATTGGGGATTGAAGCTTGAGGATAGGGGAAAGAGTGTTGAGGGTTGAGTGATGAGAATTGATGTTTGTGGATAGAGATTTGAAGATTGCAGATTGAGTATTGCGTATGGAAAGCTCTGAGCTGAGGATATTCTATTGAGGATTGAGGATTGTCACCTGAATGTTCAGGACTGAGGGCTGGAGATTGAGGATTCAGGATTGAGGATTCAGAATTGAGGTTTGAGGACTGAGGATTGAGGATTGAGGGTTGAAGATTGAGCATTGAGGATTGAAGATTGAGGATTGAGGATTGAGGACTGAGGATTGAGGATTGAAGATTGAGTACTGAGGATTGAAGATTGAGGATTGATGATTGAGGATTGAGGATTGAGGATGAGGGCTGAGTGTTGAGGATTGAGGTTTGATGACTGAGGACTGAGGATTCAGGATTGAGAATTGAGGATTGAGGATTGAGAATTGAGGATTGAAGATTGAGTATTGAGGATTGAAGATTGAGGATCGAGGATTGAGGATTGAGGATTGAGGATTGAGGATTGGGGATTGAGGATTGAGAATTGGGGATTGAGGATTGAGGATTGAAGATTGAGGATTGGGTATTGAGGATTGAGGATTGAGGATTGAAGATTGAGCATTGAGGATTGAGGATTGAGGATTGAGGATTGAAGATTGAGGTTTGGGGACTGAGCGTTGAGGGTTGAGTGATGAGAATTGGTGTTTGTGGATAGAGACTTAAAGATTGCAGATTGAGTATTGAGTATTGAAAACTGTGAATTGAGGATATTCTATTGAGGATTGAGGATTGTCACCTGATTGTTCAGGACTGAGTGATGGAGATTGAGGATTCAGAATTGAGGATTCAGAATTGAGGTTTGAGGACTGAGGATTGAGGATTGAGGATTAAAGATTGGTTGTTGAGGATTGAAGATTGAGGATTGAGGATTGAGTGTTGATGATTGGGGATTGAAAATTGAGGATAGTGGACTGAGTGTTGAGGGTTGAGTGATGAGAGTTGATGTTTGTGGATAGAGATTTGAAGATTGCAGATTGAGTATTGCGTATGGAAAGCTCTGAGCTGAGGATATTCTAGTGAGGATTGAGGATTGACAACTGATTGTTGAGGTCTGAGGGCTGAAGATTGAGTATTCAGGATTGAAGATTCAGGATTATGGTTTGAGGACTGAGGATTGAGGATTGAGGATTGAGGATTGAGGATTGAGGATTGAGGATTGAAGATTGAGGATTGGGTATTGAGGATTGAACATTGAGGATTGAGGATGGAGGATTGAGGATTGAGGATTGAGGATTGAGGATTGAGGATTGAAGATTGAGGATTGGGTACTGAGTGTTGAGGTCTGACTGATGAGAATTGATGTTTGTGGATAGAGATTTAAAGATTACAGATTCAGTATTGAGTATTGAAAACTGTGAATTCATGATATTCTATTGAGGATGGAGAATTGACAACTGATTGTTGAGGGCTGAGGTCTGAAGATTGAGGATTCAGGATTGTGGTTTCAGGATTGAGGTTTGAGGACTGAGGATTGAGGATTGAGGATTGAGGATTGAGGATTGAGGATTGAGGATTGAGGACTGAAGATTGAGGATTGGGTATTGCGGATTGAACATTGAGGATTGGGGATTGAGGATTGAGGATTGAGGATTGAGGATTGAGTATTGAAGATTGAGGATTTATGATTGAGGGTTGAGGATTGAGGGTTGACGATTGAGGATTGAGGACTGAGGATTGAAGATTGAGGATAGCGTATTCCTGATTGAACATTGAGGATTGAGGATTGAGTTTTGAGGATTGAGGATTGACGACTGAAGATTGAATATTTATGATTGAAGATTGAGTATTGAGGATTGAGTGTTGTGGATTGAGGACGAGGACTGAGGGTTGAGTATTGACGTCTGAGGTCTGAGGATTGAGGATTGAGGATTGAGTGTTGAGGATTGAGTATTGAGGATTGAGGGTTGAAGATTGAGGATTGAGGATTGAGGATTTCAGATTGAGTATTGAGGATTGAAGATTGGGAATTGAGGATTGAGGATTGAGGATTGAGGATTGAGGATTGAGGATTGTGGATTGAGGATTGAGGATTGAGGATTGAACATTGAGGATTGAGGATTGAGGATTGAGTATTGAGGATTGAAGGTTGAGGTTTGGGGACTGAGTGTTGAGGGTTGAGTGATGAGAATTGGTGTTTGTGGATAGAGATTTAAAGATTGCAGATTGAGTATTGAGCATTGAAAACTGTGAATTGACGATATTCTATTGAGGATTGAGAATTGACAACTGATTGTTGAGGACTGAGGTCTGAAGATTGAGGATTCAGGATTGAGGATTCAGGATTGAGGTTTGAGGACTGAGGATTGAGGATTGAGGATTGGGGATTGAGGATTGAGGATTGAGGATTGAAGATTGAGGATTGGGTATTGCGGATTGGACATTGAGGATTGAGGATTGAGGATTGAGGATTGAGGATTGAGGACTGAATATTGAATATTGATAATTGAAGATTGAGGATTGAGGATTGAGGGTTGTGGATTGAGGACAATGACTGTGGGTTCAGCATTGATGTTTGAGGTCTGATTATTGAGTATTGAGGATTGAGAATTGAGGACTGAAGATTGAGTATTGAGGATTGAGGATTGAGTATTAAGGATTGAGGATTTAAAATTGAGGATTGAGGATTGAGGATTGAGGATTGAGGATTGAGGATTGAGTATTGAAGATTGAGGATTGATGATTGAGGATTGAGGATTGAGGGTTGAGGATTGAGGATTGAGGATTAAGGATTGAGGGTTTAAAATTGAGGATTGAGGATTGAGGATTGAGGATTGAGGATTGAGGATTGAGGATTGAGGACTGAGGATTGAGGATTGAGGATTGAGGATTGAAGATTGAGGACTTAGTCTTGAGGGTTGAGTGATGGGAATTGATGTTTGTGGATTGAGATTTGAAGATTGAAGAATGGGGATTGATTATTGAAAACTGTGAATTGAGGATATTCTATTGATGATTGAGGATTGACAATTGATTGTTGAGGACTGAGGGCTGAAGATTGAGGATTCAGGATTGAGGATTCGGGATTGAGGTTTGAGGACTGAGGATTGAGGGTTGAGGATTGAGGGTTGAGGATTGACGCTTGAGGATTGAGGGTTGAGGATGGAGGATTGAAGAGAGAGGGCTGAGGGTTGAGGATTGAGGTTTAAGGACTGAGGACTGAGGATTGAGGATTGAGAATTGAGGATTGAGGATTGAGGGTTGAAGATTGAGGATTGGGTATTGAGGATGAAGGATGAGGATTGAGGATTGAGGATTGAAGATTGGAAATTGAGGATTGAGGACTGAGGATTAAAGATTGAGTATTGAGGATTGAAGATTGAGGATTGATGATTGAGGATTGAAGATTGAGGATTGAAGATTGAGGATAGAGAGTTGTGTATTGAGGATTGAAGAATGAGGATTGAGGATTGAGGATTAAAGATTGAGTATTGAGAATTGAAGATTGAGGATTGATGATTGAGGATTGAGGATTGAGGATTGAGGATTTAGGGTTGAGGATTGAGTATGGAAGATTGAGGATTGATGATTGAGGATTGAGGATTGAGGGTTGAGGATTGAGTATTGAGGATTGTGGATTGAAGATTGAGGATTGAGTATTGAGGATTAAAGATTGAGTATTGAGGGTTGAAGGTTGAGAATTGAGGATTGAGGATTGAACATTGAGGACTGAGTGTTGAGGGTTGAGTGATGAGAATTGGTGTTTGTGGATAGAGATTTAAAGATTGCAGATTGAGTATTGAGTATTGAAAGCTGTGAATTGATTATATTCTATTGAGGATTGAGAATTGACAACTGATTGTTGAGGACTGAAGTCTGAAGGTTGAGGATTCAGGATTGAGGTTTCAGGATTGAGGTTTGAGGACTGAGGATTGAGGGTTGAGGATTGAGGATTGAGGATTTAAGATTGAGTATTGAGGATTGAAGATTGAGAATTGAGGATTGAGGATTGAGGATTGAGGATTGAGGATTGAGGATGAAGGCTGAGGGTTGAGGATTGAGGTTTAAGGACTGAGGGCTGAGGATTGTGGATTGAGAATTGAGGATTGAGGATTGAGGATTGAAGATTGAGGATTGGGTATTGAGGATTGAAGGATGAGGATTCAGGATTGAGGATTGAGGGTTGAGGATTGAGGATTGAAGATTGAGTATTGAGGTTTGAAGACTGACGATTGAGGTTTGAGGATTGAGGATTGAGGATTGAGGATTGAGGATTGAGGATTGAGGATTGAGGATTGAGGATTGAAGATTGAGTATTGAGGTTTGAAAACTGACGATTGAGGTTTGAGGGTTGAAGATTAAGGATTGAGGATTGAGGATGAGGGCTGAGGGTTGAGGATTGAGGTTTAAGGACTGATGACTGAGGATTGAGGATTGAGAATTGAGGATTGAAGGTTGAGGATTGAAGATTGAGGATTGGGTATTGAGGAATGAAGGATGAGGATTGAGGATTGAGGATTGAGGATTGAGGATTGAAGATTGAGTATTGAGGTTTGAAGACTGACGATTGAGGGTTGAGGATTGAGGATTGAGGATTGAGGATTGAGGATTCATGATTGAGTATTGAGGATTGAAAATCGAGGATTGAGGATTGAGGATTGAGGATTGAGGATTGAAGATTGAGGATTGGGTACTGAGTGTTGAGGTCTGACTGATGAGAATTGATGTTTGTGGATAGAGATTTAAAGATTACAGATTCAGTATTGAGTATTGAAAACTGTGAATTCATGATATTCTATTGAGGATGGAGAATTGACAACTGATTGTTGAGGGCTGAGGTCTGAAGATTGAGGATTCAGGATTGTGGTTTCAGGATTGAGGTTTGAGGACTGAGGATTGAGGATTGAGGATTGAGGATTGAGGATTGAGGATTGAGGATTGAGGACTGAAGATTGAGGATTGGGTATTGCGGATTGAACATTGAGGATTGGGGATTGAGGATTGAGGATTGAGGATTGAGGATTGAGTATTGAAGATTGAGGATTTATGATTGAGGGTTGAGGATTGAGGGTTGACGATTGAGGATTGAGGACTGAGGATTGAAGATTGAGGATAGCGTATTCCTGATTGAACATTGAGGATTGAGGATTGAGTTTTGAGGATTGAGGATTGACGACTGAATATTGAATATTTATGATTGAAGATTGAGTATTGAGGATTGAGTGTTGTGGATTGAGGACGAGGACTGAGGGTTGAGTATTGACGTCTGAGGTCTGAGGATTGAGGATTGAGGATTGAGTGTTGAGGATTGAGTATTGAGGATTGAGGGTTGAAGATTGAGGATTGAGGATTGAGGATTTCAGATTGAGTATTGAGGATTGAAGATTGGGAATTGAGGATTGAGGATTGAGGATTGAGGATTGAGGATTGAGGATTGTGGATTGAGGATTGAGGATTGAGGATTGAACATTGAGGATTGAGGATTGAGGATTGAGTATTGAGGATTGAAGGTTGAGGTTTGGGGACTGAGTGTTGAGGGTTGAGTGATGAGAATTGGTGTTTGTGGATAGAGATTTAAAGATTGCAGATTGAGTATTGAGCATTGAAAACTGTGAATTGACGATATTCTATTGAGGATTGAGAATTGACAACTGATTGTTGAGGACTGAGGTCTGAAGATTGAGGATTCAGGATTGAGGACTCAGGATTGAGGTTTGAGGACTGAGGATTGAGGATTGAGGATTGGGGATTGAGGATTGAGGATTGAGGATTGAAGATTGAGGATTGGGTATTGCGGATTGGACATTGAGGATTGAGGATTGAGGATTGAGGATTGAGGATTGAGGACTGAATATTGAATATTGATAATTGAAGATTGAGGATTGAGGATTGAGGGTTGTGGATTGAGGACAATGACTGTGGGTTCAGTATTGATGTTTGAGGTCTGATTATTGAGTATTGAGGATTGAGAATTGAGGACTGAAGATTGAGTATTGAGGATTGAGGATTGAGTATTAAGGATTGAGGATTTAAAATTGAGGATTGAGGATTGAGGATTGAGGATTGAGGATTGAGGATTGAGTATTGAAGATTGAGGATTGATGATTGAGGATTGAGGATTGAGGGTTGAGGATTGAGGATTGAGGATTAAGGATTGAGGATTTAAAATTGAGGATTGAGGATTGAGGATTGAGGATTGAGGATTGAGGATTGAGGATTGAGGACTGAGGATTGAGGATTGAGGATTGAGGATTGAAGATTGAGGACTTAGTCTTGAGGGTTGAGTGATGGGAATTGATGTTTGTGGATTGAGATTTGAAGATTGAAGAATGGGGATTGATTATTGAAAACTGTGAATTGAGGATATTCTATTGATGATTGAGGATTGACAATTGATTGTTGAGGACTGAGGGCTGAAGATTGAGGATTCAGGATTGAGGATTCGGGATTGAGGTTCGAGGACTGAGGATTGAGGGTTGAGGATTGAGGGTTGAGGATTGACGCTTGAGGATTGAGGGTTGAGGATGGAGGATTGAAGAGAGAGGGCTGAGGGTTGAGGATTGAGGTTTAAGGACTGAGGACTGAGGATTGAGGATTGAGAATTGAGGATTGAGGATTGAGGGTTGAAGATTGAGGATTGGGTATTGAGGATGAAGGATGAGGATTGAGGATTGAGGATTGAAGATTGGAAATTGAGGATTGAGGACTGAGGATTAAAGATTGAGTATTGAGGATTGAAGATTGAGGATTGATGATTGAGGATTGAAGATTGAGGATTGAGGATTGAGGGTTGGGTATTGAGTATTGAGGATTGAGGATTGAAGATTGAGGATTGAGGATTGAGGATTAAAGATTGAGAATTGAGGATTGAAGATTGAGAATTGAGGATTGAGGGTTGAACATTGAGGCCTGAGTGTTGAGGGTTGAGTGATGAGAATTGATGTTTGTGGATGGAGATTTGAAGATTGCAGATTGAGTATTGAGTATTGAAAACTGTGAATAGAGGATATTCTGTTGAGGATTGAGGATTGTCACCTGATTGTTCAGGACTGAGGTCTGAAGGTTGAGGATTCAGGATTGAGGTTTCAGGATTGAGGTTTGAGGACTGAGGATTGAGGATTGAGGATTTAAGATTGAGTATTGAGGATTGAAGATTGAGAATTGAGGATTGAGTATTGAACATTGAGGACTGAGTGTTGAGTGTTGAGTGATGAGAATTGATGTTTGTGGATAGAGATTTGAAGATTGCAGATTGAGTATTGTGTATTGAAAACTGTGAATTGAGGCTATTCTATTGAGGATTGAGGATTGTCACCTGATTGTTCAGGACTGAGGGCTGGAGATTGAGGATTCAGGATTGAGGACTCAGAATTGAGGTTTGAGGACTGAGGATTGAGGATTGAAGATTGATTGTTGAGGATTGAAGATTGAGGATTGAGGATTGAGGGTTGATGATTGGGGATTGAAGCTTGAGGATAGGGGAAAGAGTGTTGAGGGTTGAGTGATGAGAATTGATGTTTGTGGATAGAGATTTGAAGATTGCAGATTGAGTATTGCGTATGGAAAGCTCTGAGCTGAGGATATTCTATTGAGGATTGAGGATTGTCACCTGATTGTTCAGGACTGAGGGCTGGAGATTGAGGATTCAGGATTGAGGATTCAGAATTGAGGTTTGAGGACTGAGGATTGAGGATTGAGGGTTGAAGATTGAGCATTGAGGATTGAAGATTGAGGATTGAGGATTGAGGACTGAGGATTGAGGATTGAAGATTGAGTACTGAGGATTGAAGATTGAGGATTGATGATTGAGGATTGAGGATTGAGGATGAGGGCTGAGTGTTGAGGATTGAGGTTTGATGACTGAGGACTGAGGATTCAGGATTGAGAATTGAGGATTGAGGATTGAGAATTGAGGATTGAAGATTGAGTATTGAGGATTGAAGATTGAGGATCGAGGATTGAGGATTGAGGATTGAGGATTGAGGATTGGGGATTGAGGATTGAGAATTGGGGATTGAGGATTGAGGATTGAAGATTGAGGATTGGGTATTGAGGATTGAGGATTGAGGATTGAAGATTGAGCATTGAGGATTGAGGATTGAGGATTGAGGATTGAAGATTGAGGTTTGGGGACTGAGCGTTGAGGGTTGAGTGATGAGAATTGGTGTTTGTGGATAGAGACTTAAAGATTGCAGATTGAGTATTGAGTATTGAAAACTGTGAATTGAGGATATTCTATTGAGGATTGAGGATTGTCACCTGATTGTTCAGGACTGAGTGATGGAGATTGAGGATTCAGAATTGAGGATTCAGAATTGAGGTTTGAGGACTGAGGATTGAGGATTGAGGATTAAAGATTGGTTGTTGAGGATTGAAGATTGAGGATTGAGGATTGAGTGTTGATGATTGGGGATTGAAGATTGAGGATAGTGGACTGAGTGTTGAGGGTTGAGTGATGAGAGTTGATGTTTGTGGATAGAGATTTGAAGATTGCAGATTGAGTATTGCGTATGGAAAGCTCTGAGCTGAGGATATTCTAGTGAGGATTGAGGATTGACAACTGATTGTTGAGGTCTGAGGGCTGAAGATTGAGTATTCAGGATTGAAGATTCAGGATTATGGTTTGAGGACTGAGGATTGAGGATTGAGGATTGAGGATTGAGGATTGAGGATTGAGGATTGAAGATTGAGGTTTGGGTATTGAGGATTGAACATTGAGGATTGAGGATGGAGGATTGAGGATTGAGGATTGAGGATTGAGGATTGAGGATTGAAGATTGAGGATTGGGTACTGAGTGTTGAGGTCTGACTGATGAGAATTGATGTTTGTGGATAGAGATTTAAAGATTACAGATTCAGTATTGAGTATTGAAAACTGTGAATTCATGATATTCTATTGAGGATGGAGAATTGACAACTGATTGTTGAGGGCTGAGGTCTGAAGATTGAGGATTTAGGATTGTGGTTTCAGGATTGAGGTTTGAGGACTGAGGATTGAGGATTGAGGATTGAGGATTGAGGATTGAGGATTGAGGATTGAGGACTGAAGATTGAGGATTGGGTATTGCGGATTGAACATTGAGGATTGGGGATTGAGGATTGAGGATTGAGGATTGAGGATTGAGTATTGAAGATTGAGGATTTATGATTGAGGGTTGAGGATTGAGGGTTGACGATTGAGGATTGAGGACTGAGGATTGAAGATTGAGGATAGCGTATTCCTGATTGAACATTGAGGATTGAGGATTGAGTTTTGAGGATTGAGGATTGACGACTGAAGATTGAATATTTATGATTGAAGATTGAGTATTGAGGATTGAGTGTTGTGGATTGAGGACGAGGACTGAGGGTTGAGTATTGACGTCTGAGGTCTGAGGATTGAGGATTGAGGATTGAGTGTTGAGGATTGAGTATTGAGGATTGAGGGTTGAAGATTGAGGATTGAGGATTGAGGATTTCAGATTGAGTATTGAGGATTGAAGATTGGGAATTGAGGATTGAGGATTGAGGATTGAGGATTGAGGATTGAGGATTGTGGATTGAGGATTGAGGATTGAGGATTGAACATTGAGGATTGAGGATTGAGGATTGAGTATTGAGGATTGAAGGTTGAGGTTTGGGGACTGAGTGTTGAGGGTTGAGTGATGAGAATTGGTGTTTGTGGATAGAGATTTAAAGATTGCAGATTGAGTATTGAGCATTGAAAACTGTGAATTGACGATATTCTATTGAGGATTGAGAATTGACAACTGATTGTTGAGGACTGAGGTCTGAAGATTGAGGATTCAGGATTGAGGATTCAGGATTGATGTTTGAGGTCTGATTATTGAGTATTGAGGATTGAGAATTGAGGACTGAAGATTGAGTATTGAGGATTGAGGATTGAGTATTAAGGATTGAGGATTTAAAATTGAGGATTGAGGATTGAGGATTGAGGATTGAGGATTGAGGATTGAGTATTGAAGATTGAGGATTGATGATTGAGGATTGAGGATTGAGGGTTGAGGATTGAGGATTGAGGATTAAGGATTGAGGATTTAAAATTGAGGATTGAGGATTGAGGATTGAGGATTGAGGATTGAGGATTGAGGATTGAGGACTGAGGATTGAGGATTGAGGATTGAGGATTGAAGATTGTGGACTTAGTCTTGAGGGTTGAGTGATGGGAATTGATGTTTGTGGATTGAGATTTGAAGATTGAAGAATGGGGATTGATTATTGAAAACTGTGAATTGAGGATATTCTATTGATGATTGAGGATTGACAATTGATTGTTGAGGACTGAGGGCTGAAGATTGAGGATTCAGGATTGAGGATTCGGGATTGAGGTTTGAGGACTGAGGATTGAGGGTTGAGGATTGAGGGTTGAGGATTGACGCTTGAGGATTGAGGGTTGAGGATGGAGGATTGAAGAGAGAGGGCTGAGGGTTGAGGATTGAGGTTTAAGGACTGAGGACTGAGGATTGAGGATTGAGAATTGAGGATTGAGGATTGAGGGTTGAAGATTGAGGATTGGGTATTGAGGATGAAGGATGAGGATTGAGGATTGAGGATTGAAGATTGGAAATTGAGGATTGAGGACTGAGGATTAAAGATTGAGTATTGAGGATTGAAGATTGAGGATTGATGATTGAGGATTGAAGATTGAGGATTGAGGATTGAGGGTTGGGTATTGAGTATTGAGGATTGAGGATTGAAGATTGAGGATTGAGGATTGAGGATTAAAGATTGAGAATTGAGGATTGAAGATTGAGAATTGAGGATTGAGGGTTGAACATTGAGGCCTGAGTGTTGAGGGTTGAGTGATGAGAATTGATGTTTGTGGATGGAGATTTGAAGATTGCAGATTGAGTATTGAGTATTGAAAACTGTGAATAGAGGATATTCTGTTGAGGATTGAGGATTGTCACCTGATTGTTCAGGACTGAGGTCTGAAGGTTGAGGATTCAGGATTGAGGTTTCAGGATTGAGGTTTGAGGACTGAGGATTGAGGATTGAGGATTTAAGATTGAGTATTGAGGATTGAAGATTGAGAATTGAGGATTGAGTATTGAACATTGAGGACTGAGTGTTGAGTGTTGAGTGATGAGAATTGATGTTTGTGGATAGAGATTTGAAGATTGCAGATTGAGTATTGTGTATTGAAAACTGTGAATTGAGGCTATTCTATTGAGGATTGAGGATTGTCACCTGATTGTTCAGGACTGAGGGCTGGAGATTGAGGATTCAGGATTGAGGACTCAGAATTGAGGTTTGAGGACTGAGGATTGAGGATTGAAGATTGATTGTTGAGGATTGAAGATTGAGGATTGAGGATTGAGGGTTGATGATTGGGGATTGAAGCTTGAGGATAGGGGAAAGAGTGTTGAGGGTTGAGTGATGAGAATTGATGTTTGTGGATAGAGATTTGAAGATTGCAGATTGAGTATTGCGTATGGAAAGCTCTGAGCTGAGGATATTCTATTGAGGATTGAGGATTGTCACCTGATTGTTCAGGACTGAGGGCTGGAGATTGAGGATTCAGGATTGAGGATTCAGAATTGAGGTTTGAGGACTGAGGATTGAGGATTGAGGGTTGAAGATTGAGCATTGAGGATTGAAGATTGAGGATTGAGGATTGAGGACTGAGGATTGAGGATTGAAGATTGAGTACTGAGGATTGAAGATTGAGGATTGATGATTGAGGATTGAGGATTGAGGATGAGGGCTGAGTGTTGAGGATTGAGGTTTGATGACTGAGGACTGAGGATTCAGGATTGAGAATTGAGGATTGAGGATTGAGAATTGAGGATTGAAGATTGAGTATTGAGGATTGAAGATTGAGGATCGAGGATTGAGGATTGAGGATTGAGGATTGAGGATTGGGGATTGAGGATTGAGAATTGGGGATTGAGGATTGAGGATTGAAGATTGAGGATTGGGTATTGAGGATTGAGGATTGAGGATTGAAGATTGAGCATTGAGGATTGAGGATTGAGGATTGAGGATTGAAGATTGAGGTTTGGGGACTGAGCGTTGAGGGTTGAGTGATGAGAATTGGTGTTTGTGGATAGAGACTTAAAGATTGCAGATTGAGTATTGAGTATTGAAAACTGTGAATTGAGGATATTCTATTGAGGATTGAGGATTGTCACCTGATTGTTCAGGACTGAGTGATGGAGATTGAGGATTCAGAATTGAGGATTCAGAATTGAGGTTTGAGGACTGAGGATTGAGGATTGAGGATTAAAGATTGGTTGTTGAGGATTGAAGATTGAGGATTGAGGATTGAGTGTTGATGATTGGGGATTGAAGATTGAGGATAGTGGACTGAGTGTTGAGGGTTGAGTGATGAGAGTTGATGTTTGTGGATAGAGATTTGAAGATTGCAGATTGAGTATTGCGTATGGAAAGCTCTGAGCTGAGGATATTCTAGTGAGGATTGAGGATTGACAACTGATTGTTGAGGTCTGAGGGCTGAAGATTGAGTATTCAGGATTGAAGATTCAGGATTATGGTTTGAGGACTGAGGATTGAGGATTGAGGATTGAGGATTGAGGATTGAGGATTGAGGATTGAAGATTGAGGTTTGGGTATTGAGGATTGAACATTGAGGATTGAGGATGGAGGATTGAGGATTGAGGATTGAGGATTGAGGATTGAGGATTGAAGATTGAGGATTGGGTACTGAGTGTTGAGGTCTGACTGATGAGAATTGATGTTTGTGGATAGAGATTTAAAGATTACAGATTCAGTATTGAGTATTGAAAACTGTGAATTCATGATATTCTATTGAGGATGGAGAATTGACAACTGATTGTTGAGGGCTGAGGTCTGAAGATTGAGGATTTAGGATTGTGGTTTCAGGATTGAGGTTTGAGGACTGAGGATTGAGGATTGAGGATTGAGGATTGAGGATTGAGGATTGAGGATTGAGGACTGAAGATTGAGGATTGGGTATTGCGGATTGAACATTGAGGATTGGGGATTGAGGATTGAGGATTGAGGATTGAGGATTGAGTATTGAAGATTGAGGATTTATGATTGAGGGTTGAGGATTGAGGGTTGACGATTGAGGATTGAGGACTGAGGATTGAAGATTGAGGATAGCGTATTCCTGATTGAACATTGAGGATTGAGGATTGAGTTTTGAGGATTGAGGATTGACGACTGAAGATTGAATATTTATGATTGAAGATTGAGTATTGAGGATTGAGTGTTGTGGATTGAGGACGAGGACTGAGGGTTGAGTATTGACGTCTGAGGTCTGAGGATTGAGGATTGAGGATTGAGTGTTGAGGATTGAGTATTGAGGATTGAGGGTTGAAGATTGAGGATTGAGGATTGAGGATTTCAGATTGAGTATTGAGGATTGAAGATTGGGAATTGAGGATTGAGGATTGAGGATTGAGGATTGAGGATTGAGGATTGTGGATTGAGGATTGAGGATTGAGGATTGAACATTGAGGATTGAGGATTGAGGATTGAGTATTGAGGATTGAAGGTTGAGGTTTGGGGACTGAGTGTTGAGGGTTGAGTGATGAGAATTGGTGTTTGTGGATAGAGATTTAAAGATTGCAGATTGAGTATTGAGCATTGAAAACTGTGAATTGACGATATTCTATTGAGGATTGAGAATTGACAACTGATTGTTGAGGACTGAGGTCTGAAGATTGAGGATTCAGGATTGAGGATTCAGGATTGATGTTTGAGGTCTGATTATTGAGTATTGAGGATTGAGAATTGAGGACTGAAGATTGAGTATTGAGGATTGAGGATTGAGTATTAAGGATTGAGGATTTAAAATTGAGGATTGAGGATTGAGGATTGAGGATTGAGGATTGAGGATTGAGTATTGAAGATTGAGGATTGATGATTGAGGATTGAGGATTGAGGGTTGAGGATTGAGGATTGAGGATTAAGGATTGAGGATTTAAAATTGAGGATTGAGGATTGAGGATTGAGGATTGAGGATTGAGGATTGAGGATTGAGGACTGAGGATTGAGGATTGAGGATTGAGGATTGAAGATTGTGGACTTAGTCTTGAGGGTTGAGTGATGGGAATTGATGTTTGTGGATTGAGATTTGAAGATTGAAGAATGGGGATTGATTATTGAAAACTGTGAATTGAGGATATTCTATTGATGATTGAGGATTGACAATTGATTGTTGAGGACTGAGGGCTGAAGATTGAGGATTCAGGATTGAGGATTCGGGATTGAGGTTTGAGGACTGAGGATTGAGGGTTGAGGATTGAGGGTTGAGGATTGACGCTTGAGGATTGAGGGTTGAGGATGGAGGATTGAAGAGAGAGGGCTGAGGGTTGAGGATTGAGGTTTAAGGACTGAGGACTGAGGATTGAGGATTGAGAATTGAGGATTGAGGATTGAGGGTTGAAGATTGAGGATTGGGTATTGAGGATGAAGGATGAGGATTGAGGATTGAGGATTGAAGATTGGAAATTGAGGATTGAGGACTGAGGGTTAAAGATTGAGTATTGAGGATTGAAGATTGAGGATTGATGATTGAGGATTGAAGATTGAGGATTGAGGATTGAGGGTTGGGTATTGAGTATTGAGGATTGAGGATTGAAGATTGAGGATTGAGGATTGAGGATTAAAGATTGAGAATTGAGGATTGAAGATTGAGAATTGAGGATTGAGGGTTGAACATTGAGGCCTGAGTGTTGAGGGTTGAGTGATGAGAATTGATGTTTGTGGATGGAGATTTGAAGATTGCAGATTGAGTATTGAGTATTGAAAACTGTGAATAGAGGATATTCTGTTGAGGATTGAGGATTGTCACCTGATTGTTCAGGACTGAGGTCTGAAGGTTGAGGATTCAGGATTGAGGTTTCAGGATTGAGGTTTGAGGACTGAGGATTGAGGATTTAAGATTGAGTATTGAGGATTGAAGATTGAGAATTGAGGATTGAGTATTGAACATTGAGGACTGAGTGTTGAGTGTTGAGTGATGAGAATTGATGTTTGTGGATAGAGATTTGAAGATTGCAGATTGAGTATTGTGTATTGAAAACTGTGAATTGAGGCTATTCTATTGAGGATTGAGGATTGTCACCTGATTGTTCAGGACTGAGGGCTGGAGATTGAGGATTCAGGATTGAGGACTCAGAATTGAGGTTTGAGGACTGAGGATTGAGGATTGAAGATTGATTGTTGAGGATTGAAGATTGAGGATTGAGGATTGAGGGTTGATGATTGGGGATTGAAGCTTGAGGATAGGGGAAAGAGTGTTGAGGGTTGAGTGATGAGAATTGATGTTTGTGGATAGAGATTTGAAGATTGCAGATTGAGTATTGCGTATGGAAAGCTCTGAGCTGAGGATATTCTATTGAGGATTGAGGATTGTCACCTGATTGTTCAGGACTGAGGGCTGGAGATTGAGGATTCAGGATTGAGGATTCAGAATTGAGGTTTGAGGACTGAGGATTGAGGATTGAGGGTTGAAGATTGAGCATTGAGGATTGAAGATTGAGGATTGAGGATTGAGGACTGAGGATTGAGGATTGAAGATTGAGTACTGAGGATTGAAGATTGAGGATTGATGATTGAGGATTGAGGATTGAGGATGAGGGCTGAGTGTTGAGGATTGAGGTTTGATGACTGAGGACTGAGGATTCAGGATTGAGAATTGAGGATTGAGGATTGAGAATTGAGGATTGAAGATTGAGTATTGAGGATTGAAGATTGAGGATCGAGGATTGAGGATTGACGATTGAGGATTGAGGATTGGGGATTGAGGATTGAGAATTGGGGATTGAGGATTGAGGATTGAAGATTGAGGATTGGGTATTGAGGATTGAGGATTGAGGATTGAAGATTGAGCATTGAGGATTGAGGATTGAGGATTGAGGATTGAAGATTGAGGTTTGGGGACTGAGCGTTGAGGGTTGAGTGATGAGAATTGGTGTTTGTGGATAGAGACTTAAAGATTGCAGATTGAGTATTGAGTATTGAAAACTGTGAATTGAGGATATTCTATTGAGGATTGAGGATTGTCACCTGATTGTTCAGGACTGAGTGATGGAGATTGAGGATTCAGAATTGAGGATTCAGAATTGAGGTTTGAGGACTGAGGATTGAGGATTGAGGATTAAAGATTGGTTGTTGAGGATTGAAGATTGAGGATTGAGGATTGAGTGTTGATGATTGGGGATTGAAGATTGAGGATAGTGGACTGAGTGTTGAGTGTTGAGTGATGAGAGTTGATGTTTGTGGATAGAGATTTGAAGATTGCAGATTGAGTATTGCGTATGGAAAGCTCTGAGCTGAGGATATTCTAGTGAGGATTGAGGATTGACAACTGATTGTTGAGGTCTGAGGGCTGAAGATTGAGTATTCAGGATTGAAGATTCTGGATTATGGTTTGAGGACTGAGGATTGAGGATTGAGGATTGAGGATTGAGGATTGAGGATTGAGGATTGAAGATTGAGGATTGGGTATTGAGGATTGAACATTGAGGATTGAGGATGGAGGATTGAGGATTGAGGATTGAGGATTGAGGATTGAGTATTAAGGATTGAAGATTGAGGATTGAGGATTGAGGATTGAGGATTGAGTATTGAGGATTCAGGATGAAGGCTGAGGGTTGAGGATTGAGGTTTAAGGACTGAGGGCTGAGGATTGTGGATTGAGAATTGAGGATTGAGGATTGAGGATTGAAGATTGAGGATTGGGTATTGAGGATTGAAGGATGAGGATTGAGGATTGAGGATTGAGGGTTGAGGATTGAGGATTGAAGATTGAGTATTGAGGTTTGAAGACTGACGATTGAGGTTTGAGGATTGAGGATTGAGGATTGAGGATTGAGGATTGAGGATTGAGGATTGAGGATTGAGGATTGAAGATTGAGTATTGAGGTTTGAAAACTGACGATTGAGGTTTGAGGATTGAAGATTAAGGATTGAGGATTGAGGATGAGGGCTGAGGGTTGAGGATTGAGGTTTAAGGACTGATGACTGAGGATTGAGGATTGAGAATTGAGGATTGAAGGTTGAGGATTGAAGATTGAGGATTTTGTATTGAGGAATGAAGGATGAGGATTGAGGATTGAGGATTGAGGATTGAGGATTGAAGATTGAGTATTGAGGTTTGAAGACTGACGATTGAGGGTTGAGGATTGAGGATTGAGGATTGAGGATTGAGGATTGAGGATTCATGATTGAGTATTGAGGATTGAAAATCGAGGATTGAGGATTGAGGATTGAGGATTGAGGATTGAAGATTGAGGATTGGGGACTGAGTGTTGAGGTCTGACTGATGAGAATTGATGTTTGTGGATAGAGATTTAAAGATTACAGATTCAGTATTGAGTATTGAAAACTGTGAATTCATGATATTCTATTGGGGATGGAGAATTGACAACTGATTGTTGAGGGCTGAGGTCTGAAGATTGAGGATTCAGGATTGTGGTTTCAGGATTGAGGTTTGAGGACTGAGGATTGAGGATTGAGGATTGAGGATTGAGGATTGAGGATTGAGGATTGCGGACTGAAGATTGAGGATTGGGTATTGCGGATTGAACATTGAGGATTGGGGATTGAGGATTGAGGATTGAGGACTGAAGATTGAATATTGATGATTGATGATTGAGGATTGAGGATTGAGGGTTGTGGATTGAGGACGAGGACTGAGGGTTGAGTATTCATGTTTGAGGTCCGAGGATTGAGGATTGAGGATTGAGGATTGAGGACTGAAGATTGAGGATTTATGATTGAGGGTTGAGGATTGAGGGTTGACGATTGAGGATTGAGGACTGAGGATTGAAGATTGAGGATAGCGTATTCCTGATTGAACATTGAGGATTGAGGATTGAGTTTTGAGGATTGAGGATTGACGACTGAAGATTGAATATTTATGATTGAAGATTGAGTATTGAGGATTGAGTGTTGTGGATTGAGGACGAGGACTGAGGGTTGAGTATTGACGTCTGAGGTCTGAGGATTGAGGATTGAGGATTGAGTGTTGAGGATTGAGTATTGAGGATTGAGGGTTGAAGATTGAGGAGTGAGGATTGAGGATTTCAGATTGAGTATTGAGGATTGAAGATTGGGAATTCAGGATTGAGGATTGAGGATTGAGGATTGAGGATTGAGGATTGTGGATTGAGGATTGAGGATTGAGGATTGAACATTGAGGATTGAGGATTGAGGATTGAGTATTGAGGATTGAAGGTTGAGGTTTGGGGACTGATTGTTGAGGGTTGAGTGATGAGAATTGGTGTTTGTGGATAGAGATTTAAAGATTGCAGATTGAGTATTGAGCATTGAAAACTGTGAATTGACGATATTCTATTGAGGATTGAGAATTGACAACTGATTGTTGAGGACTGAGGTCTGAAGATTGAGGATTCAGGATTGAGGATTCAGGATTGAGGTTTGAGGACTGAGGATTGAGGATTGAGGATTGGGGATTGAGGATTGAGGATTGAGTATTGAGGATTGAGGATTGAGGACTGAATATTGAATATTGATAATTGAAGATTGAGGATTGAGGATTGAGGGTTGTGGATTGAGGACAATGACTGAGGGTTCAGTATTGATGTTTGAGGTCTGATTATTGAGTATTGAGGATTGAGAATTGAGGACTGAAGATTGAGTATTGAGGATTGAGGATTGAGTATTAAGGATTGAGGATTTAAAATTGAGGATTGAGGATTGAGGATTGAGGATTGAGGATTGAGGATTGAGTATTGAAGATTGAGGATTGATGATTGAGGATTGAGGATTGGGGGTTGAGGATTGAGGATTGAGGATTGAGGATTGAGGATTGAGGATTGAAGATTGAGGATCGGGGATTGAGGATTGACGATTGAGGATTGAGAATTGACGATTGAGAATTGAAGATTGAGGATAGAGAGTTGTGTATTGAGGATTGAAGATTAAGGATTGAGGATTGAGGATTGAGGATTGAGGATTGAGGATTGAGGATGAGGGCTGAGGGTTGAGGATTGAGGTTTAAGGACTGAGGACTGAGGATTGAGGATTGAGAATTGAGGATTGAGGATTGAGGATTGAAGATTGAGGATTGGGTATTGAGGATTGAAGGATGAGGATTGAGGATTGAGAATTGAGGATTGAGGATTGCGGATTGAAGACTGTGGATTGGGTATTGAGGATTGATGATTGAGGATTGAAGATTGAGGATTGAGGATTGAGGGTTGGGTATTGAGTATTGAGGATTGAGGATTGAAGATTGAGGATTGAGGATTGCGGATTGATTTTTGAGTATTGAGGTTTGAAGACTGACGATTGAGGTTTGAGGATTGGGGATTAGGGATTGAGGATTGAGGACTGATGATTGAGTATTGAGGATTGAAGATTGAGGATTGAGGATTGAGGATTGAGGATTGAGGATTGAAGATTGAAGATTGGGGACTGAGTGTTGAGGGTTGAGTGATGAGAATTGGTGATTGTGGATAGAGATTTAAAGATTGCAAATTGAGTATTGAGTGCTGAAAGCTGTGAATTGATGATACTCTATTGAGGATTGAGAATTGACAACTGATTGTTGAGGACTGAGGTCTGAAGGTTGAGGATTCAGGATTGAGGTTTCAGGATTGAGGTTTCAGGACTGAGGATTGAGGATTGAGGATTGAGGACTGAGGGTTGAGGATTGAGGATTGAAGATTGAGGATTGGGTATTGCGGATTGAACATTGAGGATTGAGGATTGAGGATTGAGGACTGAGGATTGAGGATTGAGGATTGAGGATTGAAGATTGAGGACTTAGTGTTGAGGGTTGAGTGATGGGAATTGATGTTTGTGGATTGAGATTTGAAGATTGAAGAATGGGGATTGATTATTGAAAACTGTGAATTGAGGATATTCTATTGATGATTGAGGATTGACAATTGATTGTTGAGGACTGAGGGCTGAAGATTGAGGATTCAGGATTGAGGATTCGGGATTGAGGTTTGAGGACTGAGGATTGAGGGTTGAGGATTGAGGATTGAGGATTGACGCTTGAGGATTGAGGGTTGAGGATGGAGGATTGAAGAGAGAGGGCTGAGGGTTGAGGATTGAGGTTTAAGGACTGAGGACTGAGGATTGAGGATTGAGAATTGAGGATTGAGGATTGAGGATTGAAGATTGAGGATTGGGTATTGAGGATGAAGGATGAGGATTGAGGATTGAGGATTGATGATTGAGTATTGATGATTGAAGATTGAGGATTGAGGATTGAGGATTGAGGATTGAGGATTTAAGATTGAGTATTGAGGATTGAAGATTGAGAATTGAGGATTGAGGATTGAGGATTGAGGATTGAGGATTGAGGATGAAGGCTGAGGGTTGAGGATTGAGGTTTAAGGACTGAGGGCTGAGGATTGTGGATTGAGAATTGAGGATTGAGGATTGAGGATTGAAGATTGAGGATTGGGTATTGAGGATTGAAGGATGAGGATTCAGGATTGAGGATTGAGGGTTGAGGATTGAGGATTGAAAATTGAGTATTGAGGTTTGAAGACTGACGATTGAGGTTTGAGGATTGAGGATTGAGGATTGAGGATTGAGGATTGAGGATTGAGGATTGAGGATTGAGGATTGAAGATTGAGTATTGAGGTTTGAAAACTGACGATTGAGGTTTGAGGGTTGAAGATTAAGGATTGAGGATTGAGGATGAGGGCTGAGGGTTGAGGATTGAGGTTTAAGGACCGATGACTGAGGATTGAGGATTGAGAATTGAGGATTGAAGGTTGAGGATTGAAGATTGAGGATTGGGTATTGAGGAATGAAGGATGAGGATTGAGGATTGAGGATTGAGGATTGAGGATTGAAGATTGAGTATTGAGGTTTGAAGACTGACGATTGAGGGTTGAGGATTGAGGATTGAGGATTGAGGATTGAGGATTCATGATTGAGTATTGAGGATTGAAAATCGAGGATTGAGGATTGAGGATTGAGGATTGAGGATTGAAGATTGAGGATTGGGGACTGAGTGTTGAGGTCTGACTGATGAGAATTGATGTTTGTGGATAGAGATTTAAAGATTACAGATTCAGTATTGAGTATTGAAAACTGTGAATTCATGATATTCTATTGAGGATGGAGAATTGACAACTGATTGTTGAGGGCTGAGGTCTGATGATTGAGGATTCAGGATTGTGGTTTCAGGATTGAGGTTTGAGGACTGAGGATTGAGGATTGAGGATTGAGGATTGAGGATTGAGGATTGAGGATTGAGGACTGAAGATTGAGGATTGGGTATTGCGGATTGAACATTAAGGATTGGGGATTGAGGATTGAGGATTGAGGATTGAGGATTGAGTATTGAAGATTGAGGATTTATGATTGAGGGTTGAGGATTGAGGGTTGACGATTGAGGATTGAGGACTGAGGATTGAAGATTGAGGATAGCGTATTCCTGATTGAACATTGAGGATTGAGGATTGAGTTTTGAGGATTGAGGATTGACGACTGAAGATTGAATATTTATGATTGAAGATTGAGTATTGAGGATTGAGTGTTGTGGATTGAGGACGAGGACTGAGGGTTGAGTATTGACGTCTGAGGTCTGAGGATTGAGGATTGAGGATTGAGTCTTGAGGATTGAGTATTGAGGATTGAGGGTTGAAGATTGAGGATTGAGGATTGAGGATTTCAGATTGAGTATTGAGGATTGAAGATTGGGAATTGAGGATTGAGGATTGAGGATTGAGGATTGAGGATTGAGGATTGTGGATTGAGGATTGAGGATTGAGGATTGAACATTGAACATTGAGGATTGAGGATTGAGTATTGAGGATTGAAGGTTGAGGTTTGGGGACTGAGTGTTGAGGGTTGAGTGATGAGAATTGGTGTTTGTGGATAGAGATTTAAAGATTGCAGATTGAGTATTGAGCATTGAAAACTGTGAATTGACGATATTCTATTGAGGATTGAGAATTGACAACTGATTGTTGAGGACTGAGGTCTGAAGATTGAGGATTCAGGATTGAGGATTCAGGATCGAGGTTTGAGGACTGAGGATTGAGGATTGAGGATTGGGGATTGAGGATTGAGGATTGAGGATTGAAGATTGAGGATTGGGTATTGCGGATTGGACATTGAGGATTGAGGATTGAGGATTGAGGATTGAGGATTGAGGACTGAATATTGAATATTGATAATTGAAGATTGAGGATTGAGGATTGAGGGTTGTGGATTGAGGACAATGACTGTGGGTTCAGTATTGATGTTTGAGGTCTGATTATTGAGTATTGAGGATTGAGAATTGAGGACTGAAGATTGAGTATTGAGGATTGAGGATTGAGTATTAAGGATTGAGGATTTAAAATTGAGGATCGAGGATTGAGGATTGAGGATTGAGGATTGAGGATTGAGTATTGAAGATTGAGGATTGATGATTGAGGATTGAGGATTGAGGGTTGAGGATTGAGGATTGAGGATTAAGGATTGAGGATTTAAAATTGAGGATTGAGGATTGAGGATTGAGGATTGAGGATTGAGGATTGAGGATTGAGGATTGAGGACTGAGGATTGAGGATTGAGGATTGAGGATTGAAGATTGAGGACTTAGTCTTGAGGGTTGAGTGATGGGAATTGATGTTTGTGGATTGAGATTTGAAGACTGAAGAATGGGGATTGATTATTGAAAACTGTGAATTGAGGATATTCTATTGATGATTGAGGATTGACA
Source organism: Calliopsis andreniformis (assembly GCF_051401765.1). Lineage (NCBI taxonomy): Eukaryota > Metazoa > Arthropoda > Insecta > Hymenoptera > Andrenidae > Calliopsis > Calliopsis andreniformis. The sequence goes on along the minus strand of NW_027480479.1, from coordinate 2,819,704 downwards.
ATTGATTGTTGAGGACTGAGGGCTGAAGATTGAGGATTCCGGATTGAGGATTCGGGATTGAGGTTTGAGGACTGAGGATTGAGGGTTGAGGATTGAGGGTTGAGGATTGACGCTTGAGGATTGAGGATTGAGGACTGAGGATTGAAGATTGAGTGTTGAGGATTGAAGATTGAGGATTGAGGATTGAGGATTGAGGACTGAGGATTGAAGATTGAGTATTGAGGATTGAAGATTGAGGATTGAGTATTGAGGATTGAAGATTGAGCATTGAGGATTGAGGATTGAGGATTGAGGATTGAAGATTGAGGTTTGGGGACTGAGCGTTGAGGGTTGAGTGGTGAGTATTGATGTTCGTGGATAGAGATTTGAAGATTGCAGATTGAGTATTGAGTATTGAAATCTGTGAATTGAGGATATTCTATTGAGGATTGAGCATTGTCACCCGATTGTTCAAGACTGAGGGCTGGATATTGAGGATTCAGGATTGAGGATTCAGAATTGAGGTTTGAGGACTGAGGATTGAGGATCGAGTATAGAAGATTGAGTATTGAGGATTGAAGATTGGGGATTGAGGATTGAGGATTGAGCATTGAGGATTGAAGATTGATGTCTGTGGATTGAGGATTGAAAATTGACGATTGAGCATTGTGGATTGAGGATTGAGGATTGAACATTGAGGACTGAGTGTTGAGGGTTGAGTGATGAGAATTGATGTTTGTGTATAGAGGCTTGAAGTTTGCAGATTGTGTATAGAGTACTGAAAACTGTGAATTGAGGATATTCTATTGAGGATTCAGGATTGACGACTGATTGTTGAGGACTCAGGGCTGAAGATTGAGGATTCAGGATTGAGGATTCAGAATTGAGGTTTGAGGACTGAGGATTGAGGATTGAAGATTGAGTATTGAGGACTGAAGATTGAGGATTGAGGATTGAGGACTGAGGATTGAGGATGATGGCTGAGGGTTGAGGATTCAGGTTTGAGGGCTGAGGTCTGAGGATCGAGGATTGAGAATTGAGGATTGCGGATTGAGTATAGAAGATTGAGGATTGGGTATTGAGGATTGAAGAATGAGGATTGAGGACTGAGGATTGAGGATTGAGGATTGAGGATTGAGGATTGAGGATTGAGTGTTGAGGGTTGAGTGATGAGAATAGATGTTTGTGGATAGAGGTATGAAGATTGCAGATTGAGTATTGAGTATTGAAAACTGTGAATTGGGGATATTCTATTGAGGATTGAGGATTGACGACTGATTGTTGAGGACTGAGGGCTGAAGATTGAACGATTCAGGATTGAGGATTCAGAATTGAGGTTTGAGGACTGAGGATTGAAGTTTCAGTATTGAGGATTGAAGATTGAGGATTGAGGATTGAGGATTGAGGATTGAGGATGAGGGCTGAGGGTTGAGGATTGAGGTTTGAGGACCGAGGACTGAGGATTGAGGATTGAGAATTGAGGATTGAGGATTGAGTATTGAAGATTGAGGATTGGGTATTTAGGATTGAAGAATGAGGATTGAGGATTGAGGATTCCGGATTGAGGTTTGAAGATTGAGTATTGAAGTTTGAAGACTGACGATTGATTGTTGAGGACTGAGGATTGAGGATTGAGTGTTGAGGATTGTGCACGAGGACTGACGGTTGAGGATTGAGGTTTGAGGATTGAGGACTGAGGATTGAGGATTGAAGATTGAGAATTGAGAATTGAAAATTGAGGATTGAGGTATGAGGGATGAGGATTGCGGGTTGAGGATTGAGGATGGAGGATGAGGGCTGAGGGTTGAGGATTGAGGTTTGAGTATTGAATCCTGAGAATTCAGGATATTCTATTGATTATTAAGAATTGAGGATTGATGGTTGAGTATTGAGGACAGAGGATTGAGGATTGAAGATTGAGTATTGAGGATTCAGACTCGAGGTTTGAGGACTGAGGATTGAGGATTGAAGATTGAGTATTGAGGATTGAATATTGAGGACTGAGCATTGGGGATTGAGGATCGAGGATGAGGTCTGAGGGTTGAGGATTGTGGTTTGAGGACTTAGGACTGTTTGCTTGAGGATTGAGGATTGAGGATGTGGGCTGACGGTTGAGGCTTGAGGTTTGAGGGCTGAGGTCTGAGGATTGAGGATTGAGAATTGAGGATTGAGGATTGAGGATTGAAGATTGAGGATTGGGTATTGATGATTGAAGAATGAGGATTGAGGATTGAGTATTGAGGATTGAGGATTGAGGATTGAGGATTGAGGACTGAAGATTGAGGATTGGGTATTGAGGATTGAAGATTGAGGACTGAGGATTGAGGATTGAGGATTGATTGTTGAGGATTTAAGATTGAGGATTGAGGATTGAGGGTTGATGATTGGGGATTGAAGATTGAGGATAGGGGACTGAGTGTTGAGGTTTGAGCGATGAGAATTGATGTTTGTGGATAGAGATTTGAAGATTGCAGATTGAGTATTGCGTATGGAAATCTCTGAGCTGAGGATATTCTAGTGAGGATTGAGGATTGACAACTGATTGTTGAGGACTGAGGGCTGAAGATTGAGGATTCAGGATTGAAGATTCAGGATTGAGGTGTGAGGACTGAGGATTGAGGATTGAAGACTGAGTACTGAGGATTGAAGACTGAGGATTGATGATTGAGGATTGAGGATTGAGGAAGAGGGCTGAGCGTTGAGGATTGAGGTTTGAGGACTGAGGACTGAGGATTCAGGATTGAGAATTGAGGATTGAGGATTGAGAATTGAGGATTGAAGATTGAGTATTGAGGATTGATGATTGAGGATTGAGGATTGAGGATTGAGGATTGAGGATTGGGGATTGAGGATTGAGAATTGAGGATTGAGGATTGAGGATTGAAGATTGAGGATTGGGTATTGAGGATTGAGGATTGAGGATTGAAGATTGAGCATTGAGGATTGAGGATTGAGGATTGAGGATTGAAGATTGAGGTTTGGGGACTGAGCGTTGAGGGTTGAGTGATGAGAATTGGTGTTTGTGGATAGAGACTTAAAGATTGCAGATTGAGTATTGAGTATTGAAAACTGTGAATTGAGGATATTCTATTGAGGATTGAGGATTGTCACCTGATTGTTCAGGACTGAGTGCTGGAGATTGAGGATTCAGGATTGAGGATTCAGAATTGAGCTTTGAGGACTGAGGATTGAGGATTGAGGATTGAAGATTGATTGTTGAGGATTGAAGATTGAGGATTGAGGATTGAGTGTTGATGATTGGGGATTGAGGAGTGAGGATAGTGGACTGAGTGTTGAGGGTTGAGTGATGAGAATTGATGTTTGTGGATAGAGATTTGAAGAATGCAGATTGAGTATTGCGTATGGAAAGCTCTGAGCTGAGGATATTCTAGTGAGGATTGAGGATTGACAACTGATTGTTGAGGTCTGAGGGCTGAAGATTGAGTATTCAGGATTGAAGATTCAGGATTGTGGTTTGAGGACTGATGATTGAGGATTGAGGATTGAGGATTGAGGATTGAGGATTGAGTGTTGAGGGTTGAGTGATGAGAATAGATGTTTGTGGATAGAGGTATGAAGATTGCAGATTGAGTATTGAGTATTGAAAACTGTGAATTGGGGATATTCTATTGAGGATTGAGGATTGACGACTGATTGTTGAGGACTGAGGGCTGAAGATTGAACGATTCAGGATTGAGGATTCAGAATTGAGGTTTGAGGACTGAGGATTGAAGTTTCAGTATTGAGGATTGAAGATTGAGGATTGAGGATTGAGGATTGAGGATTGAGGATGAGGGCTGAGGGTTGAGGATTGAGGTTTGAGGACCGAGGACTGAGGATTGAGGATTGAGAATTGAGGATTGAGGATTGAGTATTGAAGATTGAGGATTGGGTATTTAGGATTGAAGAATGAGGATTGAGGATTGAGGATTCCGGATTGAGGTTTGAAGATTGGGTATTGAAGTTTGAAGACTGACGATTGATTGTTGAGGACTGAGGATTGAGGATTGAGTGTTGAGGATTGTGCACGAGGACTGACGGTTGAGGATTGAGGTTTGAGGATTGAGGACTGAGGATTGAGGATTGAAGATTGAGAATTGAGAATTGAAAATTGAGGATTGAGGTATGAGGAATGAGGATTGCGGGTTGAGGATTGAGGATGGAGGATGAGGGCTGAGGGTTGAGGATTGAGGTTTGAGTATTGAATCCTGAGAATTCAGGATATTCTATTGATTATTAAGAATTGAGGATTGATGGTTGAGTATTGAGGACAGAGGATTGAGGATTGAAGATTGAGTATTGAGGATTCAGACTCGAGGTTTGAGGACTGAGGATTGAGGATTGAAGATTGAGTATTGAGGATTGAATATTGAGGACTGAGCATTGAGGATTGAGGATCGAGGATGAGGTCTGAGGGTTGAGGATTGTGGTTTGAGGACTTAGGACTGTTTGCTTGAGGATTGAGGATTAAGGATGTGGGCTGACGGTTGAGGCTTGAGGTTTGAGGGCTGAGGTCTGAGGATTGAGGATTGAGAATTGAGGATTGAGGATTGAGGATTGAAGATTGAGGATTGGGTATTGATGATTGAAGAATGAGGATTGAGGATTGAGTATTGAGGATTGAGGATTGAGGATTGAGGATTGAGGACTGAAGATTGAGGATTGGGTATTGAGGATTGAAGATTGAGGACTGAGGATTGAGGATTGAGGATTGATTGTTGAGGATTTAAGATTGAGGATTGAGGATTGAGGGTTGATGATTGGGGATTGAAGTTTGAGGATAGGGGACTGAGTGTTGAGGGTTGAGCGATGAGAATTGATGTTTGTGGATAGAGATTTGAAGATTGCAGATTGAGTATTGCGTATGGAAATCTCTGAGCTGAGGATATTCTAGTGAGGATTGAGGATTGACAACTGATTGTTGAGGACTGAGGGCTGAAGATTGAGGATTCAGGATTGAAGATTCAGGATTGAGGTGTGAGGACTGAGGATTGAGGATTGAAGACTGAGTACTGAGGATTGAAGACTGAGGATTGATGATTGAGGATTGAGGATTGAGGAAGAGGGCTGAGCGTTGAGGATTGAGGTTTGAGGACTGAGGACTGAGGATTCAGGATTGAGAATTGAGGATTGAGGATTGAGAATTGAGGATTGAAGATTGAGTATTGAGGATTGATGATTGAGGATTGAGGATTGAGGATTGAGGATTGAGGATTGGGGATTGAGGATTGAGAATTGAGGATTGAGGATTGAGGATTGAAGATTGAGGATTGGGTATTGAGGATTGAGGATTGAGGATTGAAGATTGAGCATTGAGGATTGAGGATTGAGGATTGAGGATTGAAGATTGAGGTTTGGGGACTGAGCGTTGAGGGTTGAGTGATGAGAATTGGTGTTTGTGGATAGAGACTTAAAGATTGCAGATTGAGTATTGAGTATTGAAAACTGTGAATTGAGGATATTCTATTGAGGATTGAGGATTGTCACCTGATTGTTCAGGACTGAGTGCTGGAGATTGAGGATTCAGGATTGAGGATTCAGAATTGAGCTTTGAGGACTGAGGATTGAGGATTGAGGATTGAAGATTGATTGTTGAGGATTGAAGATTGAGGATTGAGGATTGAGTGTTGATGATTGGGGATTGAGGAGTGAGGATAGTGGACTGAGTGTTGAGGGTTGAGTGATGAGAATTGATGTTTGTGGATAGAGATTTGAAGAATGCAGATTGAGTATTGCGTATGGAAAGCTCTGAGCTGAGGATATTCTAGTGAGGATTGAGGATTGACAACTGATTGTTGAGGTCTGAGGGCTGAAGATTGAGTATTCAGGATTGAAGATTCAGGATTGTGGTTTGAGGACTGAGGATTGAGGATTGAGGATTGAGGATTGAGGATTGAGGATTGAGGATTGAAGATTGAGGATTGGGTATTGAGGATTGAACATTGAGGATTGAGGATGGAGGATTGAGGATTGAGGATTGAGGATTGAGGATTGAGTATTGAGGATTGAAGATTGAGGATTGAGGATTGAGGATTGAGGATTGAGGATTGAGGATTGAGGATTGCGGATTGAGGATTGAATATTGAAGATTGAGGATTGAGGACTGAGGATTAAGGATTGAGTATTGAGGATTGAAGATTGAGGATTGATGATTGAGGATTGAAGATTGAGTATTGAGGTTTGAAGACTGACAATTGAGGGTTAAGGATTGAGGTTTGTGGATTGAGGATTGAGGATTGATGATTGAGTATTGAGGATTGAAGATTGAGGATTGAGGATTGAGGATTGAGGATTGAGGATTGAAGATTGAAGATTGGGGACTGAGTGTTGAGGGTTGAGTGATGAGAATTGGTGTTTGTGGATAGAGATTTAAAGATTGCAGATTGAGTATTGAGTATTGAAAGCTGTGAATTGATGATATTGTCTTGAGGATTGAGAATTGACAACTGATTGTTGAGGACTGAGTTCTGAAGGTTGAGGATTCAGGATTGAGGTTTCAGGATTGAGGTTTGAGGACTGAGGATTGAGGATTGAGGATTGAGGACTGAGGATTGAGGATTGAGGGGTGAGGATTGAGGATTGAGGATTGAGGACTGAGGTCTGAAGATTGAGGATTCAGGATTGTGGATTCAGGATTGAGGTTTGAGGACTGAGGATTGAGGATTAAGGATAGAGGATTGAGGATTGAGGATTGAGGTCTGAGGATTGAAGATTGAGTATAGCGTATTGCTGATTGAACATTGAGGATTGAGGATTGAGTGTTGAGGATTGAGGATTGACGAATGAAGATTGAATATTTATGATTGAAGGTTGAGTGTTGAGGATTGAGGTCTGTGGATTGAGGACGAGGACTGAGGGTTGAATATTGATGTTTGAGGTCTGAGGATTGAGGATTGAGGATTGAGGGTTGAGGATTGAGTATTGAGGATTGAGGATTGAAGATTGAGGATTGAGGATTGAGGATTGAGGATTTAAGATTGAGTATTGAGGATTGAAAATTGAGAATTGAGGATTGAGGATTGAGGATTGAGGATTGAGGATTGAGGACTGAGGATTGAGGATTAAGTATTGAGGATTGAGGATTGAAGATTGAGGATTGAGGATTGAGGATTAAAGGTTGAGAACTGAGGATTGAAGATTGATGATTGGTGATTGATGTTTGAGGTTTGAGGATTGAGGATTGAGGATTGAGGATTGAGTATTGAAGATTGAGGACTGATGATTGAGGATTGAGGATTGAGGGTTGAGGACTGAGCATTGAGGATTGAGGATTGAAGGTTGAGGATTGAGGATTGAGGATTTAAGATTGAGTATTGAGGATTGAAGATTGAGAATTGAGGATTGAGGATTGAGGATTGAGTATTGAGGATTGAGGATGAAGGCTGAGGGTTGAGGATTGAGGTTTATGGACTGAGGGCTGAGGATTGTGGATTGAGAATTGAGGATTGAGGATTGAGGATTGAAGATTGAGGATTGGGTATTGAGGATTGAAGGATGAGCATTGAGGATTGAGGATTGAGGGCTGAGGATTGAGGATTGAAGATTGAGTATTGAGGTTTGAAGACTGACGATTGAGGTTTGAGGATTGAGGATTGAGGATTGAGGATTGAGGATTGAGGATTGAGGATTGAGGATTGAGGATTGAAGATTGAGTATTGAGGTTTGAAAACTGACGATTGAGGTTTGAGGATTGAAGATTAAGGATTGAGGATTGAGGATGAGGGCTGAGGGTTGAGGATTGAGGTTTAAGGACTGATGACTGAGGATTGAGGATTGAGAATTGAGGATTGAAGGTTGAGGATTGAATATTGAAGATTGAGGATTGAGGACTGAGGATTAAGGATTGAGTATTGAGGATTGAAGATTGAGGATTGAGGATTGAGGATTGAGGATTGAGGATTGAGGATTGAGGATTGCGGATTGAGGATTGAATATTGAAGATTGAGGATTGAGGACTGAGGATTAAGGATTGAGTATTGAGGATTGAAGATTGAGGATTGATGATTGAGGATTGAAGATTGAGTATTGAGGTTTGAAGACTGACAATTGAGGGTTAAGGATTGAGGTTTGTGGATTGAGGATTGAGGATTGATGATTGAGTATTGAGGATTGAAGATTGAGGATTGAGGATTGAGGATTGAGGATTGAGGATTGAAGATTGAAGATTTGGGACTGAGTGTTGAGGGTTGAGTGATGAGAATTGGTGTTTGTGGATAGAGATTTAAAGATTGCAGATTGAGTATTGAGTATTGAAAGCTGTGAATTGATGATATTGTCTTGAGGATTGAGAATTGACAACTGATTGTTGAGGACTGAGTTCTGAAGGTTGAGGATTCAGGATTGAGGTTTCAGGATTGAGGTTTGAGGACTGAGGATTGAGGATTGAGGATTGAGGACTGAGGATTGAGGATTGAGGGGTGAGGATTGAGGATTGAGGATTGAGGACTGAGGTCTGAAGATTGAGGATTCAGGATTGTGGATTCAGGATTGAGGTTTGAGGACTGAGGATTGAGGATTAAGGATAGAGGATTGAGGATTGAGGATTGAGGTCTGAGGATTGAAGATTGAGTATAGCGTATTGCTGATTGAACATTGAGGATTGAGGATTGAGTGTTGAGGATTGAGGATTGACGAATGAAGATTGAATATTTATGATTGAAGGTTGAGTGTTGAGGATTGAGGTCTGTGGATTGAGGACGAGGACTGAGGGTTGAATATTGATGTTTGAGGTCTGAGGATTGAGGATTGAGGATTGAGGGTTGAGGATTGAGTATTGAGGATTGAGGATTGAAGATTGAGGATTGAGGATTGAGGATTGAGGATTTAAGATTGAGTATTGAGGATTGAAAATTGAGAATTGAGGATTGAGGATTGAGGATTGAGGATTGAGGATTGAGGACTGAGGATTGAGGATTAAGTATTGAGGATTGAGGATTGAAGATTGAGGATTGAGGATTGAGGATTAAAGGTTGAGAACTGAGGATTGAAGATTGATGATTGGTGATTGATGTTTGAGGTTTGAGGATTGAGGATTGAGGATTGAGGATTGAGTATTGAAGATTGAGGATTGATGATTGAGGATTGAGGATTGAGGGTTGAGGACTGAGTATTGAGGATTGAGGATTGAAGGTTGAGGATTGAGGATTGAGGATTTAAGATTGAGTATTGAGGATTGAAGATTGAGAATTGAGGATTGAGGATTGAGGATTGAGTATTGAGGATTGAGGATGAAGGCTGAGGGTTGAGGATTGAGGTTTATGGACTGAGGACTGAGGATTGTGGATTGAGAATTGAGGATTGAGGATTGAGGATTGAAGATTGAGGATTGGGTATTGAGGATTGAAGGATGAGGATTGAGGATTGAGGATTGAGGGCTGAGGATTGAGGATTGAAGATTGAGTATTGAGGTTTGAAGACTGACGATTGAGGTTTGAGGATTGAGGATTGAGGATTGAGGATTGAGGATTGAGGATTGAGGATTGAGGATTGAGGATTGAAGATTGAGTATTGAGGTTTGAAAACTGACGATTGAGGTTTGAGGATTGAAGATTAAGGATTGAGGATTGAGGATGAGGGCTGAGGGTTGAGGATTGAGGTTTAAGGACTGATGACTGAGGATTGAGGATTGAGAATTGAGGATTGAAGGTTGAGGATTGAATATTGAAGATTGAGGATTGAGGACTGAGGATTAAGGATTGAGTATTGAGGATCGAAGATTGAGGATTGATGATTGAGGATTGAAGATTGAGTATTGAGGTTTGAAGACTGACAATTGAGGGTTAAGGATTGAGGTTTGTGGATTGAGGATTGAGGATTGATGATTGAGTATTGAGGATTGAAGATTGAGGATTGAGGATTGAGGATTGAGGATTGAGGATTGAAGATTGAAGATTGGGGACTGAGTGTTGAGGGTTGAGTGATGAGAATTGGTGTTTGTGGATAGAGATTTAAAGATTGCAGATTGAGTATTGAGTATTGAAAGCTGTGAACTGATGATATTGTCTTGAGGATTGAGAATTGACAACTGATTGTTGAGGACTGAGTTCTGAAGGTTGAGGATTCAGGATTGAGGTTTCAGGATTGAGGTTTGAGGACTGAGGATTGAGGATTGAGGATTGAGGACTGAGGATTGAGGATTGAGGGGTGAGGATTGAGGATTGAGGATTGAGGACTGAGGTCTGAAGATTGAGGATTCAGGATTGTGGATTCAGGATTGAGGTTTGAGGACTGAGGATTGAGGATTAAGGATAGAGGATTGAGGATTGAGGATTGAGGTCTGAGGATTGAAGATTGAGTATAGCGTATTGCTGATTGAACATTGAGGATTGAGGATTGAGTGTTGAGGATTGAGGATTGACGAATGAAGATTGAATATTTATGATTGAAGGTTGAGTGTTGAGGATTGAGGTCTGTGGATTGAGGACGAGGACTGAGGGTTGAATATTGATGTTTGAGGTCTGAGGATTGAGGATTGAGGATTGAGGGTTGAGGATTGAGTATTGAGGATTGAGGATTGAAGATTGAGGATTGAGGATTGAGGATTGAGGATTTAAGATTGAGTATTGAGGATTGAAAATTGAGAATTGAGGATTGAGGATTGAGGATTGAGGATTGAGGATTGAGGACTGAGGATTGAGGATTAAGTATTGAGGATTGAGGATTGAAGATTGAGGATTGAGGATTGAGGATTAAAGGTTGAGAACTGAGGATTGAAGATTGATGATTGGTGATTGATGTTTGAGGTTTGAGGATTGAGGATTGAGGATTGAGGATTGAGTATTGAAGATTGAGGATTGATGATTGAGGATTGAGGATTGAGGGTTGAGGACTGAGTATTGAGGATTGAGGATTGAAGGTTGAGGATTGAGGATTGAGGATTTAAGATTGAGTATTGAGGATTGAAGATTGAGAATTGAGGATTGAGGATTGAGGATTGAGTATTGAGGATTGAGGATGAAGGCTGAGGGTTGAGGATTGAGGTTTATGGACTGAGGGCTCAGGATTGTGGATTGAGAATTGAGGATTGAGGATTGAGGATTGAAGATTGAGGATTGGGTATTGAGGATTGAAGGATGAGGATTGAGGATTGAGGATTGAGGGCTGAGGATTGAGGATTGAAGATTGAGTATTGATGTTTGAGGTCTGAGGATTGAGGATTGAGGATTGAGGGTTGAGGATTGAGTATTGAGGATTGAGGATTGAAGATTGAGGATTGAGGATTGAGGATTGAGGATTTAAGATTGAGTATTGAGGATTGAAAATTGAGAATTGAGGATTGAGGATTGAGGATTGAGGATTGAGGATTGAGGACTGAGGATTGAGGATTAAGTATTGAGGATTGAGGATTGAAGATTGAGGATTGAGGATTGAGGATTAAAGGTTGTGAACTGAGGATTGAAGATTGATGATTGGTGATTGATGTTTGAGGTTTGAGGATTGAGGATTGAGGATTGAGGATTGAGTATTGAAGATTGAGGATTGATGATTGAGGATTGAGGATTGAGGGTTGAGGACTGAGTATTGAGGATTGAGGATTGAAGGTTGAGGATTGAGGATTGAGGATTTAAGATTGAGTATTGAGGATTGAAGATTGAGAATTGAGGATTGAGGATTGAGGATTGAGTATTGAGGATTGAGGATGAAGGCTGAGGGTTGAGGATTGAGGTTTATGGACTGAGGGCTGAGGATTGTGGATTGAGAATTGAGGATTGAGGATTGAGGATTGAAGATTGAGGATTGGGTATTGAGGATTGAAGGATGAGGATTGAGGATTGAGGATTGAGGGCTGAGGATTGAGGATTGAAGATTGAGTATTGAGGTTTGAAGACTGACGATTGAGGTTTGAGGATTGAGGATTGAGGATTGAGGATTGAGGATTGAGGATTGAGGATTGAGGATTGAGGATTGAAGATTGAGTATTGAGGTTTGAAAACTGACGATTGAGGTTTGAGGATTGAAGATTAAGGATTGAGGTTTGAGGATGAGGGCTGAGGGTTGAGGATTGAGGTTTAAGGACTGATGACTGAGGATTGAGGATTGAGAATTGAGGATTGATGGTTGAGGATTGAATATTGAAGATTGAGGATTGAGGACTGAGGATTAAGGATTGAGTATTGAGGATTGAAGATTGAGGATTGATGATTGAGGATTGAAGATTGAGTATTGAGGTTTGAAGACTGACAATTGAGGGTTAAGGATTGAGGTTTGTGGATTGAGGATTGAGGATTGATGATTGAGTATTGAGGATTGAAGATTGAGGATTGAGGATTGAGGATTGAGGATTGAGGATTGAAGATTGAAGATTGGGGACTGAGTGTTGAGGGTTGAGTGATGAGAATTGGTGTTTGTGGATAGAGATTTAAAGATTGCAGATTGAGTATTGAGTATTGAAAGCTGTGAACTGATGATATTGTCTTGAGGATTGAGAATTGACAACTGATTGTTGAGGACTGAGTTCTGAAGGTTGAGGATTCAGGATTGAGGTTTCAGGATTGAGGTTTGAGGACTGAGGATTGAGGATTGAGGATTGAGGACTGAGGATTGAGGATTGAGGGGTGAGGATTGAGGATTGAGGATTGAGGACTGAGGTCTGAAGATTGAGGATTCAGGATTGTGGATTCAGGATTGAGGTTTGAGGACTGAGGATTGAGGATTAAGGATAGAGGATTGAGGATTGAGGATTGAGGTCTGAGGATTGAAGATTGAGTATAGCGTATTGCTGATTGAACATTGAGGATTGAGGATTGATTGTTGAGGATTGAGGATTGACGAATGAAGATTGAATATTTATGATTGAAGGTTGAGTGTTGAAGATTGAGGTCTGTGGATTGAGGACGAGGACTGAGGGTTGAATATTGATGTTTGAGGTCTGAGGATTGAGGATTGAGGATTGAGGGTTGAGGATTGAGTATTGAGGATTGAGGATTGAAGATTGAGTATTGAGGATTGAGGATTGAGGATTTAAGATTGAGTATTGAGGATTGAAAATTGAGAATTGAGGATTGAGGATTGAGGATTGAGGATTGAGGATTGAGGACTGAGGATTGAGGATTAAGTATTGAGGATTGAGGATTGAAGATTCAGGATTGAGGATTGAGGATTAAAGGTTGAGAACTGAGGATTGAAGATTGATGATTGGTGATTGATGTTTGAGGTTTGAGGATTGAGGATTGAGGATTGAGGATTGAGTATTGAAGATTGAGGATTGATGATTGAGGATTGAGGATTGAGGGTTGAGGACTGAGTATTGAGGATTGAGGATTGAAGGTTGAGGATTGAGGATTGAGGATTTAAGATTGAGTATTGAGGATTGAAGATTGAGAATTGAGGATTGAGGATTGAGGATTGAGTATTGAGGATTGAGGATGAAGGCTGAGGGTTGAGGATTGAGGTTTATGGACTGAGGGCTGAGGATTGTGGATTGAGAATTGAGGATTGAGGATTGAGGATTGAAGATTGAGGATTGGGTATTGAGGATTGAAGGATGAGGATTGAGGATTGAGGATTGAGGGCTGAGGATTGAGGATTGAAGATTGAGTATTGAGGTTTGAAGACTGACGATTGAGGTTTGAGGATTGAGGATTGAGGATTGAGGATTGAGGATTGAGGATTGAGGATTGAGGATTGAGGATTGAAGATTGAGTATTGAGGTTTGAAAACTGACGATTGAGGTTTGAGGATTGAAGATTAAGGATTGAGGATTGAGGATGAGGGCTGAGGGTTGAGGATTGAGGTTTAAGGACTGATGACTGAGGATTGAGGATTGAGAATTGAGGATTGAAGGTTGAGGATTGAAGATTGAGGATTGGGTATTGAGGAATGAAGGATGAGGATTGAGGATTGAGGATTGAAGATTGAGGTTTGGGGACTGAGTGTTGAGGGTTGAGTGATGAGAATTGGTGTTTGTGGATAGAGATTTAAAGATTGCAGATTGAGTATTGAGCATTGAAAACTGTGAATTGACGATATTCTATTGAGGATTGAGAATTGACAACTGATTGTTGAGGACTGAGGTCTGAAGATTGAGGATTCAGGATTGAGGATTCAGGATTGAGGTTTGAGGACTGAGGATTGAGGATTGAGGATTGGGGATTGAGGATTGAGGATTGAGGATTGAAGATTGAGGATTGGGTATTGCGGATTGGACATTGAGGATTGAGGATTGAGGATTGAGGATTGAGGATTGAGGACTGAATATTGAATATTGATAATTGAAGATTGAGGATTGAGGATTGAGGGTTGTGGATTGAGGACAATGACTGAGGGTTCAGTATTGATGTTTGAGGTCTGATTATTGAGTATTGAGGATTGAGAATTGAGGACTGAAGATTGAGTATTGAGGATTGAGGGTTGAGTATTAAGGATTGAGGATTTAAAATTGAGGATTGAGGATTGAGGATTGAGGATTGAGGATTGAGTATTGAAGATTGAGGATTGAGGATTGAGGGTTGAGGATTGAGGATTGAGGATTAAGGATTGAGGATTTAAAATTGAGGATTGAGGATTGAGGATTGAGGATTGAGGATTGAGGATTGAGGATTGAGGATTGAGGATTGAGTATTGAAGACTGAGGATTGATGATTGAGGACTGAGGATTGAGGGTTGAGGATTGAGGATTGAGGATTGAGGATTGAGGATTGAGGGTTGAGGATTTAAGATTGAGTATTGAGGATTCAAGATTGAAAATTGAGGATTGAGGATTGAGGATTGAGGATTGAGGATTTAAAATTGAGGATTGAGGATTGAGGATTGAGGATTGAAGACTGAGGATTGGGTATTGAGAATTGAGGATTGAAGATTGAGTATTGAAGATTGGATATTGATGATTGAAGATTGAGGATTGAGGATTGAGGGTCGTGGATTGAGGACGAGGACTGAGGGTTGAGTATTGATGTTTGAGGTCTGAGGATTGAGGATTGAGGATTGAGAATTGAGGATTGAGGACTGAGGACTGAAGATTGAGGATTGGGTATTGAGGATTGAAGAATGAGGACTGAGGATTGAGGATTGAGGATTGAGGATTGAAGATTGAGTAATGAGGATTGAAGATAGGCGATTGAGGATTGTGGATTGAGGATTGAGGATTGAACATTGAGGACTGAGTGTTGAGGGTTGAGTGATGAGAATAGATGTTTGTGGATAGAGGTTTGAAGATTGCAGATTGAGTATTGTGTATTGAAAACTGTGAAGTGGGGATATTCTATTGACGATTGAGGATTGACAACTGATTGTTGAGGACTGAGGGCTGAAGATTGAACGATTCAGGATTGAGGATTCAGAATTGAGGTTTGAGGACTGAGGATTGAGGATTGAAGTTTCAGTATTGAGGATTGAGGATTGAGGATTGAGGATTGAGGATTGAGGATTGAGGATGAGGGCTGAGGGTTGAGTATTGACGTTTGAGGACCGAGGACTGAGGATTGAGGATTGAGAATTGAGGATTGAGGATTGAGTATTGAAGATTGAGGATTGGGTATTTAGGATTGAAGAATGAGGATTGAGGATTGAGGATTGCGGATTGAGGATTGAAGATTGAGTATTGAAGTTTGAAGACTGACGATTGAGGGTTGAGGACTGAGGATTGAGGATTGAGTGTTGAGGATTGTGCACGAGGACTGACGGTTGAGGATTGAGGTTTGAGGATTGAGGACTGAGGATTGAGGATTGAAGATTGAGAATTGAGAATTGAAAATTGAGGATTGAGGTATGAGGAATGAGGATTGGGGGTTGAGGATTGAGGATGGAGGATGAGGGCTGAGGGTTGAGGATTGAGGTTTGAGTATTGAATCCTGAGAATTCAGGATATTCTATTGATTATTAAGAATTGAGGATTGATGGTTGAGTATTGAGGACAGAGGATTGAGGATTGAAGATTGAGTATTGAGGATTCAGACTCGAGGTTTGAGGACTGAGGATTGAGGATTGAAGATTGAGTATTGAGGATTGAATATTGAGGACTGAGCATTGAGGATTGAGGATCGAGGATGAGGTCTGAGGGTTGAGGATTGTGGTTTGAGGACTTAGGACTGTTTGCTTGAGGGTTGAGGATTGAGGATGTGGGCTGACGGTTGAGGCTTGAGGTTTGAGGGCTGAGGTCTGAGGATTGAGGATTGAGAATTGAGGATTGAGGATTGAGGATTGAAGATTGAGGATTGGGTATTGATGATTGAAGAATGAGGATTGAGGATTGAGGATTGAGGATTGAGGATTGAGGATCGAGGATTGAAGATTGAGGATTGGGTATAGAGGATTGAAGATTGAGGACTGAGGATTGAGGATTGAGGATTGATTGTTGAGGATTTAAGATTGAGGATTGAGGATTGAGGGTTGATGATTGGGGATTGAAGATTGAGGATAGGGGACTGAGTGTTGAGGGTTGAGTGATGAGAATTGATGTTTGTGGATAGAGATTTGAAGATTGCAGATTGAGTATTGCGTATGGAAATCTCTGAGCTGAGGATATTCTAGTGAGGATTGAGGATTGACAACTGATTGTTGAGGACTGAGGGCTGAAGATTGAGAATTCAGGATTGAAGATTCAGGATTGAGGTGTGAGGACTGAGGATTGAGGATTGAAGACTGAGTACTGAGGATTGAAGACTGAGGATTGATGATTGAGGATTGAGGATTGAGGAAGAGGGCTGAGCGTTGAGGATTGAGGTTTGAGGACTGAGGACTGAGGATTCAGGATTGAGAATTGAGGATTGAGGATTGAGAATTGAGGATTGAAGATTGAGTATTGAGGATTGATGATTGAGGATTGAGGATTGAGGATTGAGGATTGAGGATTGGGGATTGAGGATTGAGAATTGAGGATTGAGGATTGAGGATTGAAGATTGAGGATTGGGTATTGAGGATTGAGGATTGAGGATTGAAGATTGAGCATTGAGGATTGAGGATTGAGGATTGAGGATTGAAGATTGAGGTTTGGGGACTGTGCGTTGAGGGTTGAGTGATGAGAATTGGTGTTTGTGGATAGAGACTTAAAGATTGCAGATTGAGTATTGAGTATTGAAAACTGTGAATTGAGGATATTCTATTGAGGATTGAGGATTGTCACCTGATTGTCCAGGACTGAGTGCTGGAGATTGAGGATTCAGGATTGAGGATTCAGAATTGAGCTTTGAGGACTGAGGATTGAGGATTGAGGATTGAAGATTGATTGTTGAGGATTGAAGATTGAGGATTGAGGATTGAGTGTTGATGATTGGGGATTGAAGATTGAGGAGAGTGGACTGAGTGTTGAGGGTTGAGTGATGAGAATTGATGTTTGTGGATAGAGATTTGAAGATTGCAGATTGAGTATTGCGTATAAAAATCTCTGAGCTGAGGATATTCTAGTGAGGATTGAGGATTGACATCTGATTGTTGAGGACTGAGGGCTGAAGATTGAGGATTCAGGATTGAAGATTCAGGATTGAGGTGTGAGGACTGAGGATTGAGGATTGAAGATTGAGTACTGAGGATTGAAGATTGAGGATTGATGATTGAGGATTGAGCATTGAGGAAGAGGGCTGAGTGTTGAGGATTGAGGTTTGAGGACTGAGGACTGAGGATTCAGGATTGAGAATTGAGGATTGAGGATTGAGAATTGAGGATTGAAGATTGAGTATTGAGGATTGATGATTGAGGATTGAGGATTGAGGATTGAGGATTGAGGATTGGGGATTGAGGATTGAGAATTGAGGATTGAGGATTGAGGATTGAAGATTGAGGATTCGGTATTGAGGATTGAGGATTGAGGATTGAAGATTGAGCATTGAGGATTGAGGATTGAGGATTGAGGATTGAAGATTGAGGTTTGGGGACTGAGCGTTGAGGGTTGAGTGATGAGAATTGGTGTTTGTGGATAGAGACTTAAAGATTGCAGATTGAGTATTGAGTATTGAAAACTGTGAATTGAGGATATTCTATTGAGGATTGAGGATTGTCACCTGATTGTTCAGGACTGAGTGCTGGAGATTGAGGATTCAGGATTGAGGATTCAGAATTGAGCTTTGAGGACTGAGGATTGAGGATTGAGGATTGAAGATTGATTGTTGAGGATTGAAGATTGAGGATTGAGGATTGAGTGTTGATGATTGGGGATTGAAGATTGAGGATAGTGGACTGAGTGTTGAGGGTTGAGTGATGAGAATTGATGTTTGTGGATAGAGATTTGAAGATTGCAGATTGAGTATTGCGTATGGAAAGCTCTGAGCTGAGGATATTCTAGTGAGGATTGAGGATTGACAACTGATTGTTGAGGTCTGAGGGCTGAAGATTGAGTATTCAGGATTGAAGATTCAGGATTGTGGTTTGAGGACTGAGGATTGAGGATTGAGGATTGAGGATTGAGGATTGAGGATTGAGGATTGAAGATTGAGGATTGGGTATTGAGGATTGAACATTGAGGATTGAGGATGGAGGATTGAGGATTGAGGATTGAGGATTGAGGATTGAGTATTGAGGATTGAAGATTGAGGATTGAGGATTGAGGATTGAGGATAGAGGATTGAGGATTGAGGATTGCGGATTGAGGATTGAATATTGAAGATTGAGGATTGAGGACTGAGGATTAAGGATTGAGTATTGAGGATTGAAGATTGAGGATTGATGATTGAGGATTGAAGATTGAGTATTGAGGTTTGAAGACTGACGATTGAGGGTTAAGGATTGAGGTTTGTGGATTGAGGATTGAGGATTGATGATTGAGTATTGAGGATTGAAGATTGAGGATTGAGGATTGAGGATTGAGGATTGAGGATTGAAGATTGAAGATTGGGGACTGAGTGTTGAGGGTTGAGTGATGAGAATTGGTGTTTGTGGATAGAGATTTAAAGATTGCAGATTGAGTATTGAGTATTGAAAGCTGTGAATTGATGATATTGTCTTGAGGATTGAGAATTGACAACTGATTGTTGAGGACTGAGTTCTGAAGGTTGAGGATTCAGGATTGAGGTTTCAGGATTGAGGTTTGTGGACAGAGGATTGAGGATTGAGGATTGAGGACTGAGGATTGAGGATTGAGTGGTGAGGATTGAGGATTGAGGATTGAGGATTGAGGACTGAGGTCTGAAGATTGAGGATTCAGGATTGTGGATTCAGGATTGAGGTTTGAGGACTGAGGATTGAGGATTAAGGATAGAGGATTGAGGATTGAGGATTGAGGTCTGAGGATTGAAGATTGAGTATAGCGTATTGCTGATTGAACATTGAGGATTGAGGATTGAGTGTTGAGGATTGAGGATTGACGACTGAAGATTGAATATTTATGATTGAAGGTTGAGTGTTGAGGATTGAGGTCTGTGGATTGAGGACGAGGACTGAGGGTTGAATATTGATGTTTGAGGTCTGAGGATTGAGGATTGAGGATTGAGGGTTGAGGATTGAGTATTGAGGATTGAGGATTGAAGATTGAGGATTGAGGATTGAGGATTTAAGATTGAGTATTGAGGATTGAAAATTGAGAATTGAGGATTGAGGATTGAGGATTGAGGGTTGAGGATTGAGGACTGAGGATTGAGGATTAAGTATTGAGGATTGAGGATTGAAGATTCAGGATTGAGGATTGAGGATTAAAGGTTGAGAACTGAGGATTGAAGATTGATGATTGGTGATTGATGTTTGAGGTTTGAGGATTGAGGATTGAGGATTGAGGATTGAGTATTGAAGATTGAGGATTGATGATTGAGGATTGAGGATTGAGGGTTGAGGACTGAGTATTGAGGATTGAGGATTGAAGGTTGAGGATTGAGGATTGAGGATTTAAGATTGAGTATTGAGGATTGAAGATTGAGAATTGAGGATTGAGGATTGAGGATTGAGGATTGAGGATTGAGGATGAAGGCTGAGGGTTGAGGATTGAGGTTTATGGACTGAGGGCTGAGGATTGTGGATTGAGAATTGAGGATTGAGGATTGAGGATTGATGATTGAGGATTGGGTATTGAGGATTGAAGGATGAGGATTGAGGATTGAGGATTGAGGGTTGAGGATTGAGGATTGAAGATTGAGTATTGAGGTTTGAAGACTGACGATTGAGGTTTGAGGATTGAGGATTGAGGATTGAGGATTGAGGATTGAGGATTGAGGATTGAGGATTGAGGATTGAAGATTGAGTATTGAGGTTTGAAAACTGACGATTGAGGTTTGAGGATTGAAGATTAAGGATTGAGGATTGAGGATGAGGGCTGAGGGTTGAGGATTGAGGTTTAAGGACTGATGACTGAGGATTGAGGATTGAGAATTGAGGATTGAAGGTTGAGGATTGAAGATTGAGGATTGGGTATTGAGGAATGAAGGATGAGGATTGAGGATTGAGGATTGAGGATTGAGGATTGAAGATTGAGTATTGAGGTTTGAAGACTGACGATTGAGGGTTGAGGATTGAGGATTGAGGATTGAGGATTGAGGATTCATGATTGAGTATTGAGGATTGAAAATCGAGGATTGAGGATTGAGGATTGAGGATTGAGGATTGAAGATTGAGGATTGGGGACTGAGTGTTGAGGTCTGACTGATGGGAATTGATGTTTGTGGATAGAGATTTAAAGATTACAGATTCACTATTGAGTATTGAAAATTGTGAATTCATGATATTCTATTGAGGATGGAGAATTGACAACTGATTGTTGAGGGCTGAGGTCTGAAGATTGAGGATTGAGGATTGAGGATTGAGGATTGGGGACTGAAGATTGAGGATTGGGTATTGCGGATTGAACATTGAGGATTGGGGATTGAGGATTGAGGATTGAGGACTGAAGATTGAATATTGATGATTGATGATTGAGGATTGAGGATTGAGGGTTGTGGATTGAGGACGAGGACTGAGGGTTGAGTATTCATGTTTGAGGTCCGAGGATTGAGGATTGAGGATTGAGGATCGAGGACTGAAGATTGAGGATTGCGTATTGCTGATTGAACATTGAGGATTGAGGATTGAGTGTTGAGGATTGAGGATTTACGACTGAAGATTGAATATTGATGATTGAAGATTGAGTATTGAGGATTGAGTGTTGTGGGTTCAGGACGAGGACTGAGGGTTGAGTATTGATGTTTGAGGTCTGAGGATTGAGGATTGAGGATTGAGGGTTGAGGATTGAGTATTGAGGATTGAGGATTGAAGATTGAGGATTGAGGATTGAGTATTAAAGATTGAGTATTGAGGATTGATGATTGAGAATTGAGCATTCACGATTGAGGATTGAGGATTGAGGATTGAGGATTGAGGATTGAGGATTGAGGACTAAGGATTGAGGATTGAGGATTGAAGATTGAGGATTGAGGATTGAGGATTAAAGATTGAGTACTGAGGATTGAAGATTGAGAATTGGTGATTGAGGTTTGAGGATTGAGGATTGAGGATTGAGGATTGAGGATTGAGTATTGAAGATTGAGGATTTATGATTGAGGGTTGAGGATTGAGGGTTGACGATTGAGGATTGAGGATTGAGGATTGAAGATTGAGGATAGCGTATTCCTGATTGAACATTGAGGATTGAGGATTGAGTTTTGAGGATTGAGGATTGACGACTGAAGATTGAATATTTATGATTGAAGATTGAGTATTGAGGATTGAGTGTTGTGGATTGAGGACGAGGACTGAGGGCTGAGTATTGACGTCTGGGGTCTGAGGATTGAGGATTGAGGATTGAGTGTTGAGGATTGAGTATTGGGGATTGAGGGTTGAAGATTGAGGATTGAGGATTGAGGATTTCAGATTGAGTATTGAGGATTGAAGATTGGGAATTGAGGATTGAGGATTGAGGATTGAGGATTGAGGATTGAGGATTGTGGATTGAGGATTGAGGATTGAGGATTGAACATTGGGGATTGAGGATTGAGGATTGAGTATTGAGGATTGAAGATTGAGGTTTGGGGACTGAGTGTTGAGGGTTGAGTGATGAGAATTGGTGTTTGTGGATAGAGATTTAAAGACTGCAGATTGAGTATTGAGCATTGAAAACTGTGAATTGACGATATTCTATTGAGGATTGAGAATTGACAACTGATTGTTGAGGACTGAGGTCTGAAGATTGAGGATTCAGGATTGAGGATTCAGGATTGAGGTTTGAGGACTGAGGATTGAGGATTGAGGATTGGGGATTGAGGATTGAGGATTGAGGATTGAAGATTGAGGATTGGGTATTGCGGATTGGACATTGAGGATTGAGGATTGAGGATTGAGGATTGAGGATTGAGGACTGTATATTGAATATTGATAATTGAAGATTGAGGATTGAGGATTGAGGGTTGTGGATTGAGGACAATGACTGAGGGTTCAGTATTGATGTTTGAGGTCTGATTATTGAGTATTGAGGATTGAGAATTGAGGACTGAAGATTGAGTATTGAGGATTGAGGATTGAGTATTAAGGATTGAGGATTTAAAATTGAGGATTGAGGATTGAGGATTGAGGATTGAGGATTGAGTATTGAAGATTGAGGATTGATGATTGAGGATTGAGGATTGAGGGTTGAGGATTGAGGATTGAGGATTAAGGATTGAGGATTTAAAATTGAGGATTGAGGATAGAGGATTGAGGATTGAGGATTGAGGATTGAGTATTGAAGACTGAGGATTGATGATTGAGGACTGAGGATTGAGGGTTGAGGATTGAGTATTGATGATTGAGGATTGAATATTGAGGATTGAGGATTGAGGATTAAAGATTGAGTATTGAGGATTGAAGATTGAGAATTGAGGATTGAGGATTGAACATTGAGGACTGAGTGTTGAGGGTTGAGTGGTGAGAATTGATGTTTGTTGATAGAGATTTGAAGATTGCAGATTGAGTATTGAGTATTGAAAACTGTGAACTGAGGATATTCTATTGAGGATTGAGGATTGTCACCTGATTGTTCAGGACTGAGGGCTGAAGATTGAGGATTCAGGATTGAGGATACAGAATTGATGTTTGAGGAGTGAGGATTGAAGATTGAGGATTGAAGATTGTGTATTGAGGATTGAAGATTGAGTATTGAGGATTGCGGATTGATTTTTGAGTATTGTGGATTGAAGATTGAGGATTGAGGATTGAGGATTGAGGATTGAGGATTGAAGATTGAGGTTTGGGGACTGAGTGTTGAGGGTTGAGTGATGAGAATTGGTGTTTGTGGATAGAGATCTAAAGATTGCAGATTGAGTATTGAGCATTGAAAACTGTGAATTGATGATATTCTATTGAGGATTGAGAATTGACAACTGATTGTTGAGGACTGAGGTCTGAAGATTGAGGATTCAGGATTGAGGATTCAGGATTGAGGTTTGAGGACTGAGGATTGAGGATTGAGGAATGGGGATTGAGGATTGAGGATTGAGGATTGAAGATTGAGGATTGGGTATTGCGGATTGGACTTTGAGGATTGAGGATTGAGGATTGAGGATTGAGGATTGAGGACTGAATATTGAATATTGATGATTGAAGATTGAGGATTGAGGATTGAGGGTTGTGGATTCAGGACAATGACTGAGGGTTCAGTATAGATGTTTGAGGTCTGATTATTGAGTATTCAGGGTTGAGAATTGAGGACTGAAGATCGAGTATTGAGGATTGAAGGTTGAGGATTGAGGATTGAGTATTGAGTATTGAGGATTGAGGATTGAGGATTGAGGATTGAAGATTGAGGGTTGAGGATTGAGGATTTAAGATTGAGTATTGAGGATTGAAGATTGAAAATTAAGGATTGAGGATTGAGGATTGAGGATTGAGTATTTAAAATTGAGGATTGAGGACTGAGGATTGAGGATTGAAGACTGAGGATTGGGTATTGAGAATTGAGGATTGAAGATTGAGTATTGAAGATTGGATATTGATGATTGAAGATTGAGGATTGAGGATTGAGGGTCGTGGATTGAGGACGAGGACTGAGGGTTGAGTATTGATGTTTGAGGTCTGAGGATTGAGGATTGAGGATTGAGAATTGAGGATTGAGGACTGAGGACTGAAGATTGAGGATTGGGTATTGAGGATTGAAGAATGAGGACTGAGGATTGAGGATTGAGGATTGAGGATTGAAGATTGAGTAATGAGGAATGAAGATAGGCGATTGAGGATTGTGGATTGAGGATTGAGGATTGAACATTGAGGACTGAGTGTCGAGGGTTGAGTGATGAGAATAGATGTTTGTGGATAGAGGTTTGAAGATTGCAGATTGAGTATTGAGTATTGAAAACTGTGAATTGGGGATATTCTATTGAGGATTGAGGATTGACAACTGATTGTTGAGGACTGAGGGCTGAAGATTGAACGATTCAGGATTGAGGATTCAGAATTGAGGTTTGAGGACTGAGGATTGAGGATTGAAGTTTCAGTATTGAGGATTGAAGATTGAGGATTGAGGATTGAGGATTGAGGATTGAGGATGAGGGCTGAGGGTTGAGGATTGACGTTTGAGGACCGAGGACTGAGGATTGAGGATTGAGAATTGAGGATTGAGGATTGAGTATTGAAGATTGAGGATTGGGTATTTAGGATTGAAGATTGAGGATTGAGGATTGAGGGTTGATGATTGGGGATTGAAGATTGAGGATAGGGGACTGAGTGTTGAGGGTTGAGTGATGAGAATTGATGTTTGTGGATAGAGATTTGAAGATTGCAGATTGAGAATTGCGTATGGAAATCTCTGAGCTGAGGATATTCTAGTGAGGATTGAGGATTGACAACTGATTGTTGAGGACTGAGGGCTGAAGATTGAGGATTCAGGATTGAAGATTCAGGATTGAGGATTGAGGATTAAAGATAGAGTATTGAGGATTGAAGATTGAGGATTGATGATTGGGGATTGAGGACTGAGGATTGAGGATTGGGGATTGAGGATTGAGTATTGAGGATTGAGGATTAGAAATTGAGTATTGAGGATTGAAGATTGAGAATTGACGATTGAGGATTGGGTATTGAGGATTGAAGAATGTGGATTGAGGATTGAGGATTGAGGATTGAGGAATGGGGATTGAGGATTGAGGATTGAGGATTGAGGATTGAGGATTGAAGATTGAGTATTGAGGATTGAATATTGAGGATTGAGGATTGAGGATTGAACATTGAGGATTGGGGACTGAGTGTTGAGGGTTGAGTGATGAGAATTGACGTTTGTGGATAGAGATTTGAAGATTGCAGATTGAGTATTGAGTATTGAAATCTGTGAATTGAGGATATTCTATTGAGGATTGAGGATTGTCACCTGATTGTTCAAGACTGAGGGCTGGAGATTGAGGATTCAGGATTGAGGATTCAGATTTGAGGTTTGAGGACTGAGGATTGAGGATTGAGGATTGAAGATTGAGTATTGAGGATTGAAGATTGAGGATTTAGGATTGAGGATTAAAGATTGAATACTGAGGATTGTAGATTGAGGTTTGGTGATTGATGATTGAGGATTGAGGTTTGAGGATTGAGGATTGAAGACTGAGGATTGGGGATTGAGTATTGAGGATTGAAGATTGAGGATTGAGGATTGAGGATTGAGGATTGAGGATTGAGGATTGAAGATTGAGGATTGGGGATTGTGGATTGAGGATTGAGGATTGAAGATTGAGGATTGAGAATTGAGGATTGAGGATTGAGGATTGAAGATTGAGGATTGGGGATTGAGGATTGAGGATTGAGGATTGAGGATTGAGGATTGAGGATTGAGGATTGAGGATTGAGGATTGAGGATTGAGGATTGAGGATTGAGTATTGAGGATTGAAGATTGAAAATAGAGGATTGAGGATTGAGGATTGAGGATTGAGTATTTAAAATTGAGGATTGGGGATTGAGGATTGAGGATTGAGGATTGAGGATTGAGTATTGAAGATTGAGGATTGATGATTGAGGATTGAGGATTGAGGGTTGAGGATTGAGTATTGAGGATTGAGGATTGAAGATTGTGGACTGAGGATTGAGGATTAAAGATTGAGTATTGAGGATTGAAGATTGAGAACTGAGGATTGAGGATTGAACATTGAGGACTGAGTATTGAGGGTTGAGTGATGAGGATTGATGTTTGTTGATAGAGATTTGAAGATTGCAGATTGAGTATTGAGTATTGAAAACTGTGAACTGAGGATATTCTATTGAGGGTTGAGGATTGTCACCTGATTGTTCAGGACTGAGGGCTGAAGATTGAGGATTCAGGATTGAGGATTCAGAATTGATGTTTGTGGAGTGAGGATTGAGGATTGAGGATTGAAGATTGTGTATTGAGGATTGAAGATTGAGCATTGAGGATTGAAGATTGAGGATTGCGGATTGAGGATTAAAGATTGAGTATTGAGGATTGAAGGTTGAGGATTGAGGATTGACGATTGAGGTTTGGGGACTGAGTGTTGAGGGTTGAGTGATGAGAATTGATGTTTGTTGATAGAGATTTGAAGATTGCAGATTGAGTATTGAGTACTGAAAACTGTGAACTGAGCATATTCGATTGAGGATTGAGGATTGTCACCTGATTGTTCAGGACTCAGGGCTGAAGATTGAGGATTCAGGATTGAGGATTCAGAATTGATGTTTGAGGAGTGAGGATTGAGGATTGAGGATTGAAGATTGAGTATTGAGGATTGAAGATTGAGGATTGAGCATTGAGGATTGAGTATTGAGGATTGAAGATTGAGGTTTGGGTACTGAGTGTTGAGGGATGAGTGATGAGAATTGGTGTTTGTGGATAGAGATTTAAAGATTGCAGATTGAGTATTGAGCATTGAAGACTGTGAATTGATGATATTCTATTGAGGATTGAGAATTGACAACTGATTGTTGAGGACTGAGGTCTGAAGTTTGAGGATTCAGGATTGAGGACTCAGGATTGAGGTTTCAGGACTGAGGATTGAGGATTGAGGATTGGGGATTGAGGATTGAGGATTGAGGATTGCAGATTGAGGATTGGGTATTGCGGATTGGACATTGAGGATTGAGGATTGAGGATTGAGGATTGAGGATTGAGGACTGAATATTGAGTATTGATGATTGAAGATTGAGGATTGAGGATTGAGGGTTGTGGATTGAGGACAATGACTGAGGGTTCAGTATTGATGTTTGAGGTCTGATTATTGAGGATTGAGGATTGAGAATTGAGGACTGAAGATTGAGTATTGAAGATTGAAGATTGAGGATTGAGGATTGAGGATTGAGTATTGAGGATTGAGGATTGAGGATTGAGGATTGAGGATTGAGAATTGAGGATTGAGGTTTGAGGATTGAAGATTGAGGATTGAGTATTGAGGATTGAAGATTGAGGATTGAGGATTGAGGATTGATGATTGAGGATGAGGGCTGAGGGTTGAGGATTGAGGTTTAAGGACTGAGGACTGAGGATTGAGGATTGAGAACTGAGGATTGAGGATTGAGGATTGAAGACTGAGGATTGGGTATTGAGAATTGAGGATTGAAGATTGAGTATTGAAGATTGGATATTGATGATTGAAGATTGAGGATTGAGGATTGAGGATTGAGGATTGAGGATGAGGGCTGAGGGTTGAGGATTGAGGTTTGAGGACCGAGGACTGAGGATTGAGGATTGAGAATAGAGGATTGAGGACTGAGTATTGATGATTGAGGATTGGGTATTTAGGATTGAAGAATGAGGATTGAGGATTGAGGATTGCGGATTGAGGACCGAAGATTGAGTATTGAAGTTTGAAGACTGACGATTGAGGGTTGAGGACTGAGGATTGAGGATTGAGTGTTGAGGATTGTGCACGAGGACTGACGGTTGAGGATTGAGGCTTGAGGATTGAGGACTGAGGATTGAGGATTGAAGATTGAGAATTGAGAATTGAAAATTGAGGATTGAGGTATGAGGAATGAGGATTGGGGGTTGAGGATTGAGGATGGAGGATGAGGGCTGAGGGTTGAGGATTGAGGTTTGAGTATTGAATCCTGAGAATTCAGGATATTCTATTGATTATTAAGAATTGAGGACTGATGGTTGAGTATTGAGGACAGAGGATTGAGGATTGAAGATTGAGTATTGAGGATTCAGACACGAGGTTTGAGGACTGAGGATTGAGGATTGAAGATTGAGTATTGAGGATTGAATACTGAGGACTGAGCATTGAGGATTGAGGATCGAGGATGAGGTCTGAGGGTTGAGGATTGTGGTTTGAGGACTTAGGACTGTTTGCTTGAGGATTGAGGATTGAGGATGTGGGCTGACGGTTGAGGCTTGAGGTTTGAGGGCTGAGGTCTGAGGATTGAGGATTGAGAATTGAGGATTGAGGATTGAGGGTTGAAGATTGAGGATTGGGTATTGATGATTGAAGAATGAGGATTGAGGATTGAGGATTGAGGATTGAGGATTGAGGATTGAGGATTGAAGATTGAGGATTGGGTATTGAGGATTGAAGATTGAGGACTGAGGATTGAGGATTGAGGATTGATTGTTGAGGATTTAAGATTGAGGATTGAGGATTGAGGGTTGATGATTGGGGATTGAAGATTGAGGATAGGGGACTGAGTGTTGAGGGTTGAGTGATGAGAATTGATGTTTGTGGATAGAGATTTGAAGATTGCAGATTGAGTATTGCGTATGGAAATCTCTGAGCTGAGGATATTCTAGTGAGGATTGAGGATTGACAACTGATTGTTGAGGACTGAGGGCTGAAGATTGAGGATTCAGGATTGAAGATTCAGGATTGTGGTTTGAGGACTGAGGATTGAGGATTGAGGATTGAGGATTGAGGATTGAGGATTGATGATTGAGGATTGAAGATTGAGGATTGAGGATTGAGGATTAAAGATTTAGTACTGAGGATTGAAGCTTGAGGATTGGCGATTGAGGATTGAGTATTGAGGATTGAGGATTGAGGATTGAGTATTGAAGATTGAGGATTGATGATTGAGGATTGAGGATTGGGGGTTGAGGATTGAGTATTGAGGATTGAGGATTGGAGATTGAGGATTGAGGGTTGAGGATTGAGGATTGAAGATTGAGGATTGGGTATTGAGGATTGAATATTGAGGATTGAACATTGAGGTTTGAGGATTGAGGATTGAAGATTGAGTTTTGAGGATTGAGGATTGAAGATTGAGGATTGAGGATGAGGGCTGAGGGTTGAGGATTGAGGTTTAAGGACTGAGGACTCAGGATTGAGGATTGAGATTTGAGGATTGAGGATTGAGGATTGAGGATTGAAGATTGAGGATTGGGTATTGAGGATTGAAGGATGAGGATTGAGGATTGAGGATTGAGGATTGAGGATTGAAGATTGAGAATTGAGGTTTGAGGACTAACGATTGAGGGTGGAGGATTGAGGATTGAGGATTGAGGATTGCAGTTTCATGATTGAGTATTGAGGATTGAAGATTGATGATTGAGGATTGAGGATTGAGGATTGAGGATTGAAGATTGAGTATTGGGGACTGAGTGTTGAGGTATGAGTGATGAGAATTGATGCTTGTGGATAGAGATTTAAAGATTACAGATTCAGTATTGAGTATTGAAAACTGTGAATTGATGATATTCTATTGAGGATTGAGAATTGAAAACTGACTGTTGAGGACTGAGGTCTGAAGATTGAGGATTCAGGATTGAGGATTCAGGATTGAGGTTTGAGGACTGAGGATTGAGGGTTGAGGATTGAGGACTGAGGATTGAGGATTGAGGATTGAGGATTGAAGATTGAGGATTGCGTATTGCTGATTGAACATTGAGGATTGAGGATTGTGTGTTGAGGATTGAGGATTGACGACTGAAGATTGAGTATTGATGATTGAAGGTTGAGTATTGAGGATTGAGGGTTTTGTATTGAGGACGAGGACTGAGGGTTGAGTATTGATGTTTGAGGTCTGAGGATTGAGGATTGAGGATTGAGGGTTGAGGATTGAGTATTGAGGATTGTGGATTGAAGATTGAGGATTGAGTATTGAGGATTAAAGATTGAGTATTGAGGTTTGAACATTGGGAATTGAGGATTGAGGTTTGAACATTGAGGACTGAGTGTTGAGGGTTGAGTGATGAGAATTGATGTTTGTGGATAGAGATTTGAAGATTGCAGATTGAGTACTGTGTATTGAAAACTGTGAATTGAGGATATTCTATTGAGGATTGAGGATTGTCACCTGATTGTTCAGGACTGAGGGCTGAAGATTGAGGGTTGAGGATTGAGGATTCAGAATTAAGGTTTGAGGACTGAGGATTGAGGGTTGAGGATGGAGGACTGAGGATTGAGGATTGAGGATTGAGGATTGAAGATTGAGGATTGAGGATGAGGGCTGAGGGTTGAGGATTGAGGTTTGAGGTCAGAGGACTGAGGATTCAGGATTGAGAATTGAGGATAGAGTATTGAGAATTGAGGATTGAAGATTGAGTATTGAGGATTGAAGATTGAGGATTGAGGATTGAGGATTGAGGATTGAGGATTGAAGATTGAGGATTGAGGATTGAGGATTGAGAATTGAGGATTGAGGACTGAGGGTTGAAGATTGAGGATTGGGTATTGAGGATTGAGGATTGAGGATTGAAGATTGAGCATCGAGGATTGAGGATTGAGGATTGAGGATTGAAGATTGAGGTTTGGGGACTGAGCGTTGAGGGTTGAGTGATGAGAATTGGTGTTTGTGGATAGAGATTTAAAGATTGCAGATTGAGTATTGAGTATTGAAAACTGTGAATTGAGGATATTCTATTGCGGATTGAGGATTGTCACCTGATTGTTCAGGACTGAGTGCTGGAGAATGAGGATTGAGGATTGAGGATTCAGAATTGAGGTTTGAGGACTGAGGATTGAGGATTGAGGATTGAAGATTGATTGTTGAGGATTTAAGATTGAGGATTGAGGATTGAGTGTTGATGATTGGGGATTGAAGATTGAGGATAGGGGACTGAGTGTTGAGGGTTGAGTGATGAGAATTGATGTTTGTGGATAGAGACTTGAAGACTGCAGATTGAGTATTGCGTATGGAAAGCTCTGAGCTGAGGATATTCTAGTGAGGATTGAGGATTGACAACTGATTGTTGAGGACTGAGGGCTGAAGATTGAGGATTCAGGATTGAAGATTCAGGATTGTGGTTTGAGGACTGAGGATTGAGGATTGAGGATTGAGGATTGAGGATTGAGGATTGAGGATTGAAGATTGAGGATTGGGTATTGAGGATTGAACATTGAGGATTGAGGATTGAGGATTGAGGATTGAGGATTGAGGATTGAAGATTGAATATTGATAATTGACGATAGAAGATTGAGGATTGAGGGTTGTGGATTGAGGACGAGGACTGAGGGTTTAGTATTGATGTTTGAGGTCTGAGGATTGAGGATTGAGGATTGAGGATTGAAGATTGAGAATTGAAGATTGAGTATTGATGATTGAAGATTGAGGATTGAGGATTGAATGTTGAGGATTGAGGACGAGGACTGACGGTTGAGCATTGAGGTTTGAGGATTGAGGATTGAGGATTGAGGACTGAGGATTGACGATTGAGGATTGAGCATTGAGGACTGAAGATTGAGGACTGTGGATTGAGGATTGAGGATTGAGTATTGAGTATTGAAGATTGAGGATTGAGGGTTGAGGATTGAGGGTTGAGGATTGAGGATTGAAGATTGAGGATTGGGTATTGAGGATTGAAGAATGAGGATCGAGGATTGAGGATTGAGGATTGAACATTGAGGACTGAGTGTTGAGGGTTGAGTGGTGAGGATTGATGTTTGTTGATAGAGATTTGAAGATTGCAGATTGTGTATTGAGTATTGAAAACTGTGAACTGAGGATATTCTATTGAGGATTGAGGATTGTCACCTGATTGTTCAGGACTGAGGGCTGAAGATTGAGGATTCAGGATTGAGGATACAGAATTGATGTTTGAGGAGTGAGGATTGAAGATTGAGGATTGAAGATTGTGTATTGAGGATTGAAGATTGAGCATTGAGGATTGCGGATTGATTTTTGAGTATTGAGGATTGAAGATTGAGGATTGAGGATTGAGGATTGAGGATTGAGGATTGAAGATTGAGGTTTGGGGACTGAGTGTTGAGGGTTGAGTGATGAGAATTGGTGTTTGTGGATAGAGATTTAAAGATTGCAGATTGAGTATTGAGCATTGAAAACTGTGAATTGATGATATTCTATTGAGGATTGAGAATTGACAACTGATTGTTGAGGACTGAGGTCTGAAGATTGAGGATTCAGGATTGAGGATTCAGGATTGAGGTTTGAGGACTGAGGATTGAGGATTGAGGAATGGGGATTGAGGATTGAGGATTGAAGATTGAGGATTGGGTATTGCGGATTGGACTTTGAGGATTGAGGATTGAGGATTGAGGATTGAGGATTGAGGACTGAATATTGAATATTGATGATTGAAGATTGAGGATTGAGGATTGAGGGTTGTGGATTCAGGACAATGACTGAGTGTTCAGTATTGATGTTTGAGGTCTGATTATTGAGTATTGAGGATTGAGAATTGAGGACTGAAGATCGAGTATTGAGGATTGAAGGTTGAGGATTGAGGATTGAGTATTGAGTATTGAGGATTGAGGATTGAGGATTGAGGATTGAGGATTGAGGGTTGAGGATTGAGGATTTAAGATTGACTATTGAGGATTGAAGATTGAAAATTGAGGATTGAGGATTGAGGATTGAGGATTGAGGATTTAAAATTGAGGATTGAGGGTTGAGGATTGAGGATTGAAGACTGAGGATTGGGTATTGAGAATTGAGGATTGAAGATTGAGTATTGAAGATTGGATATTGATGATTGAAGATTGAGGATTGAGGATTGAGGGTTGTGGATTGAGGACGAGGACTGAGGGTTGAGTATTGATGTTTGAGGTCTGAGGATTGAGGATTGAGGATTGAGAATTGAGGATTGAGGACTGAGGACTGAAGATTGAGGATTGGGTATTGAGGATTGAAGAATGAGGACTGAGGATTGAGGATTGAGGATTGAGGATTGAAGATTGAGTAATGAGGATTGAAGATAGGCGATTGAGGATTGTGGATTGAGGATTGAGGATTGAACATTGAGGACTGAGTGTTGAGGGTTGAGTGATGAGAATAGATGTTTGTGGATAGAGGTTTGAAGATTGCAGATTGAGTATTGAGTATTGAAAACTGTGAATTGGGGATATTCTATTGAGGATTGAGGATTGACAACTGATTGTTGAGGACTGAGGGCTGAAGATTGAACGATTCAGGATTGAGGATTCAGAATTGAGGTTTGAGGACTGAGGATTGAGGATTGAAGTTTCAGTATTGAGGATTGAAGATTGAGGATTGAGGATTGAGGATTGAGGATTGTGGATGAGGGCTGAGGGTTGAGGATTGAGGTTTGAGGACCGAGGACTGAGGATTGAGGATTGAGAATTGAGGATTGAGGATTGAGTATTGAAGATTGAGGATTGGGTATTTAGGATTGAAGAATGAGGATTGAGGATTGAGGATTGAGGATTGAGAATTGAGGATTGAGGACTGAGGACTGAAGATTGAGGATTGGGTATTGAGGATTGAAGAATGAGGACTGAGGATTGAGGATTGAGGATTGAGGATTGAAGATTGAG
The DNA here is from genome assembly GCF_051401765.1 of Calliopsis andreniformis. NCBI lineage: Eukaryota > Metazoa > Arthropoda > Insecta > Hymenoptera > Andrenidae > Calliopsis > Calliopsis andreniformis. Next base: position 2,786,268 of record NW_027480479.1, on the reverse strand, counting down.
TAATGAGGATTGAAGATAGGCGATTGAGGATTGTGGATTGAGGATTGAGGATTGAACATTGAGGACTGAGTGTTGAGGGTTGAGTGATGAGAATAGATGTTTGTGGATAGAGGTTTGAAGATTGCAGATTGAGTATTGAGTATTGAAAACTGTGAATTGGGGATATTCTATTGAGGATTGAGGATTGACAACTGATTGTTGAGGACTGAGGGCTGAAGATTGAACGATTCAGGATTGAGGATTCAGAATTGAGGTTTGAGGACTGAGGATTGAGGATTGAAGTTTCAGTATTGAGGATTGAAGATTGAGGATTGAGGATTGAGGATTGAGGATTGTGGATGAGGGCTGAGGGCTGAGGATTGAGGTTTGAGGACCGAGGACTGAGGATTGAGGATTGAGAATTGAGGATTGAGGATTGAGTATTGAAGATTGAGGATTGGGTATTTAGGATTGTAGAATGAGGATTGAGGATTGAGGATTGAGGATTGAGAATTGAGGATCGAGGACTGAGGACTGAAGATTGAGGATTGGGTATTGAGGATTGAAGAATGAGGACTGAGGATTGAGGGTTGAGGATTGAGGATTGAAGATTGAGTAATGAGGATTGAAGATAGGCGATTGAGGATTGTGGATTGAGGATTGAGGATTGAACATTGAGGACTGAGTGTTGAGGGTTGAGTGATGAGAATAGATGTTTGTGGATAGAGGTTTGAAGATTGCAGATTGAGTATTGAGTATTGAAAACTGTGAATTGGGGATATTCTATTGAGGATTGAGGATTGACAACTGATTGTTGAGGACTGAGGGCTGAAGATTGAACGATTCAGGATTGAGGATTCAGAATTGAGGTTTGAGGACTGAGGATTGAGGATTGAAGTTTCAGTATTGAGGATTGAAGATTGAGGATTGAGGATTGAGGATTGAGGATTGAGGATGAGGGCTGAGGGTTGAGGATTGAGGTTTGAGGACCGAGGACTGAGGATTGAGGATTGAGAACTGAGGATTGAGGATTGAGTATTGAAGATTGAGGATTGGGTATTTAGGATTGAAGAATGAGGATTGAGGATTGAGGATTGCGGATTGAGGATTGAAGATTGAGTATTGAAGTTTGAAGACTGACGATTGAGGGTTGAGGACTGAGGATTGAGGATTGAGTGTTGAGGATTGTACACGAGGACTGACGGTTGAGGATTGAGGTTTGAGGATTGAGGACTGAGGATTGAGGATTGAAGATTGAGAATTGAGAATTGAAAATTGAGGATTGAGGTATGAGGAATGAGGATTGGGGGTTGAGGATTGAGGATGGAGGATGAGGGCTGAGGGTTGAGGATTGAGGTTTGAGTATTGAATCCTGAGAATTCAGGATATTCTATTGATTATTAAGAATTGAGGATTGATGGTTGAGTATTGAGGACAGAGGATTGAGGATTGAAGGTTGAGTATTGAGGATTCAGACACGAGGTTTGAGGACTGAGGATTGCGGATTGAAGATTGAGTATTGAGGATTGAATATTGAGGACTGAGCATTGAGGATTGAGGATCGAGGATGAGGTCTGAGGGTTGAGGATTGTGGTTTGAGGACTTAGGACTGTTTGCTTGATGATTGAGGATTGAGGATGTGGGCTGACGGTTGAGGCTTGAGGTTTGAGGGCTGAGGTCTGAGGATTGAGGATTGAGAATTGAGGATTGAGGCTTGAGGATTGAAGATTGAGGATTGGGTATTGATGATTGAAGAATGAGGATTGAGGATTGAGTATTGAGGATTGAGGATTGAGGATTGAGGATTGAAGATTGAGGATTGGGTATTGAGGATTGAAGATTGAGGACTGAGGATTGAGGATTGAGGATTGATTGTTGAGGATTTAAGATTGAGGATTGAGGATTGAGGGTTGATGATTGGGGATTGAAGATTGAGGATAGGGGACTGAGTGTTGAGGGTTGAGTGATGAGAATTGATGTTTGTGGATAGAGATTTGAAGATTGCAGATTGAGAATTGCGTATGGAAATCTCTGAGCTGAGGATATTCTAGTGAGGATTGAGGATTGACAACTGATTGTTGAGGACTGAGGGCTGAAGATTGAGGATTCAGGATTGAAGATTCAGGATTGAGGATTGAGGATTAAAGATAGAGTATTGAGGATTGAAGATTGAGGATTGATGATTGGGGATTGAGGACTGAGGATTGAGGATTGGGGATTGAGGATTGAGTATTGAGGATTGAGGATTAGAAATTGAGTATTGAGGATTGAAGATTGAGAATTGACGATTGAGGATTGGGTATTGAGGATTGAAGAATGTGGATTGAGGATTGAGGATTGAGGATTGAGGAATGGGGATTGAGGATTGAGGATTGAGGATTGAGGATTGAGGATTGAAGATTGAGTATTGAGGATTGAATATTGAGGATTGAGGATTGAGGATTGAACATTGAGGATTGGGGACTGAGTGTTGAGGGTTGAGTGATGAGAATTGACGTTTGTGGATAGAGATTTGAAGATTGCAGATTGAGTATTGAGTATTGAAATCTGTGAATTGAGGATATTCTATTGAGGATTGAGGATTGTCACCTGATTGTTCAAGACTGAGGGCTGGAGATTGAGGATTCAGGATTGAGGATTCAGATTTGAGGTTTGAGGACTGAGGATTGAGGATTGAGGATTGAAGATTGAGTATTGAGGATTGAAGATTGAGGATTTAGGATTGAGGATTAAAGATTGAATACTGAGGATTGTAGATTGAGGTTTGGTGATTGATGATTGAGGATTGAGGTTTGAGGATTGAGGATTGAAGACTGAGGATTGGGGATTGAGTATTGAGGATTGAAGATTGAGGATTGAGGATTGAGGATAGAGGATTGAGGATTGAGGATTGAAGATTGAGGATTGGGGATTGTGGATTGAGGATTGAGGATTGAAGATTGAGGATTGAGAATTGAGGATTGAGGATTGAGGATTGAAGATTGAGGATTGGGGATTGAGGATTGAGGATTGAGGATTGAGGATTGAGGATTGAGGATTGAGGATTGAGGATTGAGGATTGAGGATTGAGGATTGAGTATTGAGGATTGAAGATTGAAAATAGAGGATTGAGGATTGAGGATTGAGGATTGAAGTTTCAGTATTGAGGATTGAAGATTGAGGATTGAGGATTGAGGATTGAGGATTGTGGATGAGGGCTGAGGGTTGAGGATTGAGGTTTGAGGACCGAGGACTGAGGATTGAGGATTGAGAATTGAGGATTGAGGATTGAGTATTGAAGATTGAGGATTGGGTATTTAGGATTGAAGAATGAGGATTGAGGATTGAGGATTGAGGATTGAGAATTGAGGATTGAGGACTGAGGACTGAAGATTGAGGATTGGGTATTGAGGATTGAAGAATGAGGACTGAGGATTGAGGGTTGAGGATTGAGGATTGAAGATTGAGTAATGAGGATTGAAGATAGGCGATTGAGGATTGTGGATTGAGGATTGAGGATTGAACATTGAGGACTGAGTGTTGAGGGTTGAGTGATGAGAATAGATGTTTGTGGATAGAGGTTTGAAGATTGCAGATTGAGTATTGAGTATTGAAAACTGTGAATTGGGGATATTCTATTGAGGATTGAGGATTGACAACTGATTGTTGAGGACTGAGGGCTGAAGATTGAACGATTCAGGATTGAGGATTCAGAATTGAGGTTTGAGGACTGAGGATTGAGGATTGAAGTTTCAGTATTGAGGATTGAAGATTGAGGATTGAGGATTGAGGATTGAGGATTGAGGATGAGGGCTGAGGGTTGAGGATTGAGGTTTGAGGACCGAGGACTGAGGATTGAGGATTGAGAACTGAGGATTGAGGATTGAGTATTGAAGATTGAGGATTGGGTATTTAGGATTGAAGAATGAGGATTGAGGATTGAGGATTGCGGATTGAGGATTGAAGATTGAGTATTGAAGTTTGAAGACTGACGATTGAGGGTTGAGGACTGAGGATTGAGGATTGAGTGTTGAGGATTGTACACGAGGACTGACGGTTGAGGATTGAGGTTTGAGGATTGAGGACTGAGGATTGAGGATTGAAGATTGAGAATTGAGAATTGAAAATTGAGGATTGAGGTATGAGGAATGAGGATTGGGGGTTGAGGATTGAGGATGGAGGATGAGGGCTGAGGGTTGAGGATTGAGGTTTGAGTATTGAATCCTGAGAATTCAGGATATTCTATTGATTATTAAGAATTGAGGATTGATGGTTGAGTATTGAGGACAGAGGATTGAGGATTGAAGGTTGGGTATTGAGGATTCAGACTCGAGGTTTGAGGACTGAGGATTGCGGATTGAAGATTGAGTATTGAGGATTGAATATTGAGGACTGAGCATTGAGGATTGAGGATCGAGGATGAGGTCTGAGGGTTGAGGATTGTGGTTTGAGGACTTAGGACTGTTTGCTTGATGATTGAGGATTGAGTATGTGGGCTGACGGTTGAGGCTTGAGGTTTGAGGGCTGAGGTCTGAGGATTGAGGATTGAGAATTGAGGATTGAGGCTTGAGGATTGAAGATTGAGGATTGGGTATTGATGATTGAAGAATGAGGATTGAGGATTGAGTATTGAGGATTGAGGATTGAGGATTGAGGATTGAAGATTGAGGATTGGGTATTGAGGATTGAAGATTGAGGACTGAGGATTGAGGATTAAAGATTGAGTATTGAGGATTAAAGATTGACGATTGATGATTGAGGATTGAGGATTGAGGATTGAGGATTTAGGGTTGAGGATTGAGTATTGAAGATTGAGGATTGATGATTGAGGATTGAGGACTGAGGGTTGAGGATTGAGTATTGAGGATTGTGGATTGAAGATTGAGGATTGAGTATTGAGGATTAAAGATTGAGTATTGAGGGTTGAAGATTGAGAATTGAGGATTGAGTATTGAACATTGAGGACTGAGTGTTGAGGGTTGAGTGATGAGAATTGATGTTTGTGGATAGAGATTTGAAGATTGCAGATTGAGTATTGAGTATTGAGAACTGTGAATTGAGGATATTCAATTGAGGATTGAGGATTGTCACCTGATTGTTCAGGACTGAGGGCTGAAGATTGAGGATTGAGGATTGAGGATTCAGAATTGAGGTTTGAGGACTGAGGATTGAGGATTGAAGATTGAGTACTGAGGATTGAAGATTGAGGATTGACGATTGAGGATTGAGGATTGAGGATGAGGGCTGAGGGTTGAGGATTGAGGTTTGAGGACTGAGGACTGAGGATTCAGGATTGAGAATTGAGGATTGAGGATTGAGAATTGAGGATTGAAGATTGAGTATTGAGGATTGAAAATTGAGAATTGAGGATTGAGGATTGAGGATTGAAGATTGAGGATAGGGTATTGAGGATTGAGGGTTGAGGATTGAAGATTGAGCATTGAGGATTGTGGATTGAGGATTGAGGATTGAAGATTGAGGTTTGGGGACTGAGCCTTGAGGGTTGAGGATCGAGGATTGAGGATTGAGGATTGAAGATTTAGGATTGGGTATTGAGGATTGAACATTGAGGATTGTTCATTGAGGTTTGAGGATTGAGGATTGAAGATTGAGTATTGAGGATTGAATATTGAGGACTGAGCATTGAGGATTGAGGATCGAGGATGAGGTCTGAGGGTTGAGGATTGTGGTTTGAGGACTTAGGACTGTTTGCTTGATGATTGAGGATTGAGGATGTGGGCTGACGGTTGAGGCTTGAGGTTTGAGGGCTGAGGTCTGAGGATTGAGGATTGAGAATTGAGGATTGAGGCTTGAGGATTGAAGATTGAGGATTGGGTATTGATGATTGAAGAATGAGGATTGAGGATTGAGTATTGAGGATTGAGGATTGAGGATTGAGGATTGAAGATTGAGGATTGGGTATTGAGGATTGAAGATTGAGGACTGAGGATTGAGGATTGAGGATTGATTGTTGAGGATTTAAGATTGAGGATTGAGGATTGAGGGTTGATGATTGGGGATTGAAGATTGAGGATAGGGGACTGAGTGTTGAGGGTTGAGTGATGAGAATTGATGTTTGTGGATAGAGATTTGAAGATTGCAGATTGAGAATTGCGTATGGAAATCTCTGAGCTGAGGATATTCTAGTGAGGATTGAGGATTGACAACTGATTGTTGACGACTGAGGGCTGAAGATTGAGGATTCAGGATTGAAGATTCAGGATTGAGGATTGAGGATTAAAGATAGAGTATTGAGGATTGAAGATTGAGGATTGATGATTGGGGATTGAGGACTGAGGATTGAGGATTGGGGATTGAGGATTGAGTATTGAGGATTGAGGATTAGAAATTGAGTATTGAGGATTGAAGATTGAGAATTGACGATTGAGGATTGGGTATTGAGGATTGAAGAATGTGGATTGAGGATTGAGGATTGAGGATTGAGGAATGGGGATTGAGGATTGAGGATTGAGGATTGAGGATTGAGGATTGAAGATTGAGTATTGAGGATTGAATATTGAGGATTGAGGATTGAGGATTGAACATTGAGGATTGGGGACTGAGTGTTGAGGGTTGAGTGATGAGAATTGACGTTTGTGGATAGAGATTTGAAGATTGCAGATTGAGTATTGAGTATTGAAATCTGTGAATTGAGGATATTCTATTGAGGATTGAGGATTGTCACCTGATTGTTCAAGACTGAGGGCTGGAGATTGAGGATTCAGGATTGAGGATTCAGATTTGAGGTTTGAGGACTGAGGATTGAGGATTGAGGATTGAAGATTGAGTATTGAGGATTGAAGATTGAGGATTTAGGATTGAGGATTAAAGATTGAATACTGAGGATTGTAGATTGAGGTTTGGTGATTGATGATTGAGGATTGAGGTTTGAGGATTGAGGATTGAAGACTGAGGATTGGGGATTGAGTATTGAGGATTGAAGATTGAGGATTGAGGATTGAGGATAGAGGATTGAGGATTGAGGATTGAAGATTGAGGATTGGGGATTGTGGATTGAGGATTGAGGATTGAAGATTGAGGATTGAGAATTGAGGATTGAGGATTGAGGATTGAAGATTGAGGATTGGGGATTGAGGATTGAGGATTGAGGATTGAGGATTGAGGATTGAGGATTGAGGATTGAGGATTGAGGATTGAGGATTGAGGATTGAGTATTGAGGATTGAAGATTGAAAATAGAGGATTGAGGATTGAGGATTGAGGATTGAAGTTTCAGTATTGAGGATTGAAGATTGAGGATTGAGGATTGAGGATTGAGGATTGTGGATGAGGGCTGAGGGTTGAGGATTGAGGTTTGAGGACCGAGGACTGAGGATTGAGGATTGAGAATTGAGGATTGAGGATTGAGTATTGAAGATTGAGGATTGGGTATTTAGGATTGAAGAATGAGGATTGAGGATTGAGGATTGCGGATTGAGGATTGAAGATTGAGTATTGAAGTTTGAAGACTGACGATTGAGGGTTGAGGACTGAGGATTGAGGATTGAGTGTTGAGGATTGTACACGAGGACTGACGGTTGAGGATTGAGGTTTGAGGATTGAGGACTGAGGATTGAGGATTGAAGATTGAGAATTGAGAATTGAAAATTGAGGATTGAGGTATGAGGAATGAGGATTGGGGGTTGAGGATTGAGGATGGAGGATGAGGGCTGAGGGTTGAGGATTGAGGTTTGAGTATTGAATCCTGAGAATTCAGGATATTCTATTGATTATTAAGAATTGAGGATTGATGGTTGAGTATTGAGGACAGAGGATTGAGGATTGAAGGTTGGGTAGTGAGGATTCAGACTCGAGGTTTGAGGACTGAGGATTGCGGATTGAAGATTGAGTATTGAGGATTGAATATTGAGGACTGAGCATTGAGGATTGAGGATCGAGGATGAGGTCTGAGGGTTGAGGATTGTGGTTTGAGGACTTAGGACTGTTTGCTTGATGATTGAGGATTGAGGATGTGGGCTGACGGTTGAGGCTTGAGGTTTGAGGGCTGAGGTCTGAGGATTGAGGATTGAGAATTGAGGATTGAGGCTTGAGGATTGAAGATTGAGGATTGGGTATTGATGATTGAAGAATGAGGATTGAGGATTGAGTATTGAGGATTGAGGATTGAGGATTGAGGATTGAAGATTGAGGATTGGGTATTGAGGATTGAAGATTGAGGACTGAGGATTGAGGATTAAAGATTGAGTATTGAGGATTGAAGATTGACGATTGATGATTGAGGATTGAGGATTGAGGATTGAGGATTTAGGGTTGAGGATTGAGTATTGAAGATTGAGGATTGATGATTGAGGATTGAGGACTGAGGGTTGAGGATTGAGTATTGAGGATTGTGGATTGAAGATTGAGGATTGAGTATTGAGGATTAAAGATTGAGTATTGAGGGTTGAAGATTGAGAATTGAGGATTGAGTATTGAACATTGAGGACTGAGTGTTGAGGGTTGAGTGATGAGAATTGATGTTTGTGGATAGAGATTTGAAGATTGCAGATTGAGTATTGAGTATTGAGAACTGTGAATTGAGGATATTCAATTGAGGATTGAGGATTGTCACCTGATTGTTCAGGACTGAGTGCTGAAGATTGAGGATTGAGGATTGAGGATTCAGAATTGAGGTTTGAGGACTGAGGATTGAGGATTGAAGATTGAGTACTGAGGATTGAAGATTGAGGATTGACGATTGAGGATTGAGGATTGAGGATGAGGGCTGAGGGTTGAGGATTGAGGTTTGAGGACTGAGGACTGAGGATTCAGGATTGAGAATTGAGGATTGAGGATTGAGAATTGAGGATTGAAGATTGAGTATTGAGGATTGAAAATTGAGAATTGAGGATTGAGGATTGAGGATTGAAGATTGAGGATAGGGTATTGAGGATTGAGGGTTGAGGATTGAAGATTGAGCATTGAGGATTGTGGATTGAGGATTGAGGATTGAAGATTGAGGTTTGGGGACTGAGCCTTGAGGGTTGAGGATCGAGGATTGAGGATTGAGGATTGAAGATTTAGGATTGGGTATTGAGGATTGAACATTGAGGATTGTTCATTGAGGTTTGAGGATTGAGGATTGAAGATTGAGTATTGAGGATTGAAGATTAAGGATTGAGGATTGAGGATTGAGGATTGAGGATTGAGGATTGAGGATTGAGGATTGAGGATTGAAGGTTGAGGATTGGGGACTGAGTGTTGAGTGTTGAGTGATGAGAATTGATGTTTGTGGATAGAGATTTGAAGATTGCAGATTGAGTATTGACTATTGAAAGCTGTGAATTGATGATATTCTATTGAGGATTGAGAATTGACAACTGATTGTTGAGGACTGAGGTCTGAAAGTTGAGGATTCAGGATTGAGGTTTCATGATTGAGGTTTGAGGACTGAGGATTGAGGATTGAGGATTGAGGATTGAGGATTGAGTATTTAAAATTGAGGATTGGGGATTGAGAATTGAGGATTGAGGATTGAGGATTGAGTATTGAAGATTGAGGATTGATGATTGAGGATTGAGGATTGAGGGTTGAGGATTGAGTATTGAGGATTGAGGATTGAAGATTGTGGACTGAGGATTGAGGATTAAAGATTGAGTATTGAGGATTGAAGATTGAGAACTGAGGATTCAGGATTGAACATTGAGGACTGAGTATTGAGGGTTGAGTGATGAGGATTGATGTTTGTTGATAGAGATTTGAAGATTGCAGATTGAGTATTGAGTATTGAAAACTGTGAACTGAGGATATTCTATTGAGGGTTGAGGATTGTCACCTGATTGTTCAGGACTGAGGGCTGAAGATTGAGGATTCAGGATTGAGGATTCAGAATTGATGTTTGTGGAGTGAGGATTGAGGATTGAGGATTGAAGATTGTGTATTGAGGATTGAAGATTGAGCATTGAGGATTGAAGATTGAGGATTGCGGATTGAGGATTAAAGATTGAGTATTGAGGATTGAAGGTTGAGGATTGAGGATTGAAGATTGAGGTTTGGGGACTGAGTGTTGAGGGTTGAGTGATGAGAATTGATGTTTGTTGATAGAGATTTGAAGATTGCAGATTGAGTATTGAGTACTGAAAACTGTGAACTGAGCATATTCGATTGAGGATTGAGGATTGTCACCTGATTGTTCAGGACTCAGGGCTGAAGATTGAGGATTCAGGATTGAGGATTCAGAATTGATGTTTGAGGAGTGAGGATTGAGGATTGAGGATTGAAGATTGAGTATTGAGGATTGAAGATTGAGGATTGAGCATTGAGGATTGAGTATTGAGGATTGAAGATTGAGGTTTGGGTACTGAGTGTTGAGGGATGAGTGATGAGAATTGGTGTTTGTGGATAGAGATTTAAAGATTGCAGATTGAGTATTGAGCATTGAAGACTGTGAATTGATGATATTCTATTGAGGATTGAGAATTGACAACTGATTGTTGAGGACTGAGGTCTGAAGTTTGAGGATTCAGGATTGAGGACTCAGGATTGAGGTTTCAGGACTGAGGGTTGAGGATTGAGGATTGGGGATTGAGGATTGAGGATTGAGGATTGCAGATTGAGGATTGGGTATTGCGGATTGGACATTGAGGGTTGAGGATTGAGGATTGAGGATTGAGGATTGAGGACTGAATATTGAGTATTGATGATTGAAGATTGAGGATTGAGGATTGAGGGTTGTGGATTGAGGACAATGACTGAGGGTTCAGTATTGATGTTTGAGGTCTGATTATTGAGGATTGAGGATTGAGAATTGAGGACTGAAGATTGAGTATTGAAGATTGAAGATTGAGGATTGAGGATTGAGGATTGAGTATTGAGGATTGAGGATTGAGGATTGAGGATTGAGGATTGAGAATTGAGGATTGAGGTTTGAGGATTGAAGATTGAGGATTGAGTATTGAGGATTGAAGATTGAGGATTGAGGATTGAGGATTGATGATTGAGGATGAGGGCTGAGGGTTGAGGATTGAGGTTTAAGGACTGAGGACTGAGGATTGAGGATTGAGAACTGAGGATTGAGGATTGAGGATTGAAGACTGAGGATTGGGTATTGAGAATTGAGGATGGAAGATTGAGTATTGAAGATTGGATATTGATGATTGAAGATTGAGGATTGAGGATTGAGGGTTGTGGATTGAGGACGAGGACTGAGGGTTGAGTATTGGTGTTTGAGGTCTGAGGATTGAGGATTGAGGATTGAGAATTGAGGATTGAGGACTGAGGACTGAAGATTGAGGATTGGGTATTGAGGATTGAAGAATGAGGACTGAGGATTGAGGATTGAGGATTGAGGATTGAAGATTGAGTAATGAGGATTGAAGATAGGCGATTGAGGATTGTGGATTGAGGATTGAGGATTGAACATTGAGGACTGAGTGTTGAGGGTTGAGTGATGAGAATAGATGTTTGTGGATAGAGGTTTGAAGATTGCAGTTTGAGTATTGAGTATTGAAAACTGTGAATTGGGGATATTCTATTGAGGATTGAGGATTGACAACTGATTGTTGAGGACTGAGGGCTGAAGATTGAACGATTCAGGATTGAGGATTCAGAATTGAGGTTTGAGGACTGAGGATTGAGGATTGAAGTTTCAGTATTGAGGATTGAAGATTGAGGATTGAGGATTGAGGATTGAGGATTGAGGATTGAGGATGAGGGCTGAGTGTTGAGGATTGAGGTTTGAGGACCGAGGACTGAGGATTGAGGATTGAGAGTAGAGGATTGAGGATTGAGTATTGATGATTGAGGATTGGGTATTTAGGATTGAAGAATGAGGATTGAGGATTGAGGATTGCGGATTGAGGACCGAAGATTGAGTATTGAAGTTTGAAGACTGACGATTGAGGGTTGAGGACTGAGGATTGAGTATTGAGTGTTGAGGATTGTGCACGAGGACTGACGGTTGAGGATTGAGGTTTGAGGATTGAGGACTGAGGATTGAGGATTGAAGATTGAGAATTGAGAATTGAAAATTGAGGATTGAGGTATGAGGAATGAGGATTGGGGGTTGAGGATTGAGGATGGAGGATGAGGGCTGAGGGTTGAGGATTGAGGTTTGAGTATTGAATCCTGAGAATTCAGGATATTCTATTGATTATTAAGAATTGAGGACTGATGGTTGAGTATTGAGGACAGAGGATTGAGGATTGAAGATTGAGTATTGAGGATTCAGACTCGAGGTTTGAGGACTGAGGATTGAGGATTGAGGATTGAGGATTGAAGATTGAGGTTTGGGGACTGAGTGTTGAGGGTTGAGTGATGAGAATTGGTGTTTGTGGATAGAGATCTAAAGATTGCAGATTGAGTATTGAGCATTGAAAACTGTGAATTGATGATATTCTATTGAGGATTGAGAATTGACAACTGATTGTTGAGGACTGAGGTCTGAAGATTGAGGATTCAGGATTGAGGATTCAGGATTGAGGTTTGAGGACTGAGGATTGAGGATTGAGGAATGGGGATTGAGGATTGAGGATTGAGGATTGAAGATTGAGGATTGGGTATTGCGGATTGGACTTTGAGGATTGAGGATTGAGGATTGAGGATTGAGGATTGAGGACTGAATATTGAATATTGATGATTGAAGATTGAGGATTGAGGATTGAGGGTTGTGGATTCAGGACAATGACTGAGGGTTCAGTATAGATGTTTGAGGTCTGATTATTGAGTATTCAGGGTTGAGAATTGAGGACTGAAGATCGAGTATTGAGGATTGAAGGTTGAGGATTGAGGATTGAGTATTGAGTATTGAGGATTGAGGATTGAGGATTGAGGATTGAAGATTGAGGGTTGAGGATTGAGGATTTAAGATTGAGTATTGAGGATTGAAGATTGAAAATTAAGGATTGAGGATTGAGGATTGAGGATTGAGTATTTAAAATTGAGGATTGAGGACTGAGGATTGAGGATTGAAGACTGAGGATTGGGTATTGAGAATTGAGGATTGAAGATTGAGTATTGAAGATTGGATATTGATGATTGAAGATTGAGGATTGAGGATTGAGGGTCGTGGATTGAGGACGAGGACTGAGGGTTGAGTATTGATGTTTGAGGTCTGAGGATTGAGGATTGAGGATTGAGAATTGAGGATTGAGGACTGAGGACTGAAGATTGAGGATTGGGTATTGAGGATTGAAGAATGAGGACTGAGGATTGAGGATTGAGGATTGAGGATTGAAGATTGAGTAATGAGGAATGAAGATAGGCGATTGAGGATTGTGGATTGAGGATTGAGGATTGAACATTGAGGACTGAGTGTCGAGGGTTGAGTGATGAGAATAGATGTTTGTGGATAGAGGTTTGAAGATTGCAGATTGAGTATTGAGTATTGAAAACTGTGAATTGGGGATATTCTATTGAGGATTGAGGATTGACAACTGATTGTTGAGGACTGAGGGCTGAAGATTGAACGATTCAGGATTGAGGATTCAGAATTGAGGTTTGAGGACTGAGGATTGAGGATTGAAGTTTCAGTATTGAGGATTGAAGATTGAGGATTGAGGATTGAGGATTGAGGATTGAGGATGAGGGCTGAGGGTTGAGGATTGACGTTTGAGGACCGAGGACTGAGGATTGAGGATTGAGAATTGAGGATTGAGGATTGAGTATTGAAGATTGAGGATTGGGTATTTAGGATTGAAGATTGAGGATTGAGGATTGAGGGTTGATGATTGGGGATTGAAGATTGAGGATAGGGGACTGAGTGTTGAGGGTTGAGTGATGAGAATTGATGTTTGTGGATAGAGATTTGAAGATTGCAGATTGAGAATTGCGTATGGAAATCTCTGAGCTGAGGATATTCTAGTGAGGATTGAGGATTGACAACTGATTGTTGAGGACTGAGGGCTGAAGATTGAGGATTCAGGATTGAAGATTCAGGATTGAGGATTGAGGATTAAAGATAGAGTATTGAGGATTGAAGATTGAGGATTGATGATTGGGGATTGAGGACTGAGGATTGAGGATTGGGGATTGAGGATTGAGTATTGAGGATTGAGGATTAGAAATTGAGTATTGAGGATTGAAGATTGAGAATTGACGATTGAGGATTGGGTATTGAGGATTGAAGAATGTGGATTGAGGATTGAGGATTGAGGATTGAGGAATGGGGATTGAGGATTGAGGATTGAGGATTGAGGATTGAGGATTGAAGATTGAGTATTGAGGATTGAATATTGAGGATTGAGGATTGAGGATTGAACATTGAGGATTGGGGACTGAGTGTTGAGGGTTGAGTGATGAGAATTGACGTTTGTGGATAGAGATTTGAAGATTGCAGATTGAGTATTGAGTATTGAAATCTGTGAATTGAGGATATTCTATTGAGGATTGAGGATTGTCACCTGATTGTTCAAGACTGAGGGCTGGAGATTGAGGATTCAGGATTGAGGATTCAGATTTGAGGTTTGAGGACTGAGGATTGAGGATTGAGGATTGAAGATTGAGTATTGAGGATTGAAGATTGAGGATTTAGGATTGAGGATTAAAGATTGAATACTGAGGATTGTAGATTGAGGTTTGGTGATTGATGATTGAGGATTGAGGTTTGAGGATTGAGGATTGAAGACTGAGGATTGGGGATTGAGTATTGAGGATTGAAGATTGAGGATTGAGGATTGAGGATTGAGGATTGAGGATTGAGGATTGAAGATTGAGGATTGGGGATTGTGGATTGAGGATTGAGGATTGAAGATTGAGGATTGAGAATTGAGGATTGAGGATTGAGGATTGAAGATTGAGGATTGGGGATTGAGGATTGAGGATTGAGGATTGAGGATTGAGGATTGAGGATTGAGGATTGAGGATTGAGGATTGAGGATTGAGGATTGAGGATTGAGTATTGAGGATTGAAGATTGAAAATAGAGGATTGAGGATTGAGGATTGAGGATTGAGTATTTAAAATTGAGGATTGGGGATTGAGGATTGAGGATTGAGGATTGAGGATTGAGTATTGAAGATTGAGGATTGATGATTGAGGATTGAGGATTGAGGGTTGAGGATTGAGTATTGAGGATTGAGGATTGAAGATTGTGGACTGAGGATTGAGGATTAAAGATTGAGTATTGAGGATTGAAGATTGAGAACTGAGGATTGAGGATTGAACATTGAGGACTGAGTATTGAGGGTTGAGTGATGAGGATTGATGTTTGTTGATAGAGATTTGAAGATTGCAGATTGAGTATTGAGTATTGAAAACTGTGAACTGAGGATATTCTATTGAGGGTTGAGGATTGTCACCTGATTGTTCAGGACTGAGGGCTGAAGATTGAGGATTCAGGATTGAGGATTCAGAATTGATGTTTGTGGAGTGAGGATTGAGGATTGAGGATTGAAGATTGTGTATTGAGGATTGAAGATTGAGCATTGAGGATTGAAGATTGAGGATTGCGGATTGAGGATTAAAGATTGAGTATTGAGGATTGAAGGTTGAGGATTGAGGATTGACGATTGAGGTTTGGGGACTGAGTGTTGAGGGTTGAGTGATGAGAATTGATGTTTGTTGATAGAGATTTGAAGATTGCAGATTGAGTATTGAGTACTGAAAACTGTGAACTGAGCATATTCGATTGAGGATTGAGGATTGTCACCTGATTGTTCAGGACTCAGGGCTGAAGATTGAGGATTCAGGATTGAGGATTCAGAATTGATGTTTGAGGAGTGAGGATTGAGGATTGAGGATTGAAGATTGAGTATTGAGGATTGAAGATTGAGGATTGAGCATTGAGGATTGAGTATTGAGGATTGAAGATTGAGGTTTGGGTACTGAGTGTTGAGGGATGAGTGATGAGAATTGGTGTTTGTGGATAGAGATTTAAAGATTGCAGATTGAGTATTGAGCATTGAAGACTGTGAATTGATGATATTCTATTGAGGATTGAGAATTGACAACTGATTGTTGAGGACTGAGGTCTGAAGTTTGAGGATTCAGGATTGAGGACTCAGGATTGAGGTTTCAGGACTGAGGATTGAGGATTGAGGATTGGGGATTGAGGATTGAGGATTGAGGATTGCAGATTGAGGATTGGGTATTGCGGATTGGACATTGAGGATTGAGGATTGAGGATTGAGGATTGAGGATTGAGGACTGAATATTGAGTATTGATGATTGAAGATTGAGGATTGAGGATTGAGGGTTGTGGATTGAGGACAATGACTGAGGGTTCAGTATTGATGTTTGAGGTCTGATTATTGAGGATTGAGGATTGAGAATTGAGGACTGAAGATTGAGTATTGAAGATTGAAGATTGAGGATTGAGGATTGAGGATTGAGTATTGAGGATTGAGGATTGAGGATTGAGGATTGAGGATTGAGAATTGAGGATTGAGGTTTGAGGATTGAAGATTGAGGATTGAGTATTGAGGATTGAAGATTGAGGATTGAGGATTGAGGATTGATGATTGAGGATGAGGGCTGAGGGTTGAGGATTGAGGTTTAAGGACTGAGGACTGAGGATTGAGGATTGAGAACTGAGGATTGAGGATTGAGGATTGAAGACTGAGGATTGGGTATTGAGAATTGAGGATTGAAGATTGAGTATTGAAGATTGGATATTGATGATTGAAGATTGAGGATTGAGGATTGAGGATTGAGGATTGAGGATGAGGGCTGAGGGTTGAGGATTGAGGTTTGAGGACCGAGGACTGAGGATTGAGGATTGAGAATAGAGGATTGAGGACTGAGTATTGATGATTGAGGATTGGGTATTTAGGATTGAAGAATGAGGATTGAGGATTGAGGATTGCGGATTGAGGACCGAAGATTGAGTATTGAAGTTTGAAGACTGACGATTGAGGGTTGAGGACTGAGGATTGAGGATTGAGTGTTGAGGATTGTGCACGAGGACTGACGGTTGAGGATTGAGGCTTGAGGATTGAGGACTGAGGATTGAGGATTGAAGATTGAGAATTGAGAATTGAAAATTGAGGATTGAGGTATGAGGAATGAGGATTGGGGGTTGAGGATTGAGGATGGAGGATGAGGGCTGAGGGTTGAGGATTGAGGTTTGAGTATTGAATCCTGAGAATTCAGGATATTCTATTGATTATTAAGAATTGAGGACTGATGGTTGAGTATTGAGGACAGAGGATTGAGGATTGAAGATTGAGTATTGAGGATTCAGACACGAGGTTTGAGGACTGAGGATTGAGGATTGAAGATTGAGTATTGAGGATTGAATACTGAGGACTGAGCATTGAGGATTGAGGATCGAGGATGAGGTCTGAGGGTTGAGGATTGTGGTTTGAGGACTTAGGACTGTTTGCTTGAGGATTGAGGATTGAGGATGTGGGCTGACGGTTGAGGCTTGAGGTTTGAGGGCTGAGGTCTGAGGATTGAGGATTGAGAATTGAGGATTGAGGATTGAGGGTTGAAGATTGAGGATTGGGTATTGATGATTGAAGAATGAGGATTGAGGATTGAGGATTGAGGATTGAGGATTGAGGATTGAGGATTGAAGATTGAGGATTGGGTATTGAGGATTGAAGATTGAGGACTGAGGATTGAGGATTGAGGATTGATTGTTGAGGATTTAAGATTGAGGATTGAGGATTGAGGGTTGATGATTGGGGATTGAAGATTGAGGATAGGGGACTGAGTGTTGAGGGTTGAGTGATGAGAATTGATGTTTGTGGATAGAGATTTGAAGATTGCAGATTGAGTATTGCGTATGGAAATCTCTGAGCTGAGGATATTCTAGTGAGGATTGAGGATTGACAACTGATTGTTGAGGACTGAGGGC
This sequence comes from Calliopsis andreniformis, assembly GCF_051401765.1. Classification (NCBI taxonomy): domain Eukaryota; kingdom Metazoa; phylum Arthropoda; class Insecta; order Hymenoptera; family Andrenidae; genus Calliopsis; species Calliopsis andreniformis. The sequence continues at coordinate 2,768,575 of NW_027480479.1, read as the reverse complement.
TGAAGATTGAGGATTCAGGATTGAAGATTCAGGATTGTGGTTTGAGGACTGAGGATTGAGGATTGAGGATTGAGGATTGAGGATTGAGGATTGATGATTGAGGATTGAAGATTGAGGATTGAGGATTGAGGATTAAAGATTTAGTACTGAGGATTGAAGCTTGAGGATTGGCGATTGAGGATTGAGTATTGAGGATTGAGGATTGAGGATTGAGTATTGAAGATTGAGGATTGATGATTGAGGATTGAGGATTGGGGGTTGAGGATTGAGTATTGAGGATTGAGGATTGGAGATTGAGGATTGAGGGTTGAGGATTGAGGATTGAAGATTGAGGATTGGGTATTGAGGATTGAATATTGAGGATTGAACATTGAGGTTTGAGGATTGAGGATTGAAGATTGAGTTTTGAGGATTGAGGATTGAAGATTGAGGATTGAGGATGAGGGCTGAGGGTTGAGGATTGAGGTTTAAGGACTGAGGACTCAGGATTGAGGATTGAGATTTGAGGATTGAGGATTGAGGATTGAGGATTGAAGATTGAGGATTGGGTATTGAGGATTGAAGGATGAGGATTGAGGATTGAGGATTGAGGATTGAGGATTGAAGATTGAGAATTGAGGTTTGAGGACTAACGATTGAGGGTGGAGGATTGAGGATTGAGGATTGAGGATTGCAGTTTCATGATTGAGTATTGAGGATTGAAGATTGATGATTGAGGATTGAGGATTGAGGATTGAGGATTGAAGATTGAGTATTGGGGACTGAGTGTTGAGGTATGAGTGATGAGAATTGATGCTTGTGGATAGAGATTTAAAGATTACAGATTCAGTATTGAGTATTGAAAACTGTGAATTGATGATATTCTATTGAGGATTGAGAATTGAAAACTGACTGTTGAGGACTGAGGTCTGAAGATTGAGGATTCAGGATTGAGGATTCAGGATTGAGGTTTGAGGACTGAGGATTGAGGGTTGAGGATTGAGGACTGAGGATTGAGGATTGAGGATTGAGGATTGAAGATTGAGGATTGCGTATTGCTGATTGAACATTGAGGATTGAGGATTGTGTGTTGAGGATTGAGGATTGACGACTGAAGATTGAGTATTGATGATTGAAGGTTGAGTATTGAGGATTGAGGGTTTTGTATTGAGGACGAGGACTGAGGGTTGAGTATTGATGTTTGAGGTCTGAGGATTGAGGATTGAGGATTGAGGGTTGAGGATTGAGTATTGAGGATTGTGGATTGAAGATTGAGGATTGAGTATTGAGGATTAAAGATTGAGTATTGAGGTTTGAACATTGGGAATTGAGGATTGAGGTTTGAACATTGAGGACTGAGTGTTGAGGGTTGAGTGATGAGAATTGATGTTTGTGGATAGAGATTTGAAGATTGCAGATTGAGTACTGTGTATTGAAAACTGTGAATTGAGGATATTCTATTGAGGATTGAGGATTGTCACCTGATTGTTCAGGACTGAGGGCTGAAGATTGAGGGTTGAGGATTGAGGATTCAGAATTAAGGTTTGAGGACTGAGGATTGAGGGTTGAGGATGGAGGACTGAGGATTGAGGATTGAGGATTGAGGATTGAAGATTGAGGATTGAGGATGAGGGCTGAGGGTTGAGGATTGAGGTTTGAGGTCAGAGGACTGAGGATTCAGGATTGAGAATTGAGGATAGAGTATTGAGAATTGAGGATTGAAGATTGAGTATTGAGGATTGAAGATTGAGGATTGAGGATTGAGGATTGAGGATTGAGGATTGAAGATTGAGGATTGAGGATTGAGGATTGAGAATTGAGGATTGAGGACTGAGGGTTGAAGATTGAGGATTGGGTATTGAGGATTGAGGATTGAGGATTGAAGATTGAGCATCGAGGATTGAGGATTGAGGATTGAGGATTGAAGATTGAGGTTTGGGGACTGAGCGTTGAGGGTTGAGTGATGAGAATTGGTGTTTGTGGATAGAGATTTAAAGATTGCAGATTGAGTATTGAGTATTGAAAACTGTGAATTGAGGATATTCTATTGCGGATTGAGGATTGTCACCTGATTGTTCAGGACTGAGTGCTGGAGAATGAGGATTGAGGATTGAGGATTCAGAATTGAGGTTTGAGGACTGAGGATTGAGGATTGAGGATTGAAGATTGATTGTTGAGGATTTAAGATTGAGGATTGAGGATTGAGTGTTGATGATTGGGGATTGAAGATTGAGGATAGGGGACTGAGTGTTGAGGGTTGAGTGATGAGAATTGATGTTTGTGGATAGAGACTTGAAGACTGCAGATTGAGTATTGCGTATGGAAAGCTCTGAGCTGAGGATATTCTAGTGAGGATTGAGGATTGACAACTGATTGTTGAGGACTGAGGGCTGAAGATTGAGGATTCAGGATTGAAGATTCAGGATTGTGGTTTGAGGACTGAGGATTGAGGATTGAGGATTGAGGATTGAGGATTGAGGATTGAGGATTGAAGATTGAGGATTGGGTATTGAGGATTGAACATTGAGGATTGAGGATTGAGGATTGAGGATTGAGGATTGAGGATTGAAGATTGAATATTGATAATTGACGATAGAAGATTGAGGATTGAGGGTTGTGGATTGAGGACGAGGACTGAGGGTTTAGTATTGATGTTTGAGGTCTGAGGATTGAGGATTGAGGATTGAGGATTGAAGATTGAGAATTGAAGATTGAGTATTGATGATTGAAGATTGAGGATTGAGGATTGAATGTTGAGGATTGAGGACGAGGACTGACGGTTGAGCATTGAGGTTTGAGGATTGAGGATTGAGGATTGAGGACTGAGGATTGACGATTGAGGATTGAGCATTGAGGACTGAAGATTGAGGACTGTGGATTGAGGATTGAGGATTGAGTATTGAGTATTGAAGATTGAGGATTGAGGGTTGAGGATTGAGGGTTGAGGATTGAGGATTGAAGATTGAGGATTGGGTATTGAGGATTGAAGAATGAGGATCGAGGATTGAGGATTGAGGATTGAACATTGAGGACTGAGTGTTGAGGGTTGAGTGGTGAGGATTGATGTTTGTTGATAGAGATTTGAAGATTGCAGATTGTGTATTGAGTATTGAAAACTGTGAACTGAGGATATTCTATTGAGGATTGAGGATTGTCACCTGATTGTTCAGGACTGAGGGCTGAAGATTGAGGATTCAGGATTGAGGATACAGAATTGATGTTTGAGGAGTGAGGATTGAAGATTGAGGATTGAAGATTGTGTATTGAGGATTGAAGATTGAGCATTGAGGATTGCGGATTGATTTTTGAGTATTGAGGATTGAAGATTGAGGATTGAGGATTGAGGATTGAGGATTGAGGATTGAAGATTGAGGTTTGGGGACTGAGTGTTGAGGGTTGAGTGATGAGAATTGGTGTTTGTGGATAGAGATTTAAAGATTGCAGATTGAGTATTGAGCATTGAAAACTGTGAATTGATGATATTCTATTGAGGATTGAGAATTGACAACTGATTGTTGAGGACTGAGGTCTGAAGATTGAGGATTCAGGATTGAGGATTCAGGATTGAGGTTTGAGGACTGAGGATTGAGGATTGAGGAATGGGGATTGAGGATTGAGGATTGAAGATTGAGGATTGGGTATTGCGGATTGGACTTTGAGGATTGAGGATTGAGGATTGAGGATTGAGGATTGAGGACTGAATATTGAATATTGATGATTGAAGATTGAGGATTGAGGATTGAGGGTTGTGGATTCAGGACAATGACTGAGTGTTCAGTATTGATGTTTGAGGTCTGATTATTGAGTATTGAGGATTGAGAATTGAGGACTGAAGATCGAGTATTGAGGATTGAAGGTTGAGGATTGAGGATTGAGTATTGAGTATTGAGGATTGAGGATTGAGGATTGAGGATTGAGGATTGAGGGTTGAGGATTGAGGATTTAAGATTGACTATTGAGGATTGAAGATTGAAAATTGAGGATTGAGGATTGAGGATTGAGGATTGAGGATTTAAAATTGAGGATTGAGGGTTGAGGATTGAGGATTGAAGACTGAGGATTGGGTATTGAGAATTGAGGATTGAAGATTGAGTATTGAAGATTGGATATTGATGATTGAAGATTGAGGATTGAGGATTGAGGGTTGTGGATTGAGGACGAGGACTGAGGGTTGAGTATTGATGTTTGAGGTCTGAGGATTGAGGATTGAGGATTGAGAATTGAGGATTGAGGACTGAGGACTGAAGATTGAGGATTGGGTATTGAGGATTGAAGAATGAGGACTGAGGATTGAGGATTGAGGATTGAGGATTGAAGATTGAGTAATGAGGATTGAAGATAGGCGATTGAGGATTGTGGATTGAGGATTGAGGATTGAACATTGAGGACTGAGTGTTGAGGGTTGAGTGATGAGAATAGATGTTTGTGGATAGAGGTTTGAAGATTGCAGATTGAGTATTGAGTATTGAAAACTGTGAATTGGGGATATTCTATTGAGGATTGAGGATTGACAACTGATTGTTGAGGACTGAGGGCTGAAGATTGAACGATTCAGGATTGAGGATTCAGAATTGAGGTTTGAGGACTGAGGATTGAGGATTGAAGTTTCAGTATTGAGGATTGAAGATTGAGGATTGAGGATTGAGGATTGAGGATTGTGGATGAGGGCTGAGGGTTGAGGATTGAGGTTTGAGGACCGAGGACTGAGGATTGAGGATTGAGAATTGAGGATTGAGGATTGAGTATTGAAGATTGAGGATTGGGTATTTAGGATTGAAGAATGAGGATTGAGGATTGAGGATTGAGGATTGAGAATTGAGGATTGAGGACTGAGGACTGAAGATTGAGGATTGGGTATTGAGGATTGAAGAATGAGGACTGAGGATTGAGGATTGAGGATTGAGGATTGAAGATTGAGTAATGAGGATTGAAGATAGGCGATTGAGGATTGTGGATTGAGGATTGAGGATTGAACATTGAGGACTGAGTGTTGAGGGTTGAGTGATGAGAATAGATGTTTGTGGATAGAGGTTTGAAGATTGCAGATTGAGTATTGAGTATTGAAAACTGTGAATTGGGGATATTCTATTGAGGATTGAGGATTGACAACTGATTGTTGAGGACTGAGGGCTGAAGATTGAACGATTCAGGATTGAGGATTCAGAATTGAGGTTTGAGGACTGAGGATTGAGGATTGAAGTTTCAGTATTGAGGATTGAAGATTGAGGATTGAGGATTGAGGATTGAGGATTGTGGATGAGGGCTGAGGGCTGAGGATTGAGGTTTGAGGACCGAGGACTGAGGATTGAGGATTGAGAATTGAGGATTGAGGATTGAGTATTGAAGATTGAGGATTGGGTATTTAGGATTGTAGAATGAGGATTGAGGATTGAGGATTGAGGATTGAGAATTGAGGATCGAGGACTGAGGACTGAAGATTGAGGATTGGGTATTGAGGATTGAAGAATGAGGACTGAGGATTGAGGGTTGAGGATTGAGGATTGAAGATTGAGTAATGAGGATTGAAGATAGGCGATTGAGGATTGTGGATTGAGGATTGAGGATTGAACATTGAGGACTGAGTGTTGAGGGTTGAGTGATGAGAATAGATGTTTGTGGATAGAGGTTTGAAGATTGCAGATTGAGTATTGAGTATTGAAAACTGTGAATTGGGGATATTCTATTGAGGATTGAGGATTGACAACTGATTGTTGAGGACTGAGGGCTGAAGATTGAACGATTCAGGATTGAGGATTCAGAATTGAGGTTTGAGGACTGAGGATTGAGGATTGAAGTTTCAGTATTGAGGATTGAAGATTGAGGATTGAGGATTGAGGATTGAGGATTGAGGATGAGGGCTGAGGGTTGAGGATTGAGGTTTGAGGACCGAGGACTGAGGATTGAGGATTGAGAACTGAGGATTGAGGATTGAGTATTGAAGATTGAGGATTGGGTATTTAGGATTGAAGAATGAGGATTGAGGATTGAGGATTGCGGATTGAGGATTGAAGATTGAGTATTGAAGTTTGAAGACTGACGATTGAGGGTTGAGGACTGAGGATTGAGGATTGAGTGTTGAGGATTGTACACGAGGACTGACGGTTGAGGATTGAGGTTTGAGGATTGAGGACTGAGGATTGAGGATTGAAGATTGAGAATTGAGAATTGAAAATTGAGGATTGAGGTATGAGGAATGAGGATTGGGGGTTGAGGATTGAGGATGGAGGATGAGGGCTGAGGGTTGAGGATTGAGGTTTGAGTATTGAATCCTGAGAATTCAGGATATTCTATTGATTATTAAGAATTGAGGATTGATGGTTGAGTATTGAGGACAGAGGATTGAGGATTGAAGGTTGAGTATTGAGGATTCAGACACGAGGTTTGAGGACTGAGGATTGCGGATTGAAGATTGAGTATTGAGGATTGAATATTGAGGACTGAGCATTGAGGATTGAGGATCGAGGATGAGGTCTGAGGGTTGAGGATTGTGGTTTGAGGACTTAGGACTGTTTGCTTGATGATTGAGGATTGAGGATGTGGGCTGACGGTTGAGGCTTGAGGTTTGAGGGCTGAGGTCTGAGGATTGAGGATTGAGAATTGAGGATTGAGGCTTGAGGATTGAAGATTGAGGATTGGGTATTGATGATTGAAGAATGAGGATTGAGGATTGAGTATTGAGGATTGAGGATTGAGGATTGAGGATTGAAGATTGAGGATTGGGTATTGAGGATTGAAGATTGAGGACTGAGGATTGAGGATTGAGGATTGATTGTTGAGGATTTAAGATTGAGGATTGAGGATTGAGGGTTGATGATTGGGGATTGAAGATTGAGGATAGGGGACTGAGTGTTGAGGGTTGAGTGATGAGAATTGATGTTTGTGGATAGAGATTTGAAGATTGCAGATTGAGAATTGCGTATGGAAATCTCTGAGCTGAGGATATTCTAGTGAGGATTGAGGATTGACAACTGATTGTTGAGGACTGAGGGCTGAAGATTGAGGATTCAGGATTGAAGATTCAGGATTGAGGATTGAGGATTAAAGATAGAGTATTGAGGATTGAAGATTGAGGATTGATGATTGGGGATTGAGGACTGAGGATTGAGGATTGGGGATTGAGGATTGAGTATTGAGGATTGAGGATTAGAAATTGAGTATTGAGGATTGAAGATTGAGAATTGACGATTGAGGATTGGGTATTGAGGATTGAAGAATGTGGATTGAGGATTGAGGATTGAGGATTGAGGAATGGGGATTGAGGATTGAGGATTGAGGATTGAGGATTGAGGATTGAAGATTGAGTATTGAGGATTGAATATTGAGGATTGAGGATTGAGGATTGAACATTGAGGATTGGGGACTGAGTGTTGAGGGTTGAGTGATGAGAATTGACGTTTGTGGATAGAGATTTGAAGATTGCAGATTGAGTATTGAGTATTGAAATCTGTGAATTGAGGATATTCTATTGAGGATTGAGGATTGTCACCTGATTGTTCAAGACTGAGGGCTGGAGATTGAGGATTCAGGATTGAGGATTCAGATTTGAGGTTTGAGGACTGAGGATTGAGGATTGAGGATTGAAGATTGAGTATTGAGGATTGAAGATTGAGGATTTAGGATTGAGGATTAAAGATTGAATACTGAGGATTGTAGATTGAGGTTTGGTGATTGATGATTGAGGATTGAGGTTTGAGGATTGAGGATTGAAGACTGAGGATTGGGGATTGAGTATTGAGGATTGAAGATTGAGGATTGAGGATTGAGGATAGAGGATTGAGGATTGAGGATTGAAGATTGAGGATTGGGGATTGTGGATTGAGGATTGAGGATTGAAGATTGAGGATTGAGAATTGAGGATTGAGGATTGAGGATTGAAGATTGAGGATTGGGGATTGAGGATTGAGGATTGAGGATTGAGGATTGAGGATTGAGGATTGAGGATTGAGGATTGAGGATTGAGGATTGAGGATTGAGTATTGAGGATTGAAGATTGAAAATAGAGGATTGAGGATTGAGGATTGAGGATTGAAGTTTCAGTATTGAGGATTGAAGATTGAGGATTGAGGATTGAGGATTGAGGATTGTGGATGAGGGCTGAGGGTTGAGGATTGAGGTTTGAGGACCGAGGACTGAGGATTGAGGATTGAGAATTGAGGATTGAGGATTGAGTATTGAAGATTGAGGATTGGGTATTTAGGATTGAAGAATGAGGATTGAGGATTGAGGATTGAGGATTGAGAATTGAGGATTGAGGACTGAGGACTGAAGATTGAGGATTGGGTATTGAGGATTGAAGAATGAGGACTGAGGATTGAGGGTTGAGGATTGAGGATTGAAGATTGAGTAATGAGGATTGAAGATAGGCGATTGAGGATTGTGGATTGAGGATTGAGGATTGAACATTGAGGACTGAGTGTTGAGGGTTGAGTGATGAGAATAGATGTTTGTGGATAGAGGTTTGAAGATTGCAGATTGAGTATTGAGTATTGAAAACTGTGAATTGGGGATATTCTATTGAGGATTGAGGATTGACAACTGATTGTTGAGGACTGAGGGCTGAAGATTGAACGATTCAGGATTGAGGATTCAGAATTGAGGTTTGAGGACTGAGGATTGAGGATTGAAGTTTCAGTATTGAGGATTGAAGATTGAGGATTGAGGATTGAGGATTGAGGATTGAGGATGAGGGCTGAGGGTTGAGGATTGAGGTTTGAGGACCGAGGACTGAGGATTGAGGATTGAGAACTGAGGATTGAGGATTGAGTATTGAAGATTGAGGATTGGGTATTTAGGATTGAAGAATGAGGATTGAGGATTGAGGATTGCGGATTGAGGATTGAAGATTGAGTATTGAAGTTTGAAGACTGACGATTGAGGGTTGAGGACTGAGGATTGAGGATTGAGTGTTGAGGATTGTACACGAGGACTGACGGTTGAGGATTGAGGTTTGAGGATTGAGGACTGAGGATTGAGGATTGAAGATTGAGAATTGAGAATTGAAAATTGAGGATTGAGGTATGAGGAATGAGGATTGGGGGTTGAGGATTGAGGATGGAGGATGAGGGCTGAGGGTTGAGGATTGAGGTTTGAGTATTGAATCCTGAGAATTCAGGATATTCTATTGATTATTAAGAATTGAGGATTGATGGTTGAGTATTGAGGACAGAGGATTGAGGATTGAAGGTTGGGTATTGAGGATTCAGACTCGAGGTTTGAGGACTGAGGATTGCGGATTGAAGATTGAGTATTGAGGATTGAATATTGAGGACTGAGCATTGAGGATTGAGGATCGAGGATGAGGTCTGAGGGTTGAGGATTGTGGTTTGAGGACTTAGGACTGTTTGCTTGATGATTGAGGATTGAGTATGTGGGCTGACGGTTGAGGCTTGAGGTTTGAGGGCTGAGGTCTGAGGATTGAGGATTGAGAATTGAGGATTGAGGCTTGAGGATTGAAGATTGAGGATTGGGTATTGATGATTGAAGAATGAGGATTGAGGATTGAGTATTGAGGATTGAGGATTGAGGATTGAGGATTGAAGATTGAGGATTGGGTATTGAGGATTGAAGATTGAGGACTGAGGATTGAGGATTAAAGATTGAGTATTGAGGATTAAAGATTGACGATTGATGATTGAGGATTGAGGATTGAGGATTGAGGATTTAGGGTTGAGGATTGAGTATTGAAGATTGAGGATTGATGATTGAGGATTGAGGACTGAGGGTTGAGGATTGAGTATTGAGGATTGTGGATTGAAGATTGAGGATTGAGTATTGAGGATTAAAGATTGAGTATTGAGGGTTGAAGATTGAGAATTGAGGATTGAGTATTGAACATTGAGGACTGAGTGTTGAGGGTTGAGTGATGAGAATTGATGTTTGTGGATAGAGATTTGAAGATTGCAGATTGAGTATTGAGTATTGAGAACTGTGAATTGAGGATATTCAATTGAGGATTGAGGATTGTCACCTGATTGTTCAGGACTGAGGGCTGAAGATTGAGGATTGAGGATTGAGGATTCAGAATTGAGGTTTGAGGACTGAGGATTGAGGATTGAAGATTGAGTACTGAGGATTGAAGATTGAGGATTGACGATTGAGGATTGAGGATTGAGGATGAGGGCTGAGGGTTGAGGATTGAGGTTTGAGGACTGAGGACTGAGGATTCAGGATTGAGAATTGAGGATTGAGGATTGAGAATTGAGGATTGAAGATTGAGTATTGAGGATTGAAAATTGAGAATTGAGGATTGAGGATTGAGGATTGAAGATTGAGGATAGGGTATTGAGGATTGAGGGTTGAGGATTGAAGATTGAGCATTGAGGATTGTGGATTGAGGATTGAGGATTGAAGATTGAGGTTTGGGGACTGAGCCTTGAGGGTTGAGGATCGAGGATTGAGGATTGAGGATTGAAGATTTAGGATTGGGTATTGAGGATTGAACATTGAGGATTGTTCATTGAGGTTTGAGGATTGAGGATTGAAGATTGAGTATTGAGGATTGAATATTGAGGACTGAGCATTGAGGATTGAGGATCGAGGATGAGGTCTGAGGGTTGAGGATTGTGGTTTGAGGACTTAGGACTGTTTGCTTGATGATTGAGGATTGAGGATGTGGGCTGACGGTTGAGGCTTGAGGTTTGAGGGCTGAGGTCTGAGGATTGAGGATTGAGAATTGAGGATTGAGGCTTGAGGATTGAAGATTGAGGATTGGGTATTGATGATTGAAGAATGAGGATTGAGGATTGAGTATTGAGGATTGAGGATTGAGGATTGAGGATTGAAGATTGAGGATTGGGTATTGAGGATTGAAGATTGAGGACTGAGGATTGAGGATTGAGGATTGATTGTTGAGGATTTAAGATTGAGGATTGAGGATTGAGGGTTGATGATTGGGGATTGAAGATTGAGGATAGGGGACTGAGTGTTGAGGGTTGAGTGATGAGAATTGATGTTTGTGGATAGAGATTTGAAGATTGCAGATTGAGAATTGCGTATGGAAATCTCTGAGCTGAGGATATTCTAGTGAGGATTGAGGATTGACAACTGATTGTTGACGACTGAGGGCTGAAGATTGAGGATTCAGGATTGAAGATTCAGGATTGAGGATTGAGGATTAAAGATAGAGTATTGAGGATTGAAGATTGAGGATTGATGATTGGGGATTGAGGACTGAGGATTGAGGATTGGGGATTGAGGATTGAGTATTGAGGATTGAGGATTAGAAATTGAGTATTGAGGATTGAAGATTGAGAATTGACGATTGAGGATTGGGTATTGAGGATTGAAGAATGTGGATTGAGGATTGAGGATTGAGGATTGAGGAATGGGGATTGAGGATTGAGGATTGAGGATTGAGGATTGAGGATTGAAGATTGAGTATTGAGGATTGAATATTGAGGATTGAGGATTGAGGATTGAACATTGAGGATTGGGGACTGAGTGTTGAGGGTTGAGTGATGAGAATTGACGTTTGTGGATAGAGATTTGAAGATTGCAGATTGAGTATTGAGTATTGAAATCTGTGAATTGAGGATATTCTATTGAGGATTGAGGATTGTCACCTGATTGTTCAAGACTGAGGGCTGGAGATTGAGGATTCAGGATTGAGGATTCAGATTTGAGGTTTGAGGACTGAGGATTGAGGATTGAGGATTGAAGATTGAGTATTGAGGATTGAAGATTGAGGATTTAGGATTGAGGATTAAAGATTGAATACTGAGGATTGTAGATTGAGGTTTGGTGATTGATGATTGAGGATTGAGGTTTGAGGATTGAGGATTGAAGACTGAGGATTGGGGATTGAGTATTGAGGATTGAAGATTGAGGATTGAGGATTGAGGATAGAGGATTGAGGATTGAGGATTGAAGATTGAGGATTGGGGATTGTGGATTGAGGATTGAGGATTGAAGATTGAGGATTGAGAATTGAGGATTGAGGATTGAGGATTGAAGATTGAGGATTGGGGATTGAGGATTGAGGATTGAGGATTGAGGATTGAGGATTGAGGATTGAGGATTGAGGATTGAGGATTGAGGATTGAGGATTGAGTATTGAGGATTGAAGATTGAAAATAGAGGATTGAGGATTGAGGATTGAGGATTGAAGTTTCAGTATTGAGGATTGAAGATTGAGGATTGAGGATTGAGGATTGAGGATTGTGGATGAGGGCTGAGGGTTGAGGATTGAGGTTTGAGGACCGAGGACTGAGGATTGAGGATTGAGAATTGAGGATTGAGGATTGAGTATTGAAGATTGAGGATTGGGTATTTAGGATTGAAGAATGAGGATTGAGGATTGAGGATTGCGGATTGAGGATTGAAGATTGAGTATTGAAGTTTGAAGACTGACGATTGAGGGTTGAGGACTGAGGATTGAGGATTGAGTGTTGAGGATTGTACACGAGGACTGACGGTTGAGGATTGAGGTTTGAGGATTGAGGACTGAGGATTGAGGATTGAAGATTGAGAATTGAGAATTGAAAATTGAGGATTGAGGTATGAGGAATGAGGATTGGGGGTTGAGGATTGAGGATGGAGGATGAGGGCTGAGGGTTGAGGATTGAGGTTTGAGTATTGAATCCTGAGAATTCAGGATATTCTATTGATTATTAAGAATTGAGGATTGATGGTTGAGTATTGAGGACAGAGGATTGAGGATTGAAGGTTGGGTAGTGAGGATTCAGACTCGAGGTTTGAGGACTGAGGATTGCGGATTGAAGATTGAGTATTGAGGATTGAATATTGAGGACTGAGCATTGAGGATTGAGGATCGAGGATGAGGTCTGAGGGTTGAGGATTGTGGTTTGAGGACTTAGGACTGTTTGCTTGATGATTGAGGATTGAGGATGTGGGCTGACGGTTGAGGCTTGAGGTTTGAGGGCTGAGGTCTGAGGATTGAGGATTGAGAATTGAGGATTGAGGCTTGAGGATTGAAGATTGAGGATTGGGTATTGATGATTGAAGAATGAGGATTGAGGATTGAGTATTGAGGATTGAGGATTGAGGATTGAGGATTGAAGATTGAGGATTGGGTATTGAGGATTGAAGATTGAGGACTGAGGATTGAGGATTAAAGATTGAGTATTGAGGATTGAAGATTGACGATTGATGATTGAGGATTGAGGATTGAGGATTGAGGATTTAGGGTTGAGGATTGAGTATTGAAGATTGAGGATTGATGATTGAGGATTGAGGACTGAGGGTTGAGGATTGAGTATTGAGGATTGTGGATTGAAGATTGAGGATTGAGTATTGAGGATTAAAGATTGAGTATTGAGGGTTGAAGATTGAGAATTGAGGATTGAGTATTGAACATTGAGGACTGAGTGTTGAGGGTTGAGTGATGAGAATTGATGTTTGTGGATAGAGATTTGAAGATTGCAGATTGAGTATTGAGTATTGAGAACTGTGAATTGAGGATATTCAATTGAGGATTGAGGATTGTCACCTGATTGTTCAGGACTGAGTGCTGAAGATTGAGGATTGAGGATTGAGGATTCAGAATTGAGGTTTGAGGACTGAGGATTGAGGATTGAAGATTGAGTACTGAGGATTGAAGATTGAGGATTGACGATTGAGGATTGAGGATTGAGGATGAGGGCTGAGGGTTGAGGATTGAGGTTTGAGGACTGAGGACTGAGGATTCAGGATTGAGAATTGAGGATTGAGGATTGAGAATTGAGGATTGAAGATTGAGTATTGAGGATTGAAAATTGAGAATTGAGGATTGAGGATTGAGGATTGAAGATTGAGGATAGGGTATTGAGGATTGAGGGTTGAGGATTGAAGATTGAGCATTGAGGATTGTGGATTGAGGATTGAGGATTGAAGATTGAGGTTTGGGGACTGAGCCTTGAGGGTTGAGGATCGAGGATTGAGGATTGAGGATTGAAGATTTAGGATTGGGTATTGAGGATTGAACATTGAGGATTGTTCATTGAGGTTTGAGGATTGAGGATTGAAGATTGAGTATTGAGGATTGAAGATTAAGGATTGAGGATTGAGGATTGAGGATTGAGGATTGAGGATTGAGGATTGAGGATTGAGGATTGAAGGTTGAGGATTGGGGACTGAGTGTTGAGTGTTGAGTGATGAGAATTGATGTTTGTGGATAGAGATTTGAAGATTGCAGATTGAGTATTGACTATTGAAAGCTGTGAATTGATGATATTCTATTGAGGATTGAGAATTGACAACTGATTGTTGAGGACTGAGGTCTGAAAGTTGAGGATTCAGGATTGAGGTTTCATGATTGAGGTTTGAGGACTGAGGATTGAGGATTGAGGATTGAGGATTGAGGATTGAGTATTTAAAATTGAGGATTGGGGATTGAGGATTGAGGATTGAGGATTGAGGATTGAGTATTGAAGATTGAGGATTGATGATTGAGGATTGAGGATTGAGGGTTGAGGATTGAGTATTGAGGATTGAGGATTGAAGATTGTGGACTGAGGATTGAGGATTAAAGATTGAGTATTGAGGATTGAAGATTGAGAACTGAGGATTCAGGATTGAACATTGAGGACTGAGTATTGAGGGTTGAGTGATGAGGATTGATGTTTGTTGATAGAGATTTGAAGATTGCAGATTGAGTATTGAGTATTGAAAACTGTGAACTGAGGATATTCTATTGAGGGTTGAGGATTGTCACCTGATTGTTCAGGACTGAGGGCTGAAGATTGAGGATTCAGGATTGAGGATTCAGAATTGATGTTTGTGGAGTGAGGATTGAGGATTGAGGATTGAAGATTGTGTATTGAGGATTGAAGATTGAGCATTGAGGATTGAAGATTGAGGATTGCGGATTGAGGATTAAAGATTGAGTATTGAGGATTGAAGGTTGAGGATTGAGGATTGAAGATTGAGGTTTGGGGACTGAGTGTTGAGGGTTGAGTGATGAGAATTGATGTTTGTTGATAGAGATTTGAAGATTGCAGATTGAGTATTGAGTACTGAAAACTGTGAACTGAGCATATTCGATTGAGGATTGAGGATTGTCACCTGATTGTTCAGGACTCAGGGCTGAAGATTGAGGATTCAGGATTGAGGATTCAGAATTGATGTTTGAGGAGTGAGGATTGAGGATTGAGGATTGAAGATTGAGTATTGAGGATTGAAGATTGAGGATTGAGCATTGAGGATTGAGTATTGAGGATTGAAGATTGAGGTTTGGGTACTGAGTGTTGAGGGATGAGTGATGAGAATTGGTGTTTGTGGATAGAGATTTAAAGATTGCAGATTGAGTATTGAGCATTGAAGACTGTGAATTGATGATATTCTATTGAGGATTGAGAATTGACAACTGATTGTTGAGGACTGAGGTCTGAAGTTTGAGGATTCAGGATTGAGGACTCAGGATTGAGGTTTCAGGACTGAGGGTTGAGGATTGAGGATTGGGGATTGAGGATTGAGGATTGAGGATTGCAGATTGAGGATTGGGTATTGC
Organism: Calliopsis andreniformis; assembly: GCF_051401765.1. Lineage (NCBI taxonomy): Eukaryota > Metazoa > Arthropoda > Insecta > Hymenoptera > Andrenidae > Calliopsis > Calliopsis andreniformis. Next base: position 2,753,151 of record NW_027480479.1, on the reverse strand, counting down.
GGATTGGACATTGAGGGTTGAGGATTGAGGATTGAGGATTGAGGATTGAGGACTGAATATTGAGTATTGATGATTGAAGATTGAGGATTGAGGATTGAGGGTTGTGGATTGAGGACAATGACTGAGGGTTCAGTATTGATGTTTGAGGTCTGATTATTGAGGATTGAGGATTGAGAATTGAGGACTGAAGATTGAGTATTGAAGATTGAAGATTGAGGATTGAGGATTGAGGATTGAGTATTGAGGATTGAGGATTGAGGATTGAGGATTGAGGATTGAGAATTGAGGATTGAGGTTTGAGGATTGAAGATTGAGGATTGAGTATTGAGGATTGAAGATTGAGGATTGAGGATTGAGGATTGATGATTGAGGATGAGGGCTGAGGGTTGAGGATTGAGGTTTAAGGACTGAGGACTGAGGATTGAGGATTGAGAACTGAGGATTGAGGATTGAGGATTGAAGACTGAGGATTGGGTATTGAGAATTGAGGATGGAAGATTGAGTATTGAAGATTGGATATTGATGATTGAAGATTGAGGATTGAGGATTGAGGGTTGTGGATTGAGGACGAGGACTGAGGGTTGAGTATTGGTGTTTGAGGTCTGAGGATTGAGGATTGAGGATTGAGAATTGAGGATTGAGGACTGAGGACTGAAGATTGAGGATTGGGTATTGAGGATTGAAGAATGAGGACTGAGGATTGAGGATTGAGGATTGAGGATTGAAGATTGAGTAATGAGGATTGAAGATAGGCGATTGAGGATTGTGGATTGAGGATTGAGGATTGAACATTGAGGACTGAGTGTTGAGGGTTGAGTGATGAGAATAGATGTTTGTGGATAGAGGTTTGAAGATTGCAGTTTGAGTATTGAGTATTGAAAACTGTGAATTGGGGATATTCTATTGAGGATTGAGGATTGACAACTGATTGTTGAGGACTGAGGGCTGAAGATTGAACGATTCAGGATTGAGGATTCAGAATTGAGGTTTGAGGACTGAGGATTGAGGATTGAAGTTTCAGTATTGAGGATTGAAGATTGAGGATTGAGGATTGAGGATTGAGGATTGAGGATTGAGGATGAGGGCTGAGTGTTGAGGATTGAGGTTTGAGGACCGAGGACTGAGGATTGAGGATTGAGAGTAGAGGATTGAGGATTGAGTATTGATGATTGAGGATTGGGTATTTAGGATTGAAGAATGAGGATTGAGGATTGAGGATTGCGGATTGAGGACCGAAGATTGAGTATTGAAGTTTGAAGACTGACGATTGAGGGTTGAGGACTGAGGATTGAGTATTGAGTGTTGAGGATTGTGCACGAGGACTGACGGTTGAGGATTGAGGTTTGAGGATTGAGGACTGAGGATTGAGGATTGAAGATTGAGAATTGAGAATTGAAAATTGAGGATTGAGGTATGAGGAATGAGGATTGGGGGTTGAGGATTGAGGATGGAGGATGAGGGCTGAGGGTTGAGGATTGAGGTTTGAGTATTGAATCCTGAGAATTCAGGATATTCTATTGATTATTAAGAATTGAGGACTGATGGTTGAGTATTGAGGACAGAGGATTGAGGATTGAAGATTGAGTATTGAGGATTCAGACTCGAGGTTTGAGGACTGAGGATTGAGGATTGGAGATTGAGTATTGAGGATTGAATATTGAGGACTGAGCATTGAGGATTGAGGATCGAGGATGAGGTCTGAGTGTTGAGGATTGTGGTTTGAGGACTTAGGACTGTTTGCTTGAGGATTGAGGATTGAGGATGTGGGCTGACGGTTGAGGCTTGAGGTTTGAGGGCTGAGGTCTGAGGATTGAGGATTGAGAATTGAGGATTGAGGATTGAGGGTTGAAGATTGAGGATTGGGTATTGATGGTTGAAGAATGAGGATTTAGGATTGAGGATTGAGGATTGAGGATTGAGGATTAAGGATTGAAGATTGAGGATTGGGTATTGAGGATTGAAGATTGAGGACTGAGGATTGAGGATTGAGGATTGATTGTTGAGGATTTAAGATTGAGGATTGAGGATTGAGGGTTGATGATTGGGGATTGAAGATTGAGGATAGGGGACTGAGTGTTGAGGGTTGAGTGATGAGAATTGATGTTTGTGGATAGAGATTTGAAGATTGCAGATTGAGTATTGCGTATGGAAATCTCTGAGCTGAGGATATTCTAGTGAGGATTGAGGATTGACAACAGATTGTTGAGGACTGAGGGCTGAAGATTGAGGATTCAGGATTGAAGATTCAGGATTGTGGTTTGAGGACTGAGGATTGAGGATTGAGGATTGAGGATTGAGGATTGAGGATTGATGATTGAGGATTGAAGATTGAGGATTGAGGATTGAGGATTAAAGATTGAGTACTGAGGATTGAAGCTTGAGGATTGGCGATTGAGGATTGAGTATTGAGGATTGAGGATTGAGGATTGAGTATTGAAGATTGAGGATTGATGATTGAGGATTGAGGATTGGGGGTTGAGGATTGAGTATTGAGGATTGAGGATTGGAGATTGAGGATTGAGGGTTGAGGATTGAGGATTGAAGATTGAGGATTGGGTATTGAGGATTGAATATTGAGGATTGAACATTGAGGTTTGAGGATTGAGGATTGAAGATTGAGTTTTGAGGATTGAAGATTAAGGATTGAGGATTGAGGATTGAGGATTGAGGATTGAGGATGAGGGCTGAGGGTTGAGGATTGAGGTTTAAGGACTGAGGACTCAGGATTGAGGATTGAGATTTGAGGATTGAGGATTGAGGATTGAGGATTGAAGATTGAGGATTGGGTATTTAGGATTGAAGGATGAGGATTGAGGATTGAGGATTGAGGATTCAGGATTGAAGATTGAGTATTGAGGTTTGAGGACTAACGATTGAGGGTGGAGGATTGAGGATTGAGGATTGAGGATTGAAGTTTCATGATTGAGTATTGAGGATTGAAGATTGATGATTGAGGATTGAGGATTGAGGATTGAGGATTGAAGATTGAGTATTGGGGACTGAGTGTTGAGGTATGACTGATGAGAATTGATGCTTGTGGATAGAGATTTAAAGATTACAGATTCAGTATTGAGTATTGAAAACTGTGAATTGATGATATTCTATTGAGGATTGAGAATTGAAAACTGACTGTTGAGGACTGAGGTCTGAAGATTGAGGATTCAGGATTAAGGATTCAGGATTGAGGTTTGAGGACTGAGGATTGAGGGTTGAGGATTGAGGACTGAGGATTGAGGATTGAGGATTGAGGATTGAAGATTGAGGATTGCGTATTGCTGATTGAACATTGAGGATTGAGGATTGTGTGTTGAGGATTGAGGATTGACGACTGAAGATTGAGTATTGATGATTGAAGGTTGAGTATTGAGGATTGAGGGTTTTGTATTGAGGACGAGGACTGAGGGTTGAGTATTGATGTTTGAGGTCTGAGGATTGAGGATTGAGGATTGAGGGTTGAGGATTGAGTATTGAGGATTGTGGATTGAAGATTGAGGATTGAGTATTGAGGATTAAAGATTGAGTATTGAGGGTTGAACATTGGGAATTGAGGATTGAGGTTTGAACATTGAGGACTGAGTGTTGAGGGTTGAGTGATGAGAATTGATGTTTGTGGATAGAGATTTGAAGATTGCAGATTGAGTACTGTGTATTGAAAACTGTGAATTGAGGATATTCTATTGAGGATTGAGGATTGTCACCTGATTGTTCAGGACTGAGGGCTGAAGATTGAGGGTTGAGGATTGAGGATTCAGAATTGAGGTTTGAGGACTGAGGATTGAGGGTTGAGGATGGAGGACTGAGGATTGAGGATTGAGGATTGAGGATTGAAGATTGAGGATTGCGTATTGCTGATTGAACATTGAGGATTGAGGATTGTGTGTTGAGGATTGAGGATTGACGACTGAAGATTGAGTTGTGATGATTGAAGGTTGAGTATTGAGGATTGAGGGTTTTGGATTGAGGGCGAGGACTGAGGGTTGAGTATTGATGTTTGAGGTCTGAGGATTGAGGATTGAGGATTGAGGGTTGAGGATTGAGTATTGAGGATTGTGGATTGAAGATTGAGGGTTGAGTATTGAGGATTAAAGATTGAGTATTTAGGGTTGAACATTGGGAATTGAGGATTGAGGTTTGAACATTGAGGACTGAGTGTTGAGGGTTGAGTGATGAGAATTGATGTTTGTGGATAGAGGTTTGAAGATTGCAGATTGAGTATTGTGTATTGAAAACTGTGAATTGAGGATATTCTATTGAGGATTGAGGATTGTCACCTGATTGTTCAGGACTGAGGGCTGAAGATTGAGGATTGAGGATTGAGGATTCAGAATTGAGGTTTGAGGACTGAGGATTGGTGATTGAAGATTGAGTACTGAGGATTGAAGATTGAGGATTGAGGATTGAGGATTGGGGATTGAGGATGAGGGCTGAGGGTTGAGGATTGAGGTTTGAGGTCAGAGGACTGAGGATTCAGGATTGAGAATTGAGGATAGAGTATTGAGAATTGAGGATTGAAGATTGAGTATTGAGGATTGAAGATTGAGGATTGAGGATTGAGGATTGAGGATTGAGGATTGAAGATTGAGGATTGAGGATTGAGGATTGAGAATTGAGGATTGAGGACTGAGGGTTGAAGATTGAGGATTGGGTATTGAGGATTGAGGATTGAGGATTGAAGATTGAGCATCGAGGATTGAGGATTGAGGATTGAGGATTGAAGATTGAGGTTTGGGGACTGAGCGTTGAGGGTTGAGTGATGAGAATTGGTGTTTGTGGATAGAGATTTAAAGATTGCAGATTGAGTATTGAGTATTGAAAACTGTGAATTGAGGATATTCTATTGCGGATTGAGGATTGTCACCTGATTGTTCAGGACTGTGTGCTGGAGAATGAGGATTGAGGATTGAGGATTCAGAATTGAGGTTTGAGGACTGAGGATTGAGGATTGAGGATTGAAGATTGATTGTTGAGGATTTAAGATTGAGGATTGAGGATTGAGTGTTGATGATTGGGGATTGAAGATTGAGGATAGGGGACTGAGTGTTGAGGGTTGAGTGATGAGAATTGATGTTTGTGGATAGAGACTTGAAGACTGCAGATTGAGTATTGCGTATGGAAAGCTCTGAGCTGAGGATATTCTAGTGAGGATTGAGGATTGACAACTGATTGTTGAGGACTGAGGGCTGAAGATTGAGGATTCAGGATTGAAGATTCAGGATTGTGGTTTGAGGACTGAGGATTGAGGATTGAGGATTGAGGATTGAGGATTGAGGATTGAGGATTGAAGATTGAGGATTGGGTATTGAGGATTGAACATTGAGGATTGAGGATTGAGGATTGAGGATTGAGGATTGAGGATTGAAGATTGAATATTGATGATTGAAGATAGAAGATTGAGGATTGAGGGTTGTGGATTGAGGACGAGGACTGAGGGTTTAGTATTGATGTTTGAGGTCTGAGGATTGAGGATTGAGGATTGAGGATTGAAGATTGAGAATTGAAGATTGAGTATTGATGATTGAAGATTGAGGATTGAGGATTGAATGTTGAGGATTGAGGACGAGGACTGACGGTTGAGCATTGAGGTTTGAGGATTGAGGATTGAGGATTGAGGACTGAGGATTGACGATTGAGGATTGAGCATTGAGGACTGAAGACTGAGGACTGTGGATTGAGGATTGAGGATTGAGTATTGAGTATTGAAGATTGAGGATTGAGGGTTGAGGATTGAGGGTTGAGGATTGAGGATTGAAGATTGAGGATTGGGTATTGAGGATTGAAGAATGAGGATCGAGGATTGAGGATTGAGGATTGAGGATTGAAGATTGAGTATTGAGGTTTGAAGACTGACGATTGAGGGTTGAGGATTGAGGATTGAGTATTGAGGATTGAGTATTGATGATTGAGTATTGAGGATTGAAGATTGAGGATTGAGGATCGAGGATTGAGGATTGAGGATTGAAGATCGAAGATTGGGGACTGAGTGATGAGGATTGAAGATTGAGGATTGAGGATTGAGGATTCAAGATTGAGTATTGAGGATTGAAGATTGAGGATTGATGATTGGGGATTGAGGACTGAGGATTGAGGATTGGGGATTGGGGATTGAGTATTGAGGATTGAGGATTGAGGATTAGAAATTGAGTATTGAGGATTGAAGATTGAGAATTGACGATTGAGGATTGGGTATTGAGGATTGAAGAATGTGGATTGAGGATTGAGGATTGAGGATTGAGGAATGGGGATTGAGGATTGAGTATTGAGGATTGAGGATTGAAGGTTGAGTATTGAGGATTGAGGATTTAAGATTGAGTATTGAGGATTGAAAATTGAGAATTGAGGATTGAGGATTGAGGATTGAGGATTGAGGATTGAGGAATGTGGATTGAGGACTGAGGATTGAGGATTGACGATTGAGGATTGAAGATTGAGGATTTAGGATTGAGGATTGAGGATTGAGGAATGTGGATTGAGGACTGAGGATTGGGTATTGGGGATTGAAGATTTTGCGGATTTAGGATTGAGGATTGAGGATTTAGGATTGCGGATTGAGGATCGAGGATTGAGAATTGAGGATAGAAGATTGAGGATTGAGGATTGAGGGTTGAGGATTCAGGATTGAGGTTTGAGGACTGAGGATTGACGATTGAGGATTGAGTATTGAGGATTGAGGATTCAGGTATTGAGGTTTGAGGACTGAGGATTGAGGATTGAGGATTGAATATTGATTGTTGAGGATTGAAGATTGAGGATTGAGGATTGAGGGTTGATGATTGGGGATTGAAGATTGAGGATAGGGGACTGAGTGTCGAGGGTTGAGTGATGAGAATTGATGTTTGTGGATAGAGATTTGGAGATTGCAGATTGAGTATTGTGTATGGAAAGCTCTGAGCTGAGGATATTCTAGTGATGATTGAGGATTGACAACTGATTGTTCAGGACCGAGGGCTGGAGATTGAGGATTCAGGATTGAAGATTCAGGATTGTGGTTTGAGGACTGAGGATTGAGGATTGAGGATTGAGGATTGAGGATTGAGGCTTCAAGATTGAGGATTGGTTATTGAGGATTGAACATTGAGGATTGAGGATTGAGGATTGAGGATTGAGGATTGAGGATTGAAGATTGAATATTGATGATTGAAGATTGAGGATTGAGGATTGAGGGTTGTGGATTGAGGACGAGGACTGAGGGTTGAGTATTGATGTTTTAGGTCTGAGGATTGAGGATTGAGGATTGAAGATTGAAGATTGAGGATTGGTTATTGAGGATTGAAGAATGAGGACTGAGGGTTGAGTATTGGGGATTGAGGATTGGTGATTGAGTATTGAGGATTGAAGACTGAGGATTGAGGATTGAGGATTGAGGATTAAAGATTGAGTATTGAGGATTGAAGATTGAGGATTGATGATTGAGGATTGAGGATTGAGGATTGAGGATGGAGGATTGAGGATTGAGTATTGAAGATTGAGGATTGATGATTGAGGATTGAGAATTGAGGATTGAGGATTGAGGATTGAAGATTGAGGATTGGGTATTGAGGATTGAAGAATGAGGACTGAGGGTTGAGGATTGAGGATTGAGGATTGAAGATTGAGTATTGAGGATTGAAGATTGAGGATTGAGAATTGAGGATTAAGGATTGAGGGTTGAGGATTGCGGATTGAGGATTGAAGATTGAAGATTGAGGATTGAGGATTGAGGATTAAAGATTGAGTATTGAGGATTGAAGATTGAGGGTTGATGACTGAGGATTGAGGATTGAGGATTGAGAATTGAGGATTGAGGATTGAGTATTGAAGATTGAGGATTGATGATTGAGGATTGAGGATTGAGGATTGAGTATTGGGGATTGAGGATTGAAGATTGAGGATTGGGGATTGAGGATTAAAGGCTGAGTATTGAGGATTGAAGATTGAGAATTGAGGATTGAGTGTTGAGGACTGAATATGGAATATTGATGATTTAAGATTGAGGATTGAGGATTGAGGGTTGTGTATTGAGGACAAGGACTGAGGGTTCAGTAGTGATGTTTGAGGTCTGATTATTGAGAATTGAGGATTGAGAATTAAGGACTGAATATTGAGTATTGAGGATTGAAGGTTGAGGATTGAGGATTGAGGATTGAGTATTGAGGATTGAGGATTGAGGATTCAGGATTGGGGATTGAGGATTGACAATTGAGGATTGAGGATTGAGGATTGAGAATTGAGGATTGAGGATTGAAGATTGAGTATTGAGGATTGAAGGTTGAGGACTGAGGATTGAGGGTTGAAGATTGAGGACTTAGTGTTGAGGGTTGAGTGATGGGAATTGATGTTTGTGGATTGAGATTTGAAGATTGAAGGATGGGGATTGATTATTGAAAACTGTGAATTGAGGATATTCTATTGATGATTGAGGATTGACTATTGATTGTTGAGGACTGAGGGCTGAAGATTGAGGATTCAGGATTGAGGATTCGGGATTGAGGTTTGAGGACTGAGGATTGAGGGTTGAGGATTGAGGATTGAGGATTGACGCTTGAGGATTGAGGGTTGACGATGGAGGATTGAAGAGAGAGGACTGAGTATTGAGGATTGAGTGTTGAGAATTGATGATTGAGTATTGAGATTTGATTATTGAAAATTGTGGATTGAGTATTGGACCATGAGAATTCAGGATACTATATTGTGTATTGAGAATTGAGGATTGATGGTTGAGTGTTGAGGATTGGTGGTTGAGGGTGGTGCTTTGATTATTGAGGATTGAGGATTGAGGATTGAGGATTGAAGATTGAGGATTGAAGATTGAGTATCGATGATTGAAGATTGAGGATTGAGGTTTGAGTGTTGACGATTGAGGACGAGGACTGACGGTCGAGGATTGAGGTTTGAGGATTGAGGATTGAGGATTGGGAACTGACGATTGAGGATTGAGGATTGAGCATTCAGGATTGAAGATTGAGGTCTGTGGATTGAGGATTGAAAATTGACGATTGGGGATTGTGGATTGAGGATTGAGGATTGAACATTGAGGACTGAGTGTTGAGGTTTGAGTGATGAGAATTGATGCTTGTGGATAGAGATTTAAAGGTTACAGATTCAGTATTGAGTATTGAAAACTGTGAATTGATGATATTCTATTGAGGATTGAGAATTGAAAACTGATTGTTGAGGACTGAGGTCTGAAGATTGAGGATTCAGGATTGAGGATTCAGAAATGAGGTTTGAGGACTGAGGATTGAGGATTGAAGATTGAGTACTGAGGATTGAAGATTGAGGATTGAGGATTGAGGATTGAGGATTGAGGATGAGGGCTGAGGGTTGAGGATTGAGGTTAGAGGACTGAGGACTGAGGATTCAGGATTGAGAATTGAGGATTGAGGATTGAGAATTGAGAATTGAGGATTGACGATTGAGTATTGAGCATTGAAGATTGAGGATTGAGGATTGAGGATTGAGGATTGAGGATTGAAGATTGAGGATTGAGGAATGAGGATTGAGGATTGAAGATTGAATATTGATGATTGAAGATTGAGGATTGAGGATTGAGGGTTGTGGATTTAGGACGAGGACTGAGGGTTGAGTATTGATGTTTGAGGTCTGAGGATTGAGGATTGAGGATTGAGAACTGAGGATTGAGGATTGAGAACTGAGGATTGAGGATTGAAGATTGAAGATTGAGGATTGGTTGTTGAGGATTGAAGAATGAGGACTGAGGGTCGAGGATTGAGGATTGAGGATTGAGTATTGAGGATTGCAGATTGAGGGTTGAGGATTGAGGATTGAGGATTGAGGATTGAGGATTGAGTATTGCGGATTGAGGATTGAAGATTGAAGATTGAGGATTGAGGACTGAGGATTAAAGATTGAGTATTGAGGATTGAAGATTGTGGATTGATGATTGAGGATTGAGGATTGAGGATTGAAGACTGTGGATTGGGTATTGGGGATTGAAGCTTGAGGATTGAGGATTGAGGATTGAGGATTGAGGATCGAGGATTGAGGATTGAGGATTGAGGATTGAAGATTGAGGATTGAGGGTTGAGGATTGAGGATTGAGGATTGAGGATTGAGGATTGAGGACTGAGGATTGAGGATTGAGGTGTGAGGATTGAGGATTGAGGATTGAGGATTGAGGATTGAGGATTGAGGATTGAAGATTGAGGATTGGGTATTGAGGATTGAACATTGAGGTTTGAGGATTGAGGTTTGAGGATTGAGGATTGAAGATTGAGTATTGAGGATTGAAGATTAAGGATTGAGGATTGAGGATTGAGGATTGAGGATGAGGGCTGAGGGTTGAGGATTGAGGTTTAAGGACTGAGGACTGAGGATTGAGGATTGAGAATTGAGGATGGAGGATTGAGGATTGAAGATTGAGGATTGGGTATTGAGGATTGAAGGATGAGGATTGAGGATTGAGGATTGAGGATTGAGGATTGAAGATTGAGTATTGAGGTTTGAAGACTGACGATTGAGGGTGGAGGATTGAGGATTGTGGATTGAGGATTGAGGATTCATGATTGAGTATTGAGGATTGAAGATTGAGGATTGAGGATTGAGGATTGAGGATTGAAGATTGAGGATTAAAGATTGAGTATTGAGGGTTGAAGATTGAGAATTGAGGATTGAGTATTGAACATTGAGGACTGAGTGTTGAGGGTTGAGTGATGAGAATTGATGTTTGTGGATAGAGATTTGAAGATTGCAGATTCAGTATTGAGTATTGAGAACTGTGAATTGAGGATATTCAATTGAGGATTGAGGATTGTCACCTGATTGTTCAGGACTGAGGGCTGAAGATTGAGGATTGAGGATTGAGGATTCAGAATTGAGGTTTGAGGACTGAGGATTGAGGATTGAAGATTGAGTACTGAGGATTGAAGATTGAGGATTGACGATTGAGGATTGAGGATTGAGGATGAGGGCTGAGGGTTGAGGATTGAGGTTTGAGGACTGAGGACTGAGGATTCAGGATTGAGAATTGAGGATTGAGGATTGAGAATTGAGGATTGAAGATTGAGTATTGAGGATTGAAAATTGAGAATTGAGGATTGAGGATTGAGGATTAAAGATTGAGGATAGGGTATTGAGGATTGAGGGTTGAGGATTGAAGATTGAGCATTGAGGATTGTGGATTGAGGATTGAGGATTGAAGATTGAGGTTTGGGGACTGAGCCTTGAGGGTTGAGGATCGAGGATTGAGGATTGAGGATTGAAGATTTAGGATTGGGTATTGAGGATTGAACATTGAGGATTGTTCATTGAGGTTTGAGGATTGAGGATTGAAGATTGAGTATTGAGGATTGAAGATTAAGGATTGAGGATTGAGGATTGAGGATTGAGGATTGAGGATTGAGGATTGAGGATTGAGGATTGAAGGTTGAGGATTGGGGACTGAGTGTTGAGTGTTGAGTGATGAGAATTGATGTTTGTGGATAGAGATTTGAAGATTGCAGATTGAGTATTGAGTATTGAAAGCTGTGAATTGATGATATTCTATTGAGGATTGAGAATTGACAACTGATTGTTGAGGACTGAGGTCTGAAAGTTGAGGATTCAGGATTGAGGTTTCATGATTGAGGTTTGAGGACTGAGGATTGAGGATTGAGGATTGAGGACTGAGGATTGAAGATTGAGGATTGAGGATTGAGGTTTGAGGACTGAGGATTGAGGATTGAGGATTGAGGACTGAGGATTGAGGATTGAGGAGTGAGGATTGAGGATTGAGGATAGAGGATTGAGGATTGAAGATTGAGGATTGGGTATTGAGGATTGAACATTGAGGATTGAACATTGAGGTTTGAGGATTGAGGATTGAAGATTGAGTATTGAGGATTGAAGATTAAGGATTGAGGATTGAGTATTGAGGATTGAGGATGAGGGCTGAGGGTTGAGGATTGGGGTTTAAGGACTGAGGACTGAGGATTGAGGATTGTGAATTGAGGATTGAGGATTGAGGGTTGAAGATTGAGGATTGGGTATTGAGGATTGAAGGATGAGGATTGAGGATTGAGGATTCAGGATTGAGGATTGAGGATTGAAGATTGAGTATTGAGGTTTGAAGACTGACGATTGAGGGTGTAGGATTGAGGATTGAGGATTGAGGATTGAGGATTCATGATTGTGTATTGAGGATTGAAGATTGAGGATTCAGAATTGAGGTTTGAGGACTGAGGATTGAGGATTGAGGGTTGAAGATTGAGTATTGAGGATTGAAGATTGAGGATTGAGGATTGAGAATTGGGGATTGAGGATTGAGGATTCAGGATGAGGACTGAGGGTTGAGGATTGAGGTTTAAGGACTGAGGACTGAGGATTGAGGATTGAGAATTGAGGATTGAGGATTGAGGAATGAAGACTGTGGATTGGGTATTGAGGATTGAAGATTGAGGATTGAGGATTTAGGATTGCGGATTGAGGATCGAGGATTGAGAATTGAGGATTGAAAATTGAGGATTGAGGATTGAGGGTTGAGGGTTGAGTATTGAGGATTGTGGATTGAAGATTGAATATTGATGATTGAAGATTGAGTATTGAGGGTGGAAGATTGAGAATTAAGGATTGAGTATTGAACATTGAGGACTGAGTGTTGAGTGTTGAGTGATGAGAATTGAAGTTTGTGGATAGAGATTTGAAGATTGCATATTTAGTATTGAGTATTGAAAACTGTGAATTGAGGGTATTGTATTGAGGATTGAGGATTGTCACCTGATTGTTCAGGACTGAGGGCTGGAGATTGAGGATTCAGGATTGAGGATTCAGAATTGAGGTTTGAGGACTGAGGATTGAGGATTGAGGGTTGAAGATTGAGTATTGAGGATTGAAGATTAAGGGTTGAGGATTGAGGATTGAACATTGAGGACTGACTGTTGAGTGTTGAGTGATGAGAATTGATGTTTGTGGATAGAGATTTGAAGATTGCAGAATTAGTATTGAGTATTGAAAACTGTGAATTGAGGGTATTCTATTGAGGATTGAGGATTGTCACCTGATTGTTCAGGACTGAGGGATGGAGATTGAGGATTCAGGGTTGAGGATTCAGAATTGAGGTTTGAGGACTGAGGATTGAGGATTGATGGGTGGAGATTGAGTATTGAGGATTGAAGATTGAGGATTGAGGATTGAGGATTGAGGATTGAGGATTGAAGATTGAGGATTGAGGATTGAGGATTGAGAATTGAGGGTTGAGGATTGAGGGTTGAAGATTGAGGGTTGGGTATTGAGGATTGAGGATTGAGGATTGAAGATTGAGCATTGAGGATTGAGGATTGAGGACTCAGGATAGAGGTTTGAGGACTGAGGATTGAGGATTGAGGATTGAAGATTGATTGTTGAGGATTGATGATTGAGGATTGAGGATTGAGGGTTGATGATTGGGGATTGAAGATTGAGGATAGGGGACTGAGTCTTGAGGGTTGAGTGATGAGAATTGATGTTTGTGGATAGAGATTTGGAGATTGCAGATTGAGTATTGCGTATGGAAAGCTCTGAGCTGAGGATATTCTAGTGATGATTGAGGATTGACAACTGATTGTTGAGGACTGAGGATTGAAGATTGAGTATTGAGGATTGAAGATTGAGGATTGAGGATTGAGGATTGAGGATTAAGGATTGAGTATTGAGGATTGAAGATTGAGGATTGATGATTGAGGATTGAGGATTGAGGATTGAGGATGGAGGATTGAGGATTGAGTATTGAGGACTGAGCATTGAGGATGAAGGCTGAGGGTTGAGGATTGAGGTTTGAGGGCTGAGGACTGAGGATTGATGATTGAGAATTGAGGATTGAGGATTGAGTATAGAAGATTGAGGATTGGGTACTGAGGACTGAAGAATGAGGATTGTGGATTGAGGATTGAGGATTGAGGAATGAAGAATGAGGATTGAGGATTGAGGATTGAGGATTGAAGATTGAGGATTGAGGAATGAAGATTGAGGATTGAGGATTGAGTTTTGAGGATTGAGGATTGAAGATTGAGGATTGAGGATTGAGGATTCAGAATTGAGGTTTGAGCACTGAGGATTGAGGACTGAAGATTGAGTACTGAGGATTGAAGATTGAGGATTGACGATTGAGGATTGAGGATTGAGGATTGAGGATGAGGGCTGAGGGTTGAGGATTGAGGTTTGAGGTCTGAGGACTGAGGATTCAGGATTGAGAACTGAGGATTGAGGATTCAGAATTGAGGATTGAAGATTGAGTATTGAGGATTGAAGATTGAGAATTGAGGATTGAGGATTGAGTATTGTGGATTGAGGATTGAGGATTGAAGATTGAGGTTTGGGGACTGAGCGTTGAGGGTTGAGGATCGAGGATTGAGGATTGAGGATTGAAGATTGAGGGTTGGGTATTGAGGATTGAACATTGAGGGTTGAACATTGAGGTTTGAGGATTGAGGATTGAAGATTGAGTATTGAGGATTGAAGATTAAGGATTGAGGATTGAGGATTGAGGATTGAGGATTGAGGATTGAGGATTGAGGATTGAGGATTGAAGATTGAGGATTGGGGACTGAGTGTTGAGTGTTGAGTGATGAGAATTGATGTTTGTGGATAGAGATTTGAAGATTGCAGATTGACTATTGAGTATTGAAAGCTGTGAATTGAGGGTATTCTATTGAGGATTGAGGATTGTCACCTGATTGTTCAGGACTGAGGGCTGGAGATTGAGGATTCAGGATTGAGGATTCAGAATAGAGGTTTGAGGACTGAGGATTGAGGATTGAGGGTTGAAGATTGAGTATTGAGGATTGAAGATTGAGGATTGAGGATTGAGGATTGAGGATTGAGGATTGAGGATTCAGGATGAGGGCTGAGGGTTGAGGATTGAGGTTTAAGGACTGAGGACTGAGGATTGAGGATTGAGAATTGAGGATTGAGGATTGAGGATTGAAGACTGTGGATTGGGTATTGCGGATTGAAGATTGAGGATTGAGGATTTAGGATTGCGGATTGAGGATCGAGGATTGAGAATTGAGGATAGAAGATTGAGGATTGAGGATTGAGGGTTGAGGGTTGAGTATTGAGGATTGTGGATTGAAGATTGAGGATTGAGTATTGAGGATTAAAGATTGAGTATTGAGGGTGGAAGATTGAGAATTGAGGATTGAGGATTGAACATTGAGGACTGAGTGTTGAGTGTTGAGTGATGAGAATTGAAGTTTGTGGATAGAGATTTGAAGATTGAATATTTAGTATTGAGTATTGAAAACTGTGAATTGAGGGTATTGTATTGAGGATTGAGGATTGTCACCTGATTGTTCAGGACTGAGGGCTGGAGATTGAGGATTCAGGATTGAGGATTCAGAATTGAGGTTTGAGGACTGAGGATTGAGGATTGAGGGTTGAAGATTGAGTATTGAGGATTGAAGATTAAGGATTGAGGATTGAGGATTGAACATTGAGGACTGAGAGTTGAGTGTTGAGTGATGAGAATTGATGTTTGTGGATAGAGATTTGAAGATTGCAGATTTAGTTTTGAGTATTGAAAACTGTGAATTGAGGGTATTCTATTGAGGATTGAGGATTGTCACCTGATTGTTCAGGACTGAGGGCTGGAGACTGAGGATTCAGGGTTGAGGATTCAGAATTGAGGTTTGAGGACTGAGGATTGAGGATTGAGGGGTGGAGATTGAGTATTGAGGGTTGAAGATTGAGGATTGAGGATTGAGGATTGAGGATTGAGGATTGAAGATTGAGGATTGAGGATTGAGGATTGAGAATTGAGGATTGAGTATTGAGGGTTGAAGATTGAGGGTTGGGTATTGAGGATTGAGGATTGAGGATTGAAGATTGAGCATTGAGGATTGAGGATTGAGGATTCAGGATTGAGGTTTGAGGACTGAGGATTGACGATTGAGGATTGAAGATTGATTGTTGAGGATTGAAGATTGAGGATTGAGGATTGAGTGTTGATGATTGGGGATTGAAGATTGAGGATAGGGGACTGAGTCTTGAGGGTTGAGTGATGAGAATTGATGTTTGTGGATAGCGATTTGGAGATTGCAGATTGAGTATTGCGTATGGAAAGCTCTGAGCTGAGGATATTCTAGTGATGATTGAGGATTGACAACTGATTGTTGAGGACTGAGGGTTGAAGATTGAGGATTCAGGATTGAAGATTCAGGATTGTGGTTTGAGGACTGAGGATTGGGGATTGAGGATTGAGGATTGAGGATTGAGGATTGAGGATTGAAGATTGAGGATTGGGTATTGAGGATTGAACATTGAGGATTGAGGATTGAGGATTGAGGATTGAGGATTGAGGATTGAGGATTGAAGATTGAATATTGATGATTGAAGATTGAGGATTGAGGATTGAGGGTTGTGGATTGAGAACGAGGACTGAGGGTTGAGTATTGATGTTTGAGGTCTGAGGATTGAGGATTGAGGATTGAGAATTGAGGATTGAGGATTGAAGATTGAAGATTGAGGATTGGTTATTGAGGATTGAAGAATGAGGACTGAGGGTTGAGGATTGAGGATTGAGGATTGAAGATTCAGTATTGAGGATTGAAGATTGAGGATTGAGGATTGAGGATTGAGGATTAAAGATTGAGTATTGAGGATTGAAGATTGAGGATTGATGATTGAGGATTGAGGATTGATGATTGAGGATGTAGGATTGAGGATTGAGTATTGAGGACTGAGCATTGAGGATGAAGGCTGAGGGTTGAGGGTTGAGGATTGTGGTTTGAGGGCTGAGGACTGAGGATTGCTGATTGAGAATTGAGGATTGAGGATTGAGGATTGAAGATTGAGGATTGGGTATTGAGGATTGAACATTGAGGATTGAGGATTGAGGATTGAGGATTGAAAATTGAGGATTGAGGATTGAAGATTGAATATTGATGATTGAAGATTGAGGATTGAGGATTGAGTGTTGTGGATTGAGAACGAGGACTGAGGGTTGAGTATTGATGTTTGAGGTCTGAGGATTGAGGATTGAGGATTGAGAATTGAGGATTGAGGATTGAAGAATGAAGATTGAGGATTGGTTATTGAGGATTGAAGAATGAGGACTGAGGGTTGAGGATTGAGGATTGAGGATTGAAGATTGAGTATTGAGGATTGAAGATTGAGGATTGAGGATTGAGGATTGAGGATTAAGGATTGAGTATTGAGGATTGAAGATTGAGGATTGATGATTGAGGATTGAGGATTGAGGATTGAGGATGGAGGATTGAGGATTGAGTATTGAGGACTGAGCAATGAGGATGAAGGCTGAGGGTTGAGGATTGAGGTTTGAGGGCTGAGGACTGAGGATTGATGATTGAGAATTGAGGATTGAGGATTGAGTATAGAAGATTGAGGATTGGGTACTGAGGACTGAAGAATGAGGATTGTGGATTGAGGATTGAGGATTGAGGAATGAAGAATGAGGATTGAGGATTGAGGATTGAGGATTGAAGATTGAGGATTGAGGAATGAAGATTGAGGATTGAGGATTGAGTTTTGAGGATTGAGGATTGAAGATTGAGGATTGAGGATTGAGGATTCAGAATTGAGGTTTGAGCACTGAGGATTGAGGACTGAAGATTGAGTACTGAGGATTGAAGATTGAGGATTGACGATTGAGGATTGAGGATTGAGGATTGAGGATGAGGGCTGAGGGTTGAGGATTGAGGTTTGAGGTCTGAGGACTGAGGATTCAGGATTGAGAACTGAGGATTGAGGATTCAGAATTGAGGATTGAAGATTGAGTATTGAGGATTGAAGATTGAGAATTGAGGATTGAGGATTGAGTATTGTGGATTGAGGATTGAGGATTGAAGATTGAGGTTTGGGGACTGAGCGTTGAGGGTTGAGGATCGAGGATTGAGGATTGAGGATTGAAGATTGAGGGTTGGGTATTGAGGATTGAACATTGAGGGTTGAACATTGAGGTTTGAGGATTGAGGATTGAAGATTGAGTATTGAGGATTGAAGATTAAGGATTGAGGATTGAGGATTGAGGATTGAGGATTGAGGATTGAGGATTGAGGATTGAGGATTGAAGATTGAGGATTGGGGACTGAGTGTTGAGTGTTGAGTGATGAGAATTGATGTTTGTGGATAGAGATTTGAAGATTGCAGATTGACTATTGAGTATTGAAAGCTGTGAATTGAGGGTATTCTATTGAGGATTGAGGATTGTCACCTGATTGTTCAGGACTGAGGGCTGGAGATTGAGGATTCAGGATTGAGGATTCAGAATAGAGGTTTGAGGACTGAGGATTGAGGATTGAGGGTTGAAGATTGAGTATTGAGGATTGAAGATCGAGGATTGAGGATTGAGGATTGAGGATTGAGGATTGAGGATTCAGGATGAGGGCTGAGGGTTGAGGATTGAGGTTTAAGGACTGAGGACTGAGGATTGAGGATTGAGAATTGAGGATTGAGGATTGAGGATTGAAGACTGTGGATTGGGTATTGCGGATTGAAGATTGAGGATTGAGGATTTAGGATTGCGGGTTGAGGATCGAGGATTGAGAATTGAGGATTGAGAATTGAGGATTGAGTATTGAGGGTTGAAGATTGAGGGTTGGGTATTGAGGATTGAGGATTGAGGATTGAAGATTGAGCATTGAGGATTGAGGATTGAGGATTCAGGATTGAGGTTTGAGGACTGAGGATTGACGATTGAGGATTGAGGATTGAGGATTGAGGATTGAGGATTGAGGATTGAGGATTGAAGATTGAGGATTGAGGATTGAGGATTGAGGATTGAGAATTGAGAATTGAGGATTGAGGATTGAGTATAGAAGATTGAGGATTGGGTATTGAGGATTGAAGACTGTGGATTGGGTATTGCGGATTGAAGATTGAGGATTGAGGATTTAGGATTGCGGATTGAGGATCGAGGATTGAGAATTGAGGATAGAAGATTGAGGATTGAGGATTGAGGGTTGAGGGTTGAGTATTGAGGATTGTGGATTGAAGATTGAGGATTGAGTATTGAGGATTAAAGATTGAGTATTGAGGGTGGAAGATTGAGAATTGAGGATTGAGGATTGAACATTGAGGACTGAGTGTTGAGTGTTGAGTGATGAGAATTGAAGTTTGTGGATAGAGATTTGAAGATTGAATATTTAGTATTGAGTATTGAAAACTGTGAATTGAGGGTATTGTATTGAGGATTGAGGATTGTCACCTGATTGTTCAGGACTGAGGGCTGGAGATTGAGGATTCAGGATTGAGGATTCAGAATTGAGGTTTGAGGACTGAGGATTGAGGATTGAGGGTTGAAGATTGAGTATTGAGGATTGAAGATTAAGGATTGAGGATTGAGGATTGAACATTGAGGACTGAGTGTTGAGTGTTGAGTGATGAGAATTGATGTTTGTGGATAGAGATTTGAAGATTGCAGATTTAGTTTTGAGTATTGAAAACTGTGAATTGAGGGTATTCTATTGAGGATTGAGGATTGTCACCTGATTGTTCAGGACTGAGGGCTGGAGACTGAGGATTCAGGGTTGAGGATTCAGAATTGAGGTTTGAGGACTGAGGATTGAGGATTGAGGGGTGGAGATTGAGTATTGAGGGTTGACGATTGAGGATTGAGGATTGAGGATTGAGGATTGAGGATTGAAGATTGAGGATTGAGGATTGAGGATTGAGAATTGAGGATTGAGTATTGAGGGTTGAAGATTGAGGGTTGGGTATTGAGGATTGAGGATTGAGGATTGAAGATTGAGCATTGAGGATTGAGGATTGAGGATTCAGGATTGAGGTTTGAGGACTGAGGATTGACGATTGAGGATTGAAGATTGATTGTTGAGGATTGAAGATTGAGGATTGAGGATTGAGGGTTGATGATTGGGGATTGAAGATTGAGGATAGGGGACTGAGTGTTGAGGGTTGAGTGATGAGAATTGATGTTTGTGGATAGAGATTTGGAGATTGCAGATTGAGTATTGCGTATGGAAAGCTCTGAGCTGAGGATATTCTAGTGATGATTGAGGATTGACAACTGATTGTTGAGGACTGAGGGTTGAAGATTGAGGATTCAGGATTAAAGATTCAGGATTGTGGTTTGAGGACTGAGGATTGGGGATTGAGGATTGAGGATTGAGGATTGAGGATTGAGGATTGAAGATTGAGGATTGGGTATTGAGGATTGAACATTGAGGATTGAGGATTGAGGATTGAGGATTGAGGATTGAGGATTGAAGGTTGAATATTGATGATTGAAGATTGAGGATTGAGGATTGAATGTTGTGGATTGAGGACGAGGACTGAGGGTTGAGTATTGATGTTTGAGGTCTGAGGATTGAGGATTGAAGATTGAGAATTGAGGATTGAGGATTGAAGATTGAAGATTGAGGATTGGTTATTGAGGATTGAAGAATGAGGACTGAGGGTTGAGGATTGAGGATTGAGGATTGAAGATTGAGTATTGAGGAATGAAGATTGAGGATTGATAATTGAGGATTGAGGATTGAGGATTGAGGATGGAGGATTGAGGATTGAGTATTGAGGACTGAGCATTGAGGATGATGGCTGAGGGTTGAGGATTGAGGTTTGAGGGCTGAGGATTGAGGAATGAAGATTGAGGATTGAGGATTGAGTTTTGAGGATTGAGGATTGAAGATTGAGGATTGGGGACTGAGTGTTGAGGGTTGAGTGATGAGAATTGATGTTTGTGGATAGAGATTTGAAGATTGCAGATTGGGTATTGCGTATGGAAAACTCTGAACTGAGGATATTCTAGTGAAGATTGAGGATTGACAACTGGTTGTTGAGGACTGAGGGCTGAAGATTGAGGATTCAGGATTGAGGATTCAGGATTGTGGTTTGAGGACTGAGGATTGAGGATTGAGGAGTGAGGATTGAGGATTGAGGATTGAGGATTGAGGATTGAAGATTGAGGATTGGGTATTGAGGATTGAACATTGAGGATTGAACATTGAGGTTTGAGAGTTGAGGATTCAAGATTGAGTATTGAGGATTGAAGATTAAGGATTGAGGATTGAGGATTGAGGATTGAGGATGAGGGCTGAGGGTTGAGGTTTGATGTTTAAGGACTGAGGACTGAGGATTGAGGATTGAGAAATGAGGATTGAGGATTGAGGAATGAAGACTGTGGATTGGGTATTGAGGATTGAAGATTGAGGATTGAGGATTTAGGATTGCGGATTGAGGATCGAGGATTGAGAATTGAGGATTGAAGATTGAGGGTTGAGGATTGAGGGTTGAGGGTTGAGTATTGAGGATTGTGAATTGAAGATTGAGGATTGAGTATTGAGGATTAAAGATTGAGTATTGAGGGTGGAAGATTGAGAATTGAGGATTGAGGATTGAACATTGAGGACTGAGTGTTGAGAGTTGAGTGATGAGAATTGAAGTTTGTGGATAGAGATTTGAAGATTGCATATTTAGTATTGAGTATTGAAAACTGTGAATTGAGGGTATTGTATTGAGGATTGAGGACTGTCACCTGATTGTTCAGGACTGAGGGCTGGAGATTGAGGATTCAGGATTGGGGATTCAGAATTGAGGTTTGAGGACTGAGGATTGAGGATTGAGGGTTGAAGATTGAGTATTGAGGATTGAAGATTAAGGGTTGAGGATTGAGGATTGAACATTGAGGTCTGACTGTTGAGTGTTGAGTGATGAGAATTGATGTTTGTGGATAGAGATTTGAAGATTGCAGAATTAGTATTGAGTATTGAAAACTGTGAATTGAGGGTATTCTATTGAGGATTGAGGATTGTCACCTGATTGTTCAGGACTGAGGGATGGAGATTGAGGATTCAGGGTTGAGGATTCAGAATTGAGGTTTGAGGACTGAGGATTGAGGATTGATGGGTGGAGATTGAGTATTGAGGATTGAAGATTGAGGATTGAGGATTGAGGATTGAGGATTGAGGATTGAAGATTGAGGATTGAGGATTGAGGATTGAGAATTGAGGGTTGAGGATTGAGGGTTGAAGATTGAGGGTTGGGTATTGAGGATTGAGGATTGAGGATTGAAGATTGAGCATTGAGGATTGAGGATTCAGGACTCAGGATTGAGGTTTGAGGACTGAGGATTGAGGATTGAGGATTGAAGATTGATTGTTGAGGATTGAAGATTGAGGATTGAGGATTGAGGGTTGATGATTGGGGATTGAAGATTGAGGATAGGGGACTGAGTCTTGAGGGTTGTGTGATGAGAATTGATGTTTGTGGATAGAGATTTGGAGAATGCAGATTGAGTATTGCGTATGGAAAGCTCTGAGCTGAGGATATTCTAGTGATGATTGAGGATTGACAACTGATTGTTGAGGACTGAGGGTTGAAGGTTGAGGATTCAGGATTGAAGATTCAGGATTGTGGTTTGAGGACTGAGGATTGGGGATTGAGGATTGAGGATTGAGGATTGAGGATTGAGGATTGAAGATTGAGGATTGGGTATTGAGGATTGAACATTGAGGATTGAGGATTGAGGATTGAGGATTGAGGATTGAGGATTGAGGATTGAAGATTGAATATTGATGATTGAAGATTGAGGATTGAGGATTGAGGGTTGTGGATTGAGAACGAGGACTGAGGGTTGAGTATTGATGTTTGAGGTCTGAGGATTGAGGATTGAGGATTGAGAATTGAGGATTGAGGATTGAAGATTGAAGATTGAGGATTGGTTATTGAGGATTGAAGAATGAGGACTGTGGGTTGAGGATTGAGGATTGAGGATTGAAGATTGAGTATTGAGGATTGAAGATTGAGGATTGAGGATTGAGGATTGAGGATTAAAGATTGAGTATTGAGGATTGAAGATTGAGGATTGATGATTGAGGATTGAGGATTGAGGATTGAGGATGGAGGATTGAGGATTGAGTATTGAGGACTGAGCATTGACGATGAAGGCTGAGGGTTGAGGATTGAGGTTTGAGGGCTGAGGACTGAGGATTGATGATTGAGAATTGAGGATTGAGGATTGAGTATAGAAGATTGAGTATTGGGTACTGAGGACTGAAGAATGAGGATTGTGGATTGAGGATTGAGGATTGAGGAATGAAGAATGAGGATTGAGGATTGAGGATTGAGGAATGAAGAATGAGGATTGAGGATTGAGGATTGAGGATTGAAGATTGAGGATTGAGGAATGATGATTGAGGATTGAGGATTGAGTTTTGAGGATTGAGGATTGAAGATTGAGGATTGGGGACTGAGTGTTGAGGGTTGAGTGATGAGAATTGATGTTTGTGGATAGAGATTTGAAGATTGCAGATTGAGTATTGCGTATGGAAAACTCTGAACTGAGGATATTCTAGTGAGGATTGAGGATTGTCAGCTGATTGTTCAGGACTGAGGGCTGGAGATTGAGGATTCAGGGTTGAGGATTCAGAGTTGAGGTTTGAGGACTGAGGATTGAGGATTGAGGGGTGGAGATTGAGTATTGAGGATTGAAGATTGAGGATTGAGGATTGACGATTGAGGATTGAGGATTGAAGATTGAGGATTGAGGATTGAGGATTGAGAATTGAGGATTGAACATTGAGGATTGAGAGTTGAGGATTCAAGATTGAGTATTGAGGATTGAAGATTAAGGATTGAGGATTGAGGATTGAGGATTGACGAGTGAAGATTGAGGATTGAGGATTGAGGATTGAGGATTGAAGATTGAGGATTGGGTATTGAGGATTGAACATTGAGGATTGAGGATTGAGGATTGAGGTTTGAGGATTGAGGATTGAAGATTGAATATTGATGATTGAAGATTGAGGATTGAGGATTGAGGGTTGTGGATTGAGGACGAGGACTGAGGGTTGAGTATTGATGTTTGAGGTCTGAGGATTGAGGATTGAGGATTGAGAATTGAGGATTGAGGATTGAAGATTGAAGATTGAGGATTGGGTACTGAGGACTGAAGAATGAGGATTGTGGATTGAGGATTGAGGATTGAGGAATGAAGAATGAGGATTGAGGATTGAGGATTGAGGATTGAAGATTGAGGATTGAGGAATGAAGATTGAGGATTGAGGATTGAGTTTTGAGGATTGAGGATTGAAGATTGAGGATTGAGGATTGAGGATTCAGAATTGAGGTTTGAGCACTGAGGATTGAGGATTGAAGATTGAGTACTGAGGATTGAAGATTGAGGATTGACGATTGAGGATTGAGGATTGAGGATGAGGGCTGAGGGTTGAGGATTGAGGTTTGAGGTCTGAGGACTGAGGATTCAGGATTGAGAACTGAGGATTGAGGATTCAGAATTGAGGATTGAAGATTGAGTATTGAGGATTGAAGATTGAGAATTGAGGATTGAGGATTGAGTATTGTGGATTGAGGATTGAGGATTGAAGATTGAGGTTTGGGGACTGAGCGTTGAGGGTTGAGGATCGAGGATTGAGGATTGAGGATTGAAGATTGAGGATTGGGTATTGAGGATTGAACATTGAGGATTGAACATTGAGGTTTGAGGATTGAGGATTGAAGATTGAGTATTGAGGATTGAAGATTAAGGATTGAGGATTGAGGATTGAGGATTGAGGATTGAGGATTGAGGATTGAGGATTGAGGATTGAAGATTGAGGATTGGGGACTGAGTGTTGAGTGTTGAGTGATGAGAATTGATGGTGGTGGATAGAGATTTGAAGATTGCAGATTGACTATTGAGTATTGAAAGCTGTGAATTGAGGGTATTCTATTGAGGATTGAGGATTGTCACCTGATTGTTCAGGACTGAGGGCTGGAGATTGAGGATTCAGGATTGAGGATTCAGAATAGAGGTTTGAGGACTGAGGATTGAGGATTGAGGGTTGAAGATTGAGTATTGAGGATTGAAGATTGAGGATTGAGGATTGAGGATTGAGGATTGAGGATTGAGGATTCAGGATGAGGGCTGAGGGTTGAGGATTGAGGTTTAAGGACTGAGGACTGAGGATTGAGGATTGAGAATTGAGGATTGAGGATTGAGGATTGAAGACTGTGGATTGGGTATTGCGGATTGAAGATTGAGGATTGAGGATTTAGGATTGCGGATTGAGGATCGAGGATTGAGAATTGAGGATAGAAGATTGAGGATTGAGGATTGAGGGTTGAGGGTTGAGTATTGAGGATTGTGGATTGAAGATTGAGGATTGAGTATTGAGGATTAAAGATTGAGTATTGAGGGTGGAAGATTGAGAATTGAGGATTGAGGATTGAACATTGAGGACTGAGTGTTGAGTGTTGAGTGATGAGAATTGAAGTTTGTGGATAGAGATTTGAAGATTGAATATTTAGCATTGAGTATTGAAAACTGTGAATTGAGGGTATTGTATTGAGGATTGAGGATTGTCACCTGATTGTTCAGGACTGAGGGCTGGAGATTGAGGATTCAGGATTGAGGATTCAGAATTGAGGTTTGAGGACTGAGGATTGAGGATTGAGGGTTGAAGATTGAGTATTGAGGATTGAAGATTAAGGATTGAGGATTGAGGATTGAACATTGAGGACTGAGTGTTGAGTGTTGAGTGATGAGAATTGATGTTTGTGGATAGAGATTTGAAGATTGCAGATTTAGTTTTGAGTATTGAAAACTGTGAATTGAGGGTATTCTATTGAGGATTGAAGATTGTCACCTGATTGTTCAGGACTGAGGGCTGGAGATTGAGGATTCAGGGTTGAGGATTCAGAATTGAGGTTTGAGGACTGAGGATTGAGGATTGAGGGGTGGAGATTGAGTATTGAGGATTGAAGACTGAGGATTGAGGATTGAGGATTGAGGATTGAGGATTGAAGATTGAGGATTGAGGATTGAGGATTGAGAATTGAGGATTGAGTATTGAGGGTTGAAGATTGAGGGTTGGGTATTGAGGATTGAGGATTGAGGATTGAAGATTGAGCATTGAGGATTGAGGATTGAGGATTCAGGATTGAGGTTTGAGGACTGAGGATTGACGATTGAGGATTGAAGATTGATTGTTGAGGATTGAAGATTGAGGATTGAGGATTGAGGGTTGATGATTGGGGATTGAAGATTGAGGATAGGGGACTGAGTGTTGAGGGTTGAGTGATGAGAATTGATGTTTGTGGATAGAGATTTGGAGAATGCAGATTGAGTATTGCGTATGGAAAGCTCTGAGCTGAGGATATTCTAGTGATGATTGAGGATTGACAACTGATTGTTGAGGACTGAGGGTTGAAGATTGAGGATTCAGGATTAAAGATTCAGGATTGTGGTTTGAGGACTGAGGATTGGGGATTGAGGATTGAGGATTGAGGATTGAGGATTGAGGATTGAAGATTGAGGATTGGGTATTGAGGATTGAACATTGAGGATTGAGGATTGAGGATTGAGGATTGAAGGTTGATTATTGATGATTGAAGATTGAGGATTGAGGATTGAGGGTTGTGGATTGAGGACGAGGACTGAGGGTTGAGTATTGATGATTGAGGTCTGAGGATTGAGGATTGAAGATTGAGAATTGAGGATTGAGGATTGAAGATTGAAGATTGAGGATTGGTTATTGAGGATTGAAGAATGAGGACTGAGGGTTGAGGATTGAGGATCGAGGATTGAAGATTGAGTATTGAGGAATGAAGATTGAGGATTGATAATTGAGGATTGAGGATTGAGGATTGAGGATGGAGGATTGAGGATTGAGTATTGAGGACTGAGCATTGAGGATGATGGCTGAGGGTTGAGGATTGAGGTTTGAGGGCTGAGGACTGAGGATTGAGTATTGAGAATTGAGGATTGAGGATTGAGTATAGAAGATTGAGGATTGGGTATTGAGGATTGAAGAATGAGGATTGTGGATTGAGGATTGAGGATTGAGGAATGAAGAATGAGGATTGAGGATTGAGGATTGAGGATTAAAGATTGAGGATTGAGGAATGAAGATTGAGGATTGAGGATTGAGTTTTGAGGATTGAGGATTGAAGATTGAGGATTGGGGACTGAGTGTTGAGGGTTGAGTGATGAGAATTGATGTTTGTGGATAGAGATTTGAAGATTGCAGATTGGGTATTGCGTATGGAAAACTCTGAACTGAGGATATTCTAGTGAAGATTGAGGATTGACAACTGGTTGTTGAGGACTGAGGGCTGAAGATTGAGGATTCAGGATTGAGGATTCAGGATTGTGGTTTGAGGACTGAGGATTGAGGATTGAGGAGTGAGGATTGAGGATTGAGGATTGAGGATTGAGGATTGAAGATTGAGGATTGGGTATTGAGGATTGAACATTGAGGATTGAACATTGAGGTTTGAGAGTTGAGGATTCAAGATTGAGTATTGAGGATTGAAGATTAAGGATTGAGGATTGAGGATTGAGGATTGAGGATGAGGGCTGAGGGTTGAGGTTTGATGTTTAAGGACTGAGGACTGAGGATTGAGGATTGAGAAATGAGGATTGAGGATTGAGGAATGAAGACTGTGGATTGGGTATTGAGGATTGAAGATTGAGGATTGAGGATTTAGGATTGCGGATTGAGGATCGAGGATTGAGAATTGAGGATTGAAGATTGAGGGTTGAGGATTGAGGGTTGAGGGTTGAGTATTGAGGATTGTGAATTGAAGATTGAGGATTGAGTATTGAGGATTAAAGATTGAGTATTGAGGGTGGAAGATTGAGAATTGAGGATTGAGGATTGAACATTGAGGACTGAGTGTTGAGAGTTGAGTGATGAGAATTGAAGTTCGTGGATAGAGATTTGAAGATTGCATATTTAGTATTGAGTATTGAAAACTGTGAATTGAGGGTATTGTATTGAGGATTGAGGATTGTCACCTGATTGTTCAGGACTGAGGGCTGGAGATTGAGGATTCAGGATTGGGGATTCAGAATTGAGGTTTGAGGACTGAGGATTGAGGATTGAGGGTTGAAGATTGAGTATTGAGGATTGAAGATTAAGGGTTGAGGATTGAGGATTGAACATTGAGGACTGACTGTTGAGTGTTGAGTGACGAGAATTGATGTTTGTGGATAGAGATTTGAAGATTGCAGAATTAGTATTGAGTATTGAAAACTGTGAATTGAGGGTATTCTATTGAGGATTGAGGATTGTCACCTGATTGTTCAGGACTGAGGGATGGAGATTGAGGATTCAGGGTTGAGGATTCAGAATTGAGGTTTGAGGACTGAGGATTGAGGATTGATGGGTGGAGATTGAGTATTGAGGATTGAAGATTGAGGATTGAGGATATAGGATTGAGGATTGAGGATTGAAGATTGAGGATTGAGGATTGAGGATTGAGAATTGAGGGTTGAGGATTGAGGGTTGAAGATTGAGGGTTGGGTATTGAGGATTGAGGATTGAGGATTGAAGATTGAGCATTGAGGATTGAGGATTCAGGACTCAGGATTGAGGTTTGAGGACTGAGGATTGAGGATTGAGGATTGAAGATTGATTGTTGAGGATTGAAGATTGAGGATTGAGGATTGAGGGTTGATGATTGGGGATTGAAGATTGAGGATAGGGGACTGAGTCTTGAGGGTTGAGTGATGAGAATTGATGTTTGTGGATAGAGATTTGGAGAATGCAGATTGAGTATTGCGTATGGAAAGCTCTGAGCTGAGGATATTCTAGTGATGATTGAGGATTGACAACTGATTGTTGAGGACTGAGGGTTGAAGGTTGAGGATTCAGGATTGAAGATTCAGGATTGTGGTTTGAGGACTGAGGATTGGGGATTGAGGATTGAGGATTGAGGATTGAGTATTGAGGATTGAAGATTGAGGATTGATGATTGAGGATTGAGGATTGAGGATTGAGGATGGAGGATTGAGGATTGAGTATTGAGGACTGAGCATTGACGATGAAGGCTGAGGGTTGAGGATTGAGGTTTGAGGGCTGAGGACTGAGGATTGATGATTGAGAATTGAGGATTGAGGATTGAGTATAGAAGATTGAGGATTGGGTACTGAGGACTGAAGAATGAGGATTGTGGATTGAGGATTGAGGATTGAGGAATGAAGAATGAGGATTGAGGATTGAGGATTGAGGAATGAAGAATGAGGATTGAGGATTGAGGATTGAGGATTGAAGATTGAGGATTGAGGAATGAAGATTGAGGATTGAGGATTGAGTTTTGAGGATTGAGGATTGAAGATTGAGGATTGGGGACTGAGTGTTGAGGGTTGAGTGATGAGAATTGATGTTTGCGGATAGAGATTTGAAGATTGCAGATTGAGTATTGCGTATGGAAAACTCTGAACTGAGGATATTCTAGTGAGGATTGAGGATTGTCAGCTGATTGTTCAGGACTGAGGGCTGGAGATTGAGGATTCAGGGTTGAGGATTCAGAATTGAGGTTTGAGGACTGAGGATTGAGGATTGAGGGGTGGAGATTGAGTATTGAGGATTGAAGATTGAGGATTGAGGATTGAGGATTGAGGATTGAGGATTGAAGATTGAGGATTCAGGATTGAGGATTGAGAATTGACGATTGAACATTGAGGTTTGAGAGTTGAGGATTCAAGATTGAGTATTGAGGATTGAAGATTAAGGATTGAGGATTGAGGATTGAGGATTGAGGAGTGAAGATTGAGGATTGAGGATTGAGGATTGAGGATTGAAGATTGAGGATTGGGTATTGAGGATTGAACATTGAGGATTGAGGATTGAGGATTGAGGTTTGAGGATTGAGGATTGAAGATTGAATATTGATGATTGAAGATTGAGGATTGAGGATTGAGTGTTGTGGATTGAGGACGAGGACTGAGGGTTGAGTATTGATGTTTGAGGTCTGAGGATTGAGGATTGAGGATTGAGAATTGAGGATTGAGGATTGAAGATTGAAGATTGAGGATTGGTTATTGAGGATTGAAGAATGAGGACTGAGGGTTGAGGATTGAGGATTGAGGATTGAAGATTGAGTATTGAGGATTGAAGATTGAGGATTGAGGATTGAGGATTGAGGATTAAAGATTGAGTATTGAGGATTGAAGATTGAGGATTGATGATTGAGGATTGAGGATTGAGGATTGAGGAGTGAGGATTGAGGATTGAGGATTGAGGATTGAGGATTGAAGATTGAGGATTGGGTATTGAGGATTGAACATTGAGGATTGAACATTGAGGTTTGAGAGTTGAGGATTCAAGATTGAGTATTGAGGATTGAAGATTAAGGATTGAGGATTGAGGATTGAGGATTGAGTATGAGGGCTGAGGGTTGAGGTTTGATGTTTAAGGACTGAGGACTGAGGATTGAGGATTGAGAATTGAGGATTGAGGATTGAGGGTTGAAGATTGAGGATTGGGTATTGAGGATTGAAGAATGAGGATTGAGGATTGAGGATTGAGTATTGAGGATTGAAGATCGAGACTTGAGGTTTGATGACTGACGATTGAGGGTGGAGGATTGAGGATTGAGGATTGAAGATTGAGGATTGGGGACCGAGTCTTGAGGTTTGAGTGATGAGAATTGATGTTTGTGGATAGAGATTTAAAGATTACAGATTCAGTATTGAGTATTGAAAACTGTGAATTGATGATATTCTATTGAGGATTGAGAATTGATAACTGATTGTTGAGGACTGAGATCTGAAGATTGAGGATTCAGGATTGAGGATTCAGGATTGAGGTTTGAGGACTGAGGATTGAGGATTGAGGATTGAGGATTGAGGATTGAGTATTGAGGATTGAGAATTGAGGATTGAGGATTGAGGATTGAGGATTGAGGATTGAGGATTAAAGATTGAGTATTGAGGATTGAAGATTGAGGATTGATGATTGAGGATTGAGGATTGAGGATTGAGGAGTGAGGATTGAGGATTGAGGATTGAGGATTGAGGATTGAAGATTGAGGATTGGGTATTGAGGATTGAACATTGAGGATTGAACATTGAGGTTTGAGAGTTGAGGATTCAAGATTGAGTATTGAGGATTGAAGATTAAGGATTGGGGATTGAGGATTGAGGTTGAGTATGACGGCTGAGGGTTGAGGTTTGATGTTTAAGGACTGAGGACTGAGGATTGAGGATTGAGAATTGAGGATTGAGGATTGAGGATTGAAGATTGAGGATTGGGTATTGAGGATTGAAGAATGAGGATTGAGGATTGAGGATTGAGTATTGAGGATTGAAGATTGAGAATTGAGGTTTGATGACTGACGATTGAGGGTGGAGGATTGAGGATTGAGGATTGAAGATTGAGGATTGGGGACCGAGTCTTGAGGTTTGAGTGATGAGAATTGATGTTTGTGGATAGAGATTTAAAGATTACAGATTCAGTATTGAGTATTGAAAACTGTGAATTGATGATATTCTATTGAGGATTGAGAATTGATAACTGATTGTTGAGGACTGAGATCTGAAGATTGAGGATTCAGGATTGAGGATTCAGGATTGAGGTTTGAGGACTGAGGATTGAGGATTGAGGATTGAGGATTGAGGATTGAGTATTGAGGATTGAGAATTGAGGATTGAGGATTGAGGATTGAGGATTGAGGATTGAGGATTAAAGATTGAGTATTGAGGATTGAAGATTGAGGATTGATGATTGAGGATTGAGGATTGAGGATTGAGGAGTGAGGATTGAGGATTGAGGATTGAGGATTGAGGATTGAAGATTGAGGATTGGGTATTGAGGATTGAACATTGAGGATTAAACATTGAGGTTTGAGAGTTGAGGATTCAAGATTGAGTATTGAGGATTGAAGATTAAGGATTGAGGATTGAGGATTGAGGATTGAGTATGAGGGCTGAGGGTTGAGGTTTGATGTTTAAGGACTGAGGACTGAGGATTGAGGATTGAGAATTGAGGATTGAGGATTGAGGATTGAAGATTGAGGATTGGGTATTGAGGATTGAAGAATGAGGATTGAGGATTGAGGATTGAGTATTGAGGATTGAAGATTGAGAATTGAGGTTTGATGACTGACGATTGAGGGTGGAGGATTGAGGATTGAGGATTGAAGATTGAGGATTGGGGACCGAGTCTTGAGGTTTGAGTGATGAGAATTGATGTTTGTGGATAGAGATTTAAAGATTACAGATTCAGTATTGAGTATTGAAAACTGTGAATTGATGATATTCTATTGAGGATTGAGAATTGATAACTGATTGTTGAGGACTGAGATCTGAAGATTGAGGATTCAGGATTGAGGATTCAGGATTGAGGTTTGAGGACTGAGGATTGAGGATTGAGGATTGAGGATTGAGGATTGAGGATTGAGGATTGAGAATTGAGGATTGAGGATTGAGGATTGAGGATTGAGGATGGAATATTGAGGATTGCGTATTGCTGATTGAACATTGAGGATTGAGGATTGAGTGTTGAGGATTGAGGATTGACGACAGAAGATTGAATATTGATGATTGAAGATTGAGTATTGAGGATTGAGGGTTGTGGATTGAGGACGAGGACTGAGGGTGAAGTATTGATGTTTGAGGTCTGAGGATTGAGGATTGAGGATTGAGGGTTGAGGATTGTGTATTGAGGATTGAGGATTGAAGATTGAGGATTGAGGATTGAGGATTTAAGATTGAGTATTGAGGTTTGAAGACTGACGATTGAGGGTTGAGGATTGAGGATTGAGTATAGAAGATTGAGGATTGCGTATTGAGGATTGAAGAATGAGGATTGTGGATTGAGGATTGAGGATTGAGGAATGAAGAATGAGAATTGAGGATTGAGGATTGAGGAT
This sequence comes from Calliopsis andreniformis, assembly GCF_051401765.1. Taxonomy (NCBI): domain Eukaryota; kingdom Metazoa; phylum Arthropoda; class Insecta; order Hymenoptera; family Andrenidae; genus Calliopsis; species Calliopsis andreniformis. Next base: position 2,720,628 of record NW_027480479.1, on the reverse strand, counting down.
TGAAGATTGAGGATTGAGGAATGAAGATTGAGGATTGAGGATTGAGTTTTGAGGATTGAGGATTGAAGATTGAGGATTGAGGATTGAGGATTCAGAATTGAGGTTTGAGGACTGAGGATTGAGGATTGAAGATTGAGTACTGAGGATTGAAGATTCAGGATTGACGATTGAGGATTGAGGATTGAGGATGAGGGCTGAGGGTTGAGGATTGAGGTTTGAGATCTGAGGACTGAGGATTCAGGATTGAGAATTGAGGATTGAGGATTCAGAATTGAGGATTGAAGATTGAGTATTGAGGATTGAAGATTGAGAATTGAGGATTGAGGATTGAGGATTGAAGATTGAGTATTGGGTATTGAGGATTGAGGGTTGAGGATTGAAGATTAAGGATTGAGGATTGAGGATTGAGGATTGAGGATTGAGGATTGAGGATTGAGGATTGAGGATTGAAGATTGAGGATTGGGAACAGAGTGTTGAGTGTTGAGTGATGAGAATTGATGTTTGTGGATAGAGATTTGAAGATTGCAGATTGAGTATTGAGTATTGAAAGCTGTGAATTGAGGGTATTCTATTGAGGATTGAGGATTGTCACCTGATTGATCAGGACTGAGGGCTGGAGATTGAGGATTCAGGATTGAGGATTCAGAATAGAGGTTTGAGGACTGAGGATTGAGGATTGAGGGTTGAAGATTGAGTATTGAGGATTGAAGATTGAGGATTGAGGATTGAGGATTGAGGATTGAGGATTGAGCATTCAGGATGAGGGCTGAGGGTTGAGGATTGAGGTTTAATGGCTGAGGACTGAGGATTGAGGATTGAGAATTGAGTATTGAGGATTGAGGATTGAAGACTGTGGATTGGGTATTGAGGATTGAAGATTGAGGATTGAGTATTGAGGATTGCGGATTGAGGATCGAGGATTGAGGATTGAGGATTGAGGATTGAGGATTGAAGATTGAGGATTGAGGATTGAGGATTAAAGATTGAGTATTGAGGATTGAAGATTGAGGTTTGATGATTGAGGATTGAGGATTGAGGATTGAGGATTTAGGGTTGAGGATGGAGTATTGAAGATTGAGGATTGATGATTGAGGATTGAGGATTGAGGGTTGAGGATTGAGGATTGAGTATTGAGGATTGAGGATTGAGGATTGAGGATTGAGGGTTGAGAATTGCGGATTGAGAATTGAGGATTGAGAATTGAGGATTGAAGGTTGAGTATTGGGTATTGAGGATTGAGGATTGAGGATTTAAGATTGAGTATTGAGGATTGAAGATTGAGAATTGAGGATTGAGGATTGAACATTGAGGACTGAGTGTTGAGTGTTGGGTGTTGAGAATTGATGTTTGTGAATAGAGATTTGAAGATTGCAGATTGAGTATTGAGTATTGAAAACTGTGAATTGAGGATATTCTATTGAGGATTGAGGATTGTCACCTGATTGTTCAGGACTGAGGGCTGGAGATTGAGGATTCAGGATCGAGGATTCAGAATTGAGGTTTGAGGGCTGAGGATTGAGGATTGAGGATTGAGGATTGAAGATTGAGTATTGAGGATTGAGGATTGAGGATTGAGGATTGAGGATTGAGTATTGAAGATTGAATATTGATGATTCAAGATTGAGGATTGAGGACTGAGGGTTGCGGATTGAGGACGAGGACTGAGGGTTGAGTATTGATGTTTGAGATCTGAGGATTGAGGATTGAGGATTGAGAATTGAGGATTGAGACATGAGGATTGAAGATTGAGGATTGGTTATTGAGGATTGAAGAATGAGGACTGAGTGTTGAGGATTGAGGATTGAGGATTGAAGATTGAGTATTGAGGATTGAAGATTGCGGATTGAGGACTGAGGATTGAGGATTGAGGATTGAGGATTGCGGGTTGAGGATTGAAGATTGAAGATTGAGGATTGAGGACTGAGGATTAAAGATTGAGTATTGAGGATTGAAGATTGAGGAGTGACGATTCAGCATTGAGGATTGAGTATTGAGGATTGAGGATTGAGGATTGAGTATTGAAGATTGAGTATTGATGATTGAGGATAGAGGATTGAGGATTGAGAGTTGGGGATTGAGGAATGAGGATTGAAGATTGAGGATTGGTTATTGAGGATTGAAGAATGAGGACTGAGGGTTGAGGATTGAGGATTGAGGATTGAAGGTTGAGTATTGAGGATTGAAGATTGCGGATTGAGGACTGAGGATTGAGGATTGAGGATTGAGGATTGCGAGTTGAGGATTGAAGATTGAAGACTGAGGATTGAGGACTGAGGATTAAAGATTGAGTATTGAGGATTGAAGATTGAGGATTGATGATTGAGGATTGAGGATTCAGTATTGAGGATTGAGGATTGAGGATTGAGTTTTGAAGATTGATGATTGATGATTGAGTATTGAGGATTGAGGATTGAGGATTGAGTATTGAGGATTGAGGATTGAAGATTGAGGATTGGGTATTGAGGATTTAAGAATGAGGATTGAGGTTTGAGGATTGAGGATTGAGTATTGAAGATTGAGGATTGATGATTGAGGATTGAGGATTGAGGATTGAGAATTGAGGATTGAGGATTGAGGATTGAGGATTGAGGATTGAAGATTGAGGATTGAGGATTGAGGATTAAGGATTGAGTACTGAGGGTTGAAGATTGAGGATTGGTGATTGAGGATTGAGAATTGAGGATTGAGGATTGAGGATTGAGGATTGAGTATTGAAGATTGAGGATTGATGATTGAGGATTGAGGATTGAGGATTGAAGATTGAGGTTTGGGTATTGAGGATTGAAGAATGAGGATTGAGGATTGAGGATTGAGGTTTGAGGATCGAAGGTTGAGTTTTGAGGACTGAAGTTTGAGGATTGATGATTGAGGATTGAGGATTGAGGATTGCGGATTGAGGATTGAGGATTGAGGATTGAGGATTAAAGACTGAGTATTGAGGATTGAAGATTGAGGATTGATGATTGAGGATTGAGGATTGAGTATTGAGGATTGAAGATTGCGGATTGAGGACTGAGGATTGAGGATTGAGGATTGAGGATTGCGAGTTGAGGATTGAAGATTGAAGATTGAGGATTGAGGACTGAGGATTAAAGATTGAGTATTGAGGATTGAGGATTGAGGATTGAGTATTGAAGATTGAGTATTGATGATTGAGGATAGAGGATTGAGGATTGAGAGTTGAGGATTGAGGAATGAGGATTGAAAATTGAGGATTGGTTATTGAGGATTGAAGAATGCGGACTGAGGGTTGAGGATTGAGGATTGAGGATTGAAGGTTGAGTATTGAGGATTGAAGATTGCGGATTGAGGACTGAGGATTGAGGATTGAGGATTGAGGATTGCGAGTTGAGGATTGAAGATTGAAGACTGAGGATTGAGGACTGAGGATTAAAGATTGAGTATTGAGGATTGAAGATTGAGGATTGATGATTGAGGATTGAGGATTCAGTATTGAGGATTGAGGATTGAGTTTTGAAGATTGATGATTGATGATTGAGTATTGAGGATTGAAGATTAAGGATTGAGGATTGAGGATTGAGGATTGAGTATGAGGGCTGAGGGTTGAGGATTGATGTTTAAGGACTGAGGACTGAGGATTGAGGATTGAGAATTGAGGATTGAGGATTGAGGATTGAAGATTGAGGATTGGGTATTGAGGATTGAAGAATGAGGATTGAGGATTGAGGATTGAGTATTGAGGATTGAAGATTGAGAATTGAGGTTTGATGACTGACGATTGAGGGTGGAGGATTGAGGATTGAGGATTGAAGATTGAGGATTGGGGACCGAGTCTTGAGGTTTGAGTGATGAGAATTGATGTTTGTGGATAGAGATTTAAAGATTACAGATTCAGTATTGAGTATTGAAAACTGTGAATTGATGATATTCTATTGAGGATTGAGAATTGATAACTGATTGTTGAGGACTGAGATCTGAAGATTGAGGATTCAGGATTGAGGATTCAGGATTGAGGTTTGAGGACTGAGGATTGAGGATTGAGGATTGAGGATTGAGGATTGAGGATTGAGGATTGAGAATTGAGGATTGAGGATTGAAGATTGAGGATTGAGGATTGAGGATTAAAGATTGAGTACTGAGGGTTGAAGATTGAGGATTGGTGATTGAGGATTGAGAATTGAGGATTGAGGATTGAGGATTGAGGATTGAGTATTGAAGATTGAGGATTGATGATTGAGGATTGAGGATTGAGGATTGAAGATTGAGGTTTGGGTATTGAGGATTGAAGAATGAGGATTGAGGATTGAGGATTGAGGTTTGAGGATCGAAGGTTGAGTTTTGAGGACTGAAGTTTGAGGATTGATGATTGAGGATTGAGGATTGAGGATTGCGGATTGAGGATTGAGGATTGAGGATTGAGGATTAAAGACTGAGTATTGAGGATTGAAGATTGAGGATTGATGATTGAGGATTGAGGATTGAGTATTGAGGATTGAAGATTGCGGATTGAGGACTGAGGATTGAGGATTGAGGATTGAGGATTGCGAGTTGAGGATTGAAGCTTGAAGATTGAGGATTGAGGACTGAGGATTAAAGATTGAGTATTGAGGATTGAAGATTGAGGATTGATGATTGAGGATTGAGGATTGAGGATTGAGGATTGAGGACTGAGGATTGAGTGTAGAGGGTTGAGGATTGAGAATTGAGGATTGAGGATTCAGGATTGAAGATTGAGGATTGGGTATTGAGGATTGAGGATTGAGGATTTAAGATTGAGCATTGAGGAATGAAGATTGAGAATTGAGGATTGAGGATTGAACATTGAGGACTGAGTGTTGAGTGTTGAGTGATGAGAATTGATGTTTGTGGATAGAGATTTGAAGATTGCAGATTGAGTATTGAGTATTGAAAACTGTGAATTGAGGATATTCTATTGAGGATTGAGGACTGTCACCTGATTGTTCAGGACTGAGGGCTCGAGATTGAGGATTCAGGACCGACGATTCAGAATTGAGGTTTGAGGACTGAGGATTGAGGATTGAGGATTGAGGATTGAAGATTGAGCATTGAGGAATGAAGATTGAGAGTTGAGGATTGAGGATTGAACATTGAGGACTGAGTGTTGTGTGTTGAGTAATGATAATTGATGTTTGTGGATAGAGATTTGAAGATTGCAAATTGAGTATTGCGTATGGAAAGCTCTGAACTAAGGATATTCTAGTGAGGATTGAGGATTGACAACTGATTGTTGAGGACTGAGGGCTGAAGATTGAAGATTCAGGATTGAGGATTCAGGATTGTGGTTTGAGGACTGAGGATTGAGGATTGAGGATTGAGGATTGAGGATTGAAGATTGAGGATTGGTTATCGAGGATTGAACATTGAGGATTGAGGATTGAGGATTGAGGATTGAGGATTGAGAATTGAGGATTGAGGAATGAGGATTGAATATTGAGGATTGGTTATTGAGGATTGAAGAATGAGGACTGAGTGTTGAGGATTGAGAATTGAGGATTGAGGATTGAGGATTGAGGATTGAGGATTGAGGATTAAAGATTGAGTATTGAGGATTGAAGATTGAGGATTGATGATTGAGGATTGAGGATTGAGGATTGAGGAGTGAGGATTGAGGATTGAGGATTGAGGATTGAGGATTGAAGATTGAGGATTGGGTATTGAGGATTGAACATTGAGGATTGAACATTGAGGTTTGAGAGTTGAGGATTCAAGATTGAGTATTGAGGATTGAAGATTAAGGATTGAGGATTGAGGATTGAGGTTGAGTATGAGGGCTGAGGGTTGAGGTTTGATGTTTAAGGACTGAGGACTGAGGATTGAGGATTGAGAATTGAGGATTGAGGATTGAGGATTGAAGATTGAGGATTGGGTATTGAGGATTGAAGAATGAGGATTGAGGATTGAGGATTGAGTATTGAGGATTGAAGATTGAGAATTGAGGTTTGATGACTGACGATTGAGGGTGGAGGATTGAGGATTGAGGATTGAAGATTGAGGATTGGGGACCGAGTCTTGAGGTTTGAGTGATGAGAATTGATGTTTGTGGATAGAGATTTAAAGATTACAGATTCAGTATTGAGTATTGAAAACTGTGAATTGATGATATTCTATTGAGGATTGAGAATTGATAACTGATTGTTGAGGACTGAGATCTGAAGATTGAGGATTCAGGATTGAGGATTCAGGATTGAGGTTTGAGGACTGAGGATTGAGGATTGAGGATTGAGGATTGAGGATTGAGTATTGAGGATTGAGAATTGAGGATTGAGGATTGAGGATTGAGGATTGAGGATTGAGGATTAAAGATTGAGTATTGAGGATTGAAGATTGAGGATTGATGGTTGAGGATTGAGGATTGAGGATTGAGGAGTGAGGATTGAGGATTGAGGATTGAGGATTGAGGATTGAAGATTGAGGATTGGGTATTGAGGATTGAACATTGAGGATTAAACATTGAGGTATGAGAGTTGAGGATTCAAGATTGAGTATTGAGGATTGAAGATTAAGGATTGAGGATTGAGGATTGAGGATTGAGTATGAGGGCTGAGGGTTGAGGTTTGATGTTTAAGGACTGAGGACTGAGGATTGAGGATTGAGAATTGAGGATTGAGGATTGAGGATTGAAGATTGAGGATTGGGTATTGAGGATTGAAGAATGAGGATTGAGGATTGAGGATTGAGTATTGAGGATTGAAGATTGAGAATTGAGGTTTGATGACTGACGATTGAGGGTGGAGGATTGAGGATTGAGGATTGAAGATTGAGGATTGGGGACCGAGTCTTGAGGTTTGAGTGATGAGAATTGATGTTTGTGGATAGAGATTTAAAGATTACAGATTCAGTATTGAGTATTGAAAACTGTGAATTGATGATATTCTATTGAGGATTGAGAATTGATAACTGATTGTTGAGGACTGAGATCTGAAGATTGAGGATTCAGGATTGAGGATTCAGGATTGAGGTTTGAGGACTGAGGATTGAGGATTGAGGATTGAGGATTGAGGATTGAGGATTGAGGATTGAGAATTGAGGATTGAGGATTGAGGATTGAGGATTGAGGATGGAATATTGAGGATTGCGTATTGCTGATTGAACATTGAGGATTGAGGATTGAGTGTTGAGGATTGAGGATTGACGACAGAAGATTGAATATTGATGATTGAAGATTGAGTATTGAGGATTGAGGGTTGTGGATTGAGGACGAGGACTGAGGGTGAAGTATTGATGTTTGAGGTCTGAGGATTGAGGATTGAGGATTGAGGGTTGAGGATTGTGTATTGAGGATTGAGGATTGAAGATTGAGGATTGAGGATTGAGGATTTAAGATTGAGTATTGAGGTTTGAAGACTGACGATTGAGGGTTGAGGATTGAGGATTGAGTATAGAAGATTGAGGATTGGGTATTGAGGATTGAAGAATGAGGATTGTGGATTGAGGATTGAGGATTGAGGAATGAAGAATGAGAATTGAGGATTGAGGATTGAGGATTGAAGATTGAGGATTGAGGAATGAAGATTGAGGATTGAGGATTGAGTTTTGAGGATTGAGGATTGAAGATTGAGGATTGAGGATTGAGGATTCAGAATTGAGGTTTGAGGACTGAGGATTGAGGATTGAAGATTGAGTACTGAGGATTGAAGATTCAGGATTGACGATTGAGGATTGAGGATTGAGGATGAGGGCTGAGGGTTGAGGATTGAGGTTTGAGGTCTGAGGACTGAGGATTCAGGATTGAGAATTGAGGATTGAGGATTCAGAACTGAGGATTGAAGATTGAGTATTGAGGATTGAAGATTGAGAATTGAGGATTGAGGATTGAGGATTGAAGATTGAGTATTGGGTATTGAGGATTGAGGGTTGAGGATTGAAGATTGAGCATTGAGTATTGTGGATTGAGGATTGAGGATTGAAGATTGAGGTTTGGGGACTGAGCGTTGAGGGTTGAGGATCGAGGATTGAGGATTGAGGATTGAAGATTGAGGATTGGGTATTGAGGATTGAACATTGAGGATTGAACATTGAGGTTTGAGGATTGAGGATTGAAGATTGAGTATTGAGGATTGAAGATTAAGGATTGAGGATTGAGGATTGAGGATTGAGGATTGAGGATTGAGGATTGAGGATTGAGGATTGAAGATTGAGGATTGGGAACAGAGTGTTGAGTGTTGAGTGATGAGAATTGATGTTTGTGGATAGAGATTTGAAGATTGCAGATTGAGTATTGAGTATTGAAAGCTGTGAATTGAGGGTATTCTATTGAGGATTGAGGATTGTCACCTGATTGATCAGGACTGAGTGCTGGAGATTGAGGATTCAGGATTGAGGATTCAGAATAGAGGTTTGAGGACTGAGGATTGAGGATTGAGGGTTGAAGATTGAGTATTGAGGATTGAAGATTGAGGATTGAGGATTGAGGATTGAGGATTGAGGATTGAGCATTCAGGATGAGGGCTGAGGGTTGAGGATTGAGGTTTAATGACTGAGGACTGAGGATTGAGGATTGAGAATTGAGTATTGAGGATTGAGGATTGAAGACTGTGGATTGGGTATTGAGGATTGAAGATTGAGGATTGAGTATTGAGGATTGCGGATTGAGGATCGAGGATTGAGGATTGAGGATTGAGGATTGAAGATTGAGGATTGAGGATTGAGGATTAAAGATTGAGTATTGAGGATTGAAGATTGAGGATTGATGATTGAGGATTGAGGATTGAGGATTGAGGATTTAGGGTTGAGGATGGAGTATTGAAGATTGAGGATTGATGATTGAGGATTGAGGATTGAGGGTTGAGGATTGAGGATTGAGTATTGAGGATTGAGGATTGAGGATTGAGGATTGAGGGTTGAGAATTGCGGATTGAGAATTGAGGATTGAGAATTGAGGATTGAAGGTTGAGTATTGGGTATTGAGGATTGAGGATTGAGGATTTAAGATTGAGTATTGAGGATTGAAGATTGAGAATTGAGGATTGAGGATTGAACATTGAGGACTGAGTGTTGAGTGTTGGGTGTTGAGAATTGATGTTTGTGAATAGAGATTTGAAGATTGCAGATTGAGTATTGAGTATTGAAAACTGTGAATTGAGGATATTCTATTGAGGATTGAGGATTGTCACCTGATTGTTCAGGACTGAGGGCTGGAGATTGAGGATTCAGGATCGAGGATTCAGAATTGAGGTTTGAGGGCTGAGGATTGAGGATTGAGGATTGAGGATTGAAGATTGAGTATTGAGGATTGAGGATTGAGGATTGAGGATTGAGGATTGAGTATTGAAGATTGAATATTGATGATTGAAGATTGAGGATTGAGGACTGAGGGTTGCGGATTGAGGACGAGGACTGAGGGTTGAGTATTGATGTTTGAGATCTGAGGATTGAGGATTGAGGATTGAGAATTGAGGATTGAGACATGAGGATTGAAGATTGAGGATTGGTTATTGAGGATTGAAGAATGAGGACTGAGTGTTGAGGATTGAGGATTGAGGATTGAAGATTGAGTATTGAAGATTGAAGATTGCGGATTGAGGACTGAGGATTGAGGATTGAGGATTGAGGATTGCGGGTTGAGGATTGAAGATTGAAGATTGAGGATTGAGGACTGAGGATTAAAGATTGAGTATTGAGGATTGAAGATTGAGGAGTGACGATTCAGCATTGAGGATTGAGTATTGAGGATTGAGGACTGAGGATTGAGGATTGAGGATTGAGGATTGCGGGTTGAGGATTGAAGATTGAGGATTGGGTATTGAGGATTTAAGAATGAGGATTGAGGTTTGAGGATTGAGGATTGAGTATTGAAGATTGAGGATTGATGATTGAGGATTGAGGATTGAGGATTGAAGGTTGAGTATTGAGGATTGAAGATTGCGGATTGAGGACTGAGGATTGAGGATTGAGGATTGAGGATTGCGAGTTGAGGATTGAAGATTGAAGACTGAGGATTGAGGACTGAGGATTAAAGATTGAGTATTGAGGATTGAAGATTGAGGATTGATGATTGAGGATTGAGGATTCAGTATTGAGGATTGAGGATTGAGGATTGTGTTTTGAAGATTGATGATTGATGATTGAGTATTGAGGATTGAGGATTGAGGATTGAGTATTGAGGATTGAGGATTGAAGATTGAGGATTGGGTATTGAGGATTTAAGAATGAGGATTGAGGTTTGAGGATTGAGGATTGAGTATTGAAGATTGAGGATTGATGATTGAGGATTGAGGATTGAGGATTGAGAATTGAGGATTGAGGATTGAGGATTGAGGATTGAGGATTGAGGATTGAGGATTGAAGATTGAGGATTGAGGATTGAGGATTAAAGATTGAGTACTGAGGGTTGAAGTTTGAGGATTGGTGATTGAGGATTGAGAATTGAGAATTGAGGATTGAGGATTGAGGATTGAGTATTGAAGATTGAGGATTGATGATTGAGGATTGAGGATTGAGGATTGAAGATTGAGGTTTGGGTATTGAGGATTGAAGAATGAGGATTGAGGATTGAGGATTGAGGTTTGAGGATCGAAGGTTGAGTTTTGAGGACTGAAGTTTGAGGATTGATGATTGAGGATTGAGGATTGAGGATTGCGGATTGAGGATTGAGGATTGAGGATTGAGGATTAAAGACTGAGTATTGAGGATTGAAGATTGAGGATTGATGATTGAGGATTGAGGATTGAGTATTGAGGATTGAAGATTGCGGATTGAGGACTGAGGATTGAGGATTGAGGATTGAGGATTGCGAGTTGAGGATTGAAGATTGAAGATTGAGGATTGAGGACTGAGGATTAAAGATTGAGTATTGAGGATTGAAGATTGAGGATTGATGATTGAGGATTGAGGATTGAGGATTGAGGATTGAGGACTGAGGATTGAGTGTAGAGGGTTGAGGATTGAGAATTGAGGATTGAGGATTCAGGATTGAAGATTGAGGATTGGGTATTGAGGATTGAGGATTGAGGATTTAAGATTGAGCATTGAGGAATGAAGATTGAGAATTGAGGATTGAGGATTGAACATTGAGGACTGATTGTTGAGTGTTGAGTGATGAGAATTGATGTTTGTGGATAGAGATTTGAAGATTGCAGATTGAGTATTGAGTATTGAAAGCTGTGAATTGAGGGTATTCTATTGAGGATTGAGGATTGAGGATTGAGGATTGAGGATTGAGGATTGAGGATTGAAGATTGAGGATTGAGGATTGAGGATTAAAGATTGAGTACTGAGGGTTGAAGTTTGAGGATTGGTGATTGAGGATTGAGAATTGAGGATTGAGGATTGAGGATTGAGGATTGAGTATTGAAGATTGAGGATTGATGATTGAGGATTGAGGATTGAGGATTGAAGATTGAGGTTTGGGTATTGAGGATTGAAGAATGAGGATTGAGGATTGAGGATTGAGGTTTGAGGATCGAAGATTGAGTTTTGAGGACTGAAGTTTGAGGATTGATGATTGAGGATTGAGGATTGAGGATTGCGGATTGAGGATTGAGGATTGAGGATTGAGGATTAAAGACTGAGTATTGAGGATTGAAGATTGAGGATTGATGATTGAGGATTGAGGATTGAGTATTGAGGATTGAAGATTGCGGATTGAGGACTGAGGATTGAGGATTGAGGATTGAGGATTGCGAGTTGAGGATTGAAGATTGAAGATTGAGGATTGAGGACTGAGGATTAAAGATTGAGTATTGAGGATTGAAGATTGAGGATTGATGATTGAGGATTGAGGATTGAGGATTGAGGATTGAGGACTGAGGATTGAGTGTAGAGGGTTGAGGATTGAGAATTGAGGATTGAGGATTCAGGATTGAAGATTGAGGATTGGGTATTGAGGATTGAGGATTGAGGATTTAAGATTGAGCATTGAGGAATGAAGATTGAGAATTGAGGATTGAGGATTGAACATTGAGGACTGAGTGTTGAGTGTTGAGTGATGAGAATTGATGTTTGTGGATAGAGATTTGAAGATTGCAGATTGAGTATTGAGTATTGAAAGCTGTGAATTGAGGGTATTCTATTGAGGATTGAGGATTGTCACCTGATTGATCAGGACTGAGGGCTGGAGATTGAGGATTCAGGATTGAGGATTCAGAATAGAGGTTTGAGGACTGAGGATTGAGGATTGAGGGTTGAAGATTGAGTATTGAGGATTGAAGATTGAGGATTGAGGATTGAGGATTGAGGATTGAGGATTGAGCATTCAGGATGAGGGCTGAGGGTTGAGGATTGAGGTTTAATGACTGAGGACTGAGGATTGAGGATTGAGAATTGAGTATTGAGGATTGAGGATTGAAGACTGTGGATTGGGTATTGAGGATTGAAGATTGAGGATTGAGTATTGAGGATTGCGGATTGAGGATCGAGGATTGAGGATTGAGGATTGAGGATTGAGGATTGAAGATTGAGGATTGAGGATTGAGGATTAAAGATTGAGTATTGAGGATTGAAGATTGAGGATTGATGATTGAGGATTGAGGATTGAGGATTGAGGATTTAGGGTTGAGGATGGAGTATTGAAGATTGAGGATTGATGATTGAGGATTGAGGATTGAGGGTTGAGGATTGAGGATTGAGTATTGAGGATTGAGGATTGAGGATTGAGGATTGAGGGTTGAGAATTGCGGATTGAGAATTGAGGATTGAGAATTGAGGATTGAAGGTTGAGTATTGGGTATTGAGGATTGAGGATTGAGGATTTAAGATTGAGTATTGAGGATTGAAGATTGAGAATTGAGGATTGAGGATTGAACATTGAGGACTGAGTGTTGAGTGTTGGGTGTTGAGAATTGATGTTTGTGAATAGAGATTTGAAGATTGCAGATTGAGTATTGAGTATTGAAAACTGTGAATTGAGGATATTCTATTGAGGATTGAGGATTGTCACCTGATTGTTCAGGACTGAGGGCTGGAGATTGAGGATTCAGGATCGAGGATTCAGAATTGAGGTTTGAGGGCTGAGGATTGAGGATTGAGGATTGAGGATTGAAGATTGAGTATTGAGGATTGAGGATTGAGGATTGAGGATTGAGGATTGAGTATTGAAGATTGAATATTGATGATTGAAGATTGAGGATTGAGGACTGAGGGTTGCGGATTGAGGACGAGGACTGAGGGTTGAGTATTGATGTTTGAGATCTGAGGATTGAGGATTGAGGATTGAGAATTGAGGATTGAGACATGAGGATTGAAGATTGAGGATTGGTTATTGAGGATTGAAGAATGAGGACTGAGTGTTGAGGATTGAGGATTGAGGATTGAAGATTGAGTATTGAGGATTGAAGATTGCGGATTGAGGACTGAGGATTGAGGATTGAGGATTGAGGATTGCGGGTTGAGGATTGAAGATTGAAGATTGAGGATTGAGGACTGAGGATTAAAGATTGAGTATTGAGGATTGAAGATTGAGGAGTGACGATTCAGCATTGAGGATTGAGTATTGAGGATTGAGGACTGAGGATTGAGGATTGAGGATTGAGGATTGCGGGTTGAGGATTGAAGATTGAGGATTGGGTATTGAGGATTTAAGAATGAGGATTGAGGTTTGAGGATTGAGGATTGAGTATTGAAGATTGAGGATTGATGATTGAGGATTGAGGATTGAGGATTGAAGGTTGAGTATTGAGGATTGAAGATTGCGGATTGAGGACTGAGGATTGAGGATTGAGGATTGAGGATTGCGAGTTGAGGATTGAAGATTGAAGACTGAGGATTGAGGACTGAGGATTAAAGATTGAGTATTGAGGATTGAAGATTGAGGATTGATGATTGAGGATTGAGGATTCAGTATTGAGGATTGAGGATTGAGGATTGTGTTTTGAAGATTGATGATTGATGATTGAGTATTGAGGATTGAGGATTGAGGATTGAGTATTGAGGATTGAGGATTGAAGATTGAGGATTGGGTATTGAGGATTTAAGAATGAGGATTGAGGTTTGAGGATTGAGGATTGAGTATTGAAGATTGAGGATTGATGATTGAGGATTGAGGATTGAGGATTGAGAATTGAGGATTGAGGATTGAGGATTGAGGATTGAGGATTGAGGATTGAGGATTGAGGATTGAAGATTGAGGTTTGGGTATTGAGGATTGAAGAATGAGGATTGAGGATTGAGGATTGAGGTTTGAGGATCGAAGGTTGAGTTTTGAGGACTGAAGTTTGAGGATTGATGATTGAGGATTGAGGATTGAGGATTGCGGATTGAGGATTGAGGATTGAGGATTGAGGATTAAAGACTGAGTATTGAGGATTGAAGATTGAGGATTGATGATTGAGGATTGAGGATTGAGTATTGAGGATGGAAGATTGCGGATTGAGGACTGAGGATTGAGGATTGAGGATTGAGGATTGCGAGTTGAGGATTGAAGATTGAAGATTGAGGATTGAGGACTGAGGATTAAAGATTGAGTATTGAGGATTGAAGATTGAGGATTGATGATTGAGGATTGAGGATTGAGGATTGAGGATTGAGGACTGAGGATTGAGTGTAGAGGGTTGAGGATTGAGAATTGAGGATTGAGGATTCAGGATTGAAGATTGAGGATTGGGTATTGAGGATTGAGGATTGAGGATTTAAGATTGAGCATTGAGGAATGAAGATTGAGAATTGAGGATTGAGGATTGAACATTGAGGACTGAGTGTTGAGTGTTGAGTGATGAGAATTGATGTTTGTGGATAGAGATTTGAAGATTGCAGATTGAGTATTGAGTATTGAAAACTGTGAATTGAGGATATTCTATTGAGGATTGAGGACTGTCACCTGATTGTTCAGGACTGAGGGCTCGAGATTGAGGATTCAGGACCGACGATTCAGAATTGAGGTTTGAGGACTGAGGATTGAGGATTGAGGATTGAGGATTGAAGATTGAGCATTGAGGAATGAAGATTGAGAGTTGAGGATTGAGGATTGAACATTGAGGACTGAGTGTTGTGTGTTGAGTAATGATAATTGATGTTTGTGGATAGAGATTTGAAGATTGCAAATTGAGTATTGCGTATGGAAAGCTCTGAACTGAGGATATTCTAGTGAGGATTGAGGATTGACAACTGATTGTTGAGGACTGAGGGCTGAAGATTGAAGATTCAGGATTGAGGATTCAGGATTGTGGTTTGAGGACTGAGGATTGAGGATTGAGGATTGAGGACTGAGGATTGAAGATTGAGGATTGGTTATCGAGGATTGAACATTGAGGATTGAGGATTGAGGATTGAGGATTGAGGATTGAGAGTTGAGGATTGAGGAATGAGGATTGAATATTGAGGATTGGTTATTGAGGATTGAAGAATGAGGACTGAGTGTTGAGTATTGAGGATTGAGGATTGAAGATTGAGTATTGAGGATTGAAGATTGCGGATAGAGGACTGAGGATTGAGGATTGAGGATTGAGGATTGCGTGTTGAGGATTGAAGATTGAAGATTGAGGATTGAGGACTGAGGATTAAAGATTGAGTATTGAGGATTGAAGATTGAGGATTGATGATTGAGGATTGAGGACTGAGTATTGAGGATTGAGGATTGAGGATTGAGTATTGAAGATTGATGATTGATGATTGAGGATTGAGGATTGAGGATTGAGGATTGAGTATTGAGGATTGAGGATTGGAGATTGAGGATTGGGTATTGAGGATTTAAGAATGAGGATTGAGGATTGAGAATTGAGGATTGAGTATTGAATATTGAGGATTGATGATTGAGGATTGAGGATTGAAGATTGAGGATTGAGGATTGCGGATTAAAGATTGAGTATTGAGGATTGAAGATTGAGAATTGAGGATTGAGGACTGAACATTGTGGACTGAGTGTTGAGGGTTGAGTGATGAGAATTGATGTTTGTGAATAGTGATTTGAAGATTGCAGATGGAGTATTGAGTATTGAAAACTGTGAATTGAGGATATTCTAATGAGGATTGAGTATTGTCACCTGATTGTTGAGGACTGAGGGCTGAAAATTGAGGATTCAGGATTGAGGATACAGGATTGATGTTTGAGGACTGAGGATTGAGGATTGAGGAGTGAGGATTGAGGATTGAGGATTGAGGATTGAAGATTGAGGATTGGGGACTGAGTGTTGAGGGTTGAGTGATGAGAATTGATGTTTATGGATAGAGAATTGAAGATCTCAGATTGAGTATTGCGTATGGAAAGCTCTGAACTGAGGATATTCTAGTGAGGATTGAGGATTGACAACTGATTGTTGAGGACTGAGGGCTGAAGATTGAGGATTCAGGATTGAGGATTCAGGATTGTGGTTTGAGGACTGAGGATTGAGGATTGAGGATTGAGGATTGAGGATTGAAGATTGAGGATTGGGTATCGAGGATTGAACATTGAGGATTGAGGATTGAGGATTGAGGATTGAGGATTGAGTATTGAAGATTGAATATTGATGATTGAAGGTTGAGGATTGAGGATTGAGGGTTGCGGATTGAGGACGAGGACTGAGAGTTGAGTATTGATGTTTGAGGTCTGAGGATTGAGGAATGAGGATTGAGAATTGAGGATTGAGGAATGAGGATTGAAGATTGAGGATTGGTTATTGAGGATTGAAGAATGAGGACTGAGGGTTGAGGATTGAGGATTGAGGATTGAAGATTGAGTATTGAGGATTGAAGATTGCGGATTGAGGACTGAGGATAGAGGATTGAGGATTGATGATTGCGGGTTGAGGATTGAGGACTGAACATTGTGGACTGAGTGTTGAGGGTTGAGTGATGAGAATTGATGTTTGTGGATAGTGATTTGAAGATTGCAGATGGAGTATTGAGTATTGAAAACTGTGAATTGAGGATATTCTAATGAGGATTGAGTATTGTCACCTGATTGTTGAGGACTGAGGGCTGAAAATTGAGGATTCAGGATTGAGGATACAGGATTGATGTTTGAGGACTGAGGATTGAGGATTGAGGAGTGAGGATTGAGGATTGGGTATTGAGGATTTAAGAATGAGGATTGAGGTTTGAGGATTGAGGATTGAGTATTGAAGATTGAGGATTGATGATTGAGGATTGAGGATTGAGGATTGAGAATTGAGGATTGAGGATTGAGGATTGAGGATTGAGGATTGAGGATTGAGGATTGAGGATTGAAGATTGAGGTTTGGGTATTGAGGATTGAAGAATGAGGATTGAGGATTGAGGATTGAGGTTTGAGGATCGAAGGTTGAGTTTTGAGGACTGAAGTTTGAGGATTGATGATTGAGGATTGAGGATTGAGGATTGCGGATTGAGGATTGAGGATTGAGGATTGAGGATTAAAGACTGAGTATTGAGGATTGAAGATTGAGGATTGATGATTGAGGATTGAGGATTGAGTATTGAGGATGGAAGATTGCGGATTGAGGACTGAGGATTGAGGATTGAGGATTGAGGATTGCGAGTTGAGGATTGAAGATTGAAGATTGAGGATTGAGGACTGAGGATTAAAGATTGAGTATTGAGGATTGAAGATTGAGGATTGATGATTGAGGATTGAGGATTGAGGATTGAGGATTGAGGACTGAGGATTGAGTGTAGAGGGTTGAGGATTGAGAATTGAGGATTGAGGATTCAGGATTGAAGATTGAGGATTGGGTATTGAGGATTGAGGATTGAGGATTTAAGATTGAGCATTGAGGAATGAAGATTGAGAATTGAGGATTGAGGATTGAACATTGAGGACTGAGTGTTGAGTGTTGAGTGATGAGAATTGATGTTTGTGGATAGAGATTTGAAGATTGCAGATTGAGTATTGAGTATTGAAAACTGTGAATTGAGGATATTCTATTGAGGATTGAGGACTGTCACCTGATTGTTCAGGACTGAGGGCTCGAGATTGAGGATTCAGGACCGACGATTCAGAATTGAGGTTTGAGGACTGAGGATTGAGGATTGAGGATTGAGGATTGAAGATTGAGCATTGAGGAATGAAGATTGAGAGTTGAGGATTGAGGATTGAACATTGAGGACTGAGTGTTGTGTGTTGAGTAATGATAATTGATGTTTGTGGATAGAGATTTGAAGATTGCAAATTGAGTATTGCGTATGGAAAGCTCTGAACTGAGGATATTCTAGTGAGGATTGAGGATTGACAACTGATTGTTGAGGACTGAGGGCTGAAGATTGAAGATTCAGGATTGAGGATTCAGGATTGTGGTTTGAGGACTGAGGATTGAGGATTGAGGATTGAGGATTGAGGATTGAAGATTGAGGATTGGTTATCGAGGATTGAACATTGAGGATTGAGGATTGAGGATTGAGGATTGAGGATTGAGAGTTGAGGATTGAGGAATGAGGATTGAATATTGAGGATTGGTTATTGAGGATTGAAGAATGAGGACTGAGTGTTGAGTATTGAGGATTGAGGATTGAAGATTGAGTATTGAGGATTGAAGATTGCGGATAGAGGACTGAGGATTGAGGATTGAGGATTGAGGATTGCGTGTTGAGGATTGAAGATTGAAGATTGAGGATTGAGGACTGAGGATTAAAGATTGAGTATTGAGGATTGAAGATTGAGGATTGATGATTGAGGATTGAGGACTGAGTATTGAGGATTGAGGATTGAGGATTGAGTATTGAAGATTGATGATTGATGATTGAGGATTGAGGATTGAGGATTGAGGATTGAGTATTGAGGATTGAGGATTGGAGATTGAGGATTGGGTATTGAGGATTTAAGAATGAGGATTGAGGATTGAGAATTGAGGATTGAGTATTGAATATTGAGGATTGATGATTGAGGATTGAGGATTGAAGATTGAGGATTGAGGATTGCGGATTAAAGATTGAGTATTGAGGATTGAAGATTGAGAATTGAGGATTGAGGACTGAACATTGTGGACTGAGTGTTGAGGGTTGAGTGATGAGAATTGATGTTTGTGGATAGTGATTTGAAGATTGCAGATGGAGTATTGAGTATTGAAAACTGTGAATTGAGGATATTCTAATGAGGATTGAGTATTGTCACCTGATTGTTGAGGACTGAGGGCTGAAAATTGAGGATTCAGGATTGAGGATACAGGATTGATGTTTGAGGACTGAGGATTGAGGATTGAGGAGTGAGGATTGAGGATTGAGGATTGAGGATTGAAGATTGAGGATTGGGGACTGAGTGTTGAGGGTTGAGTGATGAGAATTGATGTTTATGGATAGAGAATTGAAGATCTCAGATTGAGTATTGCGTATGGAAAGCTCTGAACTGAGGATATTCTAGTGAGGATTGAGGATTGACAACTGATTGTTGAGGACTGAGGGCTGAAGATTGAGGATTCAGGATTGAGGATTCAGGATTGTGGTTTGAGGACTGAGGATTGAGGATTGAGGATTGAGGATTGAGGATTGAAGATTGAGGATTGGGTATCGAGGATTGAACATTGAGGATTGAGGATTGAGGATTGAGGATTGAGGATTGAGTATTGAAGATTGAATATTGATGATTGAAGGTTGAGGATTGAGGATTGAGGGTTGCGGATTGAGGACGAGGACTGAGAGTTGAGTATTGATGTTTGAGGTCTGAGGATTGAGGAATGAGTATTGAGAATTGAGGATTGAGGAATGAGGATTGAAGATTGAGGATTGGTTATTGAGGATTGAAGAATGAGGACTGAGGGTTGAGGATTGAGGATTGAGGATTGAAGATTGAGTATTGAGGATTGAAGATTGCGGATTGAGGACTGAGGATAGAGGATTGAGGATTGATGATTGCGGGTTGAGGATTGAAGATTGAAGATTGAGTATTGAGGACTGAGGATTAAAGATTGAGTATTGAGGATTGAAGATTGAGGATTGATGATTGAGCATTGAGGATTGAGTATTGAGGATTGAGGATTGAGGATTGAGTATTGAAGATTGAGGATTGATGATTGAGGATTGCGGATTGAGGATTGAGAATTGAGGATTGAGGAACAAGGATTGAATATTGAGGATTGGTTATTGAGGATTGAAGAATGAGGACTGACGGTTGAGTATTGAGGATTGAAGATTGAGTACTGAGGATTGAAGATTGCGGATTGAGGACAGAGGATTGAGGATTGAGGATTGAGGATTGCGAGTTGAGGATTGAAGATTGAGGATTGAGGACTGAGGATTAAAGATTGAGTATTGAGGACTGAAGATTGAGGATTGATGATTGAGGATTGAGGATTGAGTATTGAGGATTGAGGATTGAGGATTGAGTATAGAAGATTGATGATTGATGATTGAGGATTGAGGATTGAGGATTGAGGACTGAGTATTGAGGATTGAGGACTGAAGATTCAGGATTGGGAATTGGGGATTTAAGAATGAGGATTGAGGATTGAGGTTTGAGGATTGAGTATTGAATATTGAGGATTGATGATTGAGGATTGAGGATTGAGGATTGAAGATTGAGGATTGAGGATTGAGGATTAAAGATTGAGTACTGAGGATTGAAGATTGAGAATTGAGGATTGAGGATTGAACATTGTGGACTGAGTGTTGAGGGTTGAGTGATGAGAATTGATGTTTGTCGATAGTGATTTGAAGATTGCAGATTGAGTATTGAGTATTGAAAACTGTTAATTGAGGATATTCTATTGAGGATTGAGGATTGTCACCTGATCGTTGAGGACTGAGGGCTGAAGATTGAGGATTCAGGATTGAGGATTCAGGATTGAGGTTTGAGGACTGAGGATTGAGGATTGAGGAGTGAGGATTGAGGATAGAGGATTGAGGATTGAAGATTGAGGATTGGGGACTGAGTGTTGAGGGTTGAGTGATGAGAATTGATGTTTATGGATAGAGATTTGAAGATTGCAGATTGAGTATTACGTATCGAAAGCTCTGAAATGAGGATATTCTAGTGAGGATTGAGGATTGACAACTGATTGTTGAGGACTGAGTGCTGAAGATTGAGGATTCAGGATTGAGGATTCAGGATTGTGGTTTGAGGACTGAGTACTGAGGATTGAGGATTGAGGATTGAGGATTGAGGATTGAAGATTGAGGATTGGGTATCGAGGATTGAACATTGAGGATTGAGGATTGAGGATTGAGGATTGAGGATTGAGTATTGAAGATTGAATATTGATGATTTTAGATTGAGGATTGAGGATTGAGTGTTGCGGATTGAGGACGAGGACTGAGGGTTGAGTATTGATGTTTGAGGTCTGAGGATTGAGGAATGAGGATTGAGAATTGAGGATTGAGGAATGAGGATTGAAGATTGAGGATTGGTTATTGAGGATTGAAGAATGAGGACTGAGTGTTGAGGATTGAGGATTGAGGATTGAAGGTTGAGTATTGAGGACTGAAGATTGCGGATTGAGGACTGAGGATTGAGGATTGAGGATTGACGATTGCGGGTTGAGGATTGAAGATTGAAGATTGATGATTGAGGACTGAGGATTAAAGATTGAGTATTGAGGATTGAAGTTTGAGGATTGAAGATTGAGCATTGAGGATTGAGTATTGAGGATTGAGGATTGAGGATTGAGTATTGAAGATTGAGGATTGATGATTGAGGATTGAGGACTGAGGATTGAGGATTGAGGATTGAGGATTGCGGGTTGAGGATTGAAGATTGAAGATTGAGGATTGAGGACTGAGGATTAAAGATTGAGTATTGAGGATTGAAGATTGAGGATTGATGATTGAGCATTGAGGATTGAGTATTGAGGATTGAGGATTGAGGATTGAGTATTGAAGATTGAGGATTGATGATTGAGGATTGCGGATTGAGGATTGAGAATTGAGGATTGAGGAACAAGGATTGAAGATTGAGGATTGGTTATTGAGGATTGAAGAATGAGGACTGACGGTTGAGGATTGAGGATTGAAGATTGAGTATTGAGGATTGAAGATTGCGGATTGAGGACTGTGGATTGAGGATTGAGGATTGAGGATTGCGAGTTGAGGATTGAAGATTGAGGATTGTGGACTGAGGATTAAAGATTGAGTATTGAGGATTGAAGATTGAGGATTGATGATTGAGGATTGAGGATTGAGTATTGAGGATTGAGGATTGAGGATTGAGTATTGAAGATTGATGATTGATGATTGAGGATTGAGGATTGAGGATTGAGGATTGAGTATTGAGGATTGAGGATTGAAGATTGAGGATTGGGTATTGAGGATTTAAGAATGAGGATTGAGGATTGAGGATTGAGGATTGAGTATTGAATATTGAGGATTGATGATTGAGGATTGAGGATTGAAGATTGAAGATTGAGGATTGAGGATTGAGGATTAAAGATTGAGTATTGAGGATTGAAGATTGAGAATTGAGGATTGAGGATTGAACATTGTGGACTGAGTGTTGAGGGTTGAGTGATGAGAATTGATGTTTGTGGATAGTGATTTGAAGATTGCAGATTGAGTATTGAGTATTGAAAACTGTGAATTGAGGATATTCTATTGAGGATTGAGGATTGTCACCTGATCGTTGAGGACTGAGGGCTGAAGATTGAGGATTCAGGATTGAGGATTCAGGATTGAGGTTTGAGGACTGAGGATTGAGGATTGAGGAGTGAGGATTGAGGATTGAGGATTGAGGATTGAAGAATGAGGATTGAGGACTGAGTGTTGAGGGTTGAGTGATGAGAATTGATGTTTATGGATAGAGATTTGAAGATTGCAGATTGAGTATTACGTATGGAAAGCTCTGAACTGAGGATATTCTAGTGAGGATTGAGGATTGACAACTGATTGTTGAGGACTGAGGGCTGAAGATTGAGGATTCAGGATTGAGGATTCAGGATTGTGGTTTGAGGACTGAGGATTGAGGATTGAGGATTCAGGATTGAGGATTGAAGATTGAGGATTGGGTATCGAGGATTGAACATTGAGGATTGAGGATTGAGGATTGAGGATTGAGGATTGAGTATTGAAGATTGAATATTGATGATTGAAGATTGAGGATTGAGGATTGAGGGTTGCGGATTGAGGACGAGGACTGAGGGTTGAGTATTGATGCTTGAGGTCTGAGGATTGAGGAATGAGGATTGAGAATTGAGGATTAAGGAATGAGGATTGAAGATTGAGGATTGGTTATTGAGGATTGAAGAATGAGGACTGAGTGTTGAGGATCGAGGATTGAGGATTGAAGATTGAGTATTGAGGACTGAAGATTGCGGATTGAGGACTGAGGATTGAGGATTGAGGATTGAGGATTGCGGTTTGAGGATTGAAGACTGAAGATTGAGGATTGAGGACTGAGGATTAAAGATTGAGCATTGAGGATTGAAGATTGAGGATTGATGATTGAGCATTGAGGATTGAGTATTGAGGATTGAGGATTGAGGATTGAGTATTGAAGATTGAGGATTGATGATTGAGGATTGAGGATTGAGGACTGAGAATTGAGTATTGAGGAATGAGGATTGAAGATTGAGGATTGGTTATTGAGGATTGAAGAATGAGGACTGAGGGTTGAGGATTGAGGATTGAGGATTGAAGATTGAGTATTGAGGATTGAAGGTTGCGGATTGAGGACTGAGGATTGAGGATTGAGGATTGAGGATTGCGAGTTGAGGATTGAAGATTGAAGATTGAGGATTGAGGACTGAGGATTAAAGATTGAGTATTGAGGATTGAAGATTGAGGATTGATGATTGAGGATTGAGGATTGAGTATTGAGGATTGAGGATTGAGGATTGGGTATTGAAGATTGAGGATTGATGATTGAGGATTGAGGATTGAGGGTTGAGGATTGAGTATTGAGGATTGAGGATTGAAGATTGAGGATTGAGGATTGAGGATTTAAGATTGAGTACTGAGGATTGAAGATTGAGAATTGAGGATTGAGGATTGAACATTGAGGACTGAGTGTTGAGTGTTAAGTGATGAGAATTGATGTTTGTGGATAGAGATTTGAAGATTGCAGATTGAGCATTGAGTATTGAAAACTGTGAATTGGAGATATTCTATTGAGGATTGAGTATTGTCACCTGATTGTTCAGGACTGAGGGCTGGAGATTGAGGATTCAGGATTGAGGATTCAGAATTGAGGTTTGAGGACTGAGGATTGTTTATTGAGTATTGAGGATTGAGGATTGGGGATTGAGGATTGACGATTGAGGATTGAGTATTGAGGATTGAGAATTGAGGATTGAGGATTGAAGATTGAGTATTGAGGATTGATGGTTGAGGATTGAGGATTGAGGATTGAAGATTGAGGACTTAGTGTTGAGGGTTGAGTGATGGGAATTAATCTTTGTGGATTGAGATTTGAAGATTGAAGAATGGGGATCGAGTATTGAAAACTGTGAATTGAGGATATTCTATTGATGATTGAGGATTGACAATTGATTGTTGAGGACTGAGGGCTGAAGATTGAGGATTCATGATTAAGGATTCGGGATTGAGGTTTGAGGACTGAGGATTGAGGGCTGAGGATTGAGGATTGAGGATTGACGCTTGAGGATTGATGGTTGAGGATGGAGGATTCAGGATTGAAGACGAGGGCTGAGGGCTGAGGATTGAGGTTTAAGGGCTGAGGACTGAGGATTGGGGATTGAGAATTGAGGATTGAGGATTGAGGATTGAAGATTGAGGATTGGGTATTGAGGATTGAAGGATGAGGATTGAGGATTGAGGATTGAGGATTGAGGATTGAAGATTGAATATTGAGGTTTGAAGACTGACGATTGAGGTTTGAGGATTGAGGATTGAGGATTGAGGATTGACGCTTGAGGATTGATGGTTGAGGATGGAGGATTCAGGATTGAAGACGAGGGCTGAGGGCTGAGGATTGAGGTTTAAGGGCTGAGGACTGAGGATTGGGGATTGAGAATTGAGGATTGAGGATTGAGGATTGAAGATTGAGTATTGGGTATTGAGGATTGAGGATTGTGGATTTAAGATTGAGCATTGAGGAATGAAGATTGAGAATTGAGGATTGAGGATTGAACATTGACGACTGAGTGTTGAGTGTTGAGTGATGAGAAGTGATGTTTGTGGATAGAGATTTGAAGATTGCAGATTGAGTATTGAGTATTGAAAACTGTGAATTGAGGATATTCTATTGAGGATTGAGGACTGTCACCTGATTGTTCAGGACTGAGGGCTCGAGATTGAGGATTCAGGATCGAGGATACAGAATTGAGGTTTGAGGACTGAGGATTGAGGTTTGAGGATTGAGGATTGAAGATTGAGTATTGAGGATTGAAGATTGAGGATTGGGGATTGAGGATTGAGGATTGAGGATTGAAGATTGAGGATTGGGTACTGAGTGTTGAGGGTTGAGTGATGAGAATTGATGTTTATGGATAGAGATTTGAAGATTGCAGATTGAGTACTGCGTTTGGAAAGCTCTGAACTGAGGATATTCTAGTGAGGATTGAGGATTGACAACTGATTGTTGAGGACTGAGGGCTGAAGATTGAGGATTCAGGATTGAGGATTCAGGATTGTGGTTTGAGGACTGAGGATTGAGGATTGAGGATTGAGGATTGAGGATTGAAGATGGAGGATTGGGTATCGAGGATTGAACATTGAGGATTGAGGATTGAGGATTGAGGATTGAGGATTGAATATTGAAGATTGAATATTGATGATTGAAGATTGAGGATTGAGGATTGAGGGTTGCGGATTGAGGACGAGGACTGAGGGTTGAGTATTGATGTTTGAGGTCTGAGGGTTGAGGATTGAGGATTGAGAATTGAGGATTGAGGAATGAGGATTGAATATTGAGGATTGGTTATTGAGGATTGAAGAATGAGGACTGAGGGTTGAGGATTGAGGATTGAGGATTGAAGATTGAGTATTGAGGATTGAAGATTGCGGATTGAGGACTGAGGATTGAGGATTGAGGATTGAGGATTGCGGGTTGAGGATTGAAGATTGAAGATTGAGGATTGAGGACTGAGGATTAAAGATTGAGTATTGAGGATTGAAGATTGAGGATTGATGATTGAGCATTGAGGATTGAGTATTGAGGATTGAGGATTGAGGATTGAGTATTGAAGATTGAGGATTGATGATGGAGGATTGAGGATTGAGGATTGAGAATTGAGTATTGAGGAATGAGGATTGAAGATTGAGGATTGGTTATTGAGGATTGAAGAATGAGGACTGAGGGTTGAGGATTGAGGATTGAGGATTGAAGATTGAGTATTGAGGATTGAAGATTGCGGATTGAGGACTGAGGATTGAGGATTGAGGATTGAGGATTGCGAGTTGAGGATTGAAGATTGAAGATTGAGGATTGAGGACTGAGGATTAAAGATTGAGTATTGAGGATTGAAGATTGAGGATTGATGATTGATGATTGAGGATTGAGTATTGAGGATTGAGGATTGAGGATTGAGTATTGAAGATTGATGATTGATGATTGAGGATTGAGGATTGAGGATTGAGGATTGAGTATTGAGGATTGAGGATTGAAGATTGAGGATTGAGGATTGAGGATTAAAGATTGAGTACTGAGGATTGAAGATTGAGGATTGGTGATTGAGGATTGAGGATTGAGGATTGAGGATTGAGGATTGAGGATTGGGTATTGAAGATTGAGGATTGATGATTGAGGATTGAGGATTGAGGGTTGAGGATTGAGTATTGAGGATTGAGGATTGAAGATTGAGGATTGAGGATTGAGGATTTAAGATTGAGTACTGAGGATTGAAGATTGAGATTTGAGGATTGAGGATTGAACATTGAGGACTGAGTGTTGAGTGTTAAGTGATGAGAATTGATGTTTGTGGATAGAGATTTGAAGATTGCAGATTGAGCATTGAGTATTGAAAACTGTGAATTGGAGATATTCTATTGAGGATTGAGTATTGTCACCTGATTGTTCAGGACTGAGGGCTGGAGATTGAGGATTCAGGATTGAGGATTCAGAATTGAGGTTTGAGGACTGAGGATTGTTTATTGAGTATTGAGGATTGAAGATTGAGGATTGAGGATTGAGGATTGAGGATTGAGGATTGAGGATTGAAGATTGAGGATTGGGGATTGAGGATTGACGATTGAGGATTGAGTATTGAGGATTGAGAATTGAGGATTGAGGATTGAAGATTGAGTATTGAGGATTGATGGTTGAGGATTGAGGATTGAGGATTGAAGATTGAGGACTTAGTGTTGAGGGTTGAGTGATGGGAATTAATCTTTGTGGATTGAGATTTGAAGATTGAAGAATGGGGATCGAGTATTGAAAACTGTGAATTGAGGATATTCTATTGATGATTGAGGATTGACAATTGATTGTTGAGGACTGAGGGCTGAAGATTGAGGATTCATGATTAAGGATTTGGGATTGAGGTTTGAGGACTGAGGATTGAGGGCTGAGGATTGAGGATTGATGATTGACGCTTGAGGATTGATGGTTGAGGATGGAGGATTCAGGATTGAAGACGAGGGCTGAGGGCTGAGGATTGAGGTTTATGGGCTGAGGACTGAGGATTGGGGATTGAGAATTGAGGATTGAGGATTGAGGATTGAAGATTGAGGATTGGGTATTGAGGATTGAAGGATGAGGATTGAGGATTGAGGATTGAGGATTGAGGATTGAAGATTGAATATTGAGGTTTGAAGACTGACGATTGAGGGTTGAGGATTGAGGATTGAGGATTGAGGACTGAGGATTGAGGGTTGAGGATTGAGGATTGAGAATTGAGGATTGAGGATTGAGGATTGAAGATTGAGCATTGGGTATTGAGGATTGAGGATTGTGGATTTAAGATTGAGCATTGAGGAATGAAGATTGAGAATTGAGGATTGAGGATTGAACATTGAGGACTGAGTGTTGAGTGTTGAGTGATGAGAATTGATGTTTGTGGATAGAGATTTGAAGATTGCAGATTGAGTATTGAGTATTGAAAACTGTGAATTGAGGATATTCTATTGAGGATTGAGGACTGTCACCTGATTGTTCAGGACTGAGGGCTCGAGATTGAGGATTCAGGATCGAGGATACAGAATTGAGGTTTGAGGACTGAGGATTGAGGTTTGAGGATTGAGGATTGAAGATTGAGTATTGAGGATTGAAGATTGAGGATTGGGGATTGAGGATTGAGGATTGAGGATTGAAGATTGAGGATTGGGGACTGAGTGTTGAGGGTTGAGTGATGAGAATTGATGTTTATGGATAGAGATTTGAAGATTGCAGATTGAGTACTGCGTTTGGAAAGCTCAGAACTGAGGATATTCTAGTGAGGATTGAGGATTGACAACTGATTGTTGAGGACTGAGGGCTGAAGATTGCGGATTCAGGATTGAGGATTCAGGATTGTGGTTTGAGGACTGAGGATTGAGGATTGAGGATTGAGGATTGAGGATTGAAGATGGAGGATTGGGTATCGAGGATTGAACATTGAGGATTGAGGATTGAGGATTGAGGATTGAGGATTGAATATTGAAGATTGAATATTGATGATTGAAGATTGAGGATTGAGGATTGAGGATTGAGGGTTGCGGATTGAGGACGAGGACTGAGGGTTGAGTATTGATGTTTGAGGTCTGAGGGTTGAGGATTGAGGATTGAGAATTGAGGATTCAGGAATGACGATTGAATATTGAGGATTGGTTATTGAGGATTGAAGAATGAGGACTGAGGGTTGAGGATTGAGGATTGAGGATTGAAGATTGAGTATTGAGGATTGAAGATTGCGGATTGAGGACTGAGGATTGAGGATTGAGGATTGAGGATTGCGAGTTGAGGATTGAAGATTGAGGATTGAGGACTGGGGATTAAAGATTGAGTATTGAGGATTGAAGATTGAGGATCGATGATTGAGGGTTGAGGATTGAGTATTGAGGATTGAGGATTGAGGATTGAGTATTGAAGATTGATGATTGATGATTGAGGATTGAGGATTGAGGATTGAGGATTGAGTATTGAGGATTGAGGATTGAAGATTGAGGATTGGGTATTGAGGATTTAAGAATGAGGATTGAGGATTGAGGATTGAGGATTGAGTATTGAATATTGAGGATTGATGATTGAGGATTGAGGATTGAGGATTGAAGATTGAGGATTGAGGATTGAGGATTGGGTATTGAAGATTGAGGATTGATGATTGAGGATTGAGGATTGAGGGTTGAGGATTAAAGATTGAGTACTGAGGATTGAAGATTGAGGATTGGTGATTGAGGATTGAGGATTGAGGATTGAGGATTGAAGATTGCGGATTGAGGACTGAGGATTGAGGATTGAGGATTGAGGATTGCGGGTTGAGGATTGAAGATTGAAGATTGAGGATTGAGGACTGAGGATTAAAGATTGAGTATTGAGGATTGAAGATTGCGGATTGAGGACTGAGGATTGAGGATTGCGGGTTGAGGATTGAAGATTGAAGACTGAGGATTGAGGACTGAGGATTAAAGATTGAGTATTGAGGATTGAATATTGATGATTGAAGATTGAGGATTGAGGATTGAGGGTTGCGGATTGAGGACGAGGACTGAGGGTTGAGTATTGATGTTTGAGGTCTGAGGATTGAGGATTGAGGATTGAGAATTGAGGATTGAGGAATGAGGATTGAATATTGAGGATTTGTTATTGAGGATTGAAGAATGAGGACTGAGGGTTGAGGATTGAGGATTGAGGATTGAAGACTGAGTATTGAGGATTGAAGATTGCGGATTGAGGACTGAGGATTGAGGATTGAGGATTGAGGATTGCGGGTTGGGGATTGAAGATTGAAGATTGAGGATTGAGGACTGAGGATTAAAGATTGAGTATTGGGGATTGAAGATTGAGGATTGATGATTGAGCATTGAGGATTGAGTATTGAGGATTGAGAATTGAGGATTGAGTATTGAAGATTGAGGATTGATGATTGAGGTTTGAGGATTGAGGATTGAAGATTGAGTATTGAGGATTGAAGATTGAGGATTGGGGATTGAGGATTGAGGATTAAGGATTGAAGATTGAGGATTGGGGACTGAGTGTTGAGGGTTGAGTGATGAGAATTGATGTTTATGTATAGAGATTTGAAGATTGCAGATTGAGTACTGCGTTTGGAAAGCTCTGAACTGAGGATATTCTAGTGAGGATTGAGGATTGACAACTGATTGTTGAGGACTGAGGGCTGAAGATTGAGGATTCAGGATTGAGGATTCAGGATTGTGGTTTGAGGACTGAGGATTGAGGATTGAGGATTGAGGATTGAGGATTGAAGATGGAGGATTGGGTATCGAGGATTGAACATTGAGGATTGAGGATTGAGGATTGAGGATTGAGGATTGAATATTGAAGATTGAATATTGATGATTGAAGATTGAGGATTGAGGATTGAGGGTTGCGGATTGAGGACGAGGACTGAGGGTTGAGTATTGATGTTTGAGGTCTGAGGGTTGAGGATTGAGGATTGAGAATTGAGGATTGAGGAATGAGGATTGAATATTGAGGATTGGTTATTGAGGATTGAAGAATGAGGACTGAGGGTTGAGGATTGAGGATTGAGGATTGAAGATTGAGTATTGAGGATTGAAGATTGCGGATTGAGGACTGAGGATTGAGGATTGAGGATTGAGGATTGCGGGTTGAGGATTGAAGATTGAAGATTGAGGATTGAGGACTGAGGATTAAAGATTGAGTATTGAGGATTGAAGATTGAGGATTGATGATTGAGGATTGAGGATTGAGTATTGAGGATTGAGGATTGAGGATTGAGTATTGAAGATTGATGATTGATGATTGAGGATTGAGGATTGAGGATTGAGGATTGAGTATTGAGGATTGAGGATTGAAGATTGAGGATTGAGGATTGAGGATTAAAGATTGAGTACTGAGGATTGAAGATTGAGGATTGGTGATTGAGGATTGAGGATTGAGGATTGAGGATTGAGGATTGAGGATTGGGTATTGAAGATTGAGGATTGATGATTGAGGATTGAGGATTGAGGGTTGAGGATTGAGTATTGAGGATTGAGGATTGAAGATTGAGGATTGAGGATTGAGGATTTAAGATTGAGTACTGAGGATTGAAGATTGAGATTTGAGGATTGAGGATTGAACATTGAGGACTGAGTGTTGAGTGTTAAGTGATGAGAATTGATGTTTGTGGATAGAGATTTGAAGATTGCAGATTGAGCATTGAGTATTGAAAACTGTGAATTGGAGATATTCTATTGAGGATTGAGTAATGTCACCTGATTGTTCAGGACTGAGGGCTGGAGATTGAGGATTCAGGATTGAGGATTCAGAATTGAGGTTTGAGGACTGAGGATTGTTTATTGAGTATTGAGGATTGAAGATTGAGGATTGAGGATTGAGGATTGAGGATTGAGGATTGAGGATTGAAGATTGAGGATTGGGGATTGAGGATTGACGATTGAGGATTGAGTATTGAGGATTGAGAATTGAGGATTGAGGATTGAAGATTGAGTATTGAGGATTGATGGTTGAGGATAGAGGATTGAGGATTGAAGATTGAGGACTTAGTGTTGAGGGTTGAGTGATGGGAATTAATCTTTGTAGATTGAGATTTGAAGATTGAAGAATGGGGATCGAGTATTGAAAACTGTGAATTGAGGATATTCTATTGATGATTGAGGATTGACTATTGATTGTTGAGGACTGAGGGCTGAAGATTGAGGATTCATGATTAAGGATTCGGGATTGAGGTTTGAGGACTGAGGATTGAGGGCTGAGGATTGAGGATTGAGGATTGACGCTTGAGGATTGATGGTTGAGGATGGAGGATTCAGGATTGAAGACGAGGGCTGAGGGCTGAGGATTGAGGTTTAAGGGCTGAGGACTGAGGATTGGGGATTGAGAATTGAGGATTGAGGATTGAGGATTGAAGATTGAGGATTGGGTATTGAGGATTGAAGGATGAGGATTGAGGATTGAGGATTGAGGATTGAGGATTGAAGATTGAATATTGAGGTGTGAAGACTGACGATTGAGGGTTGAGGATTGAGGATTGAGGATTGAGGACTGAGGATTGAGGGTTGAGGATTGAGGATTGAGAATTGAGGATTGAGGATTGAGGATTGAAGATTGAGCATTGGGTATTGAGGATTGAGGATTGTGGATTTAAGATTGAGCATTGAGGAATGAAGATTGAGAATTGAGGATTGAGGATTGAACATTGAGGACTGAGTGTTGAGTGTTGAGTGATGAGAATTGATGTTTGTGGATAGAGATTTGAAGATTGCAGATTGAGCATTGAGTATTGAAAACTGTGAATTGAGGATATTCTATTGAGGATTGAGGACTGTCACCTGATTGTTCAGGACTGAGGGCTCGAGATTGAGGATTCAGGATCGAGGATACAGAATTGAGGTTTGAGGACTGAGGATTGAGGTTTGAGGATTGAGGATTGAAGATTGAGTATTGAGGATTGAAGATTGAGGATTGGGGATTGAGGATTGAGGATTGAGGATTGAAGATTGAGGATTGGGGACTGAGTGTTGAGGGTTGAGTGATGAGAATTGATGTTTATGGATAGA
The DNA here is from genome assembly GCF_051401765.1 of Calliopsis andreniformis. Classification (NCBI taxonomy): domain Eukaryota; kingdom Metazoa; phylum Arthropoda; class Insecta; order Hymenoptera; family Andrenidae; genus Calliopsis; species Calliopsis andreniformis. Next base: position 2,688,317 of record NW_027480479.1, on the reverse strand, counting down.
GATTTGAAGATTGCAGATTGAGTACTGCGTTTGGAAAGCTCTGAACTGAGGATATTCTAGTGAGGATTGAGGATTGACAACTGATTGTTGAGGACTGAGGGCTGAAGATTGCGGATTCAGGATTGAGGATTCAGGATTGTGGTTTGAGGACTGAGGATTGAGGATTGAGGATTGAGGATTGAGGATTGAAGATGGAGGATTGGGTATCGAGGATTGAACATTGAGGATTGAGGATTGAGGATTGAGGATTGAGGATTGAATATTGAAGATTGAATATTGATGATTGAAGATTGAGGATTGAGGATTGAGGATTGAGGGTTGCGGATTGAGGACGAGGACTGAGGGTTGAGTATTGATGTTTGAGGTCTGAGGGTTGAGGATTGAGGATTGAGAATTGAGGATTGAGGAATGACGATTGAATATTGAGGATTGGTTATTGAGGATTGAAGAATGAGGACTGAGGGTTGAGGATTGAGGATTGAGGATTGAAGATTGAGTATTGAGGATTGAAGATTGCGGATTGAGGACTGAGGATTGAGGATTGAGGATTGAGGATTGCGGGTTGAGGATTGAAGATTGAAGATTGAGGATTGAGGACTGAGGATTAAAGATTGAGTATTGAGGATTGAAGATTGAGGATTGATGATTGAGCATTGAGGATTGAGTACTGAGGATTGAGGATTGAGGATTGAGTATTGAAGATTGAGGATTGATGATTGAGGATTGCTGATTGAGGATTGAGAATTGGGGATTGAGGAACAAGGATTGAAGATTGAGGATTGGTTATTCAGGATTGAAGAATGAGGACTAACGGTTGAGGATTGAGGATTGAAGATTGAGTATTGAGGATTGAAGATTGCGGATTGAGGACTGAGGATTGAGGATTGAGGATTGAGGATTGCGAGTTGAGGATTGAAGATTGAGGATTGAGGACTGGGGATTAAAGATTGAGTATTGAGGATTGAAGATTGAGGATCGATGATTGAGGGTTGAGGATTGAGTATTGAGGATTGAGGATTGAGGATTGAGTATTGAAGATTGATGATTGATGATTGAGGATTGAGGATTGAGGATTGAGGATTGAGTATTGAGGATTGAGGATTGAAGATTGAGGATTGGGTATTGAGGATTTAAGAATGAGGATTGAGGATTGAGGATTGAGGATTGAGTATTGAATATTGAGGATTGATGATTGAGGATTGAGGATTGAGGATCGAAGATTGAGGATTGAGGATTGAGGATTGGGTATTGAAGATTGAGGATTGATGATTGAGGATTGAGGATTGAGGGTTGAGGATTAAAGATTGAGTACTGAGGATTGAAGATTGAGGATTGGTGATTGAGGATTGAGGATTGAGGATTGAGGATTGAAGATTGCGGATTGAGGACTGAGGATGGAGGATTGAGGATTGAGGATTGCGGGTTGAGGATTGAAGATTGAAGATTGAGGATTGAGGACTGAGGATTAAAGATTGAGTATTGAGGATTGAAGATTGCGGATTGAGGACTGAGGATTGAGGATTGAGGATTGAGGATTGCGGGTTGAGGATTGAAGATTGAAGATTGAGGATTGAGGACTGAGGATTAAAGATTGAGTATTGAGGATTGAATATTGATGATTGAAGATTGAGGATTGAGGATTGAGGGTTGCGGATTGAGGACGAGGACTGAGGGTTGAGTATTGATGTTTGAGGTCTGAGGATTGAGGATTGAGGATTGAGAATTGAGGATTGAGGAATGAGGATTGAATATTGAGGATTTGTTATTGAGGATTGAAGAATGAGGACTGAGGGTTGAGGATTGAGGATTGAGGATTGAAGACTGAGTATTGAGGATTGAAGATTGCGGATTGAGGACTGAGGATTGAGGATTGAGGATTGAGGATTGCGGGTTGGGGATTGAAGATTGAAGATTGAGGATTGAGGACTGAGGATTAAAGATTGAGTATTGGGGATTGAAGATTGAGGATTGATGATTGAGCATTGAGGATTGAGTATTGAGGATTGAGAATTGAGGATTGAGTATTGAAGATTGAGGATTGATGATTGAGGATTGCGGATTGAGGATTGAGAGTTGAGGATTGAGGAACAAGGATTGAAGATTGAGGATTGGTTATTGAGGATTGAAGAATGAGGACTGACGGTTGAGGATTGAGGATTGAAGATTGAGTATTGAGGATTGAAGATTGCGGATTGAGGACTGAGGTTTGAGGATTGAGGATTGAGGATTGCGAGTTGAGGATTGAAGATTGAGGATTGAGGACTGAGGATTAAAGATTGAGTATTGAGGATTGAAGATTGAGGATTGATGATTGAGCATTGAGGATTGAGTATTGAGGATTGAGGATTGAGGATTGAGTATTGAAGATTGAGGATTGATGATTGAGGATTGAGGACTGAGGATTGAGAATTGAGTATTGAGGAATGAGGATTGAAGATTGATGATTGATGATTGAGGATTGAGGATTGAGGATTGAGGATTGAGTATTGAGGATTGAGGATTGAAGATTGAGGATTGGGTATTGAGGATTTAAGAATGAGGATTGAGGATTGAGGATTGAGGATTGAGTATTGAATATTGAGGATTGATGATTGAGGATTGAGGATTGAAGATTGAAGATTGAGGATTGAGGATTGAGGATTAAAGATTGAGTATTGAGGATTGAAGATTGAGAATTGAGGATTGAGGATTGAACATTGTGGACTGAGTGTTGAGGGTTGAGTGATGAGAATTGATGTTTGTGGATAGTGATTTGAAGATTGCAGATTGAGTATTGAGTATTGAAAACTGTGAATTGAGGATATTCTATTGAGGATTGAGGATTGTCACCTGATCGTTGAGGACTGAGGGCTGAAGATTGAGGATTCAGGATTGAGGATTCAGGATTGAGGTTTGAGGACTGAGGATTGAGGATTGAGGAGTGAGGATTGAGGATTGAGGATTGAGGATTGAAGAATGAGGATTGAGGACTGAGTGTTGAGGGTTGAGTGATGAGAATTGATGTTTATGGATAGAGATTTGAAGATTGCAGATTGAGTATTACGTATGGAAAGCTCTGAACTGAGGATATTCTAGTGAGGATTGAGGATTGACAACTGATTGTTGAGGACTGAGGGCTGAAGATTGAGGATTCAGGATTGAGGATTCAGGATTGTGGTTTGAGGACTGAGGATTGAGGATTGAGGATTGAGGATTGAGGATTGAAGATTGAGGATTGGGTATCGAGGATTGAACATTGAGGATTGAGGATTGAGGATTGAGGATTGAGGATTGAGTATTGAAGATTGAATATTGATGATTGAAGATTGAGGATTGAGGATTGAGGGTTGCGGATTGAGGACGAGGACTGAGGGTTGAGTATAGATGCTTGAGGTCTGAGGATTGAGGAATGAGGATTGAGAATTGAGGATTAAGGAATGAGGATTGAAGATTGAGGATTGGTTATTGAGGATTGAAGAATGAGGACTGAGTGTTGAGGATCGAGGATTGAGGATTGAAGATTGAGTATTGAGGACTGAAGATTGCGGATTGAGGACTGAGGATTGAGGATTGAGGATTGAGGATTGCGGTTTGAGGATTGAAGACTGAAGATTGAGGATTGAGGACTGAGGATTAAAGATTGAGCATTGAGGATTGAAGATTGAGGATTGATGATTGAGCATTGAGGATTGAGTATTGAGGATTGAGGATTGAGGATTGAGTATTGAAGATTGAGGATTGATGATTGAGGATTGAGGATTGAGGACTGAGAATTGAGTATTGAGGAATGAGGATTGAAGATTGAGGATTGGTTATTGAGGATTGAAGAATGAGGACTGAGGGTTGAGGATTGAGGATTGAGGATTGAAGATTGAGTATTGAGGATTGAAGGTTGCGGATTGAGGACTGAGGATTGAGGATTGAGGATTGAGGATTGCGAGTTGAGGATTGAAGATTGAAGATTGAGGATTGAGGACTGAGGATTAAAGATTGAGTATTGAGGATTGAAGATTGAGGATTGATGATTGAGGATTGAGGATTGAGTATTGAGGATTGAGGATTGAGGATTGGGTATTGAAGATTGAGGATTGATGATTGAGGATTGAGGATTGAGGGTTGAGGATTGAGTATTGAGGATTGAGGATTGAAGATTGAGGATTGAGGATTGAGGATTTAAGATTGAGTACTGAGGATTGAAGATTGAGAATTGAGGATTGAGGATTGAACATTGAGGACTGAGTGTTGAGTGTTAAGTGATGAGAATTGATGTTTGTGGATAGAGATTTGAAGATTGCAGATTGAGCATTGAGTATTGAAAACTGTGAATTGGAGATATTCTATTGAGGATTGAGTATTGTCACCTGATTGTTCAGGACTGAGGGCTGGAGATTGAGGATTCAGGATTGAGGATTCAGAATTGAGGTTTGAGGACTGAGGATTGTTTATTGAGTATTGAGGATTGAGGATTGGGGATTGAGGATTGACGATTGAGGATTGAGTATTGAGGATTGAGAATTGAGGATTGAGGATTGAAGATTGAGTATTGAGGATTGATGGTTGAGGATTGAGGATTGAGGATTGAAGATTGAGGACTTAGTGTTGAGGGTTGAGTGATGGGAATTAATCTTTGTGGATTGAGATTTGAAGATTGAAGAATGGGGATCGAGTATTGAAAACTGTGAATTGAGGATATTCTATTGATGATTGAGGATTGACAATTGATCGTTGAGGACTGAGGGCTGAAGATTGAGGATTCAGGATTGAGGATTCAGGATTGAGGTTTGAGGACTGAGGATTGAGGATTGAGGAGTGAGGATTGAGGATTGAGGATTGAGGATTGAAGAATGAGGATTGAGGACTGAGTGTTGAGGGTTGAGTGATGAGAATTGATGTTTATGGATAGAGATTTGAAGATTGCAGATTGAGTATTACGTATGGAAAGCTCTGAACTGAGGATATTCTAGTGAGGATTGAGGATTGACAACTGATTGTTGAGGACTGAGGGCTGAAGATTGAGGATTCAGGATTGAGGATTCAGGATTGTGGTTTGAGGACTGAGGATTGAGGATTGAGGATTGAGGATTGAGGATTGAAGATTGAGGATTGGGTATCGAGGATTGAACATTGAGGATTGAGGATTGAGGATTGAGGATTGAGGATTGAGTATTGAAGATTGAATATTGATGATTGAAGATTGAGGATTGAGGATTGAGGGTTGCGGATTGAGGACGAGGACTGAGGGTTGAGTATAGATGCTTGAGGTCTGAGGATTGAGGAATGAGGATTGAGAATTGAGGATTAAGGAATGAGGATTGAAGATTGAGGATTGGTTATTGAGGATTGAAGAATGAGGACTGAGTGTTGAGGATCGAGGATTGAGGATTGAAGATTGAGTATTGAGGACTGAAGATTGCGGATTGAGGACTGAGGATTGAGGATTGAGGATTGAGGATTGCGGTTTGAGGATTGAAGACTGAAGATTGAGGATTGAGGACTGAGGATTAAAGATTGAGCATTGAGGATTGAAGATTGAGGATTGATGATTGAGCATTGAGGATTGAGTATTGAGGATTGAGGATTGAGGATTGAGTATTGAAGATTGAGGATTGATGATTGAGGATTGAGGATTGAGGACTGAGAATTGAGTATTGAGGAATGAGGATTGAAGATTGAGGATTGGTTATTGAGGATTGAAGAATGAGGACTGAGGGTTGAGGATTGAGGATTGAGGATTGAAGATTGAGTATTGAGGATTGAAGGTTGCGGATTGAGGACTGAGGATTGAGGATTGAGGATTGAGGATTGCGAGTTGAGGATTGAAGATTGAAGATTGAGGATTGAGGACTGAGGATTAAAGATTGAGTATTGAGGATTGAAGATTGAGGATTGATGATTGAGGATTGAGGATTGAGTATTGAGGATTGAGGATTGAGGATTGGGTATTGAAGATTGAGGATTGATGATTGAGGATTGAGGATTGAGGGTTGAGGATTGAGTATTGAGGATTGAGGATTGAAGATTGAGGATTGAGGATTGAGGATTTAAGATTGAGTACTGAGGATTGAAGATTGAGAATTGAGGATTGAGGATTGAACATTGAGGACTGAGTGTTGAGTGTTAAGTGATGAGAATTGATGTTTGTGGATAGAGATTTGAAGATTGCAGATTGAGCATTGAGTATTGAAAACTGTGAATTGGAGATATTCTATTGAGGATTGAGTATTGTCACCTGATTGTTCAGGACTGAGGGCTGGAGATTGAGGATTCAGGATTGAGGATTCAGAATTGAGGTTTGAGGACTGAGGATTGTTTATTGAGTATTGAGGATTGAGGATTGGGGATTGAGGATTGACGATTGAGGATTGAGTATTGAGGATTGAGAATTGAGGATTGAGGATTGAAGATTGAGTATTGAGGATTGATGGTTGAGGATTGAGGATTGAGGATTGAAGATTGAGGACTTAGTGTTGAGGGTTGAGTGATGGGAATTAATCTTTGTGGATTGAGATTTGAAGATTGAAGAATGGGGATCGAGTATTGAAAACTGTGAATTGAGGATATTCTATTGATGATTGAGGATTGACAATTGATTGTTGAGGACTGAGGGCTGAAGATTGAGGATTCATGATTAAGGATTCGGGATTGAGGTTTGAGGACTGAGGATTGAGGGCTGAGGATTGAGGATTGAGGATTGACGCTTGAGGATTGATGGTTGAGGATGGAGGATTCAGGATTGAAGACGAGGGCTGAGGGCTGAGGATTGAGGTTTAAGGGCTGAGGACTGAGGATTGGGGATTGAGAATTGAGGATTGAGGATTGAGGATTGAAGATTGAGGATTGGGTATTGAGGATTGAAGGATGAGGATTGAGGATTGAGGATTGAGGATTGAGGATTGAAGATTGAATATTGAGGTTTGAAGACTGACGATTGAGGTTTGAGGATTGAGGATTGAGGATTGAGGATTGACGCTTGAGGATTGATGGTTGAGGATGGAGGATTCAGGATTGAAGACGAGGGCTGAGGGCTGAGGATTGAGGTTTAAGGGCTGAGGACTGAGGATTGGGGATTGAGAATTGAGGATTGAGGATTGAGGATTGAAGATTGAGTATTGGGTATTGAGGATTGAGGATTGTGGATTTAAGATTGAGCATTGAGGAATGAAGATTGAGAATTGAGGATTGAGGATTGAACATTGACGACTGAGTGTTGAGTGTTGAGTGATGAGAAGTGATGTTTGTGGATAGAGATTTGAAGATTGCAGATTGAGTATTGAGTATTGAAAACTGTGAATTGAGGATATTCTATTGAGGATTGAGGACTGTCACCTGATTGTTCAGGACTGAGGGCTCGAGATTGAGGATTCAGGATCGAGGATACAGAATTGAGGTTTGAGGACTGAGGATTGAGGTTTGAGGATTGAGGATTGAAGATTGAGTATTGAGGATTGAAGATTGAGGATTGGGGATTGAGGATTGAGGATTGAGGATTGAAGATTGAGGATTGGGTACTGAGTGTTGAGGGTTGAGTGATGAGAATTGATGTTTATGGATAGAGATTTGAAGATTGCAGATTGAGTACTGCGTTTGGAAAGCTCTGAACTGAGGATATTCTAGTGAGGATTGAGGATTGACAACTGATTGTTGAGGACTGAGGGCTGAAGATTGAGGATTCAGGATTGAGGATTCAGGATTGTGGTTTGAGGACTGAGGATTGAGGATTGAGGATTGAGGATTGAGGATTGAAGATGGAGGATTGGGTATCGAGGATTGAACATTGAGGATTGAGGATTGAGGATTGAGGATTGAGGATTGAATATTGAAGATTGAATATTGATGATTGAAGATTGAGGATTGAGGATTGAGGGTTGCGGATTGAGGACGAGGACTGAGGGTTGAGTATTGATGTTTGAGGTCTGAGGGTTGAGGATTGAGGATTGAGAATTGAGGATTGAGGAATGAGGATTGAATATTGAGGATTGGTTATTGAGGATTGAAGAATGAGGACTGAGGGTTGAGGATTGAGGATTGAGGATTGAAGATTGAGTATTGAGGATTGAAGATTGCGGATTGAGGACTGAGGATTGAGGATTGAGGATTGAGGATTGCGGGTTGAGGATTGAAGATTGAAGATTGAGGATTGAGGACTGAGGATTAAAGATTGAGTATTGAGGATTGAAGATTGAGGATTGATGATTGAGCATTGAGGATTGAGTATTGAGGATTGAGGATTGAGGATTGAGTATTGAAGATTGAGGATTGATGATGGAGGATTGAGGATTGAGGATTGAGAATTGAGTATTGAGGAATGAGGATTGAAGATTGAGGATTGGTTATTGAGGATTGAAGAATGAGGACTGAGGGTTGAGGATTGAGGATTGAGGATTGAAGATTGAGTATTGAGGATTGAAGATTGCGGATTGAGGACTGAGGATTGAGGATTGAGGATTGAGGATTGCGAGTTGAGGATTGAAGATTGAAGATTGAGGATTGAGGACTGAGGATTAAAGATTGAGTATTGAGGATTGAAGATTGAGGATTGATGATTGATGATTGAGGATTGAGTATTGAGGATTGAGGATTGAGGATTGAGTATTGAAGATTGATGATTGATGATTGAGGATTGAGGATTGAGGATTGAGGATTGAGTATTGAGGATTGAGGATTGAAGATTGAGGATTGAGGATTGAGGATTAAAGATTGAGTACTGAGGATTGAAGATTGAGGATTGGTGATTGAGGATTGAGGATTGAGGATTGAGGATTGAGGATTGAGGATTGGGTATTGAAGATTGAGGATTGATGATTGAGGATTGAGGATTGAGGGTTGAGGATTGAGTATTGAGGATTGAGGATTGAAGATTGAGGATTGAGGATTGAGGATTTAAGATTGAGTACTGAGGATTGAAGATTGAGATTTGAGGATTGAGGATTGAACATTGAGGACTGAGTGTTGAGTGTTAAGTGATGAGAATTGATGTTTGTGGATAGAGATTTGAAGATTGCAGATTGAGCATTGAGTATTGAAAACTGTGAATTGGAGATATTCTATTGAGGATTGAGTATTGTCACCTGATTGTTCAGGACTGAGGGCTGGAGATTGAGGATTCAGGATTGAGGATTCAGAATTGAGGTTTGAGGACTGAGGATTGTTTATTGAGTATTGAGGATTGAAGATTGAGGATTGAGGATTGAGGATTGAGGATTGAGGATTGAGGATTGAAGATTGAGGATTGGGGATTGAGGATTGACGATTGAGGATTGAGTATTGAGGATTGAGAATTGAGGATTGAGGATTGAAGATTGAGTATTGAGGATTGATGGTTGAGGATTGAGGATTGAGGATTGAAGATTGAGGACTTAGTGTTGAGGGTTGAGTGATGGGAATTAATCTTTGTGGATTGAGATTTGAAGATTGAAGAATGGGGATCGAGTATTGAAAACTGTGAATTGAGGATATTCTATTGATGATTGAGGATTGACAATTGATTGTTGAGGACTGAGGGCTGAAGATTGAGGATTCATGATTAAGGATTTGGGATTGAGGTTTGAGGACTGAGGATTGAGGGCTGAGGATTGAGGATTGATGATTGACGCTTGAGGATTGATGGTTGAGGATGGAGGATTCAGGATTGAAGACGAGGGCTGAGGGCTGAGGATTGAGGTTTATGGGCTGAGGACTGAGGATTGGGGATTGAGAATTGAGGATTGAGGATTGAGGATTGAAGATTGAGGATTGGGTATTGAGGATTGAAGGATGAGGATTGAGGATTGAGGATTGAGGATTGAGGATTGAAGATTGAATATTGAGGTTTGAAGACTGACGATTGAGGGTTGAGGATTGAGGATTGAGGATTGAGGACTGAGGATTGAGGGTTGAGGATTGAGGATTGAGAATTGAGGATTGAGGATTGAGGATTGAAGATTGAGCATTGGGTATTGAGGATTGAGGATTGTGGATTTAAGATTGAGCATTGAGGAATGAAGATTGAGAATTGAGGATTGAGGATTGAACATTGAGGACTGAGTGTTGAGTGTTGAGTGATGAGAATTGATGTTTGTGGATAGAGATTTGAAGATTGCAGATTGAGTATTGAGTATTGAAAACTGTGAATTGAGGATATTCTATTGAGGATTGAGGACTGTCACCTGATTGTTCAGGACTGAGGGCTCGAGATTGAGGATTCAGGATCGAGGATACAGAATTGAGGTTTGAGGACTGAGGATTGAGGTTTGAGGATTGAGGATTGAAGATTGAGTATTGAGGATTGAAGATTGAGGATTGGGGATTGAGGATTGAGGATTGAGGATTGAAGATTGAGGATTGGGGACTGAGTGTTGAGGGTTGAGTGATGAGAATTGATGTTTATGGATAGAGATTTGAAGATTGCAGATTGAGTACTGCGTTTGGAAAGCTCAGAACTGAGGATATTCTAGTGAGGATTGAGGATTGACAACTGATTGTTGAGGACTGAGGGCTGAAGATTGCGGATTCAGGATTGAGGATTCAGGATTGTGGTTTGAGGACTGAGGATTGAGGATTGAGGATTGAGGATTGAGGATTGAAGATGGAGGATTGGGTATCGAGGATTGAACATTGAGGATTGAGGATTGAGGATTGAGGATTGAGGATTGAATATTGAAGATTGAATATTGATGATTGAAGATTGAGGATTGAGGATTGAGGATTGAGGGTTGCGGATTGAGGACGAGGACTGAGGGTTGAGTATTGATGTTTGAGGTCTGAGGGTTGAGGATTGAGGATTGAGAATTGAGGATTGAGGAATGACGATTGAATATTGAGGATTGGTTATTGAGGATTGAAGAATGAGGACTGAGGGTTGAGGATTGAGGATTGAGGATTGAAGATTGAGTATTGAGGATTGAAGATTGCGGATTGAGGACTGAGGATTGAGGATTGAGGATTGAGGATTGCGGGTTGAGGATTGAAGATTGAAGATTGAGGATTGAGGACTGAGGATTAAAGATTGAGTATTGAGGATTGAAGATTGAGGATTGATGATTGAGCATTGAGGATTGAGTACTGAGGATTGAGGATTGAGGATTGAGTATTGAAGATTGAGGATTGATGATTGAGGATTGCTGATTGAGGATTGAGAATTGGGGATTGAGGAACAAGGATTGAAGATTGAGGATTGGTTATTCAGGATTGAAGAATGAGGACTAACGGTTGAGGATTGAGGATTGAAGATTGAGTATTGAGGATTGAAGATTGCGGATTGAGGACTGAGGATTGAGGATTGAGGATTGAGGATTGCGAGTTGAGGATTGAAGATTGAGGATTGAGGACTGGGGATTAAAGATTGAGTATTGTGGATTGAAGATTGAGGATCGATGATTGAGGGTTGAGGATTGAGTATTGAGGATTGAGGATTGAGGATTGAGTATTGAAGATTGATGATTGATGATTGAGGATTGAGGATTGAGGATTGAGGATTGAGTATTGAGGATTGAGGATTGAAGATTGAGGATTGGGTATTGAGGATTTAAGAATGAGGATTGAGGATTGAGGATTGAGGATTGAGTATTGAATATTGAGGATTGATGATTGAGGATTGAGGATTGAGGATTGAAGATTGAGGATTGAGGATTGAGGATTGGGTATTGAAGATTGAGGATTGATGATTGAGGATTGAGTATTGAGGGTTGAGGATTAAAGATTGAGTACTGAGGATTGAAGATTGAGGATTGGTGATTGAGGATTGAGGATTGAGGATTGAGGATTGAAGATTGCGGATTGAGGACTGAGGATTGAGGATTGAGGATTGAGGATTGCGGGTTGAGGATTGAAGATTGAAGATTGAGGATTGAGGACTGAGGATTAAAGATTGAGTATTGAGGATTGAAGATTGCGGATTGAGGACTGAGGATTGAGGATTGAGGATTGAGGATTGCGGGTTGAGGATTGAAGATTGAAGACTGAGGATTGAGGACTGAGGATTAAAGATTGAGTATTGAGGATTGAATATTGATGATTGAAGATTGAGGATTGAGGATTGAGGGTTGCGGATTGAGGACGAGGACTGAGGGTTGAGTATTGATGTTTGAGGTCTGAGGATTGAGGATTGAGGATTGAGAATTGAGGATTGAGGAATGAGGATTGAATATTGAGGATTTGTTATTGAGGATTGAAGAATGAGGACTGAGGGTTGAGGATTGAGGATTGAGGATTGAAGACTGAGTATTGAGGATTGAAGATTGCGGATTGAGGACTGAGGATTGAGGATTGAGGATTGAGGATTGCGGGTTGGGGATTGAAGATTGAAGATTGAGGATTGAGGACTGAGGATTAAAGATTGAGTATTGGGGATTGAAGATTGAGGATTGATGATTGAGCATTGAGGATTGAGTATTGAGGATTGAGAATTGAGGATTGAGTATTGAAGATTGAGGATTGATGATTGAGGTTTGAGGATTGAGGATTGAAGATTGAGTATTGAGGATTGAAGATTGAGGATTGGGGATTGAGGATTGAGGATTAAGGATTGAAGATTGAGGATTGGGGACTGAGTGTTGAGGGTTGAGTGATGAGAATTGATGTTTATGTATAGAGATTTGAAGATTGCAGATTGAGTACTGCGTTTGGAAAGCTCTGAACTGAGGATATTCTAGTGAGGATTGAGGATTGACAACTGATTGTTGAGGACTGAGGGCTGAAGATTGAGGATTCAGGATTGAGGATTCAGGATTGTGGTTTGAGGACTGAGGATTGAGGATTGAGGATTGAGGATTGAGGATTGAAGATGGAGGATTGGGTATCGAGGATTGAACATTGAGGATTGAGGATTGAGGATTGAGGATTGAGGATTGAATATTGAAGATTGAATATTGATGATTGAAGATTGAGGATTGAGGATTGAGGGTTGCGGATTGAGGACGAGGACTGAGGGTTGAGTATTGATGTTTGAGGTCTGAGGGTTGAGGATTGAGGATTGAGAATTGAGGATTGAGGAATGAGGATTGAATATTGAGGATTGGTTATTGAGGATTGAAGAATGAGGACTGAGGGTTGAGGATTGAGGATTGAGGATTGAAGATTGAGTATTGAGGATTGAAGATTGCGGATTGAGGACTGAGGATTGAGGATTGAGGATTGAGGATTGCGGGTTGAGGATTGAAGATTGAAGATTGAGGATTGAGGACTGAGGATTAAAGATTGAGTATTGAGGATTGAAGATTGAGGATTGATGATTGAGCATTGAGGATTGAGTATTGAGGATTGAGGATTGAGGATTGAGTATTGAAGATTGAGGATTGATGATGGAGGATTGAGGATTGAGGATTGAGAATTGAGTATTGAGGAATGAGGATTGAAGATTGAGGATTGGTTATTGAGGATTGAAGAATGAGGACTGAGGGTTGAGGATTGAGGATTGAGGATTGAAGATTGAGTATTGAGGATTGAAGATTGCGGATTGAGGACTGAGGATTGAGGATTGAGGATTGAGGATTGCGAGTTGAGGATTGAAGATTGAAGATTGAGGATTGAGGACTGAGGATTAAAGATTGAGTATTGAGGATTGAAGATTGAGGATTGATGATTGAGGATTGAGGATTGAGTATTGAGGATTGAGGATTGAGGATTGAGTATTGAAGATTGATGATTGATGATTGAGGATTGAGGATTGAGGATTGAGGATTGAGTATTGAGGATTGAGGATTGAAGATTGAGGATTGAGGATTGAGGATTAAAGATTGAGTACTGAGGATTGAAGATTGAGGATTGGTGATTGAGGATTGAGGATTGAGGATTGAGGATTGAGGATTGAGGATTGGGTATTGAAGATTGAGGATTGATGATTGAGGATTGAGGATTGAGGGTTGAGGATTGAGTATTGAGGATTGAGGATTGAAGATTGAGGATTGAGGATTGAGGATTTAAGATTGAGTACTGAGGATTGAAGATTGAGATTTGAGGATTGAGGATTGAACATTGAGGACTGAGTGTTGAGTGTTAAGTGATGAGAATTGATGTTTGTGGATAGAGATTTGAAGATTGCAGATTGAGCATTGAGTATTGAAAACTGTGAATTGGAGATATTCTATTGAGGATTGAGTAATGTCACCTGATTGTTCAGGACTGAGGGCTGGAGATTGAGGATTCAGGATTGAGGATTCAGAATTGAGGTTTGAGGACTGAGGATTGTTTATTGAGTATTGAGGATTGAAGATTGAGGATTGAGGATTGAGGATTGAGGATTGAGGATTGAGGATTGAAGATTGAGGATTGGGGATTGAGGATTGACGATTGAGGATTGAGTATTGAGGATTGAGAATTGAGGATTGAGGATTGAAGATTGAGTATTGAGGATTGATGGTTGAGGATAGAGGATTGAGGATTGAAGATTGAGGACTTAGTGTTGAGGGTTGAGTGATGGGTATTAATCTTTGTAGATTGAGATTTGAAGATTGAAGAATGGGGATCGAGTATTGAAAACTGTGAATTGAGGATATTCTATTGATGATTGAGGATTGACAATTGATTGTTGAGGACTGAGGGCTGAAGATTGAGGATTCATGATTAAGGATTCGGGATTGAGGTTTGAGGACTGAGGATTGAGGGCTGAGGATTGAGGATTGAGGATTGACGCTTGAGGATTGATGGTTGAGGATGGAGGATTCAGGATTGAAGACGAGGGCTGAGGGCTGAGGATTGAGGTTTAAGGGCTGAGGACTGAGGATTGGGGATTGAGAATTGAGGATTGAGGATTGAGGATTGAAGATTGAGGATTGGGTATTGAGGATTGAAGGATGAGGATTGAGGATTGAGGATTGAGGATTGAGGATTGAAGATTGAATATTGAGGTTTGAAGACTGACGATTGAGGGTTGAGGATTGAGGATTGAGGATTGAGGACTGAGGATTGAGGGTTGAGGATTGAGGATTGAGAATTGAGGATTGAGGATTGAGGATTGAAGATTGAGCATTGGGTATTGAGGATTGAGGATTGTGGATTTAAGATTGAGCATTGAGGAATGAAGATTGAGAATTGAGGATTGAGGATTGAACATTGAGGACTGAGTGTTGAGTGTTGAGTGATGAGAATTGATGTTTGTGGATAGAGATTTGAAGATTGCAGATTGAGCATTGAGTATTGAAAACTGTGAATTGAGGATATTCTATTGAGGATTGAGGACTGTCACCTGATTGTTCAGGACTGAGGGCTCGAGATTGAGGATTCAGGATCGAGGATACAGAATTGAGGTTTGAGGACTGAGGATTGAGGTTTGAGGATTGAGGATTGAAGATTGAGTATTGAGGATTGAAGATTGAGGATTGGGGATTGAGGATTGAGGATTGAGGATTGAAGATTGAGGATTGGGGACTGAGTGTTGAGGGTTGAGTGATGAGAATTGATGTTTATGGATAGAGATTTGAAGATTGCAGATTGAGTACTGCGTTTGGAAAGCTCTGAACTGAGGATATTCTAGTGAGGATTGAGGATTGACAACTGATTGTTGAGGACTGAGGGCTGAAGATTGCGGATTCAGGATTGAGGATTCAGGATTGTGGTTTGAGGACTGAGGATTGAGGATTGAGGATTGAGGATTGAGGGTTGAAGATGGAGGATAGGGTATCGAGGATTGAACATTGAGGATTGAGGATTGAGGATTGAGGATTGAGGATTGAATATTGAAGATTGAATATTGATGATTGAAGATTGAGGATTGAGGATTGAGGATTGAGGGTTGCGGATTGAGGACGAGGACTGAGGGTTGAGTATTGATGTTTGAGGTCTGAGGGTTGAGGATTGAGGATTGAGAATTGAGGATTGAGGAATGACGATTGAATATTGAGGATTGGTTATTGAGGATTGAAGAATGAGGACTGAGGGTTGAGGATTGAGGATTGAGGATTGAAGATTGAGTATTGAGGATTGAAGATTGCGGATTGAGGACTGAGGATTGAGGATTGAGGATTGAGGATTGCGGGTTGAGGATTGAAGATTGAAGATTGAGGATTGAGGACTGAGGATTAAAGATTGAGTATTGAGGATTGAAGATTGAGGATTGATGATTGAGCATTGAGGATTGAGTACTGAGGATTGAGGATTGAGGATTGAGTATTGAAGATTGAGGATTGATGATTGAGGATTGCTGATTGAGGATTGAGAATTGGGGATTGAGGAACAAGGATTGAAGATTGAGGATTGGTTATTCAGGATTGAAGAATGAGGACTAACGGTTGAGGATTGAGGATTGAAGATTGAGTATTGAGGATTGAAGATTGCGGATTGAGGACTGAGGATTGAGGATTGAGGATTGAGGATTGCGAGTTGAGGATTGAAGATTGAGGATTGAGGACTGGGGATTAAAGATTGAGTATTGAGGATTGAAGATTGAGGATCGATGATTGAGGGTTGAGGATTGAGTATTGAGGATTGAGGATTGAGGATTGAGTATTGAAGATTGATGATTGATGATTGAGGATTGAGGATTGAGGATTGAGGATTGAGTATTGAGGATTGAGGATTGAAGATTGAGGATTGGGTATTGAGGATTTAAGAATGAGGATTGAGGATTGAGGATTGAGGATTGAGTATTGAATATTGAGGATTGATGATTGAGGATTGAGGATTGAGGATCGAAGATTGAGGATTGAGGATTGAGGATTGGGTATTGAAGATTGAGGATTGATGATTGAGGATTGAGGATTGAGGGTTGAGGATTAAAGATTGAGTACTGAGGATTGAAGATTGAGGATTGGTGATTGAGGATTGAGGATTGAGGATTGAGGATTGAAGATTGCGGATTGAGGACTGAGGATGGAGGATTGAGGATTGAGGATTGCGGGTTGAGGATTGAAGATTGAAGATTGAGGATTGAGGACTGAGGATTAAAGATTGAGTATTGAGGATTGAAGATTGCGGATTGAGGACTGAGGATTGAGGATTGAGGATTGAGGATTGCGGGTTGAGGATTGAAGATTGAAGATTGAGGATTGAGGACTGAGGATTAAAGATTGAGTATTGAGGATTGAATATTGATGATTGAAGATTGAGGATTGAGGATTGAGGGTTGCGGATTGAGGACGAGGACTGAGGGTTGAGTATTGATGTTTGAGGTCTGAGGATTGAGGATTGAGGATTGAGAATTGAGGATTGAGGAATGAGGATTGAATATTGAGGATTTGTTATTGAGGATTGAAGAATGAGGACTGAGGGTTGAGGATTGAGGATTGAGGATTGAAGACTGAGTATTGAGGATTGAAGATTGCGGATTGAGGACTGAGGATTGAGGATTGAGGATTGAGGATTGCGGGTTGGGGATTGAAGATTGAAGATTGAGGATTGAGGACTGAGGATTAAAGATTGAGTATTGGGGATTGAAGATTGAGGATTGATGATTGAGCATTGAAGATTGAGTATTGAGGATTGAGAATTGAGGATTGAGTATTGAAGATTGAGGATTGATGATTGAGGATTGCGGATTGAGGATTGAGAGTTGAGGATTGAGGAACAAGGATTGAAGATTGAGGATTGGTTATTGAGGATTGAAGAATGAGGACTGACGGTTGAGGATTGAGGATTGAAGATTGAGTATTGAGGATTGAAGATTGCGGATTGAGGACTGAGGTTTGAGGATTGAGGATTGAGGATTGCGAGTTGAGGATTGAAGATTGAGGATTGAGGACTGAGGATTAAAGATTGAGTATTGAGGATTGAAGATTGAGGATTGATGATTGAGCATTGAGGATTGAGTATTGAGGATTGAGGATTGAGGATTGAGTATTGAAGATTGAGGATTGATGATTGAGGATTGAGGACTGAGGATTGAGAATTGAGTATTGAGGAATGAGGATTGAAGATTGAGGATTGGTTATTGAGGATTGAAGAATGAGGACTGAGGGTTGAGTATTGAGGATTGAGGATTGAAGATTGGGTATTGAGGATTGAAGATTGCGGATTGAGGACTGAGGATTGAGGATTGAGGATTGAGGATTGCGAGTTGAGGATTGAAGATTGAAGATTGAGGATTGATGACTGAGGATTAAAGATTGAGTATTGAGGATTGAAGATTGAGGATTGATGATTGAGGATTGAGGATTGAGTATTGAGGATTGAGGATTGAGGATTGAGGATTGAGTATTGAAGATTGATGATTCATGACTGAGGATTGAGGATTGAGGATTGAGGATTGAGTATTGAAAACTGTGAATTGGAGATATTCTATTGAGGATTGAGTATTGTCACCTGATTGTTCAGGACTGAGGGCTGGAGATTGAGGATTCAGGATTGAGGATTCAGAATTGAGGTTTGAGGACTGAGGATTGTTTATTGAGTATTGAGGATTGAAGATTGAGGATTGAGGATTGAGGATTGAGGATTGAGGATTGAGGATTGAAGATTGAGGATTGGGGATTGAGGATTGACGATTGAGGATTGAGTATTGAGGATTGAGAATTGAGGATTGAGGATTGAAGATTGAGTATTGAGGATTGATGGTTGAGGATTGAGGATTGAGGATTGAAGGTTGAGGACTTAGTGTTGAGGGTTGAGTGATGGGAACTGATCTTTGTGGATTGAGATTTGAAGATTGAAGAATGGGGATCGAGTATTGAAAACTGTGAATTGAGGATATTCTATTGATGATTGAGGATTGACAATTGATTGTTGAGGACTGAGGGCTGAAGATTGAGGATTCATGATTAAGGATTCGGGATTGAGGTTTGAGGACTGAGGATTGAGGGTTGAGGATTGAGGATTGAGGATTGACGCTTGAGGATTGATGGTTGAGGATGGAGGATTCAGGATTGAAGACGAGGGCTGAGGGCTGAGGATTGAGGTTTAAGGGCTGAGGACTGAGGATTGGGGATTGAGAATTGAGGATTGAGGATTGAGGATTGAAGATTGAGGATTGGGTATTGAGGATTTAAGAATGAGGATTGAGGATTGGGGATTGAGGATTGAGCATTGAATATTGAGGATTGATGATTGAGGATTGAGGATTGAGGATTGAAGATTGAGGACTGAGGATTGAGGATTAAAGATTGAGTACTGAGGATTGAAGATTGAGAATTGAGGATTGAGTATTGAAAACTGTGAATTGAGGATATTCTATTGAGGATTGAGGATTGTCACCTGACCGTTGAGGACTGAGGGCTGAAGATTGAGGATTCAGGATTGAGGATTCAGGATAGAGGTTTGAGGACTGAGGATTGAGGATTGAGGAGTGAGGATTAAGGATTGAGGATTGAGGATTGAAGATTGAGGATTGGGGACTGAGTGTTGAGGGTTGAGTGATGAGAATTGATGTTTATGGATAGAGATTTGAAGATTGCAGATTGAGTATTACGTATGGAGAGCTCTGAACTGAGGATACTCTAGTGAGGATTGACGATTGACAACTGATTGTTGAGGACTGAGGGCTGAAGATTGAGGATTCAGGATTGAGGATTCAGGATTGTGGTTTGAGGACTGAGGATTGAGGATTGAGGATTGAGGATTGAGGATTGAGGATTGAGGATTGAGTATTGAAGATTGAATATTGATGATTGAAGATTGAGGATTGAGGATTGAGGGTTGCGGTTTGAGGACGAGGACTGAGGGTTGAGTACTGATGTTTGAGGTCTGAGGATTGAGGAATGAGGATTGAGAATTGAGGATTGAGGAATGAGGATTGAAGATTGAGGATTGGTTATTGAGGATTGAAGAATGAGGACTGAGTGTTGAGGATTGAGAATTGAGGATTGAAGATTGAGTATTGAGGACTGAAGATTGCGGATTGAGGACTGAGGATTGAGGATTGAGGATTGAGCATTGCGGGTTGAGGATTGAAGATTGAAGATTGAGGATTGAGGACTGAGGATTAAAGATTGAGTATTGAGGATTGAAGATTGAGGATTGATGATTGAGCATTGAGGATTGAGTGTTGAGGATTGAGGATTGAGGATTGAGTATTGAAGATTGAGGATTGATGATTGAGGATTGAGGACTGAGGATTGAGGATTGAGGATTGAGGATTGCGGGTTGAGGATTGAAGATTGATGATTGAGGATTGAGGACTGAGGATTGAGGATTGAGGATTGAGGATTGCGGGTTGAGGATTGAAGATTGAAGATTGAGGATTGAGGACTGAGGATTAAAGATTGAGTATTGAGGACTGAAGATTGAGGATTGATGATTGAGCATTGAGGATTGAGTATTGAGGATTGAGGATTGAGGATTGAGTATTGAAGATTGAGGATTGATGATTGAGGATTGCGGATTGAGGATTGAGAATTGAGGATTGAGGAACAAGGATGGAAGATTGAGGATTGGTTATTGAGGAGTGAAGAATGAGGACTGACGGTTGAGGATTGAGGATTGAAGATTGAGTATTGAGGATTGAAGATTGCGGATTGAGGACTGAGGATTGAGGATTGAGGATTGAGGATTGCGAGTTGAGGATTGAAGATTGAGGATTGAGGACTGAGGATTAAAGATTGAGTACTGAGGATTAAAGATTAAGGATTGATTATTGAGGATTGAGGATTGGGTATTGAGGATTGAGGATTGAGGATTGAGTATTGAAGATTGATGATTGATGATTGAGGATTGAGGATTGAGTATTGAGGATTGAAGATTGAGAATTGAGGATTGAGGATTGAACGTTGTGGACTGAGTGTTGAGGGTTGAGTGATGAGAATTGATGTTTGTGGATAGTGATTTGAAGATTGCAGATTGAGTATTGAGTATTGAAAACTGTGAATTGAGGATATTCTATTGAGGATTGAGGATTGTCACCTGATCGTTGAGGACTGAGGGCTGAAGATTGAGGATTCAGGATTGAGGATTCAGGATTGAGGTTTGAGGACTGAGGATTGAGGATTGAGGAGTGAGGATTGAGGATTGAGGATTGAGGATTGAGGATTAAAGATTGAGTATTGGGGATTGAAGATTGAGGATTGATGATTGAGCATTGAGGATTGAGTATTGAGGATTGAGAATTGAGGATTGAGTATTGAAGATTGAGGATTGATGATTGAGGATTGAGGATTGAGGATTGAGGATTGAGTATTGAGGATTGAGGATTGAAGATTGAGGATTGGGTATTGAGGATTTAAGAATGAGGATTGAGGATTGAGGATTGAGGATTGAGTATTGAATATTGAGGATTGATGATTGAGGATTGAGGATTGAGGATTGAAGATTGAGGACTGAGGATTGAGGATTAAAGATTGAGTACTGAGGATTGAAGATTGAGAATTGAGGATTGAGGATTGAACATTGTGGACTGAGTGTTGAGGGTTGAGTGATGAGAATTGATGTTTGTGGATAGTGATTTGAAGATTGCAGATTGAGTATTGAGTATTGAAAACTGTGAATTGAGGATATTCTATTGAGGATTGAGGATTGTCACCTGACCGTTGAGGACTGAGGGCTGAAGATTGAGGATTCAGGATTGAGGATTCAGGATAGAGGTTTGAGGACTGAGGATTGAGGATTGAGGAGTGAGGATTAAGGATTGAGGATTGAGGATTGAAGATTGAGGATTGGGGACTGAGTGTTGAGGGTTGAGTGATGAGAATTGATGTTTATGGATAGAGATTTGAAGATTGCAGATTGAGTATTACGTATGGAGAGCTCTGAACTGAGGATACTCTAGTGAGGATTGAGGATTGACAACTGATTGTTGAGGACTGAGGGCTGAAGATTGAGGATTCAGGATTGAGGATTCAGGATTGTGGTTTGAGGACTGAGGATTGAGGATTGAGGATTGAGGATTGAGGATTGAAGATTGAGGATTGGGTATCGAGGATTGAACATTGAGGATTGAGGATTGAGGATTGAGGATTGAGGATTGAGGATTGAGTATTGAAGATTGAATATTGATGATTGAAGATTGAGGATTGAGGATTGAGGGTTGCGGTTTGAGGACGAGGACTGAGGGTTGAGTACTGATGTTTGAGGTCTGAGGATTGAGGAATGAGGATTGAGAATTGAGGATTGAGGAATGAGGATTGAAGATTGAGGATTGGTTATTGAGGATTGAAGAATGAGGACTGAGTGTTGAGGATTGAGGATTGAGGATTGAAGATTGAGTATTGAGGACTGAAGATTGCGGATTGAGGACTGAGGATTGAGGATTGAGGATTGAGCATTGCGGGTTGAGGATTGAAGATTGAAGGTTGAGGATTGAGGACTGAGGATTAAAGATTGAGTATTGAGGATTGAAGATTGAGGATTGATGATTGAGCATTGAGGATTGAGTGTTGAGGATTGAGGATTGAGGATTGAGTATTGAAGATTGAGGATTGATGATTGAGGATTGAGGACTGAGGATTGAGGATTGAGGATTGAGGATTGCGGGTTGAGGATTGAAGATTGATGATTGAGGATTGAGGATTGAGGACTGAGGATTGAGGATTGAGGATTGAGCATTGCGGGTTGAGGATTGAAGATTGAAGATTGAGGATTGAGGACTGAGGATTAAAGATTGAGTATTGAGGATTGAAGATTGAGGATTGATGATTGAGCATTGAGGATTGAGTGTTGAGGATTGAGGATTGAGGATTGAGTATTGAAGATTGAGGATTGATGATTGAGGATTGAGGACTGAGGATTGAGGATTGAGGATTGAGGATTGCGGGTTGAGGATTGAAGATTGATGATTGAGGATTGAGGACTGAGGATTGAGGATTGAGGATTGAGGATTGCGGGTTGAGGATTGAAGATTGAAGATTGAGGATTGAGGACTGAGGATTAAAGATTGAGTATTGAGGACTGAAGATTGAGGATTGTTGATTGAGCATTGAGGATTGAGTATTGAGGATTGAGGATTGAGGATTGAGTATTGAAGATTGAGGATTGATGATTGAGGATTGCGGATTGAGGATTGAGAATTGAGGATTGAGGAACAAGGATGGAAGATTGAGGATTGGTTATTGAGGAGTGAAGAATGAGGACTGACGGTTGAGGATTGAGGATTGAAGATTGAGTATTGAGGATTGAAGATTGCGGATTGAGGACTGAGGATTGAGGATTGAGGATTGAGGATTGCGAGTTGAGGATTGAAGATTGAGGATTGAGGACTGAGGATTAAAGATTGAGTACTGAGGATTAAAGATTAAGGATTGATTATTGAGGATTGAGGATTGGGTATTGAGGATTGAGGATTGAGGATTGAGTATTGAAGATTGATGATTGATGATTGAGGATTGAGGATTGAGGATTGAGGATTGAGTATTGAGGATTGAGGATTGAAGATTGAGGATTGGGTATTGAGGATTTAAGAATGAGGATTGAGGATTGAGGATTGAGTATTGAAGATTGAGGATTGATGATTGAGGATTGAGGATTGAGGATTGAGGATTGAGTATTGAGGATTGAGGATTGAAGATTGAGGATTGGGTATTGAGGATTTAAGAATGAGGTTTAAGGGCTGAGGACTGAGGATTGGGGATTGAGAATTGAGGATTGAGGATTGAGGATTGAAGATTGAGCATTGGGTATTGAGGATTGAGGATTGTGGATTTAAGATTGAGCATTGAGGAATGAAGATTGAGAATTGAGGATTGAGGATTGAACATTGACGACTGAGTGTTGAGTGTTGAGTGATGAGAAGTGATGTTTGTGGATAGAGATTTGAAGATTGCAGATTGAGTATTGAGTATTGAAAACTGTGAATTGAGGATATTCTATTGAGGATTGAGGACTGTCACCTGATTGTTCAGGACTGAGGGCTCGAGATTGAGGATTCAGGATCGAGGATACAGAATTGAGGTTTGAGGACTGAGGATTGAGGTTTGAGGATTGAGGATTGAAGATTGAGTATTGAGGATTGAAGATTGAGGATTGGGGATTGAGGATTGAGGATTGAGGATTGAAGATTGAGGATTGGGTACTGAGTGTTGAGGGTTGAGTGATGAGAATTGATGTTTATGGATAGAGATTTGAAGATTGCAGATTGAGTACTGCGTTTGGAAAGCTCAGAACTGAGGATATTCTAGTGAGGATTGAGGATTGACAACTGATTGTTGAGGACTGAGGGCTGAAGATTGCGGATTCAGGATTGAGGATTCAGGATTGTGGTTTGAGGACTGAGGATTGAGGATTGAGGATTGAGGATTGAGGATTGAAGATGGAGGATTGGGTATCGAGGATTGAACATTGAGGATTGAGGATTGAGGATTGAGGATTGAGGATTGAATATTGAAGATTGAATATTGATGATTGAAGATTGAGGATTGAGGATTGAGGATTGAGGGTTGCGGATTGAGGACGAGGACTGAGGGTTGAGTATTGATGTTTGAGGTCTGAGGGTTGAGGATTGAGGATTGAGAATTGAGGATTGAGGAATGACGATTGAATATTGAGGATTGGTTATTGAGGATTGAAGAATGAGGACTGAGGGTTGAGGATTGAGGATTGAGGATTGAAGATTGAGTATTGAGGATTGAAGATTGCGGATTGAGGACTGAGGATTGAGGATTGAGGATTGAGGATTGCGGGTTGAGGATTGAAGATTGAAGATTGAGGATTGAGGACTGAGGATTAAAGATTGAGTATTGAGGATTGAAGATTGAGGATTGATGATTGAGCATTGAGGATTGAGTACTGAGGATTGAGGATTGAGGATTGAGTATTGAAGATTGAGGATTGATGATTGAGGATTGCTGATTGAGGATTGAGAATTGGGGATTGAGGAACAAGGATTGAAGATTGAGGATTGGTTATTCAGGATTGAAGAATGAGGACTAACGGTTGAGGATTGAGGATTGAAGATTGAGTATTGAGGATTGAAGATTGCGGATTGAGGACTGAGGATTGAGGATTGAGGATTGAGGATTGCGAGTTGAGGATTGAAGATTGAGGATTGAGGACTGGGGATTAAAGATTGAGTATTGTGGATTGAAGATTGAGGATCGATGATTGAGGGTTGAGGATTGAGTATTGAGGATTGAGGATTGAGGATTGAGTATTGAAGATTGATGATTGATGATTGAGGATTGAGGATTGAGGATTGAGGATTGAGTATTGAGGATTGAGGATTGAAGATTGAGGATTGGGTATTGAGGATTTAAGAATGAGGATTGAGGATTGAGGATTGAGGATTGAGTATTGAATATTGAGGATTGATGATTGAGGATTGAGGATTGAGGATTGAAGATTGAGGATTGAGGATTGAGGATTGGGTATTGAAGATTGAGGATTGATGATTGAGGATTGAGTATTGAGGGTTGAGGATTAAAGATTGAGTACTGAGGATTGAAGATTGAGGATTGGTGATTGAGGATTGAGGATTGAGGATTGAGGATTGAAGATTGCGGATTGAGGACTGAGGATTGAGGATTGAGGATTGAGGATTGCGGGTTGAGGATTGAAGATTGAAGATTGAGGATTGAGGACTGAGGATTAAAGATTGAGTATTGAGGATTGAAGATTGCGGATTGAGGACTGAGGATTGAGGATTGAGGATTGAGGATTGCGGGTTGAGGATTGAAGATTGAAGACTGAGGATTGAGGACTGAGGATTAAAGATTGAGTATTGAGGATTGAATATTGATGATTGAAGATTGAGGATTGAGGATTGAGGGTTGCGGATTGAGGACGAGGACTGAGGGTTGAGTATTGATGTTTGAGGTCTGAGGATTGAGGATTGAGGATTGAGAATTGAGGATTGAGGAATGACGATTGAATATTGAGGATTTGTTATTGAGGATTGAAGAATGAGGACTGAGGGTTGAGGATTGAGGATTGAGGATTGAAGACTGAGTATTGAGGATTGAAGATTGCGGATTGAGGACTGAGGATTGAGGATTGAGGATTGAGGATTGCGGGTTGGGGATTGAAGATTGAAGATTGAGGATTGAGGACTGAGGATTAAAGATTGAGTATTGGGGATTGAAGATTGAGGATTGATGATTGAGCATTGAGGATTGAGTATTGAGGATTGAGAATTGAGGATTGAGTATTGAAGATTGAGGATTGATGATTGAGGTTTGAGGATTGAGGATTGAAGATTGAGTATTGAGGATTGAAGATTGAGGATTGGGGATTGAGGATTGAGGATTAAGGATTGAAGATTGAGGATTGGGGACTGAGTGTTGAGGGTTGAGTGATGAGAATTGATGTTTATGTATAGAGATTTGAAGATTGCAGATTGAGTACTGCGTTTGGAAAGCTCTGAACTGAGGATATTCTAGTGAGGATTGAGGATTGACAACTGATTGTTGAGGACTGAGGGCTGAAGATTGAGGATTCAGGATTGAGGATTCAGGATTGTGGTTTGAGGACTGAGGATTGAGGATTGAGGATTGAGGATTGAGGATTGAAGATGGAGGATTGGGTATCGAGGATTGAACATTGAGGATTGAGGATTGAGGATTGAGGATTGAGGATTGAATATTGAAGATTGAATATTGATGATTGAAGATTGAGGATTGAGGATTGAGGGTTGCGGATTGAGGACGAGGACTGAGGGTTGAGTATTGATGTTTGAGGTCTGAGGGTTGAGGATTGAGGATTGAGAATTGAGGATTGAGGAATGAGGATTGAATATTGAGGATTGGTTATTGAGGATTGAAGAATGAGGACTGAGGGTTGAGGATTGAGGATTGAGGATTGAAGATTGAGTATTGAGGATTGAAGATTGCGGATTGAGGACTGAGGATTGAGGATTGAGGATTGAGGATTGCGGGTTGAGGATTGAAGATTGAAGATTGAGGATTGAGGACTGAGGATTAAAGATTGAGTATTGAGGATTGAAGATTGAGGATTGATGATTGAGCATTGAGGATTGAGTATTGAGGATTGAGGATTGAGGATTGAGTATTGAAGATTGAGGATTGATGATGGAGGATTGAGGATTGAGGATTGAGAATTGAGTATTGAGGAATGAGGATTGAAGATTGAGGATTGGTTATTGAGGATTGAAGAATGAGGACTGAGGGTTGAGGATTGAGGATTGAGGATTGAAGATTGAGTATTGAGGATTGAAGATTGCGGATTGAGGACTGAGGATTGAGGATTGAGGATTGAGGATTGCGAGTTGAGGATTGAAGATTGAAGATTGAGGATTGAGGACTGAGGATTAAAGATTGAGTATTGAGGATTGAAGATTGAGGATTGATGATTGAGGATTGAGGATTGAGTATTGAGGATTGAGGATTGAGGATTGAGTATTGAAGATTGATGATTGATGATTGAGGATTGAGGATTGAGGATTGAGGATTGAGTATTGAGGATTGAGGATTGAAGATTGAGGATTGAGGATTGAGGATTAAAGATTGAGTACTGAGGATTGAAGATTGAGGATTGGTGATTGAGGATTGAGGATTGAGGATTGAGGATTGAGGATTGAGGATTGGGTATTGAAGATTGAGGATTGATGATTGAGGATTGAGGATTGAGGGTTGAGGATTGAGTATTGAGGATTGAGGATTGAAGATTGAGGATTGAGGATTGAGGATTTAAGATTGAGTACTGAGGATTGAAGATTGAGATTTGAGGATTGAGGATTGAGGATTGAAGTTTCAGTATTGAGGATTGAAGATTGAGGATTGAGGATTGAGGATTGAGGATTGAGGATGAGGGCTGAGGGTTGAGGATTGAGGTTTGAGGACCGAGGACTGAGGATTGAGGATTGAGAACTGAGGATTGAGGATTGAGTATTGAAGATTGAGGATTGGGTATTTAGGATTGAAGAATGAGGATTGAGGATTGAGGATTGCGGATTGAGGATTGAAGATTGAGTATTGAAGTTTGAAGACTGACGATTGAGGGTTGAGGACTGAGGATTGAGGATTGAGTGTTGAGGATTGTACACGAGGACTGACGGTTGAGGATTGAGGTTTGAGGATTGAGGACTGAGGATTGAGGATTGAAGATTGAGAATTGAGAATTGAAAATTGAGGATTGAGGTATGAGGAATGAGGATTGGGGGTTGAGGATTGAGGATGGAGGATGAGGGCTGAGGGTTGAGGATTGAGGTTTGAGTATTGAATCCTGAGAATTCAGGATATTCTATTGATTATTAAGAATTGAGGATTGATGGTTGAGTATTGAGGACAGAGGATTGAGGATTGAAGGTTGAGTATTGAGGATTCAGACACGAGGTTTGAGGACTGAGGATTGCGGATTGAAGATTGAGTATTGAGGATTGAATATTGAGGACTGAGCATTGAGGATTGAGGATCGAGGATGAGGTCTGAGGGTTGAGGATTGTGGTTTGAGGACTTAGGACTGTTTGCTTGATGATTGAGGATTGAGGATGTGGGCTGACGGTTGAGGCTTGAGGTTTGAGGGCTGAGGTCTGAGGATTGAGGATTGAGAATTGAGGATTGAGGCTTGAGGATTGAAGATTGAGGATTGGGTATTGATGATTGAAGAATGAGGATTGAGGATTGAGTATTGAGGATTGAGGATTGAGGATTGAGGATTGAAGATTGAGGATTGGGTATTGAGGATTGAAGATTGAGGACTGAGGATTGAGGATTGAGGATTGATTGTTGAGGATTTAAGATTGAGGATTGAGGATTGAGGGTTGATGATTGGGGATTGAAGATTGAGGATAGGGGACTGAGTGTTGAGTGTTAAGTGATGAGAATTGATGTTTGTGGATAGAGATTTGAAGATTGCAGATTGAGCATTGAGTATTGAAAACTGTGAATTGGAGATATTCTATTGAGGATTGAGTAATGTCACCTGATTGTTCAGGACTGAGGGCTGGAGATTGAGGATTCAGGATTGAGGATTCAGAATTGAGGTTTGAGGACTGAGGATTGTTTATTGAGTATTGAGGATTGAAGATTGAGGATTGAGGATTGAGGATTGAGGATTGAGGATTGAGGATTGAAGATTGAGGATTGGGGATTGAGGATTGACGATTGAGGATTGAGTATTGAGGATTGAGAATTGAGGATTGAGGATTGAAGATTGAGTATTGAGGATTGATGGTTGAGGATAGAGGATTGAGGATTGAAGATTGAGGACTTAGTGTTGAGGGTTGAGTGATGGGTATTAATCTTTGTAGATTGAGATTTGAAGATTGAAGAATGGGGATCGAGTATTGAAAACTGTGAATTGAGGATATTCTATTGATGATTGAGGATTGACAATTGATTGTTGAGGACTGAGGGCTGAAGATTGAGGATTCATGATTAAGGATTCGGGATTGAGGTTTGAGGACTGAGGATTGAGGGCTGAGGATTGAGGATTGAGGATTGACGCTTGAGGATTGATGGTTGAGGATGGAGGATTCAGGATTGAAGACGAGGGCTGAGGGCTGAGGATTGAGGTTTAAGGGCTGAGGACTGAGGATTGGGGATTGAGAATTGAGGATTGAGGATTGAGGATTGAAGATTGAGGATTGGGTATTGAGGATTGAAGGATGAGGATTGAGGATTGAGGATTGAGGATTGAGGATTGAAGATTGAATATTGAGGTTTGAAGACTGACGATTGAGGGTTGAGGATTGAGGATTGAGGATTGAGGACTGAGGATTGAGGGTTGAGGATTGAGGATTGAGAATTGAGGATTGAGGATTGAGGATTGAAGATTGAGCATTGGGTATTGAGGATTGAGGATTGTGGATTTAAGATTGAGCATTGAGGAATGAAGATTGAGAATTGAGGATTGAGGATTGAACATTGAGGACTGAGTGTTGAGTGTTGAGTGATGAGAATTGATGTTTGTGGATAGAGATTTGAAGATTGCAGATTGAGCATTGAGTATTGAAAACTGTGAATTGAGGATATTCTATTGAGGATTGAGGACTGTCACCTGATTGTTCAGGACTGAGGGCTCGAGATTGAGGATTCAGGATCGAGGATACAGAATTGAGGTTTGAGGACTGAGGATTGAGGTTTGAGGATTGAGGATTGAAGATTGAGTATTGAGGATTGAAGATTGAGGATTGGGGATTGAGGATTGAGGATTGAGGATTGAAGATTGAGGATTGGGGACTGAGTGTTGAGGGTTGAGTGATGAGAATTGATGTTTATGGATAGAGATTTGAAGATTGCAGATTGAGTACTGCGTTTGGAAAGCTCTGAACTGAGGATATTCTAGTGAGGATTGAGGATTGACAACTGATTGTTGAGGACTGAGGGCTGAAGATTGCGGATTCAGGATTGAGGATTCAGGATTGTGGTTTGAGGACTGAGGATTGAGGATTGAGGATTGAGGATTGAGGGTTGAAGATGGAGGATAGGGTATCGAGGATTGAACATTGAGGATTGAGGATTGAGGATTGAGGATTGAGGATTGAATATTGAAGATTGAATATTGATGATTGAAGATTGAGGATTGAGGATTGAGGATTGAGGGTTGCGGATTGAGGACGAGGACTGAGGGTTGAGTATTGATGTTTGAGGTCTGAGGGTTGAGGATTGAGGATTGAGAATTGAGGATTGAGGAATGACGATTGAATATTGAGGATTGGTTATTGAGGATTGAAGAATGAGGACTGAGGGTTGAGGATTGAGGATTGAGGATTGAAGATTGAGTATTGAGGATTGAAGATTGCGGATTGAGGACTGAGGATTGAGGATTGAGGATTGAGGATTGCGGGTTGAGGATTGAAGATTGAAGATTGAGGATTGAGGACTGAGGATTAAAGATTGAGTATTGAGGATTGAAGATTGAGGATTGATGATTGAGCATTGAGGATTGAGTACTGAGGATTGAGGATTGAGGATTGAGTATTGAAGATTGAGGATTGATGATTGAGGATTGCTGATTGAGGATTGAGAATTGGGGATTGAGGAACAAGGATTGAAGATTGAGGATTGGTTATTCAGGATTGAAGAATGAGGACTAACGGTTGAGGATTGAGGATTGAAGATTGAGTATTGAGGATTGAAGATTGCGGATTGAGGACTGAGGATTGAGGATTGAGGATTGAGGATTGCGAGTTGAGGATTGAAGATTGAGGATTGAGGACTGGGGATTAAAGATTGAGTATTGAGGATTGAAGATTGAGGATCGATGATTGAGGGTTGAGGATTGAGTATTGAGGATTGAGGATTGAGGATTGAGTATTGAAGATTGATGATTGATGATTGAGGATTGAGGATTGAGGATTGAGGATTGAGTATTGAGGATTGAGGATTGAAGATTGAGGATTGGGTATTGAGGATTTAAGAATGAGGATTGAGGATTGAGGATTGAGGATTGAGTATTGAATATTGAGGATTGATGATTGAGGATTGAGGATTGAGGATCGAAGATTGAGGATTGAGGATTGAGGATTGGGTATTGAAGATTGAGGATTGATGATTGAGGATTGAGGATTGAGGGTTGAGGATTAAAGATTGAGTACTGAGGATTGAAGATTGAGGATTGGTGATTGAGGATTGAGGATTGAGGATTGAGGATTGAAGATTGCGGATTGAGGACTGAGGATGGAGGATTGAGGATTGAGGATTGCGGGTTGAGGATTGAAGATTGAAGATTGAGGATTGAGGACTGAGGATTAAAGATTGAGTATTGAGGATTGAAGATTGCGGATTGAGGACTGAGGATTGAGGATTGAGGATTGAGGATTGCGGGTTGAGGATTGAAGATTGAAGATTGAGGATTGAGGACTGAGGATTAAAGATTGAGTATTGAGGATTGAATATTGATGATTGAAGATTGAGGATTGAGGATTGAGGGTTGCGGATTGAGGACGAGGACTGAGGGTTGAGTATTGATGTTTGAGGTCTGAGGATTGAGGATTGAGGATTGAGAATTGAGGATTGAGGAATGAGGATTGAATATTGAGGATTTGTTATTGAGGATTGAAGAATGAGGACTGAGGGTTGAGGATTGAGGATTGAGGATTGAAGACTGAGTATTGAGGATTGAAGATTGCGGATTGAGGACTGAGGATTGAGGATTGAGGATTGAGGATTGCGGGTTGGGGATTGAAGATTGAAGATTGAGGATTGAGGACTGAGGATTAAAGATTGAGTATTGGGGATTGAAGATTGAGGATTGATGATTGAGCATTGAGGATTGAGTATTGAGGATTGAGAATTGAGGATTGAGTATTGAAGATTGAGGATTGATGATTGAGGATTGCGGATTGAGGATTGAGAGTTGAGGATTGAGGAACAAGGATTGAAGATTGAGGATTGGTTATTGAGGATTGAAGAATGAGGACTGACGGTTGAGGATTGAGGATTGAAGATTGAGTATTGAGGATTGAAGATTGCGGATTGAGGACTGAGGTTTGAGGATTGAGGATTGAGGATTGCGAGTTGAGGATTGAAGATTGAGGATTGAGGACTGAGGATTAAAGATTGAGTATTGAGGATTGAAGATTGAGGATTGATGATTGAGCATTGAGGATTGAGTATTGAGGATTGAGGATTGAGGATTGAGTATTGAAGATTGAGGATTGATGATTGAGGATTGAGGACTGAGGATTGAGAATTGAGTATTGAGGAATGAGGATTGAAGATTGAGGATTGGTTATTGAGGATTGAAGAATGAGGACTGAGGGTTGAGTATTGAGGATTGAGGATTGAAGATTGGGTATTGAGGATTGAAGATTGCGGATTGAGGACTGAGGATTGAGGATTGAGGATTGAGGATTGCGAGTTGAGGATTGAAGATTGAAGATTGAGGATTGATGACTGAGGATTAAAGATTGAGTATTGAGGATTGAAGATTGAGGATTGATGATTGAGGATTGAGGATTGAGTATTGAGGATTGAGGATTGAGGATTGAGGATTGAGTATTGAAGATTGATGATTCATGACTGAGGATTGAGGATTGAGGATTGAGGATTGAGTATTGAAAACTGTGAATTGGAGATATTCTATTGAGGATTGAGTATTGTCACCTGATTGTTCAGGACTGAGGGCTGGAGATTGAGGATTCAGGATTGAGGATTCAGAATTGAGGTTTGAGGACTGAGGATTGTTTATTGAGTATTGAGGATTGAAGATTGAGGATTGAGGATTGAGGATTGAGGATTGAGGATTGAGGATTGAAGATTGAGGATTGGGGATTGAGGATTGACGATTGAGGATTGAGTATTGAGGATTGAGAATTGAGGATTGAGGATTGAAGATTGAGTATTGAGGATTGATGGTTGAGGATTG
The DNA here is from genome assembly GCF_051401765.1 of Calliopsis andreniformis. Classification (NCBI taxonomy): domain Eukaryota; kingdom Metazoa; phylum Arthropoda; class Insecta; order Hymenoptera; family Andrenidae; genus Calliopsis; species Calliopsis andreniformis. The sequence goes on along the minus strand of NW_027480479.1, from coordinate 2,655,305 downwards.
AGGATTGAGGATTGAAGGTTGAGGACTTAGTGTTGAGGGTTGAGTGATGGGAACTGATCTTTGTGGATTGAGATTTGAAGATTGAAGAATGGGGATCGAGTATTGAAAACTGTGAATTGAGGATATTCTATTGATGATTGAGGATTGACAATTGATTGTTGAGGACTGAGGGCTGAAGATTGAGGATTCATGATTAAGGATTCGGGATTGAGGTTTGAGGACTGAGGATTGAGGGTTGAGGATTGAGGATTGAGGATTGACGCTTGAGGATTGATGGTTGAGGATGGAGGATTCAGGATTGAAGACGAGGGCTGAGGGCTGAGGATTGAGGTTTAAGGGCTGAGGACTGAGGATTGGGGATTGAGAATTGAGGATTGAGGATTGAGGATTGAAGATTGAGGATTGGGTATTGAGGATTTAAGAATGAGGATTGAGGATTGGGGATTGAGGATTGAGCATTGAATATTGAGGATTGATGATTGAGGATTGAGGATTGAGGATTGAAGATTGAGGACTGAGGATTGAGGATTAAAGATTGAGTACTGAGGATTGAAGATTGAGAATTGAGGATTGAGTATTGAAAACTGTGAATTGAGGATATTCTATTGAGGATTGAGGATTGTCACCTGACCGTTGAGGACTGAGGGCTGAAGATTGAGGATTCAGGATTGAGGATTCAGGATAGAGGTTTGAGGACTGAGGATTGAGGATTGAGGAGTGAGGATTAAGGATTGAGGATTGAGGATTGAAGATTGAGGATTGGGGACTGAGTGTTGAGGGTTGAGTGATGAGAATTGATGTTTATGGATAGAGATTTGAAGATTGCAGATTGAGTATTACGTATGGAGAGATCTGAACTGAGGATACTCTAGTGAGGATTGACGATTGACAACTGATTGTTGAGGACTGAGGGCTGAAGATTGAGGATTCAGGATTGAGGATTCAGGATTGTGGTTTGAGGACTGAGGATTGAGGATTGAGGATTGAGGATTGAGGATTGAAGATTGAGGATTGGGTATCGAGGATTGAACATTGAGGATTGAGGATTGAGGATTGAGGATTGAGGATTGAGGATTGAGTATTGAAGATTGAATATTGATGATTGAAGATTGAGGATTGAGGATTGAGGGTTGCGGTTTGAGGACGAGGACTGAGGGTTGAGTACTGATGTTTGAGGTCTGAGGATTAAGGAATGAGGATTGAGAATTGAGGATTGAGGAATGAGGATTGAAGATTGAGGATTGGTTATTGAGGATTGAAGAATGAGGACTGAGTGTTGAGGATTGAGGATTGAGGATTGAAGATTGAGTATTGAGGACTGAAGATTGCGGATTGAGGACTGAGGATTGAGGATTGAGGATTGAGCATTGCGGGTTGAGGATTGAAGATTGAAGGTTGAGGATTGAGGACTGAGGATTAAAGATTGAGTATTGAGGATTGAAGATTGAGGATTGATGATTGAGCATTGAGGATTGAGTGTTGAGGATTGAGGATTGAGGATTGAGTATTGAAGATTGAGGATTGATGATTGAGGATTGAGGACTGAGGATTGAGGATTGAGGATTGAGGATTGCGGGTTGAGGATTGAAGATTGATGATTGAGGATTGAGGATTGAGGACTGAGGATTGAGGATTGAGGATTGAGCATTGCGGGTTGAGGATTGAAGATTGAAGATTGAGGATTGAGGACTGAGGATTAAAGATTGAGTATTGAGGATTGAAGATTGAGGATTGATGATTGAGCATTGAGGATTGAGTGTTGAGGATTGAGGATTGAGGATTGAGTATTGAAGATTGAGGATTGATGATTGAGGATTGAGGACTGAGGATTGAGGATTGAGGATTGAGGATTGCGGGTTGAGGATTGAAGATTGATGATTGAGGATTGAGGACTGAGGATTGAGGATTGAGGATTGAGGATTGCGGGTTGAGGATTGAAGATTGAAGATTGAGGATTGAGGACTGAGGATTAAAGATTGAGTATTGAGGACTGAAGATTGAGGATTGTTGATTGAGCATTGGGGATTGAGTATTGAGGATTGAGGATTGAGGATTGAGTATTGAAGATTGAGGATTGATGATTGAGGATTGCGGATTGAGGATTGAGAATTGAGGATTGAGGAACAAGGATGGAAGATTGAGGATTGGTTATTGAGGAGTGAAGAATGAGGACTGACGGTTGAGGATTGAGGATTGAAGATTGAGTATTGAGGATTGAAGATTGCGGATTGAGGACTGAGGATTGAGGATTGAGGATTGAGGATTGCGAGTTGAGGATTGAAGATTGAGGATTGAGGACTGAGGATTAAAGATTGAGTACTGAGGATTAAAGATTAAGGATTGATTATTGAGGATTGAGGATTGGGTATTGAGGATTGAGGATTGAGGATTGAGTATTGAAGATTGATGATTGATGATTGAGGATTGAGGATTGAGGATTGAGGATTGAGTATTGAGGATTGAGGATTGAAGATTGAGGATTGGGTATTGAGGATTTAAGAATGAGGATTGAGGATTGAGGATTGAGTATTGAAGATTGAGGATTGATGATTGAGGATTGAGGATTGAGGATTGAGGATTGAGTATTGAGGATTGAGGATTGAAGATTGAGGATTGGGTATTGAGGATTTAAGAATGAGGATTGAGGATTGAGGATTGAGGATTGAGTATTGAATATTGAGGATTGATGATTGAGGATTGAGGATTGAGGATTGAAGATTGAGGACTGAGGATTGAGGATTAAAGATTGAGTACTGAGGATTGAAGATTGAGAATTGAGGATTGAGGATTGAACATTGTGGACTGAGTGTTGAGGGTTGAGTGATGAGAATTGATGTTTGTGGATAGTGATTTGAAGATTGCAGATTGAGTATTGAGTATTGAAAACTGTGAATTGAGGATATTCTATTGAGGATTGAGGATTGTCACCTGACCGTTGAGGACTGAGGGCTGAAGATTGAGGATTCAGGATTGAGGATTCAGGATAGAGGTTTGAGGACTGAGGATTGAGGATTGAGGAGTGAGGATTAAGGATTGAGGATTGAGGATTGAAGATTGAGGATTGGGGACTGAGTGTTGAGGGTTGAGTGATGAGAATTGATGTTTATGGATAGAGATTTGAAGATTGCAGATTGAGTATTACGTATGGAGAGCTCTGAACTGAGGATACTCTAGTGAGGATTGAGGATTGACAACTGATTGTTGAGGACTGAGGGCTGAAGATTGAGGATTCAGGATTGAGGATTCAGGATTGTGGTTTGAGGACTGAGGATTGAGGATTGAGGATTGAGGATTGAGGATTGAAGATTGAGGATTGGGTATCGAGGATTGAACATTGAGGATTGAGGATTGAGGATTGAGGATTGAGGATTGAGGATTGAGTATTGAAGATTGAATATTGATGATTGAAGATTGAGGATTGAGGATTGAGGGTTGCGGTTTGAGGACGAGGACTGAGGGTTGAGTACTGATGTTTGATGTCTGAGGATTGAGGAATGAGGATTGAGAATTGAGGATTGAGGAATGAGGATTGAAGATTGAGGATTGGTTATTGAGGATTGAAGAATGAGGACTGAGTGTTGAGGATTGAGGATTGAGGATTGAAGATTGAGTATTGAGGACTGAAGATTGCGGATTGAGGACTGAGGATTGAGGATTGAGGATTGAGCATTGCGGGTTGAGGATTGAAGATTGAAGATTGAGGATTGAGGACTGAGGATTAAAGATTGAGTATTGAGGATTGAAGATTGAGGATTGATGATTGAGCATTGAGGATTGAGTGTTGAGGATTGAGGATTGAGGATTGAGTATTGAAGATTGAGGATTGATGATTGAGGATTGAGGACTGAGGATTGAGGATTGAGGATTGAGGATTGCGGGTTGAGGATTGAAGATTGATGATTGAGGATTGAGGACTGAGGATTGAGGATTGAGGATTGAGGATTGCGGGTTGAGGATTGAAGATTGAAGATTGAGGATTGAGGACTGAGGATTAAAGATTGAGTATTGAGGACTGAAGATTGAGGATTGATGATTGAGCATTGAGGATTGAGTATTGAGGATTGAGGATTGAGGACTGAGGATTGAGGGTTGAGGATTGAGGATTGAGGATTGAAGATTGAGGATTGGGTATTGATGATTGAAGAATGAGGATTGAGGATTGAGTATTGAGGATTGAGGATTGAGGATTGAGGATTGAAGATTGAGGATTGGGTATTGAGGATTGAAGATTGAGGACTGAGGATTGAGGATTGAGGATTGATTGTTGAGGATTTAAGATTGAGGATTGAGGATTGAGGGTTGATGATTGGGGATTGAAGATTGAGGATAGGGGACTGAGTGTTGAGTGTTAAGTGATGAGAATTGATGTTTGTGGATAGAGATTTGAAGATTGCAGATTGAGCATTGAGTATTGAAAACTGTGAATTGGAGATATTCTATTGAGGATTGAGTAATGTCACCTGATTGTTCAGGACTGAGGGCTGGAGATTGAGGATTCAGGATTGAGGATTCAGAATTGAGGTTTGAGGACTGAGGATTGTTTATTGAGTATTGAGGATTGAAGATTGAGGATTGAGGATTGAGGATTGAGGATTGAGGATTGAGGATTGAAGATTGAGGATTGGGGATTGAGGATTGACGATTGAGGATTGAGTATTGAGGATTGAGAATTGAGGATTGAGGATTGAAGATTGAGTATTGAGGATTGATGGTTGAGGATAGAGGATTGAGGATTGAAGATTGAGGACTTAGTGTTGAGGGTTGAGTGATGGGTATTAATCTTTGTAGATTGAGATTTGAAGATTGAAGAATGGGGATCGAGTATTGAAAACTGTGAATTGAGGATATTCTATTGATGATTGAGGATTGACAATTGATTGTTGAGGACTGAGGGCTGAAGATTGAGGATTCATGATTAAGGATTCGGGATTGAGGTTTGAGGACTGAGGATTGAGGGCTGAGGATTGAGGATTGAGGATTGACGCTTGAGGATTGATGGTTGAGGATGGAGGATTCAGGATTGAAGACGAGGGCTGAGGGCTGAGGATTGAGGTTTAAGGGCTGAGGACTGAGGATTGGGGATTGAGAATTGAGGATTGAGGATTGAGGATTGAAGATTGAGGATTGGGTATTGAGGATTGAAGGATGAGGATTGAGGATTGAGGATTGAGGATTGAGGATTGAAGATTGAATATTGAGGTTTGAAGACTGACGATTGAGGGTTGAGGATTGAGGATTGAGGATTGAGGACTGAGGATTGAGGGTTGAGGATTGAGGATTGAGAATTGAGGATTGAGGATTGAGGATTGAAGATTGAGCATTGGGTATTGAGGATTGAGGATTGTGGATTTAAGATTGAGCATTGAGGAATGAAGATTGAGAATTGAGGATTGAGGATTGAACATTGAGGACTGAGTGTTGAGTGTTGAGTGATGAGAATTGATGTTTGTGGATAGAGATTTGAAGATTGCAGATTGAGCATTGAGTATTGAAAACTGTGAATTGAGGATATTCTATTGAGGATTGAGGACTGTCACCTGATTGTTCAGGACTGAGGGCTCGAGATTGAGGATTCAGGATCGAGGATACAGAATTGAGGTTTGAGGACTGAGGATTGAGGTTTGAGGATTGAGGATTGAAGATTGAGTATTGAGGATTGAAGATTGAGGATTGGGGATTGAGGATTGAGGATTGAGGATTGAAGATTGAGGATTGGGGACTGAGTGTTGAGGGTTGAGTGATGAGAATTGATGTTTATGGATAGAGATTTGAAGATTGCAGATTGAGTACTGCGTTTGGAAAGCTCTGAACTGAGGATATTCTAGTGAGGATTGAGGATTGACAACTGATTGTTGAGGACTGAGGGCTGAAGATTGCGGATTCAGGATTGAGGATTCAGGATTGTGGTTTGAGGACTGAGGATTGAGGATTGAGGATTGAGGATTGAGGGTTGAAGATGGAGGATAGGGTATCGAGGATTGAACATTGAGGATTGAGGATTGAGGATTGAGGATTGAGGATTGAATATTGAAGATTGAATATTGATGATTGAAGATTGAGGATTGAGGATTGAGGATTGAGGGTTGCGGATTGAGGACGAGGACTGAGGGTTGAGTATTGATGTTTGAGGTCTGAGGGTTGAGGATTGAGGATTGAGAATTGAGGATTGAGGAATGACGATTGAATATTGAGGATTGGTTATTGAGGATTGAAGAATGAGGACTGAGGGTTGAGGATTGAGGATTGAGGATTGAAGATTGAGTATTGAGGATTGAAGATTGCGGATTGAGGACTGAGGATTGAGGATTGAGGATTGAGGATTGCGGGTTGAGGATTGAAGATTGAAGATTGAGGATTGAGGACTGAGGATTAAAGATTGAGTATTGAGGATTGAAGATTGAGGATTGATGATTGAGCATTGAGGATTGAGTACTGAGGATTGAGGATTGAGGATTGAGTATTGAAGATTGAGGATTGATGATTGAGGATTGCTGATTGAGGATTGAGAATTGGGGATTGAGGAACAAGGATTGAAGATTGAGGATTGGTTATTCAGGATTGAAGAATGAGGACTAACGGTTGAGGATTGAGGATTGAAGATTGAGTATTGAGGATTGAAGATTGCGGATTGAGGACTGAGGATTGAGGATTGAGGATTGAGGATTGCGAGTTGAGGATTGAAGATTGAGGATTGAGGACTGGGGATTAAAGATTGAGTATTGAGGATTGAAGATTGAGGATCGATGATTGAGGGTTGAGGATTGAGTATTGAGGATTGAGGATTGAGGATTGAGTATTGAAGATTGATGATTGATGATTGAGGATTGAGGATTGAGGATTGAGGATTGAGTATTGAGGATTGAGGATTGAAGATTGAGGATTGGGTATTGAGGATTTAAGAATGAGGATTGAGGATTGAGGATTGAGGATTGAGTATTGAATATTGAGGATTGATGATTGAGGATTGAGGATTGAGGATCGAAGATTGAGGATTGAGGATTGAGGATTGGGTATTGAAGATTGAGGATTGATGATTGAGGATTGAGGATTGAGGGTTGAGGATTAAAGATTGAGTACTGAGGATTGAAGATTGAGGATTGGTGATTGAGGATTGAGGATTGAGGATTGAGGATTGAAGATTGCGGATTGAGGACTGAGGATGGAGGATTGAGGATTGAGGATTGCGGGTTGAGGATTGAAGATTGAAGATTGAGGATTGAGGACTGAGGATTAAAGATTGAGTATTGAGGATTGAAGATTGCGGATTGAGGACTGAGGATTGAGGATTGAGGATTGAGGATTGCGGGTTGAGGATTGAAGATTGAAGATTGAGGATTGAGGACTGAGGATTAAAGATTGAGTATTGAGGATTGAATATTGATGATTGAAGATTGAGGATTGAGGATTGAGGGTTGCGGATTGAGGACGAGGACTGAGGGTTGAGTATTGATGTTTGAGGTCTGAGGATTGAGGATTGAGGATTGAGAATTGAGGATTGAGGAATGAGGATTGAATATTGAGGATTTGTTATTGAGGATTGAAGAATGAGGACTGAGGGTTGAGGATTGAGGATTGAGGATTGAAGACTGAGTATTGAGGATTGAAGATTGCGGATTGAGGACTGAGGATTGAGGATTGAGGATTGAGGATTGCGGGTTGGGGATTGAAGATTGAAGATTGAGGATTGAGGACTGAGGATTAAAGATTGAGTATTGGGGATTGAAGATTGAGGATTGATGATTGAGCATTGAGGATTGAGTATTGAGGATTGAGAATTGAGGATTGAGTATTGAAGATTGAGGATTGATGATTGAGGATTGCGGATTGAGGATTGAGAGTTGAGGATTGAGGAACAAGGATTGAAGATTGAGGATTGGTTATTGAGGATTGAAGAATGAGGACTGACGGTTGAGGATTGAGGATTGAAGATTGAGTATTGAGGATTGAAGATTGCGGATTGAGGACTGAGGTTTGAGGATTGAGGATTGAGGATTGCGAGTTGAGGATTGAAGATTGAGGATTGAGGACTGAGGATTAAAGATTGAGTATTGAGGATTGAAGATTGAGGATTGATGATTGAGCATTGAGGATTGAGTATTGAGGATTGAGGATTGAGGATTGAGTATTGAAGATTGAGGATTGATGATTGAGGATTGAGGACTGAGGATTGAGAATTGAGTATTGAGGAATGAGGATTGAAGATTGAGGATTGGTTATTGAGGATTGAAGAATGAGGACTGAGGGTTGAGTATTGAGGATTGAGGATTGAAGATTGGGTATTGAGGATTGAAGATTGCGGATTGAGGACTGAGGATTGAGGATTGAGGATTGAGGATTGCGAGTTGAGGATTGAAGATTGAAGATTGAGGATTGATGACTGAGGATTAAAGATTGAGTATTGAGGATTGAAGATTGAGGATTGATGATTGAGGATTGAGGATTGAGTATTGAGGATTGAGGATTGAGGATTGAGGATTGAGTATTGAAGATTGATGATTCATGACTGAGGATTGAGGATTGAGGATTGAGGATTGAGTATTGAAAACTGTGAATTGGAGATATTCTATTGAGGATTGAGTATTGTCACCTGATTGTTCAGGACTGAGGGCTGGAGATTGAGGATTCAGGATTGAGGATTCAGAATTGAGGTTTGAGGACTGAGGATTGTTTATTGAGTATTGAGGATTGAAGATTGAGGATTGAGGATTGAGGATTGAGGATTGAGGATTGAGGATTGAAGATTGAGGATTGGGGATTGAGGATTGACGATTGAGGATTGAGTATTGAGGATTGAGAATTGAGGATTGAGGATTGAAGATTGAGTATTGAGGATTGATGGTTGAGGATTGAGGATTGAGGATTGAAGGTTGAGGACTTAGTGTTGAGGGTTGAGTGATGGGAACTGATCTTTGTGGATTGAGATTTGAAGATTGAAGAATGGGGATCGAGTATTGAAAACTGTGAATTGAGGATATTCTATTGATGATTGAGGATTGACAATTGATTGTTGAGGACTGAGGGCTGAAGATTGAGGATTCATGATTAAGGATTCGGGATTGAGGTTTGAGGACTGAGGATTGAGGGTTGAGGATTGAGGATTGAGGATTGACGCTTGAGGATTGATGGTTGAGGATGGAGGATTCAGGATTGAAGACGAGGGCTGAGGGCTGAGGATTGAGGTTTAAGGGCTGAGGACTGAGGATTGGGGATTGAGAATTGAGGATTGAGGATTGAGGATTGAAGATTGAGGATTGGGTATTGAGGATTTAAGAATGAGGATTGAGGATTGGGGATTGAGGATTGAGCATTGAATATTGAGGATTGATGATTGAGGATTGAGGATTGAGGATTGAAGATTGAGGACTGAGGATTGAGGATTAAAGATTGAGTACTGAGGATTGAAGATTGAGAATTGAGGATTGAGTATTGAAAACTGTGAATTGAGGATATTCTATTGAGGATTGAGGATTGTCACCTGACCGTTGAGGACTGAGGGCTGAAGATTGAGGATTCAGGATTGAGGATTCAGGATAGAGGTTTGAGGACTGAGGATTGAGGATTGAGGAGTGAGGATTAAGGATTGAGGATTGAGGATTGAAGATTGAGGATTGGGGACTGAGTGTTGAGGGTTGAGTGATGAGAATTGATGTTTATGGATAGAGATTTGAAGATTGCAGATTGAGTATTACGTATGGAGAGATCTGAACTGAGGATACTCTAGTGAGGATTGACGATTGACAACTGATTGTTGAGGACTGAGGGCTGAAGATTGAGGATTCAGGATTGAGGATTCAGGATTGTGGTTTGAGGACTGAGGATTGAGGATTGAGGATTGAGGATTGAGGATTGAAGATTGAGGATTGGGTATCGAGGATTGAACATTGAGGATTGAGGATTGAGGATTGAGGATTGAGGATTGAGGATTGAGTATTGAAGATTGAATATTGATGATTGAAGATTGAGGATTGAGGATTGAGGGTTGCGGTTTGAGGACGAGGACTGAGGGTTGAGTACTGATGTTTGAGGTCTGAGGATTAAGGAATGAGGATTGAGAATTGAGGATTGAGGAATGAGGATTGAAGATTGAGGATTGGTTATTGAGGATTGAAGAATGAGGACTGAGTGTTGAGGATTGAGGATTGAGGATTGAAGATTGAGTATTGAGGACTGAAGATTGCGGATTGAGGACTGAGGATTGAGGATTGAGGATTGAGCATTGCGGGTTGAGGATTGAAGATTGAAGGTTGAGGATTGAGGACTGAGGATTAAAGATTGAGTATTGAGGATTGAAGATTGAGGATTGATGATTGAGCATTGAGGATTGAGTGTTGAGGATTGAGGATTGAGGATTGAGTATTGAAGATTGAGGATTGATGATTGAGGATTGAGGACTGAGGATTGAGGATTGAGGATTGAGGATTGCGGGTTGAGGATTGAAGATTGATGATTGAGGATTGAGGATTGAGGACTGAGGATTGAGGATTGAGGATTGAGCATTGCGGGTTGAGGATTGAAGATTGAAGATTGAGGATTGAGGACTGAGGATTAAAGATTGAGTATTGAGGATTGAAGATTGAGGATTGATGATTGAGCATTGAGGATTGAGTGTTGAGGATTGAGGATTGAGGATTGAGTATTGAAGATTGAGGATTGATGATTGAGGATTGAGGACTGAGGATTGAGGATTGAGGATTGAGGATTGCGGGTTGAGGATTGAAGATTGATGATTGAGGATTGAGGACTGAGGATTGAGGATTGAGGATTGAGGATTGCGGGTTGAGGATTGAAGATTGAAGATTGAGGATTGAGGACTGAGGATTAAAGATTGAGTATTGAGGACTGAAGATTGAGGATTGTTGATTGAGCATTGGGGATTGAGTATTGAGGATTGAGGATTGAGGATTGAGTATTGAAGATTGAGGATTGATGATTGAGGATTGCGGATTGAGGATTGAGAATTGAGGATTGAGGAACAAGGATGGAAGATTGAGGATTGGTTATTGAGGAGTGAAGAATGAGGACTGACGGTTGAGGATTGAGGATTGAAGATTGAGTATTGAGGATTGAAGATTGCGGATTGAGGACTGAGGATTGAGGATTGAGGATTGAGGATTGCGAGTTGAGGATTGAAGATTGAGGATTGAGGACTGAGGATTAAAGATTGAGTACTCAGGATTAAAGATTAAGGATTGATTATTGAGGATTGAGGATTGGGTATTGAGGATTGAGGATTGAGGATTGAGTATTGAAGATTGATGATTGATGATTGAGGATTGAGGATTGAGGATTGAGGATTGAGTATTGAGGATTGAGGATTGAAGATTGAGGATTGGGTATTGAGGATTTAAGAATGAGGATTGAGGATTGAGGATTGAGTATTGAAGATTGAGGATTGATGATTGAGGATTGAGGATTGAGGATTGAGGATTGAGTATTGAGGATTGAGGATTGAAGATTGAGGATTGGGTATTGAGGATTTAAGAATGAGGATTGAGGATTGAGGATTGAGGATTGAGTATTGAATATTGAGGATTGATGATTGAGGATTGAGGATTGAGGATTGAAGATTGAGGACTGAGGATTGAGGATTAAAGATTGAGTACTGAGGATTGAAGATTGAGAATTGAGGATTGAGGATTGAACATTGTGGACTGAGTGTTGAGGGTTGAGTGATGAGAATTGATGTTTGTGGATAGTGATTTGAAGATTGCAGATTGAGTATTGAGTATTGAAAACTGTGAATTGAGGATATTCTATTGAGGATTGAGGATTGTCACCTGACCGTTGAGGACTGAGGGCTGAAGATTGAGGATTCAGGATTGAGGATTCAGGATAGAGGTTTGAGGACTGAGGATTGAGGATTGAGGAGTGAGGATTAAGGATTGAGGATTGAGGATTGAAGATTGAGGATTGGGGACTGAGTGTTGAGGGTTGAGTGATGAGAATTGATGTTTATGGATAGAGATTTGAAGATTGCAGATTGAGTATTACGTATGGAGAGCTCTGAACTGAGGATACTCTAGTGAGGATTGAGGATTGACAACTGATTGTTGAGGACTGAGGGCTGAAGATTGAGGATTCAGGATTGAGGATTCAGGATTGTGGTTTGAGGACTGAGGATTGAGGATTGAGGATTGAGGATTGAGGATTGAAGATTGAGGATTGGGTATCGAGGATTGAACATTGAGGATTGAGGATTGAGGATTGAGGATTGAGGATTGAGGATTGAGTATTGAAGATTGAATATTGATGATTGAAGATTGAGGATTGAGGATTGAGGGTTGCGGTTTGAGGACGAGGACTGAGGGTTGAGTACTGATGTTTGATGTCTGAGGATTGAGGAATGAGGATTGAGAATTGAGGATTGAGGAATGAGGATTGAAGATTGAGGATTGGTTATTGAGGATTGAAGAATGAGGACTGAGTGTTGAGGATTGAGGATTGAGGATTGAAGATTGAGTATTGAGGACTGAAGATTGCGGATTGAGGACTGAGGATTGAGGATTGAGGATTGAGCATTGCGGGTTGAGGATTGAAGATTGAAGATTGAGGATTGAGGACTGAGGATTAAAGATTGAGTATTGAGGATTGAAGATTGAGGATTGATGATTGAGCATTGAGGATTGAGTGTTGAGGATTGAGGATTGAGGATTGAGTATTGAAGATTGAGGATTGATGATTGAGGATTGAGGACTGAGGATTGAGGATTGAGGATTGAGGATTGCGGGTTGAGGATTGAAGATTGATGATTGAGGATTGAGGACTGAGGATTGAGGATTGAGGATTGAGGATTGCGGGTTGAGGATTGAAGATTGAAGATTGAGGATTGAGGACTGAGGATTAAAGATTGAGTATTGAGGACTGAAGATTGAGGATTGATGATTGAGCATTGAGGATTGAGTATTGAGGATTGAGGATTGAGGACTGAGGATTGAGGGTTGAGGATTGAGGATTGAGAATTGAGGATTGAGGATTGAGGATTGAAGATTGAGTATTGGGTATTGAGGATTGAGGATTGTGGATTTAAGATTGAGCATTGAGGAATGAAGATTGAGAATTGAGGGTTGAGGATTGAACATTGAGGACTGAGTGTTGAGTGTTGAGTGATGAGAATTGATGTTTGTGGATAGAGATTTGAAGATTGCAGATTGAGTATTGAGTATTGAAAACTGTGAATTGAGGATATTCTATTGAGGATTAAGTACTGTCACCTGATTGTTCAGGACTGAGGGCTCGAGATTGAGGATTCAGGATCGAGCATTCAGAATTGAGGTTTCAGGACTGAGGATTCAGGTTTGAGGATTGAGGATTGAAGATTGAGTATTGAGGATTGAAGATTGAGGATTGAGGATTGAGGATTGAGGATTGAGGATTGAGGATTGAAGATTGAGGATTGGGGACTGAGTGTTGAGGGTTGAGTGATGAGAATTGATGTTTATGGATAGAGATTTGAAGATTGCAGATTGAGTATTGCGTATGGAAAGCTCTGAACTGAGGATATTCTAGTGAGGATTGAGGATTGACAACTGATTGTTGAGGACTGTGGGCTGAAGATTGAGGATTCAGGATTGAGGATTCAGGATTGTGGATTGAGGACTGAGGATTGAGGATTGAGGATTGAGGATTGAGGATTGAAGATGGAGGATTGGGTATCGAGGATTGAACATTGAGGATTGAGGATTGAGGGTTGAGGATTGAGGATTGAATATTGAAGATTGAATATTGATGATTGAAGATTGAGGATTGAGGATTGAGGGTTGCGGATTGAGGACGAGGACTGAGGGTTGAGTATTGATGTTTGAGGTCTGAGGATTGAGGATTGAGGATTGAGAATTGAGGATTGAGGATTGAGGAATGAGGATTGAATATTGAGTATTGGTTATTGAGGATTGAAGAATGAGGACTGAGGGTTGGGGATTGAGGATTGAGGATTGAAGATTGAGTATTGAGGATTGAAGATTGCGGATTGAGGACTGAGGATTGAGGATTGAGGATTGAGGATTGCGGGTTGAGGATTGAAGATTTAAGATTGAGGATTGAGGACTGAGGATTAAAGATTGAGTATTGAGGATTGAAAATTGAGGATTGATGATTGAGCATTGAGGATTGAGTATTGAGGATTGAGGATTGAGGATTGAGTATTGAAGATTGAGGATTGATGATTGAGGATTGCGGATTGAGGATTGAGAATTGAGGATTGAGGAACAAGGATTGAAGATTGAGGATTGGTTATTGAGGATTGAAGAATGAGGACTGACGGTTGAGGATTGAGGATTGAAGATTGAGTATTGAGGATTGAAGATTGCGGATTGAGGACTGAGGATTGAGGATTGAGGATTGAGGATTGCGAGTTGAGGATTGAAGATTGAGGATTGAGGACTGAGGATTAAAGATTGAGTATTGAAGATTGAAGATTGAGTATTGATGATTGAGGATTGAGGATTGAGTATTGAGGATTGAGGATTGAGGATTGAGTATTGAAGATTGATGATTGATGATTGAGGATTTAGGATTGAGGATTGAGGATTGAGTATTGAGGATTGAGGATTGAAGATTGAGGATTGGGCATTGAGGATTTAAGAATGAGGATTGAGGATTGAGGATTGAGGATTGAGTATTGAATATTGAGGATTGTTGATTGAGGATTGAGGATTGAGGATTGAAGATTGAGGATTGAGGATTGAGGATTGGGTATTGAAGATTGAGGATTGATGATTGACGATTGAGGATTGAGGGTTGAGGATGAAAGATTGAGTACTGAGGATTGAAGATTGAGGATTGGTGATTGAGGATTGAGGATTGAGGATTGAGGATTCAAGATTGCGGATTGAGGACTGAGGATTGAGGATTGAGGATTGAGGATTGCGGGTTGAGGATTGAAGATTGAAGATTGAGGATTGAGGACTGAGGATTAAAGATTGAGTATTGAGGATTGAAGATTGCGGATTGAGGACTGAGGATTGAGGATTGAGGATTGAGGATTGCGGGTTGAGGATTGAAGATTGAAGATTGAGGACTTAGTGTTGAGGGTTGAGTGATGGGAATTAATCTTTGTGGATTGAGATTTGAAGATTGAAGAATGGGGATCGAGTATTGAAAACTGTGAATTGAGGATATTCTATTGATGATTGAGGATTGACAATTGATTGTTGAGGACTGAGGGCTGAAGATTGAGGATTCATGATTAAGGATTCGGGATTGAGGTTTGAGGACTGAGGATTGAGGGCTGAGGATTGAGGATTGAGGATTGACGCTTGAGGATTGATGGTTGAGGATGGAGGATTCAGGATTGAAGACGAGGGCTGAGGGCTGAGGATTGAGGTTTAAGGGCTGAGGACTGAGGATTGGGGATTGAGAATTGAGGATTGAGGATTGAGGATTGAAGATTGAGGATTGGGTATTGAGGATTGAAGGATGAGGATTGAGGATTGAGGATTGAGGATTGAGGATTGAAGATTGAATATTGAGGTTTGAAGACTGACGATTGAGGGTTGAGGATTGAGGATTGAGGATTGAGGACTGAGGATTGAGTGATGAGGATTGAGGATTGAGAATTGAGGATTGAGGATTGAGGATTGAAGATTGAGTATTGGGTATTGAGGATTGAGGATTGTGGATTTAAGATTGAGCATTGAGGAATGAAGATTGAGAATTGAGGATTGAGGATTGAACATTGACGACTGAGTGTTGAGTGTTGAGTGATGAGAATTGATGTTTGTGGATAGAGATTTGAAGATTGCAGATTGAGTATTGAGTATTGAAAACTGTGAATTGAGGATATTCTATTGAGGATTGAGGACTGTCACCTGATTGTTCAGGACTGAGGGCTCGAGATTGAGGATTCAGGATCGAGGATACAGAATTGAGGTTTGAGGACTGAGGATTGAGGTTTGAGGATTGAGGACTGAAGATTGAGTATTGAGGATTGAAGATTGAGGATTGGGGATTGAGGATTGAGGATTGAGGATTGAAGATTGAGGATTGGGGACTGAGTGTTGAGGGTTGAGTGATGAGAATTGATGTTTATGGATAGAGATTTGAAGATTGCAGATTGAGTACTGCGTTTGGAAAGCTCTGAACTGAGGATATTCTAGTGAGGATTGAGGATTGATAACTGATTGTTGAGGACTGAGGGCTGAAGATTGAGGATTCAGGATTGAGGATTCAGGATTGTGGTTTGAGGACTGAGGATTGAGGATTGAGGATTGAGGATTGAGGATTGAAGATGGAGGATTGGGTATCGAGGATTGAACATTGAGGATTGAGGATTGAGGATTGAGGATTGAGGATTGAATATTGAAGATTGAATATTGATGATTGAAGATTGAGGATTGAGGATTGAGGGTTGCGGATTGAGGACGAGGACTGAGGGTTGAGTATTGATGTTTGAGGTCTGAGGGTTGAGGATTGAGGATTGAGAATTGAGGATTGAGGAATGAGGATTGAATATTGAGGATTGGTTATTGAGGATTGAAGAATGAGGACTGAGGGTTGAGGATTGAGGATTGAGGATTGAAGATTGAGTATTGAGGATTGAAGATTGCGGATTGAGGACTGAGGATTGAGGATTGAGGATTGAGGATTGCGGGTTGAGGATTGAAGATTGAAGATTGAGGATTGATCACTGAGGATTAAAGATTGAGTATTGAGGATTGAAGATTGAGGATCGATGATTGAGCATTGAGGATTGAGTATTGAGGATTGAGGATTGAGGATTGAGTATTGAAGATTGAGGATTGATGATGGAGGATTGAGGATTGAGGATTGAGAATTGAGTATTGAGGAATGAGGATTGAAGATTGAGGATTGGTTATTGAGGATTGAAGAATGAGGACTGAGGGTTGAGGATTGAGGATTGAGGATTGAAGATTGAGTATTGAGGATTGAAGATTGCGGATTGAGGACTGAGGGTTGAGGATTGAGGATTGAGGATTGCGAGTTGAGGATTGAAGATTGAAGATTGAGGATTGAGGACTGAGGATTAAAGATTGAGTATTGAGGATTGAAGATTGAGGATTGATGATTGAGGATTGAGGATTGAGTATTGAGGATTGAGGATTGAGGATTGAGTATTGAAGATTGATGATTGATGATTGAGGATTGAGGATTGAGGATTGAGGATTGAGTATTGAGGATTGAGGATTGAAGATTGAGGATTGAGGATTGAGGATTAAAGATTGAGTACTGAGGATTGAAGATTGAGGATTGGTGATTGAGGATTGAGTATTGAGGATTGAGGATTGAGGATTGAGGATTGGGTATTGAAGATTGAGTATTGATGATTGAGGATTGAGGATTGAGGATTGAGGATTGACGCTTGAGGATTGATGGTTGAGGATGGAGGATTGAGGATTGAAGACGAGGGCTGAGTGCTGAGGATTGAGGTTTAAGGGCTGAGGACTGAGGATTGGGGATTGAGAATTGAGGATTGAGGATTGAGGATAGAAGATTGAGGATCGGGTATTGAGGATTGAAGGATGAGGATTGAGGATTGAGGATTGAGGATTGAGGATTGAAGATTGAATATTGAGGTTTGAAGACTGACGATTGAGGGTTGAGGATTGAGGATTGAGGATTGAGGACTGAGGATTGAGGGTTGAGGATTGGGGATTGAGAATTGAGGATTGAGGATTGAGGATTGAAGATTGAGTATCGGGTATTGAGGATTGAGGATTGTGGATTTAAGATTGAGCATTGAGGAATGAAGATTGAGAATTGAGGATTGAGGATTGAACATTGAGGACTGAGTGTTGAGTGTTGAGTGATGAGAATTGATGTTTGTGGATAGAGATTTGAAGATTGCAGATTGAGTATTGAGTATTGAAAACTGTGAATTGAGGATATTCTATTGAGGATTGAGGACTGTCACCTGATTGTTCAGGACTGAGGGCTCGAGATTGAGGATTCAGGATCGATGATACAGAATTGAGGTTTGAGGACTGAGGATTGAGGTTTGAGGATTGAGGATTGAAGATTGAGTATTGAGGATTGAAGATTGAGGATTGGGGATTCAGGATTGAGGATCGAGGATTGAAGATTGAGGATTGGGGACTGAGTGTTGAGGGTTGAGTGATGAGAATTGATGTTTATGGATAGAGATTTGAAGATTGCAGATTGAGTACTGCGTTTGGAAAGCTCTGAACTGAGGATATTCTAGTGAGGATTGAGGATTGACAACTGATTGTTGAGGACTGAGGGCTGAAGATTGAGGATTCAGGATTGAGAATTCAGGATTGTGGTTTGAGGACTGAGGATTGAGGATTGAGGATTGAGGATTGAGGATTGAAGATGGAGGATTGGGTATCGAGGATTGAACATTGAGGATTGAGGATTGAGGATTGAGGATTGAGGATTGAATATTGAAGATTGAATATTGATGATTGAAGATTGAGGATTGAGGATTGAGGGTTGCGGATTGAGGACGAGGACTGAGGGTTGAGTATTGATGTTTGAGGTCTGAGGGTTGAGGATTGAGGATTGAGAATTGAGGATTGAGGAATGACGATTGAATATTGAGGATTGGTTATTGAGGATTGAAGAATGAGGACTGAGGGTTGAGGATTGAGGATTGAGGATTGAAGATTGAGTATTGAGGATGGAAGATTGCGGATTGAGGACTGAGGATTGAGGATTGAGGATTGAGGATTGCGGGTTGAGGATTGAAGATTGAAGATTGAGGATTGAGGACTGAGGACTAAAGATTGAGTATTGAGGATTGAAGATTGAGGATTGATGATTGAGCATTGAGGATTGAGTACTGAGGATTGAGGATTGAGGATTGAGTATTGAAGATTGAGGATTGATGATTGAGGATTGCGGATTGAGGATTGAGAATTGGGGATTGAGGAACAATGATTGAAGATTGAGGATTGGTTATTGAGGATTGAAGAATGAGGACTAACGGTTGAGGATTGAGGATTGAAGATTGAGTATTGAGGATTGAAGAATGAGGACTGAGGGTTGAGGATTGAGGATTGAGGATTGAAGATTGGGTATTGAGGATTGAAGATTGCGGATTGAGGACTGAGGATTGAGGATTGAGGATTGAGGATTGCGAGTTGAGGATTGAAGATTGAAGATTGAGGATTGATGACTGAGGATTAAAGATTGAGTATTGAGGATTGAAGATTGAGGATTGATGATTGAGGATTGAAGATTGAGTATTGAGGATTGAGGATTGAGAATTGATTATTGAAGATTGATGAATCATGATTGAGGATTGAGGATTGAGGATTGAGGATTGAGTATTGAAAACTGTGAATTGGAGATATTCTATTGAGGATTGAGTATTGTCACCTGATTGTTCAGGACTGAGGGCTGGAGATTGAGGATTCAGGATTGAGGATTCAGAATTGAGGTTTGAGGACTGAGGATTGTTTATTGAGTATTGAGGATTGAAGATTGAGGATTGAGGATTGAGGATTGAGGATTGAGGATTGAGGATTGAAGATTGAGGATTGGGGATTGAGGATTGACGATTGAGGATTGAGTATTGAGGATTGAGAATTGAGGATTGAGGATTGAAGATTGAGTATTGAGGATTGATGGTTGAGGATTGAGGATTGAGGATTGAAGGTTGAGGACTTAGTGTTGAGGGTTGAGTGATGGGAATTGATCTTTGTGGATTGAGATTTGAAGATTGAAGAATGGGGATCGAGTATTGAAAACTGTGAATTGAGGATATTCTATTGATGATTGAGGATTGACAATTGATTGTTGAGGACTGAGGGCTGAAGATTGAGGATTCATGATTAAGGATTCGGGATTGAGGTTTGAGGACTGAGGATTGAGGGCTGAGGATTGAGGATTGAGGATTGACGCTTGAGGATTGATGGTTGAGGATGGAGGATTCAGGATTGAAGACGAGGGCTGAGGGCTGAGGATTGAGGTTTAAGGGCTGAGGACTGAGGATTGGGGATTGAGAATTGAGGATTGAGGATTGAGGATTGAAGATTGAGGATTGGGTATTGAGGATTGAAGGATGAGGATTGAGGATTGAGGATTGAGGATTGAGGATTGAAGATTGAATATTGAGGTTTGAAGACTGACGATTGAGGGTTGAGGATTGAGGATTGAGGATTGAGGACTGAGGATTGAGGGTTGAGGATTGAGGATTGAGAATTGAGGATTGAGGATTGAGGATTGAAGATTGAGCATTGGGTATTGAGGATTGAGGATTGTGGATTTAAGATTGAGCATTGAGGAATGAAGATTGAGAATTGAGGATTGAGGATTGAACATTGAGGACTGAGTGTTGAGTGTTGAGTGATGAGAATTGATGTTTGTGGATAGAGATTTGAAGATTGCAGATTGAGCATTGAGTATTGAAAACTGTGAATTGAGGATATTCTATTGAGGATTGAGGACTGTCACCTGATTGTTCAGGACTGAGGGCTCGAGATTGAGGATTCAGGATCGAGGATACAGAATTGAGGTTTGAGGACTGAGGATTGAGGTTTGAGGATTGAGGACTGAAGATTGAGTATTGAGGATTGAAGATTGAGGATTGGGGATTGAGGATTGAGGATTGAGGATTGAAGATTGAGGATTGGGGACTGAGTGTTGAGGGTTGAGTGATGAGAATTGATGTTTATGGATAGAGATTTGAAGATTGCAGATTGAGTACTGCGTTTGGAAAGCTCTGAACTGAGGATATTCTAGTGAGGATTGAGGATTGATAACTGATTGTTGAGGACTGAGGGCTGAAGATTGAGGATTCAGGATTGAGGATTCAGGATTGTGGTTTGAGGACTGAGGATTGAGGATTGAGGATTGAGGATTGAGGATTGAAGATGGAGGATTGGGTATCGAGGATTGAACATTGAGGATTGAGGATTGAGGATTGAGGATTGAGGATTGAATATTGAAGATTGAATATTGATGATTGAAGATTGAGGATTGAGGATTGAGGGTTGCGGATTGAGGACGAGGACTGAGGGTTGAGTATTGATGTTTGAGGTCTGAGGGTTGAGGATTGAGGATTGAGAATTGAGGATTGAGGAATGAGGATTGAATATTGAGGATTGGTTATTGAGGATTGAAGAATGAGGACTGAGGGTTGAGGATTGAGGATTGAGGATTGAAGATTGAGTATTGAGGATTGAAGATTGCGGATTGAGGACTGAGGATTGAGGATTGAGGATTGAGGATTGCGGGTTGAGGATTGAAGATTGAAGATTGAGGATTGATCACTGAGGATTAAAGATTGAGTATTGAGGATTGAAGATTGAGGATCGATGATTGAGCATTGAGGATTGAGTATTGAGGATTGAGGATTGAGGATTGAGTATTGAAGATTGAGGATTGATGATGGAGGATTGAGGATTGAGGATTGAGAATTGAGTATTGAGGAATGAGGATTGAAGATTGAGGATTGGTTATTGAGGATTGAAGAATGAGGACTGAGGGTTGAGGATTGAGGATTGAGGATTGAAGATTGAGTATTGAGGATTGAAGATTGCGGATTGAGGACTGAGGGTTGAGGATTGAGGATTGAGGATTGCGAGTTGAGGATTGAAGATTGAAGATTGAGGATTGAGGACTGAGGATTAAAGATTGAGTATTGAGGATTGAAGATTGAGGATTGATGATTGAGGATTGAGGATTGAGTATTGAGGATTGAGGATTGAGGATTGAGTATTGAAGATTGATGATTGATGATTGAGGATTGAGGATTGAGGATTGAGGATTGAGTATTGAGGATTGAGGATTGAAGATTGAGGATTGAGGATTGAGGATTAAAGATTGAGTACTGAGGATTGAAGATTGAGGATTGGTGATTGAGGATTGAGTATTGAGGATTGAGGATTGAGGATTGAGGATTGGGTATTGAAGATTGAGTATTGATGATTGAGGATTGAGGATTGAGGATTGAGGATTGACGCTTGAGGATTGATGGTTGAGGATGGAGGATTGAGGATTGAAGACGAGGGCTGAGTGCTGAGGATTGAGGTTTAAGGGCTGAGGACTGAGGATTGGGGATTGAGAATTGAGGATTGAGGATTGAGGATAGAAGATTGAGGATCGGGTATTGAGGATTGAAGGATGAGGATTGAGGATTGAGGATTGAGGATTGAGGATTGAAGATTGAATATTGAGGTTTGAAGACTGACGATTGAGGGTTGAGGATTGAGGATTGAGGATTGAGGACTGAGGATTGAGGGTTGAGGATTGGGGATTGAGAATTGAGGATTGAGGATTGAGGATTGAAGATTGAGTATCGGGTATTGAGGATTGAGGATTGTGGATTTAAGATTGAGCATTGAGGAATGAAGATTGAGAATTGAGGATTGAGGATTGAACATTGAGGACTGAGTGTTGAGTGTTGAGTGATGAGAATTGATGTTTGTGGATAGAGATTTGAAGATTGCAGATTGAGTATTGAGTATTGAAAACTGTGAATTGAGGATATTCTATTGAGGATTGAGGACTGTCACCTGATTGTTCAGGACTGAGGGCTCGAGATTGAGGATTCAGGATCGATGATACAGAATTGAGGTTTGAGGACTGAGGATTGAGGTTTGAGGATTGAGGATTGAAGATTGAGTATTGAGGATTGAAGATTGAGGATTGGGGATTCAGGATTGAGGATCGAGGATTGAAGATTGAGGATTGGGGACTGAGTGTTGAGGGTTGAGTGATGAGAATTGATGTTTATGGATAGAGATTTGAAGATTGCAGATTGAGTACTGCGTTTGGAAAGCTCTGAACTGAGGATATTCTAGTGAGGATTGAGGATTGACAACTGATTGTTGAGGACTGAGGGCTGAAGATTGAGGATTCAGGATTGAGAATTCAGGATTGTGGTTTGAGGACTGAGGATTGAGGATTGAGGATTGAGGATTGAGGATTGAAGATGGAGGATTGGGTATCGAGGATTGAACATTGAGGATTGAGGATTGAGGATTGAGGATTGAGGATTGAATATTGAAGATTGAATATTGATGATTGAAGATTGAGGATTGAGGATTGAGGGTTGCGGATTGAGGACGAGGACTGAGGGTTGAGTATTGATGTTTGAGGTCTGAGGGTTGAGGATTGAGGATTGAGAATTGAGGATTGAGGAATGACGATTGAATATTGAGGATTGGTTATTGAGGATTGAAGAATGAGGACTGAGGGTTGAGGATTGAGGATTGAGGATTGAAGATTGAGTATTGAGGATGGAAGATTGCGGATTGAGGACTGAGGATTGAGGATTGAGGATTGAGGATTGCGGGTTGAGGATTGAAGATTGAAGATTGAGGATTGAGGACTGAGGACTAAAGATTGAGTATTGAGGATTGAAGATTGAGGATTGATGATTGAGCATTGAGGATTGAGTACTGAGGATTGAGGATTGAGGATTGAGTATTGAAGATTGAGGATTGATGATTGAGGATTGCGGATTGAGGATTGAGAATTGGGGATTGAGGAACAATGATTGAAGATTGAGGATTGGTTATTGAGGATTGAAGAATGAGGACTAACGGTTGAGGATTGAGGATTGAAGATTGAGTATTGAGGATTGAAGAATGAGGACTGAGGGTTGAGGATTGAGGATTGAGGATTGAAGATTGGGTATTGAGGATTGAAGATTGCGGATTGAGGACTGAGGATTGAGGATTGAGGATTGAGGATTGCGAGTTGAGGATTGAAGATTGAAGATTGAGGATTGATGACTGAGGATTAAAGATTGAGTATTGAGGATTGAAGATTGAGGATTGATGATTGAGGATTGAAGATTGAGTATTGAGGATTGAGGATTGAGAATTGATTATTGAAGATTGATGAATCATGATTGAGGATTGAGGATTGAGGATTGAGGATTGAGTATTGAAAACTGTGAATTGGAGATATTCTATTGAGGATTGAGTATTGTCACCTGATTGTTCAGGACTGAGGGCTGGAGATTGAGGATTCAGGATTGAGGATTCAGAATTGAGGTTTGAGGACTGAGGATTGTTTATTGAGTATTGAGGATTGAAGATTGAGGATTGAGGATTGAGGATTGAGGATTGAGGATTGAGGATTGAAGATTGAGGATTGGGGATTGAGGATTGACGATTGAGGATTGAGTATTGAGGATTGAGAATTGAGGATTGAGGATTGAAGATTGAGTATTGAGGATTGATGGTTGAGGATTGAGGATTGAGGATTGAAGGTTGAGGACTTAGTGTTGAGGGTTGAGTGATGGGAATTGATCTTTGTGGATTGAGATTTGAAGATTGAAGAATGGGGATCGAGTATTGAAAACTGTGAATTGAGGATATTCTATTGATGATTGAGGATTGACAATTGATTGTTGAGGACTGAGGGCTGAAGATTGAGGATTCATGATTAAGGATTCGGGATTGAGGTTTGAGGACTGAGGATTGAGGGCTGAGGATTGAGGATTGAGGATTGACGCTTGAGGATTGATGGTTGAGGATGGAGGATTCAGGATTGAAGACGAGGGCTGAGGGCTGAGGATTGAGGTTTAAGGGCTGAGGACTGAGGATTGGGGATTGAGAATTGAGGATTGAGGATTGAGGATTGAAGATTGAGGATTGGGTATTGAGGATTGAAGGATGAGGATTGAGGATTGAGGATTGAGGATTGAGGATTGAAGATTGAATATTGAGGTTTGAAGACTGACGATTGAGGGTTGAGGATTGAGGATTGAGGATTGAGGACTGAGGATTGAGGGTTGAGGATTGAGGATTGAGAATTGAGGATTGAGGATTGAGGATTGAAGATTGAGCATTGGGTATTGAGGATTGAGGATTGTGGATTTAAGATTGAGTATTGAGGATTGAAGATTGAGGATTGGGGATTGAGGATTGAACATTGAGGACTGAGTGTTGAGTGTTGAGTGATGAGAATTGATGTTTGTGGATAGAGATTTGAAGATTGCAGATTGAGCATTGAGTATTGAAAACTGTGAATTGAGGATATTCTATTGAGGATTGAGGACTGTCACCTGATTGTTCAGGACTGAGGGCTCGAGATTGAGGATTCAGGATCGAGGATACAGAATTGAGGTTTGAGGACTGAGGATTGAGGTTTGAGGATTGAGGATTGAAGATTGAGTATTGAGGATTGAAGATTGAGGATTGGGGATTGAGGATTGAAGATTGAGGATTGAAGATTGAGGATTGGGGACTGAGTGTTGAGGGTTGAGTGATGAGAATTGATGTTTATGGATAGAGATTTGAAGATTGCAGATTGAGTACTGCGTTTGGAAAGCTCTGAACTGAGGATATTCTAGTGAGGATTGAGGATTGACAACTGATTGTTGAGGACTGAGGGCTGAAGATTGCGGATTCAGGATTGAGGATTCAGGATTGTGGTTTGAGGACTGAGGATTGAGGATTGAGGATTGAGGATTGAGGGTTGAAGATGGAGGATAGGGTATCGAGGATTGAACATTGAGGATTGAGGATTGAGGATTGAGGATTGAGGATTGAATATTGAAGATTGAATATTGATGATTGAAGATTGAGGATTGAGGATTGAGGATTGAGGGTTGCGGATTGAGGACGAGGACTGAGGGTTGAGTATTGATGTTTGAGGTCTGAGGGTTGAGGATTGAGGATTGAGAATTGAGGATTGAGGAATGACGATTGAATATTGAGGATTGGTTATTGAGGATTGAAGAATGAGGACTGAGGGTTGAGGATTGAGGATTGAGGATTGAAGATTGAGTATTGAGGATTGAAGATTGCGGATTGAGGACTGAGGATTGAGGATTGAGGATTGAGGATTGCGGGTTGAGGATTGAAGATTGAAGATTGAGGATTGAGGACTGAGGATTAAAGATTGAGTATTGAGGATTGAAGATTGAGGATTGATGATTGAGCATTGAGGATTGAGTACTGAGGATTGAGGATTGAGGATTGAGTATTGAAGATTGAGGATTGATGATTGAGGATTGCTGATTGAGGATTGAGAATTGGGGATTGAGGAACAAGGATTGAAGATTGAGGATTGGTTATTCAGGATTGAAGAATGAGGACTAACGGTTGAGGATTGAGGATTGAAGATTGAGTATTGAGGATTGAAGATTGCGGATTGAGGACTGAGGATTGAGGATTGAGGATTGAGGATTGCGAGTTGAGGATTGAAGATTGAGGATTGAGGACTGGGGATTAAAGATTGAGTATTGAGGATTGAAGATTGAGGATCGATGATTGAGGGTTGAGGATTGAGTATTGAGGATTGAGGATTGAGGATTGAGTATTGAAGATTGATGATTGATGATTGAGGATTGAGGATTGAGGATTGAGGATTGAGTATTGAGGATTGAGGATTGAAGATTGAGGATTGGGTATTGAGGATTTAAGAATGAGGATTGAGGATTGAGGATTGAGGATTGAGTATTGAATATTGAGGATTGATGATTGAGGATTGAGGATTGAGGATCGAAGATTGAGGATTGAGGATTGAGGATTGGGTATTGAAGATTGAGGATTGATGATTGAGGATTGAGGATTGAGGGTTGAGGATTAAAGATTGAGTACTGAGGATTGAAGATTGAGGATTGGTGATTGAGGATTGAGGATTGAGGATTGAGGATTGAAGATTGCGGATTGAGGACTGAGGATGGAGGATTGAGGATTGAGGATTGCGGGTTGAGGATTGAAGATTGAAGATTGAGGATTGAGGACTGAGGATTAAAGATTGAGTATTGAGGATTGAAGATTGCGGATTGAGGACTGAGGATTGAGGATTGAGGATTGAGGATTGCGGGTTGAGGATTGAAGATTGAAGATTGAGGATTGAGGACTGAGGATTAAAGATTGAGTATTGAGGATTGAATATTGATGATTGAAGATTGAGGATTGAGGATTGAGGGTTGCGGATTGAGGACGAGGACTGAGGGTTGAGTATTGATGTTTGAGGTCTGAGGATTGAGGATTGAGGATTGAGAATTGAGGATTGAGGAATGAGGATTGAATATTGAGGATTTGTTATTGAGGATTGAAGAATGAGGACTGAGGGTTGAGGATTGAGGATTGAGGATTGAAGACTGAGTATTGAGGATTGAAGATTGCGGATTGAGGACTGAGGATTGAGGATTGAGGATTGAGGATTGCGGGTTGGGGATTGAAGATTGAAGATTGAGGATTGAGGACTGAGGATTAAAGATTGAGTATTGGGGATTGAAGATTGAGGATTGATGATTGAGCATTGAGGATTGAGTATTGAGGATTGAGAATTGAGGATTGAGTATTGAAGATTGAGGATTGATGATTGAGGATTGCGGATTGAGGATTGAGAGTTGAGGATTGAGGAACAAGGATTGAAGATTGAGGATTGGTTATTGAGGATTGAAGAATGAGGACTGACGGTTGAGGATTGAGGATTGAAGATTGAGTATTGAGGATTGAAGATTGCGGATTGAGGACTGAGGTTTGAGGATTGAGGATTGAGGATTGCGAGTTGAGGATTGAAGATTGAGGATTGAGGACTGAGGATTAAAGATTGAGTATTGAGGATTGAAGATTGAGGATTGATGATTGAGCATTGAGGATTGAGTATTGAGGATTGAGGATTGAGGATTGAGTATTGAAGATTGAGGATTGATGATTGAGGATTGAGGACTGAGGATTGAGAATTGAGTATTGAGGAATGAGGATTGAAGATTGAGGATTGGTTATTGAGGATTGAAGAATGAGGACTGAGGGTTGAGTATTGAGGATTGAGGATTGAAGATTGGGTATTGAGGATTGAAGATTGCGGATTGAGGACTGAGGATTGAGGATTGAGGATTGAGGATTGCGAGTTGAGGATTGAAGATTGAAGATTGAGGATTGATGACTGAGGATTAAAGATTGAGTATTGAGGATTGAAGATTGAGGATTGATGATTGAGGATTGAGGATTGAGTATTGAGGATTGAGGATTGAGGATTGAGGATTGAGTATTGAAGATTGATGATTCATGACTGAGGATTGAGGATTGAGGATTGAGGATTGAGTATTGAAAACTGTGAATTGGAGATATTCTATTGAGGATTGAGTATTGTCACCTGATTGTTCAGGACTGAGGGCTGGAGATTGAGGATTCAGGATTGAGGATTCAGAATTGAGGTTTGAGGACTGAGGATTGTTTATTGAGTATTGAGGATTGAAGATTGAGGATTGAGGATTGAGGATTGAGGATTGAGGATTGAGGATTGAAGATTGAGGATTGGGGATTGAGGATTGACGATTGAGGATTGAGTATTGAGGATTGAGAATTGAGGATTGAGGATTGAAGATTGAGTATTGAGGATTGATGGTTGAGGATTGAGGATTGAGGATTGAAGGTTGAGGACTTAGTGTTGAGGGTTGAGTGATGGGAACTGATCTTTGTGGATTGAGATTTGAAGATTGAAGAATGGGGATCGAGTATTGAAAACTGTGAATTGAGGATATTCTATTGATGATTGAGGATTGACAATTGATTGTTGAGGACTGAGGGCTGAAGATTGAGGATTCATGATTAAGGATTCGGGATTGAGGTTTGAGGACTGAGGATTGAGGGTTGAGGATTGAGGATTGAGGATTGACGCTTGAGGATTGATGGTTGAGGATGGAGGATTCAGGATTGAAGACGAGGGCTGAGGGCTGAGGATTGAGGTTTAAGGGCTGAGGACTGAGGATTGGGGATTGAGAATTGAGGATTGAGGATTGAGGATTGAAGATTGAGGATTGGGTATTGAGGATTTAAGAATGAGGATTGAGGATTGGGGATTGAGGATTGAGCATTGAATATTGAGGATTGATGATTGAGGATTGAGGATTGAGGATTGAAGATTGAGGACTGAGGATTGAGGATTAAAGATTGAGTACTGAGGATTGAAGATTGAGAATTGAGGATTGAGTATTGAAAACTGTGAATTGAGGATATTCTATTGAGGATTGAGGATTGTCACCTGACCGTTGAGGACTGAGGGCTGAAGATTGAGGATTCAGGATTGAGGATTCAGGATAGAGGTTTGAGGACTGAGGATTGAGGATTGAGGAGTGAGGATTAAGGATTGAGGATTGAGGATTGAAGATTGAGGATTGGGGACTGAGTGTTGAGGGTTGAGTGATGAGAATTGATGTTTATGGATAGAGATTTGAAGATTGCAGATTGAGTATTACGTATGGAGAGATCTGAACTGAGGATACTCTAGTGAGGATTGACGATTGACAACTGATTGTTGAGGACTGAGGGCTGAAGATTGAGGATTCAGGATTGAGGATTCAGGATTGTGGTTTGAGGACTGAGGATTGAGGATTGAGGATTGAGGATTGAGGATTGAAGATTGAGGATTGGGTATCGAGGATTGAACATTGAGGATTGAGGATTGAGGATTGAGGATTGAGGATTGAGGATTGAGTATTGAAGATTGAATATTGATGATTGAAGATTGAGGATTGAGGATTGAGGGTTGCGGTTTGAGGACGAGGACTGAGGGTTGAGTACTGATGTTTGAGGTCTGAGGATTAAGGAATGAGGATTGAGAATTGAGGATTGAGGAATGAGGATTGAAGATTGAGGATTGGTTATTGAGGATTGAAGAATGAGGACTGAGTGTTGAGGATTGAGGATTGAGGATTGAAGATTGAGTATTGAGGACTGAAGATTGCGGATTGAGGACTGAGGATTGAGGATTGAGGATTGAGCATTGCGGGTTGAGGATTGAAGATTGAAGGTTGAGGATTGAGGACTGAGGATTAAAGATTGAGTATTGAGGATTGAAGATTGAGGATTGATGATTGAGCATTGAGGATTGAGTGTTGAGGATTGAGGATTGAGGATTGAGTATTGAAGATTGAGGATTGATGATTGAGGATTGAGGACTGAGGATTGAGGATTGAGGATTGAGGATTGCGGGTTGAGGATTGAAGATTGATGATTGAGGATTGAGGATTGAGGACTGAGGATTGAGGATTGAGGATTGAGCATTGCGGGTTGAGGATTGAAGATTGAAGATTGAGGATTGAGGACTGAGGATTAAAGATTGAGTATTGAGGATTGAAGATTGAGGATTGATGATTGAGCATTGAGGATTGAGTGTTGAGGATTGAGGATTGAGGATTGAGTATTGAAGATTGAGGATTGATGATTGAGGATTGAGGACTGAGGATTGAGGATTGAGGATTGAGGATTGCGGGTTGAGGATTGAAGATTGATGATTGAGGATTGAGGACTGAGGATTGAGGATTGAGGATTGAGGATTGCGGGTTGAGGATTGAAGATTGAAGATTGAGGATTGAGGACTGAGGATTAAAGATTGAGTATTGAGGACTGAAGATTGAGGATTGTTGATTGAGCATTGGGGATTGAGTATTGAGGATTGAGGATTGAGGATTGAGTATTGAAGATTGAGGATTGATGATTGAGGATTGCGGATTGAGGATTGAGAATTGAGGATTGAGGAACAAGGATGGAAGATTGAGGATTGGTTATTGAGGAGTGAAGAATGAGGACTGACGGTTGAGGATTGAGGATTGAAGATTGAGTATTGAGGATTGAAGATTGCGGATTGAGGACTGAGGATTGAGGATTGAGGATTGAGGATTGCGAGTTGAGGATTGAAGATTGAGGATTGAGGACTGAGGATTAAAGATTGAGTACTGAGGATTAAAGATTAAGGATTGATTATTGAGGATTGAGGATTGGGTATTGAGGATTGAGGATTGAGGATTGAGTATTGAAGATTGATGATTGATGATTGAGGATTGAGGATTGAGGATTGAGGATTGAGTATTGAGGATTGAGGATTGAAGATTGAGGATTGGGTATTGAGGATTTAAGAATGAGGATTGAGGATTGAGGATTGAGTATTGAAGATTGAGGATTGATGATTGAGGATTGAGGATTGAGGATTGAGGATTGAGTATTGAGGATTGAGGATTGAAGATTGAGGATTGGGTATTGAGGATTTAAGAATGAGGATTGAGGATTGAGGATTGAGGATTGAGTATTGAATATTGAGGATTGATGATTGAGGATTGAGGATTGAGGATTGAAGATTGAGGACTGAGGATTGAGGATTAAAGATTGAGTACTGAGGATTGAAGATTGAGAATTGAGGATTGAGGATTGAACATTGTGGACTGAGTGTTGAGGGTTGAGTGATGAGAATTGATGTTTGTGGATAGTGATTTGAAGATTGCAGATTGAGTATTGAGTATTGAAAACTGTGAATTGAGGATATTCTATTGAGGATTGAGGATTGTCACCTGACCGTTGAGGACTGAGGGCTGAAGATTGAGGATTCAGGATTGAGGATTCAGGATAGAGGTTTGAGGACTGAGGATTGAGGATTGAGGAGTGAGGATTAAGGATTGAGGATTGAGGATTGAAGATTGAGGATTGGGGACTGAGTGTTGAGGGTTGAGTGATGAGAATTGATGTTTATGGATAGAGATTTGAAGATTGCAGATTGAGTATTACGTATGGAGAGCTCTGAACTGAGGATACTCTAGTGAGGATTGAGGATTGACAACTGATTGTTGAGGACTGAGGGCTGAAGATTGAGGATTCAGGATTGAGGATTCAGGATTGTGGTTTGAGGACTGAGGATTGAGGATTGAGGATTGAGGATTGAGGATTGAAGATTGAGGATTGGGTATCGAGGATTGAACATTGAGGATTGAGGATTGAGGATTGAGGATTGAGGATTGAGGATTGAGTATTGAAGATTGAATATTGATGATTGAAGATTGAGGATTGAGGATTGAGGGTTGCGGTTTGAGGACGAGGACTGAGGGTTGAGTACTGATGTTTGATGTCTGAGGATTGAGGAATGAGGATTGAGAATTGAGGATTGAGGAATGAGGATTGAAGATTGAGGATTGGTTATTGAGGATTGAAGAATGAGGACTGAGTGTTGAGGATTGAGGATTGAGGATTGAAGATTGAGTATTGAGGACTGAAGATTGCGGATTGAGGACTGAGGATTGAGGATTGAGGATTGAGCATTGCGGGTTGAGGATTGAAGATTGAAGATTGAGGATTGAGGACTGAGGATTAAAGATTGAGTATTGAGGATTGAAGATTGAGGATTGATGATTGAGCATTGAGGATTGAGTGTTGAGGATTGAGGATTGAGGATTGAGTATTGAAGATTGAGGATTGATGATTGAGGATTGAGGACTGAGGATTGAGGATTGAGGATTGAGGATTGCGGGTTGAGGATTGAAGATTGATGATTGAGGATTGAGGACTGAGGATTGAGGATTGAGGATTGAGGATTGCGGGTTGAGGATTGAAGATTGAAGATTGAGGATTGAGGACTGAGGATTAAAGATTGAGTATTGAGGACTGAAGATTGAGGATTGATGATTGAGCATTGAGGATTGAGTATTGAGGATTGAGGATTGAGGACTGAGGATTGAGGGTTGAGGATTGAGGATTGAGAATTGAGGATTGAGGATTGAGGATTGAAGATTGAGTATTGGGTATTGAGGATTGAGGATTGTGGATTTAAGATTGAGCATTGAGGAATGAAGATTGAGAATTGAGGGTTGAGGATTGAACATTGAGGACTGAGTGTTGAGTGTTGAGTGATGAGAATTGATGTTTGTGGATAGAGATTTGAAGATTGCAGATTGAGTATTGAGTATTGAAAACTGTGAATTGAGGATATTCTATTGAGGATTAAGTACTGTCACCTGATTGTTCAGGACTGAGGGCTCGAGATTGAGGATTCAGGATCGAGCATTCAGAATTGAGGTTTCAGGACTGAGGATTCAGGTTTGAGGATTGAGGATTGAAGATTGAGTATTGAGGATTGAAGATTGAGGATTGAGGATTGAGGATTGAGGATTGAGGATTGAGGATTGAAGATTGAGGATTGGGGACTGAGTGTTGAGGGTTGAGTGATGAGAATTGATGTTTATGGATAGAGATTTGAAGATTGCAGATTGAGTATTGCGTATGGAAAGCTCTGAACTGAGGATATTCTAGTGAGGATTGAGGATTGACAACTGATTGTTGAGGACTGTGGGCTGAAGATTGAGGATTCAGGATTGAGGATTCAGGATTGTGGATTGAGGACTGAGGATTGAGGATTGAGGATTGAGGATTGAGGATTGAAGATGGAGGATTGGGTATCGAGGATTGAACATTGAGGATTGAGGATTGAGGGTTGAGGATTGAGGATTGAATATTGAAGATTGAATATTGATGATTGAAGATTGAGGATTGAGGATTGAGGGTTGCGGATTGAGGACGAGGACTGAGGGTTGAGTATTGATGTTTGAGGTCTGAGGATTGAGGATTGAGGATTGAGAATTGAGGATTGAGGATTGAGGAATGAGGATTGAATATTGAGTATTGGTTATTGAGGATTGAAGAATGAGGACTGAGGGTTGGGGATTGAGGATTGAGGATTGAAGATTGAGTATTGAGGATTGAAGATTGCGGATTGAGGACTGAGGATTGAGGATTGAGGATTGAGGATTGCGGGTTGAGGATTGAAGATTTAAGATTGAGGATTGAGGACTGAGGATTAAAGATTGAGTATTGAGGATTGAAAATTGAGGATTGATGATTGAGCATTGAGGATTGAGTATTGAGGATTGAGGATTGAGGATTGAGTATTGAAGATTGAGGATTGATGATTGAGGATTGCGGATTGAGGATTGAGAATTGAGGATTGAGGAACAAGGATTGAAGATTGAGGATTGGTTATTGAGGATTGAAGAATGAGGACTGACGGTTGAGGATTGAGGATTGAAGATTGAGTATTGAGGATTGAAGATTGCGGATTGAGGACTGAGGATTGAGGATTGAGGATTGAGGATTGCGAGTTGAGGATTGAAGATTGAGGATTGAGGACTGAGGATTAAAGATTGAGTATTGAAGATTGAAGATTGAGTATTGATGATTGAGGATTGAGGATTGAGTATTGAGGATTGAGGATTGAGGATTGAGTATTGAAGATTGATGATTGATGATTGAGGATTTAGGATTGAGGATTGAGGATTGAGTATTGAGGATTGAGGATTGAAGATTGAGGATTGGGCATTGAGGATTTAAGAATGAGGATTGAGGATTGAGGATTGAGGATTGAGTATTGAATATTGAGGATTGTTGATTGAGGATTGAGGATTGAGGATTGAAGATTGAGGATTGAGGATTGAGGATTGGGTATTGAAGATTGAGGATTGATGATTGACGATTGAGGATTGAGGGTTGAGGATGAAAGATTGAGTACTGAGGATTGAAGATTGAGGATTGGTGATTGAGGATTGAGGATTGAGGATTGAGGATTCAAGATTGCGGATTGAGGACTGAGGATTGAGGATTGAGGATTGAGGATTGCGGGTTGAGGATTGAAGATTGAAGATTGAGGATTGAGGACTGAGGATTAAAGATTGAGTATTGAGGATTGAAGATTGCGGATTGAGGACTGAGGATTGAGGATTGAGGATTGAGGATTGCGGGTTGAGGATTGAAGATTGAAGATTGAGGACTTAGTGTTGAGGGTTGAGTGATGGGAATTAATCTTTGTGGATTGAGATTTGAAGATTGAAGAATGGGGATCGAGTATTGAAAACTGTGAATTGAGGATATTCTATTGATGATTGAGGATTGACAATTGATTGTTGAGGACTGAGGGCTGAAGATTGAGGATTCATGATTAAGGATTCGGGATTGAGGTTTGAGGACTGAGGATTGAGGGCTGAGGATTGAGGATTGAGGATTGACGCTTGAGGATTGATGGTTGAGGATGGAGGATTCAGGATTGAAGACGAGGGCTGAGGGCTGAGGATTGAGGTTTAAGGGCTGAGGACTGAGGATTGGGGATTGAGAATTGAGGATTGAGGATTGAGGATTGAAGATTGAGGATTGGGTATTGAGGATTGAAGGATGAGGATTGAGGATTGAGGATTGAGGATTGAGGATTGAAGATTGAATATTGAGGTTTGAAGACTGACGATTGAGGGTTGAGGATTGAGGATTGAGGATTGAGGACTGAGGATTGAGGGTTGAGGATTGAGGATTGAGAATTGAGGATTGAGGATTGAGGATTGAAGATTGAGTATTGGGTATTGAGGATTGAGGATTGTGGATTTAAGATTGAGCATTGAGGAATGAAGATTGAGAATTGAGGATTGAGGATTGAACATTGACGACTGAGTGTTGAGTGTTGAGTGATGAGAATTGATGTTTGTGGATAGAGATTTGAAGATTGCAGATTGAGTATTGAGTATTGAAAACTGTGAATTGAGGATATTCTATTGAGGATTGAGGACTGTCACCTGATTGTTCAGGACTGAGGGCTCGAGATTGAGGATTCAGGATCGAGGATACAGAATTGAGGTTTGAGGACTGAGGATTGAGGTTTGAGGATTGAGGACTGAAGATTGAGTATTGAGGATTGAAGATTGAGGATTGGGGATTGAGGATTGAGGATTGAGGATTGAAGATTGAGGATTGGGGACTGAGTGTTGAGGGTTGAGTGATGAGAATTGATGTTTATGGATAGAGATTTGAAGATTGCAGATTGAGTACTGCGTTTGGAAAGCTCTGAACTGAGGATATTCTAGTGAGGATTGAGGATTGATAACTGATTGTTGAGGACTGAGGGCTGAAGATTGAGGATTCAGGATTGAGGATTCAGGATTGTGGTTTGAGGACTGAGGATTGAGGATTGAGGATTGAGGATTGAGGATTGAAGATGGAGGATTGGGTATCGAGGATTGAACATTGAGGATTGAGGATTGAGGATTGAGGATTGAGGATTGAATATTGAAGATTGAATATTGATGATTGAAGATTGAGGATTGAGGATTGAGGGTTGCGGATTGAGGACGAGGACTGAGGGTTGAGTATTGATGTTTGAGGTCTGAGGGTTGAGGATTGAGGATTGAGAATTGAGGATTGAGGAATGAGGATTGAATATTGAGGATTGGTTATTGAGGATTGAAGAATGAGGACTGAGGGTTGAGGATTGAGGATTGAGGATTGAAGATTGAGTATTGAGGATTGAAGATTGCGGATTGAGGACTGAGGATTGAGGATTGAGGATTGAGGATTGCGGGTTGAGGATTGAAGATTGAAGATTGAGGATTGATCACTGAGGATTAAAGATTGAGTATTGAGGATTGAAGATTGAGGATCGATGATTGAGCATTGAGGATTGAGTATTGAGGATTGAGGATTGAGGATTGAGTATTGAAGATTGAGGATTGATGATGGAGGATTGAGGATTGAGGATTGAGAATTGAGTATTGAGGAATGAGGATTGAAGATTGAGGATTGGTTATTGAGGATTGAAGAATGAGGACTGAGGGTTGAGGATTGAGGATTGAGGATTGAAGATTGAGTATTGAGGATTGAAGATTGCGGATTGAGGACTGAGGGTTGAGGATTGAGGATTGAGGATTGCGAGTTGAGGATTGAAGATTGAAGATTGAGGATTGAGGACTGAGGATTAAAGATTGAGTATTGAGGATTGAAGATTGAGGATTGATGATTGAGGATTGAGGATTGAGTATTGAGGATTGAGGATTGAGGATTGAGTATTGAAGATTGATGATTGATGATTGAGGATTGAGGATTGAGGATTGAGGATTGAGTATTGAGGATTGAGGATTGAAGATTGAGGATTGAGGATTGAGGATTAAAGATTGAGTACTGAGGATTGAAGATTGAGGATTGGTGATTGAGGATTGAGTATTGAGGATTGAGGATTGAGGATTGAGGATTGGGTATTGAAGATTGAGTATTGATGATTGAGGATTGAGGATTGAGGATTGAGGATTGACGCTTGAGGATTGATGGTTGAGGATGGAGGATTGAGGATTGAAGACGAGGGCTGAGTGCTGAGGATTGAGGTTTAAGGGCTGAGGACTGAGGATTGGGGATTGAGAATTGAGGATTGAGGATTGAGGATAGAAGATTGAGGATCGGGTATTGAGGATTGAAGGATGAGGATTGAGGATTGAGGATTGAGGATTGAGGATTGAAGATTGAATATTGAGGTTTGAAGACTGACGATTGAGGGTTGAGGATTGAGGATTGAGGATTGAGGACTGAGGATTGAGGGTTGAGGATTGGGGATTGAGAATTGAGGATTGAGGATTGAGGATTGAAGATTGAGTATCGGGTATTGAGGATTGAGGATTGTGGATTTAAGATTGAGCATTGAGGAATGAAGATTGAGAATTGAGGATTGAGGATTGAACATTGAGGACTGAGTGTTGAGTGTTGAGTGATGAGAATTGATGTTTGTGGATAGAGATTTGAAGATTGCAGATTGAGTATTGAGTATTGAAAACTGTGAATTGAGGATATTCTATTGAGGATTGAGGACTGTCACCTGATTGTTCAGGACTGAGGGCTCGAGATTGAGGATTCAGGATCGATGATACAGAATTGAGGTTTGAGGACTGAGGATTGAGGTTTGAGGATTGAGGATTGAAGATTGAGTATTGAGGATTGAAGATTGAGGATTGGGGATTCAGGATTGAGGATCGAGGATTGAAGATTGAGGATTGGGGACTGAGTGTTGAGGGTTGAGTGATGAGAATTGATGTTTATGGATAGAGATTTGAAGATTGCAGATTGAGTACTGCGTTTGGAAAGCTCTGAACTGAGGATATTCTAGTGAGGATTGAGGATTGACAACTGATTGTTGAGGACTGAGGGCTGAAGATTGAGGATTCAGGATTGAGAATTCAGGATTGTGGTTTGAGGACTGAGGATTGAGGATTGAGGATTGAGGATTGAGGATTGAAGATGGAGGATTGGGTATCGAGGATTGAACATTGAGGATTGAGGATTGAGGATTGAGGATTGAGGATTGAATATTGAAGATTGAATATTGATGATTGAAGATTGAGGATTGAGGATTGAGGGTTGCGGATTGAGGACGAGGACTGAGGGTTGAGTATTGATGTTTGAGGTCTGAGGGTTGAGGATTGAGGATTGAGAATTGAGGATTGAGGAATGACGATTGAATATTGAGGATTGGTTATTGAGGATTGAAGAATGAGGACTGAGGGTTGAGGATTGAGGATTGAGGATTGAAGATTGAGTATTGAGGATGGAAGATTGCGGATTGAGGACTGAGGATTGAGGATTGAGGATTGAGGATTGCGGGTTGAG
This sequence comes from Calliopsis andreniformis, assembly GCF_051401765.1. Classification (NCBI taxonomy): domain Eukaryota; kingdom Metazoa; phylum Arthropoda; class Insecta; order Hymenoptera; family Andrenidae; genus Calliopsis; species Calliopsis andreniformis. The sequence continues at coordinate 2,617,245 of NW_027480479.1, read as the reverse complement.
GATTGAAGATTGAAGATTGAGGATTGAGGACTGAGGACTAAAGATTGAGTATTGAGGATTGAAGATTGAGGATTGATGATTGAGCATTGAGGATTGAGTACTGAGGATTGAGGATTGAGGATTGAGTATTGAAGATTGAGGATTGATGATTGAGGATTGCGGATTGAGGATTGAGAATTGGGGATTGAGGAACAATGATTGAAGATTGAGGATTGGTTATTGAGGATTGAAGAATGAGGACTAACGGTTGAGGATTGAGGATTGAAGATTGAGTATTGAGGATTGAAGAATGAGGACTGAGGGTTGAGGATTGAGGATTGAGGATTGAAGATTGGGTATTGAGGATTGAAGATTGCGGATTGAGGACTGAGGATTGAGGATTGAGGATTGAGGATTGCGAGTTGAGGATTGAAGATTGAAGATTGAGGATTGATGACTGAGGATTAAAGATTGAGTATTGAGGATTGAAGATTGAGGATTGATGATTGAGGATTGAAGATTGAGTATTGAGGATTGAGGATTGAGAATTGATTATTGAAGATTGATGAATCATGATTGAGGATTGAGGATTGAGGATTGAGGATTGAGTATTGAAAACTGTGAATTGGAGATATTCTATTGAGGATTGAGTATTGTCACCTGATTGTTCAGGACTGAGGGCTGGAGATTGAGGATTCAGGATTGAGGATTCAGAATTGAGGTTTGAGGACTGAGGATTGTTTATTGAGTATTGAGGATTGAAGATTGAGGATTGAGGATTGAGGATTGAGGATTGAGGATTGAGGATTGAAGATTGAGGATTGGGGATTGAGGATTGACGATTGAGGATTGAGTATTGAGGATTGAGAATTGAGGATTGAGGATTGAAGATTGAGTATTGAGGATTGATGGTTGAGGATTGAGGATTGAGGATTGAAGGTTGAGGACTTAGTGTTGAGGGTTGAGTGATGGGAATTGATCTTTGTGGATTGAGATTTGAAGATTGAAGAATGGGGATCGAGTATTGAAAACTGTGAATTGAGGATATTCTATTGATGATTGAGGATTGACAATTGATTGTTGAGGACTGAGGGCTGAAGATTGAGGATTCATGATTAAGGATTCGGGATTGAGGTTTGAGGACTGAGGATTGAGGGTTGAGTATTGAGGATTGAGGATTGACGCTTGAGGATTGATGGTTGAGGATGGAGGATTCAGGATTGAAGACGAGGGCTGAGGGCTGAGGGCTGAGGATTGAGGTTTAAGGGCTGAGGACTGAGGATTGGGGATTGAGAATTGAGGATTGAGGATTGAGGATTGAAGATTGAGGATTGGGTATTGAGGATTTAAGAATGAGGATTGAGGATTGAGGATTGAGGATTGAGCATTGAATATTGAGGATTGATGATTGAGGATTGAGGATTGAGGATTCAAGATTGAGGACTGAGGATTGAGGATTAAAGATTGAGTACTGAGGAATGAAGATTGAGAATTGAGGATTGAGGATTGAACATTGTGGACTGAGTGTTGAGGGTTGAGTGATGAGAATTGATGTTTGTGGATAGTGATTTGAAGATTGCAGATTGAGTATTGAGTATTGAAAACTGTGAATTGAGGATATTCTATTGAGGATTGAGGATTGACAACTGATTGTTGAGGACTGAGGGCTGAAGATTGAGGATTCAGGATTGAGAATTCAGGATTGTGGTTTGAGGACTGAGGATTGAGGATTGAGGATTGAGGATTGAGGATTGAAGATGGAGGATTGGGTATCGAGGATTGAACATTGAGGATTGAGGATTGAGGATTGAGGATTGAGGATTGAATATTGAAGATTGAATATTGATGATTGAAGATTGAGGATTGAGGATTGAGGGTTGCGGATTGAGGACGAGGACTGAGGGTTGAGTATTGATGTTTGAGGTCTGAGGGTTGAGGATTGAGGATTGAGAATTGAGGATTGAGGAATGACGATTGAATATTGAGGATTGGTTATTGAGGATTGAAGAATGAGGACTGAGGGTTGAGGATTGAGGATTGAGGATTGAAGATTGAGTATTGAGGATGGAAGATTGCGGATTGAGGACTGAGGATTGAGGATTGAGGATTGAGGATTGCGGGTTGAGGATTGAAGATTGAAGATTGAGGATTGAGGACTGAGGACTAAAGATTGAGTATTGAGGATTGAAGATTGAGGATTGATGATTGAGCATTGAGGATTGAGTACTGAGGATTGAGGATTGAGGATTGAGTATTGAAGATTGAGGATTGATGATTGAGGATTGCGGATTGAGGATTGAGAATTGGGGATTGAGGAACAATGATTGAAGATTGAGGATTGGTTATTGAGGATTGAAGAATGAGGACTAACGGTTGAGGATTGAGGATTGAAGATTGAGTATTGAGGATTGAAGAATGAGGACTGAGGGTTGAGGATTGAGGATTGAGGATTGAAGATTGGGTATTGAGGATTGAAGATTGCGGATTGAGGACTGAGGATTGAGGATTGAGGATTGAGGATTGCGAGTTGAGGATTGAAGATTGAAGATTGAGGATTGATGACTGAGGATTAAAGATTGAGTATTGAGGATTGAAGATTGAGGATTGATGATTGAGGATTGAGGATTGAGTATTGAGGATTGAGGATTGAGAATTGATTATTGAAGATTGATGAATCATGATTGAGGATTGAGGATTGAGGATTGAGGATTGAGTATTGAAAACTGTGAATTGGAGATATTCTATTGAGGATTGAGTATTGTCACCTGATTGTTCAGGACTGATGGCTGGAGATTGAGGATTCAGGATTGAGGATTCAGAATTGAGGTTTGAGGACTGAGGATTGTTTATTGAGTATTGAGGATTGAAGATTGAGGATTGAGGATTGAGGATTGAGGATTGAGGATTGAGGATTGAAGATTGAGGATTGGGGATTGAGGATTGACGATTGAGGATTGAGTATTGAGGATTGAGAATTGAGGATTGAGGATTGAAGATTGAGTATTGAGGATTGATGGTTGAGGATTGAGGATTGAGGATTGAAGGTTGAGGACTTAGTGTTGAGGGTTGAGTGATGGGAATTGATCTTTGTGGATTGAGATTTGAAGATTGAAGAATGGGGATCGAGTATTGAAAACTGTGAATTGAGGATATTCTATTGATGATTGAGGATTGACAATTGATTGTTGAGGACTGAGGGCTGAAGATTGAGGATTCATGATTAAGGATTCGGGATTGAGGTTTGAGGACTGAGGATTGAGGGTTGAGTATTGAGGATTGAGGATTGACGCTTGAGGATTGATGGTTGAGGATGGAGGATTCAGGATTGAAGACGAGGGCTGAGGGCTGAGGATTGAGGTTTAAGGGCTGAGGACTGAGGATTGGGGATTGAGAATTGAGGATTGAGGATTGAGGATTGAAGATTGAGGATTGGGTATTGAGGATTTAAGAATGAGGATTGAGGATTGAGGATTGAGGATTGAGCATTGAATATTGAGGATTGATGATTGAGGATTGAGGATTGAGGATTCAAGATTGAGGACTGAGGATTGAGGATTAAAGATTGAGTACTGAGGAATGAAGATTGAGAATTGAGGATTGAGGATTGAACATTGTGGACTGAGTGTTGAGGGTTGAGTGATGAGAATTGATGTTTGTGGATAGTGATTTGAAGATTGCAGATTGAGTATTGAGGATTGAAGATTGAGGATTGAGGATTGAGGATTGAGGATTGAGGATTGCGGGTTGAGGATTGAAGATTGAAGATTGAGGATTGAGGACTGGGGATTAAAGATAGAGTATTGAGGATTGAATATTGATGATTGAAGATTGAGGATTGAGGATTGAGGGTTGCGGATTGAGGACGAGGACTGAGGGTTGAGTATTGATGTTTGAGGTCTGAGGATTGAGGATTGAGGATTGAGAATTGAGGATTGAGGAATGAGGATTGAATATTGAGGATTTGTTATTGAGGATTGAAGAATGGGGACTGAGGGTTGAGGATTGAGGATTGAGGATTGAAGATTGAGTATTGAGGATTGAAGACTGCGGATTGAGGACTGAGGATTGAGGATTGAGGATTGACGATTGCGGGATGAGGATTGAGGATTGAGGATTAAAGATTGAGTATTGAGGATTGAAGATTGAGAATTGAGGATTGAGGATTGCACATTGTGGACTGAGCGTTGAGGGTTGAGTGATGAGAATTGATGTTTGTGGATAGTGATTTGAAGATTGCAGATTGAGTATTGAGTATTGAAATCTGTGAATTGAGGATATTCTATTGAGGATTGAGGATTGTCACCTGATCGTTGAGGACTGAGGGCTGAAGATTGAGGATTCAGGATTGAGGATTCAGGATTGAGGTTTGAGGACTGAGGATTGAGGATTGAGGTGTGAGGATTGAGGATTGAGGATTGAGGATTGAAGATTGAGGATTGGGGACTGAGTGTTGAGGGTTGAGTGATGAGAATTGATGTTTATGGATAGAGATTTGAAGATTGCAGATTGAGTATCACGTATGGAAAGCTCTGAACTGAGGATATTCTAGTGAGGATTGAGGATTGACAACTGATTGTTGAGGACTGAGGGCTGAAGATTGAGGATTCAGGATTGAGGATTCAGGATTGTGGTTTGAGGACTGAGGATTGAGGATTGAGGATTGTGGATTGAGGATCGAAGATTGAGGATTGGGTATCGAGGATTGAACATTGAGGATTGAGGATTGAGGATTGAGGATTGGGGATTGAGTATTGAAGATTGAATATTGATGATTGAAGATTGAGGATTGAGGTTTGAGGGTTGCGGATTGAGGACGAGGACTGAGGGTTGAGTATTGATGCTTGAGGTCTGAGGATTGAGGAATGAGGATTGAGAATTGAGGATTGAGGAATGAGGATTGAAGATTGAGGATTGGTTATTGGGGATTGAAGAATGAGGACTATGTGTTGAGGATCGAGGATTGAGGATTGAAGGTTGAGTACTGAGGACTGAAGATTGCGGATTGAGGACTGAGGATTGAGGATTGAGGATTGAGGATTGCGGTTTGAGGCTTGAAGATTGAAGATTGAGGATTGAGGACTGAGGATTAAAGATTGAGTATTGAGGATTGAAGATTGAGGATTGATGATTGAGCATTGAGGATTGAGTATTGAGGATTGAGGATTGAGGATTGAGTATTGAAGATTGAGGATTGATGATTGAGTATTGAGGATTGACGATTGAGAATTGAGTATTGAGGAATGAGGATTGAAGATTGAGGATTGGTTATTGAGGATTGAAGAATGAGGACTGAGGGTTGAGGATTGAGGATTGAGGATTGAAGATTGAGTATTGAGGATTGAAGATTGCGGATTGAGGACTGAGGATTGAGGATTGAGGATTGAGGATTGAGGATTGCGAGTTGAGGATTGAAGATTGAATATTGAGGATTGAGGACTGAGGATTAAAGATTGAGTATTGAGGATTGAAGATCGAGGATTGATGATTGAGGACTGAGGATTGAGTATTGAGGATTGAGGATTGAGGATTGAGTATTGAAGATTGATGATTGATGATTGAGGATTGAGGATTGAGGATTGAGGATTGAGGATTGAGGATTGAGGATTGAAGATTGAGGATTGGGTATTGAGGATTTAAGAATGAGGATTGAGGATTGAGGATTGAGGATTAAGTATTGAAGATTGAGGATTGATGATTGAGGATTGAGGATTGAGTACTGAGGATTGAAGATTGAGAATTGAGGATTGAGGATTGAACATTGAGGACTGAGTGTTGAGTGTTAAGTGATGAGAATTGATGTTTGTGGATAGAGATTTGAAGATTGCAGATTGAGCATTGAGTATTGAAAACTGTGAATTGGAGATATTCTATTGAGGATTGAGTATTGTCACCTGATTGTTCAGGACTGAGGGCTGGAGATTGAGGATTCAGGATTGAGGATTCAGAATTGAGGTTTGAGGACTGAGGATTGTTTATTGAGTATCGAGGATCGAAGATTGAGGATTGAGGATTGAGGATTGAGGATTGAGGATTGAGGATTGAAGATTGAGGATTGGGGATTGAGGATTGACGATTGAGGATTGAGTATTGAGGATTGAGAATTGAGGATTGAGGATTGAAGATTGAGTATTGAGGATTGATGGTTGAGGATTGAGGATTGAGGATTGAAGATTGAGGACTTAGTGTTGAGGGTTGAGTGATGGGAATTGATGTTTGTGGATAGAGATTTGAAGATTGCAGATTGAGTATTGAGTATTGAAATCTGTGAATTGAGGATATTCTATTGAGGATTGAGGACTGTCACCTGATTGTTCAGGACTGAGGGCTCGAGATTGAGGATTCAGGATCGAGGATTCAGAATTGAGGTTTGAGGACTGAGGACTGAGGTTTGAGGATTGAGGATTGAAGATTGAGTATTGAGGATTGAAGATTGAGGATTGAGGATTGAGGATTGAGGATTCAGGATTGAAGATTGAGGATTGGGGACTGAGTGTTGAGGGTTGAGTGATGAGAATTGATGTTTATGGATAGAGATTTGAAGATTGCAGATTGAGTATTGCGTATGGAAAGCTCTGAACTGAGGATATTCTAGTGAGGATTGAGGATTGACAACTGATTGTTAAGGACTGAGGGCTGAAGATTGAGGATTCAGGATTGAGGATTCAGGACTGTGGTTTGAGGACTGAGGATTGAGGATTGAGGATTGAGGATTGAGGATTGAAGATGGAGGATTGGGTATCGAGGATTGAACATTGAGGATTGAGGATTGAGAATTGAGGATTGAGGATTGAATATTGAAGATTGAATATTGATGATTGAAGATTGAGGATTGAGGATTGAGGGTTGCGGATTGAGGACGAGGACTGAGGGTTGAGTATTGATGTTTGAGGTCTGAGGATTGAGGATTGAGGATTGAGAATTGAGGATTAAGGAATGAGGATTGAATATTGAGGATTGGTTATTGAGGATTGAAGAATGAGGACTGAGGGTTGAGGATTGAGGATTGAGGATTGAAGATTGAGTATTGAGGATTGAAGATTGCGGATTGAGGACTGAGGATTGAGGATTGAGGATTGAGGATTGCGGGTTGAGGATTGAAGATCGAAGATTGAGGATTGAGGACTGAGGATTAAAGATTGAGTATTGAGGATTGAAGATTGAGGGTTGATGATTGAGCATTGAGGATTGAGTATTGAGGATTGAGGATTGAGGATTGAGTATTGAAGAGTGAGGATTGATGATTGAGGATTGCGGATTGAGGATTGAGAATTGAGGATTGAGGAACAAGAATTGAAGATTGAGGATTGGTTATTGAGGATTGAAGAATGAGGACTGACGGTTGAGGATTGAGGATTGAAGATTGAGTATTGAGGATTGAAGATTGCGGATTGAGGACTGAGGATTGAGGATTGAGGATTGACGATTGAGGATTGAGGATTGAGGATTGAGTATTGAGGATTGAGGATTGAAGATTGAGGATTGGGTATTGAGGATTTAAGAATGAGGATTGAGGATTGAGGATTGAGGATTGAGTATTGAATATTGAGGATTGATGATTGAGGATTGAGGATTGAGGATTGAAGATTGAGGATTGAGGATTGAGGATTGGGTATTGAAGATTGAGGATTGATGATTGAGGATTGAGGATTGAGGGTTGAGGATTAAAGATTGAGTACTGAGGATTGAAGATTGAGGATTGGTGATTGAGGATTGAGGATTGAGGATTGAGGTTTGAAGATTGCGGATTGAGGACTGAGGATTGAGGATTGATGATTGAGGATTGCGGGTTGAGGATTGAAGATTGAAGATTGAGGATTGAGAACTGAGGATTAAGGATTGAGTATTGAGGATTGAAGATTGCGGATTGAGGACTGAGGATTGAGGATTGAGGATTGAGGATTGCGGGTTGAGGATTGAAGATTGAAGATTGAGGATTGAGGACTGAGAATTAAAGATTGAGTATTGAGGATTGAATATTGATGATTGAAGATTGAGGATTGAGGATTGAGGGTTGCGGATTGAGGACGAGGACTGAGGGTTGAGTATTGATGTTTGAGGTCTGAGGATTGAGGATTGAGGATTGAGAATTGAGGATTGAGGATTGAGGAATGAGGATTGAATATTGAGTATTGGTTATTGAGGATTGAAGAATGAGGACTGAGGGTTGGGGATTGAGGATTGAGGATTGAAGATTGAGTATTGAGGATTGAAGATTGCGGATTGAGGACTGAGGATTGAGGATTGAGGATTGAGGATTGCGGGTTGAGGATTGAAGATTTAAGATTGAGGATTGAGGACTGAGGATTAAAGATTGAGTATTGAGGATTGAAGATTGAGGATTGATGATTGAGCATTGAGGATTGAGTATTGAGGATTGAGGATTGAGGATTGAGTATTGAAGATTGAGGATTGATGATTGAGGATTGCGGATTGAGGATTGAGAATTGAGGATTGAGGAACAAGGATTGAAGATTGAGGATTGGTTATTGAGGATTGAAGAATGAGGACTGACGGTTGAGGATTGAGGATTGAAGATTGAGTATTGAGGATTGAAGATTGCGGATTGAGGACTGAGGATTGAGGATTGAGGATTGAGGATTGCGAGTTGAGGATTGAAGATTGAGGATTGAGGACTGAGGATTAAAGATTGAGTATTGAGGATTGAAGATTGAGTATTGATGATTGAGGATTGAGGATTGAGTATTGAGGATTGAGGATTGAGGATTGAGTATTGAAGATTGATGATTGATGATTGAGGATTTAGGATTGAGGATTGAGGATTGAGTATTGAGGATTGAGGATTGAAGATTGAGGATTGGGTATTGAGGATTTAAGAATGAGGATTGAGGATTGAGGATTGAGGATTGAGTATTGAATATTGAGGATTGATGATTGAGGATTGAGGATTGAGGATTGAAGATTGAGGATTGAGGATTGAGGATTGGGTATTGAAGATTGAGGATTGATGATTGAGGATTGAGGATTGAGGGTTGAGGATGAAAGATTGAGTACTGAGGATTGAAGATTGAGGATTGGTGATTGAGGATTGAGGATTGAGGACTGAGTGTTGAGTGTTGAATGATGAGAATTGATGTTTGTGGATAGAGATTTGAAGTTTGCAGATTGAGTATTGAGTATTGAAAACTGTGAATTGAGGATATTCTATTGAGGATTGAGGACTGTCACCTGATTGTTCAGGACTGAGGGCTCGAGATTGAGGATTCAGGATCGAGGATTCAGAATTGAGGTTTGAGGACTGAGGATTGAGGTTTGAGGATTGAGGATTGAAGATTGAGTATTGAGGATTGAAGATTGAGGATTGAGGATTGAGGATTGAGGATTGAGGATTGAAGATTGAGGATTGGGGACTGAGTGTTGAGGGTTGAGTGATGAGAATTGATGTTTATGGATAGAGATTTGAAGATTGCAGATTGAGTATTGCGTATGGAAAGCTCTGAACTGAGGATATTCTAGTGAGGATTGAGGATTGACAACTGATTGTTGAGGACTGAGGGCTGAAGATTGAGGATTCAGGATTGAGGATTCAGGATTGTGGTTTGAGGACTGAGGATTGAGGATTGAGGATTGAGGATTGAGGATTGAAGATGGAGGATTGGGTATCGAGGATTGAACATTGAGGATTGAGGATTGAGAATTGAGGATTGAGGATTGAATATTGAAGATTGAATATTGATGATTGAAGATTGAGGATTGAGGATTGAGGGTTGCGGATTGAGGACGAGGACTGAGGGTTGAGTATTGATGTTTGAGGTCTGAGGATTGAGGATTGAGGATTGAGAATTGAGGATTAAGGAATGAGGATTGAATATTGAGGATTGGTTATTGAGGATTGAAGAATGAGGACTGAGGGTTGAGGATTGAGGATTGAGGATTGAAGATTGAGTATTGAGGATTGAAGATTGCGGATTGAGGACTGAGGATTGAGGATTGAGGATTGAGGATTGCGGGTTGAGGATTGAAGATCGAAGATTGAGGATTGAGGACTGAGGATTAAAGATTGAGTATTGAGGATTGAAGATTGCGGATTGAGGACTGAGGATTGAGGATTGAGGATTGAGGATTGAGGATTGCGAGTTGAGGATTGAAGATTGAATATTGAGGATTGAGGACTGAGGATTAAAGATTGAGTATTGAGGATTGAAGATCGAGGATTGATGATTGAGGACTGAGGATTGAGTATTGAGGATTGAGGATTGAGGATTGAGTATTGAAGATTGATGATTGATGATTGAGGATTGAGGATTGAGGATTGAGGATTGAGGATTGAGGATTGAGGATTGAAGATTGAGGATTGGGTATTGAGGATTTAAGAATGAGGATTGAGGATTGAGGATTGAGGATTAAGTATTGAAGATTGAGGATTGATGATTGAGGATTGAGGATTGAGTACTGAGGATTGAAGATTGAGAATTGAGGATTGAGGATTGAACATTGAGGACTGAGTGTTGAGTGTTAAGTGATGAGAATTGATGTTTGTGGATAGAGATTTGAAGATTGCAGATTGAGCATTGAGTATTGAAAACTGTGAATTGGAGATATTCTATTGAGGATTGAGTATTGTCACCTGATTGTTCAGGACTGAGGGCTGAAGATTGAGGATTCATGATTAAGGATTCGGGATTGAGGTTTGAGGACTGAGGATTGAGGGTTGAGGATTGAGGATTGAGGATTGACGCTTGAGGATTGATGGTTGAGGATGGAGGATTGAGGATTGAAGACGAGGGCTGAGGTCTGAGGATTGAGGTTTAAGGGCTGAGGACTGAGGATTGGGGATTGAGAATTGAGGATTGAGGATTGAGGATTGAAGATTGAGGATTGGGTATTGAGGATTGAAGGATGAGGATTGAGGATTGAGGATTGAAGATTGAATATTGAGGTTTGAAGACTGACTATTGAGGGTTGAGGATTGAGGATTGAGGATTGAGGACTGAGGATTGAGGGTTGAGGATTGAGGATTGAGAATTGAGGATTGAGGATTGAGGATTGAAGATTGAGTATTGGGTATTGAGGATTGAGGATTGTGGATTCAAGATTGAGCATTCAGGAATCAAGATTGAGAACTGAGGATTGTGGATTGAACATTGAGGACTGAGTGTTGAGTGTTGAGTGATGAGAATTGATGTTTGTGGATAGAGATTTGAAGATTGCAGATTGAGTATTGAGTATTGAAATCTGTGAATTGAGGATATTCTATTGAGGATTGAGGACTGTCACCTGATTGTTCAGGACTGAGGGCTCGAGATTGAGGATTCAGGATCGAGGATTCAGAATTGAGGTTTGAGGACTGAGGATTGAGGTTTGAGGATTGAGGATTGAAGATTGAGTATTGAGGATTGAAGATTGAGGATTGAGGATTGAGGATTGAGGATTGAGGATTGAAGATTGAGGATTGGGGACTGAGTGTTGAGGGTTGAGTGATGAGAATTGATGTTTATGGATAGAGATTTGAAGATTGCAGATTGAGTATTGCGTATGGAAAGCTCTGAACTGAGGATATTCTAGTGAGGATTGAGGATTGACAACTGATTGTTAAGGACTGAGGGCTGAAGATTGAGGATTCAGGATTGAGGATTCAGGACTGTGGTTTGAGGACTGAGGATTGAGGATTGAGGATTGAGGATTGAGGATTGAAGATGGAGGATTGGGTATCGAGGATTGAACATTGAGGATTGAGGATTGAGAATTGAGGATTGAGGATTGAATATTGAAGATTGAATATTGATGATTGAAGATTGAGGATTGAGGATTGAGGGTTGCGGATTGAGGACGAGGACTGAGGGTTGAGTATTGATGTTTGAGGTCTGAGGATTGAGGATTGAGGATTGAGAATTGAGGATTAAGGAATGAGGATTGAATATTGAGGATTGGTTATTGAGGATTGAAGAATGAGGACTGAGGGTTGAGGATTGAGGATTGAGGATTGAAGATTGAGTATTGAGGATTGAAGATTGCGGATTGAGGACTGAGGATTGAGGATTGAGGATTGAGGATTGCGGGTTGAGGATTGAAGATCGAAGATTGAGGATTGAGGACTGAGGATTAAAGATTGAGTATTGAGGATTGAAGATTGAGGGTTGATGATTGAGCATTGAGGATTGAGTATTGAGGATTGAGGATTGAGGATTGAGTATTGAAGAGTGAGGATTGATGATTGAGGATTGCGGATTGAGGATTGAGAATTGAGGATTGAGGAACAAGAATTGAAGATTGAGGATTGGTTATTGAGGATTGAAGAATGAGGACTGACGGTTGAGGATTGAGGATTGAAGATTGAGTATTGAGGATTGAAGATTGCGGATTGAGGACTGAGGATTGAGGATTGAGGATTGACGATTGAGGATTGAGGATTGAGGATTGAGTATTGAGGATTGAGGATTGAAGATTGAGGATTGGGTATTGAGGATTTAAGAATGAGGATTGAGGATTGAGGATTGAGGATTGAGTATTGAATATTGAGGATTGATGATTGAGGATTGAGGATTGAGGATTGAAGATTGAGGATTGAGGATTGAGGATTGGGTATTGAAGATTGAGGATTGATGATTGAGGATTGAGGATTGAGGGTTGAGGATTAAAGATTGAGTACTGAGGATTGAAGATTGAGGATTGGTGATTGAGGATTGAGGATTGAGGATTGAGGTTTGAAGATTGCGGATTGAGGACTGAGGATTGAGGATTGAGGATTGAGGATTGCGGGTTGAGGATTGAAGATTGAAGATTGAGGATTGAGGACTGAGGATTAAGGATTGAGTATTGAGGATTGAAGATTGCGGATTGAGGACTGAGGATTGAGGATTGAGGATTGAGGATTGCGGGTTGAGGATTGAAGATTGAAGATTGAGGATTGAGGACTGAGAATTAAAGATGGAGTATTGAGGATTGAATATTGATGATTGAAGATTGAGGATTGAGGATTGAGGGTTGCGGATTGAGGACGAGGACTGAGGGTTGAGTATTGATGTTTGAGGTCTGAGGATTGAGGATTGAGGATTGAGAATTGAGGATTGAGGATTGAGGAATGAGGATTGAATATTGAGTATTGGTTATTGAGGATTGAAGAATGAGGACTGAGGGTTGGGGATTGAGGATTGAGGATTGAAGATTGAGTATTGAGGATTGAAGATTGCGGATTGAGGACTGAGGATTGAGGATTGAGGATTGAGGATTGCGGGTTGAGGATTGAAGATTTAAGATTGAGGATTGAGGACTGAGGATTAAAGATTGAGTATTGAGGATTGAAGATTGAGGATTGATGATTGAGCATTGAGGATTGAGTATTGAGGATTGAGGATTGAGGATTGAGTATTGAAGATTGAGGATTGATGATTGAGGATTGCGGATTGAGGATTGAGAATTGAGGATTGAGGAACAAGGATTGAAGATTGAGGATTGGTTATTGAGGATTGAAGAATGAGGACTGACGGTTGAGGATTGAGGATTGAAGATTGAGTATTGAGGATTGAAGATTGCGGATTGAGGACTGAGGATTGAGGATTGAGGATTGAGGATTGCGAGTTGAGGATTGAAGATTGAGGATTGAGGACTGAGGATTAAAGATTGAGTATTGAGGATTGAAGATTGAGTATTGATGATTGAGGATTGAGGATTGAGTATTGAGGATTGAGGATTGAGGATTGAGTATTGAAGATTGATGATTGATGATTGAGGATTTAGGATTGAGGATTGAGGATTGAGTATTGAGGATTGAGGATTGAAGATTGAGGATTGGGTATTGAGGATTTAAGAATGAGGATTGAGGATTGAGGATTGAGGATTGAGTATTGAATATTGAGGATTGATGATTGAGGATTGAGGATTGAGGATTGAAGATTGAGGATTGAGGATTGAGGATTGGGTATTGAAGATTGAGGATTGATGATTGAGGATTGAGGATTGAGGGTTGAGGATGAAAGATTGAGTACTGAGGATTGAAGATTGAGGATTGGTGATTGAGGATTGAGGATTGAGGACTGAGTGTTGAGTGTTGAATGATGAGAATTGATGTTTGTGGATAGAGATTTGAAGTTTGCAGATTGAGTATTGAGTATTGAAAACTGTGAATTGAGGATATTCTATTGAGGATTGAGGACTGTCACCTGATTGTTCAGGACTGAGGGCTCGAGATTGAGGATTCAGGATCGAGGATTCAGAATTGAGGTTTGAGGACTGAGGATTGAGGTTTGAGGATTGAGGATTGAAGATTGAGTATTGAGGATTGAAGATTGAGGATTGAGGATTGAGGATTGAGGATTGAGGATTGAAGATTGAGGATTGGGGACTGAGTGTTGAGGGTTGAGTGATGAGAATTGATGTTTATGGATAGAGATTTGAAGATTGCAGATTGAGTATTGCGTATGGAAAGCTCTGAACTGAGGATATTCTAGTGAGGATTGAGGATTGACAACTGATTGTTGAGGACTGAGGGCTGAAGATTGAGGATTCAGGATTGAGGATTCAGGATTGTGGTTTGAGGACTGAGGATTGAGGATTGAGGATTGAGGATTGAGGATTGAAGATGGAGGATTGGGTATCGAGGATTGAACATTGAGGATTGAGGATTGAGAATTGAGGATTGAGGATTGAATATTGAAGATTGAATATTGATGATTGAAGATTGAGGATTGAGGATTGAGGGTTGCGGATTGAGGACGAGGACTGAGGGTTGAGTATTGATGTTTGAGGTCTGAGGATTGAGGATTGAGGATTGAGAATTGAGGATTAAGGAATGAGGATTGAATATTGAGGATTGGTTATTGAGGATTGAAGAATGAGGACTGAGGGTTGAGGATTGAGGATTGAGGATTGAAGATTGAGTATTGAGGATTGAAGATTGCGGATTGAGGACTGAGGATTGAGGATTGAGGATTGAGGATTGCGGGTTGAGGATTGAAGATCGAAGATTGAGGATTGAGGACTGAGGATTAAAGATTGAGTATTGAGGATTGAAGATTGAGGGTTGATGATTGAGCATTGAGGATTGAGTATTGAGGATTGAGGATTGAGGATTGAGTATTGAAGAGTGAGGATTGATGATTGAGGATTGCGGATTGAGGATTGAGAATTGAGGATTGAGGAACAAGGATTGAAGATTGAGGATTGGTTATTGAGGATTGAAGAATGAGGACTGACGGTTGAGGATTGAGGATTGAAGATTGAGTATTGAGGATTGAAGATTGCGGATTGAGGACTGAGGATTGAGGATTGAGGATTGAGGATTGCGAGTTGAGGATTGAAGATTGAGGATTGATGATTGAGGATTGAGGATTGAGTATTGAGGATTGAGGATTGAGGATTGAGTATTGAAGATTGATGATTGATGATTGAGGATTTAGGATTGAGGATTGAGGATTGAGTATTGAGGATTGAGGATTGAAGATTGAGGATTGGGTATTGAGGATTTAAGAATGAGGATTGAGGATTGAGGATTGAGGATTGAGTATTGAATATTGAGGATTGATGATTGAGGATTGAGGATTGAGGATTGAAGATTGAGGATTGAGGATTGAGGATTGGGTATTGAAGATTGAGGATTGATGATTGAGGATTGAGGATTGAGGGTTGAGTATGAAAGATTGAGTACTGAGGATTGAAGATTGAGGATTGGTGATTGAGGATTGAGGATTGAGGATTGAGGATTGAAGATTGCGGATTGAGGACTGAGGATTGAGGATTGAGGATTGAGGATTGCGGGTTGAGGATTGAAGATTGAAGATTGAGGATTGAGGACTGAGGATTAAAGATTGAGTATTGAGGATTGAAGATTGCGGATTGAGGACTGAGGATTGAGGATTGAGGATTGAGGATTGCGGGTTGAGGATTGAAGATTGAAGATTGAGGATTGAGGACTGAGGATTAAAGATTGAGTATTGAGGATTGAAGATTGAGGATTGATGATTGAGCATTGAGGATTGAGTATTGAGGATTGAGGATTGAGGATTGAGTATTGAAGATTGAGGATTGATGATTGAGGATTGCGGATAGAGGACTGAGAATTGAGGATTGAGGAACAAGGATTGAAGATTGAGGATTGGTTATTGAGGATTGAAGAATGAGGACTGAGGGTTGAGTATTGAGGATTGAAGATTGAGTATTGAGGATTGAAGATTGCGGGTTGAGGACTGAGGATTGAGGATTGAGGATTGAGGATTGCGAGTTGAGGATTGAAGATTGAGGATTGAGGACTGAGGATTAAAGATTGAGTATTGAGGATTGAAGATTGAGGATTGATGATTGAGGATTGAGGATTGAGTATTGAGGATTGAGGATTGAGGATTGAGTATTGAAGATTGATGATTGATGATTGAGGATTGAGGATTGAGGATTGAGGATTGAGTATTGAGGATTGAGGATTGTAGATTCAGGATTGGGTATTGAGGGTTTAAGAATGAGGATTGAGGATTGAGGATTGAGGATTGAGCATTGAATATTGAGGATTGATGATTGAGGATTGAGGATTGAGGATTGAAGATTGAGGATTGAGGATTGAGGATTGAGGATTAAATATTGAGTACTGAGGATTGAAGATTGAGAATTGAGGATTGAGGATTGAACATTGTGGACTGAGTGTTGAGGGTTGAGTGATGAGAATTGATGTTTGTGGATAGTGATTTGAAGATTGCAGATTGAGTATTGAGTATTGAAAACTGTGAATTGAGGATATTCTATTGAGGATTGGGGATTGACACCTGATCGTTGAGGACTGAGGGCTGAAGAATGAGGATTCAGGATTGAGGATTCAGGATAGAGGTTTGAGGACTGAGGGTTGAGGATTGAGGAGTGAGGATTGAGGATTGAGGATTGAGGATTGAAGATTGAGGATTGGGGACTGAGTGTTGAGGGTTGAGTGATGAGAATAGATGTTTATGGATAGAGATTTGAAGATTGCAGATTGAGTATTACGTATGGAAAGCTCTGAACTGAGGATATTCTAGTGAGGATTGAGGATTGACAACTGATTGTTGAGGACTGAGGGCTGAAGATTGAGGATTCAGGATTGAGGATTCAGGATTGAGGATTCAGGATTGTGGTTTGAGGACTGAGGATTGATGATTGAGGATTGAGGATTGAGGATTGAAGATTGAGGATTGGATATCGAGGGTTGAACATTGAGGATTGAGGATTGAGGATTGAGGATTGAGGATTGAGTATTGAAGATTGAATGTTGATGATTGAAGATTGAGGATTGAGGATTGAGGGTTGCGGATTGAGGACGAGGACTGAGGGTTGAGTATTGATGTTTGAGGTCTGAGGATTGAGGAATGAGGATAGAGAATTGAGGATTGAGGAATGAGGATTGAAGACTGAGGATTGGTTATTGAGGATTGAAGAATGAGGACTGAGTGTTGAGGATTGAGGATTGAGGATTGAAGATTGAGTATTGAGGACTGAAGATTGCGGATTGAGGACTGAGGATTGAGGATTGAGGATTGAGGATTGCGGGTTGAGGATTGAAGATTGAAGATTGAGGATTGAGGACTGAGGATTAAAGGTTGAGTATTGAGGATTGAAGATTGAGGATTGATGATTGAGCATTGAGGATTGAGTATTGAGGATTGAGGATTGAGGATTGAGTATTGAAGGTTGAGGATTGATGATTGAGGATTGAGGACTGAGGATTGAGGATTGAGGATTGAGGATTGCGGGTTGAGGATTGAAGATTGAAGATTGAGGATTGAGGACTGAGGATTAAAGATTGAGTATTGAGGATTGAAGATTGAGGATTGATGATTGAGCATTGAGGATTGAGGATTGAGGATTGAGGATTGAGGATTGAGTATTGAAGGTTGAGGATTGATGATTGAGGATTGCGGATTGAGGATTGAGAGTTGAGGATTGAGGAACAAGGATTGAAGATTGAGGATTGGTTATTGAGGATTGAAGAATGAGGACTGACGGTTGAGGATTGAGGATTGAAGATTGAGTATTGAGGATTGAAGATTGCGGATTGAGGACTGAGGATTGAGGATTGAGGATTGAGGATTGCGAGTTGAGGATTGAAGATTGAGGATTGAGGACTGAGGATTAAAGATTGAGTATTGAGGATTGAAGATTAAGGATTGATGATTAAGGATTGAGGATTGAGTATTGAGGATTGAGGATTGAGGATTGAGTATTGTAGATTGATGATTGATGATTGAGGATTGAGGATTGAGGATTGAGGATTGAGTATTGAGGATTGAGGAATGAAGATTGAGGATTGGGTATTGAGGATTTAAGAATGAGGATTGAGGATTGAGGATTGAGGATTGAGTATTGAATATTGAGGATTGATGATTGAGGATTGAGGATTGAGGATTGAAGATTGAGGATTGAGGATTGAGGATTAAAGATTGAGTATTGAGGATTGAAGATTGAGAATTGAGGATTGAGGATTGAACATTGTGGACTGAGTGTTGAGGGTTGAGTGATG
Source organism: Calliopsis andreniformis (assembly GCF_051401765.1). NCBI lineage: Eukaryota > Metazoa > Arthropoda > Insecta > Hymenoptera > Andrenidae > Calliopsis > Calliopsis andreniformis. Next base: position 2,598,836 of record NW_027480479.1, on the reverse strand, counting down.
AGAATTGATGTTTGTGGATAGTGATTTGAAGATTGCAGATTGAGTATTGAGTATTGAAAACTGTGAATTGAGGATATTCTATTGAGGATTGAGGATTGTCACCTGATCGTTGAGGACTGAGGGCTGAAGATTGAGGATTCAGGATTGAGGATTCAGGATTGAGGTTTGAGGACTGAGGATTGAGGATTGAGGAGTGAGGATTGAGGATTGAGGATTGAGGATTGAAGATTGAGGATTGGGGACTGAGTGTTGAGGGTTGAGTGATGAGAATTGATGTTTATGGATAGAGATTTGAAGATTGCAGATTGAGTATTACGTATGGAAAGCTCTGAACTGAGGATATTCTAGTGAGGATTGAGGATTGACAACTGATTGTTGAGGACTGAGGGCTGAAGATTGAGGATTCAGGATTGAGGATTCAGGATTGTGGTTTGAGGACTGAGAATTGAGGATTGAGGATTGAGGATTGAGGATTGAAGATTGAGGATTGGGTATCGAGGATTGAACATTGAGGATTGAGGATTGAGGATTGAGGATTGAGGATTGAGTATTGAAGATTGAATATTGATGATTGAAGATTGAGGATTGAGGATTGAGGGTTGCGGATTGAGGACGAGGACTGAGGGTTGAGTATTCATGTTTGAGGTCTGAGGATTGAGGAATGAGGATTGAGAATTGAGGATTGAGGAATCAGGATTGAAGATTGAGGATTGGTTATTGAGGATTGAAGAATGAGGACTGAGTGTTGAGGATCGAGGATTGAGGATTGAAGATTGAGTATTGAGGACTGAAGATTGCGGATTGAGGACTGAGGATTGAGGATTGAGGATTGAGGATTGCGGGTTGAGGATTGAAGATTGAAGATTGAGGATTGAGGACTGAGGATTAAAGGTTGAGTATTGAGGATTGAAGATTGAGGATTGATGATTGAGCATTGAGGATTGAGTATTGAGGATTGAGGATTGAGGATTGAGTATTGAAGGTTGAGGATTGATGATTGAGGATTGAGGACTGAGGATTGAGGATTGAGGATTGAGGATTGCGGGTTGAGGATTGAAGATTGAAGATTGAGGATTGAGGACTGAGGATTAAAGATTGAGTATTGAGGATTGAAGATTGAGGATTGATGATTGAGCATTGAGGATTGAGGATTGAGGATTGAGGATTGAGGATTGAGTATTGAAGGTTGAGGATTGATGATTGAGGATTGCGGATTGAGGATTGAGAGTTGAGGATTGAGGAACAAGGATTGAAGATTGAGGATTGGTTATTGAGGATTGAAGAATGAGGACTGACGGTTGAGGATTGAGGATTGAAGATTGAGTATTGAGGATTGAAGATTGCGGATTGAGGACTGAGGATTGAGGATTGAGGATTGAGGATTGCGAGTTGAGGATTGAAGATTGAGGATTGAGGACTGAGGATTAAAGATTGAGTATTGAGGATTGAAGATTAAGGATTGATGATTAAGGATTGAGGATTGAGTATTGAGGATTGAGGATTGAGGATTGAGTATTGTAGATTGATGATTGATGATTGAGGATTGAGGATTGAGGATTGAGGATTGAGTATTGAGGATTGAGGAATGAAGATTGAGGATTGGGTATTGAGGATTTAAGAATGAGGATTGAGGATTGAGGATTGAGGATTGAGTATTGAATATTGAGGATTGATGATTGAGGATTGAGGATTGAGGATTGAAGATTGAGGATTGAGGATTGAGGATTAAAGATTGAGTATTGAGGATTGAAGATTGAGAATTGAGGATTGAGGATTGAACATTGTGGACTGAGTGTTGAGGGTTGAGTGATGAGAATTGATGTTTGTGGATAGTGATTTGAAGATTGCAGATTGAGTATTGAGTATTGAAAACTGTGAATTGAGGATATTCTATTGAGGATTGAGGATTGTCACCTGATCGTTGAGGACTGAGGGCTGAAGATTGAGGATTCAGGATTGAGGATTCAGGATTGAGGTTTGAGGACTGAGGATTGAGGATTGAGGAGTGAGGATTGAGGATTGAGGATTGAGGATTGAAGATTGAGGATTGGGGACTGAGTGTTGAGGGTTGAGTGATGAGAATTGATGTTTATGGATAGAGATTTGAAGATTGCAGATTGAGTATTACGTATGGAAAGCTCTGAACTGAGGATATTCTAGTGAGGATTGAGGATTGACAACTGATTGTTGAGGACTGAGGGCTGAAGATTGAGGATTCAGGATTGAGGATTCAGGATTGTGGTTTGAGGACTGAGAATTGAGGATTGAGGATTGAGGATTGAGGATTGAAGATTGAGGATTGGGTATCGAGGATTGAACATTGAGGATTGAGGATTGAGGATTGAGGATTGAGGATTGAGTATTGAAGATTGAATATTGATGATTGAAGATTGAGGATTGAGGATTGAGGGTTGCGGATTGAGGACGAGGACTGAGGGTTGAGTATTCATGTTTGAGGTCTGAGGATTGAGGAATGAGGATTGAGAATTGAGGATTGAGGAATCAGGATTGAAGATTGAGGATTGGTTATTGAGGATTGAAGAATGAGGACTGAGTGTTGAGGATCGAGGATTGAGGATTGAAGATTGAGTATTGAGGACTGAAGATTGCGGATTGAGGGCTGAGGATTGAGGATTGAGTATTGAGGATTGCGGTTTGAGGATTGAAGATTGAAGATTGAGGATTGAGGACTGAGGATTAAAGATTGAGTATTGTGGATTGAAGTTTGAGGATTGATGATTGAGCATTGAGGATTGAGTATTGAGGATTGAGGATTGAGGATTGAGTATTGAAGATTGAGGATTGATGATTGAGGATTGAGGATTGAGGATTGAGAATTGAGTATTGAGGAATGAGGATTGAAGATTGAGGATTGGTTATTGAGGATTGAAGAATGAGGACTGAGGGTTGAGGATTGAGGATTGAGGATTGAAGATTGAGTATTGAGGATTGAAGATTGCGGATTGAGGACTGAGGATTGAGGATTGAGGATTGAGGATTGCGAGTTGAGGATTGAAGATTGAAGATTGAGGATTGAGGACTGAGGATTAAAGATTGAGTATTGAGGATTGAAGATTGAGGATTGATGATTGAGGATTGAGGATTGAGTATTGAGTATTGAGGATTGAGGATTGAGGATTGAGTATTGAAGATTGATGATTGATGATTGAGGATTGAGGATTGAGGATTGAGGATTGAGTATTGAGGATTGAGGATTGAAGATTGAGGATTGGGTATTGAGGATTTAAGAATGAGGATTGAGGATTGAGGATTGAGGATTAAGTATTGAAGATTGAGGATTGATGATTGAGGATTGAGGATTGAGGATTGAGGATTGAGGATTGAGGATTGAGGATTGAGGATTGAGGATTGAGGATTGAGGATTGAGGATTGAAGATTGAGGATTGAGGATTGAGGATTAAAGATTGAGTACTGAGGATTGAAGATTGAGGATTGGAGATTGAGGATTGAGGATTGAGGATTGAGGATTGAGGATTGAGGATTGGGTATTGAAGATTGAGGACTGATGATTGAGGATTGAGGATTGAGGGTTGAGGATTGAGTATTGAGGATTGAGGATTGAAGATTGAGGATTGAGGATTGAGGATTGAGGATTGAGGGTTGAGGATGAAAGATTGAGTACTGAGGATTGAAGATTGAGGATTGGTGATTGAGGATTGAGGATTGAGGATTGAGGATTGAAGATTGCGGATTGAGGACTGAGGATTGAGGATTGAGGATTGAGGATTGCGGGTTGAGGATTGAAGATTGAAGATTGAGGGTTGAGTATTGAGGATTGAAGATTGAGTATTGAGGATTGAAGATTGCGGATTGAGGACTGAGGATTGAGGATTGAGGATTGAGGATTGCGAGTTGAGGATTGAAGATTGAGGATTGAGGACTGAGGATTAAAGATTGAGTATTGAGGATTGAAGATTGAGGATTGATGATTGAGGATTGAGGATTGAGTATTGAGGATTGAGGATTGAGGATTGAGTATTGAAGATTGATGATTGATGATTGAGGATTGAGGATTGAGGATTGAGGATTGAGTATTGAGGATTGAGGATTGTAGATTCAGGATTGGGTATTGAGGGTTTAAGAATGAGGATTGAGGATTGAGGATTGAGGATTGAGCATTGAATATTGAGGATTGATGATTGAGGATTGAGGATTGAGGATTGAAGATTGAGGATTGAGGATTGAGGATTGAGGATTAAATATTGAGTACTGAGGATTGAAGATTGAGAATTGAGGATTGAGGATTGAACATTGTGGACTGAGTGTTGAGGGTTGAGTGATGAGAATTGATGTTTGTGGATAGTGATTTGAAGATTGCAGATTGAGTATTGAGTATTGAAAACTGTGAATTGAGGATATTCTATTGAGGATTGGGGATTGACACCTGATCGTTGAGGACTGAGGGCTGAAGATTGAGGATTCAGGATTGAGGATTCAGGATAGAGGTTTGAGGACTGAGGATTGAGGATTGAGGAGTGAGGATTGAGGATTGAGGATTGAGGATTGAAGATTGAGGATTGGGGACTGAGTGTTGAGGGTTGAGTGATGAGAATTGATGTTTATGGATAGAGATTTGAAGATTGCAGATTGAGTATTACGTATGGAAAGCTCTGAACTGAGGATATTCTAGTGAGGATTGAGGATTGACAACTGATTGTTGAGGACTGAGGGCTGAAGATTGAGGATTCAGGATTGAGGATTCAGGATTGAGGATTCAGGATTGTGGTTTGAGGACTGAGGATTGATGATTGAGGATTGAGGATTGAGGATTGAAGATTGAGGATTGGGTATCGAGGGTTGAACATTGAGGATTGAGGATTGAGGATTGAGGATTGAGGATTGAGTATTGAAGATTGAATGTTGATGATTGAAGATTGAGGATTGAGGATTGAGTGTTGCGGATTGAGGACGAGGACTGAGGGTTGAGTATTGATGTTTGAGGTCTGAGGATTGAGGAATGAGGATAGAGAATTGAGGATTGAGGAATGAGGATTGAAGATTGAGGATTGGTTATTGAGGATTGAAGAATGAGGACTGAGTGTTGAGGATTGAGGATTGAATATTGAAGATTGAATATTGATGATTGAAGATTGAGGATTGAGGATTGAGGGTTGCGGATTGAGGACGAGGACTGAGGGTTGAGTATTGATGTTTGAGGTCTGAGGATTGAGGATTGAGGATTGAGAATTGAGGATTAAGGAATGAGGATTGAATATTGAGGATTGGTTATTGAGGATTGAAGAATGAGGACTGAGGGTTGAGGATTGAGGATTGAGGATTGAAGATTGGGTATTGAGGATTGAAGATTGCGGATTGAGGACTGAGGATTGAGGATTGAGGATTGAGGATTGCGGGTTGAGGATTGAAGATCGAAGATTGAGGATTGAGGACTGAGGATTAAAGATTGAGTATTGAGGATTGAAGATTGAGGGTTGATGATTGAGCATTGAGGATTGAGTATTGAGGATTGAGGATTGAGGATTGAGTATTGAAGAGTGAGGATTGATGATTGAGGATTGCGGATTGAGGATTGAGAATTGAGGATTGAGGAACAAGGATTGAAGATTGAGGATTGGTTATTGAGGATTGAAGAATGAGGACTGACGGTTGAGGATTGAGGATTGAAGATTGAGTATTGAGGATTGAAGATTGCGGATTGAGGACTGAGGATTGAGGATTGAGGATTGAGGATTGCGAGTTGAGGATTGAAGATTGAGGATTTATGATTGAGGATTGAGGATTGAGTATTGAGGATTGAGGATTGAGGATTGAGTATTGAAGATTGATGATTGATGATTGAGGATTTAGGATTGAGGATTGAGGATTGAGTATTGAGGATTGAGGATTGAAGATTGAGGATTGGGTATTGAGGATTTAAGAATGAGGATTGAGGATTGAGGATTGAGGATTGAGTATTGAATATTGAGGATTGATGATTGAGGATTGAGGATTGAGGATTGAAGATTGAGGATTGAGGATTGAGGATTGGGTATTGAAGATTGAGGATAGATGATTGAGGATTGAGGATTGAGGGTTGAGGATGAAAGATTGAGTACTGAGGATTGAAGATTGAGGATTGGTGATTGAGGATTGAGGATTGAGGATTGAGGATTGAAGATTGCGGATTGAGGACTGAGGATTGAGGATTGAGGATTGAGGATTGCGGGTTGAGGATTGAAGATTGAAGATTGAGGATTGAGGACTGAGGATTAAAGATTGAGTATTGAGGATTGAAGATTGCGGATTGAGGACTGAGGATTGAGGATTGAGGATTGAGGATTGCGGGTTGAGGATTGAAGATTGAAGATTGAGGATTGAGGACTGAGGATTAAAGATTGAGTATTGAGGATTGAAGATTGAGGATTGATGATTGAGCATTGAGGATTGAGTATTGAGGATTGAGGATTGAGGATTGAGTATTGAAGATTGAGGATTGATGATTGAGGATTGCGGATAGAGGACTGAGAATTGAGGATTGAGGAACAAGGATTGAAGATTGAGGATTGGTTATTGAGGATTGAAGAATGAGGACTGAGGGTTGAGTATTGAGGATTGAAGATTGAGTATTGAGGATTGAAGATTGCGGGTTGAGGACTGAGGATTGAGGATTGAGGATTGAGGATTGCGAGTTGAGGATTGAAGATTGAGGATTGAGGACTGAGGATTAAAGATTGAGTATTGAGGATTGAAGATTGAGGATTGATGATTGAGGATTGAGGATTGAGTATTGAGGATTGAGGATTGAGGATTGAGTATTGAAGATTGATGATTGATGATTGAGGATTGAGGATTGAGGATTGAGGATTGAGTATTGAGGATTGAGGATTGTAGATTCAGGATTGGGTATTGAGGGTTTAAGAATGAGGATTGAGGATTGAGGATTGAGGATTGAGCATTGAATATTGAGGATTGATGATTGAGGATTGAGGATTGAGGATTGAAGATTGAGGATTGAGGATTGAGGATTGAGGATTAAATATTGAGTACTGAGGATTGAAGATTGAGAATTGAGGATTGAGGACTGAACATTGTGGACTGAGTGTTGAGGGTTGAGTGATGAGAATTGATGTTTGTGGATAGTGATTTGAAGATTGCAGATTGAGTATTGAGTATTGAAAACTGTGAATTGAGGATATTCTATTGAGGATTGGGGATTGACACCTGATCGTTGAGGACTGAGGGCTGAAGAATGAGGATTCAGGATTGAGGATTCAGGATAGAGGTTTGAGGACTGAGGATTGAGGATTGAGGAGTGAGGATTGAGGATTGAGGATTGAGGATTGAAGATTGAGGATTGGGGACTGAGTGTTGAGGGTTGAGTGATGAGAATTGATGTTTATGGATAGAGATTTGAAGATTGCAGATTGAGTATTACGTATGGAAAGCTCTGAACTGAGGATATTCTAGTGAGGATTGAGGATTGACAACTGATTGTTGAGGACTGAGGGCTGAAGATTGAGGATTCAGGATTGAGGATTCAGGATTGAGGATTGAGGATTGAGTATTGAAGATTGAATGTTGATGATTGAAGATTGAGGATTGAGGATTGAGGGTTGCGGATTGAGGACGAGGACTGAGGGTTGAGTATTGATGTTTGAGGTCTGAGGATTGAGGAATGAGGATAGAGAATTGAGGATTGAGGAATGAGGATTGAAGATTGAGGATTGGTTATTGAGGATTGAAGAATGAGGACTGAGTGTTGAGGATTGAGGATTGAGGATTGAAGATTGAGTATTGAGGACTGAAGATTGCGGATTGAGGACTGAGGATTGAGGATTGAGGATTGAGGATTGCGGGTTGAGGATTGAAGATTGAAGATTGAGGATTGAGGACTGAGGATTAAAGGTTGAGTATTGAGGATTGAAGATTGAGGATTGATGATTGAGCATTGAGGATTGAGTATTGAGGATTGAGGATTGAGGATTGAGTATTGAAGGTTGAGGATTGATGATTGAGGATTGAGGACTGAGGATTGAGGATTGAGGATTGAGGATTGCGGGTTGAGGATTGAAGATTGAAGATTGAGGATTGAGGACTGAGGATTAAAGATTGAGTATTGAGGATTGAAGATTGAGGATTGATGATTGAGCATTGAGGATTGAGGATTGAGGATTGAGGATTGAGGATTGAGTATTGAAGGTTGAGGATTGATGATTGAGGATTGCGGATTGAGGATTGAGAGTTGAGGATTGAGGAACAAGGATTGAAGATTGAGGATTGGTTATTGAGGATTGAAGAATGAGGACTGACGGTTGAGGATTGAGGATTGAAGATTGAGTATTGAGGATTGAAGATTGCGGATTGAGGACTGAGGATTGAGGATTGAGGATTGAGGATTGCGAGTTGAGGATTGAAGATTGAGGATTGAGGACTGAGGATTAAAGATTGAGTATTGAGGATTGAAGATTAAGGATTGATGATTAAGGATTGAGGATTGAGTATTGAGGATTGAGGATTGAGGATTGAGTATTGTAGATTGATGATTGATGATTGAGGATTGAGGATTGAGGATTGAGGATTGAGTATTGAGGATTGAGGAATGAAGATTGAGGATTGGGTATTGAGGATTTAAGAATGAGGATTGAGGATTGAGGATTGAGGATTGAGTATTGAATATTGAGGATTGATGATTGAGGATTGAGGATTGAGGATTGAAGATTGAGGATTGAGGATTGAGGATTAAAGATTGAGTATTGAGGATTGAAGATTGAGAATTGAGGATTGAGGATTGAACATTGTGGACTGAGTGTTGAGGGTTGAGTGATGAGAATTGATGTTTGTGGATAGTGATTTGAAGATTTGCAGATTGAGTATTGAGTATTGAAAACTGTGAATTGAGGATATTCTATTGAGGATGGAGGATTGTCACCTGATCGTTGAGGACTGAGGGCTGAAGATTGAGGATTCAGGATTGAGGATTCAGGATTGAGGTTTGAGGACTGAGGATTGAGGATTGAGGAGTGAGGATTGAGGATTGAGGATTGAGGATTGAAGATTGAGGATTGGGGACTGAGTGTTGAGGGTTGAGTGATGAGAATTGATGTTTATGTATAGAGATTTGAAGATTGCACATTGAGTATTACGTATGGAAAGCTCTGAACTGAGGATATTCTAGTGAGGATTGAGGATTGACAACTGATTGTTGAGGACTGAGGGCTGAAGATTGAGGATTCAGGATTGAGGATTCAGGATTGTGGTTTGAGGACTGAGAATTGAGGATTGAGGATTGAGGATTGAGGATTGAAGATTGAGGATTGGGTATCGAGGATTGAACATTGAGGATTGAGGATTGAGGATTGAGGATTGAGGATTGAGTATTGAAGATTGAATATTGATGATTGAAGATTGAGGATTGAGGATTGAGGGTTGCGGATTGAGGACGAGGACTGAGGGTTGAGTATTCATGTTTGAGGTCTGAGGATTGAGGAATGAGGATTGAGAATTGAGGATTGAGGAATCAGGATTGAAGATTGAGGATTGGTTATTGAGGATTGAAGAATGAGGACTGAGTGTTGAGGATCGAGGATTGAGGATTGAAGATTGAGTATTGAGGACTGAAGATTGCGGATTGAGGACTGAGGATTGAGGATTGAGTATTGAGGATTGCGGTTTGAGGATTGAAGATTGAAGATTGAGGATTGAGGACTGAGGATTAAAGATTGAGTATTGTGGATTGAAGATTGAGGATTGATGATTGAGCATTGAGGATTGAGTATTGAGGATTGAGGATTGAGGATTGAGTATTGAAGATTGAGGATTGATGATTGAGGATTGAGGATTGAGGATTGAGAATTGAGTATTGAGGAATGAGGATTGAAGATTGAGGATTGGTTATTGAGGATTGAAGAATGAGGACTGAGGGTTGAGGATTGAGGATTGAGGATTGAAGATTGAGTATTGAGGATTGAAGATTGCGGATTGAGGACTGAGGATTGAGGATTGAGGATTGAGGATTGCGAGTTGAGGATTGAAGATTGAAGATTGAGGATTGAGGACTGAGGATTAAAGATTGAGTATTGAGGATTGAAGATTGAGGATTGATGATTGAGGATTGAGGATTGAGTATTGAGTATTGAGGATTGAGGATTGAGGATTGAGTATTGAAGATTGATGATTGATGATTGAGGATTGAGGATTGAGGATTGAGGATTGAGTATTGAGGATTGAGGATTGAAGATTGAGGATTGGGTATTGAGGATTTAAGAATGAGGATTGAGGATTGAGGATTGAGGATTAAGTATTGAAGATTGAGGATTGATGATTGAGGATTGAGGATTGAGGATTGAGGATTGAGGATTGAGGATTGAGGATTGAGGATTGAGGATTGAGGATTGAGGATTGAGGATTGAAGATTGAGGATTGAGGATTGAGGATTAAAGATTGAGTACTGAGGATTGAAGATTGAGGATTGGAGATTGAGGATTGAGGATTGAGGATTGAGGATTGAGGATTGAGGATTGGGTATTGAAGATTGAGGACTGATGATTGAGGATTGAGGATTGAGGGTTGAGGATTGAGTATTGAGGATTGAGGATTGAAGATTGAGGATTGAGGATTGAGGATTGAGGATTGAGGGTTGAGGATGAAAGATTGAGTACTGAGGATTGAAGATTGAGGATTGGTGATTGAGGATTGAGGATTGAGGATTGAGGATTGAAGATTGCGGATTGAGGACTGAGGATTGAGGATTGAGGATTGAGGATTGCGGGTTGAGGATTGAAGATTGAAGATTGAGGATTGAGGACTGAGGATTAAAGATTGAGTATTGAGGATTGAAGATTGCGGATTGAGGACTGAGGATTGAGGATTGAGGATTGAGGATTGCGGGTTGAGGATTGAAGATTGAAGATTGAGGATTGAGGACTGAGGATTAAAGATTGAGTATTGAGGATTGAAGATTGAGGATTGATGATTGAGCATTGAGGATTGAGTATTGAGGATTGAGGATTGAGGATTGAGTATTGAAGATTGAGGATTGATGATTGAGGATTGCGGATAGAGGACTGAGAATTGAGGATTGAGGAACAAGGATTGAAGATTGAGGATTGGTTATTGAGGATTGAAGAATGAGGACTGAGGGTTGAGTATTGAGGATTGAAGATTGAGTATTGAGGATTGAAGATTGCGGATTGAGGACTGAGGATTGAGGATTGAGGATTGAGGATTGCGAGTTGAGGATTGAAGATTGAGGATTGAGGACTGAGGATTAAAGATTGAGTATTGAGGATTGAAGATTGAGGATTGATGATTGAGGATTGAGGATTGAGTATTGAGGATTGAGGATTGAGGATTGAGTATTGAAGATTGATGATTGATGATTGAGGATTGAGGATTGAGGATTGAGGATTGAGTATTGAGGATTGAGGATTGTAGATTCAGGATTGGGTATTGAGGGTTTAAGAATGAGGATTGAGGATTGAGGATTGAGGATTGAGCATTGAATATTGAGGATTGATGATTGAGGATTGAGGATTGAGGATTGAAGATTGAGGATTGAGGATTGAGGATTGAGGATTAAATATTGAGTACTGAGGATTGAAGATTGAGAATTGAGGATTGAGGATTGAACATTGTGGACTGAGTGTTGAGGGTTGAGTGATGAGAATTGATGTTTGTGGATAGTGATTTGAAGATTGCAGATTGAGTATTGAGTATTGAAAACTGTGAATTGAGGATATTCTATTGAGGATTGGGGATTGACACCTGATCGTTGAGGACTGAGGGCTGAAGATTGAGGATTCAGGATTGAGGATTCAGGATAGAGGTTTGAGGACTGAGGATTGAGGATTGAGGAGTGAGGATTGAGGATTGAGGATTGAGGATTGAAGATTGAGGATTGGGGACTGAGTGTTGAGGGTTGAGTGATGAGAATTGATGTTTATGGATAGAGATTTGAAGATTGCAGATTGAGTATTACGTATGGAAAGCTCTGAACTGAGGATATTCTAGTGAGGATTGAGGATTGACAACTGATTGTTGAGGACTGAGGGCTGAAGATTGAGGATTCAGGATTGAGGATTCAGGATTGAGGATTCAGGATTGTGGTTTGAGGACTGAGGATTGATGATTGAGGATTGAGGATTGAGGATTGAAGATTGAGGATTGGGTATCGAGGGTTGAACATTGAGGATTGAGGATTGAGGATTGAGGATTGAGGATTGAGTATTGAAGATTGAATGTTGATGATTGAAGATTGAGGATTGAGGATTGAGGGTTGCGGATTGAGGACGAGGACTGAGGGTTGAGTATTGATGTTTGAGGTCTGAGGATTGAGGAATGAGGATAGAGAATTGAGGATTGAGGAATGAGGATTGAAGATTGAGGATTGGTTATTGAGGATTGAAGAATGAGGACTGAGTGTTGAGGATTGAGGATTGAGGATTGAAGATTGAGTATTGAGGACTGAAGATTGCGGATTGAGGACTGAGGATTGAGGATTGAGGATTGAGGATTGCGGGTTGAGGATTGAAGATTGAAGATTGAGGATTGAGGACTGAGGATTAAAGGTTGAGTATTGAGGATTGAAGATTGAGGATTGATGATTGAGCATTGAGGATTGAGTATTGAGGATTGAGGATTGAGGATTGAGTATTGAAGGTTGAGGATTGATGATTGAGGATTGAGGACTGAGGATTGAGGATTGAGGATTGAGGATTGCGGGTTGAGGATTGAAGATTGAAGATTGAGGATTGAGGACTGAGGATTAAAGATTGAGTATTGAGGATTGAAGATTGAGGATTGATGATTGAGCATTGAGGATTGAGTATTGAGGATTGAGGATTGAGGATTGAGTATTGAAGGTTGAGGATTGATGATTGAGGATTGCGGATTGAGGATTGAGAGTTGAGGATTGAGGAACAAGGATTGAAGATTGAGGATTGGTTATTGAGGATTGAAGAATGAGGACTGACGGTTGAGGATTGAGGATTGAAGATTGAGTATTGAGGATTGAAGATTGCGGATTGAGGACTGAGGATTGAGGATTGAAGATTGAGGATTGAGGATTGAGGATTAAAGATTGAGTACTGAGGATTGAAGATTGAGGATTGGAGATTGAGGATTGAGGATTGAGGATTGAGGATTGAGGATTGAGGATTGGGTATTGAAGATTGAGGACTGATGATTGAGGATTGAGGATTGAGGGTTGAGGATTGAGTATTGAGGATTGAGGATTGAAGATTGAGGATTGAGGATTGAGGATTGAGGATTGAGGGTTGAGGATGAAAGATTGAGTACTGAGGATTGAAGATTGAGGATTGGTGATTGAGGATTGAGGATTGAGGATTGAGGATTGAAGATTGCGGATTGAGGACTGAGGATTGAGGATTGAGGATTGAGGATTGCGGGTTGAGGATTGAAGATTGAAGATTGAGGATTGAGGACTGAGGATTAAAGATTGAGTATTGAGGATTGAAGATTGCGGATTGAGGACTGAGGATTGAGGATTGAGGATTGAGGATTGCGGGTTGAGGATTGAAGATTGAAGATTGAGGATTGAGGACTGAGGATTAAAGATTGAGTATTGAGGATTGAAGATTGAGGATTGATGATTGAGCATTGAGGATTGAGTATTGAGGATTGAGGATTGAGGATTGAGTATTGAAGATTGAGGATTGATGATTGAGGATTGCGGATAGAGGACTGAGAATTGAGGATTGAGGAACAAGGATTGAAGATTGAGGATTGGTTATTGAGGATTGAAGAATGAGGACTGAGGGTTGAGTATTGAGGATTGAAGATTGAGTATTGAGGATTGAAGATTGCGGATTGAGGACTGAGGATTGAGGATTGAGGATTGAGGATTGCGAGTTGAGGATTGAAGATTGAGGATTGAGGACTGAGGATTAAAGATTGAGTATTGAGGATTGAAGATTGAGGATTGATGATTGAGGATTGAGGATTGAGTATTGAGGATTGAGGATTGAGGATTGAGTATTGAAGATTGATGATTGATGATTGAGGATTGAGGATTGAGGATTGAGGATTGAGTATTGAGGATTGAGGATTGTAGATTCAGGATTGGGTATTGAGGGTTTAAGAATGAGGATTGAGGATTGAGGATTGAGGATTGAGCATTGAATATTGAGGATTGATGATTGAGGATTGAGGATTGAGGATTGAAGATTGAGGATTGAGGATTGAGGATTGAGGATTAAATATTGAGTACTGAGGATTGAAGATTGAGAATTGAGGATTGAGGATTGAACATTGTGGACTGAGTGTTGAGGGTTGAGTGATGAGAATTGATGTTTGTGGATAGTGATTTGAAGATTGCAGATTGAGTATTGAGTATTGAAAACTGTGAATTGAGGATATTCTATTGAGGATTGGGGATTGACACCTGATCGTTGAGGACTGAGGGCTGAAGATTGAGGATTCAGGATTGAGGATTCATGATAGAGGTTTGAGGACTGAGGATTGAGGATTGAGGAGTGAGGATTGAGGATTGAGGATTGAGGATTGAAGATTGAGGATTGGGGACTGAGTGTTGAGGGTTGAGTGATGAGAATTGATGTTTATGGATAGAGATTTGAAGATTGCAGATTGAGTATTACGTATGGAAAGCTCTGAACTGAGGATATTCTAGTGAGGATTGAGGATTGACAACTGATTGTTGAGGACTGAGGGCTGAAGATTGAGGATTCAGGATTGAGGATTCAGGATTGAGGATTCAGGATTGTGGTTTGAGGACTGAGGATTGATGATTGAGGATTGAGGATTGAGGATTGAAGATTGAGGATTGGGTATCGAGGGTTGAACATTGAGGATTGAGGATTGAGGATTCAGGATTGAGGATTGAGTATTGAAGATTGAATGTTGATGATTGAAGATTGAGGATTGAGGATTGAGGGTTGCGGATTGAGGACGAGGACTGAGGGTTGAGTATTGATGTTTGAGGTCTGAGGATTGAGGAATGAGGATAGAGAATTGAGGATTGAGGAATGAGGATTGAAGATTGAGGATTGGTTATTGAGGATTGAAGAATGAGGACTGAGTGTTGAGGATTGAGGATTGAGGATTGAAGATTGAGTATTGAGGACTGAAGATTGCGGATTGAGGACTGAGGATTGAGGATTGAGGATTGAGGATTGCGGGTTGAGGATTGAAGATTGAAGATTGAGGATTGAGGACTGAGGATTAAAGGTTGAGTATTGAGGATTGAAGATTGAGGATTGATGATTGAGCATTGAGGATTGAGTATTGAGGATTGAGGATTGAGGATTGAGTATTGAAGGTTGAGGATTGATGATTGAGGATTGAGGACTGAGGATTGAGGATTGAGGATTGAGGATTGCGGGTTGAGGATTGAAGATTGAAGATTGAGGATTGAGGACTGAGGATTAAAGATTGAGTATTGAGGATTGAAGATTGAGGATTGATGATTGAGCATTGAGGATTGAGTATTGAGGATTGAGGATTGAGGATTGAGTATTGAAGGTTGAGGATTGATGATTGAGGATTGCGGATTGAGGATTGAGAGTTGAGGATTGAGGAACAAGGATTGAAGATTGAGGATTGGTTATTGAGGATTGAAGAATGAGGACTGACGGTTGAGGATTGAGGATTGAAGATTGAGTATTGAGGATTGAAGATTGCGGATTGAGGACTGAGGATTGAGGATTGAGGATTGAGGATTGCGAGTTGAGGATTGAAGATTGAGGATTGAGGACTGAGGATTAAAGATTGAGTATTGAGGATTGAAGATTAAGGATTGATGATTAAGGATTGAGGATTGAGTATTGAGGATTGAGGATTGAGGATTGAGTATTGTAGATTGATGATTGATGATTGAGGATTGAGGATTGAGGATTGAGGATTGAAGATTGAGTATTGAGGATTGAGGAATGAAGATTGAGGATTGGGTATTGAGGATTTAAGAATGAGGATTGAGGATTGAGGATTGAGGATTGAGTATTGAATATTGAGGATTGATGATTGAGGATTGAGGATTGAGGATTGAAGATTGAGGATTGAGGATTGAGGATTAAAGATTGAGTATTGAGGATTGAAGATTGAGAATTGAGGATTGAGGATTGAACATTGTGGACTGAGTGTTGAGGGTTGAGTGATGAGAATTGATGTTTGTGGATAGTGATTTGAAGATTGCAGATTGAGTATTGAGTATTGAAAACTGTGAATTGAGGATATTCTATTGAGGATTGAGGATTGTCACCTGATCGTTGAGGACTGAGGGCTGAAGATTGAGGATTCAGGATTGAGGATTCAGGATTGAGGTTTGAGGACTGAGGATTGAGGATTGAGGAGTGAGGATTGAGGATTGAGGATTGAGGATTGAAGATTGAGGATTGGGGACTGAGTGTTGAGGGTTGAGTGATGAGAATTGATGTTTATGGATAGAGATTTGAAGATTGCAGATTGAGTATTACGTATGGAAAGCTCTGAACTGAGGATATTCTAGTGAGGATTGAGGATTGACAACTGATTGTTGAGGACTGAGGGCTGAAGATTGAGGATTCAGGATTGAGGATTCAGGATTGTGGTTTGAGGACTGAGGATTGAGGATTGAGGATTGAGGATTGAGGATTGAAGATTGAGGATTGGGTATCGAGGATTGAACATTGAGGATTGAGGATTGAGGATTGAGGATTGAGGATTGAGTATTGAAGATTGAATATTGATGATTGAAGATTGAGGATTGAGGATTGAGGGTTGCGGATTGAGGACGAGGACTGAGGGTTGAGTATTCATGTTTGAGGTCTGAGGATTGAGGAATGAGGATTGAGAATTGAGGATTGAGGAATCAGGATTGAAGATTGAGGATTGGTTATTGAGGATTGAAGAATGAGGACTGAGTGTTGAGGATCGAGGATTGAGGATTGAAGATTGAGTATTGAGGACTGAAGATTGCGGATTGAGGACTGAGGATTGAGGATTGAGTATTGAGGATTGCGGTTTGAGGATTGAAGATTGAAGATTGAGGATTGAGGACTGAGGATTAAAGATTGAGTATTGAGGATTGAAGATTGAGGATTGATGATTGAGCATTGAGGATTGAGTATTGAGGATTGAGGATTGAGGATTGAGTATTGAAGATTGAGGATTGATGATTGAGGATTGAGGATTGAGGATTGAGAATTGAGTATTGAGGAATGAGGATTGAAGATTGAGGATTGGTTATTGAGGATTGAAGAATGAGGACTGAGGGTTGAGGATTGAGGATTGAGGATTGAAGATTGAGTATTGAGGATTGAAGATTGCGGATTGAGGACTGAGGATTGAGGATTGAGGATTGAGGATTGCGAGTTGAGGATTGAAGATTGAAGATTGAGGATTGAGGACTGAGGATTAAAGATTGAGTATTGAGGATTGAAGATTGAGGATTGATGATTGAGGATTGAGGATTGAGTATTGAGTATTGAGGATTGAGGATTGAGGATTGAGTATTGAAGATTGATGATTGATGATTGAGGATTGAGGATTGAGGATTGAGTATTGAAGATTGATGATTGATGATTGAGGATTGAGGATTGAGGATTGAGGATTGAGTATTGAGGATTGAGGATTGAAGATTGAGGATTGGGTATTGAGGATTTAAGAATGAGGATTGAGGATTGAGGATTGAGGATTAAGTATTGAAGATTGAGGATTGATGATTGAGGATTGAGGATTGAGGATTGAGGATTGAGGATTGAGGATTGAGGATTGAGGATTGAGGATTGAGGATTGAGGATTGAGGATTGAAGATTGAGGATTGAGGATTGAGGATTAAAGATTGAGTACTGAGGATTGAAGATTGAGGATTGGAGATTGAGGATTGAGGATTGAGGATTGAGGATTGAGGATTGAGGATTGGGTATTGATGATTGAGGACTGATGATTGAGGATTGAGGATTGAGGGTTGAGGATTGAGTATTGAGGATTGAGGATTGAAGATTGAGGATTGAGGATTGAGGATTTAAGATTGAGTACTGAGGATTGAAGATTGATAATTGAGGATTGAGGATTGAACATTGAGGACTGAGTGTTGAGTGTTAAGTGATGAGAATTGATGTTTGTGGATAGAGATTTGAAGATTGCAGATTGAGCATTGAGTATTGAAAACTGTGAATTGGAGATATTCTATTGAGGATTGAGTATTGTCACCTGATTGTTCAGGACTGAGGGCTGGAGATTGAGGATTCAGGATTGAGGATTCAGAATTGAGGTTTGAGGACTGAGGATTGTTTATTGAGTATTGAGGATCGAAGATTGAGGATTGAGGATTGAGGATTGAGGATTGAGGATTGAGGATTGAAGATTGAGGATTGGGGATTGAGGATTGGCGATTGAGGATTGAGTATTGAGGATTGGGAATTGAGGATTGAGGATTGAAGATTGAGTATTGAGGATTGATGGTTGAGGATTGAGGATTGAGGATTGAAGATTGAGGACTTAGTGTTGAGGGTTGAGTGATGGGAATTGATCTTTGTGGATTGAGATTTGAAGATTGAAGAATGGGGATCGAGTATTGAAAACTGTGAATTGAGGATATTCTATTGATGATTGAGGATTGACAATTGATTGTTGAGGGCTGAGGGCTGAAGATTGAGGATTCATGATTAAGGATTCGGGATTGAGGTTTGAGGACTGAGGATTGATGGTTGAGGATTGAGGATTGAGGATTGACGCTTGAGGACTGAGGATTGAGGGCTGAGTATTGAGGATTGAAGATTGCGGATTGAGGACTGAGGATTGAGGATTGAGGATTGAGGATTGCGGGTTGAGGATTGAAGATTGAAGATTGAGGATTGAGGACTGAGAATTAAAGATTGAGTATTGAGGATTGAATATTGATGATTGAAGATTGAGGATTGAGGATTGAGGGTTGCGGATTGAGGACGAGGACTGAGGGTTAAGTATTGATGTTTGAGGTCTGAGGATTGAGGATTGAGGATTGAGAATTGAGGATTGAGAATTGAGGAATGAGGATTGAATATTGAGTATTGGTTATTGAGGATTGAAGAATGAGGACTGAGGGTTGGGGATTGAGGATTGAGGATTGAAGATTGAGTATTGAGGATTGAAGATTGCGGATTGAGGACTGAGGATTGAGGATTGAGGATTGAGGATTGCGGGTTGAGGATTGAAGATTTAAGATTGAGGATTGAGGACTGAGGATTAAAGATTGAGTATTGAGGATTGAAGATTGAGGATTGATGATTGAGCATTGAGGATTGAGTATTGAGGATTGAGGATTGAGGATTGAGTATTGAAGATTGAGGATTGATGATTGAGGATTGCGGATTGAGGATTGAGAATTGAGGATTGAGGAACAAGGATTGAAGATTGAGGATTGGTTATTGAGGATTGAAGAATGAGGACTGACGGTTGAGGATTGAGGATTGAAGATTGAGTATTGAGGATTGAAGATTGCGGATTGAGGACTGAGGATTGAGGATTGAGGATTGAGGATTGCGAGTTGAGGATTGAAGATTGAGGATTGAGGACTGAGGATTAAAGATTGAGTATTGAGGATTGAAGATTGAGTATTGATGATTGAGGATTGAGGATTGAGTATTGAGGATTGAGGATTGAGGATTGAGTATTGAAGATTGATGATTGATGATAGAGGATTTAGGATTGAGGATTGAGTATTGAGGATTGAGGATTGAAGATTGAGGATTGGGTATTGAGGATTTAAGAAGGAGGATTGAGGATTGAGGATTGAGGATTGAGTATTGAATATTGAGGATTGATGATTGAGGATTGAGGATTGAGGATTGAAGATTGAGGATTGAGGATTGAGGATTGAGGATTGAAGATTGAGGATTGGGGACTGAGTGTTGAGGGTTGAGTGATGAGAATTGATGTTTATGGATAGAGATTTGAAGATTGCAGATTGAGTATTGCGTATGGAAAGCTCAGAACTGAGGATATTCTAGTGAGGATTGAGGATTGACAACTGATTGTTGAGGACTGAGGGCTGAAGATTGAGGATTCAGGATTGAGGATTCAGGATTGTGGTTTGATGACTGAGGATTGAGGATTGAGTATTGAGGATTGAGGATTGAAGATGGAGGATTGGGTATCGAGGATTGAACATTGAGGATTGAGGATTGAGGATTGAATATTGAAGATTGAATATTGATGATTGAAGGTTGAGGATTGAGGATTGAGGGTTGCGGATTGAGGACGAGGACTGAGGGTTGAGTATTGATGTTTGAGGTCTGAGGATTGAGGATTGAGGATTGAGAAATGAGGATTGAGGAATGAGGATTGAATATTGAGGATTGGTTATTGAGGATTGAAGAATGAGGACTGAGGGTTGAGGATTGAGGATTGAGGATTGAAGATTGAGTATTGAGGATTGAAGATTGCGGATTGAGGACTGAGGATTGAGGATTGAGGATTGAGGATTGCGGGTTGAGGATTGAAGATTGAGGATTGAGGACTGAGGATTAAAGATTGAGTATTGAGGATTGAAGATTGAGGATTGATGATTGAGGATTGAGGATTGAGTATTGAAGATTGAGGATTGAGGATTGAGGATTGAAGATTGATGATTGATGATTGAGGATTGAGGATTGAGGATTGAGGATTGAGTATTGAGGATTGAGGATTGAAGATTGAGGATTGGGTATTGAGGATTTAAGAATGAGGATTGAGGATTGAGGATTGAGGATTGAGTATTGAATATTGAGGATTGATGATTGAGGATTGAGGATTGAGGATTGAAGATTGAGGATTGAGGATTGAGGATTAAAGATTTAGTATTGAGGATTGAAGATTGAGAATTGAGGATTGAGGATTGAACATTGTGGACTGAGTGTTTAGGGTTGAGTGATGTGAATTGATGTTTGTGGATAGTGATTTGAAGATTGCAGATTGATTATTGAGTATTGAAAACTGTGAATTGAGGATATTCTATTGAGGATTGAGGATTGTCACCTGATCGTTGAGGACTGAGGGCTGAAGATTGAGGATTCAGGATTGAGGATTCAGTATTGAGGATTGAGGATTGAGGATTGCGGGTTGAGGATTGAAGATTGAAGATTGAGGATTGAGGACTGAGGATTAAAGGTTGAGTATTGAGGATTGAAGATTGAGGATTGATGATTGAGCATTGAGGATTGAGTATTGAGGATTGAGGATTGAGGATTGAGTATTGAAGGTTGAGGATTGATGATTGAGGATTGAGGACTGAGGATTGAGGATTGAGGATTGAGGATTGCGGGTTGAGGATTGAAGATTGAAGATTGAGGATTGAGGACTGAGGATTAAAGATTGAGTATTGAGGATTGAAGATTGAGGATTGATGATTGAGCATTGAGGATTGAGTATTGAGGATTGAGGATTGAGGATTGAGTATTGAAGGTTGAGGATTGATGATTGAGGATTGCGGATTGAGGATTGAGAGTTGAGGATTGAGAGTTGAGGATTGAGGAACAAGGATTGAAGATTGAGGATTGGTTATTGAGGATTGAAGAATGAGGACTGACGGTTGAGGATTGAGGATTGAAGATTGAGTATTGAGGATTGAAGATTGCGGATTGAGGACTGAGGATTGAGGATTGAGGATTGAGGATTGCGAGTTGAGGATTGAAGATTGAGGATTGAGGACTGAGGATTAAAGATTGAGTATTGAGGATTGAAGATTAAGGATTGATGATTAAGGATTGAGGATTGAGTATTGAGGATTGAGGATTGAGGATTGAGTATTGTAGATTGATGATTGATGATTGAGGATTGAGGATTGAGGATTGAGGATTGAGTATTGAGGATTGAGGAATGAAGATTGAGGATTGGGTATTGAGGATTTAAGAATGAGGATTGAGGATTGAGGATTGAGGATTGAGTATTGAATATTGAGGATTGATGATTGAGGATTGAGGATTGAGGATTGAAGATTGAGGATTGAGGATTGAGGATTAAAGATTGAGTATTGAGGATTGAAGATTGAGAATTGAGGATTGAGGATTGAACATTGTGGACTGAGTGTTGAGGGTTGAGTGATGAGAATTGATGTTTGTGGATAGTGATTTGAAGATTGCAGATTGAGTATTGAGTATTGAAAACTGTGAATTGAGGATATTCTATTGAGGATTGAGGATTGTCACCTGATCGTTGAGGACTGAGGGCTGAAGATTGAGGATTCAGGATTGAGGATTCAGGATTGAGGTTTGAGGACTGAGGATTGAGGATTGAGGAGTGAGGATTGAGGATTGAGGATTGAGGATTGAAGATTGAGGATTGGGGACTGAGTGTTGAGGGTTGAGTGATGAGAATTGATGTTTATGGATAGAGATTTGAAGATTGCAGATTGAGTATTACGTATGGAAAGCTCTGAACTGAGGATATTCTAGTGAGGATTGAGGATTGACAACTGATTGTTGAGGACTGAGGGCTGAAGATTGAGGATTCAGGATTGAGGATTCAGGATTGTGGTTTGAGGACTGAGGATTGAGGACTGAGGATTGAGGATTGAGGATTGAAGATTGAGGATTGGGTATCGAGGATTGAACATTGAGGATTGAGGATTGAGGATTGAGGATTGAGGATTGAGTATTGAAGATTGAATATTGATGATTGAAGATTGAGGATTGAGGATTGAGGGTTGCGGATTGAGGACGAGGACTGAGGGTTGAGTATTCATGTTTGAGGTCTGAGGATTGAGGAATGAGGATTGAGAATTGAGGATTGAGGAATCAGGATTGAAGATTGAGGATTGGTTATTGAGGATTGAAGAATGAGGACTGAGTGTTGAGGATCGAGGATTGAGGATTGAAGATTGAGTATTGAGGACTGAAGATTGCGGATTGAGGACTGAGGATTGAGGATTGAGTATTGAGGATTGCGGTTTGAGGATTGAAGATTGAAGATTGAGGATTGAGGACTGAGGATTAAAGATTGAGTATTGTGGATTGAAGATTGAGGATTGATGATTGAGCATTGAGGATTGAGTATTGAGGATTGAGGATTGAGGATTGAGTATTGAAGATTGAGGATTGATGATTGAGGATTGAGGATTGAGGATTGAGAATTGAGTATTGAGGAATGAGGATTGAAGATTGAGGATTGGTTATTGAGGATTGAAGAATGAGGACTGAGGGTTGAGGATTGAGGATTGAGGATTGAAGATTGAGTATTGAGGATTGAAGATTGCGGATTGAGGACTGAGGATTGAGGATTGAGGATTGAGGATTGCGAGTTGAGGATTGAAGATTGAAGATTGAGGATTGAGGACTGAGGATTAAAGATTGAGTATTGAGGATTGAAGATTGAGGATTGATGATTGAGGATTGAGGATTGAGTATTGAGTATTGAGGATTGAGGATTGAGGATTGAGTATTGAAGATTGATGATTGATGATTGAGGATTGAGGATTGAGGATTGAGGATAGAGTATTGAGGATTGAGGATTGAAGATTGAGGATTGGGTATTGAGGATTTAAGAATGAGGATTGAGGATTGAGGATTGAGGATTAAGTATTGAAGATTGAGGATTGATGATTGAGGATTGAGGATTGAGGATTGAGGATTGAGGATTGAGGATTGAGGATTGAGGATTGAGGATTGAGGATTGAGGATTGAGGATTGAAGATTGAGGATTGAGGATTGAGGATTAAAGATTGAGTACTGAGGATTGAAGATTGAGGATTGGAGATTGAGGATTGAGGATTGAGGATTGAGGATTGAGGATTGAGGATTGGGTATTGAAGATTGAGGACTGATGATTGAGGATTGAGGATTGAGGGTTGAGGATTGAGTATTGAGGATTGAGGATTGAAGATTGAGGATTGAGGATTGAGGATTGAGGATTGAGGGTTGAGGATGAAAGATTGAGTACTGAGGATTGAAGATTGAGGATTGGTGATTGAGGATTGAGGATTGAGGATTGAGGATTGAAGATTGCGGATTGAGGACTGAGGATTGAGGATTGAGGATAGAGGATTGCGGGTTGACGATTGAAGATTGAAGATTGAGGATTGAGGACTGAGGATTAAAGATTGAGTATTGAGGATTGAAGATTGCGGATTGAGGACTGAGGATTGAGGATTGAGGATTGAGGATTGCGGGTTGAGGATTGAAGATTGAAGATTGAGGATTGAGGACTGAGGATTAAAGATTGAGTATTGAGGATTGAAGATTGAGGATTGATGATTGAGCATTGAGGATTGAGTATTGAGGATTGAGGATTGAGGATTGAGTATTGAAGATTGAGGATTGATGATTGAGGATTGCGGATAGAGGACTGAGAATTGAGGATTGAGGAACAAGGATTGAAGATTGAGGATTGGTTATTGAGGATTGAAGAATGAGGACTGAGGGTTGAGTATTGAGGATTGAAGATTGAGTATTGAGGATTGAAGATTGCGGATTGAGGACTGAGGATTGAGGATTGAGGATTGAGGATTGCGAGGTGAGGATTGAAGATTGAGGATTGAGGACTGAGGATTAAAGATTGAGTATTGAGGATTGAAGATTGAGGATTGATGATTGAGGATTGAGGATTGAGTATTGAGGATTGAGGATTGAGGATTGAGTATTGAAGATTGATGATTGATGATTGAGGATTGAGGATTGAGGATTGAGGATTGAGTATTGAGGATTGAGGATTGTAGATTCAGGATTGGGTATTGAGGGTTTAAGAATGAGGATTGAGGATTGAGGATTGAGGATTGAGCATTGAATATTGAGGATTGATGATTGAGGATTGAGGATTGAGGATTGAAGATTGAGGATTGAGGATTGAGGATTGAGGATTAAATATTGAGTACTGAGGATTGAAGATTGAGAATTGAGGATTGAGGATTGAACATTGTGGACTGAGTGTTGAGGGTTGAGTGATGAGAATTGATGTTTGTGGATAGTGATTTGAAGATTGCAGATTGAGTATTGAGTATTGAAAACTGTGAATTGAGGATATTCTATTGAGGATTGGGGATTGACACCTGATCGTTGAGGACTGAGGGCTGAAGATTGAGGATTCAGGATTGAGGATTCAGGATAGAGGTTTGAGGACTGAGGATTGAGGATTGAGGAGTGAGGATTGAGGATTGAGGATTGAGGATTGAAGATTGAGGATTGGGGACTGAGTGTTGAGGGTTGAGTGATGAGAATTGATGTTTATGGATAGAGATTTGAAGATTGCAGATTGAGTATTACGTATGGAAAGCTCTGAACTGAGGATATTCTAGTGAGGATTGAGGATTGACAACTGATTGTTGAGGACTGAGGGCTGAAGATTGAGGATTCAGGATTGAGGATTCAGGATTGAGGATTCAGGATTGTGGTTTGAGGACTGAGGATTGATGATTGAGGATTGAGGATTGAGGATTGAAGATTGAGGATTGGGTATCGAGGGTTGAACATTGAGGATTGAGGATTGAGGATTGAGGATTGAGGATTGAGTATTGAAGATTGAATGTTGATGATTGAAGATTGAGGATTGAGGATTGAGGGTTGCGGATTGAGGACGAGGACTGAGGGTTGAGTATTGATGTTTGAGGTCTGAGGATTGAGGAATGAGGATAGAGAATTGAGGATTGAGGAATGAGGATTGAAGATTGAGGATTGGTTATTGAGGATTGAAGAATGAGGACTGAGTGTTGAGGATTGAGGATTGAGGATTGAAGATTGAGTATTGAGGACTGAAGATTGCGGATTGAGGACTGAGGATTGAGGATTGAGGATTGAGGATTGCGGGTTGAGGATTGAAGATTGAAGATTGAGGATTGAGGACTGAGGATTAAAGGTTGAGTATTGAGGATTGAAGATTGAGGATTGATGATTGAGCATTGAGGATTGAGTATTGAGGATTGAGGATTGAGGATTGAGTATTGAAGGTTGAGGATTGATGATTGAGGATTGAGGACTGAGGATTGAGGATTGAGGATTGAGGATTGCGGGTTGAGGATTGAAGATTGAAGATTGAGGATTGAGGACTGAGGATTAAAGATTGAGTATTGAGGATTGAAGATTGAGGATTGATGATTGAGCATTGAGGATTGAGTATTGAGGATTGAGGATTGAGGATTGAGTATTGAGGATTGAGGATTGAGGATTGAGTATTGAAGGTTGAGGATTGATGATTGAGGATTGCGGATTGAGGATTGAGAGTTGAGGATTGAGGAACAA
This sequence comes from Calliopsis andreniformis, assembly GCF_051401765.1. NCBI lineage: Eukaryota > Metazoa > Arthropoda > Insecta > Hymenoptera > Andrenidae > Calliopsis > Calliopsis andreniformis. The sequence continues at coordinate 2,572,737 of NW_027480479.1, read as the reverse complement.
GGATTGAAGATTGAGGATTGAGGATTGAGGACTGAGGATTAAAGATTGAGTATTGAGGATTGAAGATTGAGGATTGATGATTGAGCATTGAGGATTGAGTATTGAGGATTGAGGATTGAGGATTGAGGAGTGAGGATTGAGGATTGAGGATTGAGGATTGAAGATTGAGGATTGGGGACTGAGTGTTGAGGGTTGAGTGATGAGAATTGATGTTTATGGATAGAGATTTGAAGATTGCAGATTGAGTATTACGTATGGAAAGCTCTGAACTGAGGATATTCTAGTGAGGATTGAGGATTGACAACTGATTGTTGAGGACTGAGGGCTGAAGATTGAGGATTCAGGATTGAGGATTCAGGATTGTGGTTTGAGGACTGAGGATTGAGGATTGAGGATTGAGGATTGAGGATTGAAGATTGAGGATTGGGTATCGAGGATTGAACATTGAGGATTGAGGATTGAGGATTGAGGATTGAGGAATGAGTATTGAAGATTGAATATTGATGATTGAAGATTGAGGATTGAGGATTGAGGGTTGCGGATTGAGGACGAGGACTGAGGGTTGAGTATTCATGTTTGAGGTCTGAGGATTGAGGAATGAGGATTGAGAATTGAGGATTGAGGAATCAGGATTGAAGATTGAGGATTGGTTATTGAGGATTGAAGAATGAGGACTGAGTGTTGAGGATCGAGGATTGAGGATTGAAGATTGAGTATTGAGGACTGAAGATTGCGGATTGAGGACTGAGGATTGAGGATTGAGTATTGAGGATTGCGGTTTGAGGATTGAAGATTGAAGATTGAGGATTGAGGACTGAGGATTAAAGATTGAGTATTGAGGATTGAAGATTGAGGATTGATGATTGAGCATTGAGGATTGAGTATTGAGGATTGAGGATTGAGGATTGAGTATTGAAGATTGAGGATTGATGATTGAGGATTGAGGATTGAGGATTGAGAATTGAGTATTGAGGAATGAGGATTGAAGATTGAGGATTGGTTATTGAGGATTGAAGAATGAGGACTGAGGGTTGAGGATTGAGGATTGAGGATTGAAGATTGAGTATTGAGGATTGAAGATTGCGGATTGAGGACTGAGGATTGAGGATTGAGGATTGAGGATTGCGAGTTGAGGATTGAAGATTGAAGATTGAGGATTGAGGACTGAGGATTAAAGATTGAGTATTGAGGATTGAAGATTGAGTATTGATGATTGAGGATTGAGGATTGAGTATTGAGGATTGAGGATTGAGGATTGAGTATTGAAGATTGATGATTGATGATAGAGGATTTAGGATTGAGGATTGAGTATTGAGGATTGAGGATTGAAGATTGAGGATTGGGTATTGAGGAATTAAGAAGGAGGATTGAGGATTGAGGATTGAGGATTGAGTATTGAATATTGAGGATTGATGATTGAGGATTGAGGATTGAGGATTGAAGATTGAGGATTGAGGATTGAGGATTGGGTATTGAAGATTGAGGATTGATGATTGAGGATTGAGGATTGAGGGTTGAGGTTGAAAGATTGAGTACTGAGGATTGAAGATTGAGGATTGGTGATTGAGGATTGAGGATTGAGGACTGAGTGTTGAGTGTTGAATGACGAGAATTGATGTTTGTGGATAGAGATTTGAAGATTGCAGATTGAGTATTGAGTATTGAAAACTGTGAATTGAGGATATTCTATTGAGGATTGAGGACTGTCACCTGATTGTTCTGGACTGAGGGCTCGAGATTGAGGATTCAGGATCGAGGATTCAGAATTGAGGTTTGAGGACTGAGGATTGAGGTTTGAGGATTGAGGATTGAAGATTGAGTATTGAGGATTGAAGATTGAGGATTGAGGATTGAGGATTGAGGATTGAGGATTGAAGATTGAGGATTGGGGACTGAGTGTTGAGGGTTGAGTGATGAGAATTGATGTTTATGGATAGAGATTTGAAGATTGCAGATTGAGTATTGCGTATGGAAAGCTCAGAACTGAGGATATTCTATTGAGGATTGAGGATTGACAACTGATTGTTGAGGACTGAGGGCTGAAGATTGAGGATTCAGGATTGAGGATTCAGGATTGTGGTTTGATGACTGAGGATTGAGGATTGAGTATTGAGGATTGAGGATTGAAGATGGAGGATTGGGTATCGAGGATTGAACATTGAGGATTGAGGATTGAGGATTGAGGATTGAGGATTGAATATTGAAGATTGAATATTGATGATTGAAGGTTGAGGATTGAGGATTGAGGGTTGGGGATTGAGGACGAGGACTGAGGGTTGAGTATTGATGTTTGAGGTCTGAGGATTGAGGATTGAGGATTGAGAAATGAGGATTGAGGAATGAGGATTGAATATTGAGGATTGGTTATTGAGGATTGAAGAATGAGGACTGAGGGTTGAGGATTGAGGATTGAGGATTGAAGATTGAGTATTGAGGATTGAAGATTGCGGATTGAGGACTGAGGATTGAGGATTGAGGATTGAGGATTGCGGGTTGAGGATTGAAGATTGAGGATTGAGGACTGAGGATTAAAGATTGAGTATTGAGGATTGAAGATTGAGGATTGATGATTGAGGATTGAGGATTGAGTATTGAAGATTGAGGATTGAGGATTGAGGATTGAAGATTGATGATTGATGATTGAGGATTGAGGATTGAGGATTGAGGATTGAGTATTGAGGATTGAGGATTGAAGATTGAGGATTGGGTATTGAGGATTTAAGAATGAGGATTGAGGATTGAGGATTGAGGATTGAGTATTGAATATTGAGGATTGATGATTGAGGATTGAGGATTGAGGATTGAAGACTGAGGATTGAGGATTGAGGATTAAAGATTTAGTATTGAGGATTGAAGATTGAGAATTGAGGATTGAGGATTGAACATTGTGGACTGAGTGTTGAGGGTTGAGTGATGTGAATTGATGTTTGTGGATAGTGATTTGAAGATTGCAGATTGATTATTGAGTATTGAAAACTGTGAATTGAGGATATTCTATTGAGGATTGAGGATTGTCACCTGATCGTTGAGGACTGAGGGCTGAAGATTGAGGATTCAGGATTGAGGATTCAGTATTGAGGTTTGAGGACTGGGGATTGAGGATTGAGGAGTGAGGATTGAGGATTGAGGATTGAGGATTGAAGATTGAGGATTGGGGACTGAGTGTTGAGGGTTGAGTGATGAGAATTGATGTTTATGGATAGAGATTTGAAGATTGCAGATTGAGTATTACGTATGGAAAGCTCTGAACTGAGGATATTCTAGTGAGGATTGAGGATTGACAACTGATTGTTGAGGACTGAGGGCTGAAGATTGAGGATTCAGGATTGAGGATTCAGGATTGTGGTTTGAGGACTGAGGATTGAGGATTGAGGATTGAGGATTGAGGATTGAAAATTGAGGATTGGGTATCGAGGATTGAACATTGAGGATTGAGGATTGAGGATTGAGGATTGAGGGTTGCGGATTGAGGACGAGGACTGAGGGTTGAGTATTAATGTTTGAGGTCTGAGGATTGAGGAATGAGGATTGAGAATTGAGGATTGAGGAATGAGGATTGAAGATTGAGGATTGGTTATTGAGGATTGAAGAATGAGGACTGAGTGTTGAGGATTGAGGATTGAGGATTGAAGATTGAGTATTGAGGACTGAAGATTGCGGATTGAGGACTGAGGACTGAGGATTGAGTATTGAGGATTGCGGGTTGAGGATTGAAGATTGAAGATTGAGGATTGAGGACTGAGGATTAAAGATTGAGTATTGAGGATTGAAGATTGAGGATTGATGATTGAGCATTGAGGATTGAGTATTGAGGATTGAGGATTGAGGATTGAGTATTGAAGATTGAGGATTGATGATTGAGGATTGAGGACTGAGGATTGAGGATTGAGGATTGAGGATTGCGGGTTGAGGATTGAAGATTGAAGATTGAGGATTGAGGACTGAGGATTAAAGATTGAGTATTGAGGATTGAAGATTGAGGATTGATGATTGAGCATTGAGGATTGAGTATTGAGGATTGAGGATTGAGGATTGAGTATTGAAGATTGAGGATTGATGATTGAGGATTGCGGATTGAGGATTGAGAATTGAGGATTGAGGAACAAGGATTGAAGATTGAGGATTGGTTATTGAGGATTGAAGAATGAGGACTGACGGTTGAGGATTGAGGATTGAAGATTGAGTATTGAGGATTGAAGATTGCGGATTGAGGACTGGGGATTGAGGATTGAGCATTGAGTATTGCGAGTTGAGGACTGAAGATTGAGGATTGAGGACTGAGGATTAAAGATTGAGTATTGAGGATTGAAGATTGAGGATTGATGATTGAGGATTGAGGATTGAGTATTGAGGATTGAGGATCGAGGATTGAGTATTGAAGATTGATGATTGATGATTTAGGATTGAGGATTGAGGATTGAGGATTGAGTATTGAGGATTGAGGATTGAAGATTGAGGATTGGGTATTGAGGATTTAAGAATGAGGATTGAGCATTGAGGATTGAGGATTGAGTATTGAATATTGAGGATTGATGATTGAGGATTGAGGATTGAGGATTGAAGATTGAGGATTGAGGATTGAGGATTAAAGATTGAGTATTGAGGATTGAAGATTGAAAATTGAGGATTGAGGATTGAACATTGTGGACTGAGTGTTGAGGGTTGAGTGATGAGAATTGATGTTTGTGGATAGTGATTTGAAGATTGCAGATTGAGTATTGAGTATTGAAAACTGTGAATTGAGGATATTCCATTGAGGATTGAGGATTGTCACCTGATCGTTGAGGACTGAGGGCTGAAGATTGAGGATTCAGGATTGAGGATTCAGGATTGAGGTTTGGGGACTGAGGATTGAGGATTGAGGAGTGAGGATTGAGGATTGAGGATTGAGGATTGAAGATTGAGGATTGGGGACTGAGTGTTGAGGGTTGAGTGATGAGAATTGATGTTTATGGATAGAGATTTGAAGATTGCAAGATTGAGTATTACGTATGGAAAGCTCTGAACTGAGGATATTCTAGTGAGGATTGAGGACTGTCACCTGATTGTTCAGGACTGAGGGCTCGAGATTGAGGATTCAGGATCGAGGATTCAGAATTGAGGTTTGAGGACTGAGGATTGAGGTTTGAGGATTGAGGATTGAAGATTGAGTATTGAGGATTGAAGATTGAGGATTGAGGATTGAGGATTGAGGATTGAGGATTGAAGATTGAGGATTGGGGACTGAGTGTTGAGGGTTGAGTGATGAGAATTGATGTTTATGGATAGAGATTTGAAGATTGCAGATTGAGTATTGCGTATGGAAAGCTCAGAACTGAGGATATTCTAGTGAGGATTGAGGATTGACAACTGATTGTTGAGGACTGAGGGCTGAAGATTGAGGATTCAGGATTGAGGATTCAGGATTGTGGTTTGAGGACTGAGGATTGAGGATTGAGGATTGAGGATTGAGGATTGAAGATGGAGGATTGGGTATCGAGGATTGAACATTGAGGATTGAGGATTGAGAATTGAGGATTGAGGATTGAATATTGAAGATTGAATATTGATGATTGAAGATTGAGGATTGAGGATTGAAGACTGCGGATTGAGGACTGACGATTGAGGATTGAGGATTGAGGATTACGGGTTGAGGAATGAAGATCGAAGATTGAGGATTGAGGACTGAGGATTAAAGATTGAGTATTGAGGATTGAAGATTGAGGGTTGATGATTGAGCATTGAGGACTGAAGATTGCGGATTGAGGACTGAGGACTGAGGATTGAGGATTGAGGATTGCGGGTTGAGGATTGAAGATTGAAGATTGAGGATTGAGGACTGAGGATTAAAGATTGAGTATTGAGGATTGAAGATTGAGGATTGATGATTGAGCATTGAGGATTGAGTATTGAGGATTGAGGATTGAGGATTGAGTATTGAAGATTGAGGATTGAGGACTGAGGATTGAGGATTGAGGATTGAGGATTGCGGGTTGAGGATTGAAGATTGAAGATTGACGATTGCGGACTGAGGATTAAAGATTGAGTATTGAGGATTGAAGATTGAGGATTGATGATTGAGCATTGAGGATTGAGTATTGAGGATTGAGGATTGAGGATTGAGTATTGAACATTGAGGATTGATGATTGAGGATTGCGGATTGAGGATTGAGAATTGAGGATTGAGGAACAAGGATTGAAGATTGAGGATTGGTTATTGAGGATTGAAGAATGAGGACTGACGGTTGAGGATTGAGGATTGAAGATTGAGTATTGAGGATTGAAGATTGCGGATTGAGGACTGGGGATTGAGGATTGAGGATTGAGGATTGCGAGTTGAGGACTGAAGATTGAGGATTGAGGACTGAGGATTAAAGATTGAGTATTGAGGATTGAAGATTGAGGATTGATGATTGAGGATTGAGGATTGAGTATTGAGGATTGAGGATTGAGGATTGAGTATTGAAGATTGATGATTGATGATTGAGGATTGAGGATTGAGGATTGAGGATTGAGTATTGAGGATTGAAGATTGAGGATTGGGTATTGAGGATTTAAGAATGAGGATTGAGCATTGAGGATTGAGGATTGAGTATTGAATATTGAGGATTGATGATTGAGGATTGAGGATTGAGGATTGAAGATTGAGGATTGAGGATCGAGGATTAAAGATTGAGTATTGAGGATTGAAGATTGAGAATTGAGGATTGAGGATTGAACATTGTGGACTGAGTGTTGAGGGTTGAGTGATGAGAATTGATGTTTGTGGATAGTGATTTGAAGATTGCAGATTGAGTATTGAGTATTGAAAACTGTGAATTGAGGATATTCTATTGAGGATTGACGATTGTCACCTGGTCGTTGAGGACTGAGGGCTGAAGACTGAGGATTCAGGATTGAGGATTCAGGATTGAGGTTTGAGGACTGAGGATTGAGGATTGAGGAGTGAGGATTGAGGATTGAGGATTGAGGATTGAAGATTGAGGATTGGGGACTGAGTGTTGAGGGTTGTGTGATGAGAATTGATGTTTATGGATAGAGATTTGAAGATTGCAGATTGAGTATTGCGTATGGAAAGCTCTGAACTGAGGATATTCTAGTGAGGATTGAGGATTGACAACTGATTGTTGAGGACTGAGGGCTGAAGATTGAGGATTCAGGATTGAGGATTCAGGATTGTGGTTTGAGGACTGAGGATTGAGGATTGAGTATTGAGGATTGAGGATTGAAGATGGAGGATTGGGTATCGAGGATTGAACATTGAGGATTGAGGATTGAGGATTGAGGATTGAGGATTGAATATTGAAGATTGAATATTGATGATTGAAGGTTGAGGATTGAGGATTGAGGGTTGCGGATTGAGGACGAGGACTGAGGGTTGAGTATTGATGTTTGAGGTCTGAGGATTGAGGATTGAGGATTGAGAAATGAGGATTGAGGAATGAGGATTGAATATTGAGGATTGGTTATTGAGGATTGAAGAATGAGGACTGAGGGTTGAGGATTGAGGATTGAGGATTGAAGATTGAGTATTGAGGATTGAAGATTGCGGATTGAGGACTGAGGATTGAGGATTGAGGATTGAGGATTGCGGGTTGAGGATTGAAGATTGAGGATTGAGGACTGAGGATTAAAGATTGAGTATTGAGGATTGAAGATTGAGGATTGATGATTGAGGATTGAGGATTGAGTATTGAAGATTGAGGATTGAGGATTGAGGATTGAAGATTGATGATTGATGATTGAGGATTGAGGATTGAGGATTGAGGATTGAGTATTGAGGATTGAGGATTGAAGATTGAGGATTGGGTATTGAGGATTTAAGAATGAGGATTGAGGATTGAGGATTGAGGATTGAGTATTGAATATTGAGGATTGATGATTGAGGATTGAGGATTGAGGATTGAAGATTGAGGATTGAGGATTGAGGATTAAAGATTTAGTATTGAGGATTGAAGATTGAGAATTGAGGATTGAGGATTGAACATTGTGGACTGAGTGTTGAGGGTTGAGTGATGTGAATTGATGTTTGTGGATAGTGATTTGAAGATTGCAGATTGATTATTGAGTATTGAAAACTGTGAATTGAGGATATTCTATTGAGGATTGAGGATTGTCACCTGATCGTTGAGGACTGAGGGCTGAAGATTGAGGATTCAGGATTGAGGATTCAGTATTGAGGTTTGAGGACTGGGGATTGAGGATTGAGGAGTGAGGATTGAGGATTGAGGATTGAGGATTGAAGATTGAGGATTGGGGACTGAGTGTTGAGGGTTGAGTGATGAGAATTGATGTTTATGGATAGAGATTTGAAGATTGCAGATTGAGTATTACGTATGGAAAGCTCTGAACTGAGGATATTCTAGTGAGGATTGAGGATTGACAACTGATTGTTGAGGACTGAGGGCTGAAGATTGAGGATTCAGGATTGAGGATTCAGGATTGTGGTTTGAGGACTGAGGATTGAGGATTGAGGATTGAGGATTGAGGATTGAAAATTGAGGATTGGGTATCGAGGATTGAACATTGAGGATTGAGGATTGAGGATTGAGGATTGAGGGTTGCGGATTGAGGACGAGGACTGAGGGTTGAGTATTAATGTTTGAGGTCTGAGGATTGAGGAATGAGGATTGAGAATTGAGGATTGAGGAATGAGGATTGAAGATTGAGGATTGGTTATTGAGGATTGAAGAATGAGGACTGAGTGTTGAGGATTGAGGATTGAGGATTGAAGATTGAGTATTGAGGACTGAAGATTGCGGATTGAGGACTGAGGACTGAGGATTGAGTATTGAGGATTGCGGGTTGAGGATTGAAGATTGAAGATTGAGAATTGAGGACTGAGGATTAAAGATTGAGTATTGAGGATTGAAGATTGAGGATTGATGATTGAGCATTGAGGATTGAGTATTGAGGATTGAGGATTGAGGATTGAGTATTGAAGATTGAGGATTGATGATTGAGGATTGAGGACTGAGGATTGAGGATTGAGGATTGAGGATTGCGGGTTGAGGATTGAAGATTGAAGATTGAGGATTGAGGACTGAGGATTAAAGATTGAGTATTGAGGATTGAAGATTGAGGATTGATGATTGAGCATTGAGGATTGAGTATTGAGGATTGAGGATTGAGGATTGAGTATTGAAGATTGAGGATTGATGATTGAGGATTGCGGATTGAGGATTGAGAATTGAGGATTGAGGAACAAGGATTGAAGATTGAGGATTGGTTATTGAGGATTGAAGAATGAGGACTGACGGTTGAGGATTGAGGATTGAAGATTGAGTATTGAGGATTGAAGATTGCGGATTGAGGACTGGGGATTGAGGATTGAGCATTGAGGATTGCGAGTTGAGGACTGAAGATTGAGGATTGAGGACTGAGGATTAAAGATTGAGTATTGAGGATTGAAGATTGAGGATTGATGATTGAGGATTGAGGATTGAGTATTGAGGATTGAGGATCGAGGATTGAGTATTGAAGATTGATGATTGATGATTTAGGATTGAGGATTGAGGATTGAGGATTGAGTATTGAGGATTGAGGATTGAAGATTGAGGATTGGGTATTGAGGATTTAAGAATGAGGATTGAGCATTGAGGATTGAGGATTGAGTATTGAATATTGAGGATTGATGATTGAGGATTGAGGATTGAGGATTGAAGATTGAGGATTGAGGATTGAGGATTAAAGATTGAGTATTGAGGATTGAAGATTGAAAATTGAGGATTGAGGATTGAACATTGTGGACTGAGTGTTGAGGGTTGAGTGATGAGAATTGATGTTTGTGGATAGTGATTTGAAGATTGCAGATTGAGTATTGAGTATTGAAAACTGTGAATTGAGGATATTCCATTGAGGATTGAGGATTGTCACCTGATCGTTGAGGACTGAGGGCTGAAGATTGAGGATTCAGGATTGAGGATTCAGGATTGAGGTTTGGGGACTGAGGATTGAGGATTGAGGAGTGAGGATTGAGGATTGAGGATTGAGGATTGAAGATTGAGGATTGGGGACTGAGTGTTGAGGGTTGAGTGATGAGAATTGATGTTTATGGATAGAGATTTGAAGATTGCAAGATTGAGTATTACGTATGGAAAGCTCTGAACTGAGGATATTCTAGTGAGGATTGAGGACTGTCACCTGATTGTTCAGGACTGAGGGCTCGAGATTGAGGATTCAGGATCGAGGATTCAGAATTGAGGTTTGAGGACTGAGGATTGAGGTTTGAGGATTGAGGATTGAAGATTGAGTATTGAGGATTGAAGATTGAGGATTGAGGATTGAGGATTGAGGATTGAGGATTGAAGATTGAGGATTGGGGACTGAGTGTTGAGGGTTGAGTGATGAGAATTGATGTTTATGGATAGAGATTTGAAGATTGCAGATTGAGTATTGCGTATGGAAAGCTCAGAACTGAGGATATTCTAGTGAGGATTGAGGATTGACAACTGATTGTTGAGGACTGAGGGCTGAAGATTGAGGATTCAGGATTGAGGATTCAGGATTGTGGTTTGAGGACTGAGGATTGAGGATTGAGGATTGAGGATTGAGGATTGAAGATGGAGGATTGGGTATCGAGGATTGAACATTGAGGATTGAGGATTGAGAATTGAGGATTGAGGATTGAATATTGAAGATTGAATATTGATGATTGAAGATTGAGGATTGAGGATTGAAGACTGCGGATTGAGGACTGACGATTGAGGATTGAGGATTGAGGATTACGGGTTGAGGAATGAAGATCGAAGATTGAGGATTGAGGACTGAGGATTAAAGATTGAGTATTGAGGATTGAAGATTGAGGGTTGATGATTGAGCATTGAGGACTGAAGATTGCGGATTGAGGACTGAGGACTGAGGATTGAGGATTGAGGATTGCGGGTTGAGGATTGAAGATTGAAGATTGAGGATTGAGGACTGAGGATTAAAGATTGAGTATTGAGGATTGAAGATTGAGGATTGATGATTGAGCATTGAGGATTGAGTATTGAGGATTGAGGATTGAGGATTGAGTATTGAAGATTGAGGATTGAGGACTGAGGATTGAGGATTGAGGATTGAGGATTGCGGGTTGAGGATTGAAGATTGAAGATTGACGATTGCGGACTGAGGATTAAAGATTGAGTATTGAGGATTGAAGATTGAGGATTGATGATTGAGCATTGAGGATTGAGTATTGAGGATTGAGGATTGAGGATTGAGTATTGAACATTGAGGATTGATGATTGAGGATTGCGGATTGAGGATTGAGAATTGAGGATTGAGGAACAAGGATTGAAGATTGAGGATTGGTTATTGAGGATTGAAGAATGAGGACTGACGGTTGAGGATTGAGGATTGAAGATTGAGTATTGAGGATTGAAGATTGCGGATTGAGGACTGGGGATTGAGGATTGAGGATTGAGGATTGCGAGTTGAGGACTGAAGATTGAGGATTGAGGACTGAGGATTAAAGATTGAGTATTGAGGATTGAAGATTGAGGATTGATGATTGAGGATTGAGGATTGAGTATTGAGGATTGAGGATTGAGGATTGAGTATTGAAGATTGATGATTGATGATTGAGGATTGAGGATTGAGGATTGAGGATTGAGTATTGAGGATTGAGTATTGAAGATTGAGGATTGGGTATTGAGGATTTAAGAATGAGGATTGAGCATTGAGGATTGAGGATTGAGTATTGAATATTGAGGATTCATGATTGAGGATTAAGGATTGAGGATTGAAGATTGAGGATTGAGGATCGAGGATTAAAGATTGAGTATTGAGGATTGAAGATTGAGAATTGAGGATTGAGGATTGAACATTGTGGACTGAGTGTTGAGGGTTGAGTGATGAGAATTGATGTTTGTGGATAGTGATTTGAAGATTGCAGATTGAGTATTGAGTATTGAAAACTGTGAATTGAGGATATTCTATTGAGGATTGACGATTGTCACCTGGTCGTTGAGGACTGAGGGCTGAAGACTGAGGATTCAGGATTGAGGATTCAGGATTGAGGTTTGAGGACTGAGGATTGAGGATTGAGGAGTGAGGATTGAGGATTTAGGATTGAGGATTGAAGATTGAGGATTGGGGACTGAGTGTTGAGGGTTGTGTGATGAGAATTGATGTTTATGGATAGAGATTTGAAGATTGCAGATTGAGTATTGCGTATGGAAAGCTCTGAACTGAGGATATTCTAGTGAGGATTGAGGATTGACAACTGATTGTTGAGGACTGAGGGCTGAAGATTGAGGATTCAGGATTGAGGATTCAGGATTGTGGTTTGAGGACTGAGGATTGAGGATTGAGTATTGAGGATTGAGGATTGAAGATGGAGGATTGGGTATCGAGGATTGAACATTGAGGATTGAGGATTGAGGATTGAGGATTGAGGATTGAATATTGAAGATTGAATATTGATGATTGAAGGTTGAGGATTGAGGATTGAGGGTTGCGGATTGAGGACGAGGACTGAGGGTTGAGTATTGATGTTTGAGGTCTGAGGATTGAGGATTGAGGATTGAGAAATGAGGATTGAGGAATGAGGATTGAATATTGAGGATTGGTTATTGAGGATTGAAGAATGAGGACTGAGGGTTGAGGATTGAGGATTGAGGATTGAAGATTGAGTATTGAGGATTGAAGATTGCGGATTGAGGACTGAGGATTGAGGATTGAGGATTGAGGATTGCGGGTTGAGGATTGAAGATTGAGGATTGAGGACTGAGGATTAAAGAATGAGTATTGAGGATTGAAGATTGAGGATTGATGATTGAGGATTGAGGATTGAGTATTGAAGATTGAGGATTGAGGATTGAGGATTGAAGATTGATGATTGATGATTGAGGATTGAGGATTGAGGATTGAGGATTGAGTATTGAGGATTGAGGATTGAAGATTGAGGATTGGGTATTGAGGATTTAAGAATGAGGATTGAGGATTGAGGATTGAGGATTGAGTATTGAATATTGAGGATTGATGATTGAGGATTGAGGATTGAGGATTGAAGATTGAGGATTGAGGATTGAGGATTAAAGATTTAGTATTGAGGATTGAAGATTGAGAATTGAGGATTGAGGATTGAACATTGTGGACTGAGTGTTGAGGGTTGAGTGATGTGAATTGATGTTTGTGGATAGTGATTTGAAGATTGCAGATTGATTATTGAGTATTGAAAACTGTGAATTGAGGATATTCTATTGAGGATTGAGGATTGTCACCTGATCGTTGAGGACTGAGGGCTGAAGATTGAGGATTCAGGATTGAGGATTCAGTATTGAGGTTTGAGGACTGGGGATTGAGGATTGAGGAGTGAGGATTGAGGATTGAGGATTGAGGATTGAAGATTGTAGGATTGGGGACTGAGTGTTGAGGGTTGAGTGATGAGAATTGATGTTTATGGATAGAGATTTGAAGATTGCAGATTGAGTATTACGTATGGAAAGCTCTGAACTGAGGATATTCTAGTGAGGATTGAGGATTGACAACTGATTGTTGAGGACTGAGGGCTGAAGATTGAGGATTCAGGATTGAGGATTCAGGATTGTGGTTTGAGGACTGAGGATTGAGGATTGAGGATTGAGGATTGAGGATTGAAAATTGAGGATTGGGTATCGAGGATTGAACATTGAGGATTGAGGATTGAGGATTGAGGATTGAGGGTTGCGGATTGAGGACGAGGACTGAGGGTTGAGTATTAATGTTTGAGGTCTGAGGATTGAGGAATGAGGATTGAGAATTGAGGATTGAGGAATGAGGATTGAAGATTGAGGATTGGTTATTGAGTATTGAAGAATGAGGACTGAGTGTTGAGGATTGAGGATTGAGGATTGAAGATTGAGTATTGAGGACTGAAGATTGCGGATTGAGGACTGAGGACTGAGGATTGAGTATTGAGGATTGCGGGTTGAGGATTGAAGATTGAAGATTGAGGATTGAGGACTGAGGATTAAAGATTGAGTATTGAGGATTGAAGATTGAGGATTGATGATTGAGCATTGAGGATTGAGTATTGAGGATTGAGGATTGAGTATTGAAGATTGAGGATTGATGATTGAGGATTGAGGACTGAGGATTGAGGATTGAGGATTGAGGATTGCGGGTTGAGGATTGAAGATTGAAGATTGAGGATTGAGGACTGAGGATTAAAGATTGAGTATTGAGGATTGAAGATTGAGGATTGATGATTGAGCATTGAGGATTGAGTATTGAGGATTGAGGATTGAGGATTGAGTATTGAAGATTGAGGATTGATGATTGAGGATTGCGGATTGAGGATTGAGAATTGAGGATTGAGGAACAAGGATTGAAGATTGAGGATTGGTTATTGAGGATTGAAGAATGAGGACTGACGGTTGAGGATTGAGGATTGAAGATTGAGTATTGAGGATTGAAGATTGCGGATTGAGGACTGGGGATTGAGGATTGAGCATTGAGGATTGCGAGTTGAGGACTGAAGATTGAGGATTGAGGACTGAGGATTAAAGATTGAGTATTGAGGATTGAAGATTGAGGATTGATGATTGAGGATTGAGGATTGAGTATTGAGGATTGAGGATTGAGGATTGAGTATTGAAGATTGATGATTGATGATTTAGGATTGAGGATTGAGGATTGAGGATTGAGTATTGAGGATTGAGGATTGAAGATTGAGGATTGGGTATTGTGGATTTAAGAATGAGGATTGAGCATTGAGGATTGAGGATTGAGTATTGAATATTGAGGATTGATGATTGAGGATTGAGGATTGAGGATTGAAGATTGAGGATTGAGGATTGAGGATTAAAGATTGAGTATTGAGGATTGAAGATTGAAAATTGAGGATTGAGGATTGAACATTGTGGACTGAGTGTTGAGGGTTGAGTGATGAGAATTGATGTTTGTGGATAGTGATTTGAAGATTGCAGATTGAGTATTGAGTATTGAAAACTGTGAATTGAGGATATTCTATTGAGGATTGAGGATTGTCACCTGATCGTTGAGGACTGAGGGCTGAAGATTGAGGATTCAGGATTGAGGATTCAGGATTGAGGTTTGGGGACTGAGGATTGAGGATTGAGGAGTGAGGATTGAGGATTGAGGATTGAGGATTGAAGATTGAGGATTGGGGACTGAGTGTTGAGGGTTGAGTGATGAGAATTGATGTTTATGGATAGAGATTTGAAGATTGCAAGATTGAGTATTACGTATGGAAAGCTCTGAACTCAGGATATTCTAGTGAGGATTGAGGATTGACAACTGATTGTTGAGGACTGAGGGCTGAAGGTTGAGAATTCAGAATTGAGGATTCAGGATTGTGGTTTGAGGACTGAGGATTGAGGATTGAGGATTGAGGATTGAGGATTCAAGATTGAGGATTGGGTATCGAGGATTGAACATTGAGGATTGAGGATTGAGGATTGAGGATTGGGGATTGAGTATTGAAGATTGAATATTGATGATTGAAGATTGAGGATTGAGGATTGAGGGTTGCGGATTGAGGACGAGGACTGAGGGTTGAGTATTGATGTTTGAGGTCTGAGGATTGAGGACTGAGGATTGAGAATTGAGGATTGAGGAATGAGGATTGAAGATTGAGGATTGGTTATTGAGGATTGAGGAATGAGGACTGAGTTTTGAGGATTGAGGATTGAGGATTGAAGATTGAGTATGGAGGACTGAAGATTGCGGATTGAGGACTGAGGATTGAGGATTGAGGATTGAGGATTGCGGGTTGAGGATTGAAGATTGAAGATTGAGGATTGAGGACTGAGGATTAAAGATTGAGTATTGAGGATTGAAGATTGAGGATTGACGATTGAGCATTGAGGATTGAGTATTGAGGATTGAGGATTGAGGATTGAGGATTGAGCATTGAGAATTGAGGATTGAGGAATGAGGATTGAAGATTGAGGATTGAAGATTGAGGATTGATGATTGAGCATTGAGGATTGAGTATTGAGGATTGAGGACTGTGGATTGAGTATTGAAGATTGAGGATTGATGATTAAGGATTGAGGATTGAGGATTGAGAATTGAGGATTGAGGAATGAGGATTGAAGATTGAGGATTGGTTATTGAGGATTGAAGAATGAGGACTGAGGGTTGAGGATTGAGGATTGAGGATTGAAGATTGAGTATTGAGGATTGAAGATTGCGGATTGAGGACTGAGGATTGAGGATTGAGGATTGAGGATTGAGTATTGAGGATTGAGGATTGAAGATTGAGGATTGGGTATTGAGGATTTAAGAATGAGGATTGAGGATTGAGGATTGAGGATTGAGTATTGAATATTGAGGATTGATGATTGAGGATTGAGGATTGAGGATTGAAGATTGAGGATTGAGGATTGAGGATTAAAGATTTAGTATTGAGGATTGAAGATTGAGAATTGAGGATTGAGGATTGAACATTGTGGACTGAGTGTTGAGGGTTGAGTGATGTGAATTGATGTTTGTGGATAGTGATTTGAAGATTGCAGATTGATTATTGAGTATTGAAAACTGTGAATTGAGGATATTCTATTGAGGATTGAGGATTGTCACCTGATCGTTGAGGACTGAGGGCTGAAGATTGAGGATTCAGGATTGAGGATTCAGTATTGAGGTTTGAGGACTGGGGATTGAGGATTGAGGAGTGAGGATTCAGGATTGAGGATTGAGGATTGAAGATTGAGGATTGGGGACTGAGTGTTGAGGGTTGAGTGATGAGAATTGATGTTTATGGATAGAGATTTGAAGATTGCAGATTGAGTATTACGTATGGAAAGCTCTGAACTGAGGATATTCTAGTGAGGATTGAGGACTGACAACTGATTGTTGAGGACTGAGGGCTGAAGATTGAGGATTCAGGATTGAGGATTCAGGATTGTGGTTTGAGGACTGAGGATTGAGGATTGAGGATTGAGGATTGAGGATTGAAAATTGAGGATTGGGTATCGAGGATTGAACATTGAGGATTGAGGATTGAGGATTGAGGATTGAGGGTTGCGGATTGAGGACGAGGACTGAGGGTTGAGTATTAATGTTTGAGGTCTGAGGATTGAGGAATGAGGATTGAGAATTGAGGATTGCGGAATGAGGATTGAAGATTGAGGATTGGTTATTGAGGATTGAAGAATGAGGACTGAGTGTTGAGGATTGAGGATTGAGGATTGAAGATTGAGTATTGAGGACTGAAGATTGCGGATTGAGGACTGAGGACTGAGGATCGAGTATTGAGGATTGCGGGTTGAGGATTGAAGATTGAAGATTGAGGATTGAGGACTGAGGATTAAAGATTGAGTATTGAGGATTGAAGATTGAGGATTGATGATTGAGCATTGAGGATTGAGTATTGAGGATTGAGGATTGAGGATTGAGTATTGAAGATTGAGGATTGATGATTGAGGATTGAGGACTGAGGATTGAGGATTGAGGATTGAGGATTGCGGGTTGAGGATTGAAGATTGAAGATTGAGGATTGAGGACTGAGGATTAAAGATTGAGTATTGAGGATTGAAGATTGAGGATTGATGATTGAGCATTGAGGATTGAGTATTGAGGATTGAGGATTGAGGATTGAGTATTGAAGATTGAGGATTGATGATTGAGGATTGCGGATTGAGGATTGAGAATTGAGGATTGAGGAACAAGGATTGAAGATTGAGGATTGGTTATTGAGGATTGAAGAATGAGGACTGACGGTTGAGGATTGAGGATTGAAGATTGAGTATTGAGGATTGAAGATTGCGGATTGAGGACTGGGGATTGAGGATTGAGCATTGAGGATTGCGAGTTGAGGACTGAAGATTGAGGATTGAGGACTGAGGATTAAAGATTGAGTATTGAGGATTGAAGATTGAGGATTGATGATTGAGGATTGAGGATTGAGTATTGAGGATTGAGGATTGAGGATTGAGTATTGAAGATTGATGATTGATGATTTAGGATTGAGGATTGAGGATTGAGGATTGAGTATTGAGGATTGAGGATTGAAGATTGAGGATTGGGTATTGAGGATTTAAGAATGAGGATTGAGCATTGAGGATTGAGGATTGAGTATTGAATATTGAGGATTGATGATTGAGGATTGAGGATTGAGGATTGAAGATTGAGGATTGAGGATTGAGGATTAAAGATTTAGTATTGAGGATTGAAGATTGAGAATTGAGGATTGAGGATTGAACATTGTGGACTGAGTGTTGAGGGTTGAGTGATGTGAATTGATGTTTGTGGATAGTGATTTGAAGATTGCAGATTGATTATTGAGTATTGAAAACTGTGAATTGAGGATATTCTATTGAGGATTGAGGATTGTCACCTGATCGTTGAGGACTGAGGGCTGAAGATTGAGGATTCAGGATTGAGGATTCAGTATTGAGTTTTGAGGACTGGGGATTGAGGATTGAGGAGTGAGGATTCAGGATTGAGGATTGAGGATTGAAGATTGAGGATTGGGGACTGAGTGTTGAGGGTTGAGTGATGAGAATTGATGTTTATGGATAGAGATTTGAAGATTGCAGATTGAGTATTACGTATGGAAAGCTCTGAACTGAGGATATTCTAGTGAGGATTGAGGACTGACAACTGATTGTTGAGGACTGAGGGCTGAAGATTGAGGATTCAGGATTGAGGATTCAGGATTGTGGTTTGAGGACTGAGGATTGAGGATTGAGGATTGAGGATTGAGGATTGAAAATTGAGGATTGGGTATCGAGGATTGAACATTGAGGATTGAGGATTGAGGATTGAGGATTGAGGGTTGCGGATTGAGGACGAGGACTGAGGGTTGAGTATTAATGTTTGAGGTCTGAGGATTGAGGAATGAGGATTGAGAATTGAGGATTGCGGAATGAGGATTGAAGATTGAGGATTGGTTATTGAGGATTGAAGAATGAGGACTGAGTGTTGAGGATTGAGGATTGAGGATTGAAGATTGAGTATTGAGGACTGAAGATTGCGGATTGAGGACTGAGGACTGAGGATCGAGTATTGAGGATTGCGGGTTGAGGATTGAAGATTGAAGATTGAGGATTGAGGACTGAGGATTAAAGATTGAGTATTGAGGATTGAAGATTGAGGATTGATGATTGAGCATTGAGGATTGAGTATTGAGGATTGAGGATTGAGGATTGAGTATTGAAGATTGAGGATTGATGATTGAGGATTGAGGACTGAGGATTGAGGATTGAGGATTGAGGATTGCGGGTTGAGGATTGAAGATTGAAGATTGAGGATTGAGGACTGAGGATTAAAGATTGAGTATTGAGGATTGAAGATTGAGGATTGATGATTGAGCATTGAGGATTGAGTATTGAGGATTGAGGATTGAGGATTGAGTATTGAAGATTGAGGATTGATGATTGAGGATTGCGGATTGAGGATTGAGAATTGAGGATTGAGGAACAAGGATTGAAGATTGAGGATTGGTTATTGAGGATTGAAGAATGAGGACTGACGGTTGAGGATTGAGGATTGAAGATTGAGTATTGAGGATTGAAGATTGCGGATTGAGGACTGGGGATTGAGGATTGAGCATTGAGGATTGCGAGTTGAGGACTGAAGATTGAGGATTGAGGACTGAGGATTAAAGATTGAGTATTGAGGATTGAAGATTGAGGATTGATGATTGAGGATTGAGGATTGAGTATTGAGGATTGAGGATTGAGGATTGAGTATTGAAGATTGATGATTGATGATTTAGGATTGAGGATTGAGGATTGAGGATTGAGTATTGAGGATTGAGGATTGAAGATTGAGGATTGGGTATTGAGGATTTAAGAATGAGGATTGAGCATTGAGGATTGAGGATTGAGTATTGAATATTGAGGATTGATGATTGAGGATTGAGGATTGAGGATTGAAGATTGAGGATTGAGGATTGAGGATTAAAGATTGAGTATTGAGGATTGAAGATTGAAAATTGAGGATTGAGGATTGAACATTGTGGACTGAGTGTTGAGGGTTGAGTGATGAGAATTGATGTTTGTGGATAGTGATTTGAAGATTGCAGATTGAGTATTGAGTATTGAAAACTGTGAATTGAGGATATTCTATTGAGGATTGAGGATTGTCACCTGATCGTTGAGGACTGAGGGCTGAAGATTGAGGATTCAGGATTGAGGATTCAGGATTGAGGTTTGGGGACTGAGGATTGAGGATTGAGGAGTGAGGATTGAGGATTGAGGATTGAGGATTGAAGATTGAGGATTGGGGACTGAGTGTTGAGGGTTGAGTGATGAGAATTGATGTTTATGGATAGAGATTTGAAGATTGCAAGATTGAGTATTACGTATGGAAAGCTCTGAACTGAGGATATTCTAGTGAGGATTGAGGATTGACAACTGATTGTTGAGGACTGAGGGCTGAAGATTGAGAATTCAGAATTGAGGATTCAGGATTGTGGTTTGAGGACTGAGGATTGAGGATTGAGGATTGAGGATTGAGGATTCAAGATTGAGGATTGGGTATCGAGGATTGAACATTGAGGATTGAGGATTGAGGATTGAGGATTGGGGATTGAGTATTGAAGATTGAATATTGATGATTGAAGATTGAGGATTGAGGATTGAGGGTTGCGGATTGAGGACGAGGACTGAGGGTTGAGTATTGATGTTTGAGGTCTGAGGATTGAGGACTGAGGATTGAGAATTGAGGATTGAGGAATGAGGATTGAAGATTGAGGATTGGTTATTGAGGATTGAGGAATGAGGACTGAGTTTTGAGGATTGAGGATTGAGGATTGAAGATTGAGTATGGAGGACTGAAGATTGCGGATTGAGGACTGAGGATTGAGGATTGAGGATTGAGGATTGCGGGTTGAGGATTGAAGATTGAAGATTGAGGATTGAGGACTGAGGATTAAAGATTGAGTATTGAGGATTGAAGATTGAGGATTGACGATTGAGCATTGAGGATTGAGTATTGAGGATTGAGGATTGAGGATTGAGGATTGAGCATTGAGAATTGAGGATTGAGGAATGAGGATTGAAGATTGAGGATTGAAGATTGAGGATTGATGATTGAGCATTGAGGATTGAGTATTGAGGATTGAGGACTGAGGATTGAGTATTGAAGATTGAGGATTGATGATTAAGGATTGAGGATTGAGGATTGAGAATTGAGGATTGAGGAATGAGGATTGAAGATTGAGGATTGGTTATTGAGGATTGAAGAATGAGGACTGAGGGTTGAGGATTGAGGATTGAGGGTTGAGGATTGAGTATTGAGGATTGAGGATTGAAGATTGAGGATTGAGGATTGAGGATTTAAGATTGAGTACTGAGGATTGAAGATTCAGTTTTGAGGATTGAGGATTGAACATTGAGGACTGAGTGTTAAGTGTTAAGTGATGAGAATTGATGTTTGTGGATAGAGATTTGAAGATTGCAGATTGAGCATTGAGTATTGAAAACTGTGAATTGGGGATATTCTATTGAGGATTGAGTATTGTCACCTGATTGTTCAGGACTGAGGGCTGGAGATTGAGGATTCAGGATTGAAGATTGAGGATTGATGATTGAGGATTGAGGATTGAGTATTGAGGATTGAGGATTGAGGATTGAGTATTGAAGATTGATGATTGATGATTGAGGATTGAGGATTGAGGATTGAGGATTGAGGATTGAAGATTGAGGATTGAGGATTGAGGATTGAGGATTAAAGATTGAGTACTGAGGATTGAAGATTGAGGATTGGTGATTGAGGATTGAGGATTGAGGATTGAGGATTGAGGATTGAGGATTGGGTATTGAAGATTGAGGATTGATGATTGAGGATTGAGGATTGAGGGTTGAGGATTGAGTATTGAGGATTGAGGATTGAAGATTGAGGATTGAGGATTGAGGATTTAAGATTGAGTACTGAGGATTGAAGATTCAGTATTGAGGATTGAGGATTGAACATTGAGGACTGAGTGTTGAGTGTTAAGTGATGAGAATTGATGTTTGTGGATAGAGATTTGAAGATTGCAGATTGAGCATTGAGTATTGAAAACTGTGAATTGGGGATATTCTATTGAGGATTGAGTATTGTCACCTGATTGTTCAGGACTGAGGGCTGGAGATTGAGGATTCAGGATTGAGGATTCAGAATTGAGGTTTGAGGACTGGGGATTGTTTATTGAGTATTGAGGATTGAAGATTGAGGATTGAGGATTGAGGATTGAGGATTGAGGATTGAGGATTCAGGATTGAAGATTGAGAATTGAAGATTGAGGACTTAGTGTTGAGGGTTGAGTGATGGGAATTGATCTTTGTGGATAGAGATTTGAAGATTGCAGATTGAGTATTTAGTATTGAAAACTGTGAATTGAGGATATTCTATTGAGAATTGAGGACTGTCACCTGATTGTTCAGGACTGAGGGCTCGAGATTGAGGATTCAGGATCGAGGATTCAGAATTGAGGTTTGAGGACTGAGGATTGAGGTTTGAGGATTGAGGATTGAAGATTGAGTATTGAGGATTGAAGATTGAGGATTGAGGATTGAGGATTGAGGATTGAGGATTGAAGATTGAGGATAGGGGACTGAGTGTTGAGGGTTGAGTGATGAGAATTGATGTTTATGGATAGAGATTTGAAGATTGCAGATTGAGTATTGCGTATGGAAAGCTCTGAACTGAGGATATTCTAGTGAGGATTGAGGATTGACAACTGATTGTTGAGGACTGAGGGCTGAAGATTGAGGATTCAGGATTGAGGATTCAGGATTGTGGTTTGAGGACTGAGGATTGAGGATTGAGTATTGAGGATTGAGGATTGAAGATGGAGGATTGGGTATCGAGGATTGAACATTGAGGATTGAGGATTGAGGATTGAGGATTGAGGATTGAGGATTGAATATTGAAGATTGAATATTGATGATTGAAGGTTGAGGATTGAGGCTTGAGGGTTGCGGATTGAGGACGAGGACTGAGGGTTGAGTATTGATGTTTGAGGTCTGAGGATTGAGGATTGAGGATTGAGAAATGAGGATTGAGGAATGAGGATTGAATATTGAGGATTGGTTATTGAGGATTGAAGAATGAGGACTGAGGGTTGAGGATTGAGGATTGAGGATTGAAGATTGAGTATTGAGGATTGAAGATTGCGGATTGAGGACTGAGGATTGAGGATTGAGGATTGAGGATTGCGGGTTGAGGATTGAAGATTGAGGATTGAGGACTGAGGATTAAAGATTGAGTATTGAGGATTGATGATTGAGGATTGAGGATTGAGTATTGAAGATTGAGGATTGAGGATTGAGGATTGAAGATTGATGATTGATGATTGAGGATTGAGGATTGAGGATTGAGGATTGAGTATTGAGGATTGAGGATTGAAGATTGAGGATTGGGTATTGAGGATTTAAGAATGAGGATTGAGGATTGAGGATTGAGGATTGAGTATTGAATATTGAGTATTGATGATTGAGGATTGAGGATTGAGGATTGAAGATTGAGGATTGAGGATTGAGGATTAAAGATTTAGTATTGAGGATTGAAGATTGAGAATTGAGGATTGAGGATTGAACATTGTGGACTGAGTGTTGAGGGTTGAGTGATGTGAATTGATGTTTGTGGATAGTGAATTGAAGATTGCAGATTGATTATTGAGTATTGAAAACTGTGAATTGAGGATATTCTATTGAGGATTGAGGATTGTCACCTGATCGTTGAGGACTGAGGGCTGAAGATTGAGGATTCAGGATTGAGGATTCAGTATTGAGGTTTGAGGACTGGGGATTGAGGATTGAGGAGTGAGGATTGAGGATTGAGGATTGAGGATTGAAGATTGAGGATTGGGGACTGAGTGTTGAGGGTTGAGTGATGAGAATTGATGTTTATGGATAGAGATTTGAAGATTGCAGATTGAGTATTACGTATGGAAAGCTCTGAACTGAGGATATTCTAGTGAGGATTGAGGACTGACAACTGATTGTTGAGGACTGAGGGCTGAAGATTGAGGATTCAGGATTGAGGATTCAGGATTGTGGTTTGAGGACTGAGGATTGAGGATTGAGGATTGAGGATTGAGGATTGAAAATTGAGGATTGGGTATCGAGGATTGAACATTGAGGATTGAGGATTGAGGATTGAGGATTGAGGGTTGCGGATTGAGGACGAGGACTGAGGGTTGAGTATTAATGTTTGAGGTCTGAGGATTGAGGAATGAGGATTGAGAATTGAGGATTGAGGAATGAGGATTGAAGATTGAGGATTGGTTATTGAGGATTGAAGAATGAGGACTGAGTGTTGAGGATTGAGGATTGAGGATTGAAGATTGAGTATTGAGGACTGAAGATTGCGGATTGAGGACTGAGGACTGAGGATTGAGTATTGAGGATTGCGGGTTGAGGATTGAAGATTGAAGATTGAGGATTGAGGACTGAGGATTAAAGATTGAGTATTGAGGATTGAAGATTGAGGATTGATGATTGAGCATTGAGGATTGAGTATTGAGGATTGAGGATTGAGGATTGAGTATTGAAGATTGAGGATTGATGATTGAGGATTGAGGACTGAGGATTGAGGATTGAGGATTGAGGATTGCGGGTTGAGGATTGAAGATTGAAGATTGAGGATTGAGGACTGAGGATTAAAGATTGAGTATTGAGGATTGAAGATTGAGGATTGATGATTGAGCATTGAGGATTGAGTATTGAGGATTGAGGATTGAGGATTGAGTATTGAAGATTGAGGATTGATGATTGAGGATTGCGGATTGAGGATTGAGAATTGAGGATTGAGGAACAAGGATTGAAGATTGAGGATTGGTTATTGAGGATTGAATAATGAGGACTGACGGTTGAGGATTGAGGATTGAAGATTGAGTATTGAGGATTGAAGATTGCGGATTGAGGACTGGGGATTGAGGATTGAGCATTGAGGATTGCGAGTTGAGGACTGAAGATTGAGGATTGAGGACTGAGGATTAAAGATTGAGTATTGAGGATTGAAGATTGAGGATTGATGATTGAGGATTGAGGATTGAGTATTGAGGATTGAGGATTGAGGATTGAGTATTGAAGATTGATGATTGATGATTTAGGATTGAGGATTGAGGATTGAGGATTGAGTATTGAGGATTGAGGATTGAAGATTGAGGATTGGGTATTGAGGATTTAAGAATGAGGATTGAGCATTGAGGATTGAGGATTGAGTATTGAATATTGAGGATTGATGATTGAGGATTGAGGATTGAGGATTGAAGATTGAGGATTGAGGATTGAGGATTAAAGATTGAGTATTGAGGATTGAAGATTGAAAATTGAGGATTGAGGATTGAACATTGTGGACTGAGTGTTGAGGGTTGAGTGATGAGAATTGATGTTTGTGGATAGTGATTTGAAGATTGCAGATTGAGTATTGAGTATTGAAAACTGTGAATTGAGGATATTCTATTGAGGATTGAGGATTGTCACCTGATCGTTGAGGACTGAGGGCTGAAGATTGAGGATTCAGGATTGAGGATTCAGGATTGAGGTTTGGGGACTGAGGATTGAGGATTGAGGAGTGAGGATTGAGGATTGAGGATTGAGGATTGAAGATTGAGGATTGGGGACTGAGTGTTGAGGGTTGAGTGATGAGAATTGATGTTTATGGATAGAGATTTGAAGATTGCAAGATTGAGTATTACGTATGGAAAGCTCTGAACTGAGGATATTCTAGTGAGGATTGAGGATTGACAACTGATTGTTGAGGACTGAGGGCTGAAGATTGAGAATTCAGAATTGAGGATTCAGGATTGTGGTTTGAGGACTGAGGATTGAGGATTGAGGATTGAGGATTGAGGATTCAAGATTGAGGATTGGGTATCGAGGATTGAACATTGAGGATTGAGGATTGAGGATTGAGGATTGGGGATTGAGTATTGAAGATTGAATATTGATGATTGAAGATTGAGGATTGAGGATTGAGGGTTGCGGATTGAGGACGAGGACTGAGGGTTGAGTATTGATGTTTGAGGTCTGAGGATTGAGGACTGAGGATTGAGAATTGAGGATTGAGGAATGAGGATTGAAGATTGAGGATTGGTTATTGAGGATTGAGGAATGAGGACTGAGTTTTGAGGATTGAGGATTGAGGATTGAAGATTGAGTATGGAGGACTGAAGATTGCGGATTGAGGACTGAGGATTGAGGATTGAGGATTGAGGATTGCGGGTTGAGGATTGAAGATTGAAGATTGAGGATTGAGGACTGAGGATTAAAGATTGAGTATTGAGGATTGAAGATTGAGGATTGACGATTGAGCATTGAGGATTGAGTATTGAGGATTGAGGATTGAGGATTGAGGATTGAGCATTGAGAATTGAGGATTGAGGAATGAGGATTGAAGATTGAGGATTGAAGATTGAGGATTGATGATTGAGCATTGAGGATTGAGTATTGAGGATTGAGGACTGAGGATTGAGTATTGAAGATTGAGGATTGATGATTAAGGATTGAGGATTGAGGATTGAGAATTGAGGATTGAGGAATGAGGATTGAAGATTGAGGATTGGTTATTGAGGATTGAAGAATGAGGACTGAGGGTTGAGGATTGAGGATTGAGGGTTGAGGATTGAGTATTGAGGATTGAGGATTGAAGATTGAGGATTGAGGATTGAGGATTTAAGATTGAGTACTGAGGATTGAAGATTCAGTTTTGAGGATTGAGGATTGAACATTGAGGACTGAGTGTTGAGTGTTAAGTGATGAGAATTGATGTTTGTGGATAGAGATTTGAAGATTGCAGATTGAGCATTGAGTATTGAAAACTGTGAATTGGGGATATTCTATTGAGGATTGAGTATTGTCACCTGATTGTTCAGGACTGAGGGCTGGAGATTGAGGATTCAGGATTGAAGATTGAGGATTGATGATTGAGGATTGAGGATTGAGTATTGAGGATTGAGGATTGAGGATTGAGTATTGAAGATTGATGATTGATGATTGAGGATTGAGGATTGAGGATTGAGGATTGAGGATTGAAGATTGAGGATTGAGGATTGAGGATTGAGGATTAAAGATTGAGTACTGAGGATTGAAGATTGAGGATTGGTGATTGAGGATTGAGGATTGAGGATTGAGGATTGAGGATTGAGGATTGGGTATTGAAGATTGAGGATTGATGATTGAGGATTGAGGATTGAGGGTTGAGGATTGAGTATTGAGGATTGAGGATTGAAGATTGAGGATTGAGGATTGAGGATTTAAGATTGAGTACTGAGGATTGAAGATTCAGTATTGAGGATTGAGAATTGAAGATTGAGGACTTAGTGTTGAGGGTTGAGTGATGGGAATTGATCTTTGTGGATAGAGATTTGAAGATTGCAGATTGAGTATTTAGTATTGAAAACTGTGAATTGAGGATATTCTATTGAGAATTGAGGATTGACAACTGATTGTTGAGGACTGAGGGCTGAAGATTGAGGATTCAGGATTGAGGATTCAGGATTGTGGTTTGAGGACTGAGGATTGAGGATTGAGGATTGAGGATTGAGGATTGAAGATGGAGGATTGGGTATCGAGGATTGAACATTGAGGATTGAGGATTGAGGATTGAGGATTGAGGATTGAATATTGAAGATTGAATATAGATGATTGAAGATTGAGGATTGAGGATTGAGGGTTGCGTATTGAGGACGAGGACTGAGGGTTGAGTATTGATGTTTGAGGTCTGAGGATTGAGGATTGAGGATTGAGAATTGAGGATTGAGGAATGAGGATTGAATATTGAGGATTGGTTATTGAGGATTGAAGAATGAGGACTGATGGTTGAGGATTGAGGATTGAGGATTGAAGATTGAGTATTGAGGATTGAAGATTGCGGATTGAGGACTGACGATTGAGGATTGAGGATTGAGGATTGCGGGTTGAGGAATGAAGATCGAAGATTGAGGATTGAGGACTGAGGATTAAAGATTGAGTATTGAGGATTGAAGATTGAGGGTTGATGATTGAGCATTGAGGATTGAGTATTGAGGATTGAGGATTGAGGATTGAGTATTGAAGAGTGAGGATTGATGATTGAGGATAGCGGATTGAGGATTGAGAATTGAGGATTGAGGAACAAGGATTGAAGATTGAGGATTGGTTATTGAGGATTGAAGAATGAGGACTGACGGTTGAGGATTGAGGATTGAAGATTGAGTATTGAGGATTGAAGATTGCGGATTGAGGACTGAGGATTGAGGATTGAGGATTGAGGATTGCGAGTTGAGGATTGAAGATTGAGGATTGAGGACTGAGGATTAAAGATTGAGTATTGAGGATTGAAGATTGAGGATTGATGATTGAGGATTGAGGATTGAGGATTGAGTATTGAGAATTGAGGATTGAGGATTGAGTATTGAAGATTGATGATTGATGATTGAGGATTGAGGATTGAGGATTGAGGATTGAGTTTTGAGGATTGAGGATTGAAGATTGAGGATTGGGTATTGAGGATTTAAGAATGAGGATTGAGGATTGAGGATTGAGGATTGAGTATTGAATATTGAGGATTGATGATTGAGGATTGAGGATTGAGGATTGAAGATTGAGGATTGAGGATTGAGGATTGGGTATTGAAGATTGAGGATTGATGATTGAGGATTGAGGATTGAGGGTTGAGGATTAAAGATTGAGTACTGAGGATTGAAGATTGAGGATTGGTGATTGAGGATTGAGGATTGAGGATTGAGGTTTGAAGATTGCGGATTGAGGACTGAGGATTGAGGATTGAGGATTGAAGATTGAGGATTGAGGATTGAGGATTAAAGATTGAGTATTGAGGATTGAAGATTGAGAATTGAGGATTGAGGATTGAACATTGTGGACTGAGTGTTGAGGGTTGAGTGATGAGAATTGATGTTTGTGGATAGTGATTTGAAGATTGCAGATTGAGTATTGAGTATTGAAAACTGTGAATTGAGGATATTCTATTGAGGATTGAGGATTTTCACCTGATCGTTGAGGACTGAGGGCTGAAGATTGAGGATTCAGGATTGAGGATTCAGGATTGAGGTTTGGGGACTGAGGATTGAGGATTGAGGAGTGAGGATTGAGGATTGAGGATTGAAGATTGAGGATTGGGGACTGAGTGTTGAGGGTTGAGTGATGAGAATTGATGTTTATGGATAGAGATTTGAAGATTGCAAGATTGAGTATTACGTATGGAAAGCTCTGAACTGAGGATATTCTAGTGAGGATTGAGGATTGACAACTGATTGTTGAGGACTGAGGGCTGAAGATTGAGGATTCAGAATTGAGGATTCAGGATTGTGGTTTGAGGACTGAGGATTGAGGATTGAGGATTGAGGATTGAGGATTCAAGATTGAGGATTGGGTATCGAGGATTGAACATTGTGGATTGAGGATTGAGGATTGAGGATTGAGGATTGAGTATTGAAGATTGAATATTGATGATTGAAGATTGAGGATTGAGGATTGAGGGTTGCGGATTGAGGACGAGGACTGAGGGTTGAGTATTGATGTTTGAGGTCTGAGGATTGAGGACTGAGGATTGAGAATTGAGGATTGAGGAATGAGGATTGAAGATTGAGGATTGGTTATTGAGGATTGAGGAATGAGGACTGAGTTTTGAGGATTGAGGATTGAGGATTGAAGATTGAGTATTGAGGACTGAAGATTGCGGATTGAGGACTGAGGATTGAGGATTGAGGATTGAGGATTGCGGGTTGAGGATTGAAGATTGAAGATTGAGGATTGAGGACTGAGGATTAAAGATTGAGTATTGAGGATTGAAGATTGAGGATTGATGATTGAGCATTGAGGATTGAGTATTGAGGATTGAGGATTGAGGATTGAGTATTGAAGATTGAGGATTGATGATTGAGGATTGAGGATTGAGCATTGAGAATTGAGGATTGAGGAATGAGGATTGAAGATTGAGGATTGAAGATTGAGGATTGATGATTGAGCATTGAGGATTGAGTATTGAGGATTGAGGACTGAGGATTGAGTATTGAAGATTGAGGATTGATGATTAAGGATTGAGGATTGAGGATTGAGAATTGAGGATTGAGGAATGAGGATTGAAGATTGAGGATTGGTTATTGAGGATTGAAGAATGAGGACTGAGGGTTGAGGATTGAGGATTGAGGATTGAAGATTGAGTATTGAGGATTGAAGATTGCGGATTGAGGACTGAGGATTGAGGATTGAGGATTGAGGATTGCGAGTTGAGGATTGAAGATAGAAGATTGAGGATTGAGTAGTGAGGATTAAAGATTGAGTATTGAGGATTGAAGATTGAGGATTGATGATTGAGGATTGAGGATTGAGTATTGAGGATTGAGGATTGAGGATTGAGTATTGAAGATTGATGATTGATGATTGAGGATTGAGGATTGAGGATAGAGGATTGAGGATTGAGTATTGAGGATTGAGGATTGAAGATTGAGGATTGGGTATTGAGGATTTAAGAATGAGGATTGAGGATTGAGGATTGAGGATTAAGTATTGAAGATTGAGGATTGATGATTGAGGATTGAGGATTGATGATTGAGGATTGAGGATTGAGGATTGAGGATTGAGGATTGAGGATTGAGGATTGAGGATTGAGGATTGAGGATTGAGGATTGAAGATTGAGGATTGAGGATTGAGGATTGAGGATTAAAGATTGAGTACTGAGGATTGAAGATTGAGGATTGGTGATTGAGGATTGAGGATTGAGGATTGAGGATTGAGGATTGAGGATTGGGTATTGAAGATTGAGGATTGAGGATTGAGGATTGAGGATTGAAGATTGAGGATTGAGGATTGAGGATTGAGGATTAAAGATTGAGTACTGAGGATTGAAGATTGAGGATTGGTGATTGAGGATTGAGGATTGAGGATTGAGGATTGAGGATTGAGGATTGGGTATTGAGGATTGTAGATTGAGGATTGAGGATTGAGGATTGAGGATTGAGGATTGAGGATTAAGTATTGAAGATTGAGGATTGATGATTGAGGATTGAGGATTGAGGATTGAGGGTTGCGGATTGAGGACGAGGACTGAGGGTTGAGTATTGATGTTTGAGGTCTGAGGATTGAGGACTGAGGATTGAGAATTGAGGATTGAGGAATGAGGATTGAAGATTGAGGATTGGTTATTGAGGATTGAGGAATGAGGACTGAGTTTTGAGGATTGAGGATTCAAGATTGAGGATTGAGGATTGAGGATTTAAGATTGAGTACTGAGGATTGAAGATTCAGTATTGAGGATTGAGGATTGAACATTGAGGACTGAGTGTTGAGTGTTAAGTGATGAGAATTGATGTTTGTGGATAGAGATTTGAAGATTGCAGATTGAGCATTGAGTATTGAAAACTGTGAATTGGGGATATTCTATTGAGGATTGAGTATTGTCACCTGATTGTTCAGGACTGAGGGCTGGAGATTGAGGATTCAGGATTGAGGATTCAGAATTGAGGTTTGAGGACTGGGGATTGTTTATTGAGTATTGAGGATTGTAGATTGAGGATTGAGGATTGAGGATTGAGGATTGAGGATTGAGGATTAAGTATTGAAGATTGAGGATTGATGATTGAGGATTGAGGATTGAGGATTGAGGATTGAGGATTGAGGATTGAGGATTGAGGATTGAGGATTGAGGATTGAGGATTGTGGATTGAAGATTGAGGATTGAGGATTGAGGATTGAGGATTAAAGATTGAGTACTGAGGATTGAAGATTGAGGATTGGTGATTGAGGATTGAGGATTGAGGATTGAGGATTGAGGATTGAGGATTGGGTATTGAAGATTGAGGATTGATGATTGAGGATTGAGGATTGAGCGTTGAGGATTGAGTATTGAGGATTGAGGATTGAAGATAGAGTATTGAGGATTGATGTTTGAAGATTGAGGATTGAGAATTGAAGATTGAGGACTTAGTGTTGAGGGTTGAGTGATGGGAATTGATCTTTGTGGATAGAGATTTGAAGATTGCAGATTGAGTATTGAGTATTGAAAACTGTGAATTGAGGAT
Organism: Calliopsis andreniformis; assembly: GCF_051401765.1. Classification (NCBI taxonomy): domain Eukaryota; kingdom Metazoa; phylum Arthropoda; class Insecta; order Hymenoptera; family Andrenidae; genus Calliopsis; species Calliopsis andreniformis. The sequence goes on along the minus strand of NW_027480479.1, from coordinate 2,540,872 downwards.
ATTCTATTGAGGATTGAGGACTGTCACCTGATTGTTCAGGACTGAGGGCTCGAGATTGAGGATTCAGGATCGAGGATTCAGAATAGAGGTTTGAGGACTGAGGATTGAGGTTTGAGGATTGAGGATTGAAGATTGAGGATTCAGGATTGAGGATTCAGGATTGAGGTTTGAGGACTGAGGATTGAGGATTGAGGAGTGAGGATTGAGGATTGAGGATTGAGGATTGAAGATTGAGGATTGGGGACTGAGTGTTGAGGGTTGAGTGATGAGAATTGATGTTTATGGATAGAGATTTGAAGATTGCAAGATTGAGTATTACGTATGGAAAGCTCTGAACTGAGGATATTCTAGTGAGGATTGAGGATTGACAACTGATTGTTGAGGACTGAGGGCTGAAGATTGAGGATTCAGGATTGAGGATTCAGGATTGTGGTTTGAGGACTGAGGATTGAGGATTGAGGATTGAGGATTGAGGATTGAAGATTGAGGATTGGGTATCGAGGATTGAACATTGATGATTGAGGATTGAGGATTGAGGATTGAGGATTGATTATTGAAGATTGAATATTGATGATTGAAGATTGAGGATTGAGGATTGAGGGTTGCGGATTGAGGACTGAGGATTGAGGATTGAGGATTGAGGATTGCGGGTTGAGGATTGAAGATTGAAGATTGAGGATTGAGGACTGAGGATTAAAGATTGAGTATTGAGGATTGAAGATTGATGATTGATGATTGAGCATTGAGGATTGAGTATTGAGGATTGAGGATTGAGGATTGAGTATTGAAGATTGAGGATTGATGATTGAGGATTGAGGATTGAGGATTGAGAATTGAGGATTGAGGAATGAGGATTGAATATTGAGGATTGAAGATTGAGGATTGATGATTGAGCATTGAGGATTGAGTATTGAGGATTGAGGACTGAGGATTGAGTATTGAAGATTGAGGATTGATGATTAAGGATTGAGGATTGAGGATTGAGAATTGAGGATTGAGGAATGAGGATTGAAGATTGAGGATTAAAGATTGAGTATTGAGGATTGAAGATTGAGGATTGATGATTGAGGATTGAGGATTGAGGATTGAGTATTGAGAATTGAGGATTGAGGATTGAGTATTGAAGATTGATGATTGATGATTGAGGATTGAGGATTGAGGATTGAGGATTGAGTTTTGAGGATTGAGGATTGAAGATTGAGGATTGGGTATTGAGGATTTAAGAATGAGGATTGAGGATTGAGGATTGAGGATTGAGTATTGAATATTGAGGATTGATGATTGAGGATTGAGGATTGAGGATTGAAGATTGAGGATTGAGGATTGAGGATTGGGTATTGAAGATTGAGGATTGATGACTGAGGATTGAGGATTGAGGGTTGAGTATTAAAGATTGAGTACTGAGGATTGAAGATTGAGGATTGGTGATTGAGGATTGAGGATTGAGGATTGAGGTTTGAAGATTGCGGATTGAGGACTGAGGATTGAGGATTGAGGATTGAGGATTGCGGATTGAGGATTGAAGATTGAAGATTGAGGATTGAGGACTGAGGTTTAAAGATTGAGTATTGAGGATAGAAGATTGCGGATTGAGGACTGAGGATTGAGGATTGAGCATTGAGGATTGAAGATTGAGGATTGGGGATTGAGGATTAAGTATTGAAGATTGAGGATTGATGATTGAGGATTGAGGATTGAGGATTGAGGATTGAGAATTGAGGATTGAGGATTGAGGATTGAGGATTGAGGATTGAAGATTGAGGATTGAGGATTGAGGATTAAAGATTGAGTACTGAGGATTGAAGATTGAGGATTGGTGACTGAGTATTGAAGATTGAGGATTGATGATTGAGCATTGAGGCTTGAGTATTGAGGATTGGGGATTGAGGATTGAGTATTGAAGATTGAGGATTGATGATTGAGGATTGAGGATTGAGGATTGAGGATTGAGGATTGAAGATTGAGGATTGAGGATTGAGGATTAAAGATTTAGTATTGAGGATTGAAGATTGAGAATTGAGGATTGAGGATTGAACATTGTGGACTGAGTGTTGAGGGTTGAGTGATGTGAATTGATGTTTGTGGATAGTGATTTGAAGATTGCAGATTGAGTATTGAGTATTGAAAACTGTGAATTGAGGATATTCTATTGAGGATTGAGGATTGTCACCTGATCGTTGAGGACTGAGGGCTGAAGATTGAGGATTCAGGATTGAGGATTCAGGATTGAGGTTTGAGGACTGAGGATTGAGGATTGAGGAGTGAGGAGTGAGGATTGAGGATTGAGGATTGAGGATTGAAGATTGAGGATTGGGGACTGAGTGTTGAGGGTTGAGTGATGAGAATTGATGTTTATGGATAGAGATTTGAAGATTGCAGATTGAGTATTACGTATGGAAAGCTCTGAACTGAGGATATTCTAGTGACGATTGAGGATTGACAACTGATTGTTGAGGACTGAGGGCTGAAGATTGAGGATTCAGGATTGAGGATTCAGGATTGTGGTTTGAGGACTGAGGATTGAGGATTGAGGACGAGGACTGAGGGTTGAGTATTAATGTTTGAGGTCTGAGGATTGAGGAATGAGGATTGAGAATTGAGGATTGAGGAATGAGGATTGAAGATTGAGGATTGGTTATTGAGGATTGAAGAATGAGGACTGAGTGTTGAGGATTGAGGATTGAGGATTGAAGATTGAGTATTGAGGACTGAAGATTGCGGATTGAGGACTGAGGACTGAGGATTGAGGATTGAGGATTGCGGGTTGAGGATTGAAGATTGAAGATTGAGGATTGAGGACTGAGGATTAAAGATTGAGTATTGAGGATTGAAGATTGAGGATTGATGATTGAGCATTGAGGATTGAGTATTGAGGATTGAGGATTGAGGATTGAGTATTGAAGATTGAGGATTGATGATTGAGGATTGAGGACTGAGGATTGAGGATTGAGGATTGAGGATTGCGGGTTGAGGATTGAAGATTGAAGATTGACGATTGCGGACTGAGGATTAAAGATTGAGTATTGAGGATTGAAGATTGAGGATTGATGATTGAGCATTGAGGATTGAGTATTTAGGATTGAGGATTGAGGATTGAGTATTGAACATTGAGGACTGATGATTGAGGATTGCGGATTGAGGATTGAGAATTGAGGATTGAGGAACAAGGATTGAAGATTGAGGATTGGTTATTGAGGATTGAAGAATGAGGACTGACGGCTGAGGATTGAGGATTGAAGATTGAGTATTGAGGATTGAAGATTGCGGATTGAGGACTGGGGATTGAGGATTGAGGATTGAGGATTGCGAGTTGAGGACTGAAGATTGAGGATTGAGGACTGAGGATTAAAGATTGAGTATTGAGGATTGAAGATTGAGGATTGATGATTGAGGATTGAGGATTGAGTATTGAGGATTGAGGATTGAGGATTGAGTATTGAAGATTGATGATTGATGATTGAGGATTGAGGATTGAGGATTGAGGATTGAGTATTGAGGATTGAGGATTGAAGATTGAGGATTGGGTATTGAGGATTTAAGAATGAGGATTGAGCATTGAGGATTGAGGATTGAGTATTGAATATTGAGGATTGATGATTGAGGATTGAGGATTGAGGATTGAAGATTGAGGATTGAGGATCGAGGATTAAAGATTGAGTATTGAGGATTGAAGATTGAGAATTGAGGATTGAGGATTGAACATTGTGGACTGAGTGTTGAGGGTTGAGTGATGAGAATTGATGTTTGTGGATAGTGATTTGAAGATTGCAGATTGAGTATTGAGTATTGAAAACTGTGAATTGAGGATATTCTGTTGAGGATTGACGATTGTCACCTGATCGTTGAGGACTGAGGGCTGAAGACTGAGGATTCAGGATTGAGGATTCAGGATTGAGGTTTGAGGACTGAGGATTGAGGATTGAGGAGTGAGGATTGAGGATTGAGGATTGAGGATTGAAGATTGAGGATTGGGGACTGAGTGTTGAGGGTTGAGTGATGAGAATTGATGTTTATGGATAGAGATTTGAAGATTGCAAGATTGAGTATTACGTATGGAAAGCTCTGAACTGAGGATATTCTAGTGAGGATTGAGGATTGACAACTGATTGTTGAGGACTGAGGGCTGAAGATTGAGGATTCAGGATTGAGGATTCAGGATTGTGGTTTGAGGACTGAGGATTGAGGATTGAGGATTGAGGATTGAGGATTGAAGATTGAGGATTGGGTATCGAGGATTGAACATTGATGATTGAGGATTGAGGATTGAGGATTGAGGATTGAGTATTGAAGATTGAATATTGATGATTGAAGATTGAGGATTGAGGATTGAGGGTTGCGGATTGAGGACTGAGGATTGAGGATTGAGGATTGAGGATTGCGGGTTGAGGATTGAAGATTGAAGATTGAGGATTGAGGACTGAGGATTAAAGATTGAGTATTGAGGATTGAAGATTGATGATTGATGATTGAGCATTGAGGATTGAGTATTGAGGATTGAGGATTGAGGATTGAGTATTGAAGATTGAGGATTGATGATTGAGGATTGAGGATTGAGGATTGAGAATTGAGGATTGAGGAATGAGGATTGAATATTGAGGATTGAAGATTGAGGATTGATGATTGAGCATTGAGGATTGAGTATTGAGGATTGAGGACTGAGGATTGAGTATTGAAGATTGAGGATTGATGATTAAGGATTGAGGATTGAGGATTGAGAATTGAGGATTGAGGAATGAGGATTGAAGATTGAGGATTAAAGATTGAGTATTGAGGATTGAAGATTGAGGATTGATGATTGAGGATTGAGGATTGAGGATTGAGTATTGAGAATTGAGGATTGAGGATTGAGTATTGAAGATTGATGATTGATGATTGAGGATTGAGGATTGAGGATTGAGGATTGAGTTTTGAGGATTGAGGATTGAAGATTGAGGATTGGGTATTGAGGATTTAAGAATGAGGATTGAGGATTGAGGATTGAGGATTGAGTATTGAATATTGAGGATTGATGATTGAGGATTGAGGATTGAGGATTGAAGATTGAGGATTGAGGATTGAGGATTGGGTATTGAAGATTGAGGATTGATGACTGAGGATTGAGGATTGAGGGTTGAGTATTAAAGATTGAGTACTGAGGATTGAAGATTGAGGATTGGTGATTGAGGATTGAGGATTGAGGATTGAGGTTTGAAGATTGCGGATTGAGGACTGAGGATTGAGGATTGAGGATTGAGGATTGCGGATTGAGGATTGAAGATTGAAGATTGAGGATTGAGGACTGAGGTTTAAAGATTGAGTATTGAGGATAGAAGATTGCGGATTGAGGACTGAGGATTGAGGATTGAGCATTGAGGATTGAAGATTGAGGATTGGGGATTGAGGATTAAGTATTGAAGATTGAGGATTGATGATTGAGGATTGAGGATTGAGGATTGAGGATTGAGAATTGAGGATTGAGGATTGAGGATTGAGGATTGAGGATTGAAGATTGAGGATTGAGGATTGAGGATTAAAGATTGAGTACTGAGGATTGAAGATTGAGGATTGGTGACTGAGTATTGAAGATTGAGGATTGATGATTGAGCATTGAGGCTTGAGTATTGAGGATTGGGGATTGAGGATTGAGTGTTGAAGATTGAGGATTGATGATTGAGGATTGAGGATTGAGGATTGAGGATTGAGGATTGAAGATTGAGGATTGAGGATTGAGGATTAAAGATTTAGTATTGAGGATTGAAGATTGAGAATTGAGGATTGAGGATTGAACATTGTGGACTGAGTGTTGAGGGTTGAGTGATGTGAATTGATGTTTGTGGATAGTGATTTGAAGATTGCAGATTGAGTATTGAGTATTGAAAACTGTGAATTGAGGATATTCTATTGAGGATTGAGGATTGTCACCTGATCGTTGAGGACTGAGGGCTGAAGATTGAGGATTCAGGATTGAGGATTCAGGATTGAGGTTTGAGGACTGAGGATTGAGGATTGAGGAGTGAGGAGTGAGGATTGAGGATTGAGGATTGAGGATTGAAGATTGAGGATTGGGGACTGAGTGTTGAGGGTTGAGTGATGAGAATTGATGTTTATGGATAGAGATTTGAAGATTGCAGATTGAGTATTACGTATGGAAAGCTCTGAACTGAGGATATTCTAGTGACGATTGAGGATTGACAACTGATTGTTGAGGACTGAGGGCTGAAGATTGAGGATTCAGGATTGAGGATTCAGGATTGTGGTTTGAGGACTGAGGATTGAGGATTGAGGACGAGGACTGAGGGTTGAGTATTAATGTTTGAGGTCTGAGGATTGAGGAATGAGGATTGAGAATTGAGGATTGAGGAATCAGGATTGAAGATTGAGGATTGGTTATTGAGGATTGAAGAATGAGGACTGAGTGTTGAGGATTGAGGATTGAGGATTGAAGATTGAGTATTGAGGACTGAAGATTGCGGATTGAGGACTGAGGACTGAGGATTGAGGATTGAGGATTGCGGGTTGAGGATTGAAGATTGAAGATTGAGGATTGAGGACTGAGGATTAAAGATTGAGTATTGAGGATTGAAGATTGAGGATTGATGATTGAGCATTGAGGATTGAGTATTGAGGATTGAGGATTGAGGATTGAGTATTGAAGATTGAGGATTGATGATTGAGGATTGAGGACTGAGGATTGAGGATTGAGGATTGAGGATTGCGGGTTGAGGATTGAAGATTGAAGATTGACGATTGCGGACTGAGGATTAAAGATTGAGTATTGAGGATTGAAGATTGAGGATTGATGATTGAGCATTGAGGATTGAGTATTTAGGATTGAGGATTGAGGATTGAGTATTGAACATTGAGGACTGATGATTGAGGATTGCGGATTGAGGATTGAGAATTGAGGATTGAGGAACAAGGATTGAAGATTGAGGATTGGTTATTGAGGATTGAAGAATGAGGACTGACGGCTGAGGATTGAGGATTGAAGATTGAGTATTGAGGATTGAAGATTGCGGATTGAGGACTGGGGATTGAGGATTGAGGATTGAGGATTGCGAGTTGAGGACTGAAGATTGAGGATTGAGGACTGAGGATTAAAGATTGAGTATTGAGGATTGAAGATTGAGGATTGATGATTGAGGATTGAGGATTGAGTATTGAGGATTGAGGATTGAGGATTGAGTATTGAAGATTGATGATTGATGATTGAGGATTGAGGATTGAGGATTGAGGATTGAGTATTGAGGATTGAGGATTGAAGATTGAGGATTGGGTATTGAGGATTTAAGAATGAGGATTGAGCATTGAGGATTGAGGATTGAGTATTGAATATTGAGGATTGATGATTGAGGATTGAGGATTGAGGATTGAAGATTGAGGATTGAGGATCGAGGATTAAAGATTGAGTATTGAGGATTGAAGATTGAGAATTGAGGATTGAGGATTGAACATTGTGGACTGAGTGTTGAGGGTTGAGTGATGAGAATTGATGTTTGTGGATAGTGATTTGAAGATTGCAGATTGAGTATTGAGTATTGAAAACTGTGAATTGAGGATATTCTGTTGAGGATTGACGATTGTCACCTGATCGTTGAGGACTGAGGGCTGAAGACTGAGGATTCAGGATTGAGGATTCAGGATTGAGGTTTGAGGACTGAGGATTGAGGATTGAGGAGTGAGGATTGAGGATTGAGGATTGAGGATTGAAGATTGAGGATTGGGGACTGAGTGTTGAGGGTTGAGTGATGAGAATTGATGTTTATGGATAGAGATTTGAAGATTGCAAGATTGAGTATTACGTATGGAAAGCTCTGAACTGAGGATATTCTAGTGAGGATTGAGGATTGACAACTGATTGTTGAGGACTGAGGGCTGAAGATTGAGGATTCAGGATTGAGGATTCAGGATTGTGGTTTGAGGACTGAGGATTGAGGATTGAGGATTGAGGATTGAGGATTGAAGATTGAGGATTGGGTATCGAGGATTGAACATTGATGATTGAGGATTGAGGATTGAGGATTGAGGATTGAGTATTGAAGATTGAATATTGATGATTGAAGATTGAGGATTGAGGATTGAGGGTTGCGGATTGAGGACTGAGGATTGAGGATTGAGGATTGAGGATTGCGGGTTGAGGATTGAAGATTGAAGATTGAGGATTGAGGACTGAGGATTAAAGATTGAGTATTGAGGATTGAAGATTGATGATTGATGATTGAGCATTGAGGATTGAGTATTGAGGATTGAGGATTGAGGATTGAGTATTGAAGATTGAGGATTGATGATTGAGGATTGAGGATTGAGGATTGAGAATTGAGGATTGAGGAATGAGGATTGAATATTGAGGATTGAAGATTGAGGATTGATGATTGAGCATTGAGGATTGAGTATTGAGGATTGAGGACTGAGGATTGAGTATTGAAGATTGAGGATTGATGATTAAGGATTGAGGATTGAGGATTGAGAATTGAGGATTGAGGAATGAGGATTGAAGATTGAGGATTAAAGATTGAGTATTGAGGATTGAAGATTGAGGATTGATGATTGAGGATTGAGGATTGAGGATTGAGTATTGAGAATTGAGGATTGAGGATTGAGTATTGAAGATTGATGATTGATGATTGAGGATTGAGGATTGAGGATTGAGGATTGAGTTTTGAGGATTGAGGATTGAAGATTGAGGATTGGGTATTGAGGATTTAAGAATGAGGATTGAGGATTGAGGATTGAGGATTGAGTATTGAATATTGAGGATTGATGATTGAGGATTGAGGATTGAGGATTGAAGATTGAGGATTGAGGATTGAGGATTGGGTATTGAAGATTGAGGATTGATGACTGAGGATTGAGGATTGAGGGTTGAGTATTAAAGATTGAGTACTGAGGATTGAAGATTGAGGATTGGTGATTGAGGATTGAGGATTGAGGATTGAGGTTTGAAGATTGCGGATTGAGGACTGAGGATTGAGGATTGAGGATTGAGGATTGCGGATTGAGGATTGAAGATTGAAGATTGAGGATTGAGGACTGAGGTTTAAAGATTGAGTATTGAGGATAGAAGATTGCGGATTGAGGACTGAGGATTGAGGATTGAGCATTGAGGATTGAAGATTGAGGATTGGGGATTGAGGATTAAGTATTGAAGATTGAGGATTGATGATTGAGGATTGAGGATTGAAGATTGAGGATTGAGAATTGAGGATTGAGGATTGAGGATTGAGGATTGAGGATTGAAGATTGAGGATTGAGGATTGAGGATTAAAGATTGAGTACTGAGGATTGAAGATTGAGGATTGGTGACTGAGTATTGAAGATTGAGGATTGATGATTGAGCATTGAGGCTTGAGTATTGAGGATTGGGGATTGAGGATTGAGTGTTGAAGATTGAGGATTGATGATTGAGGATTGAGGATTGAGGATTGAGGATTGAGGATTGAAGATTGAGGATTGAGGATTGAGGATTAAAGATTTAGTATTGAGGATTGAAGATTGAGAATTGAGGATTGAGGATTGAACATTGTGGACTGAGTGTTGAGGGTTGAGTGATGTGAATTGATGTTTGTGGATAGTGATTTGAAGATTGCAGATTGAGTATTGAGTATTGAAAACTGTGAATTGAGGATATTCTATTGAGGATTGAGGATTGTCACCTGATCGTTGAGGACTGAGGGCTGAAGATTGAGGATTCAGGATTGAGGATTCAGGATTGAGGTTTGAGGACTGAGGATTGAGGATTGAGGAGTGAGGAGTGAGGATTGAGGATTGAGGATTGAGGATTGAAGATTGAGGATTGGGGACTGAGTGTTGAGGGTTGAGTGATGAGAATTGATGTTTATGGATAGAGATTTGAAGATTGCAGATTGAGTATTACGTATGGAAAGCTCTGAACTGAGGATATTCTAGTGACGATTGAGGATTGACAACTGATTGTTGAGGACTGAGGGCTGAAGATTGAGGATTCAGGATTGAGGATTCAGGATTGTGGTTTGAGGACTGAGGATTGAGGATTGAGGACGAGGACTGAGGGTTGAGTATTAATGTTTGAGGTCTGAGGATTGAGGAATGAGGATTGAGAATTGAGGATTGAGGAATCAGGATTGAAGATTGAGGATTGGTTATTGAGGATTGAAGAATGAGGACTGAGTGTTGAGGATTGAGGATTGAGGATTGAAGATTGAGTATTGAGGACTGAAGATTGCGGATTGAGGACTGAGGACTGAGGATTGAGGATTGAGGATTGCGGGTTGAGGATTGAAGATTGAAGATTGAGGATTGAGGACTGAGGATTAAAGATTGAGTATTGAGGATTGAAGATTGAGGATTGATGATTGAGCATTGAGGATTGAGTATTGAGGATTGAGGATTGAGGATTGAGTATTGAAGATTGAGGATTGATGATTGAGGATTGAGGACTGAGGATTGAGGATTGAGGATTGAGGATTGCGGGTTGAGGATTGAAGATTGAAGATTGACGATTGCGGACTGAGGATTAAAGATTGAGTATTGAGGATTGAAGATTGAGGATTGATGATTGAGCATTGAGGATTGAGTATTTAGGATTGAGGATTGAGGATTGAGTATTGAACATTGAGGACTGATGATTGAGGATTGCGGATTGAGGATTGAGAATTGAGGATTGAGGAACAAGGATTGAAGATTGAGGATTGGTTATTGAGGATTGAAGAATGAGGACTGACGGCTGAGGATTGAGGATTGAAGATTGAGTATTGAGGATTGAAGATTGCGGATTGAGGACTGGGGATTGAGGATTGAGGATTGAGGATTGCGAGTTGAGGACTGAAGATTGAGGATTGAGGACTGAGGATTAAAGATTGAGTATTGAGGATTGAAGATTGAGGATTGATGATTGAGGATTGAGGATTGAGTATTGAGGATTGAGGATTGAGGATTGAGTATTGAAGATTGATGATTGATGATTGAGGATTGAGGATTGAGGATTGAGGATTGAGTATTGAGGATTGAGGATTGAAGATTGAGGATTGGGTATTGAGGATTTAAGAATGAGGATTGAGCATTGAGGATTGAGGATTGAGTATTGAATATTGAGGATTGATGATTGAGGATTGAGGATTGAGGATTGAAGATTGAGGATTGAGGATCGAGGATTAAAGATTGAGTATTGAGGATTGAAGATTGAGAATTGAGGATTGAGGATTGAACATTGTGGACTGAGTGTTGAGGGTTGAGTGATGAGAATTGATGTTTGTGGATAGTGATTTGAAGATTGCAGATTGAGTATTGAGTATTGAAAACTGTGAATTGAGGATATTCTGTTGAGGATTGACGATTGTCACCTGATCGTTGAGGACTGAGGGCTGAAGACTGAGGATTCAGGATTGAGGATTCAGGATTGAGGTTTGAGGACTGAGGATTGAGGATTGAGGAGTGAGGATTGAGGATTGAGGATTGAGGATTGAAGATTGAGGATTGGGGACTGAGTGTTGAGGGTTGAGTGATGAGAATTGATGTTTATGGATAGAGATTTGAAGATTGCAAGATTGAGTATTACGTATGGAAAGCTCTGAACTGAGGATATTCTAGTGAGGATTGAGGATTGACAACTGATTGTTGAGGACTGAGGGCTGAAGATTGAGGATTCAGGATTGAGGATTCAGGATTGTGGTTTGAGGACTGAGGATTGAGGATTGAGGATTGAGGATTGAGGATTGAAGATTGAGGATTGGGTATCGAGGATTGAACATTGATGATTGAGGATTGAGGATTGAGGATTGAGGATTGAGTATTGAAGATTGAATATTGATGATTGAAGATTGAGGATTGAGGATTGAGGGTTGCGGATTGAGGATTGAGGATTGAGGATTGAGGATTGAGGATTGCGGGTTGAGGATTGAAGATTGAAGATTGAGGATTGAGGACTGAGGATTAAAGATTGAGTATTGAGGATTGAAGATTGATGATTGATGATTGAGCATTGAGGATTGAGTATTGAGGATTGAGGATTGAGGATTGAGTATTGAAGATTGAGGATTGATGATTGAGGATTGAGGATTGAGGATTGAGAATTGAGGATTGAGGAATGAGGATTGAATATTGAGGATTGAAGATTGAGGATTGATGATTGAGCATTGAGGATTGAGTATTGAGGATTGAGGACTGAGGATTGAGTATTGAAGATTGAGGATTGATGATTAAGGATTGAGGATTGAGGATTGAGAATTGAGGATTGAGGAATGAGGATTGAAGATTGAGGATTGGTTATTGAGGATTGAAGAATGAGGACTGAGGGTTGAGGATTGAGGATTGAGGATTGAAGATTGAGTATTGAGGATTGAAGATTGCGGATTGAGGACTGAGGATTGAGGATTGAGGATTGAGGATTGAGGATTGCGAGTTGAGGATTGAAGATAGAACATTGAGGATTGAGGACTGAGGATTAAAGATTGAGTATTGAGGATTGAAGATTGAGGATTGATGATTGAGGATTGAGGATTGAGTATTGAGGATTGAGGATTGAGGATTGAGTATTGAAGATTGATGATTGATGATTGAGGATTGAGGATTGAAGATTGAGGATTGAGGATTGAGTATTGAGGATTGAGGATTGAAGATTGAGGATTGGGTATTGAGGATTTAAGAATGAGGATTGAGGATTGAGGATTGAGGATTAAGTATTGAAGATTGAGGATTGATGATTGAGGATTGAGGATTGAGGACTGAGGGTTGAGGATTGAGGATTGAGGATTGAGGATTGAGGATTGAGGATTGAGTATTGAAGATTGAGGATTGAGGATTGAGGATTGAGGATTAAAGATTGAGTACTGAGGATTGAAGATTGAGGATTGGTGATTGAGGATTGAGGATTGAGGATTGAGGATTGAGGATTGAGGATTGGGTATTGAAGATTGAGGATTGATGATTGAGGATTGAGGATTGAGGGTTGAGGATTGAGTATTGAGGATTGAGGATTGAAGATTGAGGATTGAGGATTGAGGATTTAAGATTGAGTACTGAGGATTGAAGATTCAGTTTTGAGGATTGAGGATTGAACATTGAGGACTGAGTGCTGAGTGTTAAGTGATGAGAATTGATGTTTGTGGATAGAGATTTGAAGATTGCAGATTGAGCATTGAGTATTGAAAACTGTGAATTGGGGATATTCTATTGAGGATTGAGTATTGTCACCTGATTGTTCAGGACTGAGGGCTGGAGATTGAGGATTCAGGATTGAGGATTCAGAATTGAGGTTTGAGGACTGAGGATTGTTTATTGAGTATTGAGGATTGAAGATTGAGGATTGAGTATTGAGGATTGAGGATTGAGGATTGAGGATTGAGGATTGAAGATTGAGGATTGGGGATTGAGGATTGACGATTGAGGATTGAGTATTGAGGATTGAGAATTGAGGATTGAGGATTGAAGGTTGAGTATTGAGGATTGATGGTTGAGGATTGAGGATTGAGAATTGAAGATTGAGGACTTAGTGTTGAGGGTTGAGTGATGGGAATTGATCTTTGTGGATTGAGATTTGAAGATTGAAGAATGGGGATCGAGTATTGAAAACTGTGAATTGAGGATATTCTATTGATGATTGAGGATTGACAATTGATTGTTGAGGACTGAGGGCTGAAGATTGAGGATTCATGATTAAGGATTCGGGATTGATGTTTGAGGACTGAGGATTGAGGGTTGAGGATTGAGGATTGAGGATTGGGTATCGAGGATTGAACATTGAGGATTGAGGATTGAGGATTGAGGATTGAGGATTGAATATTGAAGATTGAATATTGATGATTGAAGGTTGAGGATTGAGGATTGAGGGTTGCGGATTGAGGACGAGGACTGAGGGTTGAGTATTGATGTTTGAGGTCTGAGGATTGAGGATTGAGGATTGAGAATTGAGGATTGAGGAATGAGGATTGAATATTGAGGATTGGTTATTGAGGATTGAAGAATGAGGACTGAGGGTTGAGGATTGAGGATTGAGGATTGAAGATTGAGTATTGAGGATTGAAGATTGCGGATTGAGGACTGAGGATTGAGGATTGAGGATTGAGGATTGCGAGTTGAGGATTGAAGATTGAGGATTGAGGACTGAGGATTAAAGATTGAGTATTGAGGATTGAAGATTGAGGATTGATGATTGAGGATTGAGGATTGAGTATTGAGGATTGAGGATTGAGGATTGAGGATTGAAGATTGATGATTGATGATTGAGGATTGAGGATTGAGGATTGAGGATTGAGGATTGAGGATTGAGGATTGAGGATTGAGGATTGAGGATTGAGGATTGAGGATTGAAGATTGAGGATTGAGGATTGAGGATTAAAGATTGAGTACTGAGGATTGAAGATTGAGGATTGGTGACTGGGGATTGAGGATTGAGGATTGAGGATTGAGGATTGAGGATTGGGTATTGAAGATTGAGGATTGATGATTGAGGATTGAGGTTTGAGGGTTCAGGATTGAGTATTGAGGATTGAGGATTGAAGATTGAGGTTTGAGGATTGAGGATTTAAGATTGAGTACTGAGGACTGAAGATTGAGAGTTGAGGATTGAGGATTGAACATTGAGGACTGAGTGTTGAGTGTTATGTGATGAGAATTGATGTTTGTGGATAGAGATTTGAAGATTGCAGATTGAGCATTGAGTATTGAAAACTGTGAATTGGGGATATTCTATTGAGGATTGAGTATTGTCACCTGATTGTTCAGGACTGAGGTCTGGAGATTGAGGATTCAGGATTGAGGATTCAGAATTGAGGTTTGAGGACTGAGGATTGTTTATTGAGTATTGAGGATTGGTTATTGAGGATTGAAGAATGAGGACTGAGTGTTGAGGATTGAGGATTGAGGATTGAAGATTGAGTATTGAGGACTGAAGGTTGCGGATTGAGGACTGAGGATTGAGGATTGAGGATTGAGGATTGCGGGTTGAGGATTGAAGATTGAAGATTGTGGATTGAGGACTGAGGATTAAAGATTGAGTATTCAGGATTGAAGATTGAGGATTGAAGATTGAGGATTGATGATTGAGCATTGAGGATTGAGTATTGAGGATTGAGGACTGAGGATTGAGTATTGAAGATTGAGGATTGATGATTAAGGACTGAGGATTGAGGATTGAGAATTGAGGATTGAGGAATGAGGATTGAAGATTGAGGATTGGTTATTGAGGATTGAAGAATGAGGACTGAGGGTTGAGGATTGAGGATTGAGGATTGAAGATTGAGTATTGAGGATTGAAGATTGCGGATTGAGGACTGAGGATTGAGGATTGAGGATTGAGGATTGCGAGTTGAGGATTGAAGATAGAAGATTGAGGATTGAGGACTGAGCATTAAAGATTGAGTATTGAGGATTGAAGATTGAGGATTGATGATTGAGGATTGAGGATTGAGTATTGAGGATTGAGGATTGAGGATTGAGTATTGAAGATTGATGATTGATGATTGAGGATTGAGGATTGAGGATTGAGGATTGAGGATTGAGTATCGAGGATTGAGGATTGAAGCTTGAGGATTGAGGATTGAGGATTTAAGATTGAGTACTGAGGATTGAAGATTCAGAATTGAGGATTGAGGATTGAACATTGAGGACTGAGTGTTGAGTGTTAAGTGATGAGAATTGATGTTTGTGGATAGAGATTTGAAGATTGCAGATTGAGCATTGAGTATTGAAAACTGTGAATTGGGGATATTCTATTGAGGATTGAGTATTGTCACCTGATTGTTCAGGACTGAGGTCTGGAGATTGAGGATTCAGGATTGAGGATTCAGAATTGAGGTTTGAGGACTGAGGATTGTTTATTGAGTATTGAGGATTGAAGATTGAGGATTGGGGATTGAGGATTGAGGATTGAGGATTGAGGATTGAAGATTGAGGATTGGGGATTGAGGATTGACGATTGAGGATTGAGTATTGAGGATTGAGAATTGAGGATTGAGGATTGAAGATTGAGTATTGAGGATTGATGGTTGAGGATTGAGGATTGAGAATTGATGATTGAGGACTTAGTGTTGAGGGTTGAGTGATGGGAATTGATCTTTGTGGATTGAGATTTGAAGATTGAAGAGTGGGGATCGAGTATTGAAAACTGTGAATTGAGGATATTCTATTGATGATTGAGGATTGACAATTGATTGTTGAGGACTGAGGGCTGAAGATTGAGGATTCATGATTAAGGATTCGGGATTGAGGTTTGAGGACTGAGGATTGAGGGTTGAGGATTGAGGATTGAGGATTGACGCTTGAGGATTGATGGTTGAGGATGGAGGATTGAGGATTGAAGACGAGGGCTGAGGGCTGAGGATTGAGGTTTAAGGGCTGAGGACTGAGGATTGGGGATTGAGAATTGAGGATTGAGGATTGAGGATTGAAGATTGAGGACTGGGTATTGAGGATTGAAGGATGAGGATTGAGGATTGAGGATTGAGGATTGAGGATTGAAGATTGAATATTGAGGTTTGAAGACTGACGATTGAGGTCTGAGGATTGAGGAATGAGGATTGAGAATTGAGGATTGAGGAATGAGGGTTGAAGATTGAGGATTGGTTATTGAGGATTGAAGAATGAGGACTGAGTGTTGAGGATTGAGGATTGAGGATTGAAGATTGAGTATTGAGGACTGAAGGTTGCGGATTGAGGACTGAGGATTGAGGATTGAGGATTGAGGATTGCGGGTTGAGGATTGAAGATTGAAGATTGAGGATTGAGGACTGAGGATTAAAGATTGAGTATTCAGGATTGAAGATTGAGGATTGAAGATTGAGGATTGATGATTGAGCATTGAGGATTGAGTATTGAGGATTGAGGACTGAGGATTGAGTATTGAAGATTGAGGATTGATGATTAAGGACTGAGGATTGAGGATTGAGAATTGAGGATTGAGGAATGAGGATTGAAGATTGAGGATTGGTTATTGAGGATTGAAGAATGAGGACTGAGGGTTGAGGATTGAGGATTGAGGATTGAAGATTGAGTATTGAGGATTGAAGATTGCGGATTGAGGACTGAGGATTGAGGATTGAGGATTGAGGATTGCGAGTTGAGGATTGAAGATAGAAGATTGAGGATTGAGGACTGAGGATTAAAGATTGAGTATTGAGGATTGAAGATTGAGGATTGATGATTGAGGATTGAGGATTGAGTATTGAGGATTGAGGATTGAGGATTGAGTATTGAAGATTGATGATTGATGATTGAGGATTGAGGATTGAGGATTGAGGATTGAGGATTGAGTATTGAGGATTGAGGATTGAAGATTGAGGATTGGGTATTGAGGATTTAAGAATGAGGATTGAGGATTGAGGATTGAGGATTAAGTATTGAAGATTAAGTATTGAAGATTGAGGATTGATGATTGAGGATTGAGAATTGAGGATTGAGGATTGAGGATTGAGGATTGAGGATTGAGGATTGAGGATTGAGGATTGAAGATTGAGGATTGAGGATTGAGGATTAAAGATTGAGTACTGAGGATTGAAGATTGAGGATTGGTGATTGAGGATTGAGGATTGAGGATTGAGGATTGAGGATTGAGGATTGGGTATTGAAGATTGAGGATTGATGATTGAGGATTGAGGATTGAGGGTTGAGGATTGAGTATTGAGGATTGAGGATTGAAGCTTGAGGATTGAGGATTGAGGATTTAAGATTGAGTACTGAGGATTGAAGATTCAGAATTGAGGATTGAGGATTGAACATTGAGGACTGAGTGTTGAGTGTTAAGTGATGAGAATTGATGTTTGTCGATAGAGATTTGAAGATTGCCGATTGAGCATTGAGTATTGAAAACTGTGAATTGGGGATATTCTATTGAGGATTGAGTATTGTCACCTGATTGTTCAGGACTGAGGGCTGGAGATTGAGGATTCAGGATTGAGGATTCAGAATTGAGGTTTGAGGACTGAGGATTGTTTATTGAGTATTGAGGATTGAAGATTGAGGATTGAGGATTGAGGATTGAGGATTGAGGATTGAGGATTGAGGATTGAAGATTGAGGATTGGGGATTGAGGATTGACGATTGAGGATTGAGTATTGAGGATTGAGAATTGAGGATTGAGGATTGAAGATTGAGTATTGAGGATTGATGGTTGAGGATTGAGGATTGAGAATTGAAGATTGAGGACTTAGTGTTGAGGGTTGAGTGATGGGAATTGATCTTTGTGGATTGAGATTTGAAGATTGAAGAATGGGGATCGAGTATTGAAAACTGTGAATTGAGGATATTCTATTGATGATTGAGGATTGACAATTGATTGTTGAGGACTGAGGGCTGAAGATTGAGGATTCATGATTAAGGATTCGGGATTGAGGTTTGGGGACTGAGGATTGAGGGTTGAGGATTGAGGATTGAGGATTGACGCTTGAGGATTGATGGTTGAGGATGGAGGATTGATGATTGAAGACGAGGGCTGAGGGCTGAGGATTGAGGTTTAAGGGCTCAGGACTGAGGATTGGGGATTGAGAATTGAGGATTGAGGATTGAGGATTGAAGATTGAGGACTGGGTATTGAGGATTGAAGGATGAGGATTGAGGATTGAGGATTGAGGATTGAGGATTGAAGATTGAATATTGAGGTTTGAAGACTGACGATTGAGGTTTGAGGATTGAGGATTGAAGATTGAGTATTGAGGATTGAAGATTGAGGATTGAGGATTGAGTATTGAGGATTGAGGATTGAAGATTGAGGATTGGGGACTGAGTGTTGAGGGTTGAGTGATGAGAATTGATGTTTATGGATAGAGATTTGAAGATTGCAGATTGAGTATTGCGTATGGAAAGCTCTGAACTGAGGATATTCTAGTGAGGATTGAGGATTGACAACTGATTGTTGAGGACTGAGGGCTGAAGATTGAGGATTCAGGATTGAGGATTCAGGATTGTGGTTTGAGGACTGAGGATTGAGGATTGAGGATTGAGGATTGAGGATTGAAGATGGAGGATTGGGTATCGAGGATTGAACATTGAGGATTGAGGATTGAGGATTGAGGATTGAGGATTGAATATTGAAGATTGAATATTGATGATTGAAGGTTGAGGATTGAGGATTGAGGGTTGCGGATTGAGGACGAGGACTGAGGGTTGAGTATTGATGTTTGAGGTCTGAGGATTGAGGATTGAGGATTGATGATTGAGGATTGAGGATTGAGGATTCAGGATTGAGGATTCAGGATTGTGGTTTGAGGACTGAGGATTGAGGATTGAGGATTGAGGATTGAGGATTGAGGATTGAGGATTGAGTATTGAGGATTGAGGATTGAAGATTGAGGATTGGTTATTGAGGATTGAAGAATGAGTACTGAGGGTTGAGGATTGAGGATTGAGGATTGAAGATTGAGTATTGAGGATTGAAGATTGCGGATTGAGGACTGAGGATTGAGGATTGAGGATTGAGGATTGCGAGTTGAGGATTGAAGATTGAGGATTGAGGACTGAGGATTAAAGATTGAGTATTGAGGATTGAAGATTGATGATTGATGATTGAAGATTGAGGATTGAGTATTGAAGATTGAGGATTGAGGATTGAGGATTGAAGATTGATGATTGATGATTGAGGATTGAGTATTGAGGATTGAGGATTGAGTATTGAGGATTGAGGATTGAAGATTGAGGATTGGGTATTGAGGATTTAAGAATGAGAATTGAGGATTGAGGATTGAGGATTGAGTATTGAATATTGAGGATTGATGATTGAGGATTGAGGATTGAGGATTGAAGATTGAGGATTGAGGATTGAGGATTAAAGATTTAGTATTGAGGATTGAAGATTGAGAATTGAGGATTGAGGATTGAACATTGTGGACTGAGTGTTGAGGGTTGAGTGATGTGAATTGATGTTTGTGGATAGTGATTTGAAGATTGCAGATTGATTATTGAGTATTGAAAACTGTGAATTGAGGATATTCTATTGATGATTGAGGATTGACAATTGATTGTTGAGGACTGAGGGCTGAAGATTGAGGATTCATGATTAAGGATTCGGGATTGAGGTTTGAGGACTGAGGATTGAGGGTTGAGGATTGAGGATTGAGGATTGACGCTTGAGGATTGATGGTTGAGGATGGAGGATTGATGATTGAAGACGAGGGCTGAGGGCTGAGGATTGAGGTTTAAGGGCTCAGGACTGAGGATTGGGGATTGAGAATTGAGGATTGAGGATTGAGGATTGAAGATTGAGGACTGGGTATTGAGGATTGAAGGATGAGGATTGAGGATTGAGGATTGAGGATTGAGGATTGAAGATTGAATATTGAGGTTTGAAGACTGACGATTGAGGTTTGAGGATTGAGGATTGAAGATTGAGTATTGAGGATTGAAGATTGAGGATTGAGGATTGAGTATTGAGGATTGAGGATTGAAGATTGAGGATTGGGGACTGAGTGTTGAGGGTTGAGTGATGAGAATTGATGTTTATGGATAGAGATTTGAAGATTGCAGATTGAGTATTGCGTATGGAAAGCTCTGAACTGAGGATATTCTAGTGAGGATTGAGGATTGACAACTGATTGTTGAGGACTGAGGGCTGAAGATTGAGGATTCAGGATTGAGGATTCAGGATTGTGGTTTGAGGACTGAGGATTGAGGATTGAGGATTGAGGATTGAGGATTGAAGATGGAGGATTGGGTATCGAGGATTGAACATTGAGGATTGAGGATTGAGGATTGAGGATTGAGGATTGAATATTGAAGATTGAATATTGATGATTGAAGGTTGAGGATTGAGGATTGAGGGTTGCGGATTGAGGACGAGGACTGAGGGTTGAGTATTGATGTTTGAGGTCTGAGGATTGAGGATTGAGGATTGATGATTGAGGATTGAGGATTGAGGATTCAGGATTGAGGATTCAGGATTGTGGTTTGAGGACTGAGGATTGAGGATTGAGGATTGAGGATTGAGGATTGAGGATTGAGGATTGAGTATTGAGGATTGAGGATTGAAGATTGAGGATTGGTTATTGAGGATTGAAGAATGAGGACTGAGGGTTGAGGATTGAGGATTGAGGATTGAAGATTGAGTATTGAGGATTGAAGATTGCGGATTGAGGACTGAGGATTGAGGATTGAGGATTGAGGATTGCGAGTTGAGGATTGAAGATTGAGGATTGAGGACTGAGGATTAAAGATTGAGTATTGAGGATTGAAGATTGAGGATTGATGATTGAGGATTGAGGATTGAGTATTGAAGATTGAGGATTGAGGATTGAGGATTGAAGATTGATGATTGATGATTGATGATTGAGGATTGAGGATTGAGGATTGAGGATTGAGTATTGAGGATTGAGGATTGAAGATTGAGGATTGGGTATTGAGGATTTAAGAATGAGAATTGAGGATTGAGGATTGAGGATTGAGTATTGAATATTGAGGATTGATGATTGAGGATTGAGGATTGAGGATTGAAGATTGAGGATTGAGGATTGAGGATTAAAGATTTAGTATTGAGGATTGAAGATTGAGAATTGAGGATTGAGGATTGAACATTGTGGACTGAGTGTTGAGGGTTGAGTGATGTGAATTGATGTTTGTGGATAGTGATTTGAAGATTGCAGATTGATTATTGAGTATTGAAAACTGTGAATTGAGGATATTCTATTGAGGATTGAGGATTGTCACCTGATCGTTGAGGACTGAGGGCTGAAGATTGAGGATTCAGGATTGAGAATTCAGGATTGAGGTTTGAGGACTGGAGATTGAGGATTGAGGAGTGAGGATTGAGGATTGAGGATTGAGGATTGAAGATTGAGGATTGGGGACTGAGTGTTGTGGGTTGAGTGATGAGAATTGATGTTTATGGATAGAGATTTGAAGATTGCAGATTGAGTATTACGTATGGAAAGCTCTGAACTGAGGATATTCTAGTGAGGATTGAGGATTGACAACTGATTGTTGAGGACTGAGGGCTGAAGATTGAGGATTCAGGATTGAGGATTCAGGATTGTGGTTTGAGGACTGAGGATTGAGGATTGAGGATTGAGGATTGAGGATTGAAAATTAAGGATTGGGTATCGAGGATTGAACATTGAGGATTCAGGATTGAGGATTGAGGATTGAGGGTTGCGGATTGAGGACGAGGACTGAGGGTTGAGTATTAATGTTTGAGGTCTGAGGATTGAGGAATGAGGATTGAGAATTGAGGATTGAGGAATGAGGATTGAAGATTGAGGATTGGTTATTGAGGATTGAAGAATGAGGACTGAGTGTTGAGGATTGAGGATTGAGGATTGAAGATTGAGTATTGAGGACTGAAGATTGCGGATTGAGGACTGAGGACTGAGGATTGAGTATTGAGGATTGCGGGTTGAGGATTGAAGATTGAACATTGAGGATTGAGGACTGAGGATTAAAGATTGAGTATTGAGGATTGAAGATTGAGGATTGATGATTGAGCATTGAGGATTGAGTATTGAGGATTGAGGATTGAGGATTGAGTATTGAAGATTGAGGATTGATGATTGAGGATTGAGGACTGAGGATTGAGGATTGAGGATTGAGGATTGCGGGTTGAGGATTGAAGATTGAAGATTGAGGATTGAGGACTGAGGATTAAAGATTGAGTATTGAGGATTGAAGATTGAGGATTGATGATTGAGCATTGAGGATTGAGTATTGAGGATTGAGGATTGAGGATTGAGTATTGAAGATTGAGGATTGATGATTGAGGATTGCGGATTGAGGATTGAGAATTGAGGACTGAGGGACAAGGATTGAAGATTGAAGATTGGTTATTGAGGATTGAAGAATGAGGACTGACGGTTGAGGATTGAGGATTGAAGATTGAGTATTGAGGATTGAAGATTGCGGATTGAGGACTGGGGATTGAGGATTGAGGATTGAGGATTGCGAGTTGAGGACTGAAGATTGAGGATTGAGGTCTGAGGATTAAAGATTGAGTATTGAGGATTGAAGATTGAGGATTGATGTTTGAGGATTGAGGATTGAGTATTGAGGATTGAGGATTGAGGATTGAGTATTGAAGATTGATGATTGATGATTTAGGATTGAGGATTGAGGATTGAGGATTGAGTATTGAGGATTGAGGATTGAAGATTGAGGATTGGGTATTGAGGATTTAAGAATGAGGATTGAGCATTGAGGATTGAGGATTGAGTATTGAGTATTGAGGATTGATGATTGAGGATTGAGGATTGAGGATTGAAGATTGAGGATTGAGGATTGAGGATTAAAGATTGAGTATTGAGGATTGAAGATTGAGAATTGAGGATTGAGGATTGAACATTGTGGACTGAGTGTTGAGGGTTGAGTGATGAGAATTGATGTTTGTGGATAGTGATTTGAAGATTGCAGATTGAGTATTGAGTATTGAAAACTGTGAATTGAGGATATTCTATTGAGGATTGAGGATTGTCACCTGATCGTTGAGGACTGAGGGCTGAAGATTGAGGATTCAGGATTGAGGATTCAGGATTGAGGTTTGAGGACTGAGGATTGAGGATTGAGGAGTGAGGATTGAGGATTGAGGATTGAGGATTGAAGATTGAGGATTGGGGACTGAGTGTTGAGGGTTGAGTGATGAGAATTGATGTTTATGGATAGAGATTTGAAGATTGCAAGATTGAGGATTACGTATGGAAATCTCTGAACTGAGGATATTCTAGTGAGGATTGAGGATTGACAACTGATTGTTGAGGACTGAGGGCTGAAGATTGAGGATTCAGGATTGAGGATTCAGGATTGTGGTTTGAGGACTGAGGATTGAGGATTGAGGATTGAGGATTGAGGATTCAAGATTGAGGATTGGGTATCGAGGATTGAACATTGAGGATTGAGGATTGAGGATTGAGGATTGAGGATTGAGTATTGAAGATTGAATATTGATGATTGAAGATTGAGGATTGAGGATTGAGGGTTGCGGATTGAGGACGAGGACTGAGGGTTGAGTATTGATGTTTGAGGTCTGAGGATTGAGGACTGAGGATTGAGAATTGAGGATTGAGGAATGAGGATTGAAGATTGAGGATTGGTTATTGAGGATTGAGGAATGAGGACTGAGTTTTGAGGATTGAGGATTGAGGATTGAAGATTGAGTATTGAGGACTGAAGATTGCGGATTGAGGACTGAGGATTGAGGATTGAGGATTGAGGATTGCGGGTTGAGGATTGAAGATTGAAGATTGAGGATTGAGGACTGAGGATTAAAGATTGAGTATTGAGGATTGAAGATTGAGGATTGATGATTGAGCATTGAGGATTGAGTATTGAGGATTGAGGATTGAGGATTGAGTATTGAAGATTGAGGATTGATGATTGAGGATTGAGGATTGAGGATTGAGAATTGAGGATTGAGGAATGAGGATTGAAGATTGAGGATTGGTTATTGAGGATTGAAGAATGAGGACTGAGGGTTGAGGATTGAGGATTGAGGATTGAAGATTGAGTATTGAGGATTGAAGATTGCGGATTGAGGACTGAGGATTGAGGATTGAGGATTGAGGATTGCGAGTTGAGGATTGAAGATTGAAGATTGAGGATTGAGGACTGAGGATTAAAGATTGAGTATTGAGGATTGAAGATTGAGGATTGATGATTGAGGATTGAGGATTGAGTATTGAGGATTGTGGATTGAGGATTGAGTATTGAAGATTGATGATTGATGATTGAGGATTGAGGATTGAGGATTGAGGATTGAGTATTGAGGATTGAGGATTGAAGATTGAGGATTGGGTATTGAGGATTTAAGAATGAGGATTGAGGATTGAGGATTGAGGATTAAGTATTGAAGATTGAGGATTGATGATTGTGGATTGAGGATTGAGGATTGAGGATTGAGGATTGAGGATTGAGGATTGAGGATTGAGGATTGAGGATTGAGGATTGAGGATTGAAGATTGAGGATTGAGGATTGAGGATTAAAGATTGAGTACTGAGTATTGAAGATTGAGGATTGGTGATTGAGGATTGAGGATTGAGGATTGAGGATTGAGGATTGAGGGTTGAGGATTGCGGATTGAGAATTGAGGATTGAGAATTGAGGATTGAAGGTTGAGGATTGGGTATTGAGGATTGAGGATTGAGGATTTAAGGTTGAGTATTGAGGATTGAAGATTGAGAATTGAGGATTGAGGATTGAGGATTGAGGATTGAGGATTGAGAATTGAGGATCGAAGGATGAGGATTGAGGATTGAGGATTGAGGATTGAGGATTGAAGATTGAATATTGAGGTTTGAGGACTGACGATTGGGGGTTGAGCATTGAGGATTGAGGATTGAGGATTGAGGTTTGAGTGTTGAGGATTGAGGATTGAGAATTGAGGATTGAGGATTGAGGATTGAAGATTGAGTATTGGGTATTGAGTATTGAAGATTGAGGATTTAAGATTGAGTATTGAGGATTGAAGATTGAGAATTGAGGATTGAGGATTGAACATTGAGGACTGAGTGTTGAGTGTTAAGTGATGAGAATTGATGTTTGTGGATAGAGATTTGAAGATTGCAGATTGAACATTGAGTATTGAAAACTGTGAATTGGGGATATTCTATTGAGGATTGAGTATTGTCACCTCATTGTTCAGGACTGAGGGCTGGAGATTGAGGATTCAGGATTGAGGATTCAGAATTGAGGTTCGAGGACTGAGGATTGAGGATTGAGGATTGAGAATTGAGGATTGAGGATTGAGGATTTAAGATTGAGCATTGAGGATTGAATATTGAGAATTGAGAATTGAGGACTTGACATTGAGGACTGAGTGTTGAGTGTTGAGTGATGAGAATTGATGTTTGTGGTTAGAGATTTGAAGATTGCAGATTGAGTATTGAGTATTGAAAACTGTGAATTGAGGATATTCTATTGAGGATTGAGGACTGTCACCTGATTGTTCAGGACTGAGGGCTGGAGATTGAGGATTCAGGATCGAGGATTCAGAATTGAGGCTTGAGGACTGAGGATTGAGGTTTGAGGATTGAGGATTGAAGATTGAGTATTGAGGATTGAGGGTTGAGGATTGAGTATTGAAGATAGAGGATTGGGGACTGAGTGTTGAGGGTTGAGTGATGAGAATTGATGTTTGTGGATAGAGATTTGAAGATTGCAGATTGAGTATTGCGTATGGAAAGCTCTGAACTGAGGATATTCTATTGAGGATTGAGGATTGACAACTGATTGTTGAGGACTGAGGGCTGAAAGTTGAGGATTCAGGATTGAGGGTTCAGAATTGTGGTTTGAGGACTGAGGATTGAGGATTGATGATTGAGGATTGAGGATTGAAGATTGAGGATTGGGTATCGAGGATTGAACATTGAGGATTGAGGATTGAGGATTGAGGATTGAGGATTGAGTATTGAAGATTGAATATTGATGATTGAAGATTGAGGATTGAGGATTGAGGGTTGCGGATTGAGGACGACGACAGAGGGTTGAGTATTGATCTTTGAGGTCTGAGGATTGAGGATTGAGGATTGAGAATTGAGGATTGAGGAATGAGGATTGAAGATTGAGGGTTGGGTATTGAGGATTGAAGAATGAGGATTGAGGATTGAGGATTGAGGATTGAGGATTGACGATTGAGTATTGAGGTTTGAAGACTGACGATTGAGGGTGGAGGATTGAGGCTTGAGGATTGAGGATTGAGGATTCATGATTGAGTATTGAGGATTGAGGATGGAGGATTGAGGATTGGTTATTGAGGATTGAAGAATGAGGACTGAGGGTTGAGGATTGAGGATTGAGGATTGAGAATTGAGGATTGACGATTGAGGATTGAAGACTGTCGATTGGGTATTGAGGATTGAAGATTGAGGATTGAGGATTGAGGATTGAGGATTGAAGATTGAAGACTGAGGATTGAGGACTGAGGATTAAAGATTGAGTATTGAGGATTGAAGATTGAGGGTTGACGATTGAGGATTGAGGATTGAGTATTGAGGATTGAGGATTGAGGATTGAGGATTGAAGATTGAGGATTGGGTATTGCTGATTGCACATTGAGGAATGAGGATTGAGGATTGAGCATTGTGGATTGAGGACGAGGACTGAGGGTTGAGTATTGATGTTTGAGGTCTGAGGATTGAGGATTGAGGGTTGAGGATTGAGGATTGAGGATTGAGGATTGAAGATTGAGGTTTGGGTATTGAGGGTTGAAGAATGAGGATTGAGGATTGAGGATTGTGGATCGAATGTTGAGTTTTGAGGATTGAAGATTGAGGATTGAGGATTGAGGATTGAGGATTGAGGACTGAGGATTGAGGATTGAGGATTGAGGATTGAGGATTGAAGGTTGAGGATTGAGGATTGAGGATTAAAGATTGAGTATTGAGGATTGAAGATTGAGGATTGATGATTGAGGATTGAGGATTGAGGATTGAGGATTGAGGGTTGAGTATTGAGTATTGAAGATTGAGGATTGATGATTGAGAATTGAGGACTGAGGGATGAGGAATGAGTATTGAGGATTGAGGATTGACGGTTGAGGATTGAGGGTTGAGGATGGAGGATTGAAGAGAGAGGACTGAGTGTTGAGGATAGAGCGTTGAGAATCGATGTTTCAGGATTGAGATTTGATTATTGAAAATTGTGGATTGCGTATTGGACCATGAGAGCTCAGGATAATCTATTGAGTATTGAGAATTGAGGATTGATGGTTGAGTGTTGAGGATTGGTGGTTGAGGGTTTTGTTTTGATTATTGAAGATTGAGGATTGAGGATTGAAAATTGAAGATTGGGGACTGAGTGTTGAGGGCTGAGTGATGAGAATTGGTTTTTGTGGATAGAGATTCAAAGATTGCAGATTGAGTATTGAGTATTGAAATCTGTGAATTGAGGATATTCTATTGAGGATTGAGCATTGTCACCTGATTGTTCAAGACTGAGCGCTGGAGATTGAGGATTCAGGATTGCGGATTCAGAATTGAGGTTCGAGGACTGAGGATTGAGGATTGAGGATTGAGAATTGAGGATTGAGGATTGAGGATTTAAGATTGAGCATTGAGGATTGAATATTGAGAATTGAGAATTGAGGACTTGACATTGAGGACTGAGTGTTGAGTGTTGAGTGATGAGAATTGATGTTTGTGGTTAGAGATTTGAAGATTGCAGATTGAGTATTGAGTATTGAAAACTGTGAATTGAGGATATTCTATTGAGGATTGAGGACTGTCACCTGATTGTTCAGGACTGAGGGCTGGAGATTGAGGATTCAGGATCGAGGATTCAGAATTGAGGTTTGAGGACTGAGGATTGAGGTTTGAGGATTGAAGATTGAGTATTGAGGATTGAAGATTGAGGATTGAGGATTGAGTATTGAGGATTGAGGATTGAAGATTGAGGATTTGGGACTGAGTGTTGAGTGTTGAGTGATGAGAATTGATGTTTATGGATAGAGATTTGAAGATTGCAGATTGAGTATTGCGTATGGAAAGCTCTGAACTGAGGATATTCTAGTGAGGATTGAGGATTGACAACTTATTGTTGAGGACTGAGGGCTGAAGATTGAGGATTCAGGATTGAGGATTCAGGATTGTGGTTTGAGGACTGAGGATTGAGGATTGAGGATTGAGGATTGAGGATTGAAGATTGAGGATTGGGTATCGAGGATTGAACATTGAGGATTGAGGATTGAGGATTGAGGATTGAGGATTGAGGATTGAATATTGAAGATTGAATATTGATGATTGAAGATTGAGGATTGAGGATTGGTGGTTGCGGATTGAGGACGAGGACTGAGGGTTGAGTATTGATGTTTGAGGTCTGAGGATTGAGGATTGAGGATTGAGAATTGAGGATTGAGGAATGAGGATTGAATATTGAGGATTGGTTATTGAGGATTGAAGAATGAGGACTGAGGATTGGGTATTGAGTATTCAGGATTGAAGATTGAGGATTGAGGATTGAAGATTGCGGATTGAGGACTGAGGATTGAGGATTGGGGATTGAGGATTGCGGGTTGAGGATTGAAGATTGAAGATTGAGGATTGAGGACTGAGGATTAAAGATTGAGTATTGAGGATTGAAGATTGAGGATTGATGATTGAGCATTGAGGATTGAGTATTGAGGATTGAGGATTGAGGATTGAGTATTGAAGATTGAGGATTGATGATTGAGGATTGAGGATTGAGGATTGAGGATTGAGGATTGACGAATGAGGATTGAAGATTGAGGATTGGTTATTGAGGATTGAAGAATGAGGACTGAGGGTTGAGGATTGAGGATTGAGGATTGAAGATATAGTATTGAGGATTGAAGATTGCGGATTGAGGACTGAGGATTGAGGATGAGGATTGAGGATTGAGGATAGCGAGTTGAGGATTGACGATTGAAGAATGAGGATTGAGGACTGAGGATTAAAGATTGAGTATTGAGGATTGAAGATTGAGGATTGATGATTGAGGATTGAGGATTGAGTATTGAGGATTGAGGATTGAGGATTGAGTATTGAAGATTGATGATTGATGATTGAGGATTGAGGATTGAGGATTGAGGATTGAGTATTGAGGATTGAGGATTGAAGATTGAAGATTGGGTATTGAGGATTTAAGAATGAGGATTGAGGATTGAGGATTGAGGATTGAGTACTGAAGACTGAGGATTGATGATTGAGGACTGAGGATTGAAGATTGAGGATTGAGGATTGAGGAGTAAAGATTGAGCATTGAGGATTGAAGATTGAGAATTGAAGATTGAGGATTGAACATTGAGGACTGAGTGTTGAGGTTTGAGTGATGAGAATTGATGTTTGTGGATAGTGATTTGAAGATTGCAGATTGAGTATTGCGTATGGAAAGCTCTCAACTGAGGATATTCTAGTGAGGATTGAGGATTGACAACTTATTGTTGAGGACTGAGGGCTGAAGATTGAGGATTCAGGTTTGAGGATTCAGGATTGTGGTTTGAGGACTGAGGATTGAGGATTGAGGATTGAGGAGTGAGGATTGAGGATTGAGGATTGAGGATTGAAGATTGAGGATTGGGGACTGAGTGTTGAGGGTTGAGTGATGAGAATTGATGTTTATGGATAGAGATTTGAAGATTGCAAGATTGAGTATTACGTATGGAAAGCTCTGAACTGAGGATGTTCTAGTGAGGATTGAGGATTGACAACTGATTGTTGGGGACTGAGGGCTGAAGATTGAGGATTCAGGATTGAGGATTCAGGATTGTGGTTTGAGGACTGAGGATTGAGGATTGAGGATTGAGGATTGAGGATTGAAGATTGAGGATTGGGTATCGAGGATTGAACATTGAGGATTGAGGATTGAGGATTGAGGATTGAGGATTGAGTATTGAAGATTGAATATTGATGATTGAAGATTGAGGATTGAGGATTGAGTGTTGCGGATTGAGGACGAGGACTGAGGGTTGAGTATTGATGTTTGAGGTCTGAGGATTGAGGACTGAGGATCGAGAATTGAGGATTGAGGAATGAGGATTGAAGATTGAGGATTGGTTATTGAGGATTGAGGAATGAGGACTGAGTTTTGAGGATTGAGGATTGAGGATTGAAGATTGAGTATTGAGGACTGAAGATTGCGGACTGAGGACTGAGGATTGAGGATTGAGGATTGAGGATTGCGGGTTGAGGATTGAAGATTGAAGATTGAGGATTGAGGACTGAGGATTAAAGATTGAGTATTGAGGATTGAAGATTGAGGATTGATGATTGAGCATTGAGGATTGAGTATTGAGGATTGAGGATTGAGGATTGAGTATTGAAGATTGAGGATTGATGATTGAGGATTGAGGATTGAGGATTGAGGATTGAGGATTGAGGAATGAGGATTGAAGATTGAGGATTGGTTATTGAGGATTGAAGAATGAGGACTGAGGGTTGAGGATTGAGGATTGAGGATTGAGGATTGAAGATTGAGTATTGAGGATTGAAGATTGCGGACTGAGGACTGAGGATTGAGGATTGAGGATTGAGGATTGCGAGTTGAGGATTGAAGATTGAAGATTGAGGATTGAGGACTGAGGATTAAAGATTGAGTATTGAGGATTGAAGATTGAGGATTGATGATTGAGGATTGAGCATTGAGTATTGAGGATTGAGGATTGAGGATTGAGTATTGAAGATTGATGATTGATGATTGAGGATTGAGGATTGAGGATTGAGGATTGAGTATTGAGGATTGAGGATTGAAGATTGAGGATTGGGTGTTGAGGATTTAAGAATGAGGATTGAGGATTGAGGATTGAGGATTAAGTATTGAAGATTGAGGATTGATGATTGTGGATTGAGGATTGAGGATTGAGGATTGAGGATTGAGGATTGAGGATTGAAGATTGAGGATTGGTGATTGAGGATTGAGGATTGAGGATTGAGGATTGAGGATTGAGGGTTGAGGATTGCGGATTGAGAATTGAGGATTGAGAATTGAGGATTGAAGGTTGAGGATTGGGTATTGAGGATTGAGGATTGAGGATTTAAGGTTGAGTATAGAGGATTGAAGATTGAGAATTGAGGATTGAGGATTGAGGATTGAGGATTGAGGATTGAGAATTGAGGATCGAAGGATGAGGATTGAGGATTGAGGATTGAGGATTGAGGATTGAAGATTGAATATTGAGGTTTGAGGACTGACGATTGGGGGTTGAGCATTGAGGATTGAGGATTGAGGATTGAGGTTTGAGTGTTGAGGATTGAGGATTGAGAATTGAGGATTGAGGATTGAGGATTGAAGATTGAGGATTGGGTATTGAGTATTGAAGATTGAGGATTTAAGATTGAGTATTGAGGATTGAAGATTGAGAATTGAGGATTGAGGATTGAACATTGAGGACTGAGTGTTGAGTGTTAAGTGATGAGAATTGATGTTTGTGGATAGAGATTTGAAGATTGCAGATTGAACATTGAGTATTGAAAACTGTGAATTGGGGATATTCTATTGAGGATTGAGTATTGTCACCTCATTGTTCAGGACTGAGGGCTGGAGATTGAGGATTCAGGATTGAGGATTCAGAATTGAGGTTCGAGGACTGAGGATTGAGGATTGAGGATTGAGAATTGAGGATTGAGGATTGAGGATTTAAGATTGAGCATTGAGTATTGAATATTGAGAATTGAGAATTGAGGACTTGACATTGAGGACTGAGTGTTGAGTGTTGAGTGATGAGAATTGATGTTTGTGGTTAGAGATTTGACGATTGCAGATTGAGTATTGAGTATTGAAAACTGTGAATTGAGGATATTCTATTGAGGATTGAGGACTGTCACCTGATTGTTCAGGACTGAGGGCTGGAGATTGAGGATTCAGGATCGAGGATTCAGAATTGAGGTTTGAGGACTGAGGATTGAGGTTTGAGGATTGAGGATTGAAGATTGAGTATTGAGGATTGAGGGTTGAGGATTGAGTATTGAAGATTGAGGATTGGGGACTGAGTGTTGAGGGTTGAGTGATGAGAATTGATGTTTGTGGATAGAGATTTGAAGATTGCAGATTGTGTATTGCGTATGGAAAGCTCTGAACTGAGGATATTCTATTGAGGATTGAGGATTGACAACTGATTGTTGAGGACTGAGGGCTGAAAGTTGAGGATTCAGGATTGAGGGTTCAGAATTGTGGTTTGAGGACTGAGGATTGAGGATTGAGGATTGAGGATTGAGGATTGAAGATTGAGGATTGGGTATCGAGGATTGAACATTGAGGATTGAGGATTGAGGATTGAGGATTGAGGATTGAGTATTGAAGATTGAATATTGATGATTGAAGATTGAGGATTGAGGATTGAGGGTTGCGGATTGAGGACGAGGACAGAGGGTTGAGTATTGATGTTTGAGGTCTGAGGATTGAGGATTGAGGATTGAGAATTGAGGATTGAGGAATGAGGATTGAAGATTGAGGATTGGTTATTGAGGATTGAAGAATGAGGATTGAGGATTGAGGATTGAGGATTGAGGATTGAAGATTGAGTATTGAGGTTTGAAGACTGACGATTGAGGGTGGAGGATTGAGGCTTGAGGATTGAGGATTGAGGATTCATGATTGAGTATTGAGGATTGAGGATGGAGGATTGAGGATTGGTTATTGAGGATTGAAGAATGAGGACTGAGGGTTGAGGATTGAGGATTGAGGATTGAGAATTGAGGATTGACGATTGAGGATTGAAGACTGTCGATTGGGTATTGAGGATTGAAGATTGAGGATTGAGGATTGAGGATTGAGGATTGAAGATTGAAGACTGAGGATTGAGGACTGAGGATTAAAGATTGAGTATTGAGGATTGAAGATTGAGGGTTGATGATTGAGGATTGAGGATTGAGTATTGAGGATTGAGGATTGAGGATTGACGATTGAAGATTGAGGATTGGGTATTGCTGATTGCACATTGAGGAATGAGGATTGAGGATTGAGCGTTGTGGATTGAGGACGAGGACTGAGGGTTGAGTATTGATGTTTGAGGTCTGAGGATTGAGGATTGAGGGTTGAGGATTGAGGATTGAGGATTGAGGATTGAAGATTGAGGTTTGGGTATTGAGGGTTGAAGAATGAGAATTGAGGATTGAGGATTGTGGATCGAATGTTGAGTTTTGAGGATTGAAGATTGAGGATTGAGGATTGAGGATTGAGGATTGAGGACTGAGGATTGAGGATTGAGGATTGAGGATTGAGGATTGAAGGCTGAGGATTGAGGATTGAGGATTAAAGATTGAGTATTGAGGATTGAAGATTGAGGATTGATGATTGAGGATTGAGGATTGAGGATTGAGGATTGAGGGTTGAGGATTGAGTATTGAAGATTGAGGATTGATGATTGAGAATTGAGGACTGAGGGATGAGGAATGAGTATTGAGGATTGAGGATTGACGGTTGAGGATTGAGGGTTGAGGATGGAGGATTGAAGAGAGAGGACTGAGTGTTGAGGATAGAGCGTTGAGAATCGATGTTTCAGGATTGAGATTTGATTATTGAAAATTGTGGATTGCGTATTGGACCATGAGAGCTCAGGATAATCTATTGAGTATTGAGAATTGAGGATTGATGGTTGAGTGTTGAGGATTGGTGGTTGAGGGTTTTGTTTTGATTATTGAAGATTGAGGATTGAGGATTGAAAATTGAAGATTGGGGACTGAGTGTTGAGGGCTGAGTGATGAGAATTGGTTTTTGTGGATAGAGATTCAAAGATTGCAGATTGAGTATTGAGTATTGAAATCTGTGAATTGAGGATATTCTATTGAGGATTGAGCATTGTCACCTGATTGTTCAAGACTGAGCGCTGGAGATTGAGGATTCAGGATTGCGGATTCAGAATTGAGGTTCGAGGACTGAGGATTGAGGATTGAGGATTGAGAATTGAGGATTGAGGATTGAGGATTTAAGATTGAGCATTGAGGATTGAATATTGAGAATTGAGAATTGAGGACTTGACATTGAGGACTGAGTGTTGAGTGTTGAGTGATGAGAATTGATGTTTGTGGTTAGAGATTTGAAGATTGCAGATTGAGTATTGAGTATTGAAAACTGTGAATTGAGGATATTCTATTGAGGATTGAGGACTGTCACCTGATTGTTCAGGACTGAGGGCTGGAGATTGAGGATTCAGGATCGAGGATTCAGAATTGAGGTTTGAGGACTGAGGATTGAGGTTTGAGGATTGAAGATTGAGTATTGAGGATTGAAGATTGAGGATTGAGGATTGAGTATTGAGGATTGAGGATTGAAGATTGAGGATTTGGGACTGAGTGTTGAGTGTTGAGTGATGAGAGTTGATGTTTATGGATAGAGATTTGAAGATTGCAGATTGAGTATTGCGTATGGAAAGCTCTGAACTGAGGATATTCTAGTGAGGATTGAGGATTGACAACTTATTGTTGAGGACTGAGGGCTGAAGATTGAGGATTCAGGATTGAGGATTCAGGATTGTGGTTTGAGGACTGAGGATTGAGGATTGAGGATTGAGGATTGAGGATTGAAGATTGAGGATTGGGTATCGAGGATTGAACATTGAGGATTGAGGATTGAGGATTGAGGATTGAGGATTGAGGATTGAATATTGAAGATTGAATATTGATGATTGAAGATTGAGGATTGAGGATTGGTGGTTGCGGATTGAGGACGAGGACTGAGGGTTGAGTATTGATGTTTGAGGTCTGAGGATTGAGGATTGAGGATTGAGAATTGAGGATTGAGGAATGAGGATTGAATATTGAGGATTGGTTATTGAGGATTGAAGAATGAGGACTGAGGATTGGGTATTGAGTATTCAGGATTGAAGATTGAGGATTGAGGATTGAAGATTGCGGATTGAGGACTGAGGATTGAGGATTGGGGATTGAGGATTGCGGGTTGAGGATTGAAGATTGAAGATTGAGGATTGAGGACTGAGGATTAACGATTGAGTATTGAGGATTGAAGATTGAGGATTGATGATTGAGCATTGAGGATTGAGTATTGAGGATTGAGGATTGAGGATTGAGTATTGAAGATTGAGGATTGATGATTGAGGATTGAGGATTGAGGATTGAGGATTGAGGATTGACGAATGAGGATTGAAGATTGAGGATTGGTTATTGAGGATTGAAGAATGAGGACTGAGGGTTGAGGATTGAGGATTGAGGATTGAAGATATAGTATTGAGGATTGAAGATTGCGGATTGAGGACTGAGGATTGAGGATTGAGGATTGAGGATAGCGAGTTGAGGATTGACGATTGAAGAATGAGGATTGAGGACTGAGGATTAAAGATTGAGTATTGAGGATTGAAGATTGAGGATTGATGATTGAGGATTGAGGATTGAGTATTGAGGATTGAGGATTGAGGATTGAGTATTGAAGATTGATGATTGATGATTGAGGATTGAGGATTGAGGATTGAGGATTGAGTATTGAGGATTGAGGATTGAAGATTGAAGATTGGGTATTGAGGATTTAAGAATGAGGATTGAGGATTGAGGATTGAGGATTGAGTACTGAAGACTGAGGATTGATGATTGAGGATTGAGGATTGAAGATTGAGGATTGAGGATTGAGGAGTAAAGATTGAGCATTGAGGATTGAAGATTGAGAATTGAAGATTGAGGATTGAACATTGAGGACTGAGTGTTGAGGTTTGAGTGATGAGAATTGATGTTTGTGGATAGTGATTTGAAGATTGCAGATTGAGTATTGCGTATGGAAAGCTCTCAACTGAGGATATTCTAGTGAGGATTGAGGATTGACAACTTATTCTTGAGGACTGAGGGCTGAAGATTGAGGATTCAGGTTTGAGGATTCAGGATTGTGGTTTGAGGACTGAGGATTGAGGATTGAGGATTGAGGAGTGAGGATTGAGGATTGAGGATTGAGGATTGAAGATTGAGGATTGGGGACTGAGTGTTGAGGGTTGAGTGATGAGAATTGATGTTTATGGATAGAGATTTGAAGATTGCAAGATTGAGTATTACGTATGGAAAGCTCTGAACTGAGGATGTTCTAGTGAGGATTGAGGATTGACAACTGATTGTTGGGGACTGAGGGCTGAAGATTGAGGATTCAGGATTGAGGATTCAGGATTGTGGTTTGAGGACTGAGGATTGAGGATTGAGGATTGAGGATTGAGGATTGAAGATTGAGGATTGGGTATCGAGGATTGAACATTGAGGATTGAGGATTGAGGATTGAGGATTGAGGATTGAGTATTGAAGATTGAATATTGATGATTGAAGATTGAGGATTGAGGATTGAGTGTTGCGGATTGAGGACGAGGACTGAGGGTTGAGTATTGATGTTTGAGGTCTGAGGATTGAGGACTGAGGATCGAGAATTGAGGATTGAGGAATGAGGATTGAAGATTGAGGATTGGTTATTGAGGATTGAGGAATGAGGACTGAGTTTTGAGGATTGAGGATTGAGGATTGAAGATTGAGTATTGAGGACTGAAGATTGCGGACTGAGGACTGAGGATTGAGGATTGAGGATTGAGGATTGCGGGTTGAGGATTGAAGATTGAAGATTGAGGATTGAGGACTGAGGATTAAAGATTGAGTATTGAGGATTGAAGATTGAGGATTGATGATTGAGCATTGAGGATTGAGTATTGAGGATTGAGGATTGAGGATTGAGTATTGAAGATTGAGGATTGATGATTGAGGATTGAGGATTGAGGATTGAGGATTGAGGATTGAGGAATGAGGATTGAAGATTGAGGATTGGTTATTGAGGATTGAAGAATGAGGACTGAGGGTTGAGGATTGAGGATTGAGGATTGAGGATTGAAGATTGAGTATTGAGGATTGAAGATTGCGGACTGAGGACTGAGGATTGAGGATTGAGGATTGAGGATTGCGAGTTGAGGATTGAAGATTGAAGATTGAGGATTGAGGACTGAGGATTAAAGATTGAGTATTGAGGATTGAAGATTGAGGATTGATGATTGAGGATTGAGGATTGAGTATTGAGGATTGAGGATTGAGGATTGAGTATTGAAGATTGATGATTGATGATTGAGGATTGAGGATTGAGGATTGAGGATTGAGTATTGAGGATTGAGGATTGAAGATTGAGGATTGGGTGTTGAGGATTTAAGAATGAGGATTGAGGATTGAGGATTGAGGATTAAGTATTGAAGATTGAGGATTGATGATTGTGGATTGAGGATTGAGGATTGAGGATTGAGGATTGAGGATTGAGGATTGAAGATTGAGGATTGGTGATTGAGGATTGAGGATTGAGGATTGAGGATTGAGGATTGAGGGTTGAGGATTGCGGATTGAGAATTGAGGATTGAGAATTGAGGATTGAAGGTTGAGGATTGGGTATTGAGGATTGAGGATTGAGGATTTAAGGTTGAGTATAGAGGATTGAAGATTGAGAATTGAGGATTGAGGATTGAGGATTGAGGATTGAGGATTGAGAATTGAGGATCGAAGGATGAGGATTGAGGATTGAGGATTGAGGATTGAGGATTGAAGATTGAATATTGAGGTTTGAGGACTGACGATTGGGGGTTGAGCATTGAGGATTGAGGATTGAGGATTGAGGTTTGAGTGTTGAGGATTGAGGATTGAGAATTGAGGATTGAGGATTGAGGATTGAAGATTGAGGATTGGGTATTGAGTATTGAAGATTGAGGATTTAAGATTGAGTATTGAGGATTGAAGATTGAGAATTGAGGATTGAGGATTGAACATTGAGGACTGAGTGTTGAGTGTTAAGTGATGAGAATTGATGTTTGTGGATAGAGATTTGAAGATTGCAGATTGAACATTGAGTATTGAAAACTGTGAATTGGGGATATTCTATTGAGGATTGAGTATTGTCACCTCATTGTTCAGGACTGAGGGCTGGAGATTGAGGATTCAGGATTGAGGATTCAGAATTGAGGTTCGAGGACTGAGGATTGAGGATTGAGGATTGAGAATTGAGGATTGAGGATTGAGGATTTAAGATTGAGCATTGAGTATTGAATATTGAGAATTGAGAATTGAGGACTTGACATTGAGGACTGAGTGTTGAGTGTTGAGTGATGAGAATTGATGTTTGTGGTTAGAGATTTGACGATTGCAGATTGAGTATTGAGTATTGAAAACTGTGAATTGAGGATATTCTATTGAGGATTGAGGACTGTCACCTGATTGTTCAGGACTGAGGGCTGGAGATTGAGGATTCAGGATCGAGGATTCAGAATTGAGGTTTGAGGACTGAGGATTGAGGTTTGAGGATTGAGGATTGAAGATTGAGTATTGAGGATTGAGGGTTGAGGATTGAGTATTGAAGATTGAGGATTGGGGACTGAGTGTTGAGGGTTGAGTGATGAGAATTGATGTTTGTGGATAGAGATTTGAAGATTGCAGATTGTGTATTGCGTATGGAAAGCTCTGAACTGAGGATATTCTATTGAGGATTGAGGATTGACAACTGATTGTTGAGGACTGAGGGCTGAAAGTTGACGATTCAGGATTGAGGGTTCAGAATTGTGGTTTGAGGACTGAGGATTGAGGATTGAGGATTGAGGATTGAGGATTGAAGATTGAGGATTGGGTATCGAGGATTGAACATTGAGGATTGAGGATTGAGGATTGAGGATTGAGGATTGAGTATTGAAGATTGAATATTGATGATTGAAGATTGAGGATTGAGGATTGAGGGTTGCGGATTGAGGACGAGGACAGAGGGTTGAGTATTGATGTTTGAGGTCTGAGGATTGAGGATTGAGGATTGAGAATTGAGGATTGAGGAATGAGGATTGAAGATTGAGGATTGGTTATTGAGGATTGAAGAATGAGGATTGAGGATTGAGGATTGAGGATTGAGGATTGAAGATTGAGTATTGAGGTTTGAAGACTGACGATTGAGGGTGGAGGATTGAGGCTTGAGGATTGAGGATTGAGGATTCATGATTGAGTATTGAGGATTGAGGATGGAGGATTGAGGATTGGTTATTGAGGATTGAAGAATGAGGACTGAGGGTTGAGGATTGAGGATTGAGGATTGAGAATTGAGGATTGACGATTGAGGATTGAAGACTGTCGATTGGGTATTGAGGATTGAAGATTGAGGATTGAGGATTGAGGATTGAGGATTGAAGATTGAAGACTGAGGATTGAGGACTGAGGATTAAAGATTGAGTATTGAGGATTGAAGATTGAGGGTTGATGATTGAGGATTGAGGATTGAGTATTGAGGATTGAGGATTGAGGATTGACGATTGAAGATTGAGGATTGGGTATTGCTGATTGCACATTGAGGAATGAGGATTGAGGATTGAGCGTTGTGGATTGAGGACGAGGACTGAGGGTTGAGTATTGATGTTTGAGGTCTGAGGATTGAGGATTGAGGGTTGAGGATTGAGGATTGAGGATTGAGGATTGAAGATTGAGGTTTGGGTATTGAGGGTTGAAGAATGAGGATTGAGGATTGAGGATTGTGGATCGAATGTTGAGTTTTGAGGATTGAAGATTGAGGATTGAGGATTGAGGATTGAGGATTGAGGATTGAGGATTGAGGATTGAGGATTGAGGATTGAGGATTGAGGATTGAGGATTGAAGGTTGAGGATTGAGGATTGAGGATTAAAGATTGAGTATTGAGGATTTAAGATTGAGGATTGATGATTGAGGATTGAGGATTGAGGATTGAGGATTGAGTGTTGAGGATTGAGTATTGAAGATTGAGGATTGATGATTGAGGATTGAGGACTGAGGGATGAGGAATGAGTATTGAGGATTGAGGATTGACGCTTGAGGATTGAGGGTTGAGGATGGAGGATTGAAGAGAGAGGACTGAGTGTTGAGGATAGAGCGTTGAGAATCGATGTTTCAGGATTGAGATTTGATTATTGAAAATTGTGGATTGCGTATTGGACCATGAGAGCTCAGGATAATCTATTGAGTATTGAGAATTGAGGATTGATGGTTGAGTGTTGAGGATTGGTGGTTGAGGGTTTTGTTTTGATTATTGAAGATTGAGGATTGAGGATTGAAAATTGAAGATTGGGGACTGAGTGTTGAGGGCTGAGTGATGAGAATTGGTTTTTGTGGATAGAGATTCAAAGATTGCAGATTGAGTATTGAGTATTGAAATCTGTGAATTGAGGATATTCTATTGAGGATTGAGCATTGTCACCTGATTGTTCAAGACTGAGCGCTGGAGATTGAGGATTCAGGATTGCGGATTCAGAATTGAGGTTCGAGGACTGAGGATTGAGGATTGAGGATTGAGTATTGAGGATTGAGGATTGAGGATTGAAGATTGAGGATTGTGTACTGAGGATTGAGGATTGAGGATTTAAGATTGAGCATTGAGGATTGAATATTGAGAATTGAGGATTGAGGATTGAACATTGAGGACTGAGTGTTGAGTGTTGAGTGATGAGAATTGATGTTTGTGGATAGAGATTTGAAGATTGCAGATTGAGTATTGAGTATTGAAAACTGTGAATTGAGGATATTCTATTGAGGATTGAGGACTGTCACCTGATTGTTCAGGACTGAGGGCTGGAGATTGAGGATTCAGGATCCAGGATTCAGAATTGAGGTTTGAGGACTGAGGGTTGAGGATTGAGGATTGAGCATTGAGGATTGAAGATTGAGGATTGAAGATTGAGTATTGAGGATTGAGGATTGAGGATTGAGGATTGAAGATTGAGGATTGGGTATCGAGGATTGAACATTGGGGATTGAGGATTGAGCATTGAGGATTGAGGATTGAGTATTGAAGATTGAATATTGATGATTGAAGATTGAGGATTGAGGATTGAGTGTTGCGGATTGAGGACGAGGGCTGAGGGTTGAGTATTGATGTTTGGGGTCTGAGGATTGAGGATTGAGGATTGAGAATTGAGGATTGAGGAATGAGGATTGAAGATTGAGGATTGGTTATTGAGGATTGAAGAATGAGGATTGAGGATTGAGGATTGAAGATTGAGTATTGAGGATTGAAGATTGACGATTGGGGATTGCGGATTGATGATTGAGTATCGAGGATTGAAGTTTGAGGATTGAGGATTGAGGATTGAGGGTTGAGGATAGAAGATTGAGGTTTGGGGACTGAGTATTGAGGGTTGAGTGATGAGAATTGATGTTTCTGGATAGAGATTTAAAGATTGCAGATTGAGTATTGTGTATTGAAAACTGTGAATTGATGATATTCTATTGAGGATTGAGAATTGACAACTGATTGTTGAGGACTGAGGCCTGAAGACTGAGGATTCAGGATTGAGGATTCAGGATGGAGGTTTGAGGACTGAGGATTGAGGATTGAGGTTTGGGGATTGAGGATTGAGGATTGAGGATTGAAGATTCAGTATTGGGTATTGCGGATTGAACATCGAGGATTGAGGATTGAGGATTGAGGATTGAGGATTGAGGACTGAATATTGAATATTGATGATTGAACATTGAGGATTGAATATTGAGGGTTGTGGATTGAGGACAAGGACTGAGGGTTCAGTATTGATGGTTGAGGTCTTATTATTGAGGATTGAGTATTGAGAATTGAGGACTGAAGATTGAGTATTGAGGATTGAAGATTGAGGATTGGGGATTGAGGATTGAGTATTGAGGATTGAGGATTGAGGATTGAGGATTGAGGATTCATGATTGAGTATTGAGGATTGAAGATTGAGGATTGGGTATTGAGGATTGAACATTGAGGATTGAACATTGAGGTCTGAGGATTGAGGATTGAAGATTGAGTATTCAGGATTGAAGATTAAGGATTGAGGATTGAGGATTGAGGATTGAGGATGAGGGCTGAGGGTTGAGGATTGAGGTTTAAGGACTGAGGGCTGAGGATTGAGGATTGAGAATTGAGGATTG
Source organism: Calliopsis andreniformis (assembly GCF_051401765.1). Lineage (NCBI taxonomy): Eukaryota > Metazoa > Arthropoda > Insecta > Hymenoptera > Andrenidae > Calliopsis > Calliopsis andreniformis. Next base: position 2,498,720 of record NW_027480479.1, on the reverse strand, counting down.
AGGATTGAGGATTGAAGATTGAGGATTGGGTATTGAGGATTGAAGGATGAGGATTGAGGATTGAGGATTGAGGATTGAGTATTGAAGATTGAATATTGATGATTGAAGATTGAGGATTGAGGATTGAGGGTTGCGGATTGAGGACGAGGACTGAGGGTTGAGTATTGATGTTTGAGGTCTGAGGATTGAGGATTGAGGATTGAGAATTGAGGATTGAGGAATGAGGATTGAAGATTGAATATTGAGGTTTGAAGACTGACGATTGGGGGTTGAGGATTGAGGATTGAGGATTGAGGATTGAGGTTTGAGGGTTGAGGATTGAGGATTGAGAATTGAGGATTGAGGATTGAGGATTGAAAATTGAGGATTGGGTATTGAGGATTGAGGATTGAGGATTTAAGATTGAGTATTGAGGATTGAAGATTGAGAATCGAGGATTGAGTATTGAACATTGAGGACTGAGTGTTGAGTGTTAAGTGTTGAGAATTGATGTTTGTGGATAGAGATTTGAGGATTGCAGATTGAACATTGAGTATTGAAAACTGTGAATTGGGGATATTCTATTGAGGATTGAGTACTGTCACCTGATTGTTCAGGACTGAGGGCTGGAGATTGAGGATTCAGGATTGAGGATTCAGAATTGAGGTTCGAGGACTGAGGATTGAGGATTGAGGATTGAGAATTGAGGATTGAGGATTGAGGATTGAAGATTGAGGATTGGGTATTGAGGATTGAGGATTGAGGATTTAAGATTGAGCATTGAGGAATGAATATTGAGAACTGAGGATTGAGGATTGAACATTGAGGACTGAGTGTTGAGTGTTGAGTGATGAGAATTGATGTTTGTGAATAGAGATTTGAAGATTGCAGATTGAGTATTGAGTATTGAAAACTGTGAATTGAGGATATTCTATTGAGGATTGAGGACTGTCACCTGATTGTTCAGGACTGAGGGCTGGAGATTGAGGATTCAGGATTGAGGGTTCAGAATTGTGGTTTGAGGACTGAGGATTGAGGATTGACGATTGAGGATTGAGGATTGAAGATTGAGGATTGGGTATTGAGGATTGAACATTGAGGATTGAACATTGAGGTCTGAGGATTGAGGATTGAAGATTGAGTATTCAGGATTGAAGATTAAGGATTGAGGATTGAGGATTGAGGATTGAGGATGAGGGCTGAGGGTTGAGGATTGAGGTTTAAGGACTGAGGGCTGAGGATTGAGGATTGAGAATTGAGGATTGAGGATTGAGGATTGAAGATTGAGGATTGGGTATTGAGGATTGAAGGATGAGGATTGAGGATTGAGGATTGAGGATTGAGGATTGAAGATTGAGTATTGATGTTTGAAGACTGACGATTGAGGTTTGCGGATTGAGGATTGAGGATTGAGGATTGAGGATTCATGATTGAGTATTGAGGATTGAAGATTGAGGACTGAGGATTGAGGATTGAGGATTGAGGATTTAAGATTGAGCATTGGGGATTGAATATTGAGAATTGAGGATTGAGGATTGAACATTGAGGACTGAGTGTTGAGTGTTGAGTGATGAGAATTGATGTTTGTGTATAGTGATTTGAAGATTGCAGATTGATTGTTGAGTATTGAAAACTGTGAATTGAGGATATTCTATTGAGGATTGAGGACTGTCACCTGATTGTTCAGGACTGAGGAATGGAGATTGAGGATTCAGGATCGAGGATTCAGAATTGAGGTTTGAGGACTGAGGATTGAGGTTTGAGGATTGAGGATTGAAGATTAAGTATTGAGTATTGAAGACTGAGTATTGAGGATTGAGGGTTGAGGATTGAGTATTGAAGATTGAGGATTGGGGACTGAGTGTTGAGGGTTGAGTGATGAGAATTGATGTTTGTGGATAGAGATTTGAAGATTGCAGATTGAGTATTGCGTATGGAAAGCTCTGAACTGAGGATACTCTAATGAGGATTGAGGATTGACAACTGATTGTTGAGGGCTGAGGGCTGAAGATTGAGGATTCAGGACTCTGGTTTGAGGACTGAGGATTGAGGATTGAGGATTGAGGATTGAGGACTGAGGATTAAAGACTGAGTATTGAGGATTGAAGATTGAGGATTGATGATTGAGGATTGAGGATTGAGAATTGAGGATTGAGGATTGAGTATTGAGTATTGAAGATTGAGGATTGATGATTGAGGATTGAGGATTGAGGATTGAGGATTGAGTATTGAAGATTGAATATTGATGATTGAAGATTGAGGATTGAGGATTGAGGGTTGCGGATTGAGGACGAGGACTGAGGGTTGAGTATTGATGTTTGAGGTCTGAGGATTGAGGATTGAGGACTGAGAATTGAGGATTGAGGCATGAGGATTGAAGATTGAATATTGAGGTTTGAAGACTGACGATTGGCGGTTGAGGATTGAGGATTGAGGATTGAGGATTGAGGTTTGAGGGTTGAGGATTGAGGATTGAGAATTGAGGATTGAGGATTGAGGATTGAAGATTGAGGATTGGGTATTGAGGATTGAGGATTGAGGATTTAAGATTGAGTATTGAGGATTGAAGATTGAGAATTGAGGATTGAGTATTGAACATTGAGTACTGAGTGTTGAGTGTTAAGTGATGAGAATTGATGTTTGTGGATAGAGATTTGAAGATTGCAGATTGAACATTGAGTATTGAAAACTGTCAATTGGGGATATTCTATTGAGGATTGAGTACTGTCACCTGATTGTTCAGGACTGAGGGCTGGAGATTGAGGATTCAGGATTGAGGATTCAGAATTGAGGTTCGAGGAGTGAGGATTGAGGATTGAGGATTGAGAATTGAGGATTGAGGATTGAGGATAGAAGATTGAGGATTGGGTATTGAGGATTGAGTATTGAGGATTGAGAATTGAAGATTGAGGACTTAGTGTTGAGGGTTGAGTGATGGGAATTGATCTTTGTGGATTGAGATTTGAAGATTGAAGAATGGGGATCGAGTATTGAAAACTGTGAATTGAGGATATTCTATTGATGATTGAGGATTGACAATTGATTGTTGAGGACTGAGGGCTGAAGATTGAGGATTCATGATTAAGGATTCGGGATTGAGGTTTGAGGACTGAGGATTGAGGGTTGAGGATTGAGGATTGAGGATTGACGCTTGAGGATTGATGGTTGAGGATGGAGGATTGAGGATTGAAGACGAGGGCTGAGGGCTGAGGATTGAGGTTTAAGGGCTCAGGACTGAGGATTGGGGATTGAGAATTGAGGATTGAGGATTGAGGATTGAAGATTGAGGACTGGGTATTGAGGATTGAAGGACGAGGATTGAGGATTGAGGATTGAGGATTGAGGATTGAAGATTGAATATTGAGGTTTGAAGACTGACGATTGAGGTTTGAGGATTGAGGATTGAAGATTGAGTATTGAGGATTGAAGATTGAGGATTGAGGATTGAGTATTGAGGATTGAGGATTGAAGATTGAGGATTGGGGACTGAGTGTTGAGGGTTGAGTGATGAGAATTGATGTTTATGGATAGAGATTTGAAGATTGCAGATTGAGTATTGCGTATGGAAAGCTCTGAACTGAGGATATTCTAGTGAGGATTGAGGATTGACAACTGATTGTTGAGGACTGAGGGCTGAAGATTGAGGATTCACGATTGAGGATTCAGGATTGTGGTTTGAGGACTGAGGATTGAGGATTGAGGATTGAGGATTGAGGATTGAAGATGGAGGATTGGGTATCGAGGATTGAACATTGAGGATTGAGGATTGAGGATTGAGGATTGAGGATTGAATATTGAAGATTGAATATTGATGATTGAAGGTTGAGGATTGAGGATTGAGGGTTGCGGATTGAGGACGAGGTCTGAGGGTTGAGTATTGATGTTTGAGGTCTGAGGATTGAGGATTGAGGATTGAGAATTGAGGATTGAGGAATGAGGATTGAATATTGAGGATTGGTTATTGAGGATTGAAGAATGAGGACTGAGGGTTGAGGATTGAGGATTGAGGATTGAAGATTGAGTATTGAGGATTGAAGATTGCGGATTGAGGACTGAGGATTGAGGATTGAGGATTGAGGATTGAGGATTGCGAGTTGAGGATTGAAGATTGAGGATTGAGGACTGAGGATTAAAGATTGAGTATTGAGGATTGAAGATTGAGGATTGATGATTGAGGATTGAGGATTGAGTATTGAGGATTGAGGATTGAGGATTGAGGATTGAAGATTGTTGATTGATGATTGAGGATTGAGGATTGAGGATTGAGGATTGAGTATTGAGGATTGAGGATTGAAGATTGAGGATTGGGTATTGAGGATTTAAGAATGAGGATTGAGGATTGAGGATTGAGGATTGAGTATTGAATATTGAGGATTGATGATTGAGTATTGAGGATTGAGAATTGAAGATTGAGGATTGAGGATTGAGGATTAAAGATTTAGTATTGAGGATTGAAGATTGAGAATTGAGGATTGAGGATTGAACATTGTGGACTGAGTGTTGAGGGTTGAGTGATGTGAATTGATGTTTGTGGATAGTGATTTGAAGATTGCAGATTGATTATTGAGTATTGAAAACTGTGAATTGAGGATATTCTATTGAGGGTTGAGGATTGTCACCTGATCGTTGAGGACTGAGGGCTGAAGATTGAGGATTCAGGATTGAGGATTCAGGATTGAGGTTTGAGGACTGAGGATTGAGGATTGAGGAGTGAGGATTGAGGATTGAGGATTGAGGATTGAAGATTGAGGATTGGGGACTGAGTGTTGAGGGTTGAGTGACGAGAATTGATGTTTATGGATCGAGATTTGAAGATTGCAGATTGAGTATTACGTATGGAAAGCTCTGAACTGGGGATATTCTAGTGAGGACTGAGGATTGACAACTGATTGTTGAGGACTGAGGGCTGAAGATTGAGGATTCAGGATTGTGGTTTGAGGACTGAGGATTGAGGATTGAGGATTGAGGATTGAGGATTGAAAATTGAGGATTGGGTATCGAGGATTGAACATTGAGGATTGAGGATTGAGGATTGAGGATTGAGGATTGAGGATTGGGTATTGAAGATTGAGGATTGAAGATTGAGGATTGATGATTGAGGATTGAGGATTGAGTATTGAGGATTGAGGATTGAGGATTGAGGATTGAGGATTGAAGATTGATGATTGGTGATTGAGGATTGAGGATTGAGGATTGAGGATTGAGTATTGAGGATTGAGGATTGAAGATTGAGGATTGGGTATTGAGGATTTAAGAATGAGGATTGAGGATTGAGGATTGAGGATTGAGTATTGAATATTGAGGATTGATGATTGAGGATTGAGGATTGAGGATTGAAGATTGAGGATTGAGGATTGAGGATTAAAGATTTAGTATTGAGGATTGAAGATTGAGAATTGAGGATTGAGGATTGAACATTGTGGACTGAGTGTTGAGGGTTGAGTGATGTGAATTGATGTTTGTGGATAGTGATTTGAAGATTGCAGATTGATTATTGAGTATTGAAAACTGTGAATTGAAGATATTCTATTGAGGATTGAGGATTGTCACCTGATCGTTGAGGACTGAGGGCTGAAGATTGAGGATTCAGGATTGAGGATTCAGGATTGAGGTTTGAGGACTGAGGATTGAGGATTGAGGAGTGAGGATTGAGGATTGAGGATTGAGGATTGAAGATTGAGGATTGGGGACTGAGTGTTGAGGGTTGAGTGACGAGAATTGATGTTTATGGATAGAGATTTGAAGATTGCAGATTGAGTATTACGTATGGAAAGCTCTGAACTGGGGATATTCTAGTGAGGATTGAGGATTGACAACTGATTGTTGAGGACTGAGGGCTGAAGATTGAGGATTCAGGATTGAGGATTCAGGATTGTGGTTTGAGGACTGAGGATTGAGGATTGAGGATTGAGGATTGAGGATTGAAAATTAAGGATTGGGTATCGAGGATTGAACATTGAGGATTGAGGATTGAGGATTGAGGATTGAGGATTGAGGATTGGGTATTGAAGATTGAGGATTGATGATTGAGGATTGAGGATTGAGGGTTGATGATTGAGTATTGAGGATTGAGGATTTACGATTGAGTACTGAGGATTGAAGATTGAGAATTGAGGATTGAGGATTGAACATTGAGGACTGAGTGTTGAGTGTTAAGTGATGAGAATTGATGTTTATGGATAGAGATTTGAAGATTGCAGATTGAGCATTGAGTATTGAAAACTGTGAATTGGGGATATTCTATTGAGGATTGAGTATTGTCACCTGATTGTTCAGGACTGAGGGCTGGAGATTGAGGATTCAGGATTGAGGATTCAGAATTGAGGTTTGAGGACTGAGGATTGTTTATTGTGTATTGAGGATTGAAGATTGAGGATTGAGGATTGAGGATTGAGGATTGAGGATTGAGGATTGAAGATTGAGGATTGGGGATTGAGGATTGACGTTTGAGGATTGAGTATTGAGGATTGAGAATTGAGGATTGAGGATTGAAGATTGAGTATTGAGGATTGATGGTTGAGGATTGAGGATTGAGAATTGAAGATTGAGGACTTAGTGTTGAGGGTTGAGTGATGGGAATTGATCTTTGTGGATTGAGATTTGAAGCTTGAAGAATGGCGATCGAGTATTGAAAACTGTGAATTGAGGATATTCTATTGATGATTGAGGATTGACAATTGATTGTTGAGGACTGAGGGCTGAAGATTGAGGATTCATGATTAAGGATTCGGGATTGACGTTTGAGGACTGAGGATTGAGGGTTGAGGATAGAGGATTGAGGATTGACGCTTGAGGATTGATGGTTGAGGATGGAGGATTGAGGATTGAAGACGAGGGCTGAGGGCTGAGGATTGAGGTTTAAGGGCTGAGGACTGAGGATTGGGGATTGAGAATTGAGGATTGAGGATTGAGGATTGAAGATTGAGGACTGGGTATTGAGGATTGAAGGATGAGGATTGAGGATTGAGGATTGAGGATTGAGGATTGAAGATTGAATATTGAGGTTTGAAGACTGACGATTGAGGTTTGAGGATTGAGGATTGAAGATTGAGTATTGAGGATTGAAGATTGAGGATTGAGGATTGAGTATTGAGGATTGAGGATTGAAGATTGAGGATTTGGGACTGAGTGTTGAGGGTTGAGTGATGAGAATTGATGTTTATGGATAGAGATTTGAAGATTGCAGATTGAGTATTGCGTATGGAAAGCTCTGAACTGAGGATATTCTAGTGAGGATTGAGGATTGACAACTTATTGTTGAGGACTGAGGGCTGAAGATTGAGGATTCAGGATTGAGGATTCAGGATTGTGGTTTGTGGACTGAGGATTGAGGATTGAGGATTGAGGATTGAGGATTGAAGATTGAGGATTGGGTATCGAGGATTGAACATTGAGGATTGAGGATTGAGGATTGAGCATTGAGGATTGAATATTCAAGATTGAATATTGATGATTGAAGATTGAGGATTGAGGATTGGTGGTTGCGGATAGAGGACGAGGACTGAGGGCTGAGTATTGATGTTTGAGGTCTGAGGATTGAGGATTGAGGATTGAGAATTGAGGATTGAGGAATGAGGATTGAATATTGAGGATTGGTTATTGAGGATTGAACAATGAGGACTGAGGATTGGGTATTGAGTATTGAGGATTGAAGATTGAGGATTGAGGATTGAAGATTGCGGATTGAGGACTGAGGATTGAGGATTGGGGATTGAGGATTGCGGGTTGAGGATTGAAGATTGAAGATTGAGGATTGAGGACTGAGGATTAAAGATTGAGTATTGAGGATTGAAGATTGAGGATTGATGATTGAGCATTGAGGATTGAGTATTGAGGATTGAGGATTGAGGATTGAGTATTGAAGATTGAGGATTGATGATTGAGGATTGAGGATTGAGGATTGAGGACTGAGGATTGACGAATGAGGATTGAAGATTGAGGATTGGTTATTGAGGATTGAAGAATGAGGACTGAGGGTTGAGGATTGAGGATTGAGGATTGAAGATAGAGTATTGAGGATTGAAGATTGCGGATTGAGGACTGAGGATTGCGGATTGAGGATTGAGGATTGCGAGTTGAGGATTGAAGATTGAAGATTGAGGATTGAGGACTGAGGATTAAAAATTGAGTATTGAGGATTGAAGATTGAGGATTGATGATTGAGGATTGAGGATTGAGTATTGAGGATTGAGGATTGAGGATTGAGTATTGAAGATTGATGATTGATGATTGAGGATTGAGGATTGAGGATTGAGGATTGAGTATTGAGGATTGAGGATTGAAGATTGAAGATTGGGTATTGAGGATTTAAGAATGAGGATTGAGGATTGAGGATTGAGGATTGAGTACTGAAGACTGAGGATTGATGATTGAGGATTGAGGATTGAAGATTGAGGATTGAGGATTGAGGATTAAAGATTGAGCATTGAGGATTGAAGATTGAGAATTGAAGATTGAGGATTGAACATTGAGGACTGAGTGTTGAGGTTTGAGTGATGAGAATTGATGTTTGTGGATAGTGATTTGAAGATTGCAGATTGAGTATTGCGTATGGAAAGCTCTGAACTGAGGATATTCTAGTGAGGATTGAGCATTGACAACTTATTGTTGAGGACTGAGGGCTGAAGATTGAGGATTCATGATTGAGGATTCAGGATTGTGGTTTGAGGACTGAGGATTGAGGATTGAGGATTGAGGAGTGAGGATTGAGGATTGAGGATTGAGGATTGAAGATTGAGGATTGGGGACTGAGTGTTGAGGGTTGAGTGATGAGAATTGATGTTTATGGATAGAGATTTGAAGATTGCAAGATTGAGTATTACGTATGGAAAGCTCTGAACTGAGGATGTTCTAGTGAAGATTGAGGATTGACAACTGATTGTTGAGGACTGAGGGCTGAAGATTGAGGATTCAGGATTGAGGATTCAGGATTGTGGTTTGAGGACTGAGGATTGAGGATTGAGGATTGAGGATTGAGGATTGAAGATTGAGGATTGGGTATCGAGGATTGAACATTGAGGATTGAGGATTGAGGATTGAGGATTGAGGATTGAATATTGAAGATTGAATATTGATGATTGAAGATTGAGGATTGAGGATTGAGGGTTGCGGATTGAGGACGAGGACTGAGGGTTGAGTATTCATGTTTGAGGTCTGAGGATTGAGGACTGAGGATTGAGAATTGAGGATTGAGGAATGAGGATTGAAGATTGAGGATTGGTTATTGAGGATTGAGGAATGAGAACTGAGTTTTGAGGATTGAGGATTGAGGACTGAAGATTGAGTATTGAGGACTGAAGATTGCGGATTGAGCACTGAGGATTGAGGATTGAGGATTGAGGATTGCGGGTTGAGGTATGAAGATTGAAGATTGAGGATTGAGGACTGAGGATTAAAGATTGAGTATTGAGGATTGAAGATTGAGGATTGATGATTGAGCATTGAGGATTGAGTATTGAGGATTGAGGATTGAGGATTGAGTATTGAAGATTGAGGATTGATGATTGAGGATTGAGGATTGAGGATTGAGAATTGAGGATTGAGGAATGAGGATTGAAGATTGAGGATTGGTTATTGAGGATTGAAGAATGAGGACTGAGGGTTGAGGATTGAGGATTGAGGATTGAAGATTGAGTATTGAGGATTGAAGATTGCGGATTGAGGACTGAGGATTGAGGATTGAGGATTGAGGATTGCGAGTTGAGGATTGAAGATTGAAGATTGAGGATTGAGGACTGAGGATTAAAGATTGAGTATTGAGGATTGAAGATTGAGGATTGAGGATTGAGGATTGAAGATTGAATATTGAGGTTTGAGGACTGACGATTGGGGGTTGAGGATTGAGGATTGAGGATTGAGGATTGAGGTTTGAGTGTTGAGGATTGAGTATTGAGAATTGAGGATTGAGGATTGAGGATTGAAGATTGAGGATTGGGTATTGAGTATTGAGGATTGAGGATTTAAGATTGAGTATTGAGGATTGAAGATTGAGAACTGAGGATTGAGGATTGAACATTGAGGACTGAGTGTTGAGTGTCAAGTGATGAGAATTGATGTTTGTGGATAGAGATTTGAAGATTGCAGATTGAACATTGAGTATTGAAAACTGTGAATTGGGGATATTCTATTGAGGATTGAGTATTGTCACCTCATTGTTCAGGACAGAGGGCTGGAGATTGAGGATTCAGGATTGAGGATTCAGAATTGAGGTTCGAGGACTGAGGATTGAGGATTGAGGATTGAGAATTGAGGATTGAGGATTGAGGATTTAAGATTGAGCATTGAGGATTGAATATTGAGAATTGAGAATTGAGGACTGGACATTGAGGACTGAGTGTTGAGTGTTGAGTGATGAGAATTGATGTTTGTGGTTAGAGATTTGAAGATTGCAGATTGAGTATTGAGTATTGAAAACTGTGAATTGAGGATATTCTATTGAGGATAGAGGACTGTCACCTGATTGTTCAGGACTGAGGGCTGGAGATTGAGGATTCAGGATCGAGGATTCAGAATTGAGGTTTGAGGACTGAGGATTGAGGTTTGAGGATTGAGGATTGAAGATTAAGTATTGAGGATTGAAGATTGAGTATTGAGGATTGAGGGTTGAGGATTGAGTATTGAAGATTGAGGATTGGGGACTGAGTGTTGAGGGTTGAGTGATGAGAATTGATGTTTGTGGATAGAGATTTGAAGATTGCAGATTGAGTATTGCGTATGGAAAGCTCTGAACTGAGCATTTTCTAGTGAGGATTGAGGACTGACAACTGATTGTTGAGGACTGAGGGCTGAAGATTGAGGATTCAGGATTGAGGGTTCAGAATTGTGGTTTGAGGACTGAGGATTGAGGATTGAGGATTGAAGATTGAGGATTGGGTATTGAGTATTGAAGATTGAGGATTTAAGATTGAGTATTGAGGATTGAAGATTGAGAATTGAGGATTGAGGATTGAACATTGAGGACTGAGTGTTGAGTGTTAAGTGATGAGAATTGATGTTTGTGGATAGAGATTTGAAGATTGCAGATTGAACATTGAGTATTGAAAACTGTGAATTGGGGATATTCTATTGAGGATTGAGTATTGTCACCTCATTGTTCAGGACTGAGGGCTGGAGATTGAGGATTCAGGATTGAGGATTCAGAATTGAGGTTCGAGGACTGAGGATTGAGGATTGAGGATTGAGAATTGAGGATTGAGGATTGAGGATTTAAGATTGAGCATTGAGTATTGAATATTGAGAATTGAGAATTGAGGACTTGACATTGAGGACTGAGTGTTGAGTGTTGAGTGATGAGAATTGATGTTTGTGGTTAGAGATTTGAAGATTGCAGATTGAGTATTGAGTATTGAAAACTGTGAATTGAGGATATTCTATTGAGGATTGAGGACTGTCACCTGATTGTTCAGGACTGAGGGCTGGAGATTGAGGATTCAGGATCGAGGATTCAGAATTGAGGTTTGAGGACTGAGGATTGAGGTTTGAGGATTGAGGATTGAAGATTGAGTATTGAGGATTGAGGGTTGAGGATTGAGTATTGAAGATTGAGGATTGGGGACTGAGTGTTGAGGGTTGAGTGATGAGAATTGATGTTTGTGGATAGAGATTTGAAGATTGCAGATTGTGTATTGCGTATGGAAAGCTCTGAACTGATGATATTCTATTGAGGATTGAGGATTGACAACTGATTGTTGAGGACTGAGGGCTGAAAGTTGAGGATTCAGGATTGAGGGTTCAGAATTGTGGTTTGAGGACTGAGGATTGAGGATTGAGGATTGAGGATTGAGGATTGAAGATTGAGGATTGGGTATCGAGGATTGAACATTGAGGATTGAGGATTGAGGATTGAGGATTGAGGATTGAGGATTGAGTATTGAAGATTGAATATTGATGATTGAAGATTGAGGATTGAGGATTGAGGGTTGCGGATTGAGGACGAGGACAGAGGGTTGAGTATTGATGTTTGAGGTCTGAGGATTGAGGATTGAGGATTGAGAATTGAGGATTGAGGAATGAGGATTGAAGATTGAGGATTGGTTATTGAGGATTGAAGAATGAGGATTGAGGATTGAGGATTGAGGATTGAGGATTGAAGATTGAGTATTGAGGTTTGAAGACTGACGATTGAGGGTGGAGGATTGAGGCTTGAGGATTGAGGATTGAGGATTCATGATTGAGTATTGAGGATTGAGGATGGAGGAATTGAGGATTGGTTATTGAGGATTGGTTATTGAGGATTGAAGAATGAGGACTGAGGGTTGAGGATTGAGGATTGAGGATTGAGAATTGAGGATTGACGATTGAGGATTGAAGACTGTCGATTGGGTATTGAGGATTGAAGATTGAGGATTGAGGATTGAGGATTGAGGATTGAGGATTGAAGATTGAAGACTGAGGATTGAGGACTGAGGATTAAAGATTGAGTATTGAGGATTGAAGATTGAGGGTTGATGATTGAGGATTGAGGATTGAGTATTGAGGGTTGAGGATTGAGGATTGACGATTGAAGATTGAGGATTGGGTATTGCTGATTGCACATTGAGGAATGAGGATTGAGGATTGAGCGTTGTGGATTGAGGACGAGGACTGAGGGTTGAGTATTGATGTTTGAGGTCTGAGGATTGAGGATTGAGGGTTGAGGATTGAGGATTGAGGATTGAGGATTGAAGATTGAGGTTTGGGTATTGAGGGTTGAAGAATGAGGATTGAGGATTGAGGATTGTGGATCGAATGTTGAGTTTTGAGGATTGAAGATTGAGGATTGAGGATTGAGGATTGAGGATTGAGGACTGAGGATTGAGGATTGAGGATTGAGGATTGAGGATTGAAGGTTGAGGATTGAGGATTGAATATTAAAGATTGAGTATTGAGGATTTAAGATTGAGGATTGATGATTGAGGATTGAGGATTGAGGATTGAGGATTGAGGGTTGTGGATTGAGTATTGAAGATTGAGGATTGATGATTGAGGATTGAGGACTGAGGGATGAGGAATGAGTATTGAGGATTGAGGATTGACGCTTGAGGATTGAGGGTTGAGGATGGAGGATTGAAGAGAGAGGACTGAGTGTTGAGGATAGAGCGTTGAGAATCGATGTTTCAGGATTGAGATTTGATTATTGAAAATTGTGGATTGCGTATTGGACCATGAGAGCTCAGGATAATCTATTGAGTATTGAGAATTGAGGATTGATGGTTGAGTGTTGAGGATTGGTGGTTGAGGGTTTTGTTTTGATTATTGAAGATTGAGGATTGAGGATTGAAAATTGAAGATTGGGGACTGAGTGTTGAGGGCTGAGTGATGAGAATTGGTTTTTGTGGATAGAGATTCAAAGATTGCAGATTGAGTATTGAGTATTGAAATCTGTGAATTGAGGATATTCTATTGAGGATTGAGCATTGTCACCTGATTGTTCAAGACTGAGCGCTGGAGATTGAGGATTCAGGATTGCGGATTCAGAATTGAGGTTCGAGGACTGAGGATTGAGGATTGAGGATTGAGTATTGAGGATTGAGGATTCAGGATTGAAGATTGAGGATTGTGTACTGAGGATTAGGATTGAGGATTTAAGATTGAGCATTGAGGATTGAATATTGAGAATTGAGGATTGAGGATTGAACATTGAGGACTGAGTGTTGAGTGTTGAGTGATGAGAATTGATGTTTGTGGATAGAGATTTGAAGATTGCAGATTGAGTATTGAGTATTGAAAACTGTGAATTGAGGATATTCTATTGAGGATTGAGGACTGTCACCTGATTGTTCAGGACTGAGGGCTGGAGATTGAGGATTCAGGATCCAGGATTCAGAATTGAGGTTTGAGGACTGAGGATTGAGGTTTGAGGATTGAGGATTGAAGATTAAGTATTGAGGATTGAAGATTGAGTATTGAGGATTGAGGGTTGAGGATTGAGTATTGAAGATTGAGGATTGGGGACTGAGTGTTGAGGGTTGAGTGATGAGAATTGATGTTTGTGGATAGAGATTTGAAGATTGCAGATTGAGTATTGCGTATGGAAAGCTCTGAACTGAGCATTTTCTAGTGAGGATTGAGGACTGACAACTGATTGTTGAGGACTGAGGGCTGAAGATTGAGGATTCAGGATTGAGGGTTCAGAATTGTGGTTTGAGGACTGAGGATTGAGGATTGACGATTGAGGATTGAGGATTGAAGATTGAGGATTGGGTATCGACGATTGAACATTGAGGATTGAGGATTGAGGATTGAGGATTGAGGATTGAGTATTGAAGATTGAATATTGATGATTGAAGATTGAGGATTGAGGATTGAGGGTTGCGGATTGAGGACGAGGACTGAGGGTTGAGTATTGATGTTTGAGGTCTGAGGATTGAGGATTGAGGATTGAGAATTGAGGATTGAGGAATGAGGATTGAAGATTGAATATTGAGGTTTGAAGACTGACGATTGGGGGTTGAGGATTGAGGATTGAGGATTGAGGATTGAGGTTTGAGGGTTGAGGATTGAGGTTGAGAATTGAGGATTGAGGATTGAGGATTGAAAATTGAGGATTGGGTATTGAGGATTGAGGATTGAGGATTTAAGATTGAGTATTGAGGATTGAAGATTGAGAATTGAGGATTGAGTATTGAACATTGAGGACTTGAGTGTTGAGTGTTAAGTGTTGAGAATTGATGTTTGTGGATAGAGATTTGAAGATTGCAGATTGAACATTGAGTATTGAAAACTGTGAATTGGGGATATTCTATTGAGGATTGAGTACTGTCACCTGATTGTTCAGGACTGAGGGCTGGAGATTGAGGATTCAGGATTGAGGATTCAGAATTGAGGTTCGAGGACTGAGGATTGAGGATTGAGGATTGAGAATTGAGGATTGAGGATTGAGGATTGAAGATTGAGGATTGGGTATTGAGGATTGAGGATTGAGGATTTAAGATTGAGCATTGAGGATGAATATTGAGAACTGAGGATTGAGGATTGAACATTGAGGACTGAGTGTTGAGTGTTGAGTGATGAGAATTGATGTTTGTGAATAGAGATTTGAAGATTGCAGATTGAGTATTGAGTATTGAAAACTGTGAATTGAGGATATTCTATTGAGGATTGAGGACTGTCACCTGATTGTTCAGGACTGAGGGCTGGAGATTGAGGATTCAGGATCGAGGATTCAGAATTGAGGTTTGAGGACTGAGGATTGAGGTTTGAGGATTGAGGATTGAAGATTAAGTATTGAGGATTGAAGATTGAGTATTGAGGATTGAGGGTTGAGGATTGAGTATTGAAGATTGAGGATTGGGGACTGAGTGTTGAGGGTTGAGTGATGAGAATTGATGTTTGTGGATAGAGATTTGAAGATTGCAGATTGAGTATTGCGTATGGAAAGCTCTGAACTGAGCATATTCTAGTGAGGATTGAGGATTGACAACTGATTGTTGAGGACTGAGGGCTGAAGATTGAGGATTCAGGATTGAGGATTCAGAATTGTGGTTTGAGGACTGAGGATTGAGGATTGAGGATTGAGGATTGAGGATTGAGGATTGAAGATTGAGGATTGGGTATCGAGGATTGAACATTGGGGATTGAGGATTGAGCATTGAGGATTGAGGATTGAGTATTGAAGATTGAATATTGATGATTGAAGATTGAGGATTGAGGATTGAGTGTTGCGGATTGAGGACGAGGGCTGAGGGTTGAGTATTGATGTTTGGGGTCTGAGGATTGAGGATTGAGGATTGAGAATTGAGGATTGAGGAATGAGGATTGAAGATTGAGGATTGGTTATTGAGGATTGAAGAATGAGGATTGAGGATTGAGGATTGAAGATTGAGTATTGAGGATTGAAGATTGACGATTGGGGATTGCGGATTGATGATTGAGTATCGAGGATTGAAGTTTGAGGATTGAGGATTGAGGATTGAGGGTTGAGGATAGAAGATTGAGGTTTGGGGACTGAGTATTGAGGGTTGAGTGATGAGAATTGTTGTTTCTGGATAGAGATTTAAAGATTGCAGATTGAGTATTGTGTATTGAAAACTGTGAATTGATGATATTCTATTGAGGATTGAGAATTGACAACTGATTGTTGAGGACTGAGGCCTGAAGACTGAGGATTCAGGATTGAGGATTCAGGATGGAGGTTTGAGGACTGAGGATTGAGGATTGAGGTTTGGGGATTGAGGATTGAGGATTGAGGATTGAAGATTCAGTATTGGGTATTGCGGATTGAACATCGAGGATTGAGGATTGAGGATTGAGGATTGAGGATTGAGGACTGAATATTGAATATTGATGATTGAACATTGAGGATTGAATATTGAGGGTTGTGGATTGAGGACAAGGACTGAGGGTTCAGTATTGATGGTTGAGGTCTTATTATTGAGGATTGAGTATTGAGAATTGAGGACTGAAGATTGAGTATTGAGGATTGAAGATTGAGGATTGGGGATTGAGGATTGAGTATTGAGGATTGAGGATTGAGGATTGAGGATTGAGGATTGAGAATTGAGGATTGAAGCATGAGGATCGAGGATTGAGGATTGAGGATTGAGGATTGAAGATTGAATATTGTGGTTTGAAGACTGACGATTGGGGGTTGAGGATTGAGGATTGAGTATTGAGGATTGAGGATTGAGGGTTGAGGGTTGAGGATTGAGAATTGAGGATTGAGGATTGAGGATTGAATATTGAGGATTGGGTATTGAGGATTGAGGATTGAGGATTTAAGATTGAGTATTGAGGATTGAAGATTGAGAATTGAGGATTGAGGATTGAACATTGATGACTGAGTTTTGAGTGCTGAGTGACGAGGATTGATGTTTGTGGATAGAGATTTGAAGATTGCAGATTGAGTATTGAGTATTGAAAACTGTGAATTGAGGATATTCTATTGATGATTGAGGATTGTCACCTGATTGTTCAGGACTGAGGGCTGGAGATTGAGGATTCAGGATCGAGGATTCAGAATTGACGTTTGAGGACTGAGGATTGAGGATTGAGGATTGAGGATTGAAGGTTGAGTATTGAGGATTGAAGATTGAGGATTGAGGATTGAGGGTTGAGGATTGAGGATTGAAGATTGAGTACTGGGGACTGAGTGTTGAGGGTTGCGTGATAACAATTGATGTTTGTGGATAGAGATTTGAAGATTGCAGATTGAGTATTGCGTATGGAAAGCTCTGAACTGAGCATATTCTAGTGAGGATTGAGGATTGACAACTGATTGTTGTGGACTGAGGGCTGAAGATTAAGGATTCAGGATTGAGGGTTCAGAATTGTGGTTTGAGGACTGAGGATTGAGGATTGACGATTGAGGATTGAGGATTGAAGATTGAGGATTGGGTATTGAGGATTGAACATTGAGGATTGAACATTGAGGTCTGAGGATTGAGGATTGAAGATTGAGTATTCAGGATTGAGGATTAAGGATTGAGGATTGAGGATTGAGGATTGAGGATGAGGGCTGAGGGTTGAGGATTGAGGTTTAAGGACTGAGGGCTGAGGATTGAGGATTGAGAATTGAGGATTGAGGATTGAGGATTGAAGATTGAGGATTGGGTATTGAGGATTGAAGGATGAGGATTGAGGATTGAGGATTGAGGATTGAGGATTGAAGATTGAGTATTGATGTTTGAAGACTGACGATTGAGGTTTGCGGATTGAGGATTGAGGATTGAGGATTGAGGATTCATGTATGAGTATTGAGGATTGAATATTGAGGACTGAGGATTGAGGATTGAGGATTGAGGATTTAAGATTGAGCATTGGGGATTGAATATTGAGAATTGAGGATTGAGGATTGAACATTGAGGACTGAGTGTTGAGTGTTGAGTGATGAGAATTGATGTTTGTGGATAGAGATTTGAAGATTGCAGATTGATTGTTGAGTATTGAAAACTGTGAATTGAGGATATTCTATTGAGGATTGAGGACTGTCACCTGATTGTTCAGGACTGAGGAATGGAGATTGAGGATTCAGGATCGAGGATTCAGAATTGAGGTTTGAGGACTGAGGATTGAGGTTTGAGGATTGAGGATTGAAGATTAAGTATTGAGTATTGAAGATTGAGTATTGAGGATTGAGGGTTGAGGATTGAGTATTGAAGATTGAGGATTGGGGACTGAGTGTTGAGGGTTGAGTGATGAGAATTGATGTTTGTGGATAGAGATTTGAAGATTGCAGATTGAGTATTGCGTATGGAAATCTCTGAACTGAGCATATTCTAGTGAGGATTGAGGATTGACAACTGATTGTTGAGGACTGAGGATTGAAGATTGAGGATTCAGGATTGAGGGTTCAGAATTGTGGTTTGAGGACTGAGGATTGAGGATTGAGGATTGTGGATTGAGGATTGAAGATTGAGGATTGGGTATCGAGGATTGAACATTGAGGATTGAGGATTGAGGATTGAGGATTGAGGATTGAGTATTGAAGATTGAATATTGATGATTGAAGATTGAGGATTGAGGATTGAGGGTTGCGGATTGAGGACGAGGACTGAGGGTTGAGTATTGATGTTTGAGGTCTGAGGATTGAGGATTGAGGATTGAGAATTGAGGATTGAGGAATGAGGATTGAAGATTGAATATTGAGGTTTGAAGACTGACGATTGGGGGTTGAGGATTGAGGATTGAGGATTGAGGATTGAGGTTTGAGGGTTGAGGATTGAGGATTGAGAATTGAGGATTGAGGATTGAGGATTGAAAATTGAGGATTGGGTATTGAGGATTGAGGATTGAGGATTTAAGATTGAGTATTGAGGATTGAAGATTGAGAATCGAGGATTGAGTATTGAACATTGAGGACTGAGTGTTGAGTGTTAAGTGTTGAGAATTGATGTTTGTGGATAGAGATTTGAGGATTGCAGATTGAACATTGAGTATTGAAAACTGTGAATTGGGGATATTCTATTGAGGATTGAGTACTGTCACCTGATTGTTCAGGACTGAGGGCTGGAGATTGAGGATTCAGAATTGAGGTTCGAGGACTGAGGATTGAGGATTGAGGATTGAGAATTGAGGATTGAGGATTGAGGATTGAAGATTGAGGATTGGGTATTGAGGATTGAGGATTGAGGATTTAAGATTGAGCATTGAGGAATGAATATTGAGAACTGAGGATTGAGGATTGAACATTGAGGACTGAGTGTTGAGTGTTGAGTGATGAGAATTGATGTTTGTGAATAGAGATTTGAAGATTGCAGATTGAGTATTGAGTATTGAAAACTGTGAATTGAGGATATTCTATTGAGGATTGAGGACTGTCACCTGATTGTTCAGGACTGAGGGCTGGAGATTGAGGATTCAGGATCGAGGATTCAGAATTGAGGTTTGAGGACTGAGGATTGAGGTTTGAGGATTGAGGATTGAAGATTAAGTATTGAGGATTGAAGATTGAGTATTGAGGATTGAGGGTTGAGGATTGAGTATTGAAGATTGAGGATTGGGGACTGAGTGTTGAGGGTTGAGTGATGAGAATTGATGTTTGTGGATAGAGATTTGAAGATTGCAGATTGAGTATTGCGTATGGAAAGCTCTGAACTGAGCATATTCTAGTGAGGATTGAGGATTGACAACTGATTGTTGTGGACTGAGGGCTGAAGATTGAGGATTCAGGATTGAGGGTTCAGAATTGTGGTTTGAGGACTGAGGATTGAGGATTGACGATTGAGGATTGAGGATTGAAGATTGAGGATTGGGTATTGAGGATTGAACATTGAGGATTGAACATTGAGGTCTGAGGATTGAGGATTGAAGATTGAGTATTCAGGATTGAAGATTAAGGATTGAGGATTGAGGATTGAGGATTGAGGATGAGGGCTGAGGGTTGAGGATTGAGGTTTAAGGACTGAGGGCTGAGGATTGAGGATTGAGAATTGAGGATTGAGGATTGAGGATTGAAGATTGAGGATTGGGTATTGAGGATTGAAGGATGAGGATTGAGGATTGAGGATTGAGGATTGAGGATTGAAGATTGAGTATTGATGTTTGAAGACTGACGATTGAGGTTTGCGGATTGAGGATTGAGGATTGAGGATTGAGGATTCATGATTGAGTATTGAGGATTGAAGATTGAGGACTGAGGATTGAGGATTGAGGATTGAGGATTTAAGATTGAGCATTGGGGATTGAATATTGAGAATTGAGGATTGAGGATTGAACATTGAGGACTGAGTGTTGAGTGTTGAGTGATGAGAATTGATGTTTG
Source organism: Calliopsis andreniformis (assembly GCF_051401765.1). Taxonomy (NCBI): domain Eukaryota; kingdom Metazoa; phylum Arthropoda; class Insecta; order Hymenoptera; family Andrenidae; genus Calliopsis; species Calliopsis andreniformis. The sequence continues at coordinate 2,478,562 of NW_027480479.1, read as the reverse complement.
TGTATAGAGATTTGAAGATTGCAGATTGATTGTTGAGTATTGAAAACTGTGAATTGAGGATATTCTATTGAGGATTGAGGACTGTCACCTGATTGTTCAGGACTGAGGAATGGAGATTGAGGATTCAGGATCGAGGATTCAGAATTGAGGTTTGAGGACTGAGGATTGAGGTTTGAGGATTGAGGATTGAAGATTAAGTATTGAGTATTGAAGACTGAGTATTGAGGATTGAGGGTTGAGGATTGAGTATTGAAGATTGAGGATTGGGGACTGAGTGTTGAGGGTTGAGTGATGAGAATTGATGTTTGTGGATAGAGATTTGAAGATTGCAGATTGAGTATTGCGTATGGAAAGCTCTGAACTGAGGATACTCTAATGAGGATTGAGGATTGACAACTGATTGTTGAGGGCTGAGGGCTGAAGATTGAGGATTCAGGATTGAGGATTCAGGACTCTGGTTTGAGGACTGAGGATTGAGGATTGAGGATTGAGGATTGAGGACTGAGGATTAAAGATTGAGTATTGAGGATTGAAGATTGAGGATTGATGATTGAGGATTGAGGATTGAGAATTGAGGATTGAGGATTGAGTATTGAGTATTGAAGATTGAGGATTGATGATTGAGGATTGAGGATTGAGGATTGAGGATTGAGTATTGAAGATTGAATATTGATGATTGAAGATTGAGGATTGAGGATTGAGGGTTGCGGATTGAGGACGAGGACTGAGGGTTGAGTATTGATGTTTGAGGTCTGAGGATTGAGGATTGAGGATTGAGAATTGAGGATTGAGGATTGAGGATTGAGAATTGAGGATTGAGGATTGAGGATAGAAGATTGAGGATTGGGTATTGAGGATTGAGTATTGAGGATTGAGAATTGAAGATTGAGGACTTAGTGTTGAGGGTTGAGTGATGGGAATTGATCTTTGTGGATTGAGATTTGAAGATTGAAGAATGGGGATCGAGTATTGAAAACTGTGAATTGAGGATATTCTATTGATGATTGAGGATTGACAATTGATTGTTGAGGACTGAGGGCTGAAGATTGAGGATTCATGATTAAGCATTCGGGATTGAGGTTTGAGGACTGAGGATTGAGGGTTGAGGATTGAGGATTGAGGATTGACGCTTGAGGATTGATGGTTGAGGATGGAGGATTGAGGATTGAAGACGAGGGCTGAGGGCTGAGGATTGAGGTTTAAGGGCTCAGGACTGAGGATTGGGGATTGAGAATTGAGGATTGAGGATTGAGGATTGAAGATTGAGGACTGGGTATTGAGGATTGAAGGATGAGGATTGAGGATTGAGGATTGAGGATTGAGGATTGAAGATTGAATATTGAGGTTTGAAGACTGACGATTGAGGTTTGAGGATTGAGGATTGAAGATTGAGTATTGAGGATTGAAGATTGAGGATTGAGGATTGAGGATTGAGTATTGAGGATTGAGGATTGAAGATTGAGGATTGGGGACTGAGTGTTGAGGGTTGAGTGATGAGAATTGATGTTTATGGATAGAGATTTGAAGATTGCAGATTGAGTATTGCGTATGGAAAGCTCTGAACTGAGGATATTCTAGTGAGGATTGAGGATTGACAACTGATTGTTGAGGACTGAGGGCTGAAGATTGAGGATTCACGATTGAGGATTCAGGATTGTGGTTTGAGGACTGAGGATTGAGGATTGAGGATTGAGGATTGAGGATTGAAGATGGAGGATTGGGTATCGAGGATTGAACATTGAGGATTGAGGATTGAGCATTGAGGATTGAGGATTGAATATTGAAGATTGAATATTGATGATTGAAGGTTGAGGATTGAGGATTGAGGGTTGCGGATTGAGGACGAGGTCTGAGGGTTGAGTATTGATGTTTGAGGTCTGAGGATTGAGGATTGAGGATTGAGAATTGAGGATTGAGGAATGAGGATTGAATATTGAGGATTGGTTATTGAGGATTGAAGAATGAGGACTGAGGGTTGAGGATTGAGGATTGAGGATTGAAGATTGAGTATTGAGGATTGAAGATTGCGGATTGAGGACTGAGGATTGAGGATTGAGGATTGAGGATTGAGGATTGCGAGTTGAGGATTGAAGATTGAGGATTGAGGACTGAGGATTAAAGATTGAGTATTGAGGATTGAAGATTGAGGATTGATGATTGAGGATTGAGGATTGAGTATTGAGGATTGAGGATTGAGGATTGAGGATTGAAGATTGTTGATTGATGATTGAGGATTGAGGATTGAGGATTGAGGATTGAGTATTGAGGATTGAGGATTGAAGATTGAGGATTGGGTATTGAGGATTTAAGAATGAGGATTGAGGATTGAGGATTGAGGATTGAGTATTGAATATTGAGGATTGATGATTGAGTATTGAGGATTGAGAATTGAAGATTGAGGATTGAGGATTGAGGATTAAAGATTTAGTATTGAGGATTGAAGATTGAGAATTGAGGATTGAGGATTGAACATTGTGGACTGAGTGTTGAGGGTTGAGTGATGTGAATTGATGTTTGTGGATAGTGATTTGAAGATTGCAGATTGATTATTGAGTATTGAAAACTGTGAATTGAGGATATTCTATTGAGGGTTGAGGATTGTCACCTGATCGTTGAGGACTGAGGGCTGAAGATTGAGGATTCAGGATTGAGGATTCAGGATTGAGGTTTGAGGACTGAGGATTGAGGATTGAGGAGTGAGGATTGAGGATTGAGGATTGAGGATTGAAGATTGAGGATTGGGGACTGAGTGTTGAGGGTTGAGTGACGAGAATTGATGTTTATGGATCGAGATTTGAAGATTGCAGATTGAGTATTACGTATGGAAAGCTCTGAACTGGGGATATTCTAGTGAGGACTGAGGATTGACAACTGATTGTTGAGGACTGAGGGCTGAAGATTGAGGATTCAGGATTGTGGTTTGAGGACTGAGGATTGAGGATTGAGGATTGAGGATTGAGGATTGAAAATTGAGGATTGGGTATCGAGGATTGAACATTGAGGATTGAGGATTGAGGATTGAGGATTGAGGATTGAGCATTGGGTATTGAAGATTGAGGATTGAAGATTGAGGATTGATGATTGAGGATTGAGGATTGAGTATTGAGGATTGAGGATTGAGGATTGAGGATTGAGGATTGAAGATTGATGATTGGTGATTGAGGATTGAGGATTGAGGATTGAGGATTGAGTATTGAGGATTGAGGATTGAAGATTGAGGATTGGGTATTGAGGATTTAAGAATGAGGATTGAGGATTGAGGATTGAGGATTGAGTATTGAATATTGAGGATTGATGATTGAGGATTGAGGATTGAGGATTGAAGATTGAGGATTGAGGATTGAGGATTAAAGATTTAGTATTGAGGATTGAAGATTGAGAATTGAGGATTGAGGATTGAACATTGTGGACTGAGTGTTGAGGGTTGAGTGATGTGAATTGATGTTTGTGGATAGTGATTTGAAGATTGCAGATTGATTATTGAGTATTGAAAACTGTGAATTGAAGATATTCTATTGAGGATTGAGGATTGTCACCTGATCGTTGAGGACTGAGGGCTGAAGATTGAGGATTCAGGATCGAGGATTCAGGATTGAGGTTTGAGGACTGAGGATTGAGGATTGAGGAGTGAGGATTGAGGATTGAGGATTGAGGATTGAAGATTGAGGATTCGGGACTGAGTGTTGAGGGTTGAGTGATGAGAATTTATGTTTATGGATAGAGATTTGAAGATTGCAGATTGAGTATTGCGTATGTAAAGCTCTGAACTGAGGATATTCTAGTGAGGATTGAGGATTGACAACTTATTGTTGAGGACTGAGGGCTGAAGATTGAGGATTCAGGATTGAGGATTCAGGATTGTGGTTTGTGGACTGAGGATTGAGGATTGAGGATTGAGGATTGAGGATTGAAGATTGAGGATTGGGTATCGAGGATTGAACATTGAGGATTGAGGATTGAGGATTGAGCATTGAGGATTGAATATTCAAGATTGAATATTGATGATTGAAGATTGAGGATTGAGGATTGGTGGTTGCGGATAGAGGACGAAGACTGAGGGCTGAGTATTGATGTTTGAGGTCTGAGGATTGAGGATTGAGGATTGAGAATTGAGGATTGAGGAATGAGGATTGAATATTGAGGATTGGTTATTGAGGATTGAACAATGAAGACTGAGGATTGGGTATTGAGTATTGAGGATTGAAGATTGAGGATTGAGGATTGAAGATTGCGGATTGAGGACTGAGGATTGAGGATTGGGGATTGAGGATTGCGGGTTGAGGATTGAAGATTGAAGATTGAGGATTGAGGACTGAGGATTAAAGATTGAGTATTGAGGATTGAAGATTGAGGATTGATGATTGAGCATTGAGGATTGAGTATTGAGGATTGAGGATTGAGGATTGAGTATTGAAGATTGAGGATTGATGATTGAGGATTGAGGATTGAGGATTGAGGACTGAGGATTGACGAATGAGGATTGAAGATTGAGGATTGGCTATTGAGGATTGAAGAATGAGGACTGAGGGTTGAGGATTGAGGATTGAGGATTGAAGATAGAGTATTGAGGATTGAAGATTGCGGATTGAGGACTGAGGATTGCGGATTGAGGATTGAGGATTGCGAGTTGAGGATTGAAGATTGAAGATTGAGGATTGAGGACTGAGGATTAAAAATTGAGTATTGAGGATTGAAGATTGAGGATTGATGATTGAGGATTGAGGATTGAGTGTTGAGGATTGAGGATTGAGGATTGAGTATTGAAGATTGATGATTGATGATTGAGTATTGAGGATTGAGGATTGAGGATTGAGTATTGAGGATTGAGGATTGAAGATTGAAGATTGGGTATTGAGGATTTAAGAATGAGGATTGAGGATTGAGGATTGAGGATTGAGTACTGAAGACTGAGGATTGATGATTGAGGATTGAGGATTGAAGATTGAGGATTGAGGATTGAGGATTAAAGATTGAGCATTGAGGATTGAAGATTGAGAATTGAAGATTGAGGATTGAACATTAAGGACTGAGTGTTGAGGTTTGAGTGATGAGAATTGATGTTTGTGGATAGTGATTTGAAGATTGCAGATTGAGTATTGCGTATGGAAAGCTCTGAACTGAGGATATTCTAGTGAGGATTGAGCATTGACAACTGATTGTTGAGGACTGAGGGCTGAAGATTGAGGATTCATGATTGAGGATTCAGGATTGTTGTTTGAGGACTGAGGATTGAGGATTGAGGATTGAGGAGTGAGGATTGAGGATTGAGGATTGAGGATTGAAGATTGAGGATTGGGGACTGAGTGTTGAGGGTTGAGTGATGAGAATTGATGTTTATGGATAGAGATTTGAAGATTGCAAGATTGAGTATTACGTATGGAAAGCTCTGAACTGAGGATGTTCTAGTGAGGATTGAGGATTGACAACTGATTGTTGAGGACTGAGGGCTGAAGATTGAGGATTCAGGATTGAGGATTCAGGATTGTGGTTTGAGGACTGAGGATTGAGGATTGAGGATTGAGGATTGAGGATTGAAGATTGAGGATTGGGTATCGAGGATTGAACATTGAGGATTGAGGATTGAGGATTGAGGATTGAGGATTGAATATTGAAGATTGAATATTGATGATTGAAGATTGAGGATTGAGGATTGAGGGTTGCGGATTGAGGACGAGGACTGAGGGTTGAGTATTCATGTTTGAGGTCTGAGGATTGAGGACTGAGGATTGAGAATTGAGGATTGAGGAATGAGGATTGAAGATTGAGGATTGGTTATTGAGGATTGAGGAATGAGAACTGAGTTTTGAGGATTGAGGATTGAGGACTGAAGATTGAGTATTGAGGACTGAAGATTGCGGATTGAGCACTGAGGATTGAGGATTGAGGATTGAGGATTGCGGGTTGAGGTATGAAGATTGAAGATTGAGGATTGAGGACTGAGGATTAAAGATTGAGTATTGAGGATTGAAGATTGAGGATTGATGATTGAGCATTGAGGATTGAGTATTGAGGATTGAGGATTGAGGATTGAGTATTGAAGATTGAGGATTGATGATTGAGGATTGAGGATTGAGGATTGAGAATTGAGGATTGAGGAATGAGGATTGAAGATTGAGGATTGGTTATTGAGGATTGAAGAATGAGGACTGAGGGTTGAGGATTGAGGATTGAGGATTGAAGATTGAGTATTGAGGATTGAAGATTGCGGATTGAGGACTGAGGATTGAGGATTGAGGATTGAGGATTGCGAGTTGAGGATTGAAGATTGAAGATTGAGGATTGAGGACTGAGGATTAAAGATTGAGTATTGAGGATTGAAGATTGAGGATTGATGATTGAGGATTGAGGATTGAGTATTGAGGATTGAGGATTGAGGATTGAGTATTGAAGATTGATGATTGATGATTGAGGATTGAGGATTGAGGATTGAGGATTGAGTATTGAGGATTGAGGATTGAAGATTGAGGATTGGGTATTGAGGATTTAAGAATGAGGATTGAGGATTGAGGATTGAGGATTAAGTATTGAAGATTGAGGATTGATGATTGTGGATTGAGGATTGAGGATTGAGGATTGAGGATTGAGGATTGAGGATTGAGGATTGAGGATTGAGGATTGAGGATTGAGGATTGAAGATTTAGGATTGAGGATTGAGGATTAAAGATTGAGTACTGAGGATTGAAGATTGAGGATTGGTGATTGAGGATTGAGGATTGAGGATTGAGGATTGAGGATTGAGGATTGGGTATTGAAGATTGAGGATTGATGATTGAGGATTGAGGATTGAAGATTGAGGATTGAGGATTGAGGATTTAAGATTGAGTACTGAGGATTGAAGATTGAGAATTGAGGATTGAGGATTGAACATTGAGGACTGAGTGTTGAGTGTTAAGTGATGAGAATTGATGTTTGTGGATAGAGATTTGAAGATTGCAGATTGAGCATTGAGTATTGAAAACTGTGAATTGGGGATATTCTATTGAGGATTGAGTATTCTCACCTGATTGTTCAGGACTGAGGGCTGGAGATTGAGGATTCAGGATTGAGGATTCAGAATTGAGGTTTGAGGACTGAGGATTGTTTATTGAGTATTGAGGATTGAAGATTGAGGATTGAGGATTGAGGATTGAGGATTGAGGATTGAGGATTGAAGATTGAGGATTGGGGATTGAGGATTGACGATTGAGGATTGAGGATTGAGGATTGACGAATGAGGATTGAAGATTGAGGATTGGTTATTGAGGATTGAAGAATGAGGACTGAGGGTTGAGGATTGAGGATTGAGGATTGAAGATAGAGTATTGAGGATTGAAGATTGCGGATTGAGGACTGAGGATTGAGGATTGAGGATTGAGGATTGCGAGTTGAGGATTGAAGATTGAAGATTGAGGATTGAGGACTGAGGATTAAAGATTGAGTATCGAGGATTGAAGATTGAGGATTGAGGATTGAGGATTGAGGATGAGGGCTGAGGCTTGAGGATTGAGGTTTAAGGACTGAGGGCTGAGGATTGAGGATTGAGTATTGAAGATTGAGGATTGGGGACTGAGTGCTGAGGTTTGAGTGATGAGAATTGATGTTTGTGGATAGAGATTTAAAGATTACAGATTCAGTATTGGGTATTGAAAACTGTGAATTGATGATATTCTTTTGAGGATTGAGAATTGACAACTGATTGTTGAGGACTGGGGTCTGAAGATTGAGGATTCAGGATTGAGGAATCAGGATTGAGGTTTGAGGACTGAGGATTGAGGATTGAGGATTGGGGATTGAAGATTGAGGATTGAGGATTGAAGATTCAGGATTGGGTATTGCGGATTGAACATTGAGGACTGATGATTGAGGATTGAGGATTGAGGATTGAGGATTGAGGGTTGAGGATTGCGGATTGAGAATTGAGGATTGAGAATTGAGGATTGAAGGTTGAGGATTGGGTATTGAGGATTGAGGATTGAGGATTTAAGGTTGAGTAATGAGGATTGAAGATTGAGAATTGAGGATTGAGGATTGAGGATTGAGGATTGAGGATTGAGAATTGAGGATCGAAGGATGAGGATTGAGGATTGAGGATTGAGGATTGAGGATTGAAGATTGAATATTGAGGTTTGAGGACTGACGGTTGGGGGTTGAGGATTGAGGATTGAGGATTGAGGATTGAGGTTTGAGTGTTGAGGATTGAGTATTGAGAATTGAGGATTGAGGATTGAGGATTGAGGATTGAGGATTGATGATTGAGGATTGAGGATTGAGGATTTAATATTGAGTATTGAGGATTGAAGGTTGAGAGCTGAGGATTGAGGATTGAACATTGAGGACTGAGTATTGAGTGTTGAGTGATGAGAATTGATGTTTGTGGATAGAGATTTAAAGATTACAGATTCAGTATTGAGTATTGAAAACTGTGAATTGATGATATTCTATTGAGGATTGAGAATTGACAACTGATTGTTGAGGACTGAGGGCTGAAGATTGAGGATACAGGATTGAGGATTCAGAATTGAGGTTTGCGGACTGAGGATTGAGGATTGAGGATTGAAGATTGAGTATTGAGGATTGAAGATTGAGGATTGAGGATTGAGGATTGAGGATTGAGGATGAGGCCTGAGGGCTGAGGATTGACGTTTAAGGACTGAGGACTGAGGATTGAGAATTGAGAATTGAGGATTGAGGATTGAGGATTGAAGATTTAAGGATTGGGTATTGAGGATTGAATGATGAGGATTGAGGATTGAGGATTGAGGATTGAGGATTGAAGATTGAATACTGAGGTTTGAAGACTGACGATTGAGGTTTGAGGATTGAGGATTGAAGATTGAGTATTGAGGATTGAAGGTTGATGATTGAGGATTGAGGATTGATGATTGAGGATTGAGGATTGTGGATTGAGTGTAGAGGATTGATAATTGAAGACTGAGTATTGAGGATTGAACATTGAGGATTGAGGATTCAGGATTGAGGATTGAGGATCAGGGCTGAGGGTTGACCATTGAGGATTGAGGATTGAGGATTGAAGATTGAGTATTGAGGATTGAGGATTGAGGATTGAGGATTGAGGATTGACTATTGAAGATTGAGGATTGATGATTGTGGATTGAGGACTGAGGATTGAGGATTGAGGATTGACAATTGATTGTTGCGGACAGAGGGATGAAGATTGAGCATTCAGGATTGAGGATTCGGTAATGAGGTTTGAGGACTGAGGATTGAGGGTTGGGGATTGAGGATTGAGGATTGTGGATTGAGTATAGATGATTGAGAATTGAGGATTGAGGATTGAAGATTGTGGATTAAGGATTGACGATTGAGGATTGAGGATTGGAGATTGACTATTGAGGATTGAGGATTGAGGATTCAGGATTGAGGAATGAAGATTGAGAATTGAGGATTGAGGATTGAACATTGAGGACTGAGTGTTGAGGGTTGAGTGATGAGAATTGATCTTTATGGATAGAGGTTGGAAGATTGCAGATTGAGTATTGAGTATTGAAAACTGTGAACTGAGAATATTCTATTGAGGATTGAGGATTGACAACTGATTGTTGATGACTGAGAGCTTAAGATTGAGGATTCAGGATTGAGGATTCAGAATTGAAGTTTGTGGACTGAGGATTGTGGATTAACGATTGAGTATTGGGGATTGAAGATTGAGGATTGAGGATTGAGGATTGAGGATTGAGGATGAGGTCTGAGGGTTGAGGATTGAGGTTTGAGGTCTGAGGACTGAGGATTGAGGATTGAGAATTGAGGATTGAGGATTGAGGATTGAAGATTGAGGATTGGGTATTGAGGATAGAAGTATGAGGATTGAGGATTGAGGATTGAGGATTGTGGATTGAAGATTGAGTATTGAGGATTGGAGATTGACTATTGAGGATTGATGATTGAGGATTGAGGATTGAAGATTGAGGAACGAGGATTGAGGATTGAGGATGATGGCTGAGGGTTGAGCATTGAGGTTTGAGGACTGTGGACTGAGGATTGAGGATTGAGAATTGAGGATTGAGGATTGAGGGTTGAAGATTGAGGATTGGGTATTGAGGACTGAAGAACGAGGATTGTGGATTGAGGATTGAGGATTGAGGATTGAGGATTGATGATTGAGGATTGAGGATTGAGGATTGAGGATTGAGGATTGAGGATTGATGATTGAGGACTGAGTATTGAGGATTGAAGATTGAGGATTGATGGTTGAGTATTGAGGATTGAGAATTGAGGATTGAGGATTGAGTTTTGAAGATTGAGGATTGATGATTGAGGATTGAGCATTGAGGATTGAGGATTGAGGATTGAGGACTGAAGATTGAGTATTGAGGATTGAAGGTTCAGTATTGAGGAATGAAGATTGAGAATTCAGGATTGAGGTTTGAACATTGAGGACTGAGTGTTGAGGGTTGAGTGATGAGAATTTATGTTTGTGGATAGAGGTTGGAAGATTGCAGATTGAGTATTGAGTATTGAAAACTGTGAAATGAGGATATTCTATTGAGGATTGAGGATTAACAACTGATTGTTGATGACTGAGAGCTGAAGATTGAGGATTCAGGATTGAGGATTCAGAATTGAGGTTTGAGGTCTGAGGATTGTGGATTGACGATTGAGTACTGAGGATTGAAGATTGAGGATTGAGGATTGAGGATTGAGGATTGAGGATTGAGGATGAGGGCTGAGGGTTGAGGATTGTGGTCTGAGGACTGAGGACTGAGGATTGAGGATTGAGAATTGAGGATTGAGGATTGAGGACTGAGGATTGAAGATTGAGGATTGGGTATTGAGGATAGAAGAATGAGGATTGAGGATTGAGGATTGAGGATTGAGGATTGAAGATTGAGTATTGAGGATTGAAAACTGACGATTGAGGATTGAGTATTGAGGATTGAGGATTGTGGATTGACGATTGAGTATTGAGGATTGAAGATTGAGGATTGAGGATTGAGGATTGAGGATTGGGGATGATGGCTGAGGGTTTAGGATTGAGGTTTGAGGGCTGAGGACTGAGGATTTAGGATTGAGAATTGAGGATTGATGATTGAGGATTGAAGATTGAGGATTGGGTATTGAGGATAGAAGTATGAGGATTGAGGATTGAGGATTGAGGATTGAGGATTGAAGATTGAGTATTGAGGATTGGAGATTGACTATTGAGGATTGAGGATTGAGGGTTGAGGATTGAGGAACGAGGATTGAGGATTGAGGATGATGGCTGAGGGTTGAGGATTTAGGTTTGAGGACTGTGGACTGAGGATTGAGGATTGGGAATTGAGGATTGAGGATTGTGGGTTGAAGATTGAGGACTGGGTATTGAGGACTGAAGAATGAGGATTGAGGATTGAGGATTGAGGACTGAGAATTGCAGATTGAGTATTGAGTATTGAAGACTGACGATTGGGTATTGAGGATTGAGGATTGAGGACTGAGGATTGAGGATTGAGGATTGAGCATTGAGGATTGAAGATTGAGGACTGGGGATTGAGGATTGAAGATTGGTTATTGAGGATTGATGGTTGAGAATTGAGGATTGAGGATTGAGAATTGGGAATTGAGAATGAGGACTGAGGGTTGAGGTTTGAGGTTTGAGGAATGAGGATTGAGGATTGAGTATTGAGGATTGAGGATTGAGGATTGAAGATTGAGTATTGACGATTGAATATTGAGGAATGAGGATTGATAGTTGAGGATTGAGGATGAGGACTGAGGGTTGAGGTTCGAGGTTTGAGGAATGAGGATTGAGGATTGAGGTTTGAGGATTGAGGATTGAGGATTGTGTATTGAGTATTGAAGATGGAGTATTCATGACTGAGGATTGAGGTTTGAGGTTTGAGGATTGAGGATTGAGGATTGAGGATTGAGCACTGAAGATTGAGGATTGATGACTGAGGATTGAGGATTGAGGATTGGGGATTGAGGATTGAGGATTGAAGATTGCGTAATGAGGATTGAAGGTTGAGGATTGAGGATTGAAGATTGAGTATGGAGGATTGAAGACTGAGGATTGAGGATTGAGGATTGAAGATTGAGGATTGAGGATTGAGGATTGAGGATTGAGGAACGAGGATTGAGGATTGAGGATGATGGCTGAGGGTTGAGGATTGAGGTTCGAGGACTGTGGACTGAGGATTGAGTATTGAGAATTGAGGATTGAGGATTGAGGATTGAGGGTTTAAGATTGAGGATTGGGTATTGAGGGCTGAAGAATGAGGATTGTGGATTGAGGATTGAGGATTGAGGATTGAGGATTGATGATTGAGGATTGAGGATTGAGGATTGAGGATTGAGGATTGATGATTGAGGACTGAGTATTGAGGATTGAAGATTGAGGATTGATGGTTGAGTATTGAGGATTGAGAATTGAGGATTGAGGATTGAGTTTTGAAATTGAGGATTGATGATTGAGGATTGAGCATTGAGGATTGAGGATTGAGGATTGAGGACTGAAGATTGAGTATTGAGGATTGAAGATTCAGTATTGAGGAATGAAGATTGAGAATTCAGGATTGAGGTTTGAACATTGAGGACTGAGTGTTGAGGGTTGAGTGATGAGAATTGATGTTTGTGGATAGAGGTTGGAAGATTGCAGATTGAGTATTGAGTATTGAAAACTGTGAATTGAGGATATTCTATTGAGGATTGAGTTTTGACAACTGATTGTTGATCACTGAGAGCTGAAGATTGAGGATTCAGGATTGAGGATTCAGAATTGAGATTTGAGGTCTGAGGATTGTGGATTGACGATTGAGTACTGAGGATTGAAGATTGAGGATTGAGGATTGAGGATTGAGGATTGAGGATTGAGGATGAGGGCTGAGGGTTGAGGATTGAGGTTTGAGGACTGAGGACTGAGGATTGAGGATTGAGTATTGAGGATTGAGGATTGAAGATTGCGTAATGAGGATTGAAGGTTGAGGATTGAGGATTGAAGATTGAGTATGGAGGATTGAAGATTGAGGATTGAGTATTGAGGATTGAAGATTGAGGATTGAGGATTGAGGATTGAGGATTGAGGATTGATGATTGAAGACTGAGTATTGAGGATTGAACATTGAGGATTGATGGTTGAGTATTGAGGATTGAGAATTGAGGATTGAGGATTGAGTTTTGAAGATTGAGGTTTGATGATTGAGGATTGAGGATTGAGGATAGAGGATTGAGTATTGAGGACTGAAGATTGAGTATTGAGGATTGAAGATTCAGTATTGAGGAATGAAGATTGAGAATTGAGGATTGAGGGTTGAACATTGAGGACTGAGTGTTGAGGGTTGAGTGATGAGAATTGATGTTTGTGGATAGGGGTTGGAAGATTGCATATTGAGTATTGAGTATTGAAAACTGTGAATTGAGGATATTCTATTGAGGATTAAGGATTGACAACTAATTGTTGATGACTGAGAGCATAAGATTGAGGATTCAGGATTGAGGATTCAGAATTGAGGTTTGAGGTCTGAGGATTGTGGATTGACGATTGAGTACTGAGGATTGAAGATTGAGGATTGAGGATTGAGGATTGAGGGTTGAGGATTGAGGATGAGGGCTGAGGGTTGAGGATTGGGATTTGAGGACTGAGGACTGAGGATTGAGGATTGAGAATTGAGGATTGAGGATTGAGGATTGAAGATTGAGGATTGGTTATTGAGGATAGAAGAATGAGGATTGAGGATTGAGGATTGAGGGTTGAACATTGAGGACTGAGTGTTGAGGGTTGAGTGATGAGAATTGATGTTTGTGGATAGGGATTGGAAGATTGCATATTGAGTATTGAGTATTGAAAACTGTGAATTGAGGATATTCTCTTGAGGATTAAGGATTGACAACTGATTGTTGATGACTGAGAGCATAAGATTGAGGATTCAGGATTGAGGATTCAGAATTGAGGATTGAGGACTGAGGATTGAAGATTGAGGATTGGGTATTGAGGATAGAAGAATGAGGATTGAGGATGAGGATTGAGGATTGAGGATTGAAGATTGAGTATTGAGGATTGAAAACTGACGATTGAGGATTGAGGATTGAGGATTGAGGATTGTGGATTGACGATTGAGTATTGAGGATTGATGATTGAGGATTGAGGATTGAGGATTGAGGATTGGGGATGATGGCTGAGGGTTTAGGATTGAGGTTTGAGGACTGAGGACTGAGGATTTAGGATTGAGAATTGAGGATTGAGGATTGAGGATTGAAGATTGAGGATTGATGATTGAGGATTGAGGATTGAGGATTGAGGATTGAGGATTGAGGATTGAAGATTGAGTATTGAGGATTGGAGATTGACTATTGAGGATTGAGTATTGAGGATTGAGGATTGAGGAACGAGGATTGAGGGTTGAGGATGGTGGCTGAGGGTTGAGGATTGAGGTTTGTGGACTGTGGACTGAGGATTGAGGATTGAGAATTGAGGATTGAGGATTGAGGGTTGAAGATTGAGGATTGGGTATTGAGGACTGAAGAATGAGGATTGTGGATTGAGGATTGAGGATTGAGGATTGAGGATTGATGATTGAGGATTGAGGATTGAGGATTGAGGATTGAGGATTGAGGACTGAAGATTGAGTATTGAGGATTGAAGATTCAGTATTGAGGAATGAAGATTGAGAATTGAGGATTGAGGATTGAACATTGAGGACTGAGTGTTGAGGGTTGAGTAATGAGAATTGATGTTTGTGGATAGAGGTTGGAAGATTGCAGATTGAGTATTGAGTATTGAAATCTGTGAATTGAGGTTATTCTATTGAGGATTGAGGATTGACAACTGATTGTTGATGACTGAGAGCTGAAGATTGAGGATTCAGGATTGAGGATTCAGAATTGAGGTTTGAGGTCTGAGGATTGTGGATTGGCGGTTGAGTACTGAGGATTGAAGATTGAGGATTGAGGATTGAGGATTGAGGATTGAGGATTGAGGATGAGGGCTGAGGGTTGAGGATTGAGGTTTGAGGCCTGAGGACTGAGGATTGAGGATTGAGAATTGAGGATTGAGGATTGAGGATTGAGGATTGAAGATTGAGGATTGGGTATTGAGGATAGAAGAATGAGGATTGAGGATTGAGGATTGAGGATTGAGGATTGAAGATTGAGTATTGAGGATTGAAGACTGACGATTGAGGATTGAGGATTGAGGATTGAGGATTGTGGATTGACGATTGAGTATAGATGATTGAAGATTGAGGATTGAGTATTGAGGATTGAACATTGAGGATTGAGGATTCAGGATTGAGGATTGAGGATGAGGGCTGCGGGTTGAGGATTGAGGATTGAGGATTGAGGATTGAAGATTGAGTATTGAGGATTGAGGATTGAGGATTGAGCATTGACTACTGAAGATTGAGGATTGATCATTGTGGATTGAGGACTGAGGATTGAGGATTGAGGATTGACAATTGATTGTTGCGGACTGAGGGATGAAGATTGAGCATTCAGGATTGAGGATTCGGAATTGAGGTTTGAGAACTGAGGATTGAGGGTTGGGGATTGAGGATTGAGGATTGTGGATTGAGTATAGTTGATTGAGAATTGAGGATTGAGGATTGAAGATTGTGGATTAAGGATTGAGGATTGAGGATTGAGGATTGGAGATTGACTATTGAGGATTGAGGATTGAGGATTCAGGATTGAGGAATGAAGATTGAGAATTGAGGATTGAGGATTGAACATTGAGGACTGAGTGTTGAGGGTTGAGTGATGAGAATTGATCTTTATGGATAGAGGTTGGAAGATTGCAGATTGAGTATTGAGTATTGAAAACTGTGAACTGAGAATATTCTATTGAGGATTGAGGATTGACAACTGATTGTTGATGACTGAGAGCTTAAGATTGAGGATTCAGGATTGAGGATTCAGAATTGAAGTTTGAGGACAGAGGATTGTGGATTAACGATTGAGTATTGAGGATTGAAGATTGAGGATTGAGGATTGAGGATTGAGGATTGAGGATGAGGTCTGAGGGTTGAGGATTGAGGTTTGAGGTCTGAGGACTGAGGTCTGAGGATTGAGAATTGAGGATTGAGGATTGAGGATTGAAGATTGAGGATTGGGTATTGAGGATAGAAGTATGAGGATTGAGGATTGAGGATTGAGGATTGAGGATTGAAGATTGAGTATTGGGCATTGGAGATTGACTATTGAGGATTGAGGATTGAGGATTGAGTATTGAGGATTGAGGAACGAGGATTGAGGATTGAGGATGATGGCTGAGGGTTGAGGATTGAGGTTTGAGGACTGTGGACTGAGGATTGAGGATTGAGAATTGAGGATTGAGGATTGAGGGTTGAAGATTGAGGATTGGGTATTGAGGACTGAAGAATGAGGATTGTGGATTGAGGATTGAGGATTGAGGATTGAGGATTGATGATTGAGGATTGAGGATTGAGGATTGAGGATTGAGGATTGATGATTGAGGACTGAGTATTGAGGATTGAAGATTGAGGATTGATGGTTGAGTATTGAGGATTGAGAATTGAGGATTGAGGATTGAGTTTTGAAGATTGATGATTGATGATTGAGGATTGAGCATTGAGGATTGAGGATTGAGGATTGAGGACTGAAGATTGAGTATTGAGGATTGAAGATTCAGTATTGAGGAATGAAGATTGAGAATTCAGGATTGAGGTTTGAACATTGAGGACTGAGTGTTGAGGGTTGAGTGATGAGAATTGATGTTTGTGGATAGAGGTTGGAAGATTGCAGATTGAGTATTGAGTATTGAAAACTGTGAATTGAGGATATTCTATTGAGGATTGAGGATTGACAACTGATTGTTGATGACTGAGAGCTGAAGATTGAGGATTCAGGATTGAGGATTCAGAATTGAGGTTAGAGGTCTGAGGATTGAGTATTGAGGATTGAAGATTGAGGATTGGGGATTGAGGATTGAGTATTGAGGATTGAGGATTGAGGATTGAGGATTGAGGATTGAGGATTGAGGATTGGGTATTGAAGATTGAGGATTGATGATTGAGGATAGAGGATTGAGGATTGAGGATTGAGTATTGAGGATTGATGATTGAAGATTGAGGATTGAGGATTGAGTATTATAGATTGAGGATTGAGGATTGAGGGTTGAGGATTGAGGATCGAAGATTGAGGATTGGGGACTGAGTGTTGAGGGTTGAGTGATGAGAATTGATGTTTGTGGATAGAGATTTGAAGATTGCAGATTGAGTATTGCGTATGGAAAGCTCTGAACTGAGGATATTCTAGTGAGGATTGAGGATTGACAACTGATTCTTGAGGACTGAGGGCTGAAGATTGAGGATTCAGGATTGAGGATTCAGGATTGTGGTTTGAGGTCTGACGGTTGAGGATTGACGATTGAGGATTGCGGATTGAGGATTGAGGATTGCAGATTTAGGATTGGGTATCGAGGATTGAACATTGAGGATTGAGGATTGAGGATTGAGGATTGAGGATTGAGGATTGAGGATTTAATATTGAGTATTGAGGATTGAAGGTTGAGAGCTGAGGATTGAGGATTGAACATTGAGGACTGAGTATTGAGTGTTGAGTGATGAGAATTGATGTTTGTGGATAGAGATTTAAAGATTACAGATTCAGTATTGAGTATTGAAAACTGTGAATTGATGATATTCTATTGAGGATTGAGAATTGACAACTGATTGTTGAGGACTGAGGGCTGAAGATTGAGGATACAGGATTGAGGATTCAGAATTGAGGTTTGCGGACTGAGGATTGAGGATTGAGGATTGAAGATTGAGTATTGAGGATTGAAGATTGAGGATTGAGGATTGAGGATTGAGGATTGAGGATGAGGCCTGAGGGCTGAGGATTGACGTTTAAGGACTGAGGACTGAGGATTGAGAATTGAGAATTGAGGATTGAGGATTAAGGATTGAAGATTTAAGGATTGGGTATTGAGGATTGAATGATGAGGATTGAGGATTGAGGATTGAGGATTGAGGATTGAAGATTGAATACTGAGGTTTGAAGACTGACGATTGAGGTTTGAGGATTGAGGATTGAAGATTGAGTATTGAGGATTGAAGATTGAGGATTGAGGATTGAGTATTGAGGATTGAGGATTGAAGATTGAGGATTTGGGACTGAGTGTTGAGGGTTGAGTGATGAGAATTGGTGTTTATGGATAGAGATTTGAAGATTGCAGATTGAGTATTGCGTATGGAAAGCTCTGAACTGAGGATATTCTAGTGAGGATTGAGGATTGACAACTTATTGTTGACGACTGAAGGCTGAAGATTGAGGATTCAGGATTGAGGATTCAGGATTGTGGTTTGAGGACTGAGGATTGAGGATTGAGGATTGAGGATTGAGGATTGAAGATTGAGGATTGGGTATCGAGGATTGAACATTGAGGATTGAGGATTGAGGATTGAGGATTGAGGATTGAATATTGAAGATTGAATATTGATGATTGAAGATTGAGGATTGAGGATTGGTGGTTGCGGATTGAGGACGAGGACTGAGGGCTGAGTATTGATGTATGAGGTCTGAGGATAGAGGATTGAGGATTGAGAATTGAGGATTGAGGAATGAGGATTGAATATTGAGGATTGAAGAATGAGGACTGAGGATTGGGTATTGAGTATTGAGGATTGAAGATTGAGGATTGAGGATTGAAGATTGCGGATTGAGGACTGAGGATTGAGGATTGGGGATTGAGGATTGCGGGTTGAGGATTGAGGTTCGAGGACTGAGGATTGAGGATTGAGGATTGAGAATTGAGGATTGAGGATTGAGGATTGAAGATTGAGGATTGGGTACTGAGGATTGAGGATTGAGGATTTAAGATTGAGCATTGAGGATTGAATATTGTGAATTGAGGATTGAGGATTGAACATTGAGGACTGAGTGTTGAGTGTTGAGTGATGAGAACTGATGTTTGTGGATAGAGATTTGAAGATTGCAGATTGAGTATTGAGTATTGAAAACTGTGAATTGAGGATATTCTATTGAGGATTGAGGACTGTCACCTGATTGTTCAGGACTGAGGGCTGGAGATTGAGGATTCAGGATCCAGGATTCAGAATTGAGGTTTGAGGACTGAGGATTGAGGTTTGAGGATTGAGGATTGAAGATTAAGTATTGAGGATTGAAGATTGAGTATTGAGGATTGAAGATTGAGGATTGATGATTGAGGATTGAGGATTGAGGATTGAGGATTGAGGGTTGAGGATTGAGTATTGAAGATTGAGGATTGATGATTGAGGATTGAGGACTGAGGGATGAGGAATGAGTATTGAGGATTGAGGATTGGCGCTTGAGGATTGAGGGTTGAGGACGGAGGATTGAAGAGAGAGGACTGAGTGTTGAGGATAGAGCGTTGAGAATCGATGTTTCAGGATTGAGATTTGATTATTGAAAATTGTGGATTGCGTATTGGACCATGAGAGCTCAGGATAATCTATTGAGTATTGAGAATTGAGGATTGATGGTTGAGTGTTGAGGATTGGTGGTTGAGTGTTTTGTTTTGATTATTGAGGATTGAGGATTGAAAATTGAAGATTGGGGACTGAGTGTTGAGGGCTGAGTGATGAGAATTGGTTTTTGTGGATAGAGATTCAAAGATTGCAGATTGAGTATTGAGTATTGAAATCTGTGAATTGAGGATATTCTATTGAGGATTGAGGATTGTCACCTGATTGTTCAAGACTGAGGGCTGGATATTGAGGATTCAGGATTGCGGATTCAGAATTGAGGTTCGAGGACTGAGGATTGAGGTTTGAGGATTGAGGATTGAAGATTAAGTATTGAGGATTGAAGATTGAGTATTGAGGATTGAGGGTTGAGGATTGAGTATTGAAGATTGAGGATTGGGGACTGAGTGTTGAGGGTTGAGTGATGAGAATTGATGTTTGTGGATAGAGATTTGAAGATTGCAGATTGAGTATTGCGTATGGAAATCTCTGAACTGAGCATATTCTAGTGAGGATTGAGGATTGACAACTGATTGTTGAGGACTGAGGATTGAAGATTGAGGATTCAGGATTGAGGGTTCAGAATTGTGGTTTGAGGACTGAGGATTGAGGATTGAGGATTGAGGATTGAGGATTGAAGATTGAGTATTGGGTATCGAGGATTGAACATTGAGGATTGAGGATTGAGGATTGAGGATTGAGGATTGAGTATTGAAGATTGAATATTGATGATTGATGGTTGAGGATTGAGGATTGAGGGTTGCGGATTGAGGACGAGGACTGAGGGTTGAGTATTGATGTTTGAGGTCTGAGGATTGAGGATTGAGGATTGAGAATTGAGGATTGAGGAATGAGGATTGAAGATTGAATATTGAGGTTTGAAGACTGACGATTGGGGGTTGAGGATTGAGGATTGAGGATTGAGGATTGATGTTTGAGGGTTGAGGATTGAGGATTGAGAATTGAGGATTGAGGATTGAGGATTGAAGATTGAGGATTGGGTATTGAGGATTGAGGATTGAGGATTTAAGATTGAGTATTGAGGATTGAAGATTGAGAATTGAGGATTGAGTGTTGAACATTGAGGACTGAGTGTTGAGTGTTAAGTGATGAGAATTGATGTTTGTGGATAGAGATTTGAAGATTGCAGATTGAACATTGAGTATTGAAAACTGTGAATTGGGGATATTCTATTGAGGATTGAGTACTGTCACCAGATTGTCCAGGACTGAGGGCTGGAGATTGAGGATTCAGGATTGAGGATTCAGAATTGAGGTTCGAGGACTGAGGATTGAGGATTGAGGATTGAGAATTGAGGATTGAGGATTGAGGATTGAAGATTGAGGATTGGGTATTGAGGATTGAGGATTGAGGATTTAAGATTGAGCATTGAGGAATGAATATTGAGAACTGAGGATTGAGGATTGAACATTGAGGACTGAGTGTTGAGTGTTGAGTGATGAGAATTGATGTTTGTGGATAGAGATTTGAAGATTGCAGATTGAGTATTGATTATTGAAAACTGTGAATTGAGGATATTCTATTGAGGATTGAGGACTGTCACCTGATTGTTCAGGACTGAGGGCTGGAGATTGAGGATTCAGGATCGAGGATTCTGAATTGAGATTTGAGGACTGAGGATTGAGGTTTGAGGATTGAGGATTGAAGATTAAGTATTGAGGATTGAGGATTGAGTATTGAGGATTGAGGGTTGAGGATTGAGTATTGATGATTGAGGATTGGGTACTGAGTGTTGAGGGTTGAGTGATGAGAATTGATGTTTGTGGATAGAGATTTGAAGATTGCAGATTGAGTATTGCGTATGGAAAGCTCTGAACTGAGCATATTCTAGTGAGGATTGAGGATTGACAACTGATTGTTGAGGACTGAGGGCTGAAGATTGAGGATTCAGGATTGAGGATTCAGAATTGTGGTTTGAGGACTGAGGATTGAGGATTGAGGATTGAGGATTGAGGATAGAGGATTGAAGATTGAGGATTGGGTATCGAGGATTGAACTTTGGGGATTGAGGATTGAGCATTGAGGATTGAGGATTGAGTATTGAAGATTGAATATTGATGATTGAAGATTGAGGATTGAGGATTGAGTGTTGCGGATTGAGGACGAGGACTGAGGGTTGAGTATTGATGTTTGGGGTCTGAGGATTGAGGATTGAGGATTGAGAATTGAGGATTGAGGAATGAGGATTGAAGATTGAGGATTGGTTATTGAGGATTGAAGAATGAGGATTGAGGATTGAGGATTGAAGATTGAGTATTGAGGATTGAAGATTGACGATTGAGGATTGCGGATTGATGATTGAGTATCGAGGATTGAAGTTTGAGGATTGTGGATTGAGGATTGAGGGATAAGGATAGAAGATTGAGGTTTGGGGACTGAGTATTGTGGGTTGAGTGATGAGAATTGGTGTTTCTGGATAGAGATTTAAAGTTTGCAGATTGAGTATTGTGTATTGAAAACTGTGAATTGATGATATTCTATTGAGGATTGAGAATTGACAACTGATTGTTGAGGACTGAGGCCTGAAGACTGAGGATTCAGGATTGAGGATTCAGGATGGAGGTTTGAGGACTGAGGATTGAGGATTGAGGTTTGGGGATTGAGGATTGAGGATTGACGATTGAAGATTCAGGATTGGGTATAGCGGATTGAACATCGAGGATTGAGGATTGAGGATTGAGGATTGAGGATTGAGGACTGAATATTGAATATTGATGATTGAACATTGAGGATTGAAGATTGAGGGTTGTGGATTGAGGACAAGGACTGAGGGTTCAGTATTGATGGTTGAGGTCTTATTATTGAGGATTGAGTATTGAGAATTGAGGACTGAAGATTGAGTATTGAGGATTGAAGATTGAGGATTGGGGATTGAGGATTGAGTATTGAGAATTGAGGATTGAAGTATGAGGATCGAGGATTGAGGATTGAGGATTGAGGATTGAAGATTGAATATTGAGGTTTGAAGACAGACGATTGGTTGTTGAGGATTGAGGATTGAGTATTGAGGATTGAGGATTGAGGGTTGAGGATTGAGGATTGAGAATTGAGGATTGAGGATTGAGGATTGAATATTAAGGATTGGGTATTGAGGATTGAGGATTGAGGATTTAAGATTGAGTATTGAGGATTGAAGATTGAGAATTGAGGATTGAGGATTGAACATTGATGACTGAGTGTTGAGTGTTGAGTGACGAGGATTGATGTTTGTGGATAGAGACTTGAAGATTGCAGATTGAGTATTGAGTATTGAAAACTGTGAATTGAGGATATTCTATTGATGATTGAGGATTGTCACCTGATTGTTCAGGACTGAGGGCAGGCGATTGAGGATTCAGGATCGAGGATTCAGAATTGACGTTTGAGGACTGAGGATTGAGGATTGAGGATTGAGGATTGAGGATTGAGGATTGAGGATTGAGGGTTGAAGATTGAGGATTGGGTATCGAGGATTGAACATTAAGGATTGAGGATTGAGGATTGAGGATTGAGGATTGAGTATTGAAGATTGAATATTGATGATTGAAGATTGAGGATTGAGGATTGAGTGTTGCGGATTGAGGACGAAGACTGAGGGTTGAGTATTGATGTTTGAGGTCTGAGGATTGAGGATTGAGGATTGAGAATTGAGGATTGAGGAATGAGGATTGAATATTGAGGATTGGTTATTGACGATTGAAGAATGAGGACTGAGGGTTGAGGATTGAGTATTGAGGATTGAAGATTGAGTGTTGAGGATTGAAGATTGCGGATTGAGGACTGAGGATTGAGGATTGAGGATTGAGGATTGCGGGTTGAGGATTGAAGATTGAAGATTGAGTATTGAGGACTGAGGATTAAAGATTGAGTATTGAGGATTGAAGATTGAGGATTGATGATTGAGGATTGAGGATTGAGTATCGAGGATTGAGGATTGAGGATTGAGGATTGAGTATTGAAGATTGAGGATTGATGATTGAGGATTGAGGATTGAGGATTGAGGATTGAGGATTGAGGATGAGGGATGAGGGATGAGGGTTGAGGATTGAGGTATAAGGACTGAGGACAGAGGATTGAGGATTGAGAATTGAGGATTGAGGGTTGAGGATTGAGGATTGGGGATTGAGAATTGAGGATTGAGGAATGAGGATTGAAGATTGAGGATTGGTTATTGAGGATTGAAGAATGAGGATTGAGGATTGAGGATTGAGGATTGAGGATTGAGGATTGAGGATTGAAGATTGAGTATTGAGGTTTGAAGACTGACGATTGAGGGTGGAGGATTGAGGCTTGAGGATTGAGGATTGAGGATTCATGATTGAGTATTGAGGATTGAGGATTGAGGATTGAGGATTGGTTATTGAGGATTGAAGAATGAGGGTTGCGGATTGAGGACGAGGACTGAGGGTTGAGTATTGATGTTTGAGGTCTGAGGATTGAGGATTGGGGATTGAGAATTGAGGATTGAGGATTGAGGATTGAAGATTGAGGATTGGGTATCGAGGATTGATGATTGAGTGTTGCGGATTGAGGACGAGGACTGAGGGTTGACTATTGATGTTTGAGGTCTGAGGATTGAGGATTGGGGATTGAGAATTGAGGATTGAGGAATGAGGATTGAAGATTGAGGATTGGTTATTGAGGATTGAAGAATGAGGATTGAGGATTGAGGATTGAGGGTTGAGGATTGAGGATTGAGGATTGAAGATTGAGTATTGAGGTTTGAAGACTGACGATTGAGGGTGGAGGATTGAGGCTTGAGGATTGAGGATTGAGGATTCATGATTGAGTATTGAGGATTGAGGATTGAGGATTGAGGATTGGTTATTGAGGATTGAAGAATGAGGACTGAGGGTTGAGGATTGAGGATTGAGTATTGAGAATTGAGGATTGAGGATTGAGGATTGAAGACTGTGGATTGGGTATTGAGGATTGAGGATTGAAGATTGAAGACTGAGGATTGAGGACTGAGGATTAAAGATTGAGTATTGAGGATTGAAGATTGAGGGTTGATGATTGAGGATTGGGAATTGAGTATTGAGGATTGAGGATTGAGGATTGAGTATTGGGTATTGAGGATTGAACATTGAGGATTGAACATTGAGGTTTGAGGATTGAGGATTGAAGATTGAGTGTTGAGGATTGAAGATTAAGGATTGAGGATTGAGGATTGAGAATTGAGGATTGAGGATTGAGGATTGAAGACTGTGGATTGGGTATTGAGGATTGAAGATTGAGGATTGAGGATTGAGGATTGAGGATTGAAGATTGAAGACTGAGGATTGAGGACTGAGGATTAAAGATTTAGTATTGAGGATTGAAGATTGAGGGTGGATGATTGAGGATTGAGGATTGAGTATTGAGGTTTGAGGATTGAGGATTGAGGAATGAGGATTGAAGATTGAGGATTGAAGAATGAGGATTGAGGATTGAGGATTGAAGATTGAGTATTGAGGATTGAAGATTGACGATTGAGGATTGCGGATTGATGATTGAGTATCGAGGATTGAAGTTTGAGGATTGAGCATTGAGGATTGAGGGTTGAGGATAGAAGATTGAGGTTTGGGGACTGAGTATTGAGGGTTGAGTGATGAGAATTGGTGTTTCTGGATAGAGATTTAAAGATTGCAGATTGAGTATTGTGTATTGAAAACTGTGAATTGATGATATTCTATTGAGGATTGAGAATTGACAACTGATTGTTGAGGACTGAGGCCTGAAGACTGAGAATTCAGGATTGTGGATTCAGGATGGAGGTTTGAGGACTGAGGATTGAGGATTGAGGCTTGGGGATTGAGGATTGAGGATTGAGGATTGAAGATTCAGGATTGGGTATTGCGGATTGAACATCGAGGATTGAGGATTGAGGATTGAGGATTGAGGATTGAGGACTGAATATTGAATATTGATGATTGAACATTGAGGATTGAAGATTGAGTGTTGTGGATTGAGGACAAGGACTGAGGGTTCAGTATTGATGGTTGAGGTCTTATTATTGAGGATTGAGTATTGAGAATTGAGGACTGAAGATTGAGTATTGAGGATTGAAGATTGTGGATAGGGATTGAGGATTGAGTATTGAGGATTCAGGATTGAGGATTGAGGATTGAGGATTGAGAATTGAGGATTGAAGTATGAGGATCGAGGATTGAGGATTGAGGATTGAGGATTGAAGATTGAATATTGAGGTTTGAAGACTGACGATTGGGGGTTGAGGATTGAGGATTGAGTATTGAGGATTGAGGATTGAGGGTTGAGGATTGAGGATTGAGAATTGAGGATTGAGGATTGAGGATTGAATATTGAGGATTGGGTATTGAGGATTGAGGATTGAGGATTTAAGATTGAGTATTGAGGATTGAAGATTGAGAATTGAGGATTGAGGATTGAACATTGATGACTGAGTGTTGAGTGTTGAGTGACGAGGATTGATGTTTGTGGATAGAGATTTGAAGATTGCAGATTGAGTATTGCGTATGGAAAGCTCTGAACTGAGGATATTCTACTGAGGATTGAGGATTGACAACTGATTGTTGAGGACTGAGGGCTGAAGATTGAGGATTCGGGATTGAGGATTCAGGATTCTGGTTTGAGGACTGAGGATTGAGGATTGAGGATTGAGAATTGAGGATTGAGGATTGAGGATTGAAGATTGAGGATTGGGTATCGAGGATTGAACATTGAGGATTGAGGATTGAGGATTGAGGATTGATGATTGAGGATTTAATATTGAGTATTGATGATTGAAGATTGAGAACTGAGGATTGAGGATTGAACATTGAGGACTGAGTGTTGAGTGTTGAGTGATGAGAATTGATGTTTGTGGATAGAGATTTAAAGATTACAGATTCAGTATTGAGTATTGAAAACTGTGAATTGATGATATTCTATTGAGGATTGAGAATTGACAACTGATTGTTGAGGACTGAGGGCTGAAGATTGAGGATTCAGGATTGAGGATTCAGAATTGAGGTTTGCGGACTGAGGATTGAGGATTGAGGATTGAAGATTGAGTATTGAGGATTGAAGATTGGGGATTGAGGATTGAGGATTGAGGATTGAAGATTGAGTATTGAGGATTGAAGATTACGGATTCAGGACTGAGGATTGAGGATTGAGGATTGAGGATTGCGGGTTGAGGATTGAAGATTGAAGATTGAGGATTGAGGACTGAGCATTAAAGATTGAGTATTGAGAATTGAAGATTGAGGATTGATGATTGAGCATTGAGGATTGAGTATTGAGGATTGAGGATTGAGGATTGAGTATTGAAGACTGAGGATTGATGATTGAGGATTGAGGATTGAGGATTGAGGATTGAGGATTGAGGAACGAGGATTGAAGATTGAAGATTGATGATTGATGATGGAGGATTTAGGATTGAGTATTGAGGATTGAGTATTGAGGATTGAGGATTGAAGATTAAGGATTGGGTATTGAGGATTTAAGAATGAGGATTGAGGATTGAGGATTGAGGATTGAGTACTGAAGATTGAGGATTGACGATTGAGGATTGAGGATTGAGGGTTGAGAATTGAGTATTGGGGATTGAGGATTGAAGATTGAGGATTGAGGACTGAAGATTGAATATTGATGACTGAAGATTGAGGATTGAGGATTGAGGGTTGTGGATTGAGGACGAGGACTGAGGGTTGAGTATTCATGTTTGAGGTCCGAGGATTGAGGATTGAGGATTGAGGATCGATGATTGAAGATTGAGGATTGCGTATTGCTGATTGAACATTGAGGATTGAGGATTGAGTGTTTAGGACTGAGGATTGACGACTGAAGATTGAATATTGATGATTGAAGATTGAGTATTGAGGATTGAGGGTTGTGGACAGAGGACGAGGACTGAGGGTTGTGTATTGATGTTTGAGGTCTGAGGATTGAGGATTGAGGATTGAGGATTGAAGGTTGAGGATTGGTGATTGAGGATTGAGGATTGAGGATTGAGGATTGAGGATTTAAGATTGAGTATTGAAGATTGAGGATTGATGATTGAGGATTGAGGATTGAGGGTTGATGATTGAGGATTGAGGATTGAGGATTGAGGATTGAGTATTGAAGATTGAATATTGATGATTGAAGATTGAGGATTGAGGATTGAGGGTTGCGGATTGAGGACGAGGACTGAGGGTTGAGTATTGATGTTTGAGGTCTGAGGATTGAGGATTGAGGATTGAGAATTGAGGATTGAGGAATGAGGATTGAAGATTGAATATTGAGGTTTGAAGACTGACGATTGGGGGCTGAGGATTGAGGATTGAGGATTGAGGATTGAGGTTTGAGGGTTGAGGATTGAGGATTGAGAAGTGAGGATTGAGGATTGAGGATTGAAGATTGAGGATTGGGTATTGAGGATTGAGGATTGAGGATTTAAGATTGAGTATTGAGGATTGAAGATTGAGAATTGAGGATTGAGTATTGAACATTGAGGACTGAGTGTTGAGTGTTGAGTGATGAGAATTGATGTTTGTGGATAGAGACTTGAAGATTGCAGATTGAGTATTGAGTATTGAAAACTGTGAATTGAGGATATTCTATTGAGGATTGAGGACTGTCACCTGATTGTTCAGGACTGAGGGCTGGAGATTGAGGATTCAGGATCGAGGATTCAGAATTGAGGTTTGAGGACTGAGGATTGAGGTTTGAGGATTGAGGATTGAAGATTAAGTATTGAGGATTGAAGATTGAGTATTGAGGATTGAGGGTTGAGGATTGAGTATTGAAGATTGAGGATTGGGGACTGAGTGTTGAGGGTTGAGTGATGAGAATTGATGTTTGTGGATAGAGATTTGTAGATTGCAGATTGAGTATTGCGTATGGAAAGCTCTGAACCAAGCATATTCTAGTGAGGATTGAGGATTGACAACTGATTGTTGAGGACTGAGGGCTGAAGATTGAGGATTCAGGATTGAGGATTCAGAATTGTGGTTTGAGGACTGAGGATTGAGGACTGAGGATTGAGGATTGAGGATTGAGGGTTGAAGATTGAGGATTGGGTATCGAGGATTGAACATTGGGGATTGAGGATTGAGCATTGAGGATTGAGGATTGAGTATTGAAGATTGAATATTGATGATTGAAGATTGAGGATTGAGGTTTGAGTGTTGCGGATTGAGGACGAGGACTGAAGGTTGAGTATTGATGTTTGGGGTCTGAGGATTGAGGATTGAGGATTGAGAATTGAGGATTGAGGAATGAGGATTGAAGATTGAGGATTGAAGAATGAGGATTGAGGATTGAGGATTGAGGATTGAGTATTGAGGATTGAGGATTGAGGATTGAGGATTGAGGATTGAGAATTGAGGATTGAAGTATGAGGATCGAGGATTGAGGATTGAGGATTGAGGATTGAAGATTGAATATTGAGGTTTGAAGACTGATGATTGGGGGTTGAGGATTGAGGATTGAGTATTGAGGATTGAGGATTGAGGGTTGAGGATTGAGGATTGAGAATTGAGGATTGAGGATTGAGGATTGAATATTGAGGGTTGGGTATTGAGGATTGAGGATTGAGGATTTAAGATTGAGTATTGAGGATTGAAGATTGAGAATTGAGGATTGAGGATTGAACATTGATGACTGAGTGTTGAGTGTTGAGTGACGAGGATTGATGTTTGTGGATAGAGATTTGAAGATTGCAGATTGAGTATTGAGTATTGAAAACTGTGAATTGAGGATATTCTATTGATGATTGAGGATTGTCACCTGATTGTTCAGGACTAAGGGCTGGAGATTGAGGATTCATGATCGAGGATTCAGAATTGACGTTTGAGGACTGAGGATTGAGGATTGAGGATTGAGGATTGAAGATTGAGTATTGAGGATTGAAGATTGAGGATTGAGGATTGAGGGTTGAGGATTGAGGATTGAAGATTGAGTATTGGGGACTGAGTGTTGAGGGTTGCGTGATAACAATTGATGTTTGTGGATAGAGATTTGAAGATTGCAGATTGAGTATTGCGTATGGAAAGCTCTGAACTGAGGATATTCTACTGAGGATTGAGGATTGACAACTGATTGTTGAGGACTGAGGGCTGAAGATTGAGGATTCGGGATTGAGGATTCAGGATTCTGGTTTGAGGACTGAGGATTGAGGATTGAGGATTGAGAATTGAGGATTGAGGATTGAGGATTGAAGATTGAGGATTGGGTATCGAGGATTGAACATTGAGGATTGAGGATTGAGGATTGAGGATTGATGATTGAGGATTTAATATTGAGTATTGATGATTGAAGATTGAGAACTGAGGATTGAGGATTGAACATTGAGGACTGAGTGTTGAGTGTTGAGTGATGAGAATTGATGTTTGTGGATAGAGATTTAAAGATTACAGATTCAGTATTGAGTATTGAAAACTGTGAATTGATGATATTCTATTGAGGATTGAGAATTGACAACTGATTGTTGAGGACTGAGGGCTGAAGATTGAGGATTCAGGATTGAGGATTCAGGACTCTGGTTTGAGGACTGAGGATTGAGGATTGAGGATTGAGGATTGAGGACTGAGGATTAAAGATTGAGTATTGAGGATTGAAGATTGAGGATTGATGATTGAGGATTGAGGATTGAGAATTGAGGATTGAGGATTGAGGATTGAGTATTGAAGATTGAGGATTGATGATTGAGGATTGAGGATTGAGGATTGAGGATTGAGTATTGAGGATTGAGGATTGAAGGTTGAGTATTGAGGATTGAAGATTGATAATTGAGGATTGAGGTTTGAACATTGAGGACTGAGTGTTGATGGTTGAAGATTGAGGATTGAGGATTGACGATTGAGGATTGAGGATTAAGGATGAGGGATGAGGGTTGAGGATTGAGGTTTAAGGACTGAGGTCAGAGGATTGAGGATTGAGAATTGAGGATTGAGGGCTGAGGATTGCAGATTGAGGATTGGGTATTGAGGATTGAAGGATGAGGATTGAGGATTGAGGATTGAGGATTGAGGATTGAGGATTGAAGATTGAGTATTGAGGTTTGAAGACTGACGATTGAGGGTTGAGGATTGAGGATTGAGGATTGAGGTTTGAGGATTGATGATTGAGTATTGAGGATTGAAGGTTGAGGATTGAGGATTGAGGATTGAGGATTGAGGATTGATGATTGAGGATTGGGGACTGAGTCTTGAGGTTTGAGTGATGAGAATTGATGTTTGTGGATAGAGATTTAAAGATTACAGATTCAGTATTGAGTATTGAAAACTGTGAATTGATGATATTCTATTGAGGATTGAGAATTGACAACTGATTGTTGAGGACTGAGGTCTGAAGATTGAGGATTCAGGATTGAGGATTCAGGATTGAGGTTTGAGGACTGAGGATTGAGGATTGAGGAGTGAGGATTGATGATTGAGGATTGAGGATTGAAGATTGAGGATTGGGTATTGCTGATTGAACATTGAGGATTGAGGATTGAGGATTGAGGATTGAGGATTGAGGATTGAGTATTGAAGATTGAGGATTGATGACTGAGGATAGAGGATTGAGGATTAACGATTGAGTATTGAGGATTGAGGATTGAAGATTGAGGATTGAGGATTGAGGATTATAGATTGAGGATTGAGGATCGAGGGTTGAGGATTGAGGATCGAAGATTGAGGATTGGGGACTGATTGTTGAGGGTTGAGTGATGAGATTTGATGTTTGTGGATAGAGATTTGAAGATTGCAGATTGAGTATTGCGTATGGAAAGCTCTGAACTGAGGATATTCTAGTGAGGATTGAGGATTGACAACTGATTGTTGAGGTCTGAGGGCTGAAGATTGAGGATTCAGGGTTGAGGATTCAGGATTGTGGTTTGAGGACTGAGGGTTGAGGATTGAGGATTGAGGATTGAGGATTGAGGATTGAGGATTGAAGATTGAGGATTGGGTATCGAGGATTGAACATTGAGGATTGAGGATTGAGGATTGAGGATTGAGGATTGAGGATTTAATATTGAGTATTGATGATTGAAGATTGAGAACTGAGGACTGAGGATTGAACATTGAGGACTGAGTGTTGAGTGTTGAGTGATGAGAATTGATGTTTGTGGATAGAGATTTAAAGATTACAGATTCAGTATTGAGTATTGAAAACTGTGAATTGATGATATTCTATTGAGGATTGAGAATTGACAACTGATTGTTGAGGACTGAGGGCTGAAGATTGAGGATTCAGGATTGAGGATTCAGAATTGAGGTTTGCGGACTGAGGATTGAGGATTGAGGATTGAAGATTGAGTATTGAGGATTGAAGATTGGGGATTGAGGATTGAGGATTGAGGATTGAAGATTGAGTATTGAGGATTGAAGATTACGGATTGAGGACTGAGGATTGAGGATTGAGGATTGAGTATTGCGGGTTGAGGATTGAAGATTGAAGATTGAGGATTGAGGACTGAGCATTAAAGATTGAGTATTGAGAATTGAAGATTGAGGATTGATGATTGAGCATTGAGGATTGAGTATTGAGGATTGAGGATTGAGGATTGAGTATTGAAGATTGAGGATTGATGATTGAGGATTGAGGATTGAGGATTGAGGATTGAGGATTGAGGAACGAGGATTGAAGATTGAAGATTGATGACTGAGGATTGAGGACTGAGGATTAAAGTTTGAGTATTGAGGATTGAAGATTGAGGGTTGATGATAGAGGATTGAGGATTGAGTATTGAGTATTGAGGATTGAGGATTGAGGATTGAAGATTGAAGATTGGGTATTGCTGATTGAACATTGAAGAATGAGGATTGAGGATTGAGGATTGAGGATTGAGGACTGAGGGCTGAGGATTGAGGATTGAGAATTGAGGATTGAGGATTGAGGATTGAAGATTGAGGATTGGGTATTGAGGATTGAAGGATGAGGATTGGGGATTGAGGATTGAGGATTGGGGATTGAAGATTGAGTATTGATGTTTGAAGACTGACGATTGAGGTTTGCGGATTGAGGATTGAGGATTGAGGATTGAGGATTCATGATTGAGTATTGAGGATTTAAGATTGAGGACTGAGGATTGAGGATTGAGGATTGAGGATTTAAGATTGAGCATTGGGGATTGAATATTGAGAATTGAGGATTGAGGATTGAACATTGAGGACTGAGTGTTGAGTGTTGGGTGATGAGAATTGATGTTTGTGGATAGAGATTTGAAGATTGCAGATTGAGTGTTGAGTATTGAAAACTGTGAATTGAGGATATTCTATTGAGGAATGAGGACTGTCACCCGATTGTTCAGGACTGAGGAATGGAGATTGAGGATTCAGGATCGAGGATTCAGAATTGAGGTTTGAGGACTGAGGATTGAGGTTTGAGGATTGAGGATTGAAGATTAAGCATTGAGGATTGAAGATTGAGTATTGAGGATTGAGGGTTGAGGATTGAGTATTGAAGATTGAGGATTGGGGACTGAGTGTTGAGGGTTGAGTGATGAGAATTGATGTTTGTGGATAGAGATTTGAAGATTGCAGATTGAGTATTGCGTATGGAAATCTCTGAACTGAGCATATTCTAGTGAGGATTGAGGATTGACAACTGATTGTTGAGGACTGAGGATTGAAGATTGAGGATTCAGGATTGAGGGTTCAGAATTGTGGTTTGAGGACTGAGGATTGAGGATTGAGAATTGAGGATTGAGGATTGAAGATTGAGGATTGGGTATCGACGATTGAACATTGAGGATTGAGGATTGAGGATTGAGGATTGAGGATTGAGTATTGAAGATTGAATATTGATGATTGAAGATTGAGGATTGAGGATTGAGGGTTGCGGATTGAGGACGAGGACTGAGGGTTGAGTATTGATGTTTGAGGTCTGAGGATTGAGGATTGAGGATTGAGAATTGAGGATTGAGGAATGAGGATTTAAGATTGAATATTGAGGTTTGAAGACTGACGATTGGGGGTTGAGGATTGAGGATTGAGGATTGAGGATTGATGTTTGAGGGTTGAGGATTGAGGATTGAGAATTCAGGATTGAGGATTGAGGATTGAAGATTGATGATTGGGTATTGAGGATTGAGGATTGAGGATTTAAGATTGAGTATTGAGGATTGAAGATTGAGAATTGAGGATTGAGTGTTGAACATTGAGGACTGAGTGTTGAGTGTTAAGTGATGAGAATTGATGTTTGTGGATAGAGATTTGAAGATTGCAGATTGAACATTGAGTATTGAAAACTGTGAATTGGGGATATTCTATTGAGGATTGAGTACTGTCACCAGATTGTTCAGGACTGAGGGCTGGAGATTGAGGATTCAGGATTGAGGATTCAGAATTGAGGTTCGAGGACTGAGGATTGAGGATTGAGGATTGAGAATTGAGGATTGAGGATTGAGGATTGAAGATTGAGGATTAGGTATTGAGGATTGAGGATTGAGGATTTAAGATTGAGCATTGAGGAATGAATATTGAGAACTGAGGATTGAGGATTGAACATTGAGGACTGAGTGTTGAGTGTTGAGTGATGAGAATTGATGTTTGTGGATAGAGATTTGAAGATTGCAGATTGAGTATTGATTATTGAAAACTGTGAATTGAGGATATTCTATTGAGGATTGAGGACTGTCACCTGATTGTTCAGGACTGAGGGCTGGAGATTGAGGATTCAGGATCGAGGATTCTGAATTGAGGTTTGAGGACTGAGGATTGAGGTTTGAGGATTGAGGATTGAAGATTAAGTATTGAGGATTGAAGATTGAGTATTGAGGATTGAGGGTTGAGGATTGAGTATTGAAGATTGAGGATTGGGGACTGAGTGTTGAGGGTTGAGTGATGAGAATTGATGTTTGTGGATAGAGATTTGAAGATTGCAGATTGAGTATTGCGTATGGAAAGCTCTGAACTGAGCATATTCTAGTGAGGATTGAGGATTGACAACTGATTGTTGAGGACTGAGGGTTGAAGATTGAGGATTCAGGATTGAGGATTCAGAATTGTGGTTTGAGGACTGAGGATTGAGGATTGAGGATTGAGGATTGAGGATTGGGGATTGAGGATTGAGTATTAAGGATTGAGGATTGAGGATTGAGGATTGAGGATTGAGAATTGAGGATTGAAGTATGAGGACTGAGGGTTGAGGATTGAGGATTGAGGATTGAAGATTGACGATTGAGGATTGCGGATTGATGATTGAGTATTGAGGATTGCGAGTTGGGGATTGAAGATTGAGGATTGAGGACTGAGGATTAAAGATTGAGCATTGAGGATTGAGGATTGAGGATTGATGATTGAGGATTGGGTATTGAGGATTGAGGATTGAGGATTTAAGATTGAGTATTGAGGATTGAAGATTGAGAATTGAGGATTGAGGATTGAACATTGATGACTGAGTGTTGAGTGTTGAGTGACGAGGATTGATGTTTGTGGATAGAGATTTGAAGATTGCAGATTGAACATTGAGTATTGAAAACTGTGAATTGAGGATATTCTATTGATGATTGAGGATTGTCACCTGATTGTTCAGGACTGAGGGCTGGCGATTGAGGATTCAGGATCGAGGATTCAGAATTGACGTTTGAGGACTGAGGATTGAGGATTGAGGATTGAGGATTGAAGATTGAGTATTGAGGATTGAAGATTGAGGATTGAGCATTGAGGGTTGAGGATTGAGGATTGAAGATTGAGTATTGGGGACTGAGTGTTGAGGGTTGCGTGATAACAATTGATGTTTGTGGATAGAGATTTGAAGATTGCAGATTGAGTATTGCGTATGGAAAGCTCTGAACTGAGGATATTCTACTGAGGATTGAGGATTGACAACTGATTGTTGAGGACTGAGGGCTGAAGATTGAGGATTCGGGATTGAGGATTCAGGATTCTGGTTTGAGGACTGAGGATTGAGGATTGAGGATTGAAGTATGAGGATCGAGGATTGAGAATTGAGGATTGAGGATTGAACATTGATGACTGAGTGTTGAGTGTTGAGTGACGAGGATTGATGTTTGTGGATAGAGATTTGAAGATTGCAGATTGAGTATTGAGTATTGAAAACTGTGAATTGAGGATATTCTATTGATGATTGAGGATTGTCACCTGATTGTTCAGGACTGAGGGCTCGAGATTGAGGATTCAGGATCGAGGATTCAGAATTGACGTTTGAGGACTGAGGATTGAGGATTGAGGATTGAGGATTGAAGATTGAGTATTGAGGATTGAAGATTGAGGATTGAGCATTGAGTGTTGTGGATTGAGGATTGAAGATTGAGTATTGGGGACTGAGTGTTGAGGGTTGCGTGATAACAATTGATGTTTGTGGATAGAGATTTGAAGATTGCAGATTGAGTATTGCGTATGGAAAGCTCTGAACTGAGGATATTCTACTGAGGATTGAGGATTGACAACTGATTGTTGAGGACTGAGGGCTGAAGATTGAGGATTCGGGATTGAGGATTCAGGATTCTGGTTTGAGGACTGAGGATTGAGGATTGAGGATTGAAGTATGAGGATCGAGGATTGAGAATTGAGGATTGAGGATTGAACATTGATGACTGAGTGTTGAGTGTTGAGTGACGAGGATTGATGTTTGTGGATAGAGATTTGAAGATTGCAGATTGAGTATTGAGTATTGAAAACTGTGAATTGAGGATATTCTATTGATGATTGAGGATTGTCACCTGATTGTTCAGGACTGAGGGCTGGAGATTGAGGATTCAGGATCGAGGATTCAGAATTGACGTTTGAGGACTGAGGATTGAGGATTGAGGATTGAGGATTGAAGATTGAGTATTGAGGATTGAAGATTGAGGATTGAGGATTGAGGGTTGAGGATTGAGGATTGAGGATTGAAGATTGAGGATTGGGGACTGAGTGTTGAGGGTTGCGTGATAACAATTGATGTTTGTGGATCGAGATTTGAAGATTGCAGATTGAGTATTGCGTATGGAAAGCTCTGAACTGAGGATATTCTACTGAGGATTGAGGATTGACAACTGATTGTTGAGGACTGAGGTCTGAAGATTGAGGATTCGGGATTGAGGATTCAGGATTCTGGTTTGAGGACTGAGGATTGAGGATTGAGGATTGAGGATTGAGGATTGAGGATTGAGGGTTGAAGATTGAGGATTGGGTATCGAGGATTGAACATTAAGGATTGAGGATTGAGGATTGAGGATTGAGGATTGAGTATTGAAGATTGAATATTGATGATTGAAGATTGAGGATTGAGGATTGAGTGTTGCGGATTGAGGACGAAGACTGAGGGTTGAGTATTGATGTTTGAGGTCTGAGGATTGAGGATTGAGGATTGAGAATTGAGGATTGAGGAATGAGGATTGAATATTGTGGATTGGTTATTGACGATTGAAGAATGAGGACTGAGGGTTGAGGATTGAGTATTGAGGATTGAAGATTGAGTGTTGAGGATTGAAGATTGCGGATTGAGGACTGAGGATTGAGGATTGAGGATTGAGGATTGCGGGTTGAGGATTGAAGATTGAAGATTGAGTATTGAGGACTGAGGATTAAAGATTGAGTATTGAGGATTGAAGATTGAGGATTGATGATTGAGGATTGAGGATTGAGGATTGAGGATTGAGGATTGAGGATGAGGGATGAGGGTTGAGGATTGAGGTATAAGGACTGAGGACAGAGGATTGAGGATTGAGAATTGAGGATTGAGGGTTGAGGATTGAAGATTGTGGATTGGGTATTGAGGATTGAAGGATGAGGATTGAGGATTGAGGATTGAGGATTGAGGATTGAGGATTGAAGATTGAGTATTGAGGTTTGAAGACTGACGATTGAGGGTTGAGGATTGAGGATTGAGGATTGAGGTTTGAGGATGGATGATTGAGTATTGAGGATTGAAGATTGAGGATTGAGGATTGAGGATTGAGAATTGAGGGTTGAGGATTGAGGATTGAAGATTGAGGATTGGGTATTGAGGATTGAGGATTGCGGATTTAAGATTGAGTATTGAGGATTGAAGATTGAGAATTGAGGCTTGAGGATTGAACATTGAGGACTGAGTGTTGAGTGTTAAGTGATGAGAATTGATGTTTGTGGATAGAGATTTGAAGATTGCAGATTGAACATTGAGTATTGAAAACTGTGAATTGGGGATATTCTATTGAGGATTGAGTACTGTCACCTGATTGTTCAGGACTGAGGGCTGGAGATTGAGGATTCAGGATTGAGGATTCAGAATTGAGGTTCGAGGACTGAGGCTTGAGGATTGAGGATTGGGAATTGAGGATTGAGGATTGAGGATTGAGTATCGAAGATTGAGGATTGGGGACTGAGTGTTGAGGGTTGAGTGATGAGAATTGATGTTTGTGGATAGAGATTTGAAGATTGCAGATTGAGTATTGCGTATGGAAAGCTCTGAACTGAGCATATTCTAGTGAGGATTGAGGATTGACAACTGATTGTTGAGGACTGAGGGCTGAAGATTGAGGATTCCGTATTGAGGATTCAGAATTGTGGTTTGAGGACTGAGGATTGAGGATTGAGGATTGAGGATAGAGGATTGAGGATTGAAGATTGAGGATCGGGTATCGAGGATTGAACATTGGGGATTGAGGATTAAGCATTGAGGATTGAGGATTGAGTATTGAAGATTGAATATTGATGATTGAATATTGAGGATTGAGGATTGAGTGTTGCGGATTGAGGACGAGGACTGAGGGTTGAGTATTGATGTTTGGGGTCTGAGGATTGAGGATTGAGGATTGAGAATTGAGGATTGAGGAATGAGGATTGAAGATTGAGGATTGGTTATTGAGGATTGAAGAATGAGGATTGAGGATTGAGGATTGAACATTGAGTATTGAGGATTGAAGGTTGACGATTGAGGATTGCGGATTGATGATTGAGTATTGACGATTGAAGTTTGAGGATTGAGGATTGAGGATTGAGGGTTGAGGATAGAAGATTGAGGTTTGGGGACTGTGTATTGAGGGTTGAGTGATGAGAATCGGTGTTTCTGGATAGAGATTTAAAGATTGCAGATTGAGCATTGTGTATTGAAAACTGTGAATTGAGGATATTCTATTGAGGATTGAGGATTGACAACTGATTGTTGATGACTGAGAGCTGAAGATTGCGGATTGAGGATTGAGGATTGAGGATTGAGGATTGAGGATTGAAGATTGAGGATTGGGTATTGAGGATAGAAGAATGAGGATTGAGGATTGAGGATTGAGGATTGAGGATTGAATATTGAGGATTGAGGATTGAGGATTGAGGATTGAAGATTGAGTATTCAGGATTGAAGATTGAGGATTGAGGACTGAGGCTTGAGGATTGAGGATTGAGGATTGAAGATTGAGGATTGGGGATTGAGGATTGAGGATTGAGGATTGAGTATTGATGTTTGAGAATTGAGGATTGAGGATTGAAGATTGTGGATTAAGGATTGAGGATTGGGGATTGAGGATCTAGGATTGGAGATTGACTATTGAGGATTGAGGATTGAGGATTGAGGATTGAGGTTTGAGGAACGAGGATTGAGAATTGAGGATGATGGCTGAGGGTTGAGGATTGAGGTTTGAGGACTGTGGACTGAGGATTGAGGATTGAGAGTTGAGGATTTAGGATTGAGGATTGAGGATTGAGGATTGAGGATTGAAGATTGAGTATTGAGGATTGAAGACTGACGATTGAGGATTGAGGATTGAGGATTGAGGATTGTTGATTGACGATTGAGTATTGAGGATTGAAGATTGAGGATTGAGGATTGAGGATTGAGGATTGAGGATGAGGGCTGAGGGTTGAGGATTGAGGTTTGACTGCTGAGGACTGAGGATTGAGGATTGAGAATTGAGGATTGAGGATTGAGGATTGAAGATTGAGGATCGGGTATTGAGGATAGAAGTATGAGGATTGAGGATGGTGGATTGAGGATTGAGGATTGAGGTTTGAAGATTGAGTATTGAGGATTGGAGATTGACTATTGAGGATTGAGGATTGAGGATTGAGGATTGAGGAACGAGGATTGAGGATTGAGGATGATGGCTGCGGATTGAGGATCGGGGTTTGAGGGCTGTGGACTGAGGATTGAGGATTGAGAGTTGAGGATTGAGGATTGAGGGTTGGAGATTGAGGATTGGGTATTGAGGACTGAAGAATGAGGATTGTGGATTGAGGATTGAGGATTGAGGATTGAGGATTGATGATTGAGGATTGAGGATTGAGGATTGAGGATTGAGGATTGATGATTGAAGACTGAGTATTGAGGACTGAAGATTAAGGATTGATGGTTGAGTATTGAGGATTGAGAATTGAGGATTGAGGATTGAGTTTTGAAGATTGAGTATTGATGATTGAGGGTTGAGCATTGAGGATTGAGGATTGAGGATTGAAGATTGAGGACTGACCGTTGAGGGTTGAGTGATGAGAATTGATGTCTGTGTATTGATAGTTGAAGATTGAAGATTGGGGATTCAGTAATGAAAACTATGAATTGAGGATATTCTATTGAGG
Organism: Calliopsis andreniformis; assembly: GCF_051401765.1. Taxonomy (NCBI): domain Eukaryota; kingdom Metazoa; phylum Arthropoda; class Insecta; order Hymenoptera; family Andrenidae; genus Calliopsis; species Calliopsis andreniformis. Next base: position 2,438,775 of record NW_027480479.1, on the reverse strand, counting down.
ATTGAGGATTGACAATTGATTGTTGCGAACTGAGGGATGAAGATTGAGCATTCAGCATTGAGGATTCGGAATTGAGGTTTGAGGACTGAGGATTGAGGGTTGAGGATTGAGGATTGAGGATTGACGCTTGGGGATGGAGGATTGAGGATGGAGGATTGAAGGGAGAGGACCGAGTGTTGAGGATTGAGTGTTATGAATTGATGTTTGAGGATCGAGATTTGATTATTGAATATTGTGAAATGAGTATTGAATCATGAGAATTCAGGATATTCTCTTGAGTATTGAGAATAGATGGTTGATGGTTGTGTGTTGAATATTGAGGATTGAGTATTCAGGATTGAAGATTGAGTATTGAGGATTGAAGGTTGATGATTGAGGATTGAGGATTGATGATTGACGATTGAGTATTGAGGATTGAGTATTGAGGGTTGATGATTGAAGACTGAGTATTGAGGATTGAACATTGAGGATTGAGGATTCAGGATTGAGGATTGAGGATGAGGGCTGAGGGTTGAGGATTGAGGATTGAGGATTGAGGGTTGAAGATTGAGTATTGAGGATTGAGGATTGAGGATTGAGGATTGACTATTGAAGATTGAGGATTGATGATTGTGGATTGAGGACTGAGGATTGAGGATTGAGGATTAACAATTGATTGTTGCGGACTGAGGGATGAAGATTGAGCATTCAGGATTGAGGATTCGGAATTGAGGTTTGAGGACTGAGGACTGAGGGTTGGGGATTGAGGTTTGAGGATTGAGGATTGAGTATTGATGATTGAGAATTTAGGATTGAGGATTGAAGATTGTGGATTAAGGATTGAGGATTGAGGATTGAGGATTGGAGATTGACTATTGAGGATTGAGGATTGAGGATTCAGTATTGAGGAATGAAGATTGAGAATTGAGGATTGAGGATAGAACATTGAGGACTGAGTGTTGAGGGTTGAGTGATGAGAATTGATGTTTGTGGATAGAGGTTGGAAGATTGCAGATTGAGTATTGAGTATTGAAAACTGTGAATTGAGGATATTCTATTGAGCATTGAGGATTGACAACTGATTGTTGATGACTGCGAGCTGAAGATTGAGGATTCAGGATTGAGGATTCATAATTGAAGTTTGAGGTCTGAGTATTGTGGATTGACGATTGAGTACTGAGGATTGAAGATTGAGGATTGAGGATTGAGGATTGAGGAGTGAGGATTGAGGATTGAGGATTGAGGATGAGGGCTGAGGGTTGAGGGTTGAGGTTTGAGGACTGAGGACTGAGGATTGAGGATTGAGAATTGAGGACTGAGGATTGAGGATTGAGGATTGAAGATTGAGGATTGGGTATTGAGGATAGAAGAATGAGGATTGAGGATTGAGGATTGAGGATTGAGAATTGAGGATTGAAGATTGAGTATTGAGGATTGAAGACTGACGATTGAGGATTGAGGATTGAGGATTGAGGATTGTGGATTGACGATTGAGTATTGAGGATTGAAGATTGAGGATTGAGGATTGAGGATTGAGGATTGAGGATGAGGGCTGAGGGTTTAGGATTGAGGTTTGAGGGCTGAGGACTGAGGATTGAGGATTGAGAATTGAGGATTGAGGATTGAGGATTGAAGATTGAGGATTGGGTATTGAGGATAGAAGTATGAGGATTGAGGATTGAGGATTGAGGATTGAGGATTGAAGATTGAGTATTGAGGATTGGAGATTGACTATTGACGATTGAGGATTGAGGATTGAGGATTGAGGAACGAGGATTGAGGATTGAGGATGATGGCTGAGGGTTGAGGATTGAGGTTTGAGGACTGTGGACTGAGTATTGAGGATTGAACATTGAGGATTGAGGATTCAGGATTGAGTATTGAGGATGAGGGCTGAGGGTTGAGGATTGAGGATTGAAGATTGAAGGTTGAAGATTGAGTATTGAGGATTGAGGATTGAGGATTGAGGATTGACTATTGAAGATTGAGGATTGATGATTGTGGATTGAGGACTGAGGACTGAGGATTGAGGATTGACAATTGATTGTTGCGGCCTGATGGATGAAGATTGAGCATTCAGGATTGAGGATTCGGAATTGAGGTTTGAGGACTGAGGACTGAGGGTTGGGGATTGAGGATTGAGGATTGAGGATTGAGTATTGATGATTGAGAATTTAGGATTAAGGATTGAAGATTGTGCATTAACGATTGAGGATTGAGGATTGAGGATTGGAGATTGTCTATTGAGGATTGAGGATTGAGGATTCAGTATTGAGGAATGAAGATTGAGAATTGAGGATTGAGGATAGAACATTGAGGACTGAGTGTTGAGGGTTGAGTGATGAGAATTGATGTTTGTGGATAGAGGTTGGAAGATTGCAGATTGAGTATTGAGTATTGAAAACTGTGAATTGAGGATATTCTATTGAGGATTGCGGATTGACAACTGATTGTTGATGACTGAGAGCTGAAGATTGAGGATTCAGGATTGAGGATTCAGAATTGAAGTTTGAGGACTGAGGATTGTGGATTGACGATTGAGTATTGAGGATTGAAGATTGAGGATTGAGGATTGAGGATTGAGGATTGAGGATTGAGGTTGAGGGCTGAGGGTTGAGGATTGAGGTTTGAGGGCTGAGGATTGAGGATTGAGAATTGAGGATTGAGGATTGAGGATTGAAGATTGAGGATTCGGTATTGAGGATAGAAGTATGAGGATTGACGATTGAGGATTGTGGATTGAGGATTGAAGATTGAGTATTGAGGATTGAAGACTGACGATTGAGGATTGAGGATTGAGGACTGAGGATTGAGGATTGAAGATTGAGTATTCAGGATTGAAGGTTGAGGATAGAGGATTGAGGCTTGAGGATTGAGGATTGAGGATTGAAGATTGAGGATTTGGGATTGAGGATTGAGGATTGAGGATTGAGTATTGATGATTGAGAATTGAGGATTGAGGATTGAAGATTGTGGATTAAGGATTGAGGATTGGGGATTGAGGATCTAGGATTGGAGATTGACTATTGAGGATTGAGGATTGAGGATTGAGGATTGAGGAACGAGGATTGAGGATTGAGGATGATGGCTGACGGTTGAGGATTGAGGTTTGAGGACTGTGGACTGAGGATTGAGGTTTGAGAATTGAGGATTGAGGATTGAGTGTTGAAGATTGAGGATTGGGTGTTCAGGACTGAAGAATGAGGATTGAGGATTGAGGATTGAGGATTGAGAATTGAGGATTGAAGATTGAGTATTGATGATCTAAGATTGAGGATTGAGGATTGAGGATTGATGATTGAGGATTGAGGATAGAGGATTGAGGATTGAGGATTGATGATTGAAGACTGAGTATTGAGGATTGAAGATTGAGGATTGATGGTCGAGTATTGAGGATTGAGAATTGAGGATTGAGGATTGAGTTTTGAAGATTGAGGATTGATGATTGAGGATTGAGGATTGAGGATTGAGGATTGAGGATTGAGGACTGAGGATTGAGTATTGAGGATTGAAGATTCAGTATTGAGGAATGAAGATTGAGAATTGAGGATTGAGGATTGAACATTGAGGACCGAGTGTTGAGGGTTGAGTGATGAGAATTGATGTTTGTGGATAGAGGTTTGAAGATTGCAGATTGAGTATTGAGTATTGAAAACTGTGAATTGAGGATATTCTATTGAGGATTGAGGATTGACAACTGATTGTTGATGACTGAGAGCTGAAGAATGAGGATTCAGGATTGAGGATTCAGAATTGAGGTTTGAGATCTGAGGATTGTGGATTGACGATTGAGTACTGAGGATTGAAGATTGAGTATTGAGGATTGAGTACTGAGGATTGAAGATTGTGTATTCAGGATTGAGGATTGAGGATTGAGGATTGAGGATGAGGGCTGAGGGTTGAGGATTGAGGTTTGAGGATTGAGGATTGAGGATTGAGGATTGAGTATTGAAGATTGAGGAGTGATGACTGAGGATTGAGGATTGAGGATTGAGGATTGAGGATTGAAGGTTGCGTAATGAGGATTGAAGGTTGAGGATTGAGGATTGAAGATTGAGTATGGAGGATTGAATATTGAGGATTGAGGATTGAGGATTGAAGATTGAGGACTGAGTGTTGAGGGTTGAGTGATGAGAATTGATGACTGTGGATTGATATTTGAAGATTGAAGATTGGGGATTCAGTATTGAAAACTGTGAATTGAGGATATTCTATTGAGGATTGAGGATTGACAATTGATTGTTGCGAACTGATTGATGACGATTGAGCATTCAGGATTGAGGATTCGGAATTGAGGTTTGAGGACTCAGGATTGAGGGTTGAGGATTGAGGATTGAGGATTGACCCTTGGGGATAGAGGATTGAGGATGGAGGATTGAAGAGAGAGGACCGAGTGTTGAGGATTGAGTGTTGAGAATTGATGTTTGAGGATCGAGATTTGATTATTGAATATTGTGGATTGAGTATTGAATCATGAGAATTCAGGATATTCTCTTGAGTATTGAGAATAGATGGTTGATGGTTGTGTGTTGAATATTGAGGATTGAGTATTCAGGATTGAAGATTGAGTATTGAGGATTGAAGATTGATGATTGAGGATTGAGGATTGAGGATTGAGGATTGAGGATTGAGGATTGAGGATGAGGGCTGAGGGTTGAGGATTGAGGTTTGAGGACTGAGGACTGAGGATTGAGGATTGAGAATTGAGGATTGAGGATTGAGGATTGAGGATTGAAGATTGAGGATTGGGTATTGAGGCTAGAAGAATGAGGATTGAGGATTGAGGATTGAGGATTGAGGATTGAAGATTGAGTATTGAGGATTGAAGACTGACGATTGAGGATTGAGGATTGAGGATTGAGGATTGTGGATTGACGATTGAGTATTGAGGATTGAGGATTGAGGATTGAGGATTGAGGACTGAGGATTGAGTATTGAGGATTGAAGATTCAGTATTGAGGAATGAAGATTGAGAATTGAGGATTGAGGATTGAACATTGAGGACCGAGTGTTAAGGGTTGAGTGATGAGAATTGATGTTTGTGGACAGAGGTTGGAAGATTGCAGATTGAGTATTGAGTATTGAAAACTGTGAATTGAGGATATTCTATTGAGGATTGAGGATTGACAACTGATTGTTGATGACTGAGAGCTGAAGATTGAGGATTCAGTATTGAGGATTCAGAATTGAGGTTTGAGGTCTGAGGATTGTGGATTGACGGTTGAGTACTGAGGATTGAAGATTGAGTATTGAGGATTGAGGATTGAGGATTGAGGATTGAGGATGAGGGCTGAGGGTTGAGGATTGAGGTTTGAGGACTGAGGACTGAGGATTGAGGATTGAGAATTGAGGATTGAGGATTGAGTATTGAAGATTGAGGATTGGGTATTGAGGATAGAAGAATGAGGATTGAGGATTGAGGATTGAGGATTGAGGATTGAAGATTGAGTATTGAGGATTGAAGACTGACGATTGAGGATTGAGGATTGAGGATTGAGGATTGAGGATTGAAGATTGAGTATTCAGGATTGAAGATTGAGGATTGAGGACTGAGGCTTGAGGATTGAGGATTGAGGATTGAAGATTAAGGATTGGGGATTGAGGACTGAGGATTGAGGATTGAGTATTGATGTTTGAGAATTGAGGATTGAGGATTGAAGATTGTGGATTAAGGATTGAGGACTGGGGATTGAGGATCTAGGATTGGAGATTGACTATTGAGGATTGAGGATTGAGGATTGAGGATTGAGGTTTGAGGATCGAGGATTGAGAACTGAGGATGATGGCTGAGGGTTGAGGATTGAGGTTTGAGGACTGTGGACTGAGGATTGAGGATTGAGAATTGAGGATTGAGGATTGAGGGTTGAAGATTGAGGATTGGGTATTGAAGACTGAAGAATGAGGATTGTGGATTGAGGATTGAGGATTGAGGATTGAGGATTGATGATTGAGGATTGAGGATTGAGGATTGAGGATTGAGGATTGAGGATTGAGGACTGAAGATTGAGTATTGAGGATTGAAGATTCAGTATTGAGGAATGAAGATTGAGAATTGAGGATTGAGGATTGAACATTGAGGACTGAGTGTTGAGGGTTGAATGATGAGAATTGATGTTTGTGGATAGAGGTTGGAAGATTGCAGATTGAGTATTGAGTATTGAAAACTGTGAATTGAGGATATTCTATTGAGCATTGAGGATTGACAACTGATTGTTGATGACTGCGAGCTGAAGATTTAGGATTCAGGATTGAGGATTCATAATTGAAGTTTGAGGTCTGAGTATTGTGGATTGACGATTGAGTACTGAGGATTGAAGATTGAGGATTGAGGATTGAGGATTGAGGATTGAGGATTGAGGATTGAGGATGAGGGCTGAGGGTTGAGGGTTGAGGTTTGAGGACTGAGGACTGAGGATTGAGGATTGAGAATTGAGGACTGAGGATTGAGGATTGAGGATTGAAGATTGAGGATTGGGTATTGAGGATAGAAGAATGAGGATTGAGGATTGAGGATTGAGGATTGAGGATTGAGGATTGAAGATTGAGTATTGAGGATTGAAGACTGACGATTGAGGATTGAGGATTGAGGATTGAGGATTGTGGATTGACGATTGAGTATTGAGGATTGAAGATTGAGGATTGAGGATTGAGGATTGAGGATTGAGGATGAGGGCTGAGGGTTTAGGATTGAGGTTTGAGGGCTGAGGACTGAGGATTGAGGATTGAGAATTGAGGATTGAGGATTGAGGATTGAAGATTGAGGATTGGGTATTGAGGATAGAAGTATGAGGATTGAGGATTGAGGATTGAGGATTGAGGATTGAGGATTGAAGATTGAGTATTGAGGATTGGAGATTGACTATTGACGATTGAGGATTGAGGATTGAGGATTGAGGAACGAGGATTGAGGATTGAGGATGATGGCTGAGGGTTGAGGATTGAGGTTTGAGGACTGTGGACTGAGTATTGAGGATTGAACATTGAGGATTGAGGATTGAGGATTCAGGATTGAGTATTGAGGATGAGGGCTGAGGGTTGAGGATTGAGGATTGAAGATTGAAGGTTGAAGATTGAGTATTGAGGATTGAGGATTGAGGATTGAGGATTGACTATTGAAGATTGAGGATTGATGATTGTGGATTGAGGACTGAGGACTGAGGATTGAGGATTGACAATTGATTGTTGCGGCCTGATGGATGAAGATTGAGCATTCAGGATTGAGGATTCGGAATTGAGGTTTGAGGACTGAGGACTGAGGGTTGGGGATTGAGGATTGAGGATTGAGGATTGAGTATTGATGATTGAGAATTTAGGATTAAGGATTGAAGATTGTGCATTAACGATTGAGGATTGAGGATTGAGGATTGGAGATTGTCTATTGAGGATTGAGGATTGAGGATTCAGTATTGAGGAATGAAGATTGAGAATTGAGGATTGAGGATAGAACATTGAGGACTGAGTGTTGAGGGTTGAGTGATGAGAATTGATGTTTGTGGATAGAGGTTGGAAGATTGCAGATTGAGTATTGAGTATTGAAAACTGTGAATTGAGGATATTCTATTGAGGATTGCGGATTGACAACTGATTGTTGATGACTGAGAGCTGAAGATTGAGGATTCAGGATTGAGGATTCAGAATTGAAGTTTGAGGACTGAGGATTGTGGATTGACGATTGAGTATTGAGGATTGAAGATTGAGGATTGAGGATTGAGGATTGAGGATTGAGGATTGAGGTTGAGGGCTGAGGGTTGAGGATTGAGGTTTGAGGGCTGAGGATTGAGGATTGAGAATTGAGGATTGAGGATTGAGGATTGAAGATTGAGGATTCGGTATTGAGGATAGAAGTATGAGGATTGACGATTGAGGATTGCGGATTGAGGATTGAAGATTGAGTATTGAGGATTGAAGACTGACGACTGAGGATTGAGGATTGAGGACTGAGGATTGAGGATTGAAGATTGAGTATTCAGGATTGAAGGTTGAGGATAGAGGATTGAGGCTTGAGGATTGAGGATTGAGGATTGAAGATTGAGGATTTGGGATTGAGGATTGAGGATTGAGGATTGAGTATTGATGATTGAGAATTGAGGATTGAGGATTGAAGATTGTGGATTAAGGATTGAGGATTGGGGATTGAGGATCTAGGATTGGAGATTGACTATTGAGGATTGAGGATTGAGGATTGAGGATTGAGGAACGAGGATTGAGGATTGAGGATGATGGCTGACGGTTGAGGATTGAGGTTTGAGGACTGTGGACTGAGGATTGTGGATTGAGAATTGAGGATTGAGGATTGAGGGTTGAAGATTGAGGATTGGGTATTGAGGACTGAACAATGAGGATTGAGGATTGGGATTCGAGGAATGAGGATTGAGGATTGAGGATTGAGGATTGAGGATTGAGGATTGAGTATTGAAGATTGAGGATTGATGACTGAGTATTGAGGATTGAGGATTGAGGATTGAGGATGATGGCTGATGGCTGAGGATTGAGGTTTGAGGACTGTGGACTGAGGATTGAGGTTTGAGAATTGAGGATTGAGGATTGAGTGTTGAAGATTGAGGATTGGGTGTTCAGGACTGAAGAATGAGGATTGAGGATTGAGGATTGAGGATTGAGAATTGAGGATTGAAGATTGAGTATTGATGATCTAAGATTGAGGATTGAGGATTGAGGATTGATGATTGAGGATTGAGGATAGAGGATTGAGGATTGAGGATTGATGATTGAAGACTGAGTATTGAGGATTGAAGATTGAGGATTGATGGTCGAGTATTGAGGATTGAGAATTGAGGATTGAGGATTGAGTTTTGAAGATTGAGGATTGATGATTGAGGATTGAGGATTGAGGATTGAGGATTGAGGATTGAGGACTGAGGATTGAGTATTGAGGATTGAAGATTCAGTATTGAGGAATGAAGATTGAGAATTGAGGATTGAGGATTGAACATTGAGGACCGAGTGTTGAGGGTTGAGTGATGAGAATTGATGTTTGTGGATAGAGGTTTGAAGATTGCAGATTGAGTATTGAGTATTGAAAACTGTGAATTGAGGATATTCTATTGAGGATTGAGGATTGACAACTGATTGTTGATGACTGAGAGCTGAAGAATGAGGATTCAGGATTGAGGATTCAGAATTGAGGTTTGAGATCTGAGGATTGTGGATTGACGATTGAGTACTGAGGATTGAAGATTGAGTATTGAGGATTGAGGACTGAGGATTGAAGATTGTGTATTCAGGATTGAGGATTGAGGATTGAGGATTGAGGATGAGGGCTGAGGGTTGAGGATTGAGGTTTGAGGATTGAGGATTGAGGATTGAGGATTGAGTATTGAAGATTGAGGAGTGATGACTGAGGATTGAGGATTCAGGATTGAGGATTGAGGATTGAAGGTTGCGTAATGAGGATTGAAGGTTGAGGATTGAGGATTGAAGATTGAGTATGGAGGATTGAATATTGAGGATTGAGGATTGAGGATTGAAGATTGAGGACTGAGTGTTGAGGGTTGAGTGATGAGAATTGATGACTGTGGATTGATATTTGAAGATTGAAGATTGGGGATTCAGTATTGAAAACTGTGAATTGAGGATATCCTATTGAGGATTGAGGATTGAGGATTGACAATTGATTGTTGCGAACTGAGTGATGACGATTGAGCATTCAGGATTGAGGATTCGGAATTGAGGTTTGAGGACTCAGGATTGAGGGTTGAGGATTGAGGATTGAGGATTGACCCTTGGGGATAGAGGATTGAGGATGGAGGAATGAAGAGAGAGGACCGAGTGTTGAGGATTGAGTGTTGAGAATTGATGTTTGAGGATCGAGATTTGATTATTGAATATTGTGGATTGAGTATTGAATCATGAGAATTCAGGATATTCTCTTGAGTATTGAGAATAGATGGTTGATGGTTGTGTGTTGAATATTGAGGATTGAGTATTCAGGATTGAAGATTGAGTATTGAGGATTGAAGATTGATGATTGAGGATTGAGGATTGAGGATTGAGGATTGAGGATTGAGGATTGAGGATGAGGGCTGAGGGTTGAGGATTGAGGTTTGAGGACTGAGGACTGAGGATTGAGGATTGAGAATTGAGGATTGAGGATTGAGGATTGAGGATTGAAGATTGAGGATTGGGTATTGAGGCTAGAAGAATGAGGATTGAGGATTGAGGATTGAGGATTGAGGATTGAAGATTGAGTATTGAGGATTGAAGACTGACGATTGAGGATTGAGGATTGAGGATTGAGGATTGTGGATTGACGATTGAGTATTGAGGATTGAGGATTGAGGATTGAGGATTGAGGACTGAGGATTGAGTATTGAGGATTGAAGATTCAGTATTGAGGAATGAAGATTGAGAATTGAGGATTGAGGATTGAACATTGAGGACCGAGTGTTGAGGGTTGAGTGATGAGAATTGATGTTTGTGGACAGAGGTTGGAAGATTGCAGATTGAGTATTGAGTATTGAAAACTGTGAATTGAGGATATTCTATTGAGGATTGAGGATTGACAACTGATTGTTGATGACTGAGAGCTGAAGATTGAGGATTCAGGATTGAGGATTCAGAATTGAGGTTTGAGGTCTGAGGATTGTGGATTGACGGTTGAGTACTGAGGATTGAAGATTGAGTATTGAGGATTGAGGATTGAGGATTGAGGATTGAGGATGAGGGCTGAGGGTTGAGGATTGAGGTTTGAGGACTGAGGACTGAGGATTGAGGATTGAGAATTGAGGATTGAGGATTGAGTATTGAAGATTGAGGATTGGGTATTGAGGATAGAAGAATGAGGATTGAGGATTGAGGATTGAGGATTGAGGATTGAAGATTGAGTATTGAGGATTGAAGACTGACGATTGAGGATTGAGGATTGAGGATTGAGGATTGAGGATTGAAGATTGAGTATTCAGGATTGAAGATTGAGGATTGAGGACTGAGGCTTGAGGATTGAGGATTGAGGATTGAAGATTAAGGATTGGGGATTGAGGATTGAGGATTGAGGATTGAAGATTGAGTATTGAGGATTGCAGACTGACGATTGAGGATTGAGGATTGAGGATTGAGGATTGAGGATTGGAGATTGAGTATTCAGGATTGAAGATTGAGGATTGAGGATTGAGGATTGAGGATTGAGGATTGAGGATTGAGGATTGAAGATTGAGGATTGGGGATTGAGGATTGAGGATTGAGGATTGAGTATTGATGTCTGAGAATTGAGGATTGAGGATTGAAGATTGCGGATTAAGGATTGAGGATTGGGGATTGAGGATCTAGGATTGGAGATTGACTATTGAGGATTGAGGATTGAGGATTGAGGATTGAAGAACGAGGATTGAGGATTGAGGATGATGGCTGAGGGTTGAGGATTGAGGTTTGAGGTCTGAGGACTGAGGATTGAGGGATGAGGATTGAGGATTGATGATGGAGGATGAGGACTGAGGGTTGAGGATTGGGGTTTGAGGAATGAGGATTGAGTATTGAGGATTGAAAACTGACGATTGAGGATTGAGGATTGAGGATTGAGGATTGTGGATTGACGATTGAGTATTGAGGATTGAAGATTGAGAATTGAGGATTGAGGATTGAGGATTGAGGATGATGGCTGAGGGTTTAGGATTGAGGTTTGAGGGCTGAGGACTGAGGATTTAGGATTGAGAATTGAGGATTGAGGATTGAGGATTGAAGATTGAGGATTGGGTATTGAGGATAGAAGTATGAGGATTGAGGATTGAGGATTGAGGATTGAGGATTGAAGATTGAGTATTGACGATTGGAGATTGACTATTGAGGATTGAGGATTGAGGGTTGAGGATTGAGGAACGAGGATTGAGGGTTGAGGATGATGGCTGAGGGTTGAGGATTTAGGTTTGAGGACTGTGGACTGAGGATTGAGGATTGGGAATTGAGGATTGAGGATTGTGGGTTGAAGATTGAGGACTGGGTATTGAGGACTGAAGAATGAGGATTGAGGATTGAGGATTGAGGACTGAGAATTGCAGATTGAGTATTGAGTATTGAAGACTGACGATTGGGTATTGAGGATTGAGGATTCAGGACTGAGGATTGAGGATTGAGGATTGAGCATTGAGGATTGAAGATTGAGGACTGGGGATTGAGCATTGAAGATTGGTTATCGTGGATTGAAGGTTGAGAATTGAGGATTGAGGATTGAGAATTGGGAATTGAGGATGAGGACTGAGGGTTGAGGTTTGAGGTTTGAGGAATGAGGATTGAGGATTGAGTATTGAGGATTGAGGATTGAGGATTGAAGATTGAGTATTGACGATTGAATATTGAGGAATGAGGATTGATAGTTGAGGATTGAGGATGAGGACTGAGGGTTGAGGTTCGAGGTTTGAGGAATGAGGATTGAGGATTGAGGTTTGAGGATTGAGGATTGAGGATTGTGTATTGAGTATTGAAGATGGAGTATTCATGACTGAGGATTGAGGTTTGAGGTTTGAGGATTAAGGATTGAGGATTGAGGATTGAGTATTGAAGATTGAGGATTGATGACTGAGGATTGAGGATTGAGGATTGGGGATTGAGGATTGAGGATTGAAGATTGCGTAATGAGGATTGAAAGTTGAGGATTGAGGATTGAAGATTGAGTATGGAGGATTGAAGACTGAGGATTGAGGATTGAGGATTGAAGATTGAGGATTGAGGATTGAGGATTGAGGATTGAGGAACGAGGATTGAGGATTGAGGATGATGGCTGAGGGTTGAGGATTGAGGTTTGAGGACTGTGGACTGAGGATTGAGGATTGAGAATTGAGGATTGAGGATTGAGGGTTGAAGATTGAGGATTGGGTATTGAGGACTGAAGAATGAGGATTGTGGATTGAGGATTGAGGACTGAGGATTGAGGATTGATGATTGAGGATTGAGGATTGAGGATTGAGGATTGAGGATTGAGGATTGATGATTGAAGACTGAGTATTGACGACTGAAGATTAAGGATTGATGGTTGAGTATTGAGGATTGAGAATTGAGGATTGAGGATTGAGTTTTGAAGATTGAGGATTGATGATTGAGGATTGAGCATTGAGGATAGAGGATTGAGGATTGAGGACTGTAGATTGAGTATGGAGGATTGAAGATTGAGGATTGAGGATTGAGGATTGAAGATTGAGGACTGACCGTTGAGGGTTGAGTGATGAGAATTGATGTCTGTGGATTGATAGTTGAAGATTGAAGATTGGGGATTCAGTAATGAAAACTGTGAATTGAGGATATTCTATTGAGGATTGAGGATTGACAATTGATTGTTGCGAACTGAGGGATGAAGATTGAGCATTCAGGATTGAGGATTCGGAATTCAGGTTTGAGGACTGAGGATTGAGGGTTGAGGATTGAGGATTGAGGATTGACGCTTGGGGATGGAGGATTGAGGATGGAGGATTGAAGGGAGAGGACAGAGTGTTGAGGATTGAGTGTTAAGAGTTGATGTTTGAGGATCGAGATTTGATTATTGAATATTGTGAAATGAGTATTGAATCATGAGAATTCAGGATATTCTCTTGAGTATTGAGAATAGATGGTTGATGGTTGTGTGTTGAATATTGAGGATTGAGTATTCAGGATTGAAGATTGAGTATTGAGGATTGAAGGTTGATGATTGAGTATTGAGGATTGATGATTGAGGATTGAGGATTGGGTATTGAGGATAGAAGTATGAGGATTGAGGATTGAGGATTGAGGATTGTGGATTGAAGATTGAGTATTGAGGATTGGAGATTGACTATTGAGGATTGATGATTGAGGATTGAGGATTGAGGATTGAGGAACGAGGATTGAGGATTGAGGATGATGGCTGAGGGTTGAGCATTGAGGTTTGAGGACTGTGGACTGAGGATTGAGGATTGAGAATTGAGGATTGAGGATTGAGGGTTGAAGATTGAGGATTGGGTATTGAGGACTGAAGAATGAGGATTGTGGATTGAGGATTGAGGATTGAGGATTGAGGATTGATGATTGAGGATTGAGGATTGAGGATTGAGGATTGAGGATTGAGGATTGATGATTGAGGACTGAGTATTGAGGATTGAAGATTGAGGATTGATGGTTGAGTATTGAGGATTGAGAATTGAGGATTGAGGATTGAGTTTTGAAGATTGAGGATTGATGATTGAGGATTGAGCATTGAGGATTGAGGATTGAGGATTGAGGACTGAAGATTGAGTATTGAGGATTGAAGGTTCAGTATTGAGGAATGAAGATTGAGAATTCAGGATTGAGGTTTGAACATTGAGGACTGAGTGTTGAGGGTTGAGTGATGAGAATTGATGTTTGTGGATAGAGGTTGGAAGATTGCAGATTGAGTATTGAGTATTGAAAACTGTGAATTGAGGATATTCTATTGAGGATTGAGGATTGACAACTGATTGTTGATGACTGAGAGCTGAAGATTGAGGATTCAGGATTGAGGATTCAGAATTGAGGTTTGAGGTCTGAGGATTGTGGATTGACGATTGAGTACTGAGGATTGAAGATTGAGGATTGAGGATTGAGGATTGAGGATTGAGGATTGAGGATGAGGGCTGAGGGCTGAGGGTTGAGGGTTGAGGTTTGAGGACTGAGGACTGAGGATTGAGGATTGAGAATTGAGGACTGAGGATTGAGGATTGAGGATTGAAGATTGAGGATTGGGTATTGAAGATAGAAGAATGAGGATTGAGGATTGAGGATTGAGGATTGAGGATTGAGGATTGAAGATTGAGTATTGAGGATTGAAGACTGACGATTGAGGATTGAGGATTGAGGATTGAGGATTGTGGATTGACGATTGAGTATTGAGGATTGAAGATTGAGGATTGAGGATTGAGGATTGAGGATTGAGGATGAGGGCTGAGGGTTTAGGATTGAGGTTTGAGGGCTGAGGACTGAGGATTGAGGATTGAGAATTGAGGATTGAGGATTGAGGATTGAAGATTGAGGATTGGGTATTGAGGATAGAAGTATGAGGATTGAGGATTGAGGATTGAGGATTGAGGATTGAAGATTGAGTATTGAGGATTGGAGATTGACTATTGACGATTGAGGATTGAGGATTGAGGATTGAGGAACGAGGATTGAGGATTGAGGATGATGGCTGAGGGTTGAGGATTGAGGTTTGAGGACTGTGGACTGAGTATTGAGGATTGAACATTGAGGATTGAGGATTCAGGATTGAGTATTGAGGATGAGGGCTGAGGGTTGAGGATTGAGGATTGAAGATTGAAGGTTGAAGATTGAGTATTGAGGATTGAGGATTGAGGATTGAGGATTGACTATTGAAGATTGAGGATTGATGATTGTGGATTGAGGACTGAGGACTGAGGATTGAGGATTGACAATTGATTGTTGCGGCCTGATGGATGAAGATTGAGCATTCAGGATTGAGGATTCGGAATTGAGGTTTGAGGACTTAGGACTGAGGGTTGGGGATTGAGGATTGAGGATTGAGGATTGAGTATTGATGATTGAGAATTTAGGAATAAGGATTGAAGATTGTGTATTAACGATTGAGGATTGAGGATTGAGGATTGGAGATTGTCTATTGAGGATTGAGGATTGAGGATTCAGTATTGAGGAATGAAGATTGAGAATTGAGGATTGAGGATAGAACATTGAGGACTGAGTGTTGAGGGTTGAGTGATGAGAATTGATGTTTGTGGATAGAGGTTGGAAGATTGCAGATTGAGTATTGAGTATTGAAAACTGTGAATTGAGGATATTCTATTGAGGATTGCGGATTGACAACTGATTGTTGATGACTGAGAGCTGAAGATTGAGGATTCAGGATTGAGGATTCAGAATTGAAGTTTGAGGACTGAGGATTGTGGATTGACGATTGAGTATTGAGGATTGAAGATTGAGGATTGAGGATTGAGGATTGAGGATTGAGGATTGAGGTTGAGGGCTGAGGGTTGAGGATTGGATGTTTGAGGGCTGAGGATTGAGGATTGAGAATTGAGGATTGAGGATTGAGGATTGAAGATTGAGGATTCGGTATTGAGGATAGAAGTATGAGGATTGACAATTGAGGATTGTGGATTGAGGATTGAAGATTGAGTATTGAGGATTGAAGACTGACGATTGAGGATTGAGGATTGAGGACTGAGGATTGAGGATTGAAGATTGAGTATTCAGGATTGAAGGTTGAGGATAGAGGATTGAGGCTTGAGGATTGAGGATTGAGGATTGAAGATTGAGGATTTGGGATTGAGGATTGAGGATTGAGGATTGAGTATTGATGATTGAGAATTGAGGATTGAGGATTGAAGATTGTGGATTAAGGATTGAGGATTGGGGATTGAGGATCTAGGATTGGAGATTGACTATTGAGGATTGAGGATTGAGGATTGAGGATTGAGGAACGAGGATTGAGGATTGAGGATGATGGCTGACGGTTGAGGATTGAGGTTTGAGGACTGTGGACTGAGGATTGTGGATTGAGAATTGAGGATTGAGGATTGAGGGTTGAAGATTGAGGATTGGGTATTGAGGACTGAACAATGATGATTGAGGATTGGGATTCGAGGAATGAGGATTGAGGATTGAGGATTGAGGATTGAGGATTGAGGATTGAGTATTGAAGATTGAGGATTGATGACTGAGTATTGAGGATTGAGGATTGAGGATTGATGATTGAGGATTGAGGATTGAGGATTGAGGATTGAGGATTGAGGATTGAGGACTGAAGATTGAGTATTGAGGATTGAAGATTCAGTATTGAGGAATGAAGATTGAGAATTGAGGATTGAGGATTGAACATTGAGGACTGAGTGTTGAGGGTTGAATGATGAGAATTGATGTTTGTGGATAGAGGTTGGAAGATTGCAGATTGAGTATTGAGTATTGAAAACTGTGAATTGAGGGTATTCTATTGAGGATTGAGGATTGACTACTGATTGTTGATGACTCAGAGCTGAAGATTTAGGATTCAGGATTGAGGATTCAGAATTGAGGTTTGAGGTCTGAGGATTGTGGATAGACGATTGAGTACTGAGGATTGAAGATTGAGGATTGAGGATTGAGGATTGAGGATTGAGGATTGAGGATGAGGGCTGAGGGTTGAGGATGGAGGTTTGAGGACTGAGGACTGAGGATTGAGGATTGAGAATTGAGGATTGAGGATTGAGGATTGAGGATTGATGATTGAGGATAGGGTATTGAGGATAGAAGAATGAGTATTGAGGATTGAGGATTGAGGATTGAGGATTGAAGATTGAGTATTGAGGATTGCAGACTGACGATTGAGGATTGAGGATTGAGGATTGAGGATTGAGGATTGGAGATTGAGTATTCAGGATTGAAGATTGAGGATTGAGGATTGAGGATTGAGGATTGAGGATTGAGGATTGAGGATTGAAGATTGAGGATTGGGGATTGAGGATTGAGGATTGAGGATTGAGTATTGATGTCTGAGAATTGAGGATTGAGGAATGAAGATTGAGAATTGAGGATTGAGGATTGAACATTGAGGACCGAGTGTTGAGGGTTGAGTGATGAGAATTGATGTTTGTGGATAGAGGTTGGAAGATTGCAGATTGAGTATTGAGTATTGAAAACTGTGAATTGAGGATATTCTATTGAGGATTGAGGATTGACAACTGATTGTTGATGACTGAGAGCTGAAGATTGAGGATTCAGGATTGAGGATTCAGAATTGAGGTTTGAGGTCTGAGGATTGTGGATTGACGATTGAGTACTGAGGATTGAAGATTGAGTATTGAGGATTGAGGATTGAGGATTGAGGATTGAGGATGAGGGCTGAGGGTTGAGGATTGAGGGTTGAGGTTTGAGGACTGAGGACTGAGGATTGAGGATTGAGAATTGAGGACTGAGGATTGAGGATTGAGGATTGAAGATTGAGGATTGGGTATTGAGGATAGAAGAATGAGGATTGAGGATTGAGGATTGAGGATTGAGGATTGAGGATTGAAGATTGAGTATTGAGGATTGAAGACTGACGATTGAGGATTGAGGATTGAGGATTGAGGATTGAGGATTGGAGATTGAGTATTCAGGATTGAAGATTGAGGATTGAGGATTGAGGATTGAGGATTGAGGATTGAGGATTGAGGATTGAAGATTGAGGATTGGGGATTGAGGATTGAGGATTCGGTATTGAGGATAGAAGTATGAGGATTGACAATTGAGGATTGTGGATTGAGGATTGAAGATTGAGTATTGAGGATTGAAGACTGACGATTGAGGATTGAGGATTGAGGACTGAGGATTGAGGATTGAAGATTGAGTATTCAGGATTGAAGGTTGAGGATAGAGGATTGAGGCTTGAGGATTGAGGATTGAGGATTGAAGATTGAGGATTTGGGATTGAGGATTGAGGATTGAGGTTTGAGGATCGAGGATTGAGAATTGAGGATGATGGCTGAGGGTTGAGGATTGAGGTTTGAGGACTGTGGACTGAGGATTGAGGATTGAGAATTGAGGATTGAGGATTGAGGGTTGAAGATTGAGGATTGGGTATTGAAGACTGAAGAATGAGGATTGTGGATTGAGGATTGAGGATTGAGGATTGAGGATTGATGATTGAGGATTGAGGATTGAGGATTGAGGATTGAGGATTGAGGATTGAGGACTGAAGATTGAGTATTGAGGATTGAAGATTCAGTATTGAGGAATGAAGATTGAGAATTGAGGATTGAGGATTGAACATTGAGGACTGAGTGTTGAGGGTTGAATGATGAGAATTGATGTTTGTGGATAGAGGTTGGAAGATTGCAGATTGAGTATTGAGTATTGAAAACTGTGAATTGAGGGTATTCTATTGAGGATTGAGGATTGACTACTGATTGTTGATGACTCAGAGCTGAAGATTTAGGATTCAGGATTGAGGATTCAGAATTGAGGTTTGAGGTCTGAGGATTGTGGATAGACGATTGAGTACTGAGGATTGAAGATTGAGGATTGAGGATTGAGGATTGAGGATTGAGGATTGAGGATGAGGGCTGAGGGTTGAGGATTGAGGTTTGAGGACTGAGGACTGAGGATTGAGGATTGAGAATTGAGGATTGAGGATTGAGGATTGAGGATTGATGATTGAGGATAGGGTATTGAGGATAGAAGAATGAGTATTGAGGATTGAGGATTGAGGATTGAGGATTGAAGATTGAGTATTGAGGATTGCAGACTGACGATTGAGGATTGAGGATTGAGGATTGAGGATTGAGGATTGGAGATTGAGTATTCAGGATTGAAGATTGAGGATTGAGGATTGAGGATTGAGGATTGAGGATTGAGGATTGAGGATTGAACATTGAGGATTGAGGATTCAGGATTGAGGATTGAGGATGAGGGCTGAGGGTTGACCATTGAGGATTGAGGATTGAGGATTGAAGATTGAGTATTGAGGATTGAGGATTGAGGATTGAGGATTGACTATTGAAGATTGAGGATTGATGATTGTGGATTGAGGACTGAGGATTGAGGATTTAGTATTGACAATTGATTGTTGCGGACAGAGGGATGAAGATTGAGCATTCAGGATTGAGGATTCGGTATTGAGGTTTGAGGACTGAGGATTGAGGGTTGGGGATTGAGGATTGAGGATTGTGGATTGAGTATAGATGATTGAGAATTGAGGATTGAGGATTGAAGATTGTGGATTAAGGATTGAGGATTGAGGATTGAGGATTGGAGATTGACTATTGAGGATTGAGGATTGAGGATTCAGGATTGAGGAATGAAGATTGAGAATTGAGGATTGAGGATTGAACATTGAGGACTGAGTGTTGAGGGTTGAGTGATGAGAATTGATCTTTATGGATAGAGGTTGGAAGATTGCAGATTGAGTATTGAGTATTGAAAACTGTGAACTGAGAATATTCTATTGAGGATTGAGGATTGACAACTGATTGTTGATGACTGAGAGCTTAAGATTGAGGATTCAGGATTGAGGATTCAGAATTGAAGTTTGAGGACTGAGGATTGTGGATTAACGATTGAGTATTGAGGATTGAAGATTGAGGATTGAGGATTGAGGATTGAGGATTGAGGATGAGGTCTGAGGGTTGAGGATTGAGGTTTGAGGTCTGAGGACTGAGGATTGAGGATTGAGAATTGAGGATTGAGGATTGAGGATTGAAGATTGAGGATTGGGTATTGAGGATAGAAGTATGAGGATTGAGGATTGAGGATTGAGGATTGTGGATTGAAGATTGAGTATTGAGGATTGGAGATTGACTATTGAGGATTGATGATTGAGGATTGAGGATTGAGGATTGAGGAACGAGGATTGAGGATTGAGGATGATGGCTGAGCGTTGAGCATTGAGGTTTGAGGACTGTGGACTGAGGATTGAGGATTGAGAATTGAGGATTGAGGATTGAGGGTTGAAGATTGAGGATTGGGTATTGAGGACTGAAGAATGAGGATTGTGGATTGAGGATTGAGGATTGAGGATTGAGGATTGATGATTGAGGATTGAGGATTGAGGATTGAGGATTGAGGATTGAGGATTGATGATTGAGGACTGAGTATTGAGGATTGAAGATTGAGGATTGATGGTTGAGTATTGAGGATTGAGAATTGAGGATTGAGGATTGAGTTTTGAAGATTGAGGATTGATGATTGAGGATTGAGCATTGAGGATTGAGGATTGAGGATTGAGGACTGAAGATTGAGTATTGAGGATTGAAGGTTCAGTATTGAGGAATGAAGATTGAGAATTCAGGATTGAGGTTTGAACATTGAGGACTGAGTGTTGAGGGTTGAGTGATGAGAATTGATGTTTGTGGATAGAGGTTGGAAGATTGCAGATTGAGTATTGAGTATTGAAAACTGTGAATTGAGGATATTCTATTGAGGATTGAGGATTGACAACTGATTGTTGATGACTGAGAGCTGAAGATTGAGGATTCAGGATTGAGGATTCAGAATTGAGGTTTGAGGTCTGAGGATTGTGGATTGACGATTGAGTACTGAGGATTGAAGATTGAGGATTGAGGATTGAGGATTGAGGATTGAGGATTGAGGATGAGGGCTGAGGGTTGAGGATTGTGGTCTGAGGACTGAGGACTGAGGATTGAGGATTGAGAATTGAGGATTGAGGATTGAGGACTGAGGATTGAAGATTGAGGATTGGGTATTGAGGACTGAAGAATGAGGATTGTGGATTGAGGATTGAGGATTGAGGATTGAGGATTGATGATTGAGGATTGAGGATTGAGGATTGAGGATTGAGGATTGATGATTGAAGACTGAGTATTGACGACTGAAGATTAAGGATTGATGGTTGAGTATTGAGGATTGAGAATTGAGGATTGAGGATTGAGTTTTGAAGATTGAGGATTGATGATTGAGGATTGAGCATTGAGGATAGAGGATTGAGGATTGAGGACTGTAGATTGAGTATGGAGGATTGAAGATTGAGGATTGAGGATTGAGGATTGAAGATTGAGGACTGACCGTTGAGGGTTGAGTGATGAGAATTGATGTCTGTGGATTGATAGTTGAAGATTGAAGATTGGGGATTCAGTAATGAAAACTGTGAATTGAGGATATTCTATTGAGGATTGAGGATTGACAATTGATTGTTGCGAACTGAGGGATGAAGATTGAGCATTCAGGATTGAGGATTCGGAATTCAGGTTTGAGGACTGAGGATTGAGGGTTGAGGATTGAGGATTGAGGATTGACGCTTGGGGATGGAGGATTGAGGATGGAGGATTGAAGGGAGAGGACCGAGTGTTGAGGATTGAGTGTTAAGAATTGATGTTTGAGGATCGAGATTTGATTATTGAATATTGTGAAATGAGTATTGAATCATGAGAATTCAGGATATTCTCTTGAGTATTGAGAATAGATGGTTGATGGTTGTGTGTTGAATATTGAGGATTGAGTATTCAGGATTGAAGATTGAGTATTGAGGATTGAAGGTTGATGATTGAGGATTGAGGATTGATGATTGAGGATTGAGGATTGAGGATTGTGGATTGAGTGTAGAGGATTGATAATTGAAGACTGAGTATTGAGGATTGAACATTGAGGATTGAGGATTCAGGATTGAGGATTGAGGATGAGGGCTGAGGGTTGACCATTGAGGATTGAGGATTGAGGATTGAAGATTGAGTATTGAGGATTGAGGATTGAGGATTGAGGATTGACTATTGAAGATTGAGGATTGATGATTGTGGATTGAGGACTGAGGATTGAGGATTTAGGATTGACAATTGATTGTTGCGGACAGAGGGATGAAGATTGAGCATTCAGGATTGAGGATTCGGTATTGAGGTTTGAGGACTGAGGATTGAGGGTTGGGGATTGAGGATTGAGGATTGTGGATTGAGTATAGATGATTGAGAATTGAGGATTGAGGATTGAAGATTGTGGATTAAGGATTGAGGATTGAGGATTGAGGATTGGAGATTGACTATTGAGGATTGAGGATTGAGGATTCAGGATTGAGGAATGAAGATTGAGAATTGAGGATTGAGGATTGAACATTGAGGACTGAGTGTTGAGGGTTGAGTGATGAGAATTGATCTTTATGGATAGAGGTTGGAAGATTGCAGATTGAGTATTGAGTATTGAAAACTGTGAACTGAGAATATTCTATTGAGGATTGAGGATTGACAACTGATTGTTGATGACTGAGAGCTTAAGATTGAGGATTCAGGATTGAGGATTCAGAATTGAAGTTTGAGGACTGAGGATTGTGGATTAACGATTGAGTATTGAGGATTGAAGATTGAGGATTGAGGATTGAGGATTGAGGATAGAGGATGAGGTCTGAGGGTTGAGGATTGAGGTTTGAGGTCTGAGGACTGAGGATTGAGGATTGAGAATTGAGGATTGAGGATTGAGGATTGAAGATTGAGGATTGGGTATTGAGGATAGAAGTATGAGGATTGAGGATTGAGGATTGAGGATTGAGGATTGTGGATTGAAGATTGAGTATTGAGGATTGGAGATTGACTATTGAGGATTGATGATTGAGGATTGAGGATTGAGGATTGAGGAACGAGGATTGAGGATTGAGGATGATGGCTGAGCGTTGAGCATTGAGGTTTGAGGACTGTGGACTGAGGATTGAGGATTGAGAATTGAGGATTGAGGATTGAGGGTTGAAGATTGAGGATTGTGTATTGAGGACTGAAGAATGAGGATTGTGGATTGAGGATTGAGGATTGAGGATTGAGGATTGATGATTGAGGATTGAGGATTGAGGATTGAGGATTGAGGATTGAGGATTGATGATTGAGGACTGAGTATTGAGGATTGAAGATTGAGGATTGATGGTTGAGTATTGAGGATTGAGAATTGAGGATTGAGGATTGAGTTTTGAAGATTGAGGATTGATGATTGAGGATTGAGCATTGAGGATTGAGGATTGAGGATTGAGGACTGAAGATTGAGTATTGAGGATTGAAGGTTCAGTATTGAGGAATGAAGATTGAGAATTCAGGATTGAGGTTTGAACATTGAGGACTGAGTGTTGAGGGTTGAGTGATGAGAATTGATGTTTGTGGATAGAGGTTGGAAGATTGCAGATTGAGTATTGAGTATTGAAAACTGTGAATTGAGGATATTCTATTGAGGATTGAGGATTGACAACTGATTGTTGATGACTGAGAGCTGAAGATTGAGGATTCAGGATTGAGGATTCAGAATTGAGGTTTGAGGTCTGAGGATTGTGGATTGACGATTGAGTACTGAGGATTGAAGATTGAGGATTGAGGATTGAGGATTGAGGATTGAGGATTGAGGATGAGGGCTGAGGGTTGAGGATTGTGGTCTGAGGACTGAGGACTGAGGATTGAGGATTGAGAATTGAGGATTGAGGATTGAGGACTGAGGATTGAAGATTGAGGATTGGGTATTGAGGATAGAAGAATGAGGATTGAGGATTGAGGATTGAGGATTGAGGATTGAAGATTGAGTATTGAGGATTGAAAACTGACGATTGAGGATTGAGGATTGAGGATTGAGGATTGTGGATTGACGATTGAGTATTGAGGATTGAAGATTGAGGATTGAGGATTGAGGATTGAGGATTGGGGATGATGGCTGAGGGTTTAGGATTGAGGTTTGAGGGCTGAGGACTGAGGATTTAGGATTGAGAATTGAGGATTGAGGATTGAGGATTGAACATTGAGGATTGGGTATTGAGGATAGAAGTATGAGGATTGAGGATTGAGGATTGAGGATTGAGGATTGAAGATTGAGTATTGAGGATTGGAGATTGACTATTGAGGATTGAGGATTGAGGGTTGAGGATTGAGGAACGAGGATTGAGGATTGAGGATGATGGCTGAGGGTTGAGGATTTAGGTTTGAGGACTGTGGACTGAGGATTGAGGATTGGGAATTGAGGATTGAGGATTGTGGGTTGAAGATTGAGGACTGGGTATTGAGGACTGAAGAATGAGGATTGAGGATTGAGGATTGAGGACTGAGAATTGCAGATTGAGTATTGAGTATTGAAGACTGACGATTGGGTATTGAGGATTGAGGATTGAGGATTGAGGATTGAGCATTGAGGATTGAAGATTGAGGACTGGGGATTGAGGATTGAAGATTGGTTATTGAGGATTGAAGGTTGAGAATTGAGGATTGAGGATTGAGAATTGGGAATTGAGAATGAGGACTGAGGGTTGAGGTTTGAGGTTTGAGGAATGAGGATTGAGGATTGAGTATTGAGGATTGAGGATTGAGGATTGAAGATTGAGTATTGACGATTGAATATTGAGGAATGAGGATTGATAGTTGAGGATTGAGGATGAGGACTGAGGGTTGAGGTTCGAGGTTTGAGGAATGAGGATTGAGGATTGAGGTTTGAGGATTGAGGATTGAGGATTCTGTATTGAGTATTGAAGATGGAGTATTCATGACTGAGGATTGAGGTTTGAGGTTTGAGGATTGAGGATTGAGGATTGAGGATTGAGTACTGAAGATTGAGGATTGATGACTGAGGATTGAGGATTGAGGATTGGGGATTGAGGATTGAGGATTGAAGATTGCGTAATGAGGATTGAAGGTTGAGGATTGAGGATTGAAGATTGAGTATGGAGGATTGAAGACTGAGGATTGAGGATTGAGGATTGAAGATTGAGGATTGAGGATTGAGGATTGAGGATTGAGGAACGAGGATTGAGGATTGAGGATGATGGCTGAGGGTTGAGGATTGAGGTTTGAGGACTGTGGACTGAGGATTGAGGATTGAGAATTGAGGATTGAGGATTGAGGGTTTAAGATTGAGGATTGGGTATTGATGACTGAAGAATGAGGATTGTGGATTGAGGATTGAGGATTGAGGATTGAGGATTGAGGATTGATGATTGAGGATTGAGGATTGAGGATTGAGGATTGAGGATTGATGATTGAAGACTGAGTATTGAGGACTGAAGATTAAGGATTGATGGTTGAGTATTGAGGATTGAGAATTGAGGATTGAGTATTGAGTTTTGAAGATTGAGGATTGATGATTGAGGATTGAGCATTGAGGATAGAGGATTGAGGATTGAGGACTGTAGATTGAGTATGGAGGATTGAAGATTGAGGATTGAGGATTGAGGATTGAAGATTGAGGACTGACCGTTGAGGGTTGTGTGATGAGAATTGATGTCTGTGGATTGATAGTTGAAGATTGAAGATTGGGTATTCAGTAATGAAAACTGTGAATTGAGGATAATCTATTGAGGATTGAGGATTGACAATTGATTGTTGCGAACTGAGGGATGAAGATTGAGCATTCAGGATTGAGGATTCGGAATTGAGGTTTGAGAACTGAGGATTGAGGGTTGTGGATTGAGGATTGAGGATTGACGCTTGGGGATGGAGGATTGAGGATGGAGGATTGAAGAGAGAGGACCGAGTGTTGACGATTGAGTGTTAAGAATTGATGTTTGAGGATCGAGATTTGATTATTGAATATTGTGGAATGAGTATTGAATCATGAGAATTCAGGATATTCTCTTGAGTATTGAGAATAGATGGTTGATGGTTGTGTGTTGAATATTGAGGATTGAGTATTCAGGATTGAAGATTGAGTATTGAAGATTGAAGGTTGATGATTGAGGATTGAGGATTGACGATTGAGGATTGAGGATTGAGGATTGAGTATAGAGGATTGATGATTGAAGACTGAGTATTGAGGATTGAACATTGAGGATTGAGGATTCAGGATTGAGGTTTGAGGATGAGGGCTGAGGGTTGAGGATTGAGGATTGAGGATTGAGGATTGAAGATTGAGTATTGAGGATTGAGGATTGAGGATTGAGGATTGACTATTGAAGATTGAGGATTGATGATTGTGGATTGAGGACTGAGGATTGAGGATTGAGGATTGACAATTGATTGTTGCGGACTTAGGGATGTAGATTGAGCATTCAGGAATGAGGATTCGGAATTGAGGTTTGAGGACTGAGGATTGAGGGTTGGGGATTGAGGATTGAGGATTGTGGATTGAGTATAGATGATTGAGAATTGAGGATTGAGGATTGAAGATTGTGGATTAAGGATTGAGGATTCAGGATTGAGGATTGGAGATTGACTATTGAGGATTGAGGATTGAGGATTCAGGGTTGAGGAATGAAGATTGAGAATTGAGGATTGAGGATTGAACATTGAGGACTGAGTGTTGAGGGTTGAGTGATGAGAATTGATCTTTATGGATAGAGGTTGGAAGATTGCAGATTGAGTATTGAGTATTGAAAACTGTGAACTGAGAATATTCTATTGAGGATTGAGGATTGACAACTGATTGTTGATGACTGAGAGCTTAAGATTGAGGATTCAGGATTGAGGATTCAGAATTGAAGTTTGAGGACTGAGGATTGTGGATTAACGATTGAGTATTGAGGATTGAAGATTGAGGATTGAGGATTGAGGATTGAGGATTGAGGATGAGGTCTGAGGGTTGAGGAATGAGGTTTGATGTCTGAGGACTGAGGATTGAGGCTTGAGAATTGAGGATTGAGGATTGAGGAGTGAAGATTGAGGATTGGGTATTGAGGATAGAAGTATGAGGATTGAGGATTGAGGATTGAGGATTGTGGATCGAAGATTGAGTATTGAGGATTGGAGATTGACTATTGAGGATTGAGGATTGAGGATTGAGGATTGAGGATTGAGGAACGAGGATTGAGGATTGAGGATGATGGCTGAGGGTTGAGGATTGAGGTTTGAGGACTGTGGACTGAGGATTGAGGATTGAGAATTGAGGATTGAGGATTGAGGGTTGAAGATTGAGGATTGGGTATTGAGGACTGAAGAATGAGGATTGTGGATTGAGGATTGAGGATTGAGGATTGAGGATTGATGATTGAGGATTGAGGATTGAGGATTGAGGATTGAGGATTGATGATTGAGGACTGAGTATTGAGGATTGAAGATTGAGGATTGATGGTTGAGTGTTGAGGATTGAGAATTGAGGATTGAGGATTGAGTTTTGAAATTGAGGATTGATGATTGAGGATTGAGCATTGAGGATTGAGGATTGAGGATTGAGGACTGAAGATTGAGTATTGAGGATTGAAGATCCAGTATTGAGGAATGAAGATTGAGAATTCAGGATTGAGGTTTGAACATTGAGGACTGAGTGTTGAGGGTTGAGTGATGAGAATTGATGTTTGTGGATAGAGGTTGGAAGATTGCAGATTGAGTATTGAGTATTGAAAACTGTGAATTGAGGATATTCTATTGAGGATTGAGGATTGACAACTGATTGTTGATGACTGAGAGCTGAAGATTGAGGATTCAGGATTGAGGATTCAGAATTGAGATTTGAGGTCTGAGGATTGTGGATTGACGATTGAGTACTGAGGATTGAAGATTGAGGATTGAGGATTGAGGATTGAGGATTGAGGATTGAGGATGAGGGCTGAGGGTTGAGGATTGAGGTTTGAGGACTGAGGACTGAGGATTGAGGATTGAGTATTGAGGATTGAGGATTGAAGATTGCGTAATGAGGATTGAAGGTTGAGGATTGAGGATTGAAGATTGAGTATGGAGGATTGAAGATTGAGGATTGAGTATTGAGGATTGAAGATTGAGGATTGAGGATTGAGGATTGAGGATTGAGGATTGATGATTGAAGACTGAGTATTGAGGATTGAAGATTGAGGATTGATGGTTGAGTATTGAGGATTGAGAATTGAGGATTGAGGATTGAGTTTTGAAGATTGAGGTTTGATGATTGAGGATTGAGGATTGAGGATTGAGGATTGAGTATTGAGGACTGAAGATTGAGTATTGAGGATTGAAGATTCAGTATTGAGGAATGAAGATTGAGAATTGAGGATTGAGGGTTGAACATTGAGGACTGAGTGTTGAGGGTTGAGTGATGAGAATTGATGTTTGTGGATAGGGGTTGGAAGATTGCATATTGAGTATTGAGTATTGAAAACTGTGAATTGAGGATATTCTATTGAGGATTAAGGATTGACAACTGATTGTTGATGACTGAGAGCATAAGATTGAGGATTCAGGATTGAGGATTCAGAATTGAGGTTTGAGGTCTGAGGATTGTGGATTGACGATTGAGTACTGAGGATTGAAGATTGAGGATTGAGGATTGAGGATTGAGGGTTGAGGATTGAGGATCAGGGCTGAGGGTTGAGGATTGGGGTTTGAGGACTGAGGACTGAGGATTGAGGATTGAGAATTGAGGATTGAGGATTGAGGATTGAAGATTGAGGATTGGTTATTGAGGATAGAAGAATGAGGATTGAGGATTGAGTATTGAGGATTGAGGATTGAAGATTGAGTATTGAGGATTGAAGACTGACGATTGAGGACTGAGGATTGGGTATTGAGGATAGAAGTATGAGGATTGAGGATTGAGGATTGAGGATTGAGGATTGAAGATTGAGTATTGAGGATTGGAGATTGACTATTGAGGATTGAGTATTGAGGATTGAGGATTGAGGAACGAGGATTGAGGGTTGAGGATGGTGGCTGAGGGTTGAGGATTGAGGTTTGAGGACTGTGGACTGAGGATTGAGGATAGAGAATTGAGGATTGAGGATTGAGGGTTGAAGATTGAGGATTGGGTATTGAGGACTGAAGAATGAGGATTGTGGATTGAGGATTGAGGATTGAGGATTGAGGATTGATGATTGAGGATTGAGGATTGAGGATTGAGGATTGAGGATTGAGGACTGAAGATTGAGTATTGAGGATTGAAGATTCAGTATTGAGGAATGAAGATTGAGAATTGAGGATTGAGGATTGAACATTGAGGACTGAGTGTTGAGGGTTGAGTAATGAGAATTGACGTTTGTGGATAGAGGTTGGAAGATTGCAGATTGAGTATTGAGTATTGAAAACTGTGAATTGAGGTTATTCTATTGAGGATTGAGGATTGACAACTGATTGTTGATGACTGAGAGCTGAAGATTGATGATACAGGATTGAGGATTCAGAATTGAGGTTTGAGGTCTGAGGATTGTGGATTGACGGTTGAGTACTGAGGATTGAAGATTGAGGATTGAGGATTGAGGATTGAGGATTGAGGATTGAGGATGAGGGCTGAGGGTTGAGGATTGAGGTTTGAGGACTGAGGACTGAGGATTGAGGATTGAGAATTGAGGATTGAGGATTGGGGATTGAGGATTGAAGATTGAGGATTGGGTATTGAGGATAGAAGAATGAGGATTGAGGATTGAGGATTGAGGATTGAGGATTGAAGATTGAGTATTGAGGATTGAAGTCTGACGATTGAGGATTGAGGATTGAGGATTGAGGATTGTGTATTGACGATTGAGTATAGATGATTGAAGATTGAGGATTGAGTATTGAGGATTGAACATTGAGGCTTGAGGATTCAGGATTGAGGATTGAGGATGAGGGCTGCGGGTTGAGGATTGAGGATTGAGGATTGAGGATTGAAGATTGAGTATTGAGGATTGAGGATTGAGGATTGAGCATTGACTACTGAAGATTGAGGATTGATCATTGTGGATTGAGGACTGAGGATTGAGGATTGAGGATTGACAATTGATTGTTGCGGACTGAGGGATGAAGATTGAGCATTCAGGATTGAGGATTCGGAATTGAGGTTTGAGAACTGAGGATTGAGGGTTGGGGATTGAGGATTGAGGATTGTGGATTCAGTATAGTTGATTGAGAATTGAGGATTGAGGATTGAAGATTGTGGATTAAGGATTGAGGATTGAGGATTGAGGATTGGAGGTTGACTATTGAGGATTGAGGATTGAGGATTCAGGATTGAGGAATGAAGATTGAGAATTGAGGATTGAGGATTGAACATTGAGGACTGAGTGTTGAGGGTTGAGTGATGAGAATTGATCTTTATGGATAGAGGTTGGAAGTTTGCAGATTGAGTATTGAGTATTGAAAACTGTGAACTGAGAATATTCTATTGAGGATTGAGGATTGACAACTGATTGTTGATGACTGAGAGCTTAAGATTGAGGATTCAGGATTGAGGATTCAGAATTGAAGTTTGAGGACAGAGGATTGTGGATTAACGATTGAGTATTGAGGATTGAAGATTGAGGATTGAGGATTGAGGATTGAGGATTGAGGATGAGGTCTGAGGGTTGAGGATTGAGGTTTGAGGTCTGAGGACTGAGGTCTGAGGATTGAGAATTGAGGATTGAGGATTGAGGATTGAAGATTGAGGATTGGGTATTGAGGATAGAAGTATGAGGATTGAGGATTGAGGATTGAGGATTGAAGATTGAGTATTGGGGATTGGAGATTGACTATTGAGGATTGAGGATTGAGGATTGAGTATTGAGGATTGAGGAACGAGGATTGAGGATTGAGGATGATGGCTGAGGGTTGAGGATTGAGGTTTGAGGACTGTGGACTGAGGATTGAGGATTGAGAATTGAGGATTGAGGATTGAGGGTTGAAGATTGAGGATTGGGTATTGAGGACTGAAGAATGAGGATTGTGGATTGAGGATTGAGGATTGAGGATTGAGGATTGATGATTGAGGATTGAGGATTGAGGATTGAGGATTGAGGATTGATGATTGAGGACTGAGTATTGAGGATTGAAGATTGAGGATTGATGGTTGAGTATTGAGGATTGAGAATTGAGGATTGAGGATTGAGTTTTGAAGATTGAGGATTGATGATTGAGGATTGAGCATTGAGGATTGAGGATTGAGGATTGAGGGCTGAAGATTGAGTATTGAGGATTGAAGATTCAGTATTGAGGAATGAAGATTGAGAATTCAGGATTGAGGTTTGAACATTGAGGACTGAGTGTTGAGGGTTGAGTGATGAGAATTGATGTTTGTGGATAGAGGTTGGAAGATTGCAGATTGAGTATTGAGTATTGAAAACTGTGAATTGAGGATATTCTATTGAGGATTGAGGATTGACAACTGATTGTTGATGACTGAGAGCTGAAGATTGAGGATTCAGGATTGAGGATTCAGAATTGAGGTTTGAGGTCTGAGGATTGTGGATTGACGATTGAGTACTGAGGATTGAAGATTGAGGATTGAGGATTGAGGATTGAGGATTGAGGATTGAGGGTTGAACATTGAGGACTGAGTGTTGAGGGTTGAGTGATGAGAATTGATGTTTGTGGATAGGGGTTGGAAGATTGCATATTGAGTATTGAGTATTGAAAACTGTGAATTGAGGATATTCTATTGAGGATTAAGGATTGACAACTGATTGTTGATGACTGAGAGCATAAGATTGAGGATTCAGGATTGAGGATTCAGAATTGAGGTTTGAGGTCTGAGGATTGTGGATTGACGATTGAGTACTGAGGATTGAAGATTGAGGATTGAGGATTGAGGATTGAGGGTTGAGGATTGAGGATCAGGGCTGAGGGTTGAGGATTGGGGTTTGAGGACTGAGGACTGAGGATTGAGGATTGAGAATTGAGGATTGAGGATTGAGGATTGAAGATTGAGGATTGGTTATTGAGGATAGAAGAATGAGGATTGAGGATTGAGTATTGAGGATTGAGGATTGAAGATTGAGTATTGAGGATTGAAGACTGACGATTGAGGACTGAGGATTGGGTATTGAGGATAGAAGTATGAGGATTGAGGATTGAGGATTGAGGATTGAGGATTGAAGATTGAGTATTGAGGATTGGAGATTGACTATTGAGGATTGAGTATTGAGGATTGAGGATTGAGGAACGAGGATTGAGGGTTGAGGATGGTGGCTGAGGGTTGAGGATTGAGGTTTGAGGACTGTGGACTGAGGATTGAGGATAGAGAATTGAGGATTGAGGATTGAGGGTTGAAGATTGAGGATTGGGTATTGAGGACTGAAGAATGAGGATTGTGGATTGAGGATTGAGGATTGAGGATTGAGGATTGATGATTGAGGATTGAGGATTGAGGATTGAGGATTGAGGATTGAGGACTGAAGATTGAGTATTGAGGATTGAAGATTCAGTATTGAGGAATGAAGATTGAGAATTGAGGATTGAGGATTGAACATTGAGGACTGAGTGTTGAGGGTTGAGTAATGAGAATTGACGTTTGTGGATAGAGGTTGGAAGATTGCAGATTGAGTATTGAGTATTGAAAACTGTGAATTGAGGTTATTCTATTGAGGATTGAGGATTGACAACTGATTGTTGATGACTGAGAGCTGAAGATTGATGATACAGGATTGAGGATTCAGAATTGAGGTTTGAGGTCTGAGGATTGTGGATTGACGGTTGAGTACTGAGGATTGAAGATTGAGGATTGAGGATTGAGGATTGAGGATTGAGGA
The DNA here is from genome assembly GCF_051401765.1 of Calliopsis andreniformis. Taxonomy (NCBI): domain Eukaryota; kingdom Metazoa; phylum Arthropoda; class Insecta; order Hymenoptera; family Andrenidae; genus Calliopsis; species Calliopsis andreniformis. The sequence continues at coordinate 2,406,113 of NW_027480479.1, read as the reverse complement.
TTGAGGATGAGGGCTGAGGGTTGAGGATTGAGGTTTGAGGACTGAGGACTGAGGATTGAGGATTGAGAATTGAGGATTGAGGATTGGGGATTGAGGATTGAAGATTGAGGATTGGGTATTGAGGATAGAAGAATGAGGATTGAGGATTGAGGATTGAGGATTGAGGATTGAAGATTGAGTATTGAGGATTGAAGACTGACGATTGAGGATTGAGGATTGAGGATTGAGGATTGTGTATTGACGATTGAGTATAGATGATTGAAGATTGAGGATTGAGTATTGAGGATTGAACATTGAGGCTTGAGGATTCAGGATTGAGGATTGAGGATGAGGGCTGCGGGTTGAGGATTGAGGATTGAGGATTGAGGATTGAAGATTGAGTATTGAGGATTGAGGATTGAGGATTGAGCATTGACTACTGAAGATTGAGGATTGATCATTGTGGATTGAGGACTGAGGATTGAGGATTGAGGATTGACAATTGATTGTTGCGGACTGAGGGATGAAGATTGAGCATTCAGGATTGAGGATTCGGAATTGAGGTTTGAGAACTGAGGATTGAGGGTTGGGGATTGAGGATTGAGGATTGTGGATTCAGTATAGTTGATTGAGAATTGAGGATTGAGGATTGAAGATTGTGGATTAAGGATTGAGGATTGAGGATTGAGGATTGGAGGTTGACTATTGAGGATTGAGGATTGAGGATTCAGGATTGAGGAATGAAGATTGAGAATTGAGGATTGAGGATTGAACATTGAGGACTGAGTGTTGAGGGTTGAGTGATGAGAATTGATCTTTATGGATAGAGGTTGGAAGTTTGCAGATTGAGTATTGAGTATTGAAAACTGTGAACTGAGAATATTCTATTGAGGATTGAGGATTGACAACTGATTGTTGATGACTGAGAGCTTAAGATTGAGGATTCAGGATTGAGGATTCAGAATTGAAGTTTGAGGACAGAGGATTGTGGATTAACGATTGAGTATTGAGGATTGAAGATTGAGGATTGAGGATTGAGGATTGAGGATTGAGGATGAGGTCTGAGGGTTGAGGATTGAGGTTTGAGGTCTGAGGACTGAGGTCTGAGGATTGAGAATTGAGGATTGAGGATTGAGGATTGAAGATTGAGGATTGGGTATTGAGGATAGAAGTATGAGGATTGAGGATTGAGGATTGAGGATTGAAGATTGAGTATTGGGGATTGGAGATTGACTATTGAGGATTGAGGATTGAGGATTGAGTATTGAGGATTGAGGAACGAGGATTGAGGATTGAGGATGATGGCTGAGGGTTGAGGATTGAGGTTTGAGGACTGTGGACTGAGGATTGAGGATTGAGAATTGAGGATTGAGGATTGAGGGTTGAAGATTGAGGATTGGGTATTGAGGACTGAAGAATGAGGATTGTGGATTGAGGATTGAGGATTGAGGATTGAGGATTGATGATTGAGGATTGAGGATTGAGGATTGAGGATTGAGGATTGATGATTGAGGACTGAGTATTGAGGATTGAAGATTGAGGATTGATGGTTGAGTATTGAGGATTGAGAATTGAGGATTGAGGATTGAGTTTTGAAGATTGAGGATTGATGATTGAGGATTGAGCATTGAGGATTGAGGATTGAGGATTGAGGACTGAAGATTGAGTATTGAGGATTGAAGATTCAGTATTGAGGAATGAAGATTGAGAATTCAGGATTGAGGTTTGAACATTGAGGACTGAGTGTTGAGGGTTGAGTGATGAGAATTGATGTTTGTGGATAGAGGTTGGAAGATTGCAGATTGAGTATTGAGTATTGAAAACTGTGAATTGAGGATATTCTATTGAGGATTGAGGATTGACAACTGATTGTTGATGACTGAGAGCTGAAGATTGAGGATTCAGGATTGAGGATTCAGAATTGAGGTTTGAGGTCTGAGGATTGTGGATTGACGATTGAGTACTGAGGATTGAAGATTGAGGATTGAGGATTGAGGATTGAGGATTGAGGATTGAGGATTGAGGATGAGGGCTGAGGGTTGAGGATTGAGGTTTGAGGACTGAGGACTGAGGATTGAGGATTGAGAATTGAGGATTGAGGATTGAGGATTGAGGATTGAAGATTGAGGATTGGGTATTGAGGATAGAAGAATGAGAATTGAGGATTGAGGATTGAGGATTGAGGATTGAAGATTGAGTATTGAGGATTGAAAACTGACGATTGAGGATTGAGGATTGAGGATTGAGGATTGTGGATTGACGATTGAGTATTGAGGATTGAAGATTGAGGATTGAGGATTGAGGATTGAGGATTGTGGATGAGGGCTGAGGGTTTAGGATTGAGGTTTGAGGGCTGAGGACTGAGGATTTAGGATTGAGAATTGAGGATTGAGGATTGAGGATTGAAGATTGAGGATTGGGTATTGAGGATAGAAGTATGAGGATTGAGGATTGCGGATTGAGGATTGAGGATTGAAGATTGAGTATTGAGGATTGGAGATTGACTATTGAGGATTGAGGATTGAGGGTTGAGGATTGAGGAACGAGGATTGAGGATTGAGGATGATTGCTGAGGGTTGAGGATTTAGGTTTGAGGACTGTGGACTGAGGATTGAGGATTGGGAATTGAGGATTGAGGATTGTGGGTTGAAGATTGAGGACTGGGTATTGAGGACTGAAGAATGAGGATTGAGGATTGAGGATTGAGGACTGAGAATTGCAGATTGAGTATTGAGTATTGAAGACTGACGATTGGGTATCGAGAATTGAGGATTGAGGGTTGAACATTGAGGACTGAGTGTTGAGGGTTGAGTGATGAGTATTGATGTTTGTGGATAGGGGTTGGAAGATTGCATATTGAGTATTGAGTATTGAAAACTGTGAATTGAGGATATTCTATTGAGGATTAAGGATTGACAACTGATTGTTGATGACTGAGAGCATAAGAATGAGGATTCAGGATTGAGGATTCAGAATTGAGGTTTGAGGTCTGAGGATTGTGGATTGACGATTGAGTACTGAGGATTGAAGATTGAGGATTGAAGATTGAGGATTGGGTATTGAGGATAGAAGAATGAGGATTGAGGATTGAGGATTGAGGATTGAGGATTGAAGATTGAGTATTGAGGATTGAAAACTGACGATTGAGGATTGAGGATTGAGGATTGAGGATTGAGGATTGTGGATTGACGATTGAGTATTGAGGATTGAAGATTGAGGATTGAGGATTGAGGATTGAGGATTGAGGATGAGGGCTGAGGGTTTAGGATTGAGGTTTGAGGGCTGAGGACTGAGGATTTAGGATTGAGAATTGAGGATTGAGGATTGAGGATTGAAGATTGAGGATTGGGTATTGAGGATAGAAGTATGAGGATTGAGGATTGCGGATTGAGGATTGAGGATTGAAGATTGAGTATTGAGGATTGGAGATTGACTATTGAGGATTGAGGATTGAGGGTTGAGGATTGAGGAACGAGGATTGAGGATTGAGGATGATGGCTGAGGGTTGAGGATTTAGGTTTGAGGACTGTGGATTGTGGATTGACGATTGAGTACTGAGGATTGAAGATTGAGGATTGAGGATTGAGGATTGAGGGTTGAGGATTGAGGATGAGGGCTGAGGGTTGAGGATTGGGGTTTGAGGACTGAGGACTGAGGATTGAGGATTGAGAATTGAGGATTGAGGATTGAGGATTGAAGATTGAGGATTGGGTATTGAGGATAGAAGAATGAGGATTGAGGATTGAGGATTGAGGATTGAGGATTGAAGATTTAGTATTGAGGATTGAAGACTGACGATTGAGGATTGAGGATTGGGTATTGAGGATAGAAGTATGAGGATTGAGGATTGAGGATTGAGCATTGAGGATTGAAGATTGAGTATTGAGGATTGGAGATTGACTATTGAGGATTGAGTATTGAGGATTGAGAATTGAGGAACGAGGATAGAGGGTTGAGGATGGTGGCTGAGGGTTGAGGATTGAGGTTTGAGGACTGTGGACTGAGGATTGAGGATTGAGAATTGAGGATTGAGGATTGAGGGTTGAAGATTGAGGATTGGGTATTGAGGACTGAAGAATGAGGATTGTGGATTGAGGATTGAGGATTGAGGATTGAGGATTGACGATTGAGGATTGAGGATTGAGGATTGAGGATTGAGGACTGAAGATTGAGTATTGAGGATTGAAGATTCAGTATTGAGGAATGAAGATTGAGAATTGAGGATTGAGGATTGAACATTGAGGACTGAGTGTTGAGGGTTGAGTAATGAGAATTGATGTTTGTGGATGGAGGTTGGAAGATTGCAGATTGAGTATTGAGTATTGAAAACTGTGAATTGAGGTTATTCTATTGAGGATTGAGGATTGACAACTGATTGTTGATGACTGAGAGCTGAAGATTGAGGATTCAGGATTGAGGATTCAGAATTGAGGTTTGAGGTCTGAGGATTGTGGATTGACGGTTGAGTACTGAGGATTGAAGATTGAGGATTGAGGATTGAGGATTGAGGATTGAGGATTGAGGATGAGGGCTGAGGGTTGAGGATTGAGGTTTGAGGACTGAGGACTGAGGATTGAGGATTGAGAATTGAGGATTGAGGATTGAGGATTGAGGATTGAAGATTGAGGATTGGGTATTGAGGATAGAAGAATGAGGATTGATGATTGAGGATTGAGGATTGAGGATTGAAGATTGAGTATTGAGGATTGAAGACTGACGTTTGAGGATTGAGGATTGAGGATTGAGGATTGTGGATTGACGATTGAGTATAGATGATTGAAGATTGAGGATTGAGTATTGAGGATTGAACATTGAGGATTGAGGATTCAGGATTGAGGATTGAGGATGAGGGCTGAGGGTTGAGGATTCAGGATTGAGGATTGAGGATTGAATATTAAGTATTGAGGATTGAGGATTGAGGATTGAGGATTGACTACTGAAGATTGAGGATTGATGATTGTGGATTGAGGACTGAGGATTGAGGATTGAGGATTGACAATTGATTGTTGCGGACTGAGGGATGAAGGTTGAGCATTCAGGATTGAGGATTCGGAATTGAGGTTTGAGAACTGAGGATTGAGGGTTGGGGATTGAGGATTGAGGATTGTGGATTGAGTATAGATGATTGAGAATTGAGGATTGAGGATTGAAGATTGTGGATTAGGGATTGAGGGTTGAGGATTGAGGATTGGAGATTGACTATTGAGGATTGAGGATTGAGGATTCAGGATTGAGGAATGAAGATTGAGAATTGAGGATTGAGGATTGAACGTTGAGGACTGAGTGTTGAGGGTTGAGTGATGAGAATTGATCTTTATGGATAGAGGTTGGAAGATTGCAGATTGAGTATTGAGTATTGAAAACTGTGAACTGAGAATATTCTATTGAGGATTGAGGATTGACAACTGATTGTTGATGACTGAGAGCTTAAGATTGAGGATTCAGGATTGAGGATTCAGAATTGAAGTTTGAGGACTGAGGATTGTGGATTAACGATTGAGTATTGAGGATTGAAGATTGAGGATTGAGGATTGAGGGTTGAGGATTGAGGATGAGGTCTGAGGGTTGAGGATTGAGGTTTGAGGTCTGAGGACTGAGGACTGAGGATTGAGAGTTGAGGATTGAGGGTTGAGGATTGAAGATTGAGGATTGGGTATTGGGGATAGAAGTATGAGGATTGAGGATTGAGGATTGAGGATTGAGGATTGAAGATTGAGTATTGGGGATTGGAGATTGACTATTGAGGATTGAGGATTGAGGATTGAGTATTGAGGATTGAGGAACGAGGATTGAGGATTGAGGATGATGGCTGAGGGTTGAGGATTGAGGTTTGAGGACTGTGGACTGAGGATTGAGGATTGAGAATTGAGGATTGAGGATTGAGGGTTGAAGATTGAGGATTGGGTATTGAGGACTGAAGAATGAGGATTGTGGATTGAGGATTGAGGATTGAGGATTGAGGATTGATGATTGAGGATTGAGGATTGAGGATTGAGGATTGAGGATTGATGATTGAGGACTGAGTATTGAGGATTGAAGATTGAGGATTGATGGTTGAGTATTGAGGATTGAGAATTGAGGATTGAGGATTGAGTTTTGAAGATTGAGGATTGATGATTGAGGATTGAGCATTGAGGATTGAGGATTGAGGATTGAGGACTGAAGATTGAGTATTGAGGATTGAAGATTCAGTATTGAGGAATGAAGATTGAGAATTCAGGATTGAGGTTTGAACATTGAGGACTGAGTGTTGAGGGTTGAGTGATGAGAATTGATGTTTGTGGATAGAGGTTGGAAGATTGCAGATTGAGTATTGAGTATTGAAAACTGTGAATTGGGGATATTCTATTGATGATTGAGGATTGACAACTGATTGTTGATGACTGAGAGCTGAAGATTGAGGATTGAGGATTGAGGATTGAGGATTGTGGATTGACGATTGAGTATTGAGGATTGAAGATTGAGGATTGAGCATTGAGGATTGAGGATTGAGGATGAGGGCTGAGGGTTTAGGATTGAGGTTTGAGGGCTGAGGACTGAGGATTTAGGATTGAGAATTGAGGATTGAGGATTGAGGATTGAAGACTGAGGATTGGGTATTGAGGATAGAAGTATGAGGATTGAGGATTGCGGATTGAGGATTGAGGGTTGAAGATTGAGTATTGAGGATTGGAGATTGACTATTGAGGATTCAGGATTGAGGGTTGAGGATTGAGGAACGAGGATTGAGGATTGAGGATGATGGCTGAGGGTTGAGGATTTAGGTTTGAGGACTGTGGACTGAGGATTGAGGATTGGGAATTGAGGATTGAGGATTGTGGGTTGAAGATTGAGGACTGGGTATTGAGGACTGAAGAATGAGGATTGAGGATTGAGGACTGAGAATTGCAGATTGAGTATTGAGTATTGAAGACTGACGATTGGGTATTGAGAATTGAGGATTGAGGGTTGAACATTGAGGACTGAGTGTTGAGGGTTGAGTGATGAGAATTGATGTTTGTGGATAGGGGTTGGAAGATTGCATATTGAGTATTGAGTATTGAAAACTGTGAATTGAGGATATTCTATTGAGGATTAAGGATTGACAACTGATTGTTGATGACTGAGAGCATAAGAATGAGGATTCAGGATTGAGGATTCAGAATTGAGGTTTGAGGTCTGAGGATTGTGGATTGACGATTGAGGACTGAGGATTGAAGATTGAGGATTGAGGATTGAGGATTGAGGGTTGAGGATTGAGGATGAGGGCTGAGGGTTGAGGATTGGGGTTTGAGGACTGAGGACTGAGGATTGTGGATTGAGAATTGAGGATTGAGGATTGAGGATTGAAGATTGAGGATTGGGTATTGAGGATAGAGGAATGAGGATTGAGGATTGAGGATTGAGGTTTGAGGATTGAAGATTTAGTATTGAGGATTGAAGACTGACGATTGAGGATTGAGGATTGGGTATTGAGGATAGAAGTATGAGGATTGAGGATTGAGGATTGAGGATTGAGGATTGAAGATTGAGTATTGAGGATTGGAGATTGACTATTGAGGATTGAGTATTGAGGATTGAGAATTGAGGAACGAGGATAGAGGGTTGAGGATGATGGCTGAGGGTTGAGGATTGAGGTTTGAAGACTGTGGACTGAGGATTGAGGATTGAGAATTGAGGATTGACGATTGAGGGTTGAAGATTGAGGATTGGGTAGTGAGGACTGAAGAATGAGGATTGTGGATTGAGGATTGGGGATTGAGTATTGAGGATTGATGATTGAGGATTGAGGATTGAGGATTGAGGATTGAGGATTGAGGATTGAGGATTGAGGATTGAGGATTGAAGATTGAGTATTGAGGATTGGAGATTGACTATTGAGGATTGAGTATTGAGGATTGAGAATTGAGGATTGAAGATTCAGTATTGAGGAATGAGGATTGAGAATTCAGGATTGAGGTTTGAACATTGAGGACTGAGTGTTGAGGGTTGCGTGATGAGAATTGATGTTTGTGGATAGAGGTTGGAAGATTGCAGATTGAGTATTGAGTATTGAAAACTGTGAATTGAGGATATTCTATTGAGGATTGAGGATTGACAACTGATTGTTGATGACTGAGAGCTGAAGATTGAGGATTCAGGATTGAGGATTCAGAATTGAGGTTTGAGGTCTGAGGATTGTGGATTGACGATTGAGTACTGAGGATTGAAGATTGAGGATTGAGGATTGAGGATTGAGGATTGAAGATTGAGGATAGGGTATTGAGGATAGAAGTATGAGGATTGAGGATTGCGGATTGAGGATTGAGGATTGAAGATTGAGTATTGAGGATTGGAGATTGACTATTGAGGATTGAGGATTGAGGGTTGAGGGTTGAGGAACGAGGATTGAGGATTGAGGATGATGGCTGAGGGTTGAGGATTTAGGTTTGAGGACTGTGGACTGAGGATTGAGGATTGGGAATTGAGGATTGAGGATTGTGGGTTGAAGATTGAGGACTGGGTATTGAGGACTGAAGAATGAAGATTGAGGATTGAGGATTGAGGACTGAGAATTGCAGATTGAGTATTGAGTATTGAAGACTGACGATTGGGTATTGAGAATTGAGGATTGAGGATTGAACATTGAGGACAGAGTGTTGAGGGTTGAGTAATGAGAATTGATGTTTGTGGATGGAGGTTGGAAGATTGCAGATTGAGTATTGAGTATTGAAAACTGTGAATTGAGGTTATTCTATTGAGGATTGAGGATTGACAACTGATTGTTGATGACTGAGAGCTGAAGATTGAGGATTCAGGATTGAGGATTCAGAATTGAGGTTTGAGGTTTGAGGATTGTGGATTGACGGTTGAGTACTGAGGATTGAAGATTGAGGATTGAGGATTGAGGATTGAGGATTGAGGATTGAGAATGAGGGCTGAGGGTTGAGGATTGAGGTTTGAGGACTGAGGACTGAGGATTGAGGATTGAGAATTGAGGATTGAGGATTGAGGATTGAGGATTGAAGATTGAGGATTGGGTATTGAGGATAGAAGAATGAGGATTGATGATTGAGGATTGAGGATTGAGGATTGCAGATTGAGTATTGAGGATTGAAGACTGACGTTTGAGGATTGAGGATTGAGGATTGAGGATTGTGGATTGACGATTGAGTATAGATGATTGAAGATTGAGGATTGAGTATTGAGGATTGAACATTGAGGATTGAGGATTCAGGATTGAGGATTGAGGATGAGGGCTGAGGGTTGAGGATTCAGGATTGAGGATTGAGGATTGAATATTAAGTATTGAGGATTGAGGATTGAGGATTGAGGATTGACTACTGAAGATTGAGGATTGATGATTGTGGATTGAGGACTGAGGATTGAGGATTGAGGATTGACAATTGATTGTTGCGGACTGAGGGATGAAGACTGAGCATTCAGGATTGAGGATTCGGAATTGAGGTTTGAGAACTGAGGATTGAGGGTTGGGGATTGAGGATTGAGGATTGTGGATTGAGTATAGATGATTGAGAATTGAGGATTGAGGATTGAAGATTGTGGATTAGGGATTGAGGATTGAGGATTGAGGATTGGAGATTGACTATTGAGGATTGAGGATTGAGGATTCAGGATTGAGGAATGAAGATTGAGAATTGAGGATTGAGGATTGAACATTGAGGACTGAGTGTTGAGGGTTGAGTGATGAGAATTGATCTTTATGGATAGAGGTTGGAAGATTGCAGATTGAGTATTGAGTATTGAAAACTGTGAACTGAGAATATTCTATTGAGGATTGAGGATTGACAACTGATTGTTGATGACTGAGAGCTTAAGATTGAGGATTCAGGATTGAGGATTCAGAATTGAAGTTTGAGGACTGAGGATTGTGGATTAACGATTGAGTATTGAGGATTGAAGATTGAGGATTGAGGATTGAGGGTTGAGGATTGAGGATGAGGTCTGAGGGTTGAGGATTGAGGTTTGAGGTCTGAGGACTGAGGACTGAGTATTGAGAATGGAGGATTGAGGATTGAGGATTGAAGATTGAGGATTGATGGTTGAGTATTGGGGATTGAGAATTGAGGATTGAGGATTGAGTTTTGAAGATTGAGGATTGATGATTGAGGATTGAGCATTGAGGATTGAGGATTGAGGATTGAGGACTGAAGATTGAGTATTGAGGATTGAAGATTCAGTATTGAGGAATCAAGATTGAGAATTCAGGATTGAGGTTTGAACATTGAGGACTGAGTGTTGAGGGTTGAGTGATGAGAATTGATGTTTGTGGATAGAGGTTGGAAGATTGCAGATTGAGTATTGAGTATTGAAATCTGTGAATTGAGGATATTCTATTGAGGATTGAGGATTGACAACTGATTGTTGATGACTGAGAGCTGAAGATTGAGGATTGAGGATTGAGGATTGAGGATTGTGGATTGACGATTGAGTATTGAGGATTGAAGATTGAGGATTGAGGATTGAGGATTGAGGATTGAGGATGAGGGCTGAGGGTTTAGAATTGAGGTTTGAGGGTTGAGGACTGAGGATTTAGGATTGAGAATTGAGGATTGAGGATTGAGGATTGAAGACTGAGGATTGGGTATTGAGGATAGAAGTATGAGGATTGAGGATTGCGGATTGAGGATTGAGGATTGAAGATTGAGTATTGAGGATTGGAGATTGACTATTGAGGATTCAGGATTGAGGGTTGAGGATTGAGGAACGAGGATTGAGGATTGAGGATGATGGCTGAGGGTTGAGGATTTAGGTTTGAGGACTGTGGACTGAGGATTGAGGATTGGGAATTGAGGATTGAGGATTGTGGGTTGAAGATTGAGGACTGGGTATTGAGGACTGAAGAATGAGGATTGAGGATTGAGGATTGAGGACTGAGAATTGCAGATTGAGTATTGAGTATTGAAGACTGACGATTGGGTATTGAGAATTGAGGATTGAGGGTTGAACATTGAGGACTGAGTGTTGAGGGTTGAGTGATGAGAATTGATGTTTGTGGATAGGGGTTGGAAGATTGCATATTGAGTATTGAGTATTGAAAACTGTGAATTGAGGATATTCTATTGAGGATTAAGGATTGACAACTGATTGTTGATGACTGAGAGCATAAGAATGAGGATTCAGGATTGAGGATTCAGAATTGAGGTTTGAGGTCTGAGGATTGTGGATTGACGATTGAGTACTGAGGATTGAAGATTGAGGATTGAGGATTGAGGATTGAGGGTTGAGGATTGAGGATGAGGGCTGAGGGTTGAGGATTGGGGTTTGAGGACTGAGGACTGAGGATTGTGGATTGAGAATTGAGGATTGAGGATTGAAGATTGAAGATTGAGGATTGGGTATTGAGGATAGAGGAATGAGGATTGAGGATTGAGGATTGAGGTTTGAGGATTGAAGATTTAGTATTGAGGATTGAAGACTGACGATTGAGGATTGAGGATTGGGTATTGAGGATAGAAGTATGAGGATTGAGGATTGAGGATTGAGGATTGAGGATTGAAGATTGAGTATTGAGGATTGGAGATTGACTATTGAGGATTGAGTATTGAGGATTGAGAATTGAGGAACGAGGATAGAGGGTTGAGGATGATGGCTGAGGGTTGAGGATTGAGGTTTGAAGACTGTGGACTGAGGATTGAGGATTGAGAATTGAGGATTGACGATTGAGGGTTGAAGATTGAGGATTGGGTAGTGAGGACTGAAGAATGAGGATTGTGGATTGAGGATTGGGGATTGAGTATTGAGGATTGATGATTGAGGATTGAGGATTGAGGATTGAGGATTGAGGATTGAGGTTTGAGGATTGAGGATTGAGGATTGAAGATTGAGTATTGAGGATTGGAGATTGACTATTGAGGATTGAGTATTGAGGATTGAGAATTGAGGATTGAAGATTCAGTATTGAGGAATGAAGATTGAGAATTCAGGATTGAGGTTTGAACATTGAGGACTGAGTGTTGAGGGTTGAGTGATGAGAATTGATGTTTGTGGATAGAGGTTGGAAGATTGCAGATTGAGTATTGAGTATTGAAAACTGTGAATTGAGGATATTCTATTGAGGATTGAGGATTGACAACTGATTGTTGATGACTGAGAGCTGAAGATTGAGTATTCAGGATTGAGGATTCAGAATTGAGGTTTGAGGTCTGAGGATTGTGGATTGACGATTGAGTACTGAGGATTGAAGATTGAGGATTGAGGATTGAGGATTGAGGATTGAAGATTGAGGATAGGGTATTGAGGATAGAAGTATGAGGATTGAGGATTGCGGATTGAGGATTGAGGATTGAAGATTGAGTATTGAGGATTGGAGATTGACTATTGAGGATTGAGGATTGAGGGTTGAGGGTTGAGGAACGAGGATTGAGGATTGAGGATGATGGCTGAGGGTTGAGGATTTAGGTTTGAGGACTGTGGACTGAGGATTGAGGATTGGGAATTGAGGATTGAGGATTGTGGGTTGAAGATTGAGGACTGGGTATTGAGGACTGAAGAATGAGGATTGAGGATTGAGGATTGAGGACTGAGAATTGCAGATTGAGTATTGAGTATTGAAGACTGACGATTGGGTATTGAGAATTGAGGATTGAGGATTGAACATTGAGGACTGAGTGTTGAGGGTTGAGTAATGAGAATTGATGTTTGTGGATGGAGGTTGGAAGATTGCAGATTGAGTATTGAGTATTGAAAACTGTGAATTGAGGTTATTCTATTGAGGATTGAGGATTGACAACTGATTGTTGATGACTGAGAGCTGAAGATTGAGGATTCAGGATTGAGGATTCAGAATTGAGGTTTGAGGTCTGAGGATTGTGGATTGACGGTTGAGTACTGAGGATTGAAGATTGAGGATTGAGGATTGAGGATTGAGGATTGAGGATTGAGGATGAGGGCTGGGGGTTGAGGATTGAGGTTTGAGGACTGAGGACTGAGGATTGAGGATTGAGAATTGAGGATTGAGGATTGAGGATTGAGGATTGAAGATTGAGGATTGGGTATTGAGGATAGAAGAATGAGGATTGAGGATTGAGGATTGAGGATTGAGGATTGAAGATTGAGTATTGAGGATTGAAAACTGACGATTGAGGATTGAGGATTGAGGATTGAGGATTGTGGATTGACGATTGAGTATTGAGGATTGAAGATTGAGGATTGAGGATTGTGGATTGGGTATTGAGGATGAGGGCTGAGGGTTTAGGATTGAGGTTTGAGGGCTGAGGACTGAGGATTTAGGATTGAGAATTGAGGATTGAGGATTGAGGATTGAAGATTGAGGATTGGGTATTGAGGATAGAAGTATGAGGATTGAGGATTGCGGATTGAGGATTGAGGATTGAAGATTGAGTATTGAGGATTGGAGATTGACTATTGAGGATTCAGGATTGAGGGTTGAGGATTGAGGAACGAGGATTGAGGATTGAGGATGATGGCTGAGGGTTGAGGATTTAGGTTTGAGGACTGTGGACTGAGGATTGAGGATTGGGAATTGAGGATTGAGGATTGTGGGTTGAAGATTGAGGACTGGGTATTGAGGACTGAAGAATGAGGATTGAGGATTGAGGATTGAGGACTGAGAATTGCAGATTGAGTATTGAGTATTGAAGACTGACGATTGGGTATTGAGAATTGAGGATTGAGGGTTGAACATTGAGGACTGAGTGTTGAGGGTTGAGTGATGAGTATTGATGTTTGTGGATAGGGGTTGGAAGATTGCATATTGAGTATTGAGTATTGAAAACTGTGAATTGAAGATATTCTATTGAGGATTAAGGATTGACAACTGATTGTTGATGACTGAGAGCATAAGAATGAGGATTCAGGATTGAGGATTCAGAATTGAGGTTTGAGGTCTGAGGACTGTGGATTGACGATTGAGTACTGAGGATTGAAGATTGAGGATTGAGGATTGAGGATTGAGGGTTGGGGATTGAGGATGAGGGCTGAGGGTTGAGGATTGGGGTTTGAGGACTGAGGACTGAGGATTGAGGATTGAGAATTGAGGATTGAGGATTGAGGATTGAAGATTGAGGATTGGGTATTGAGGATAGAAGAATGAGGATTGAGGATTGAGGATTGAGGATTGAGGATTGAAGATTTAGTATTGAGGATTGAAGACTGACGATTGAGGATTGAGGATTGGGTATTGAGGATAGAAGTATGAGGATTGAGGATTGAGGATTGAGGATTGAGGATTGAAGATTGAGTATTGAGGATTGGAGATTGACTATTGAGGATTGAGTATTGAGGATTGAGAATTGAGGAACGAGGATAGAGGGTTGAGGATGATGGCTGAGGGTTGAGGATTGAGGTTTGAGGACTGTGGACTGAGGATTGAGGATTGAGAATTGAGGATTGACGATTGAGGGTTGAAGATTGAGGATTGGGTATTGAGGACTGAAGAATGAGGATTGTGGATTGAGGATTGAGGATTGAGTATTGAGGATTGATGTTTGAGGATTGAGGATTGAGTATTGAGGATTGAGGATTGAAGATTGAGTATGGAGGATTGAAGATTGAGGATTGGGTATTGAGGATAGAAGTATGAGGATTGAGGATTGCGGATTGAGGATTGAGGATTGAAGATTGAGTATTGAGGATTGGAGATTGACTATTGAGGATTCAGGATTGAGGGTTGAGGATTGAGGAACGAGGATTGAGGATTGAGGATGATGGCTGAGGGTTGAGGATTTAGGTTTGAGGACTGTGGACTGAGGATTGAGGATTGGGAATTGAGGATTGAGGATTGTGGGTTGAAGATTGAGGACTGGGTATTGAGGACTGAAGAATGAGGATTGAGGATTGAGGATTGAGGACTGAGAATTGCAGATTGAGTATTGAGTATTGAAGACTGACGATTGGGTATTGAGAATTGAGGATTGAGGGTTGAACATTGAGGACTGAGTGTTGAGGGTTGAGTGATGAGTATTGATGTTTGTGGATAGGGGTTGGAAGATTGCATATTGAGTATTGAGTATTGAAAACTGTGAATTGAAGATATTCTATTGAGGATTAAGGATTGACAACTGATTGTTGATGACTGAGAGCATAAGAATGAGGATTCAGGATTGAGGATTCAGAATTGAGGTTTGAGGTCTGAGGACTGTGGATTGACGATTGAGTACTGAGGATTGAAGATTGAGGATTGAGGATTGAGGATTGAGGGTTGGGGATTGAGGATGAGGGCTGAGGGTTGAGGATTGGGGTTTGAGGACTGAGGACTGAGGATTGAGGATTGAGAATTGAGGATTGAGGATTGAGGATTGAAGATTGAGGATTGGGTATTGAGGATAGAAGAATGAGGATTGAGGATTGAGGATTGAGGATTGAGGATTGAAGATTTAGTATTGAGGATTGAAGACTGACGATTGAGGATTGAGGATTGGGTATTGAGGATAGAAGTATGAGGATTGAGGATTGAGGATTGAGGATTGAGGATTGAAGATTGAGTATTGAGGATTGGAGATTGACTATTGAGGATTGAGTATTGAGGATTGAGAATTGAGGAACGAGGATAGAGGGTTGAGGATGATGGCTGAGGGTTGAGGATTGAGGTTTGAGGACTGTGGACTGAGGATTGAGGATTGAGAATTGAGGATTGACGATTGAGGGTTGAAGATTGAGGATTGGGTATTGAGGACTGAAGAATGAGGATTGTGGATTGAGGATTGAGGATTGAGTATTGAGGATTGATGTTTGAGGATTGAGGATTGAGTATTGAGGATTGAGGATTGAAGATTGAGTATGGAGGATTGAAGATTGAGGATTGAGGATTGAGGATTGAAGATTGAGGACTGAGTGTTGAGGGTTGAGTGATAAGAATTGATGTCTGTGAATTGAGATTTGAAGATTGAAGATTGAGTATTGAGTATTGAAAACTGTGAATTGAGGATATTCTAATGAGGATTGAGGATTGACAACTGATTGTTGATGACTGAGAGCTGAAGATTGAGGTTTCAGGATTGAGGATTCAGAATTGAGGTTTGAGGACTGAGGACTGAGGATTGAGGATTGAGAATTGAGGATTGAGGATTGAGAATTGAGTATTGAAGATTGAGGATTGATGAATGAAGATTGAGGATTGAGGATTGAGGATTGATGATTGAGGATTGAGGATAGAGGATTGAGTATTGAGGATTGAGGATTGAAGATTGAGTATGGAGGATTGAAGATTGAGGATTGAGGATTGAGGATTGAAGATTGAGGACTGAGTGTTGAGGGTTGAGTGATAAGAATTGATGTCTGTGGATTGAGATTTGAAGATTGAAGATTGGGGATTCGGTATTGAAAACTGTGAATTTAGGATATTCTATTGAGGATTGAGGATTGACAATTGATTGTTGCGGACTGAGGGATGAAGATTGAGCATTCAGGGTTGAGGATACGGAATTGAGGTTTGAGGACTGAGGATTGAGGGTTGAGGATTGAGGATTGAGGATTGACGCTTGGGGATAGAGGATTGAGGATGGAGGATTGAAGAGAGAGGACCGAGTGTTGAGGATTGATTGTTGAGAATTGATGTCTGAGGATCGAGATTTGATTATTGAATATTGTGGATTGAGTATTGAATCATGAGGATTCAGGATATTCTATTGAGTATTGAGAATAGATGGTTGATGGTTGTGTGTTGAATATTGAGGATTGAGTATTCAGGATTGAAGATTGAGTATTGAGGATTGAAGGTTGATGATTGAGGACTGAGGATTGATGATTGACGATTGAGGATTGAGGATTGAGTATTGAGGGTTGATGATTGAAGACTGAGTATTGAGGATTGAACATTGAGGATTGAGGATTCAGGATTGTGGATTGAGGATGAGGGCTGAGGGTTGAGGATTGAGGATTGAGGATTGAGGATTGAAGATTGAGTATTGAGGATTGAGGATTGAGGATTGAGGATTGACTATTGAAGATTGAGGATTGATGATTGTGGATTGAGGACTGAGGATTGAGGATTGAGTATTGACAATTGATTGTTGCGGACTGAGGGATGAAGATTGAGCATTCAGGATTGAGGATTCGGAATTGAGGTTTGAGGACTGAGGATTGAGGGTTGGGGATTGAGGATTGAGGATTGTGGATTGAGTATAGATGATTGAGAATTGAGGATTGAGGATTGAAGATTGTGGATTAAGGATTGAGGATTGAGGATTGAGGATTGGAGATTGACTATTGAGGATTGAGGATTGAGGATTCAGGATTGAGGAATGAAGATTGAGAATTGAGGATTGAGGATTGAACATTGAGGACTGAGTGTTGAGGGTTGAGTGATGAGAATTGATCTTTATGGATAGAGGTCGGAAGATTGCAGATTGAGTATTGAGTATTGAAAACTGTGAACTGAGAATATTCTATTGAGGATTGACAATTGACAACTGATTGTTGATGACTGAGAGCTTGAGATTGAGGATTCAGGATTGAGGATTCAGAATTGAAGTTTGAGGACTGAGGATTGTGGATTAACGATTGAGTATTGAGGATTGAAGATTGAGGATTGAGGATTGAGGATTGAGGATTGAGGATGAGGTCTGAGGGTTGAAGATTGAGGTTTGAGGTCTGAGGACTGAGGATTGAGGATTGAGAATTGAGGATTGAGGATTGAGGATTGAAGATTGAGGATTGGGTATTGAGGATAGAAGTATGAGGATTGAGGATTGAGGATTGAGGATTGAGGATTGAGGATTGAGTATTGAAGATTGAGGATTGGTGACTGAGGATTGAGGATTGAGGATTGAGGATTGAGGACTGAAGATTGCGTAATGAGGATTGAAGGTTGAGGATTGAGTATTGAAGATTGAGTTTGGAGGATTGAAGATTGAGGATTGAGGATTGAGGATTGAAGATTGAGGACTGAGTTTTGAGGGTTGAGTTATGAGAATTGATGTCTGTGGATTGATATTTGAAGATTGAAGTTTGGGGATTCAGTATTGAAAACTGTGAGTTGAGGATATTCTATTGAGGATTCAGGATTGACAATTGATTGTTGCGGACTGAGGGATGAAGATTGAGCATTCAGGATTGAGGATTCGGAATTGAGGTTTGAGGACTGAGGATTGAGGGTTGAGGATTGAGGATTGAGGATTGACGCTTGGGGATAGAGGATTGAGGATGGAGGATTGAAGAGAGAGGACCGAGTGTTGAGGATTGAGTGTTGAGAATTGATGTTTGAGGATCGAGATTTGATTATTGAATATTGTGGATTGAGTATTGAATCATGAGAATTCAGGATTTTCTCTTGAGTATTGAGAATAGATGGTTGATGGTTGTGTGTTGAATATTGAGGATTGAGTATTCAGGATTGAAGATTGAGTGTTGAGGATTGAAGGTTGATGATTGAGGATTGAGGATTGATGATTGAGGATTGAGGATTGAGGATTGAGTATTGAGGATTGATGATTGAAGACTGAGTATTGAGGATTGAGCATTGACGATTGAGGATTCAGGATTGAGGATTGAGTATGAGGGCTGAGGGTTGAGGATTGAGGATTGAGGATTGAGGATTGAAGATTGAGTATTGAGGATTGAGGATTGAGGATTGAGGATTGACTATTGAAGATTGAGGATTGATGATTGTGGATTGAGGACTGAGGATTGAGGATTGAGGATTGACAATTGATTGTTGCGGACTGAGGGATGAGGATTGAGCATTCAGGATTGAGGATTCGGAATTGAGGTTTGTGGACTGAGGATTGAGTGATGGGGATTGAGGATTGAGTATTGAGGATTGAGTATTGACGATTGAGTATTGAGGATTGAGGATTGAAGATTGTGGATTAAGGATTGAGGATTGAGGATTGAGGATTGGAGATTGACTATTGAGGACTGAGGATTGAGGATTCAGGATTGAGGAATGAAGATTGAGAATTGAGGATTGAGGATTGAACATTGAGGACTGAGTGTTGAGGGTTGAGTGATGAGAATTGATGTTTGTGGATAGAGGTTGGAAGATTGCAGATTGAGTATTGAGTATTGAAAACTGTGAATTGAGGATATTCTATTGAGGATTGAGGATTGACAACTGATTGTTGATGACTGGGAGCTGAAGATTGAGGATTCAGGATTGAGGATTCAGAATTGAAGTTTGAGGACTGAGGATTGTGGATTGACGATTGAGTATTGAGGATTGAAGATTGAGGATTGAGGATTGAGGATTGAGGATTGAGGATTGGGGATGAGGGCTGAGGGTTGAGGATTGAGGTTTGAGGGCTGAGGATTGAGGATTGAAGACTGACGATTGAGGATTGAGGATTGAGGATTGAGGATTGAGGATTGAAGATTGAGTATTCAGGATTGAAGGTTGAGGATTGAGGATTGAGGCTTGAGGATTGAGGATTGAAGGTTGAGGATTGGGGATTGAGGATTGAGGATTGAGGATTGAGTATTGATGATTGAGAATTGAGGATTGAGGATTGAAGATTGTGGATTAAGGATTGAGGATTGGGGATTGAGGATCTAGGATTGGAGATTGACTATTGAGGATTGAGGATTGAGGATTGAGGATTGAGGAACGAGGATTGAGGATTGAGGATTGAGGATTGAAGATTGAGTATTCAGGATTGAAGATTGAGGATTGAGGATTGAGGCTTGAGGATTGATGATTGAGAATTGAGGATTGAGGATTGAAGATTGTGGATTAAGGATTGAGGATTGGGGATTGAGGATCTAGGATTGGAGATTGACTATTGAGGATTGAGGATTGAGGATTGAGGATTGAGGAACGAGGATTGAGGATTGAGGATTGAGGATTGAAGATTGAGTATTCAGGATTGAAGATTGAGGATTGAGGATTGAGGCTTGAGGATTGAGGATTGAGGATTGAAGATTGAGGATTGGGGATTGAGGATTGAGGATTGAGGATTGAGTATTGATGTTTGAGAATTGAGGATTGAGGATTGAAGATTGTGGATTAAGGATTGAGGATTTGGGATTGAGGATCAAGGATTGGAAATTGTCTATTGAGGATTGAGGATTGAGGATTGTGGATTGAGGAAAGAGGATTGAGGATTGAGGATGATGGCTGAGGGTTGAGGATTGTGGTTTGAGGTCTGTGGACTGAGGATTGAGGATTGAGAGTTGAGGATTGAGGATTGAGGATTGAGGGTTGAAGCTTGAGGATTGGGTATTGAGGACTGAAGAATGAGGATTGAGGATTGAGGATTGAGGACTGAGAATTGCAGTTTGAGTATTGAGTATTGAAGACTGACGATTGAGGATTGAGGATTGAGGATTGAGGATTGAAGATTGAGGATTTGGGATTGAGGATTGAGGATTGAGGATTGAGGATTGAGTATTGAGGATTGAGGATTGGAGATTGACTATTGAGGACTGAGGATTGAGGATTCAGGATTGAGGAATGAAGATTGAGAATTGAGGATTGAGGATTGAACATTGAGGACTGAGTGTTGAGGGTTGAGTGATGAGAATTGATGTTTGTGGATAGAGGTTGGAAGATTGCAGATTGAGTATTGGGTATTGAAAACTGTGAATTGAGGATATTCTATTGAGGATTGAGGATTGACAACTGATTGTTGATGACTGGGAGCTGAAGATTGAGGATTCAGGATTGAGGATTCAGAATTGAAGTTTGAGGACTGAGGATTGTGGATTGACGATTGAGTATTGAGGATTGAAGATTGAGGATTGATGATTGAGGATTGAGGATTGAGGATTGAGGATGAGGGCTGAGGGTTGAGGATTGAGGTTTGAGGGCTGAGGATTGAGGATTGAAGACTGACGATTGAGGATTGAGGATTGAGGATTGAGGATTGAGGATTGAAGATTGAGTATTCAGGATTGAAGGTTGAGGATTGAGGATTGAGGCTTGAGGATTGAGGATTGAGGATTGAAGGTTGGGGATTGGGGATTGAGGATTGAGGATTGAGGATTGAGGATTGAGTATTGATGTCTGAGAATTGAGGATTGAGGATTGAAGATTGTGGATTAAGGATTGAGGATTGGGGATTGAGGATCTAGGATTGGAGATTGACTATTGAGGATTGAGGATTGAGGATTGAGGATTGAGGAACGAGGATTGAGGATTGAGGATGATGGCTGAGGGTTGAGGATTGAGGTTTGAGGACTGTGGACTGAGGATTGAGGATTGAGGATTGAAGATTGATGATGGAGGATGAGGACTGAGGGTTGAGGATTGGGGATTGAGGAATGAGGATTGAGGATTGAGGATTGAGGATTGAGGATTGACGATTGAGTATTGAAGATTGAGGATTGATGACTGAGGATTGAGGATTGAGGATTGAGGATTGAGGACTGAAGATTGCGTAATGAGGATTGAAGGTTGAGGATTGAGGATTGAAGATTGAGTTTGGAGGATTGAAGATTGAGGATTGAGGATTGAGGATTGAAGATTGAGGACTGAGTTTTGAGGGTTGAGTGATGAGAATTGATGTCTGTGGATTGATATTTGAAGATTGAAGATTGGGGAATCAGTATTGAAAACTGTGAGTTGAGGATATTCTATTGAGGATTAAGGATTGACAATTGATTGTTGCGGACTGAGGGATGAAGATTGAGCATTCAGGATTGAGGATTCGGAATTGAGGTTTGAGGACTGAGGATTGAGGGTTGAGGATTGTGGATTGAGGATTGACGCTTGGGGATAGAGGATTGAGGATGGAGGATTGAAGAGAGAGGACCGAGTGTTGAGGATTGAGTGTTGAGAATTGATGTTTGAGGATCGAGATTTGATTATTGAATATTGTGGATTGAGTATTGAATCATGAGAATTCAGGATTTTCTCTTGAGTATTGAGAATAGATGGTTGATGGTTGTGTGTTGAATATTGAGGATTGAGTATTCAGGATTGAAGATTGAGTATTGAGGATTGAAGGTTGATGATTGAAGATTGAGGATTGATGATTGAGGATTGAGGATTGAGGATTGAGTATTGAGGATTGATGATTGAAGACTTAGTATTGAGGATTGAGCATTGAGGATTGAGGATTCAGGATTGAGGATTGAGTATGAGGGCTGAGGGTTGAGGATTGAGGATTGAGGATTGAGGATTGAAGATTGAGTATTGAGGATTGAGGATTGAGGATTGAGGATTGACTATTGAAGATTGAGGATTGATGATTGTGGATTGAGGACTGAGGATTGAGGATTGAGGATTGACAATTGATTGTTGCGGACTGAGGGATGAAGATTGAGCATTCAGGATTGAGGATTCGGAATTGAGGTTTGAGGACTGAGGATTGAGGGTTGGGGATTGAGGATTGAGCATTGAGGATTGAGTATTGATGATTGAGAGTTGAGGATTGAGGATTGAAGATTGTGGATTAAGGATTGAGGATTGAGGATTGGGGATTGGAGATTGACTATTGAGGATTGAGGATTGAGGATTCAGGATTGAGGAATGAAGATTGAGAATTGAGGATTGAGGATTGAACATTGAGGACTGAGTGTTGAGGGTTGAGTGATGAGAATTGATCTTTGTGGATAGAGGTTGGAAGATTGCAGATTGAGCATTGAGTATTGAAAACTGTGAACTGAGAATATTCTATTGAGGATTGAGGATTGACAACAGATTGTTGATGACTGAGAGCTGAAGATTGAGGATTCAGGATTGAGGATTCAGAATTGAAGTTTGAGGACTGAGTATTGAGGATTGAAGATTGAGTATTGAGGATTGAAGATTGAGGATTGAGGATTGAGGATTGAGGATTGAGGATGAGGTCTGAGGGTTGAGGATTGAGGTTTTAGGGCTGAGGACTGAGGATTGAGGATTGAGAATTGAGGATTGAGGATTGCGGATTGAAGATTGAGGATTGGGTATTGAGGATAGAAGTATGAGGATTGAGGATTGAGGATTGAGGATTGAGGATTGAAGATTGAGTATTGAGGATCGGAGATTGACTATTGAGGATTGAGGCTTGAGGATTGAGGATTGAGGAACGAGGATTGAGGATTGAGGATGATGGCTGAGGGTTGAGGATTGAGGTTTGAGGACTGTGGACTGAGGATTGAGGATTGAGAATTGAGGATTGAGGATTGAGGGTTGAAGATTGAGGATTGGGTATTGAGGACTGAAGAATGAGGATTGTGGATTGAGGATTGAGGATTGAGGATTGAGGATTGATGATTGAGGATTGAGGATTGAGGATTGAGAATTGAGGATTGATGATTGAAGACTGAGTATTGAGGATTGCAGATTGAGGATTGATGGTTGAGTATTGAGGATTGAGAATTGAGGATTGAGGATTGAGTTTTGAATATTGAGGATTGATGATTGAGGATTGAGCATTGGGGATTGAGGATTGAGGATTGAGGACTGAAGATTGAGTATTGAGGATTGAAGATTCAGTATTGCGGAATGAAGATTGAGAATTGAGGATTGAGGATTGAACATTGAGGACTGAGTGTTGAGGGTTGAGTGATGAGAATTGATGTCTGTGGATAGAGGTTGGAAGATTGCAGATTGAGTATTGAGTATTGAAAACTGTGAATTGAGGATATTCTATTGGGGATTGAGGATTGACAACTGATTGTTGATGCCTGAGAGCTGAAGATTGAGGATTCAGGATTGAGGATTCAGAATTGAGGTTTGAGGTCTGAGGATTGTGGATTGACGGTTGAGTACTGAGGATTGAAGATTGAGGATTGAGGATTGAGGATTGAGGGTTGAGGATTGAGAATGAGGGCTGAGGGTTGAGGATTGAGGTTTGAGGACTGAGGACTGAGGATTGAGGATTGAGAATTGAGGATTGAAGATTGAGATTTGATGACTGAAGACTGACGATTGAGGATTGAGGATTGAGGATTGAGGATTGTGGATTAACGATTGAGTATTGACTATTGAAGATTGAGGATTGATGATTGTGGATTGAGGACTGAGGATTGAGGATTGAGGATTGACAATTGATTGTTGCGGTCTGAGGGATGAAGATTAAGCATTCAGGATTGAGGATTCGGAATTGAGGTTTGAGGACTGAGGATTGAGGGTTGGGGATTGAGGGTTGACGATTGAGGATTGAGTATTGATGATTGAGAATTGAGGATTGAGGATTGAAGATTGTGGATTCAGGTTTGAGGATTGAGGATTGAGGATTGGAGATTAACTATTGAGGATTGAGGATTGAGGATTCAGGATTGAGGAATGAAGATTGCGAATTGAGGGTTGAGGATTGAACATTGAGGACTGAGTGTTGAGGGTTGAGTGATGAGAATTGATGTTTGTGGATAGAGGTTGGAAGATTGCAGATTGAGTATTGAGTATTGAAAGCTGTGAATTGATGATATTCTATTGAGGATTGAGGATTGACAACTGATTGTTGATGACTGAGAGCTGAAGATTGAGGATTCAGGATTGAGGATTCAGAATTGAGGTTTGAGGACTGAGGATTGTGGATTGACGGTTGAGTACTGAGGATTGAAGATTGAGGATTGAGGATTGAGGATTGAGGGTTGAGGATTGAGGATGAGGGCTGAGGGTTGAGGATTGAGGTTTGAGGACTGTGGACTGAGGATTGAGGATTGAGAATTGAGGATTCAGGATTGAGGGTTGAAGATTGAGGATTGGGTATTGAGGACTGAAGAATGAGGATTGTGGATTGAGGATTGAGGATTGAGGATTGAGGATTGATTATTGAGGATTGAGGATTGAGGATTGAGAATTGAGGATTGATGATTGAAGACTGAGTATTGAGGATTGAATATTGAGGATTGATGGTTGAGTATTGAGGATTGAGAATTGAGGATTGAGGATTGAGTTTTGAAGATTGAGGATTGATGATTGAGGATTGAGCATTGGGGATTGAGGATTGAGGATTGAGGACTGAAGATTGAGTATTGAGGATTGAAGATTCAGTATTGCGGAATGAAGATTGAGAATTGAGGATTGAGGATTGAACATTGAGGACTGAGTGTTGAGGGTTGAGTGATGAGAATTGATGTTTGTGGATAGAGGTTGGAAGATTGCAGATTGAGTATTGAGTATTGAAAACTGTGAATTGAGGATATTCTATTGGGGATTGAGGATTGACAACTGATTGTTGATGACTGAGAGCTGAAGATTGAGGATTCAGGATTGAGGATTCAGAATTGAGGTTTGAGGGCTGAGGATTGTGGATTGACGGTTGAGTACTGAGGATTGAAGATTGAGGATTGAGGATTGAGGATTGAGGGTTGAGGATTGAGAATGAGGGCTGAGGGTTGAGGATTGAGGTTTGAGGACTGAGGACTGAGGATTGAGGATTGAGAATTGAGGATTGAAGATTGAGATTTGATGATTGAAGACTGACGATTGAGGATTGAGGATTGAGGATTGAGGATTGTGGATTAACGATTGAGTATTGAGGATTGAAGATTGAGGATTGAGGATTGAGGATTGAGGACAGAGAATGTGGGCTGAGGGTTGAGGATTGAGGTTTGAGGGCTGAGGACTGAGGATTGAGGATTGAGAATTGAGGATTGAGGATTGAGGATTGAAGATTGAGGTTTGGGTATTGAGGATAGAAGTATGAGGATTGAGGATTGAGGATTGAGGATTGAGGATTGAAGATTGAGTATTGAGGATTGGAGATTGACTATTGAGGATTGAGGATTGAGGATTGAGTGTTGAGGACCGAGGATTGAGGATTCTGGATGATGGCTGAGGATTGAGTATTGAGGTTTGAGGACTGTGGACTGAGGATTGAGGATTGAGAGTTGAGGATTGAGGGTTGAGGGTTGAAGATTGAGGATTGGGTATTGAGGACTGAAGAATGAGGATTGTGGATTGAGGATTGAGGATTGAGGATTGAGGATTGATGATTGAGGATTGAGGATTGAGGATTGAGGATTGAGGATTGAGGATTGATGATTGAAGACTGAGTATTGAGGACTGAAAATTAAGGATTGATGGTTGAGTATTTAGGATTGAGAATTGAGGATTGAGGATTGAGTTTTGAAGATTGAGGATTGATGATTGAGGATTGAGCATTGAGGATTGAGGATTGAGGATTGAGGACTGAAGATTGAGTATGGAGGATTGAAGATTGAGGATTGAGGATTGAGGATTGAAGATTGAGGACGGACTGTTGAGGGTTGAGTGATGAGAATTGATGTCTGTGGATTGATATTTGAAGATTGAAGATTGGGGATTCAGTATTGAAAACTGTGAATTGAGGATATTCTATAGAGGATTGAGGATTGACAATTGATTGTTGCGAACTCAGGGATGAAGATTGAGCATTCAGGATTGAGGATTCGGAATTGAGGTTTGAGGACTGAGGATTGAGGGTTGAGGATTGAGGATTGAGGATTGACGCTTGGGGATAGAGGATTGAGGATGGAGGATTGAAGAGAGAGGACCGAGGGTTGAGGATTGAGTGTTGAGAATTGATGTTTGAGGATCGAGATTTGATTATTGAATATTGTGGATTGAGTATTGAATCATGAGAATTCAGGATATTCTCTTGAGTATTGAGAATAGATGGTTGATGGTTGTGTGTTGAATATTGAGGATTGAGTATTCAGGATTGAAGATTGAGTATTGAGGATTGAAGGTTGATTATTGAGGATTGAGGATTGAGGCTTGAGGATTGAGTATTGAGGATTGAAGATTGAGGATTGGGGATTGAGGATTGAGGATTGAGGATTGAGGATTGAGTATTGATGTCTGAGAATTGAGGATTGAGGATTGAAGATTGTGGATTAAGGATTGAGGATTGGGGATTGAGGATCTAGGATTGGAGATTGACTATTGAGGATTGAGGATTGAGGATTGAGGATTGAGGAACGAGGATTGAGGATTGAGGATGATGGCTGAGGGTTGAGGATTGAGGTTTGTGGACTGTGGACTGAGGATTGAGGATTGAGGATTGAGGATTGATGATGGAGGATGAGGACTGAGGGTTGAGGATTGGGGTTTGAGGAATGAGGATTGAGGATTGAGGATTGAGGATTGAGGATTGAGGATTGAGTATTGAAGATTGAGGATTGATGACTGAGGATTCAGGATTGAGGATTGAGGATTGACGCTTGGGGATAGAAGATTGAGGATGGAGGATTGAAGTGAGAGGACCGAGAGTTGAGGATTGAGTGTTGAGAATTGATGTTTGAGGATCGAGATTTGATTATTGAATATTGTGGATTGAGTATTGAATCATGAGAATTCAGGATTTTCTCTTGAGTATTGAGAATAGATGGTTGATGGTTGTGTGTTGAATATTGAGGATTGAGTATTCAGGATTGAAGATTGAGTACTGAGGATTGAAGGTTGATGATTGAGGATTGAGGATTGATGATTGAGGATTGAGGATTGAGGATTGAGTATTGAGGATTGATGATTGAAGACTGAGTATTGAGGATTGCAGATTGAGGATTGATGGTTGAGTATTGAGGATTGAGAATTGAGGATTGAGTTTTGAAGATTGAGGATTGATGATTGAGGATTGAGCATTGGGGATTGAGGATTGAGGATTGAGGACTGAAGATTGAGTATTGAGGATTGAAGATTCAGTATTGCGGAATGAAGATTGAGAATTGAGGATTGAGGATTGAACATTGAGGACTGAGTGTTGAGGGTTGAGTGATGAGAATTGATGTCTGTGGATAGAGGTTGGAAGATTGCAGATTGAGTATTGAGTATTGAAAACTGTGAATTGAGGATATTCTATTGGGGATTGAGGATTGACAACTGATTGTTGATGACTGAGAGCTGAAGATTGAGGATTCAGGATTGAGGATTCAGAATTGAGGTTTGAGGTCTGAGGATTGTGGATTGACGGTTGAGTACTGAGGATTGAAGATTGAGGATTGAGGATTGAGGGTTGAGGATTGAGAATGAGGGCTGAGGGTTGAGGATTGAGGTTTGAGGACTGAGGACTGAGGATTGAGGATTGAGAATTGAGGATTGAAGATTGAGATTTGATGATTGAAGACTGACGATTGAGGATTGAGGATTGAGGATTGAGGATTGTGGATTAACGATTGAGTATTGACTATTGAAGATTGAGGATTGATGATTGTGGATTGAGGACTGAGGATTGAGGATTGAGGATTGACAATTGACTGTTGCGGTCTGAGGGATGAAGATTAAGCATTCAGGATTGAGGATTCGGAATTGAGGTTTGAGGACTGAGGATTGAGGGTTGGGGATTGAGGGTTGACGATTGAGGATTGAGTATTGATGATTGAGAATTGAGGATTGAGGATTGAAGATTGTGGATTCAGGTTTGAGGATTGAGGATTGAGGATTGGAGATTAACTATTGAGGATTGAGGATTGAGGATTCAGGATTGAGGAATGAAGATTGCGAATTGAGGGTTGAGGATTGAACATTGAGGACTGAGTGTTGAGGGTTGAGTGATGAGAGTTGATGTTTGTGGATAGAGGTTGGAAGATTGCAGATTGAGTATTGAGTATTGAAAGCTGTGAATTGATGATATTCTATTGAGGATTGAGGATTGACAACTGATTGTTGATGACTGAGAGCTGAAGATTGAGGATTCAGGATTGAGGATTCAGAATTGAGGTTTGAGGACTGAGGATTGTGGATTGACGGTTGAGTACTGAGGATTGAAGATTGAGGATTGAGGATTGAGGATTGAGGGTTGAGGATTGAGGATGAGGGCTGAGGGTTGAGGATTGAGGTTTGAGGACTGTGGACTGAGGATTGAGGATTGAGAATTGAGGATTGAGGATTGAGGGTTGAAGATTGAGGATTGGGTATTGAGGACTGAAGAATGAGGATTGTGGATTGAGGATTGAGGATTGAGGATTGAGGATTGATGATTGAGGATTGAGGATTGAGGATTGAGAATTGAGGATTGATGATTGAAGACTGAGTATTGAGGATTGAATATTGAGGATTGATGGTTGAGTATTGAGGATTGAGAATTGAGGATTGAGGATTGAGTTTTGAAGATTGAGGATTGATGATTGAGGATTGAGCATTGGGGATTGAGGATTGAGGATTGAGGACTGAAGATTGAGTATTGAGGATTGAAGATTCAGTATTGCGGAATGAAGATTGAGAATTGAGGATTGAGGATTGAACATTGAGGACTGAGTGTTGAGGGTTGAGTGATGAGAATTGATGTTTGTGGATAGAGGTTGGAAGATTGCAGATTGAGTATTGAGTATTGAAAACTGTGAATTGAGGATATTCTATTGGGGATTGAGGATTGACAACTGATTGTTGATGACTGAGAGCTGAAGATTGAGGATTCAGGATTGAGGATTCAGAATTGAGGTTTGAGGACTGAGGATTGTGGATTCACGATTGAGTACTGAGGATTGAAGATTGAGGATTGAGGATTGAGGATTGAGGGTTGAGGATTGAGGATGAGGGCTGAGGGTTGAGGATTGAGGTTTGAGGACTGAGGACTGAGGATTGAGGATTGAGAATTGAGGATTGAAGATTGAGATTTGATGATTGAAGACTGACGATTGAGGATTGAGGATTGAGGATTGAGGATTGTGGATTAACGATTGAGTATTGAGGATTGAAGATTGAGGATTGAGGATTGAGGATTGAGGATTGAGGACAGAGGATGTGGGCTGAGGGTTGAGGATTGAGGTTTGAGGGCTGAGGACTGAGGATTGAGGATTGAGAATTGAGGATTGAGGATTGAGGATTGAAGATTGAGGATTGGGTATTGAGGATAGAAGTATGAG
The DNA here is from genome assembly GCF_051401765.1 of Calliopsis andreniformis. Taxonomy (NCBI): domain Eukaryota; kingdom Metazoa; phylum Arthropoda; class Insecta; order Hymenoptera; family Andrenidae; genus Calliopsis; species Calliopsis andreniformis. The sequence continues at coordinate 2,376,542 of NW_027480479.1, read as the reverse complement.
GATTGAGGATTGAGGATTGAGGATTGTGGATTGAGTATAGATGATTGAGAATTGAGGATTGAGGATTGAAGATTGTGGATTAAGGATTGAGGAATGAGGATTGAGGATTGGAGATTGACTATTGAGGATTGAGGATTGAGGATTCAGGATTGAGGAATGAAGATTGAGAATTGAGGATTGAGGATTGAACATTGAGGACTGAGTGTTGAGGGTTGAGTGATGAGAATTGATCTTTGTGGATAGAGGTTGGAAGATTGCAGATTGAGTAATGAGTATTGAAAACTGTGAACTGAGAATATTCTATTGAGGATTGAGGATTGACAACTGATTGTTGATGACTGAGAGCTTAAGATTGAGGATTCAGGATTGAGGATTCAGAATTGAAGTTTGAGGACTGAGGATTTTGGATTAACGATTGAGTATTGAGGATTGAAGATTGAGGATTGAGGATTGAGGATTGAGGATGAGGTCTGAGGGTTGAGGATTGTGGTTTGAGGTCTGAGGACTGAGGATTGAGGATTGAGAATTGAGGATTGAGGATTGAGGATTGAAGATTGAGGATTGGGTATTGAGGATAGAAGTATGAGGATTGAGGATTGAGGATTGAGGATTGAGGATGAGGTCTGAGGGTTGAGGATTGTGGTTTGAGGTCTGAGGACTGAGGATTGAGGATTGAGAATTGAGGATTGAGGATTGAGGATTGAAGATTGAGGATTGGGTATTGAGGATAGAAGTATGAGGATTGAGGATTGAGGATTGAGGATTGAGGATTGAAGATTGAGTATTGAGGATTGGAGATTGACTATTGAGGATTGAGGATTGAGGATTGAGGATTGAGGATTGAGGAACGAGGATTGAGGATTGAGGATGATGGCTGAGGGTTGAGGATTGAGGTTTGAGGACTGTGGACTGAGGATTGAGGATTGAGAATTGAGGATTGAGGATTGAGGGTTGAAGATTGAGGATTGGGTATTGAGGACTGAAGAATGAGGATTGTGGATTGAGGATTGAGGTTTGAGGATTGAGGATTGATGATTGAATATTGAGGAATGAGGATTGATAGTTGAGGATTGAGGATGAGGACTGAGGGTTGAGGTTCGAGGTTTGAGGAATGAGGATTGAGGATTGAGGTTTGAGGATTGAGGATTGAGGATTGAGGACTGAGGATTGAGGATTGAGGGTTGAAGATTGAGGATTGGGTATTGAGGACTGAAGAATGAGGATTGTGGATTGAGGATTGAGGTTTGAGGATTGAGGATTGATGATTGAATATTGAGGAATGAGGATTGATAGTTGAGGATTGAGGATGAGGACTGAGGGTTGAGGTTCGAGGTTTGAGGAATGAGGATTGAGGATTGAGGTTTGAGGATTGAGGATTGAGGATTGAGGACTGAGGATTGAGGATTGAGGATTGAGGATTGAGTATTGAAGATTGAGGATTGATCATTGTGGATTGAGGACTGAGGATTGAGGATTGAGGATTGACAATTGATTGTTGCGGACTGAGGGATGAAGATTAAGCATTCAGGATTGAGGATTCGGAATTGAGGTTTGAGGACTGAGGACTGAGGGTTGGGGATTGAGGGTTGACGATTGAGGATTGAGTATTGATGATTGAGAATTGACGATTGAGGATTGAAGATTGTGGATTAAGGTTTGAGGATTGAGGATTGAGGATTGGAGATTGACTATTGAGGATTGAGGATTGAGGATTCAGGATTGAGGAATGAAGATTGCGAATTGAGGGTTGAGGATTGAACATTGAGGACTGAGTGTTGAGGGTTGAGTGATGAGAATTGATGTTTGTGGATAGAGGTTGGAAGATTGCAGATTGAGTATTGAGTATTGAAAGCTGTGAATTGAGGATATTCTATTGAGGATTGAGGATTGACAACTGATTGTTGATGACTGAGAGCTGAAGATTGAGGATTCAGGATTGAGGATTCAGAATTGAGGTTTGAGGACTGAGGATTGTGGATTGACGATTGAGTACTGAGGATTGAAGATTGAGGATTGAGGATTGAGGATTGAGGGTTGAGGATTGAGGATGAGGGCTGAGGGTTGAGGATTGAGGTTTGAGGACTGAGGACTGAGGATTGAGGATTGAGAATTGAGGATTGAGAATTGAGGATTGAAGATTGAGGATTGGGTATTGAGGATAGAAGAATGAGGATTGAGGATTGAGGATTGAGGATTGAGGATTGAGGATTGAAGATTGAGTATTGAGGATTGAAGACTGACGATTGAGGATTGAGGATTGAAGATTGAGGATTGAGGATTGAAGATTGAGTATTCAGGATTGAAGATTGAGGATTGAGGATTGAGGCTTGAGGATTGAGGATTGAGGATTGAAGATTGAGGATTGGGTATTGAGGATAGAAGTATGAGGATTGAGGATTGAGGATTGAGGATTGAGGATTGAAGATTGAGTATTGAGGATCGGAGATTGACTATTGAGGATTGAGGATTGAGGATTGAGGATTGAGGATTGAGGATTGAGGATTGATGATTGAGGATTGAGGATTGAGGATTGAGAATTGAGGATTGATGATTGAAGACTGAGTATTGAGGATTGAAGATTGAGGATTGATGGTTGAGTATTGAGGATTGAGAATTGAGGATTGAGGATTGAGTTTTGAAGATTGAGGATTGATGATTGAGGATAGAGCATTGGGGATTGAGGATTGAGGATTGAGGACTGAAGATTGAGTATTGAGGATTGAAGATTCAGTATTGCGGAATGAAGATTGAGAATTGAGGATTGAGGATTGAACATTGAGGACTGAGTGTTGAGGGTTGAGTGATGAGAATTGATGTTTGTGGATACAGGTTGGAAGATTGCAGATTGAGTATTGAGTATTGAAAACTGTGAATTGAGGATATTCTATTGAGGATTGAGGATTGACAACTGATTGTTGATGACTGAGAGCTGAAGATTGAGGATTCAGGAATGAGGATTCAGAATTGAGGTTTGAGGTCTGAGGATTGTGGATTGACGGTTGAGTACTGAGGATTGAAGATTGAGAATTGAGGATTGAGGATTGAGGGTTGAGGATTGAGAATGAGGGCTGAGGGTTGAGGATTGAGGTTTGAGGACTGAGGACTGTGGATTGAGGATTGAGAATTGAGGATTGAGGATTGAGGATTGAGGATTGAAGATTGAGGATTGGGTATTGAGGATACGAGAATGAGGATTGAGGATTGAGGATTGAAGATTGAGATTTGATGATTGAAGACTTACGATTGAGGATTGAGGATTGTGGATTAACGATTGAGTATTGAGGATTGAAGATTGAGGATTGAGGATTGCGGATTGAGGACAGAGAATGAGGGCTGAGGGTTGAGGATTGAGGTTTGAGGATTGAGGATTGTGGATTAACGATTGAGAATTGAGGATTGAGGATTGAGGACTGAGAATTGCAGTTTGAGTATTGAGTATTGAAGACTGACGATTGAGGATTGAGGATTGAGGATTGGGGATTGAGGATTGAGGATTGAGGACTGAAGATTGAGTATTGAGGATTGAAGATTCAGTATTGCGGAATGAAGATTGAGAATTGAGGATTGAGGATTGAACATTGAGGACTGAGTGTTGAGGGTTGAGTGATGAGAATTGATGTTTGTGGATAGAGGTTGGAAGATTGCAGATTGAGTATTGAGTATTGAAAACTGTGAATTGAGGATATTCTATTGGGGATTGAGGATTGACAACTGATTGTTGATGACTGAGAGCTGAAGATTGAGGATTCAGGATTGAGGATTCAGAATTGAGGTTTGAGGTCTGAGGATTGTGGATTGACGGTTGAGTACTGAGGATTGAAGATTGAGGATTGAGGATTGAGGATTGAGGGTTGAGGATTGAGAATGAGGGCTGAGGGTTGAGGATTGAGGTTTGAGGACTGAGGACTGAGGATTGAGGATTGAGAATTGAGGATTGAAGATTGAGATTTGATGATTGAAGACTGACGATTGAGGATTGAGGATTGAGGATTGAGGATTGTGGATTAACGATTGAGTATTGACTATTGAAGATTGAGGATTGATGATTGTGGATTGAGGACTGAGGATTGAGGATTGAGGATTGACAATTGATTGTTGCGTACTGAGGGATGAAGATTAAGCATTCAGGATTGAGGATTCGGAATTGAGGTTTGAGGACTGAGGATTGAGGGTTGGGGATTGAGGGTTGACGATTGAGGATTGAGTATTGATGATTGAGAATTGAGGATTGAGGATTGAAGATTGTGGATTAAGGTTTGAGGATTGAGGATTGAGGATTGGAGATTGACTATTGAGGATTGAGGATTGAGGATTCAGGATTGAGGAATGAAGATTGCGAATTGAGGGCTGAGGATTGAACATTGAGGACTGAGTGTTGAGGGTTGAGTGATGAGAATTGATGTTTGTGGATAGAGGTTGGAAGATTGCAGATTGAGTATTGAGTATTGAAAGCTGTGAATTGAGGATATTCTATTGAGGATTGAGGATTGACAACTGATTGTTGATGACTGAGAGCTGAAGATTGAGGATTCAGGATTGAGGATTCAGAATTGAGGTTTGAGGACTGAGGATTGTGGATTGACGATTGAGTACTGAGGATTGAAGATTGAGGATTGAGGATTGAGGATTGAGGGTTGAGGATTGAGGATGAGGGCTGAGGGTTGAGGATTGAGGTTTGAGGACTGTGGACTGAGGATTGAGGATCGAGAATTGAGGATTGAGGATTGAGGGTTGAAGATTGAGGATTGGGTATTGAGGACTGAAGAATGAGGATTGTGGATTGAGGATTGAGGATTGAGGATTGAGGATTGATGATTGAGGATTGAGGATTGAGGATTGAGAATTGAGGATTGATGATTGAAGACTGAGTATTGAGGATTGAATATTGAGGATTGATGGTTGAGTATTGAGGATTGAGAGTTGAGGATTGAGGATTGAGTTTTGAAGATTGAGGATTGATGATTGAGGATTGAGCATTGGGGATTGAGGATTGAGGATTGAGGACTGAAGATTGAGTATTGAGGATTGAAGATTCAGTATTGCGGAATGAAGATTGAGAATTGAGGATTGAGGATTGAACATTGAGGACTGAGTGTTGAGGGTTGAGTGATGAGAATTGATGTTTGTGGATAGAGGTTGGAAGATTGCAGATTGAGTATTGAGTATTGAAAACTGTGAATTGAGGATATTCTATTGGGGATTGAGGATTGACAACTGATTGTTGATGACTGAGAGCTGAAGATTGAGGATTCAGGATTGAGGATTCAGAATTGAGGTTTGAGGTCTGAGGATTGTGGATTGACGGTTGAGTACTGAGGATTGAAGATTGAGGATTGAGGATTGAGGATTGAGGGTTGAGGATTGAGAATGAGGGCTGAGGGTTGAGGATTGAGGTTTGAGGACTGAGGACTGAGGATTGAGGATTGAGAATTGAGGATTGAAGATTGAGATTTGATGATTGAAGACTGACGATTGAGGATTGAGGATTGAGGATTGAGGATTGTGGATTAACGATTGAGTATTGAGGATTGAAGATTGAGGATTGAGGATTGAGGATTGAGGATTGAGGACAGAGGATGTGGGCTGAGGGTTGAGGATTGAGGTTTGAGGGCTGAGGACTGAGGATTGAGGATTGAGAATTGAGGATTGAGGATTGAGGATTGAAGATTGAGGATTGGGTATTGAGGATAGAAGTATGAGGATTGAGGATTGAGGATTGAGGATTGTGGATTGAGTATAGATGATTGAGAATTGAGGATTGAGGATTGAAGATTGTGGATTAAGGATTGAGGAATGAGGATTGAGGATTGGAGATTGACTATTGAGGATTGAGGATTGAGGATTCAGGATTGAGGAATGAAGATTGAGAATTGAGGATTGAGGATTGAACATTGAGGACTGAGTGTTGAGGGTTGAGTGATGAGAATTGATCTTTGTGGATAGAGGTTGGAAGATTGCAGATTGAGTATTGAGTATTGAAAACTGTGAATTGAGGATATTCTATTGGGGATTGAGGATTGACAACTGATTGTTGATGACTGAGAGCTGAAGATTGAGGATTCAGGATTGAGGATTCAGAATTGAGGTTTGAGGACTGAGGATTTTGGATTAACGATTGAGTATTGAGGATTGAAGATTGAGGATTGAGGATTGAGGATCGAGGGTTGAGGATTGAGAATGAGGGCTGAGGGTTGAGGATTGAGGTTTGAGGACTGAGGACTGAGGATTGAGGATTGAGAATTGAGGATTGAGAATTGAGGATTGAAGATTGAGGATTGGGTATTGAGGATAGAAGAATGAGGATTGAGGATTGAGGATTGAGGATTGAGGATTGAGGATTGAAGATTGAGTATTGAGGATTGAAGACTGACGATTGAGGATTGAGGATTGAAGATTGAGGATTGAGGATTGAAGATTGAGTATTCAGGATTGAAGATTGAGGATTGAGGATTGAGGCTTGAGGATTGAGGTTTGAGGATTGAAGATTGAGGATTGGGTATTGAGGATAGAAGTATGAGGATTGAGGATTGAGGATTGAGGATTGAGGATTGAAGATTGAGTATTGAGGATCGGAGATTGACCATTGAGGATTGAGGATTGAGGATTGAGGATTGAGGATTGAGGATTGAGGATTGATGATTGAGGATTGAGGATTGAGGATTGAGAATTGAGGATTGATGATTGAAGACTGAGTATTGAGGATTGAAGATTGAGGATTGATGGTTGAGTATTGAGGATTGAGAATTGAGGATTGAGGATTGAGTTTTGAAGATTGAGGATTGATGATTGAGGATAGAGCATTGGGGATTGAGGATTGAGGATTGAGGACTGAAGATTGAGTATTGAGGATTGAAGATTCAGTATTGCGGAATGAAGATTGAGAATTGAGGATTGAGGATTGAACATTGAGGACTGAGTGTTGAGGGTTGAGTGATGAGAATTGATGTTTGTGGATACAGGTTGGAAGATTGCAGATTGAGTATTGAGTATTGAAAACTGTGAATTGAGGATATTCTATTGAGGATTGAGGATTGACAACTGATTGTTGATGACTGAGAGCTGAAGATTGAGGATTCAGGATTGAGGATTCAGAATTGAGGTTTGAGGTCTGAGGATTGTGGATTGACGGTTGAGTATTGAGGATTGAGAATTGAGGATTGAGGATTGAGTTTTGAAGATTGAGGATTGATGATTGAGGATAGAGCATTGGGGATTGAGGATTGAGGATTGAGGACTGAAGATTGAGTATTGAGGATTGAAGATTCAGTATTGCGGAATGAAGATTGAGAATTGAGGATTGAGGATTGAACATTGAGGACTGAGTGTTGAGGGTTGAGTGATGAGAATTGATGTTTGTGGATACAGGTTGGAAGATTGCAGATTGAGTATTGAGTATTGAAAACTGTGAATTGAGGATATTCTATTGAGGATTGAGGATTGACAACTGATTGTTGATGACTGAGAGCTGAAGATTGAGGATTCAGGAATGAGGATTCAGAATTGAGGTTTGAGGTCTGAGGATTGTGGATTGACGGTTGAGTACTGAGGATTGAAGATTGAGAATTGAGGATTGAGGATTGAGGGTTGAGGATTGAGAATGAGGGCTGAGGGTTGAGGATTGAGGTTTGAGGACTGAGGACTGTGGATTGAGGATTGAGAATTGAGGATTGAGGATTGAGGATTGAGGATTGAAGATTGAGGATTGGGTATTGAGGATACGAGAATGAGGATTGAGGATTGAGGATTGAGGATTGAGGATTGAAGATTGAGATTTGATGATTGAAGACTTACGATTGAGGATTGAGGATTGTGGATTAACGATTGAGTATTGAGGATTGAAGATTGAGGATTGAGGATTGAGGATTGAGGACAGAGAATGAGGGCTGAGGGTTGAGGATTGAGGTTTGAGGATTGAGGATTGTGGATTAACGATTGAGAATTGAGGATTGAGGATTGAGGACTGAGAATTGCAGTTTGAGTATTGAGTATTGAAGACTGACGATTGAGGATTGAGGATTGAGGATTGGGGATTGAGGATTGAGGATTGAGGACTGAAGATTGAGTATTGAGGATTGAAGATTCAGTATTGCGGAATGAAGATTGAGAATTGAGGATTGAGGATTGAACATTGAGGACTGAGTGTTGAGGGTTGAGTGATGAGAATTGATGTTTGTGGATAGAGGTTGGAAGATTGCAGATTGAGTATTGAGTATTGAAAACTGTGAATTGAGGATATTCTATTGGGGATTGAGGATTGACAACTGATTGTTGATGACTGAGAGCTGAAGATTGAGGATTCAGGATTGAGGATTCAGAATTGAGGTTTGAGGTCTGAGGATTGTGGATTGACGGTTGAGTACTGAGGATTGAAGATTGAGGATTGAGGATTGAGGATTGAGGGTTGAGGATTGAGAATGAGGGCTGAGGGTTGAGGATTGAGGTTTGAGGACTGAGGACTGAGGATTGAGGATTGAGAATTGAGGATTGAAGATTGAGATTTGATGATTGAAGACTGACGATTGAGGATTGAGGATTGAGGATTGAGGATTGTGGATTAACGATTGAGTATTGACTATTGAAGATTGAGGATTGATGATTGTGGATTGAGGACTGAGGATTGAGGATTGAGGATTGACAATTGATTGTTGCGTACTGAGAGATGAAGATTAAGCATTCAGGATTGAGGATTCGGAATTGAGGTTTGAGGACTGAGGATTGAGGGTTGGGGATTGAGGGTTGACGATTGAGGATTGAGTATTGATGATTGAGAATTGAGGATTGAGGATTGAAGATTGTGGATTAAGGTTTGAGGATTGAGGATTGAGGATTGGAGATTGACTATTGAGGATTGAGGATTGAGGATTCAGGATTGAGGAATGAAGATTGCGAATTGAGGGCTGAGGATTGAACATTGAGGACTGAGTGTTGAGGGTTGAGTGATGAGAATTGATGTTTGTGGATAGAGGTTGGAAGATTGCAGATTGAGTATTGAGTATTGAAAGCTGTGAATTGAGGATATTCTATTGAGGATTGAGGATTGACAACTGATTGTTGATGACTGAGAGCTGAAGATTGAGGATTCAGGATTGAGGATTCAGAATTGAGGTTTGAGGACTGAGGATTGTGGATTGACGATTGAGTACTGAGGATTGAAGATTGAGGATTGAGGATTGAGGATTGAGGGTTGAGGATCGAGGATGAGGGCTGAGGGTTGAGGATTGAGGTTTGAGGACTGTGGACTGAGGATTGAGGATCGAGAATTGAGGATTGAGGATTGAGGGTTGAAGATTGAGGATTGGGTATTGAGGACTGAAGAATGAGGATTGTGGATTGAGGATTGAGGATTGAGGATTGAGGATTGATGATTGAGGATTGGGGATTGAGGATTGAGAATTGAGGATTGATGATTGAAGACTGAGTATTGAGGATTGAAGATTGAGGATTGATGGTTGAGTATTGAGGATTGAGAATTGAGGATTGAGGATTGAGTTTTGAAGATTGAGGATTGATGATTGAGGATAGAGCATTGGGGATTGAGGATTGAGGATTGAGGACTGAAGATTGAGTATTGAGGATTGAAGATTCAGTATTGCGGAATGAAGATTGAGAATTGAGGATTGAGGATTGAACATTGAGGACTGAGTGTTGAGGGTTGAGTGATGAGAATTGATGTTTGTGGATACAGGTTGGAAGATTGCAGATTGAGTATTGAGTATTGAAAACTGTGAATTGAGGATATTCTATTGAGGATTGAGGATTGACAACTGATTGTTGATGACTGAGAGCTGAAGATTGAGGATTCAGGATTGAGGATTCAGAATTGAGGTTTGAGGTCTGAGGATTGTGGATTGACGGTTGAGTACTGAGGATTGAAGATTGAGAATTGAGGATTGAGGATTGAGGGTTGAGGATTGAGAATGAGGGCTGAGGGTTGAGGATTGAGGTTTGAGGACTGAGGACTGAGGATTGAGGATTGAGAATTGAGGATTGAGGATTGAGGGTTGAGGATTGAAGATTGAGGATTGGGTATTGAGGATACGAGAATGAGGATTGAGGATTGAGGATTGAGGATTGAGGATTGAAGATTGAGGATTGATGATTGTGGATTGAGGACTGAGGATTGAGGATTGAGGATTGACAATTGATTGTTGCGTACTGAGGGATGAAGATTAAGCATTCAGGATTGAGGATTCGGAATTGAGGTTTGAGGACTGAGGATTGAGGGTTGGGGATTGAGGGTTGACGATTGAGGATTGAGTATTGATGATTGAGAATTGAGGATTGAGGATTGAAGATTGTGGATTAAGGTTTGAGGATTGAGGATTGAGGATTGGAGATTGACTATTGAGGATTGAGGATTGAGGATTCAGGATTGAGGAATGAAGATTGCGAATTGAGGGCTGAGGATTGAACATTGAGGACTGAGTGTTGAGGGTTGAGTGATGAGAATTGATGTTTGTGGATAGAGGTTGGAAGATTGCAGATTGAGTATTGAGTATTGAAAGCTGTGAATTGATGATATTCTATTGAGGATTGAGGATTGACAACTGATTGTTGATGACTGAGAGCTGAAGATTGAGGATTCAGGATTGAGGATTCAGAATTGAGGTTTGAGGACTGAGGATTGTGGATTGACGATTGAGTACTGAGGATTGAAGATTGAGGATTGAGGATTGAGGATTGAGGGTTGAGGATTGAGGATGAGGGCTGAGGGTTGAGGATTGAGGTTTGAGGACTGTGGACTGAGGATTGAGGATCGAGAATTGAGGATTGAGGATTGACGGTTGAAGATTGAGGATTGGGTATTGAGGACTGAAGAATGAGGATTGTGGATTGAGGATTGAGGATTGAGGATTGAGGATTGATGATTGAGGATTGAGGATTGAGGATTGAGAATTGAGGATTGATGATTGAAGACTGAGTATTGAGGATTGAATATTGAGGATTGATGGTTGAGTATTGAGGATTGAGAATTGAGGATTGAGGATTGAGTTTTGAAGATTGAGGATTGATGATTGAGGATTGAGCATTGGGGATTGAGGATTGAGGATTGAGGACTGAAGATTGAGTATTGAGGATTGAAGATTCAGTATTGCGGAATGAAGATTGAGAATTGAGGATTGAGGATTGAACATTGAGGACTGAGTGTTGAGGGTTGAGTGATGAGAATTGATGTTTGTGGATAGAGGTTGGAAGATTGCAGATTGAGTATTGAGTATTGAAAACTGTGAATTGAGGATATTCTATTGGGGATTGAGGATTGACAACTGATTGTTGATGACTGAGAGCTGAAGATTGAGGATTCAGGATTGAGGATTCAGAATTGAGGTTTGAGGTCTGAGGATTGTGGATTGACGGTTGAGTACTGAGGATTGAAGATTGAGGATTGAGGATTGAGGATTGAGGGTTGAGGATTGAGAATGAGGGCTGAGGGTTGAGGATTGAGGTTTGAGGACTGAGGACTGAGGATTGAGGATTGAGAATTGAGGATTGAAGATTGAGATTTGATGATTGAAGACTGACGATTGAGGATTGAGGATTGAGGATTGAGGATTGTGGATTAACGATTGAGTATTGAGGATTGAAGATTGAGGATTGAGGATTGAGGATTGAGGATTGAGGACAGAGGATGTGGGCTGAGGGTTGAGGATTGAGGTTTGAGGGCTGAGGACTGAGGATTGAGGATTGAGAATTGAGGATTGAGGATTGAGGATTGAAGATTGAGGATTGGGTATTGAGGATAGAAGTATGAGGATTGAGGATTGAGGATTGAGGATTGTGGATTGAGTATAGATGATTGAGAATTGAGGATTGAGGATTGAAGATTGTGGATTAAGGATTGAGGAATGAGGATTGAGGATTGGAGATTGACTATTGAGGATTGAGGATTGAGGATTCAGGATTGAGGAATGAAGATTGAGAATTGAGGATTGAGGATTGAACATTGAGGACTGAGTGTTGAGGGTTGAGTGATGAGAATTGATCTTTGTGGATAGAGGTTGGAAGATTGCAGATTGAGTATTGAGTATTGAAAACTGTGAATTGAGGATATTCTATTGGGGATTGAGGATTGACAACTGATTGTTGATGACTGAGAGCTGAAGATTGAGGATTCAGGATTGAGGATTCAGAATTGAGGTTTGAGGACTGAGGATTTTGGATTAACGATTGAGTATTGAGGATTGAAGATTGAGGATTGAGGATTGAGGATCGAGGGTTGAGGATTGAGAATGAGGGCTGAGGGTTGAGGATTGAGGTTTGAGGACTGAGGACTGAGGATTGAGGATTGAGAATTGAGAATTGAAGATTGAGATTTGATGATTGAAGACTGACGATTGAGGATTGAGGATTGAGGATTGAGGATTGTGGATTAACGATTGAGTATTGACTATTGAAGATTGAGGATTGATGATTGTGGATTGAGGACTGAGGATTGAGGATTGAGGATTGACAATTGATTGTTGCGTACTGAGGGATGAAGATTAAGCATTCAGGATTGAGGATTCGGAATTGAGGTTTGAGGACTGAGGATTGAGGGTTGGGGATTGAGGGTTGACGATTGAGGATTGAGTATTGATGATTGAGAATTGAGGATTGAGGATTGAAGATTGTGGATTAAGGTTTGAGGATTGAGGATTGAGGATTGGAGATTGACTATTGAGGATTGAGGATTGAGGATTCAGGATTGAGGAATGAAGATTGCGAATTGAGGGTTGAGGATTGAACATTGAGGACTGAGTGTTGAGGGTTGAGTGATGAGAATTGATGTTTGTGGATAGAGGTTGGAAGATTGCAGATTGAGTATTGAGTATTGAAAGCTGTGAATTGAGGATATTCTATTGAGGATTGAGGATTGACAACTGATTGTTGATGACTGAGAGCTGAAGATTGAGGATTCAGGATTGAGGATTCAGAATTGAGGTTTGAGGACTGAGGATTGTGGATTGACGATTGAGTACTGAGGATTGAAGATTGAGGATTGAGGATTGAGGATTGAGGGTTGAGGATTGAGGATGAGGGCTGAGGGTTGAGGATTGAGGTTTGAGGACTGAGGACTGAGGATTGAGGATTGAGAATTGAGGATTGAAGATTGAGATTTGATGATTGAAGACTGACGATTGAGGATTGAGGATTGAGGATTGAGGATTGTGGATTAACGATTGAGTATTGAGGATTGAAGATTGAGGATTGAGGATTGAGGATTGAGGATTGAGGACAGAGGATGTGGGCTGAGGGTTGAGGATTGAGGTTTGAGGGCTGAGGACTGAGGATTGAGGATTGAGAATTGAGGATTGAGGATTGAGGATTGAAGATTGAGGATTGGGTATTGAGGATAGAAGTATGAGGATTGAGGATTGAGGATTGAGGATTGTGGATTGAGTATAGATGATTGAGAATTGAGGATTGAGGATTGAAGATTGTGGATTAAGGATTGAGGAATGAGGATTGAGGATTGGAGATTGACTATTGAGGATTGAGGATTGAGGATTCAGGATTGAGGAATGAAGATTGAGAATTGAGGATTGAGGATTGAACATTGAGGACTGAGTGTTGAGGGTTGAGTGATGAGAATTGATCTTTGTGGATAGAGGTTGGAAGATTGCAGATTGAGTAATGAGTATTGAAAACTGTGAACTGAGAATATTCCATTGAGGATTGAGGATTGACAACTGATTGTTGATGACTGAGAGCTTAAGATTGAGGATTCAGGATTGAGGATTCAGAATTGAAGTTTGAGGACTGAGGATTTTGGATTAACGATTGAGTATTGAGGATTGAAGATTGAGGATTGAGGATTGAGGATTGAGGATTGAGGATGAGGTCTGAGGGTTGAGGATTGTGGTTTGAGGTCTGAGGACTGAGGATTGAGGATTGAGAATTGAGGATTGAGGATTGAGGATTGAAGATTGAGGATTGGGTATTGAGGATAGAAGTATGAGGATTGAGGATTGAGGATTGAGGATTGAGGATGAGGTCTGAGGGTTGAGGATTGTGGTTTGAGGTCTGAGGACTGAGGATTGAGGATTGAGAATTGAGGATTGAGGATTGAGGATTGAAGATTGAGGATTGGGTATTGAGGATAGAAGTATGAGGATTGAGGATTGAGGATTGAGGATTGAGGATTGAAGATTGAGTATTGAGGATTGGAGATTGACTATTGAGGATTGAGGATTGAGGATTGAGGATTGAGGATTGAGGAACGAGGATTGAGGATTGAGGATGATGGCTGAGGGTTGAGGATTGAGGTTTGAGGACTGTGGACTGAGGATTGAGGATTGAGAATTGAGGATTGAGGATTGAGGGTTGAAGATTGAGGATTGGGTATTGAGGACTGAAGAATGAGGATTGTGGATTGAGGATTGAGGTTTGAGGATTGAGGATTGATGATTGAATATTGAGGAATGAGGATTGATAGTTGAGGATTGAGGATGAGGACTGAGGGTTGAGGTTCGAGGTTTGAGGAATGAGGATTGAGGATTGAGGTTTGAGGATTGAGGATTGAGGATTGAGGACTGAGGATTGAGGATTGAGGATTGAGCATTGAGGATTGAAGATTGAGGACTGGGGATTGAGGATTGAAGATTGGTTATTGAGGATTGAAGGTTGAGAATTGAGGATTGAGAATTGAGAATTGGGAATTGAGGATGAGGACTGAGGGTTGAGGTTTGAGGTTTGAGGAATGAGGATTGAGGATTGAGTATTGAGGATTGAGGATTGAGGATTGAAGATTGAGTATTGATGATTGAATGTTGAGGGATGAGGATTGATAGTTGAGGATTGAGGATGAGGACTGAGGGTTGAGGTTCGAGGTTTGAGGAATGAGGATTGAGGATTGAGTTTTGAGGATTGAGGATTGAGGATTGTGTATTGAGTATTGAAGATGGAGTATTCATGACTGATGATTGAGGTTTGAGGTTTGAGGATTGAGGATTGAGGATTGAGGATTGAGTATTGAAGATTGGGAATTGATGACTGAGGATTGAGGATTGAGGATTGAGGATTGAGGATTGAGGATTGAGGATTGAAGATTGCGTAATGAGGATTGAAGGTTGAGGATTGAGCATTGAAGATTGAGTATGGAGGATTGAAGATTGAGGATTGAGGATTGAGGATTGAAGATTGAGAATTGAGGATTGAGGATTGAGTTTTGAAGATTGATGTTTGATGATTGAGGATTGAGGATTGAGGATTGAGGATTGAGTGTTGAGGACTGAAGATTGAGTATAGAGGATTGAAGATTCAGTATTGAGGAATGAAGATTGAGAATTGAGGATTGAGGGTTGAACATTGAGGACTGAGTGTTGAGGGTTGATTGATGAGAATTGATGTTTGTGGGTAGGGGTTGGAAGATTGCATATTGAGTATTGAGTATTGAAAACTGTGAATTGAGGATATTCTATTGAGGATTGAGGATTGACAACTGATTGTTGATGACTGAGAGCTGAAGATTGAGGATTCAGGATTGAGGATTCAGAATTGAGGTTTGAGGTCTGTGGATTGTGGATTGACGATTGTGTACTGAGGTTTGAAGATTGAGGATTGAGGATTGAGGATTGAGGGTTGAGGATTGAGGATGAGGGCTGAGGGTTGAGGATTGGGGTTTGAGGACTGAGGACTGAGGATTGAGGATTGAGAATTGAGGATGGAGGATTGAAGATTGAAGATTGAGGATTGGGTATTGAGGATAGAAGAATGAGGATTGAGGATTGAGGATTGAGGATTGAGGATTGAAGATTGAGTATTGAGGATTGAAGACTGACGATTGAGGATTGAGGATTGAGGATTGAGGATTGAGGATTGAAGATTGAGTATTCAGGATTGAAGATTGAGGATTGAGGATTGAGGCTTGAGGATTGAGGATTGAGGATTGAAGATTGAGGATTGATGGTTGAGTTTTGAGGATTGGGAATTGAGGATTGAGGATTGAGTTTTGAAGATTGATGTTTGATGATTGACGATTGAGTACTGAGGATTGAAGATTGAGGATTGAGGATTGAGGATTGAGGGTTGAGGATTGAGGATGAGGGCTGAGGGTTGAGGATTGGGGTTTGAGGACTGAGGACTGAGGATTGAGGATTGAGAATTGAGGATGGAGGATTGAGGATTGAAGATTGAGGATTGGGTATTGAGGATAGAAGAATGAGGATTGATGATTGAGGATTGAGGATTGAGGATTGAGGATTGAAGTTTGAGTATTGAGGATTGAAGACTGACGATTGAGGATTGAGGATTGAGGATTGAGGATTGAAGATTGAGTATTCAGGATTGAAGATTGAGGATTGAGGATTGAGGCTTGAGGATTGAGGATTGAGGATTGAAGATTGAGGATTGGGGATTGAGGATTGAGGATTGAGGATTGAGTATTGATGTTTGAGAATTGAGGATTGAGGATTGAAGATTGTGGATTAAGGATTGAGGATTTGGGATTGAGGATCTAGGATTGGAAATTGTCTATTGACGATTGAGGATTGAGGATTGTTGATTGAGGAACGAGGATTGAGGATTGAGGATGATGGCTGAGGGTTGAGGATTGAGGTTTGAGGACTGTGGAATGAGGATTGAGGATTGAGAATTGAGGATTGAGGATTGAGGGTTGAAGCTTGAGGATTGGGTATTGAGGACTGAAGAATGAGGATTGAGGATTGAGGATTGAGGACTGAGAATTGCAGTTTGAGTATTGAGTATTGAAGACTGACGATTGAGGATTGAGGATTGAGGATTGAGGATTGAGGATTGAAGATTGAGTATTCAGGATTGAAGATTGAGGATTGAGGATTGAGGCTTGAGGATTGAGTATTGAGGATTGAAGATTGAGGATTGGGGATTTAGGATTGAGGATTGAGGATTGAGGATTGAGTATTGATGTCTGAGAATTGAGGATTGAGGATTGAAGATTTTGGATTAAGGATTGAGGATTGGGGATTGAGGATCTAGGATTGGAGATTGACTATTGAGGATTGAGGATTGAGGATTGAGGATTGAGGAACGAGGATTGAGGATTGAGGATGATGGCTGAGGGTTGAGGATTGAGGTTTGAGGACTGTGGACTGAGGATTGAGGATTGAGGATTGAGGATTGATGATGGAGGATGAGGACTGAGGGTTGAGGATTGGGGTTTGAGGAATGAGGATTGAGGATTGAGGATTGAGGATTGAGGATTGAGGATTGAGTATTGAAGATTGAGGGTTGATGACTGAGGATTGAGGATTGAGGATTGAGGATTGACGCTTGGGGATAGAAGATTGAGGATGGAGGATTGAAGAGAGAGGACCGAGAGTTGAGGATTGAGTGTTGAGAATTGATGTTTGAGGATCGAGATTTGATTATTGAATATTGTGGATTGAGTATTGAATCATGAGAATTCAGGATTTTCTCTTGAGTATTGAGAATAGATGGTTGATGGTTGTGTGTTGAATATTGAGGATTGAGTATTCAGGATTGAAGATTGAGTACTGAGGATTGAAGGTTGATGATTGAGGATTGAGGATTGATGATTGAGGATTGAGGATTGAGGATTGAGTATTGAGGATTGATGATTGAAGACTGAGTATTGAGGATTGAAGATTCAGTATTGCGGAATGAAGATTGAGAATTGAGGATTGAGGATTGAACATTGAGGACTGAGTGTTGAGGGTTGAGTGATGAGAATTGATGTTTGTGGATAGAGGTTGGAAGATTGCAGATTGAGTATTGAGTATTGAAAACTGTGAATTGAGGATATTCTATTGGGGATTGAGGATTGACAACTGATTGTTGATGACCGAGAGCTGAAGATTGAGGATTCAGGATTGAGGATTCAGAATTGAGGTTTGAGGTCTGAGGATTGTGGATTGACGGTTGAGTACTGAGGATTGAAGATTGAGGATTGAGGATTGAGGATTGAGGGTTGAGGATTGAGAATGAGGGCTGAGGGTTGAGGATTGAGGTTTGAGGACTGAGGACTGAGGATTGAGGATTGAGAATTGAGGATTGAAGATTGAGATTTGATGATTGAAGACTGACGATTGAGGATTGAGGATTGAGGATTGAGGATTGTGGATTAACGATTGAGTATTGAGGATTGAAGATTGAGGATTGAGGATTGAGGAATGAGGATTGAGGACAGAGGATGTGGGCTGAGGGTTGAGGATTGAGGTTTGAGGGCTGAGGACTGAGGATTGAGGATTGAGAATTGAGGATTGAGGATTGAGGATTGAAGATTGAGGATTGGGTATTGAGGATAGAAGTATGAGGATTGAGGATTGAGGATTGAGGATTGAGGATTGAAGATTGAGTATTGAGGATTGGAGATTGACTATTGAGGATTGAGGATTGAGGATTGAGTGTTGTGGACCGAGGATTGAGGATTCAGGATGATGGCTGAGGATTGAGTATTGAGGTTTGAGGACTGTGGACTGAGGATTGAGGATTGAGAGTTGAGGATTGAGGGTTGAGGGTTGAAGATTGAGGATTGGGTATTGAGGACTGAAGAATGAGGATTGAGGATTGAGGATTGAGGATTGAGGATTGAGGATTGATGATTGAGGATTGAGGATTGAGGATTGAGGATTGAGGATTGAGGATTGATGATTGAAGACTGAGTATTGAGGACTGAAAATTAAGGATTGATGGTTGAGTATTGAGGATTGAGAATTGAGGATTGAGGATTGAGTTTTGAAGATTGAGGATTGATGATTGAGGATTGAGCATTGAGGATTGAGTATTGAGGATTGAGGACTGAAGGTTGAGTATGGAGGATTGAAGATTGAGGATTGAGGATTGAGGATTGAAGATTGAGGACGGACTGTTGAGGGTTGAGTGATGAGAATTGATGTCTGTGGATTGATATTTGAAGATTGAAGATTGGGGATTCAGTATTGAAAACTGTGAATTGAGGATATTCTATAGAGGATTGAGGATTGACAATTGATTGTTGCGAACTCAGGGATGAAGATTGAGCATTCAGGATTGAGGATTCGGAATTGAGGTTTGAGGACTGAGGATTGAGGGTTGAGGATTGAGAATTGAGGATTGACGCTTGGGGATAGAGGATTGAGGATGGAGGATTGAAGAGAGAGGACCGAGGGTTGAGGATTGGGTGTTGAGAATTGATGTTTGAGGATCGAGATTTGATTATTGAATAATGTGGATTGAGTATTGAATCATGAGAATTCCGGATATTCTCTTGAGTATTGAGAATAGATGGTTGATGGTTGTGTGTTGAATATTGAGGATTGAGTATTCAGGATTGAAGATTGAGTATTGAGGATTGAAGGTTGATTATTGAGGATTGAGGATTGACGATTGAGGATTGAGGATTGAGGATTGAGTATTGAGGATTGATGATTGAAGACTGAGTATTGAGGATTGAACATTGAGGATTGAGGATTCAGGATTCAGGATTGAGGATTGAGGATGAGGGCTGAGGGTTGAGGATTGAGGATTGAGGATTGAGGATTGAAGATTGAGTATTGAGGATCGAGGATTGAGGATTGAGGATTGAGTATTGAAGATTGAGGATTGATCATTGTGGATTGAGGACTGAGGATTGAGGATTGAGAATTGACAATTGATTGTTGCGGACTGAGGGATGAAGATTAAGCATTCAGGATTGAGGATTCGGAATTGAGGTTTGAGGACTGAGGATTGAGGGTTGGGGATTGAGGGTTGACGATTGAGGATTGAGTATTGATGATTGAGAATTGAGGATTGAGGATTGAAGACTGTGGATAAAGGTTTGAGGATTGAGGATTGAGGATTGGAGATTGACTATTGAGGATTGAGGATTGAGGATTCAGGATTGAGGAATGAAGATTGCGAATTGAGGGTTGAGGATTGAACATTGAGGACTGAGTGTTGAGGGTTGAGTGATGAGAATTGATGTTTGTGGATAGAGGTTGGAAGATTGCAGATTGAGTATTGAGTATTGAAAGCTGTGAATTGAGGATATTCTATTGAGGATTGAGGATTGACAACTGATTGTTGATGACTGAGAGCTGAAGATTGAGGATTCAGGATTGAGGATTCAGAATTGAGGTTTGAGGACTGAGGATTGTGGATTGACGATTGAGTACTGAGGATTGAAGATTGAGGATTGAGGATTGAGGATTGAGGGTTGAGGATTGAGGATGAGGGCTGAGGGTTGAGGATTGAGTACTGAGGATTGAAGATTGAGGATTGAGGGTTGAGGTTTGAGGTTTGAGGTATGTGGATTGAGGATTGAGGTTTGAGGATTGACGATTGAGGATTGTGTATTGAGTATTGAAGATGGAGTATTCATGACTGAGGATTGAGGTTTGAGGTTTGAGGACTGAGGATTGAGGATCGAAGGTTGAGTATTGAGGATTGAATATTGCGGATTGAGGATTGAGGATTGATGATGGAGGATGAGGACTGAGGGTTGAGGATTGGGGTTTGAGGAATGAGGATTGAGGATTGACGATTGAGGATTGAGGATGAGGGCTGAGGGTTGAAGATTGAGGATTGAGGACTGAGGACTGCGGATTGAGGATTGAGAATTGAGGATTGAGGATTGAGGATTGAGGATTGAAGATTGAAGATAGGGTATTGAGGATAGAAGAATGAGGATTGAGGATTGAGGCTTGAGGATTGAGGATTGAGGATTGAGGATTGAAGATTGAGGATTGGGGATTGAGGATTGAGGATTGAGGATTGAGTATTGATGGCTGAGAATTGAGGATTGAGGATTGAAGATTGTGGATTAAGGATTGAGGTTTGGGGATTGAGGGTCTAGGATTGGAGATTGACTGATGAGGATTGAGGATTGAGGTTTGAGGAATGAGGATTGAGGATTGAGGATTGAGGATTGAGGATTGAGGATTGAGTATTGAAGATTGAGGATTGATGACTGAGGATTGAGGATTGAGGATTGAGGATTGACGCTTGGGGATAGAAGATTGAGGATGGAGGATTGAAGAGAGAGGACCGAGTGTTGAGGATTGAGTGTTGAGAATTGATGTTTGAGGATCGAGATTTGATTATTGAATATTGTGGATTGAGTATTGAATCATGAGAATTCAGGATTTTCTCTTGAGTATTGAGAATAGATGGTTGATGGTTGAGTGTTGAATATTGAGGATTGAGTATTCAGGATTGAAGACTGAGTACTGAGGATTGAAGGTTGATGATTGAGGATTGATGATTGAGGATTGAGGATTGAGGATTGAGTATTGAGGATTGATGATTGAAGAATGAGTATTGAGGATTGAGCATCGAGGATTGAGGATTCAGGATTGAGGATTGAGGATGAGGGCTGAGGGTTGAGGATTGAGGATTGAGGATTGAAGATTGGGTACTGAGGATTGAGGATTGAGGATTGAGGATTGACTATTGAAGATTGAGGATTGATGATTGTGGATTGAAGACTGAGGATTGAGGATTGAGGATTGACAATTGATTGTTGCGGACTGAGGGATGAAGATTGAGCATTCAGGATTGAGGATTCGGAACTGAGGTTTGAGGACTGAGGATTGAGGGTTGGGGATTGAGGATTGAGGATTGAGGATTGAGTATTGATGATTGAGAATTGAGGATTGAGGATTGAAGATTGTGGATTAAGGATTGAGGATTGAGGATTGAGGATTGGAGATTGACTATTGAGGATTGAGGATTGAGGATTCAGGATTGAGGAATGAAGATTGAGAATTGAGGATTGAGGATTGAACATTAAGGACTGAGTGTTGAGGGTTGAGTGATGAGAATTGATCTTTGTGGATAGAGGTTGGAAGATTGCAGATTGAGTATTGAGTATTGAAAACTGTGAATTGAGGATATTCTATTGAGGATTGAGGATTGACAACTGATTGTTGATGACGGAGAGCTGAAGATTGAGGATTCAGGGTTGAGGATTCAGAATTGAAGTTTGAGGACTGAGGATTGTGGATTGACGATTGAGTATTGAGGATTGAAGATTGAGGATTGAGGATTGAGGATTGAGGATTGAGGGTGAGGGCTGAGGGTTGAGGATTGAGGTTTTAGGGCTGAGGACTGAAGATTGAGGATTGAGAATTGAGGATTGAGGATTGAGGATTGAAGATTGAGGATTGGGTATTGAGGATAGAAGTATGAGTATTGAGGATTGAGGATTGAGGATTGAGGATTGAAGATTGAGTCTTGAGGATCGGAGATTGACTATTGAGGATTGAGGATTGAGGATTGAGCATTGAGGATTGAGGATTGAGGATTGATGATTGAGGATTGGGGATTGAGGACTGAAGATTGAGTATTGAGGATTGAAGATTCAGTATTGCGGAATGAAGATTGAGAATTGAGGATTGAGGATTGAACATTGAGGACTGAGTGTTGAGGGTTGAGTGATGAGAATTGATGTTTGTGGATAGAGGTTGGAAGATTGCAGGTTGAGTATTGAGTATTGAAAACTGTGAATTGAGGATATTCTATTGGGGATTGAGGATTGACAACTGATTGTTGATGACTGAGAGCTGAAGATTGAGGATTCAGGATTGAGGATTCAGAATTGAGGTTTGAGGTCTGAGGATTGTGGATTGACGGTTGAGTACTGAGGATTGAAGATTGAGGATTGAGGATTGAGGATTGAGGGTTGAGGATTGAGAATGAGGGCTGAGGGTTGAGGATTGAGGTTTGAGGACTGAGGACTGAGGATTGAGGATTGAGAATTGAGGATTGAAGGTTGAGATTTGATGATTGAAGACTGACGATTGAGGATTGAGGATTGAGGATTGAGGATTGTGGATTAACGATTGAGTATTGAGGATTGAAGATTGAGGATTGAGGATTGAGGATTGAGGACAGAGGATGAGGGCTGAGGGTTGAGGATTGAGGTTTGAGGGCTGAGGACTGAGGATTGAGGATTGAGAATTGAGGATTGAGGATTGAGGATTGAAGATTGAGGACAGGGTATTGAGGATAGAAGTATGAGGATTGAGGATTGAGGATTGAGGATTGAGGATTGAAGATTGGGTATTGAGGATTGGAGATTGACTATTGAGGATTGAGGGTTGAGGATTGTGTATTAACGATTGAGTATTGAGGATTGAAGATTGAGGATTGAGGATTGAGGATTGAGGATAGAGGATGAGGGCTGAGGGTTGAGGATTGAGGTTTGAGGGCTGAGGACTGAGGATTGAGGACTGAAAATTAAGGATTGATGGTTGAGTATTGAGGATTGAGAATTGAGGATTGAGGATTGAGTTTTGAAGATTGAGGATTGATGATTGAGGATTGAGCATTGAGGATTGAGGATTGAGGACTGAAGATTGAGTATGGAGGATTGAAGATTGAGGATTGAGGATTGAGGATTGAAGATTGAGGACGGACTGTTGAGGGTTGAGTGATGAGAACTGATGTCTGTGGATTGATATTTGAAGATTGAAGATTGGGGATTCAGTATTGAAAACTGTGAATTGAGGATATTCTATAGAGGATTGAGGATTGACAATTGATTGTTGCGAACTCAGGGATGAAGATTGAGCATTCAGGATTGAGGATTCGGAATTGAGGTTTGAGGACTGAGGATTGAGGGTTGAGGATTGAGGATTGAGGATTGACGCTTGGGGATAGAGGATTGAGGATGGAGGATTGAAGAGAGAGGACCGAGTGTTGAGGATTGAGTGTTGAGAATTGATGTTTGAGGATCGAGATTTGATTATTGAATATTGTGGATTGAGTATTGAATCATGAGAATTCAGGATATTCTCTTGAGTATTGAGAATAGATGGTTGATGGTTGTGTGTTGAATATTGAGGATTGAGTATTCAGGATTGAAGATTGAGTATTGAGGATTGAAGGTTGATTATTGAGGATTGAGGGTTGACGATTGAGGATTGAGGATTGAGGATTGAGTATTGAGGATTGATGATTGAAGACTGAGTATTGGGGATTGAACATTGAGGATTGAGGATTCAGGATTCAGGATTGAGGATTGAGGATGAGGGCTGAGGGTTGAGGATTGAGGATTGAGGATTGAGGATTGAAAATTGAGTATTGAGGGTCGAGGATTGAGGATTGAGGATTGAGTATTGATGATTGAAGATTGATGATTGTGGATTGAGGACTGAGGATTGAGGATTGAGGATTGACAATTGATTGTTGCGGGCTGAGGGATGAAGATTAAGCATTCAGGATTGAGGATTCGGAATTGAGGTTTGAGGACTGAGGATTGAGGGTTGGGGATTGAGGGTTGACGATTGAGGATTGAGTATTGATGATTGAGAATTGAGGATTGAGGATTGAAGATTGTGGATTAAGGTTTGAGGATTGAGGATTGAGGATTGGAGATTGACTATTGAGGATTGATGATTGAGGATTCAGGATTGAGGAATGAAGATTGCGAATTGAGGGTTGAGGATTGAACATTGAGGACTGAGTGTTGAGGGTTGAGTGATGAGAATTGATGTTTGTGGATAGAGGTTGGAAGATTGCAGATTGAGTATTGAGTATTGAAAGCTGTGAATTGAGGATATTCTATTGAGGATTGAGGATTGACAACTGATTGTTGATGACTGAGAGCTGAAGATTGAGGATTCAGGATTGAGGATTGAGAATTGAGGATTGAGAATTGAGGATTGAAGATTGAGGATTGGGTATTGAGGATAGAAGAATGAGGACTGAGGATTGAGGATTGAGGATTGAGGATTGAAGATTGAGTATTGAGGATTGAAGACTGACGATTGAGGATTGAGGATTGAAGATTGAGGATTGAGGATTGAAGATTGAGTATTCAGGATTGAAGATTGAGGATTGAGGATTGAGGCTTGAGGATTGAGGATTGAGGTTTGAAGATTGAGGATTGGGGATTGAGGATTGAGGATTGAGGATTGAGTATTGATGTTTGAGGATTGAGGATTGAGGATTGAAGATTGTGGATTAAGGATTGAGGATTGGGGATTGAGGATCTAGGATTGGATATTGTCTATTGAGGATTGAGGATTGAGGATTGAGGATTGAGGAACGAGGATTGAGGATTGAGGATGATGGCTGAGGGTTGAGGATTGAGGTTTGAGGACTGTGGACTGAGGATTGAGGATTGAGAATTGAGGATTGAGGATTGAGGGTTGATGATTGAGGATTGGGTATTGAGGACTGAAGAATGAGGATTGAGGATTGAGGATTGAGGACTGAGAATTGCAGTTTGAGTATTGAGTATTGAAGACTGACGATTGAGGATTGAGGATTGAGGATTGGGGATTGAGGATTGAGGATTGAAGATTGATTATTGATGATTGAATATTGAGGATTGAGGATTGATAGTTGAGGATTGAGGACGAGGACTGACGGTTAAGGATTGAGGTACGAGGATTGAGGATTGAGGATTGTGGACTGAGGATTGAGGATTGAGGATTGAGCATTGAGGATTGAAGATTGAGGACTGGGGATTGAGGATTGAAGATTGGTTATTGAGGGTTGAAGATTCAGAATTGAGGATTGAGGATTGAGAATTGGGAATTGAGGATGAGGACTGAGGGTTGAGGTTTGAGGTTTGAGGAATGTTGATTGAGGATTGAGTATTGAGGATTGAGTATTCATGATTGAATATTGAGGATTCAGGATGAGGACTGAGGGTTGAGGTTTGAGGTTTGAGGAATGTGGATTGAGGATTGAGGTTTGAGGATTGACGATTGAGGATTGTGTATTGAGTATTGAAGATGGAGTATTCATGACTGAGGATTGAGGTTTGAGGTTTGAGGACTGAGGATTGAGGATCGAAGGTTGAGTATTGAGGATTGAAGATTGCGGATTGAGGATTGAGGATTGATGATGGAGGATGAGGACTGAGGGTTGAGGATTGGGGTTTGAGGAATGAGGATTGAGGATTGACGATTGAGGATTGAGGATGAGGGCTGAGGGTTGAGGATTGAGGATTGAGGACTGAGGACTGCGGATTGAGGATTGAGAATTGAGGATTGAGGATTGAGGATTGAGGATTGAAGATTGAAGATAGGGTATTGAGGATAGAATATTGAGGATTGAGGATTGAGGCTTGAGGATTGAGGATTGAGGATTGAGGATTGAAGATTGAGGATTGGGGATTGAGGATTGAGGATTCAGGGTTGAGTATTGATGGCTGAGAATTGAGGATTGAGGATTGAAGATTGTGGATTAAGGATTGAGGATTGGGGATTGAGGGTCTAGGATTGGAGATTGACTATTGAGGATTGAGGATTGAGGATTGAGGATTGAGGAACGAGGATTGAGGATTGAGGATGATGGCTGAGGGTTGAGCATTGAGGTTTGAGGACTGTGGACTGAGGATTGAGGATTGAGGATTGAGGATTGATGATGGAGGATGAGGACTGAGGGTTGAGGATTGGGGTTTGAGGAATGAGGATTGAGGATTGGGGATTGAGGATTGAGGATTGAGGATTGAGTATTGAAGATTGAGGATTGATGACTGAGGATTGAGGATTGAGGATTGAGGATTGACGCTTGGGGATAGAAGATTGAGGATGGAGGATTGAAGAGAGAGGACCGAGTGTTGAGGATTGAGTGTTGAGAATTGATGTTTGAGGATCGAGATTTGATTATTGAATATTG
Source organism: Calliopsis andreniformis (assembly GCF_051401765.1). Classification (NCBI taxonomy): domain Eukaryota; kingdom Metazoa; phylum Arthropoda; class Insecta; order Hymenoptera; family Andrenidae; genus Calliopsis; species Calliopsis andreniformis. The sequence continues at coordinate 2,350,028 of NW_027480479.1, read as the reverse complement.
TGGATTGAGTATTGAATCATGAGAATTCAGGATTTTCTCTTGAGTATTGAGAATAGATGGTTGATGGTTGTGTGTTGAATATTGAGGATTGAGTATTCAGGATTGAAGACTGAGTACTGAGGATTGAAGGTTGATGATTGAGGATTGATGATTGAGGATTGAGGATTGAGGATTGAGTATTGAGGATTGATGATTGAAGACTGAGTATTGAGGATTGAGCATCGAGGATTGAGGATTCAGGATTGAGGATTGAGGATGAGGGCTGAGGGTTGAGGATTGAGGATTGAGGATTGAAGATTGGGTATTGAGGATTGAGGATTGAGGATTGAGGATTGACTATTGAAGATTGAGGATTGATGATTGTGGATTGAAGACTGAGGATTGAGGATTGAGGATTGACAATTGATTGTTGCGGACTGAGGGATGAAGATTGAGCATTCAGGATTGAGGATTCGGAACTGAGGTTTGAGGACTGAGGATTGAGGGTTGGGGATTGAGGATTGAGGATTGAGGATTGAGTATTGATGATTGAGAATTGAGGATTGAGGATTGCAGATTGTGGATTAAGGATTGAGGATTGAGGATTGAGGATTGGAGATTGACTATTGAGGATTGAGGATTGAGGATTCAGGATTGAGGAATGAAGATTGAGAATTGAGGATTGAGGATTGAACATTAAGGACTGAGTGTTGAGGGTTGAGTGATGAGAATTGATCTTTGTGGATAGAGGTTGGAAGATTGCAGATTGAGTATTGAGTATTGAAAACTGTGAATTGAGGATATTCTATTGAGGATTGAGGATTGACAACTGATTGTTGATGACGGAGAGCTGAAGATTGAGGATTCAGGGTTGAGGATTCAGAATTGAAGTTTGAGGACTGAGGATTGTGGATTGACGATTGAGTATTGAGGATTGAAGATTGAGGATTGAGGATTGAGGATTGAGGATTGAGGGTGAGGGCTGAGGGTTGAGGATTGAGGTTTTAGGGCTGAGGACTGAAGATTGAGGATTGAGAATTGAGGATTGAGGATTGAGGATTGAAGATTGAGGATTGGGTATTGAGGATAGAAGTATGAGGATTGAGGATTGAGGATTGAGGATTGAGGATTGAAGATTGAGTCTTGAGGATCGGAGATTGACTATTGAGGATTGAGGATTGAGGATTGAGGGTTGAGGATTGAGGATTGAGGATTGATGATTGAGGATTGAGGATTGAGGATTGAGAATTGAGGATTGATGATTGAAGACTGAGTATTGAGGATTGAAGATTGAGGATTGATGGTTGAGTATTGAGGATTGAGAATTGAGGATTGAGGATTGAGTTTTGAAGATTGAGGATTGATGATTGAGGATAGAGCATTGGGGATTGAGGATTGAGGATTGAGGACTGAAGATTGAGTATTGAGTATTGAAGATTCAGTATTGCGGAATGAAGATTGAGAATTGAGGATTGAGGATTGAACATTGAGGACTGAGTGTTGAGGGTTGAGTGATGAGAATTGATGTTTGTGGATACAGGTTGGAAGATTGCATATTGAGTATTGAGTATTGAAAACTGTGAATTGAGGATATTCTATTGAGGATTGAGGATTGACAACTGATTGTTGATGACTGAGAGCTGAAGATTGAGGATTCAGGATTGAGGATTCAGAATTGAGGTTTGAGGTCTGAGGATTGTGGATTGACGGTTGAGTACTGAGGATTGAAGATTGAGAGTTGAGGATTGAGGATTGAGGGTTGAGGATTGAGAATGAGGGCTGAGGGTTGAGGATTGAGGTTTGAGGACTGAGGACTGAGGATCGAGGATTGAGAATTGAGGATTGAGGATTGAGGATTGAGGATTGAAGATTGAGGATTGGGTATTGAGGATAGGAGAATGAGGATTGAGGATTGAGGATTGAGGATTGAGGATTGAAGATTGAGATTTGATGATTGAAGACTTACGATTGAGGATTGAGGATTGAGGATTGAGGATTGTGGATTAACGATTGAGTATTGAGGATTGAAGATTGAGGATTGAGGATTGAGGATTGAGGACAGAGAATGAGGGCTGAGGGTTGAGGATTGAGGTTTGAGGATTGAGGATTGTGGATTAACGATTGAGAATTGAGGATTGAGGATTGAGGACTGAGAATTGCAGTTTGAGTATTGAGTATTGAAGACTGACGATTGAGGATTGAGGATTGAGGATTGGGGATTGAGGATTGAGGATTGAAGATTGATTATTGATGATTGAATATTGAGGATTGAGGATTGATAGTTGAGGATTGAGGACGAGGACTGACGGTTAAGGATTGAGGTACGAGGATTGAGGATTGAGGATTGTGGACTGAGGATTGAGGATTGAGGATTGAGCATTGAGGATTGAAGATTGAGGACTGAGTATTGAGGATTGAATATTGAGGATTGATGGTTGAGTATTGAGGATTGAGAATTGAGGATTGAGGATTGAGTTTTGAAGATTGAGGATTGATGATTGAGGATTGAGCATTGGGGATTGAGGATTGGGGATTGAGGACTGAAGATTGAGTATTGAGGATTGAAGATTCAGTATTGCGGAATGAAGATTGAGAATTGAGGATTGAGGATTGAACATTGAGGACTGAGTGTTGAGGGTTGAGTGATGAGAATTGATGTTTGTGGATAGAGGTTGGAAGATTGCAGGTTGAGTATTGAGTATTGAAAACTGTGAATTGAGGATATTCTATTGGGGATTGAGGATTGACAACTGATTGTTGATGACTGAGAGCTGAAGATTGAGGATTCAGGATTGAGGATTCAGAATTGAGGTTTGAGGTCTGAGGATTGTGGATTGACGGTTGAGTACTGAGGATTGAAGATTGAGAATTGAGGATTGAGGATTGAGGGTTGAGGATTGAGAATGAGGGCTGAGGGTTGAGGATTGAGGTTTGAGGACTGAGGACTGAGGATTGAGGATTGAGAATTGAGGATTGAGGATTGAGGGTTGAGGATTGAAGATTGAGGATTGGGTATTGAGGATACGAGAATGAGGATTGAGGATTGAGGATTGAGGATTGAGGATTGAAGATTGAGGATTGATGATTGTGGATTGAGGACTGAGGATTGAGGATTGAGGATTGACAATTGATTGTTGCGTACTGAGGGATGAAGATTAAGCATTCAGGATTGAGGATTCGGAATTGAGGTTTGAGGACTGAGGATTGAGGGTTGGGGATTGAGGGTTGACGATTGAGGATTGAGTATTGATGATTGAGAATTGAGGATTGAGGATTGAAGATTGTGGATTAAGGTTTGAGGATTGAGGATTGAGGATTGGAGATTGACTATTGAGGATTGAGGATTGAGGATTCAGGATTGAGGAATGAAGATTGCGAATTGAGGGCTGAGGATTGAACATTGAGGACTGAGTGTTGAGGGTTGAGTGATGAGAATTGATGTTTGTGGATAGAGGTTGGAAGATTGCAGATTGAGTATTGAGTATTGAAAGCTGTGAATTGATGATATTCTATTGAGGATTGAGGATTGACAACTGATTGTTGATGACTGAGAGCTGAAGATTGAGGATTCAGGATTGAGGATTCAGAATTGAGGTTTGAGGACTGAGGATTGTGGATTGACGATTGAGTACTGAGGATTGAAGATTGAGGATTGAGGATTGAGGATTGAGGGTTGAGGATTGAGGATGAGGGCTGAGGGTTGAGGATTGAGGTTTGAGGACTGTGGACTGAGGATTGAGGATCGAGAATTGAGGATTGAGGATTGAGGGTTGAAGATTGAGGATTGGGTATTGAGGACTGAAGAATGAGGATTGTGGATTGAGGATTGAGGATTGAGGATTGAGGATTGATGATTGAGGATTGAGGATTGAGGATTGAGAATTGAGGATTGATGATTGAAGACTGAGTATTGAGGATTGAATATTGAGGATTGATGGTTGAGTATTGAGGATTGAGAATTGAGGATTGAGGATTGAGTTTTGAAGATTGAGGATTGATGATTGAGGATTGAGCATTGGGGATTGAGGATTGAGGATTGAGGACTGAAGATTGAGTATTGAGGATTGAAGATTCAGTATTGCGGAATGAAGATTGAGAATTGAGGATTGAGGATTGAACATTGAGGACTGAGTGTTGAGGGTTGAGTGATGAGAATTGATGTTTGTGGATAGAGGTTGGAAGATTGCAGATTGAGTATTGAGTATTGAAAACTGTGAATTGAGGATATTCTATTGGGGATTGAGGATTGACAACTGATTGTTGATGACTGAGAGCTGAAGATTGAGGATTCAGGATTGAGGATTCAGAATTGAGGTTTGAGGTCTGAGGATTGTGGATTGACGGTTGAGTACTGAGGATTGAAGATTGAGGATTGAGGATTGAGGATTGAGGGTTGAGGATTGAGAATGAGGGCTGAGGGTTGAGGATTGAGGTTTGAGGACTGAGGACTGAGGATTGAGGATTGAGAATTGAGGATTGAAGATTGAGATTTGATGATTGAAGACTGACGATTGAGGATTGAGGATTGAGGATTGAGGATTGTGGATTAACGATTGAGTATTGAGGATTGAAGATTGAGGATTGAGGATTGAGGATTGAGGATTGAGGACAGAGGATGTGGGCTGAGGGTTGAGGATTGAGGTTTGAGGGCTGAGGACTGAGGATTGAGGATTGAGAATTGAGGATTGAGGATTGAGGATTGAAGATTGAGGATTGGGTATTGAGGATAGAAGTATGAGGATTGAGGATTGAGGATTGAGGATTGTGGATTGAGTATAGATGATTGAGAATTGAGGATTGAGGATTGAAGATTGTGGATTAAGGATTGAGGAATGAGGATTGAGGATTGGAGATTGACTATTGAGGATTGAGGATTGAGGATTCAGGATTGAGGAATGAAGATTGAGAATTGAGGATTGAGGATTGAACATTGAGGACTGAGTGTTGAGGGTTGAGTGATGAGAATTGATCTTTGTGGATAGAGGTTGGAAGATTGCAGATTGAGTATTGAGTATTGAAAACTGTGAATTGAGGATATTCTATTGGGGATTGAGGATTGACAACTGATTGTTGATGACTGAGAGCTGAAGATTGAGGATTCAGGATTGAGGATTCAGAATTGAGGTTTGAGGACTGAGGATTTTGGATTAACGATTGAGTATTGAGGATTGAAGATTGAGGATTGAGGATTGAGGATCGAGGGTTGAGGATTGAGAATGAGGGCTGAGGGTTGAGGATTGAGGTTTGAGGACTGAGGACTGAGGATTGAGGATTGAGAATTGAGAATTGAAGATTGAGATTTGATGATTGAAGACTGACGATTGAGGATTGAGGATTGAGGATTGAGGATTGTGGATTAACGATTGAGTATTGACTATTGAAGATTGAGGATTGATGATTGTGGATTGAGGACTGAGGATTGAGGATTGAGGATTGACAATTGATTGTTGCGTACTGAGGGATGAAGATTAAGCATTCAGGATTGAGGATTCGGAATTGAGGTTTGAGGACTGAGGATTGAGGGTTGGGGATTGAGGGTTGACGATTGAGGATTGAGTATTGATGATTGAGAATTGAGGATTGAGGATTGAAGATTGTGGATTAAGGTTTGAGGATTGAGGATTGAGGATTGGAGATTGACTATTGAGGATTGAGGATTGAGGATTCAGGATTGAGGAATGAAGATTGCGAATTGAGGGTTGAGGATTGAACATTGAGGACTGAGTGTTGAGGGTTGAGTGATGAGAATTGATGTTTGTGGATAGAGGTTGGAAGATTGCAGATTGAGTATTGAGTATTGAAAGCTGTGAATTGAGGATATTCTATTGAGGATTGAGGATTGACAACTGATTGTTGATGACTGAGAGCTGAAGATTGAGGATTCAGGATTGAGGATTCAGAATTGAGGTTTGAGGACTGAGGATTGTGGATTGACGATTGAGTACTGAGGATTGAAGATTGAGGATTGAGGATTGAGGATTGAGGGTTGAGGATTGAGGATGAGGGCTGAGGGTTGAGGATTGAGGTTTGAGGACTGAGGACTGAGGATTGAGGATTGAGAATTGAGGATTGAAGATTGAGATTTGATGATTGAAGACTGACGATTGAGGATTGAGGATTGAGGATTGAGGATTGTGGATTAACGATTGAGTATTGAGGATTGAAGATTGAGGATTGAGGATTGAGGATTGAGGATTGAGGACAGAGGATGTGGGCTGAGGGTTGAGGATTGAGGTTTGAGGGCTGAGGACTGAGGATTGAGGATTGAGAATTGAGGATTGAGGATTGAGGATTGAAGATTGAGGATTGGGTATTGAGGATAGAAGTATGAGGATTGAGGATTGAGGATTGAGGATTGTGGATTGAGTATAGATGATTGAGAATTGAGGATTGAGGATTGAAGATTGTGGATTAAGGATTGAGGAATGAGGATTGAGGATTGGAGATTGACTATTGAGGATTGAGGATTGAGGATTCAGGATTGAGGAATGAAGATTGAGAATTGAGGATTGAGGATTGAACATTGAGGACTGAGTGTTGAGGGTTGAGTGATGAGAATTGATCTTTGTGGATAGAGGTTGGAAGATTGCAGATTGAGTAATGAGTATTGAAAACTGTGAACTGAGAATATTCCATTGAGGATTGAGGATTGACAACTGATTGTTGATGACTGAGAGCTTAAGATTGAGGATTCAGGATTGAGGATTCAGAATTGAAGTTTGAGGACTGAGGATTTTGGATTAACGATTGAGTATTGAGGATTGAAGATTGAGGATTGAGGATTGAGGATTGAGGATTGAGGATGAGGTCTGAGGGTTGAGGATTGTGGTTTGAGGTCTGAGGACTGAGGATTGAGGATTGAGAATTGAGGATTGAGGATTGAGGATTGAAGATTGAGGATTGGGTATTGAGGATAGAAGTATGAGGATTGAGGATTGAGGATTGAGGATTGAGGATGAGGTCTGAGGGTTGAGGATTGTGGTTTGAGGTCTGAGGACTGAGGATTGAGGATTGAGAATTGAGGATTGAGGATTGAGGATTGAAGATTGAGGATTGGGTATTGAGGATAGAAGTATGAGGATTGAGGATTGAGGATTGAGGATTGAGGATTGAAGATTGAGTATTGAGGATTGGAGATTGACTATTGAGGATTGAGGATTGAGGATTGAGGATTGAGGATTGAGGAACGAGGATTGAGGATTGAGGATGATGGCTGAGGGTTGAGGATTGAGGTTTGAGGACTGTGGACTGAGGATTGAGGATTGAGAATTGAGGATTGAGGATTGAGGGTTGAAGATTGAGGATTGGGTATTGAGGACTGAAGAATGAGGATTGTGGATTGAGGATTGAGGTTAGAGGATTGAGGATTGATGATTGAATATTGAGGAATGAGGATTGATAGTTGAGGATTGAGGATGAGGACTGAGGGTTGAGGTTCGAGGTTTGAGGAATGAGGATTGAGGATTGAGGTTTGAGGATTGAGGATTGAGGATTGAGGACTGAGGATTGAGGATTGAGGATTGAGCATTGAGGATTGAAGATTGAGGACTGGGGATTGAGGATTGAAGATTGGTTATTGAGGATTGAAGGTTGAGAATTGAGGATTGAGAATTGAGAATTGGGAATTGAGGATGAGGACTGAGGGTTGAGGTTTGAGGTTTGAGGAATGAGGATTGAGGATTGAGTATTGAGGATTGAGGATTGAGGATTGAAGATTGAGTATTGATGATTGAATGTTGAGGGATGAGGATTGATAGTTGAGGATTGAGGATGAGGACTGAGGGTTGAGGTTCGAGGTTTGAGGAATGAGGATTGAGGATTGAGTTTTGAGGATTGAGGATTGAGGATTGTGTATTGAGTATTGAAGATGGAGTATTCATGACTGATGATTGAGGTTTGAGGTTTGAGGATTGAGGATTGAGGATTGAGGATTGAGTATTGAAGATTGGGAATTGATGACTGAGGATTGAGGATTGAGGATTGAGGATTGAGGATTGAGGATTGAGGATTGAAGATTGCGTAATGAGCATTGAAGGTTGAGGATTGAGCATTGAAGATTGAGTATGGAGGATTGAAGATTGAGGATTGAGGATTGAGGATTGAAGATTGAGAATTGAGGATTGAGGATTGAGTTTTGAAGATTGATGTTTGATGATTGAGGATTGAGGATTGAGGATTGAGGATTGAGTGTTGAGGACTGAAGATTGAGTATAGAGGATTGAAGATTCAGTATTGAGGAATGAAGATTGAGAATTGAGGATTGAGGGTTGAACATTGAGGACTGAGTGTTGAGGGTTGATTGATGAGAATTGATGTTTGTGGGTAGGGGTTGGAAGATTGCATATTGAGTATTGAGTATTGAAAACTGTGAATTGAGGATATTCTATTGAGGATTGAGGATTGACAACTGATTGTTGATGACTGAGAGCTGAAGATTGAGGATTCAGGATTGAGGATTCAGAATTGAGGTTTGAGGTCTGTGGATTGTGGATTGACGATTGTGTACTGAGGTTTGAAGATTGAGGATTGAGGATTGAGGATTGAGGGTTGAGGATTGAGGATGAGGGCTGAGGGTTGAGGATTGGGGTTTGAGGACTGAGGACTGAGGATTGAGGATTGAGAATTGAGGATGGAGGATTGAAGATTGAAGATTGAGGATTGGGTATTGAGGATAGAAGAATGAGGATTGAGGATTGAGGATTGAGGATTGAGGATTGAAGATTGAGTATTGAGGATTGAAGACTGACGATTGAGGATTGAGGATTGAGGATTGAGGATTGAGGATTGAAGATTGAGTATTCAGGATTGAAGATTGAGGATTGAGGATTGAGGCTTGAGGATTGAGGATTGAGGATTGAAGATTGAGGATTGATGGTTGAGTTTTGAGGATTGGGAATTGAGGATTGAGGATTGAGTTTTGAAGATTGATGTTTGATGATTGACGATTGAGTACTGAGGATTGAAGATTGAGGATTGAGGATTGAGGATTGAGGGTTGAGGATTGAGGATGAGGGCTGAGGGTTGAGGATTGGGGTTTGAGGACTGAGGACTGAGGATTGAGGATTGAGAATTGAGGATGGAGGATTGAGGATTGAAGATTGAGGATTGGGTATTGAGGATAGAAGAATGAGGATTGATGATTGAGGATTGAGGATTGAGGATTGAGGATTGAAGTTTGAGTATTGAGGATTGAAGACTGACGATTGAGGATTGAGGATTGAGGATTGAGGATTGAAGATTGAGTATTCAGGATTGAAGATTGAGGATTGAGGATTGAGGCTTGAGGATTGAGGATTGAGGATTGAAGATTGAGGATTGGGGATTGAGGATTGAGGATTGAGGATTGAGTATTGATGTTTGAGAATTGAGGATTGAGGATTGAAGATTGTGGATTAAGGATTGAGGATTTGGGATTGAGGATCTAGGATTGGAAATTGTCTATTGACGATTGAGGATTGAGGATTGTTGATTGAGGAACGAGGATTGAGGATTGAGGATGATGGCTGAGGGTTGAGGATTGAGGTTTGAGGACTGTGGAATGAGGATTGAGGATTGAGAATTGAGGATTGAGGATTGAGGGTTGAAGCTTGAGGATTGGGTATTGAGGACTGAAGAATGAGGATTGAGGATTGAGGATTGAGGACTGAGAATTGCAGTTTGAGTATTGAGTATTGAAGACTGACGATTGAGGATTGAGGATTGAGGATTGAGGATTGAGGATTGAAGATTGAGTACTCAGGATTGAAGATTGAGGATTGAGGATTGAGGCTTGAGGATTGAGTATTGAGGATTGAAGATTGAGGATTGGGGATTTAGGATTGAGGATTGAGGATTGAGGATTGAGTATTGATGTCTGAGAATTGAGGATTGAGGATTGAAGATTTTGGATTAAGGATTGAGGATTGGGGATTGAGGATCTAGGATTGGAGATTGACTATTGAGGATTGAGGATTGAGGATTGAGGATTGAGGAACGAGGATTGAGGATTGAGGATGATGGCTGAGGGTTGAGGATTGAGGTTTGAGGACTGTGGACTGAGGATTGAGGATTGAGGATTGAGGATTGATGATGGAGGATGAGGACTGAGGGTTGAGGATTGGGGTTTGAGGAATGAGGATTGAGGATTGAGGATTGAGGATTGAGGATTGAGGATTGAGTATTGAAGATTGAGGGTTGATGACTGAGGATTGAGGATTGAGGATTGAGGATTGACGCTTGGGGATAGAAGATTGAGGATGGAGGATTGAAGAGAGAGGACCGAGAGTTGAGGATTGAGTGTTGAGAATTGATGTTTGAGGATCGAGATTTGATTATTGAATATTGTGGATTGAGTATTGAATCATGAGAATTCAGGATTTTCTCTTGAGTATTGAGAATAGATGGTTGATGGTTGTGTGTTGAATATTGAGGATTGAGTATTCAGGATTGAAGATTGAGTACTGAGGATTGAAGGTTGATGATTGAGGATTGAGGATTGATGATTGAGGATTGAGGATTGAGGATTGAGTATTGAGGATTGATGATTGAAGACTGAGTATTGAGGATTGAAGATTCAGTATTGCGGAATGAAGATTGAGAATTGAGGATTGAGGATTGAACATTGAGGACTGAGTGTTGAGGGTTGAGTGATGAGAATTGATGTTTGTGGATAGAGGTTGGAAGATTGCAGATTGAGTATTGAGTATTGAAAACTGTGAATTGAGGATATTCTATTGGGGATTGAGGATTGACAACTGATTGTTGATGACCGAGAGCTGAAGATTGAGGATTCAGGATTGAGGATTCAGAATTGAGGTTTGAGGTCTGAGGATTGTGGATTGACGGTTGAGTACTGAGGATTGAAGATTGAGGATTGAGGATTGAGGATTGAGGGTTGAGGATTGAGAATGAGGGCTGAGGGTTGAGGATTGAGGTTTGAGGACTGAGGACTGAGGATTGAGGATTGAGAATTGAGGATTGAAGATTGAGATTTGATGATTGAAGACTGACGATTGAGGATTGAGGATTGAGGATTGAGGATTGTGGATTAACGATTGAGTATTGAGGATTGAAGATTGAGGATTGAGGATTGAGGAATGAGGATTGAGGACAGAGGATGTGGGCTGAGGGTTGAGGATTGAGGTTTGAGGGCTGAGGACTGAGGATTGAGGATTGAGAATTGAGGATTGAGGATTGAGGATTGAAGATTGAGGATTGGGTATTGAGGATAGAAGTATGAGGATTGAGGATTGAGGATTGAGGATTGAGGATTGAAGATTGAGTATTGAGGATTGGAGATTGACTATTGAGGATTGAGGATTGAGGATTGAGTGTTGTGGACCGAGGATTGAGGATTCAGGATGATGGCTGAGGATTGAGTATTGAGGTTTGAGGACTGTGGACTGAGGATTGAGGATTGAGAGTTGAGGATTGAGGGTTGAGGGTTGAAGATTGAGGATTGGGTATTGAGGACTGAAGAATGAGGATTGAGGATTGAGGATTGAGGATTGAGGATTGAGGATTGATGATTGAGGATTGAGGATTGAGGATTGAGGATTGAGGATTGAGGATTGATGATTGAAGACTGAGTATTGAGGACTGAAAATTAAGGATTGATGGTTGAGTATTGAGGATTGAGAATTGAGGATTGAGGATTGAGTTTTGAAGATTGAGGATTGATGATTGAGGATTGAGCATTGAGGATTGAGTATTGAGGATTGAGGACTGAAGGTTGAGTATGGAGGATTGAAGATTGAGGATTGAGGATTGAGGATTGAAGATTGAGGACGGACTGTTGAGGGTTGAGTGATGAGAATTGATGTCTGTGGATTGATATTTGAAGATTGAAGATTGGGGATTCAGTATTGAAAACTGTGAATTGAGGATATTCTATAGAGGATTGAGGATTGACAATTGATTGTTGCGAACTCAGGGATGAAGATTGAGCATTCAGGATTGAGGATTCGGAATTGAGGTTTGAGGACTGAGGATTGAGGGTTGAGGATTGAGGATTGAGGATTGACGCTTGGGGATAGAGGATTGAGGATGGAGGATTGAAGAGAGAGGACCGAGGGTTGAGGATTGGGTGTTGAGAATTGATGTTTGAGGATCGAGATTTGATTATTGAATAATGTGGATTGAGTATTGAATCATGAGAATTCCGGATATTCTCTTGAGTATTGAGAATAGATGGTTGATGGTTGTGTGTTGAATATTGAGGATTGAGTATTCAGGATTGAAGATTGAGTATTGAGGATTGAAGGTTGATTATTGAGGATTGAGGATTGACGATTGAGGATTGAGGATTGAGGATTGAGTATTGAGGATTGATGATTGAAGACTGAGTATTGAGGATTGAACATTGAGGATTGAGGATTCAGGATTCAGGATTGAGGATTGAGGATGAGGGCTGAGGGTTGAGGATTGAGGATTGAGGATTGAGGATTGAAGATTGAGTATTGAGGATCGAGGATTGAGGATTGAGGATTGAGTATTGAAGATTGAGGATTGATCATTGTGGATTGAGGACTGAGGATTGAGGATTGAGAATTGACAATTGATTGTTGCGGACTGAGGGATGAAGATTAAGCATTCAGGATTGAGGATTCGGAATTGAGGTTTGAGGACTGAGGATTGAGGGTTGGGGATTGAGGGTTGACGATTGAGGATTGAGTATTGATGATTGAGAATTGAGGATTGAGGATTGAAGACTGTGGATAAAGGTTTGAGGATTGAGGATTGAGGATTGGAGATTGACTATTGAGGATTGAGGATTGAGGATTCAGGATTGAGGAATGAAGATTGCGAATTGAGGGTTGAGGATTGAACATTGAGGACTGAGTGTTGAGGGTTGAGTGATGAGAATTGATGTTTGTGGATAGAGGTTGGAAGATTGCAGATTGAGTATTGAGTATTGAAAGCTGTGAATTGAGGATATTCTATTGAGGATTGAGGATTGACAACTGATTGTTGATGACTGAGAGCTGAAGATTGAGGATTCAGGATTGAGGATTCAGAATTGAGGTTTGAGGACTGAGGATTGTGGATTGACGATTGAGTACTGAGGATTGAAGATTGAGGATTGAGGATTGAGGATTGAGGGTTGAGGATTGAGGATGAGGGCTGAGGGTTGAGGATTGAGTACTGAGGATTGAAGATTGAGGATTGAGGGTTGAGGTTTGAGGTTTGAGGAATGTGGATTGAGGATTGAGGTTTGAGGATTGACGATTGAGGATTGTGTATTGAGTATTGAAGATGGAGTATTCATGACTGAGGATTGAGGTTTGAGGTTTGAGGACTGAGGATTGAGGATCGAAGGTTGAGTATTGAGGATTGAATATTGCGGATTGAGGATTGAGGATTGATGATGGAGGATGAGGACTGAGGGTTGAGGATTGGGGTTTGAGGAATGAGGATTGAGGATTGACGATTGAGGATTGAGGATGAGGGCTGAGGGTTGAAGATTGAGGATTGAGGACTGAGGACTGCGGATTGAGGATTGAGAATTGAGGATTGAGGATTGAGGATTGAGGATTGAAGATTGAAGATAGGGTATTGAGGATAGAAGAATGAGGATTGAGGATTGAGGCTTGAGGATTGAGGATTGAGGATTGAGGATTGAAGATTGAGGATTGGGGATTGAGGATTGAGGATTGAGGATTGAGTATTGATGGCTGAGAATTGAGGATTGAGGATTGAAGATTGTGGATTAAGGATTGAGGATTGGGGATTGAGGGTCTAGGATTGGAGATTGACTGATGAGGATTGAGGATTGAGGTTTGAGGAATGAGGATTGAGGATTGAGGATTGAGGATTGAGGATTGAGGATTGAGTATTGAAGATTGAGGATTGATGACTGAGGATTGAGGATTGAGGATTGAGGATTGACGCTTGGGGATAGAAGATTGAGGATGGAGGATTGAAGAGAGAGGACCGAGTGTTGAGGATTGAGTGTTGAGAATTGATGTTTGAGGATCGAGATTTGATTATTGAATATTGTGGATTGAGTATTGAATCATGAGAATTCAGGATTTTCTCTTGAGTATTGAGAATAGATGGTTGATGGTTGAGTGTTGAATATTGAGGATTGAGTATTCAGGATTGAAGACTGAGTACTGAGGATTGAAGGTTGATGATTGAGGATTGATGATTGAGGATTGAGGATTGAGGATTGAGTATTGAGGATTGATGATTGAAGAATGAGTATTGAGGATTGAGCATCGAGGATTGAGGATTCAGGATTGAGGATTGAGGATGAGGGCTGAGGGTTGAGGATTGAGGATTGAGGATTGAAGATTGGGTACTGAGGATTGAGGATTGAGGATTGAGGATTGACTATTGAAGATTGAGGATTGATGATTGTGGATTGAAGACTGAGGATTGAGGATTGAGGATTGACAATTGATTGTTGCGGACTGAGGGATGAAGATTGAGCATTCAGGATTGAGGATTCGGAACTGAGGTTTGAGGACTGAGGATTGAGGGTTGGGGATTGAGGATTGAGGATTGAGGATTGAGTATTGATGATTGAGAATTGAGGATTGAGGATTGAAGATTGTGGATTAAGGATTGAGGATTGAGGATTGAGGATTGGAGATTGACTATTGAGGATTGAGGATTGAGGATTCAGGATTGAGGAATGAAGATTGAGAATTGAGGATTGAGGATTGAACATTAAGGACTGAGTGTTGAGGGTTGAGTGATGAGAATTGATCTTTGTGGATAGAGGTTGGAAGATTGCAGATTGAGTATTGAGTATTGAAAACTGTGAATTGAGGATATTCTATTGAGGATTGAGGATTGACAACTGATTGTTGATGACGGAGAGCTGAAGATTGAGGATTCAGGGTTGAGGATTCAGAATTGAAGTTTGAGGACTGAGGATTGTGGATTGACGATTGAGTATTGAGGATTGAAGATTGAGGATTGAGGATTGAGGATTGAGGATTGAGGGTGAGGGCTGAGGGTTGAGGATTGAGGTTTTAGGGCTGAGGACTGAAGATTGAGGATTGAGAATTAAGGATTGAGGATTGAGGATTGAAGATTGAGGATTGGGTATTGAGGATAGAAGTATGAGTATTGAGGATTGAGGATTGAGGATTGAGGATTGAAGATTGAGTCTTGAGGATCGGAGATTGACTATTGAGGATTGAGGATTGAGGATTGAGCATTGAGGATTGAGGATTGAGGATTGATGATTGAGGATTGGGGATTGAGGACTGAAGATTGAGTATTGAGGATTGAAGATTCAGTATTGCGGAATGAAGATTGAGAATTGAGGATTGAGGATTGAACATTGAGGACTGAGTGTTGAGGGTTGAGTGATGAGAATTGATGTTTGTGGATAGAGGTTGGAAGATTGCAGGTTGAGTATTGAGTATTGAAAACTGTGAATTGAGGATATTCTATTGGGGATTGAGGATTGACAACTGATTGTTGATGACTGAGAGCTGAAGATTGAGGATTCAGGATTGAGGATTCAGAATTGAGGTTTGAGGTCTGAGGATTGTGGATTGACGGTTGAGTACTGAGGATTGAAGATTGAGGATTGAGGATTGAGGATTGAGGGTTGAGGATTGAGAATGAGGGCTGAGGGTTGAGGATTGAGGTTTGAGGACTGAGGACTGAGGATTGAGGATTGAGAATTGAGGATTGAAGGTTGAGATTTGATGATTGAAGACTGACGATTGAGGATTGAGGATTGAGGATTGAGGATTGTGGATTAACGATTGAGTATTGAGGATTGAAGATTGAGGATTGAGGATTGAGGATTGAGGACAGAGGATGAGGGCTGAGGGTTGAGGATTGAGGTTTGAGGGCTGAGGACTGAGGATTGAGGATTGAGAATTGAGGATTGAGGATTGAGGATTGAAGATTGAGGACAGGGTATTGAGGATAGAAGTATGAGGATTGAGGATTGAGGATTGAGGATTGAGGATTGAAGATTGGGTATTGAGGATTGGAGATTGACTATTGAGGATTGAGGGTTGAGGATTGTGTATTAACGATTGAGTATTGAGGATTGAAGATTGAGGATTGAGGATTGAGGATTGAGGATAGAGGATGAGGGCTGAGGGTTGAGGATTGAGGTTTGAGGGCTGAGGACTGAGGATTGAGGACTGAAAATTAAGGATTGATGGTTGAGTATTGAGGATTGAGAATTGAGGATTGAGGATTGAGTTTTGAAGATTGAGGATTGATGATTGAGGATTGAGCATTGAGGATTGAGGATTGAGGACTGAAGATTGAGTATGGAGGATTGAAGATTGAGGATTGAGGATTGAGGATTGAAGATTGAGGACGGACTGTTGAGGGTTGAGTGATGAGAACTGATGTCTGTGGATTGATATTTGAAGATTGAAGATTGGGGATTCAGTATTGAAAACTGTGAATTGAGGATATTCTATAGAGGATTGAGGATTGACAATTGATTGTTGCGAACTCAGGGATGAAGATTGAGCATTCAGGATTGAGGATTCGGAATTGAGGTTTGAGGACTGAGGATTGAGGGTTGAGGATTGAGGATTGAGGATTGACGCTTGGGGATAGAGGATTGAGGATGGAGGATTGAAGAGAGAGGACCGAGTGTTGAGGATTGAGTGTTGAGAATTGATGTTTGAGGATCGAGATTTGATTATTGAATATTGTGGATTGAGTATTGAATCATGAGAATTCAGGATATTCTCTTGAGTATTGAGAATAGATGGTTGATGGTTGTGTGTTGAATATTGAGGATTGAGTATTCAGGATTGAAGATTGAGTATTGAGGATTGAAGGTTGATTATTGAGGATTGAGGGTTGACGATTGAGGATTGAGGATTGAGGATTGAGTATTGAGGATTGATGATTGAAGACTGAGTATTGAGGATTGAACATTGAGGATTGAGGATTCAGGATTCAGGATTGAGGATTGAGGATGAGGGCTGAGGGTTGAGGATTGAGGATTGAGGATTGAGGATTGAAAATTGAGTATTGAGGGTCGAGGATTGAGGATTGAGGATTGAGTATTGATGATTGAAGATTGATGATTGTGGATTGAGGACTGAGGATTGAGGATTGAGGATTGACAATTGATTGTTGCGGGCTGAGGGATGAAGATTAAGCATTCAGGATTGAGGATTCGGAATTGAGGTTTGAGGACTGAGGATTGAGGGTTGGGGATTGAGGGTTGACGATTGAGGATTGAGTATTGATGATTGAGAATTGAGGATTGAGGATTGAAGATTGTGGATTAAGGTTTGAGGATTGAGGATTGAGGATTGGAGATTGACTATTGAGGATTGAGGATTGAGGATTCAGGATTGAGGAATGAAGATTGCGAATTGAGGGTTGAGGATTGAACATTGAGGACTGAGTGTTGAGGGTTGAGTGATGAGAATTGATGTTTGTGGATAGAGGTTGGAAGATTGCAGATTGAGTATTGAGTATTGAAAGCTGTGAATTGAGGATATTCTATTGAGGATTGAGGATTGACAACTGATTGTTGATGACTGAGAGCTGAAGATTGAGGATTGAGGATTGAAGATTGAGTATTGAGGATTGAAGACTGACGATTGAGGATTGAGGATTGAAGATTGAGGATTGAGGATTGAAGATTGAGTATTCAGGATTGAAGATTGAGGATTGAGGATTGAGGCTTGAGGATTGAGGATTGAGGTTTGAAGATTGAGGATTGGGGATTGAGGATTGAGGATTGAGGATTGAGTATTGATGTTTGAGGATTGAGGATTGAGGATTGAAGATTGTGGATTAAGGATTGAGGATTGGGGATTGAGGATCTAGGATTGGATATTGTCTATTGAGGATTGAGGATTGAGGATTGAGGATTGAGGAACGAGGATTGAGGATTGAGGATGATGGCTGAGGGTTGAGGATTGAGGTTTGAGGACTGTGGACTGAGGATTGAGGATTGAGAATTGAGGATTGAGGATTGAGGGTTGATGATTGAGGATTGGGTATTGAGGACTGAAGAATGAGGATTGAGGATTGAGGATTGAGGACTGAGAATTGCAGTTTGAGTATTGAGTATTGAAGACTGACGATTGAGGATTGAGGATTGAGGATTGGGGATTGAGGATTGAGGATTGAAGATTGATTATTGATGATTGAATATTGAGGATTGAGGATTGATAGTTGAGGATTGAGGACGAGGACTGACGGTTAAGGATTGAGGTACGAGGATTGAGGATTGAGGATTGTGGACTGAGGATTGAGGATTGAGGATTGAGCATTGAGGATTGAAGATTGAGGACTGGGGATTGAGGATTGAAGATTGGTTATTGAGGGTTGAAGATTCAGAATTGAGGATTGAGGATTGAGAATTGGGAATTGAGGATGAGGACTGAGGGTTGAGGTTTGAGGTTTGAGGAATGTTGATTGAGGATTGAGTATTGAGGATTGAGTATTCATGATTGAATATTGAGGATTCAGGATGAGGACTGAGGGTTGAGGTTTGAGGTTTGAGGAATGTGGATTGAGGATTGAGGTTTGAGGATTGACGATTGAGGATTGTGTATTGAGTATTGAAGATGGAGTATTCATGACTGAGGATTGAGGTTTGAGGTTTGAGGACTGAGGATTGAGGATCGAAGGTTGAGTATTGAGGATTGAAGATTGCGGATTGAGGATTGAGGATTGATGATGGAGGATGAGGACTGAGGGTTGAGGATTGGGGTTTGAGGAATGAGGATTGAGGATTGACGATTGAGGATTGAGGATGAGGGCTGAGGGTTGAGGATTGAGGATTGAGGACTGAGGACTGCGGATTGAGGATTGAGAATTGAGGATTGAGGATTGAGGATTGAGGATTGAAGATTGAAGATAGGGTATTGAGGATAGAATATTGAGGATTGAGGATTGAGGCTTGAGGATTGAGGATTGAGGATTGAGGATTGAAGATTGAGGATTGGGGATTGAGGATTGAGGATTCAGGGTTGAGTATTGATGGCTGAGAATTGAGGATTGAGGATTGAAGATTGTGGATTAAGGATTGAGGATTGGGGATTGAGGGTCTAGGATTGGAGATTGACTATTGAGGATTGAGGATTGAGGATTGAGGATTGAGGAACGAGGATTGAGGATTGAGGATGATGGCTGAGGGTTGAGCATTGAGGTTTGAGGACTGTGGACTGAGGATTGAGGATTGAGGATTGAGGATTGATGATGGAGGATGAGGACTGAGGGTTGAGGATTGGGGTTTGAGGAATGAGGATTGAGGATTGGGGATTGAGGATTGAGGATTGAGGATTGAGTATTGAAGATTGAGGATTGATGACTGAGGATTGAGGATTGAGGATTGAGGATTGACGCTTGGGGATAGAAGATTGAGGATGGAGGATTGAAGAGAGAGGACCGAGTGTTGAGGATTGAGTGTTGAGAATTGATGTTTGAGGATCGAGATTTGATTATTGAATATTGTGGATTGAGTATTGAATCATGAGAATTCAGGATTTTCTCTTGAGTATTGAGAATAGATGGTTGATGGTTGTGTGTTGAATATTGAGGATTGAGTATTCAGGATTGAAGACTGAGTACTGAGGATTGAAGGTTGATGATTGAGGATTGATGATTGAGGATTGAGGATTGAGGATTGAGTATTGAGGATTGATGATTGAAGACTGAGTATTGAGGATTGAGCATCGAGGATTGAGGATTCAGGATTGAGGATTGAGGATGAGGGCTGAGGGTTGAGGATTGAGGATTGAGGATTGAAGATTGGGTATTGAGGATTGAGGATTGAGGATTGAGGATTGACTATTGAAGATTGAGGATTGATGATTGTGGATTGAAGACTGAGGATTGAGGATTGAGGATTGACAATTGATTGTTGCGGACTGAGGGATGAAGATTGAGCATTCAGGATTGAGGATTCGGAACTGAGGTTTGAGGACTGAGGATTGAGGGTTGGGGATTGAGGATTGAGGATTGAGGATTGAGTATTGATGATTGAGAATTGAGGATTGAGGATTGAAGATTGTGGATTAAGGATTGAGGATTGAGGATTGAGGATTGGAGATTGACTATTGAGGATTGAGGATTGAGGATTCAGGATTGAGGAATGAAGATTGAGAATTGAGGATTGAGGATTGAACATTAAGGACTGAGTGTTGAGGGTTGAGTGATGAGAATTGATCTTTGTGGATAGAGGTTGGAAGATTGCAGATTGAGTATTGAGTATTGAAAACTGTGAATTGAGGATATTCTATTGAGGATTGAGGATTGACAACTGATTGTTGATGACGGAGAGCTGAAGATTGAGGATTCAGGGTTGAGGATTCAGAATTGAAGTTTGAGGACTGAGGATTGTGGATTGACGATTGAGTATTGAGGATTGAAGATTGAGGATTGAGGATTGAGGATTGAGGATTGAGGGTGAGGGCTGAGGGTTGAGGATTGAGGTTTTAGGGCTGAGGACTGAAGATTGAGGATTGAGAATTGAGGATTGAGGATTGAGGATTGAAGATTGAGGATTGGGTATTGAGGATAGAAGTATGAGGATTGAGGATTGAGGATTGAGGATTGAGGATTGAAGATTGAGTCTTGAGGATCGGAGATTGACTATTGAGGATTGAGGATTGAGGATTGAGGATTGAGGATTGAGGATTGAGGATTGATGATTGAGGATTGAGGATTGAGGATTGAGAATTGAGGATTGATGATTGAAGACTGAGTATTGAGGATTGAAGATTGAGGATTGATGGTTGAGTATTGAGGATTGAGAATTGAGGATTGAGGATTGAGTTTTGAAGATTGAGGATTGATGATTGAGGATAGAGCATTGGGGATTGAGGATTGAGGATTGAGGACTGAAGATTGAGTATTGAGTATTGAAGATTCAGTATTGCGGAATGAAGATTGCGAATTGAGGATTGAGGATTGAACATTGAGGACTGAGTGTTGAGGGTTGAGTGATGAGAATTGATGTTTGTGGATACAGGTTGGAAGATTGCATATTGAGTATTGAGTATTGAAAACTGTGAATTGAGGATATTCTATTGAGGATTGAGGATTGACAACTGATTGTTGATGACTGAGAGCTGAAGATTGAGGATTCAGGATTGAGGATTCAGAATTGAGGTTTGAGGTCTGAGGATTGTGGATTGACGGTTGAGTACTGAGGATTGAAGATTGAGAGTTGAGGATTGAGGATTGAGGGTTGAGGATTGAGAATGAGGGCTGAGGGTTGAGGATTGAGGTTTGAGGACTGAGGACTGAGGATCGAGGATTGAGAATTGAGGATTGAGGATTGAGGATTGAGGATTGAAGATTGAGGATTGGGTATTGAGGATAGGAGAATGAGGATTGAGGATTGAGGATTGAGGATTGAGGATTGAAGATTGAGATTTGATGATTGAAGACTTACGATTGAGGATTGAGGATTGAGGATTGAGGATTGTGGATTAACGATTGAGTATTGAGGATTGAAGATTGAGGATTGAGGATTGAGGATTGAGGACAGAGAATGAGGGCTGAGGGTTGAGGATTGAGGTTTGAGGATTGAGGATTGTGGATTAACGATTGAGAATTGAGGATTGAGGATTGAGGACTGAGAATTGCAGTTTGAGTATTGAGTATTGAAGACTGACGATTGAGGATTGAGGATTGAGGATTGGGGATTGAGGATTGAGGATTGAAGATTGATTATTGATGATTGAATATTGAGGATTGAGGATTGATAGTTGAGGATTGAGGACGAGGACTGACGGTTAAGGATTGAGGTACGAGGATTGAGGATTGAGGATTGTGGACTGAGGATTGAGGATTGAGGATTGAGCATTGAGGATTGAAGATTGAGGACTGAGTATTGAGGATTGAATATTGAGGATTGATGGTTGAGTATTGAGGATTGAGAATTGAGGATTGAGGATTGAGTTTTGAAGATTGAGGATTGATGATTGAGGATTGAGCATTGGGGATTGAGGATTGGGGATTGAGGACTGAAGATTGAGTATTGAGGATTGAAGATTCAGTATTGCGGAATGAAGATTGAGAATTGAGGATTGAGGATTGAACATTGAGGACTGAGTGTTGAGGGTTGAGTGATGAGAATTGATGTTTGTGGATAGAGGTTGGAAGATTGCAGGTTGAGTATTGAGTATTGAAAACTGTGAATTGAGGATATTCTATTGGGGATTGAGGATTGACAACTGATTGTTGATGACTGAGAGCTGAAGATTGAGGATTCAGGATTGAGGATTCAGAATTGAGGTTTGAGGTCTGAGGATTGTGGATTGACGGTTGAGTACTGAGGATTGAAGATTGAGGATTGAGGATTGAGGATTGAGGGTTGAGGATTGAGAATGAGGGCTGAGGGTTGAGGATTGAGGTTTGAGGACTGAGGACTGAGGATTGAGGATTGAGAATTGAGGATTGAAGGTTGAGATTTGATGATTGAAGACTGACGATTGAGGATTGAGGATTGAGGATTGAGGATTGTGGATTAACGATTGAGTATTGAGGATTGAAGATTGAGGATTGAGGATTGAGGATTGAGGACAGAGGATGAGGGCTGAGGGTTGAGGATTGAGGTTTGAGGGCTGAGGACTGAGGATTGAGGATTGAGAATTGAGGATTGAGGGTTGAGGATCGAAGATTGAGGATTGGGTATTGAGGATAGAAGTATGAGGATTGAGGATTGAGGATTGAGGATTGAGGATTGAAGATTGGGTATTGAGGATTGGAGATTGACTATTGAGGATTGAGGGTTGAGGATTGTGGATTAACGATTGAGTATTGAGGATTGAAGATTGAGGATTGAGGATTGAGGATTGAGGATAGAGGATGAGGGCTGAGGCTTGAGGATTGAGGTTTGAGGGCTGAGGACTGAGGATTGAGGACTGAAAATTAAGGATTGATGGTTGAGTATTGAGGATTGAGAATTGAGGATTGAGGATTGAGTTTTGAAGATTGAGGATTGATGATTGAGGATTGAGCATTGAGGATTGAGGATTGAGGACTGAAGATTGAGTATGGAGGATTGAAGATTGAGGATTGAGGATTGAGGATTGAAGATTGAGGACGGACTGTTGAGGGTTGAGTGATGAGAACTGATGTCTGTGGATTGATATTTGAAGATTGAAGATTGGGGATTCAGTATTGAAAACTGTGAATTGAGGATATTCTATAGAGGATTGAGGATTGACAATTGATTGTTGCGAACTCAGGGATGAAGATTGAGCATTCAGGATTGAGGATTCGGAATTGAGGTTTGAGGACTGAGGATTGAGGGTTGAGGATTGAGGATTGAGGATTGACGCTTGGGGATAGAGGATTAAGGATGGAGGATTGAAGAGAGAGGACCGAGTGTTGAGGATTGAGTGTTGAGAATTGATGTTTGAGGATCGAGATTTGATTATTGAATATTGTGGATTGAGTATTGAATCATGAGAATTCAGGATATTCTCTTGAGTATTGAGAATAGATGGTTGATGGTTGTGTGTTGAATATTGAGGATTGAGTATTCAGGATTGAAGATTGAGTATTGAGGATTGAAGGTTGATTATTGAGGATTGAGGATTGACGATTGAGGATTGAGGATTGAGGATTGAGTATTGAGGATTGATGATTGAAGACTGAGTATTGAGGATTGAACATTGAGGATTGAGGATTCAGGATTCAGGATTGAGGATTGAGGATGAGGGCTGAGGGTTGAGGATTGAGGATTGAGGATTGAGGATTGAAGATTGAGTATTGAGGATCGAGGATTGAGGATTGAGGATTGAGTATTGAAGATTGAAGATTGATGATTGTGGATTGAGGACTGAGGATTGAGGATTGAGGATTGACAATTGATTGTTGCGGGCTGAGGGATGAAGATTAAGCATTCAGGATTGAGGATTCGGAATTGAGGTTTGAGGACTGAGGATTGAGGGTTGGGGATTGAGGGTTGACGATTGAGGATTGAGTATTGATGATTGAGAATTGAGGATTGAGGATTGAAGATTGTGGATTAAGGTTTGAGGATTGAGGATTGAGGATTGGAGATTGACTATTGAGGATTGAGGATTGAGGATTCAGGATTGAGGAATGAAGATTGCGAATTGAGGGTTGAGGATTGAACATTGAGGACTGAGTGTTGAGGGTTGAGTGATGAGAATTGATGTTTGTGGATAGAGGTTGGAAGATTGCAGATTGAGTATTGAGTATTGAAAGCTGTGAATTGAGGATATTCTATTGAGGATTGAGGATTGACAACTGATTGTTGATGACTGAGAGCTGAAGATTGAGGATTCAGGATTGAGGATTCAGAATTGAGGTTTGAGGACTGAGGATTGTGGATTGACGATTGAGTACTGAGGATTGAAGATTGAGGATTGAGAATTGAGGATTGAAGATTGAGGATTGGGTATTGAGGATAGAAGAATGAGGACTGAGGATTGAGGATTGAGGATTGAGGATTGAAGATTGAGTATTGAGGATTGAAGACTGACGATTGAGGATTGAGGATTGAATATTGAGGATTGAGGATTGATAGTTGAGGATTGAGGACGAGGACTGACGGTTAAGGATTGAGGTACGAGGATTGAGGATTGAGGATTGTGGACTGAGGATTGAGGATTGAGGATTGAGCATTGAGGATTGAAGATTGAGGACTGAGTATTGAGGATTGAATATTGAGGATTGATGGTTGAGTATTGAGGATTGAGAATTGAGGATTGAGGATTGAGTTTTGAAGATTGAGGATTGATGATTGAGTATTGAGCATTGGGGATTGAGGATTGGGGATTGAGGACTGAAGATTGAGTATTGAGGATTGAAGATTCAGTATTGCGGAATGAAGATTGAGAATTGAGGATTGAGGATTGAACATTGAGGACTGAGTGTTGAGGGTTGAGTGATGAGAATTGATGTTTGTGGATAGAGGTTGGAAGATTGCAGGTTGAGTATTGAGTATTGAAAACTGTGAATTGAGGATATTCTATTGGGGATTGAGGATTGACAACTGATTGTTGATGACTGAGAGCTGAAGATTGAGGATTCAGGATTGAGGATTCAGAATTGAGGTTTGAGGTCTGAGGATTGTGGATTGACGGTTGAGTACTGAGGATTGAAGATTGAGGATTGAGGATTGAGGATTGAGGGTTGAGGATTGAGAATGAGGGCTGAGGGTTGAGGATTGAGGTTTGAGGACTGAGGACTGAGGACTGAGGATTGAGAATTGAGGATTGAAGGTTGAGATTTGATGATTGAAGACTGACGACTGAGGATTGAGGATTGAGGATTGAGGATTGTGGATTAACGATTGAGTATTGAGGATTGAAGATTGAGGATTGAGGATTGAGGATTGAGGACAGAGGATGAGGGCTGAGGGTTGAGGATTGAGGTTTGAGGGCTGAGGACTGAGGATTGAGGATTGAGAATTGAGGATTGAGGGTTGAGGATTGAAGATTGAGGATTGGGTATTGAGGATAGAAGTATGAGGATTGAGGATTGAGGATTGAGGATTGAGGATTGAAGATTGGGTATTGAGGATTGGAGATTGACTATTGAGGATTGAGGGTTGAGGATTGTGGATTAACGATTGAGTATTGAGGATTGAAGATTGAGGATTGAGGATTGAGGATTGAGGATAGAGGATGAGGGCTGAGGGTTGAGGATTGAGGTTTGAGGGCTGAGGACTGAGGATTGAGGACTGAAAATTAAGGATTGATGGTTGAGTATTGAGGATTGAGAATTGAGGATTGAGGATTGAGTTTTGAAGATTGAGGATTGATGATTGAGGATTGAGCATTGAGGATTGAGGATTGAGGACTGAAGATTGAGTATGGAGGATTGAAGATTGAGGATTGAGGATTGAGGATTGAAGATTGAGGACGGACTGTTGAGGGTTGAGTGATGAGAACTGATGTCTGTGGATTGATATTTGAAGATTGAAGATTGGGGATTCAGTATTGAAAACTGTGAATTGAGGATATTCTATAGAGGATTGATGATTGACAATTGATTGTTGCGAACTCAGGGATGAAGATTGAGCATTCAGGATTGAGGATTCGGAATTGAGGTTTGAGGACTGAGGATTGAGGGTTGAGGATTGAGGATTGAGGATTGACGCTTGGGGATAGAGGATTGAGGATGGAGGATTGAAGAGAGAGGACCGAGTGTTGAGGATTGAGTGTTGAGAATTGATGTTTGAGGATCGAGATTTGATTATTGAATATTGTGGATTGAGTATTGAATCATGAGAATTCAGGATATTCTCTTGAGTATTGAGAATAGATGGTTGATGGTTGTGTGTTGAATATTGAGGATTGAGTATTCAGGATTGAAGATTGAGTATTGAGGATTGAAGGTTGATTATTGAGGATTGAGGATTGACGATTGAGGATTGAGGATTGAGGATTGAGTATTGAGGATTGATGATTGAAGACTGAGTATTGAGGATTGAACATTGAGGATTGAGGATTCAGGATTCAGGATTGAGGATTGAGGATGAGGGCTGAGGGTTGAGGATTGAGGATTGAGGATTGAGGATTGAAGATTGAGTATTGAGGATCGAGGATTGAGGATTGAGGATTGAGTATTGAAGATTGAAGATTGATGATTGTGGATTGAGGACTGAGGATTGAGGATTGAGGATTGACAATTGATTGTTGCGGGCTGAGGGATGAAGATTAAGCATTCAGGATTGAGGATTCGGAATTGAGGTTTGAGGACTGAGGATTGAGGGTTGGGGATTGAGGGTTGACGATTGAGGATTGAGTATTGATGATTGAGAATTGAGGATTGAGGATTGAAGATTGTGGATTAAGGTTTGAGGATTGAGGATTGAGGATTGGAGATTGACTATTGAGGATTGAGGATTGAGGATTCAGGATTGAGGAATGAAGATTGCGAATTGAGGGTTGAGGATTGAACATTGAGGACTGAGTGTTGAGGGTTGAGTGATGAGAATTGATGTTTGTGGATAGAGGTTGGAAGATTGCAGATTGAGTATTGAGTATTGAAAGCTGTGAATTGAGGATATTCTATTGAGGATTGAGGATTGACAACTGATTGTTGATGACTGAGAGCTGAAGATTGAGGATTCAGGATTGAGGATTCAGAATTGAGGTTTGAGGACTGAGGATTGTGGATTGACGATTGAGTACTGAGGATTGAAGATTGAGGATTGAGGATTGAGGATTGAGGGTTGAGGATTGAGGATGAGGGCTGAGGGTTGAGGATTGAGGTTTGAGGACTGAGGACTGAGGATTGAGGATTGAGAATTGAGGATTGAGAATTGAGGATTGAAGATTGAGGATTGGGTATTGAGGATAGAAGAATGAGGACTGAGGATTGAGGATTGAGGATTGAGGATTGAAGATTGAGTATTGAGGATTGAAGACTGACGATTGAGGATTGAGGATTGAAGATTGAGGATTGAGGATTGAAGATTGAGTATTCAGGATTGAAGATTGAGGATTGAGGATTGAGGCTTGAGGATTGAGGATTGAGGATTGAAGATTGAGGATTGGGGATTGAGGATTGAGGATTGAGGATTGAGTATTGATGTTTGAGGATTGAGGATTGAGGATTGAAGATTGTGGATTAAGGATTGAGGATTGGGGATTGAGGATCTAGGATTGGATATTGTCTATTGAGGATTGAGGATTGAGGATTGAGGATTGAGGAACGAGGATTGAGGATTGAGGATGATGGCTGAGGGTTGAGGATTGAGGTTTGAGGACTGTGGACTGAGGATTGAGGATTGAGAATTGAGGATTGAGGATTGAGGGTTGATGATTGAGGATTGGGTATTGAGGACTGAAGAATGAGGATTGAGGATTGAGGATTGAGGACTGAGAATTGCAGTTTGAGTATTGAGTATTGAAGACAGACGATTGAGGATTGAGGATTGAGGATTGGGGATTGAGGATTGAGGATTGAAGATTGATTATTGATGATTGAATATTGAGGATTGAGGATTGATAGTTGAGGATTGAGGACGAGGACTGACGGTTAAGGATTGAGGTACGAGGCTTGAGGATTGAGGATTGTGGACTGAGGATTGAGGATTGAGGATTGAGCATTGAGGATTGAAGATTGAGGATTGGGTATTGAGGATAGACGTATGATAATTGTGGATTGAGGATTGAGGATTGAGTTTTGAAGATTGAGGTTTGATGATTGAGGATTGAGCATTGAGGATTGAGGATTGAGGACTGAGGACTGAAGATTGAGTATTGAGGATTGAAGATTCGGTATTGAGGAATGAAGATTGAGAATTCAGGATTGAGGTTTGAACATTGAGGACTGAGTGTTGAGGGTTGAGTGATGAGAATTGATGTTTGTGGATAGAGGTTGGATGATTGCAGATTGAGTATTGAGTGTTGAAAACTGTGAATTGAGGATATTCTATTGAGGATTGACGATTGACAACTGATTGTTGATGACTGAGAGCTGAAGATTGAGGATTCAGGATTGAGGATTCAGAATTGCGGTTTGACGTCTGAGGATTGTGGATTGACGATTGAGTACTGAGGATTGAAGATTGAGGATTGAGGATTGAGGATTGAGGATTGAGGATTGAGGATGAGGGCTGAGGGTTGAGGATTGAGGTTTGAGGACTGAGGACTGAGGATTGAGGATTGAGAATTGAGGATTGAGGATTGAGGATTGAGGATTGAAGATTGAGGATTGGGTATTGAGGATAGAAGAATGAGGATTGAGGATTGAGGATTGAGGATTGAGGATTGAGGATTGAAGATTGAGTATTGAGGATTGAAGACTGACGATTGAGGATTGAGGATTGAGGATTGAGGATTCTGGATTGACGATTGAGTATTGAGGATTGAGGATTGAGGATTGAGGATTGAGTATTGAAGATTGAGGATTGATGATTGAGGATTGAGGATTGAGGATTGAGGATTGAAGATTGAGGATTCAGGATTGAAGATTGAGTATTGAGGATTGAAGACTGACGATTGAGGATTGAGGATTGAGGATTGAGGATTGAGGATTGAGGATTGAAGATTGAGGATTCAGGATTGAAGATTGAGGATTGAGGATTGAGTCTTGAGGATTGAGGATTGAGGATTGAAGACTGAGGATTGGGGATTGAGCATTGAGGATTGAGGATTGAGTATTGATGATTGAGAATTGAGGATTGAGGATTGAAGATTGTGGCTTAAGGATTGAGGATTGGGGATTGAGGATTTAGGATTGGAGATTGACTATTTAGGATTGAGGATTGAGGATTGAGGATTGAGGAACGAGGATTGAGGATTGAGGATGATGGCTGAGGGTTGAGGATTGAGGTTTGAGGACTGTGGACTGAGGATTGAGGATTGAGAATTGGGGATTGAGGATTGCGTGACGAAGACTGAGGTATGGGTATTGTGGACTGAAGAATGAGGATTGAGGATTGAGGATTGAGGACTGAGAATTGCAGATTGAGTATTGAGCATTGAAGACCGACGATTGAGAATTGAGGATTGAGGATTGGGGATTGAGGATTGAGGATTGGGGATTGAGGATTGAGGATTGAAGATTGAGTATTGAGGATTGAATATTGAGGATTGAGGAATGAGGATTGAAGATTGAGGATTGGGGACAGAGTGCTGAGGGTTCAGTGATGAGAATTGATGTTTGTGGATAGAGATTTGAAGATTGCAGATTGAGTATTGAGTACTGAAAACTGTGAATTGATGATCTTGTATTGAGGATTGAGAATTGACAACTGATTGTAGAGGACTGAGGTCTGAAGATTGAGGATTCAGGATTGAAGATTCAGGATTGAGGCTTGAGGACTGAAGATTGAGGATTGAGTATCGAGGATAGAGGATTGAGGATTGAGGATTGAAGATTGAGTATTGATGACTGAATATTGAGGATTGAGGATTGAGGATTGAATATTGAAGATTGAGGATTGATGACTGAGGATTGAGGATTGAGGATTGAGGATTGAAGTTTGCATAATGAGGATTGAAGGTTGAGGATTGATGATTGAAGACTGAGTATTGAGGGTTGAACATTGAGGATTGAGGATTCAGGATTGAGGATTGAGGATGAGGGCTGAGGGTTGAGGAATGAAGATTGAGTATTGAGGATTGAAGATTCAGTATTGAGGAATGAAGATTGAGAATTGAGGATTGAGGATTGAACATTGAGGACTGAGTGTTGAGGGTTGAGTGATGAGAATTGATGTTTGTGGATAGAGGTTGGAAGATTGCAGATTGAGTATTGAGTATTGAAAACTGTGAATTGAGGATATTCTATTGAGGATTGAGGATTGACAACTGATTGTTGATGACTGAGAGCTGAAGATTGAGGATTCAGGATAGAGGATTCAGAATTGAGGTTTGAGGTCTGAGGATTGTGGATTGACGGTTGAGTACTGAGGATTGAAGATTGAGGATTGAGGATTGAGGATTGAGGGTTGAGGATTGAGAATGAGGGCTGAGGGTTGAGGATTGAGGTTTGAGGACTGAGGACTGAGGATTGAGGATTGAGAATTGAGGATTGAGGATTGAGAATTGAGGATTGAAGATTGAGGATTGGGTATTGAGGATAGGAGAATGAGGATTGAGGATTGAGGATTGAGGATTGAGGATTGAAGATTGAGATTTGATGATTGAAGACTGACGATTGAGGATTGAGGATTGAGGATTGAGGATTGTGGATTAACGATTGAGTATTGAGGATTGAAGATTGAGGATTGAGGATTGAGGATTGAGGACAGAGGATGAGGGCTGAGGGTTGAGGATTGAGGTTTGAGGGCTGAGGACTGAGGATTGAGGATTGAGAATTGAGGATTGAGGATTGAGGATTGAAGATTGAGGATTGGGTATTGAGGATAGAAGTATGAGGATTGAGGATTGAGGATTGAGGATTGAGGATTGAAGATTGAGTATTGAGGATTGGAGATTGACTATTGAGGATTGAGGATTGAGGATTGAGTGTTGAGGACGGAGGATTGAGGATTGAGGATGATGGCTGAGGATTGAGGATTGAGGTTTGAAGACTGTGGACTGAGGATTGAGGATTGAGAGTTGAGGATTGAGGGTTGAGGGTTGAAGATTGAGGATTGGGTATTGAGGACTGAAGAATGAGGATTGTGGATTGAGGATTGAGGATTGAGGATTGAGGATTGATGATTGAGGATTGAGGATTGAGGATTGAGGATTGAGGATTGAGGATTGATGATTGAAGACTGAGTATTGAGGACTGAAAATTAAGGATTGATGGTTGATTATTGAGGATTGAGAATTGAGGATAGAGGATTGAGTTTTGAAGATTGAGGATTGATGATTGAGGATTGAGCATTGAGGATTGAGGATTGAGGATTGTGGACTGAAGATTGAGTATGGAGGATTGAAGATTGAGAATTGAGGATTGAGGATTGAAGATTGAGGACTGACTGTTGAGGGTTGAGTGATGAGAATTGATGTCTGTGGATTGATATTTGAAGATTGAAGATTGGGGATTCAGTATTGAAAACTGTGAAGTGAGGATATTCTATAGAGGATTGAGGATTGACAATTGATTGTTGCGAACTGAGGGATGAAGATTCAGCATACAGGATTGAGGATTCGGAATTGAGGTTTGAGGACTGAGGATTGAGGGTTGAGGATTGAGGATTGAGGATTGAGGATTGAGGATTGACGCTTGGGGATAGAGGATTGAGGATGGAGGATTGAAGAGAGAGGACCGAGTGTTGAGGATTGAGTGTTGAGAATTGATGTTTGAGGATCGAGATTTGATTATTGAATATTGTGGATTGAGTATTGAATCATGAGAATTCAGGATATTCTCTTGAGTATTGAGAATAGATGGTTGATGGTTGTGTGTTGAATATTGAGGATTGAGTATTGAGGATTGAGGATTGAGGAT
The DNA here is from genome assembly GCF_051401765.1 of Calliopsis andreniformis. Classification (NCBI taxonomy): domain Eukaryota; kingdom Metazoa; phylum Arthropoda; class Insecta; order Hymenoptera; family Andrenidae; genus Calliopsis; species Calliopsis andreniformis. The sequence continues at coordinate 2,318,261 of NW_027480479.1, read as the reverse complement.
TGACAATTGATTGTTGCGGACTGAGGGATGAAGATTAAGCATTCAGGATTGAGGATTCGGAATTGAGGTTTGAGGACTGAGGATTGAGGGCTGTGGATTGAGGGTTGACGATTGAGGATTAAGTATTGATGATTGAGAATTGAGGATTGAGCATTGAAGATTGTGGATTAAGGTTTGAGGATTGAGGATTGAGGATTGGAGATTGACTATTGAGGATTGAGGATTGAGGATTCAGGATTGAGGAATGAAGATTGCGAATTGAGGGTTGAGGATTGAACATTGAGGACTGAGTGTTGAGGGTTGAGTGATGAGAATTGATGTTTGTGGATAGAGGTTGGAAGATTGCAGATTGAGTATTGAGTATTGAAAACTGTGAATTGAGGATATTCTATTGAGGATTGAGGATTGACAACTGATTGTTGATGACTGAGAGCTGATGATTGAGGATTCAGGATTGAGGATTCAGAATTGAGGTTTGAGGACTGAGGATTGTGGATTGACGATTGAGTACTGAGGATTGAAGATTGAGGATTGAACATTGAGGATTGAGGATTGAGGATTGTGGATTAACGATTGAGTATTGAGGATTGAAGATTGAGGATTGAGGATTGAGGATTGAGGACAGAGGATGAGGGCTGAGGGTTGAGGATTGAGGTTTGAGGGCTGAGGACTGAGGATTGAGGATTGAGAATTGAGGATTGAGGATTGAGGATTGAAGATTGAGGATTGGGTATTGAGGATAGAAGTATGAGGATTGAGGATTGAGGATTGAGGATTGAGGATTGAAGATTGAGTATTGAGGATTGGAGATTGACTATTGAGGATTGAGGATTGAGGATTGAGTGTTGAGGACGGAGGATTGAGGATTGAGGATGATGGCTGAGGATTGAGGATTGAGGTTTGAAGACTGTGGACTGAGGATTGAGGAGTGAGAGTTGAGGATTGAGGGTTGAGGGTTGAAGATTGAGGATTGGGTATTGAGGACTGAAGAATGAGGATTGTGGATTGAGGATTGAGGATTGAGGATTGAGGATTGATGATTGAGGATTGAGGATTGAGGATTGAGGATTGAGGATTGAGGATTGATGATTGAAGACTGAGTATTGAGGACTGAAAATTAAGGATTGATGGTTGAGTATTGAGGATTGAGAATTGAGGATAGAGGATTGAGTTTTGAAGATTGAGGATTGATGATTGAGGATTGAGCATTGAGGATTGAGGATTGAGGATTGTGGACTGAAGATTGAGTATGGAGGATTGAAGATTGAGAATTGAGGATTGAGGATTGAAGATTGAGGACTGACTGTTGAGGGTTGAGTGATGAGAATTGATGTCTGTGGATTGATATTTGAAGATTGAAGATTGGGGATTCAGTATTGAAAACTGTGAATTGAGGATATTCTATAGAGGATTGAGGATTGACAATTGATTGTTGCGAACTGAGGGATGAAGATTCAGCATACAGGATTGAGGATTCGGAATTGAGGTTTGAGGACTGAGGATTGAGGGTTGAGGATTGAGGATTGAGGATTGACGCTTGGGGATAGAGGATTGAGGATGGAGGATTGAAGAGAGAGCACCGAGTGTTGAGGATTGAGTGTTGAGAATTGATGTTTGAGGATCGAGATTTGATTATTGAATATTGTGGATTGAGTATTGAATCATGAGAATTGAGGATATTCTATTGAGGATTGAGGATTGACAACTGATTGTTGATGACTGAGAGCTGATGATTGAGGATTCAGGATTGAGGATTCAGAATTGAGGTTTGAGGTCTGAGGATTGTGGATTGACGGTTGAGTACTGAGGATTGAAGATTGAGGATTGAGGATTGAGGATTGAGGGTTGAGGATTGAGAATGAGGGCTGAGGGTTGAGGATTGAGGTTTGAGGACTGAGGACTGAGGATTGAGGATTGAGAATTGAGGATTGAAGATTGAGATTTGATGATTGAAGACTGACGATTGAGGATTGAGGATTGAGGATTGAGGATTGTGGATTAACGATTGAGTATTGAGGATTGAAGATTGAGGATTGAGGATTGAGGATTGAAGATTGAGTATTGAGGATTGGAGATTGACTATTGAGGATGGAGTATTGAGGATTGAGGGTTGAGGAACGAGGATTGAGGATTGAGGATTGAGGATTGAGGATTGAAGATTGAGTATTGAGGATTGAAGACTGACTATTGAGGATTGAGGATTGAGGATTGAGGATTGTGGATTGACGATTGAGTATTGAGGATTGAAGATTGAGGCTTGAGGATTGAGGATTGAGGATTGTGGATGAGGGCTCAGGGTTTAGGATTGAGGTTTGAGGGCTGAGGACTGAGGATTTAGGATTGAGAATTGAGGATTGAGGATTGAGGATTGAGTATTGAAGACTGACGATTGAGTATTGAGTATTGAAAACTGTGAACTGAGAATACCCTATTGAGGATTGAGGATTGACAACTGATTGTTGATGACTGAGAGCTTAAGATTGAGGATTCAGGATTGAGGATTCAGAATTGAGGTTTGAGGTCTGAGGATTGTGGATTGACGATTGAGTACTGAGGATTGAAGATTGAGGACTGAGGATTGAGGATTGAGGATTGAGGATTGAGGATGAGGGCTGAGGGTTGAGGATTGAGGTTTGAGGACTGAGGACAGAGGATTGAGGATTGAGAATTGAGGATTGAGGATTGAGGATTGAGGATTGAAGATTGAGGATTGGGTATTGAGGATAGAAGAATGAGGATTGAGGATTGAGGATTGAGGATTGAGGATTGAGGATTGAAGATTGAGTATTGAGGATTGAAGACTGACGATTGAGGATTGAGGATTGAGGATTGAGGATTCTGGATTGACGATTGAGTATTGAGGATTGAGGATTGAGGATTGAGGATTGAGGATCGAGTATTGAAGATTGAGGATTGATGATTGAGGATTGAGGATTGAGGATTGAGGATTGAAGATTGAGGATTCAGGATTGAAGATTGAGTATTGAGGATTGAAGACTGACGATTGAGGATTGAGGATTGAGGATTGAGGATTGAGGATTGAAGATTGAGGATTCAGGATTGAAGATTGAGGATTGAGGATTGAGTCTTGAGGATTGAGGATTGAGGATTGAAGACTGAGGATTGGGGATTGAGCATTGAGGATTGAGGATTGAGTATTGATGATTGAGAATTGAGGATTGAGGATTGAAGATTGTGGCTTAAGGATTGAGGATTGGGGATTGAGGATTTAGGATTGGAGATTGACTATTTAGGATTGAGGATTGAGGATTGAGGATTGAGGAACGAGGATTGAGGATTGAGGATGATGGCTGAGGGTTGAGGATTGAGGTTTGAGGACTGTGGACTGAGGATTGAGGATTGAGAATTGGGGATTGAGGATTGCGTGACGAAGACTGAGGTATGGGTATTGTGGACTGAAGAATGAGGATTGAGGATTGAGGATTGAGGACTGAGAATTGCAGATTGAGTATTGAGCATTGAAGACCGACGATTGAGAATTGAGGATTGAGGATTGGGGATTGAGGATTGAGGATTGAAGATTGAGTATTGAGGATTGAATATTGAGGATTGAGGACTGAGGATTGAAGATTGAGGATTGGGGACAGAGTGCTGAGGGTTCAGTGATGAGAATTGATGTTTGTGGATAGAGATTTGAAGATTGCAGATTGAGTATTGAGTACTTAAAGCTGTGAATTGATGATATTGTATTGAGGATTGAGAATTGACAACTGATTGTTGAGGACTGATGTCTGAAGATTGAGGATTCAGGATTGAAGATTCAGGATTGAGGCTTGAGGACTGAAGATTGAGGATTGAGGATCGAGGATAGAGGATTGAGGATTGAGGATTGAAGATTGAGTATTGATGACTGAATATTGAGGATTGAGGATTGAGGATTGAGTATTGAAGATTGAGGATTGATGACTGAGGATTGAGGATTGAGGATTGAGGATTGAGGATTGAAGTTTGCATAATGAGGATTGAAGGTTGAGGATTGATGATTGAAGACTGAGTATTGAGGATTGAACATTGAGGATTGAGGATTCAGGATTGAGGATTGAGGATGAGGGCTGAGGGTTGAGGAATGAAGATTGAGTATTGAGGATTGAAGATTCAGTATTGAGGAATGAAGATTGAGAATTGAGGATTGAGGATTGAACATTGAGGACTGAGTGTTGAGGGTTGAGTGATGAGAATTGATGTTTGTGGATAGAGGTTGGAAGATTGCAGATTGAGTATTGAGTATTGAAAACTGTGAATTGAGGATATTCTATTGAGGATTGAGGATTGACAACTGATTGTTGATGACTGAGAGCTGAAGATTGAGGATTCAGGATTGAGGATTCAGAATTGAGGTTTGAGGTCTGAGGATTGTGGATTGACGATTGAGTACTGAGGATTGAAGATTGGGGATTGAGGATTGAGGATTGAGTATTGAGGATTGAGGATGAGGGCAGAGGGTTGAGGATTGAGGTTTGATGACTGAGGACTGAGTATTGATGATTGAGAATTGAGGATTGAGGATTGAGGATTGAGGATTGAAGATTGAGGATAGGGTATTGAGGATAGAAGAATGAGTATTGAGGATTGAGGATTGAGGATTGAGGATTGAAGATTGAGTATTGAGGATTGAAGACTGACGATTGAGGATTGAGGATTGAGGATTGAGGATTGAGTATTGAGGATTGAAGATTGAGTATTCAGGATTGAAGATTGAGGATTGAGGATTGAGGCTTGAGTATTGGGGATTGAGTATTGAGGATTGAAGATTGAGGATTGGGGATTGAGGAACGAGGTTTGAGGATTGAGGATGATGGCTGAGGGTTGAGGATTGAGGTTTGAGGACTGTGGACTGAGGATTGAGGATTGAGGATTGAGGATTGATGATGGAGGATGAGGACTGAGGGTTGAGGATTGGGGTTTGAGGAATGAGTATTGAGGATTGAGGATTGAGGGTTGAGGATTGAGGATTGAGTATTGAAGATTGAGGATTGATGACTGAGGATTGAGGATTGAGGATTGAGGATTGAGGATTGAAGATTGCGTAATGAGGTTTGAAGGTTGAGGATTGAGGATTGAAGATTGAGTATTGAGGATTGAGGGTTGAATATTGAAGATTGAGGATTGATGATTGAGGATTGCGGTTTGAGGAACGAGGATGGAGGATTGAGATTTGTGGACTGAGGATTGACGATTGAGTATTGAAGATTGAGGATTGATGACTGAGGATTGAGGATTGAGGATTGAGTATTGATGGTTGAGAATTGAGGATTGAGGATTGAAGATTGTGGATTAAGGATTGAGGATTGGGGATTGAGGATTGAGGATTGAGGATTGAGGATTGAGGATGAGGGCTGAGGGTTGAGGATTGAGGTTTGAGGACTGAGGACTGAGGATTGAGGATTGAGAATTGAGGATTGAGGATTGAGGTTTGAAGATTGAGGATTGGGTATTGAGGATAGAAGAATGAGGATTGAGGATTGATGATTGAGGATTGAGGATTGAAGATTGAGTATTGAGGATTGAAGACTGACGATTGAGGATTGAGGATTGAGGCTTGAGGATTGAGGATTGAGGATTGAAGATTGAGGATTGGGGATTGAGGATTGAGGATTGTGGATTGAGTATTGATGATTGAGGATTGAGGATTGAGGATTGAAAATTGTGGATTAAGGATTGAGGATTGGGGATTGAGGATCTAGGATTGGAGGTTGACTATTGAGGATTGAGGATTGAGGATTGAGGATTGAGGAACGAGGATTGAGGATTGAGGATGATGGCTGAGGGTTGAGGATTGAGGTTTGAGGACTGTGGACTGAGGATTGAGGATTGAGAATTCAGGATTGAGGATTGCGGGTCGAAGATTGAGGTATGGGTATTGAGGGCTGAAGAATGAGGATTGAGGATTGAGGATTGAGGACTGAGAATTGCAGATTGAGTATTGAGTATTGAAGACCGACGATTGAGAATTGAGGATTGAGGATTGGGGATTGAGGATTGAGGATTGAAGATTGAGTATTGAGGATTGAAGATTGAGAATTGAGGATTGAGGATTGAAGATTGAGGATTGGGGACTGAGTGTTGAGTGTTCAGTGATGAGAATTGATGTTTGTGGATAGAGATTTGAAGATTGCAGGTTGAGTATTGAGTATTGAAAACTGTGAGTTGATGATATTGTATTGAGGATTGAGAATTGACAACTGATTGTTGAGGACTGAGGTCTGAAGATTGAGGATTCAGGATTGAATAATCAGGATTGAGGTTTGAGGAATGAGGATTGAGGATTGAGGATTGAGGATTGAGGATTGAGGATTGAGGACTGAAGATTGAGGATTGTGTATTGTGTATTGAAGATGGAGTATTCATGACTGTGGATTGAGGTTTGAGGTTTGAGGACTGAGGATTGAGGATCGAAGGTTGAGTATTGAGGATAGAAGATTGAGGATTGAGGATTGAGGATTGATGATGGAGGATGAGGACTGAGGGTTGAGGATTGGGGTTTGAGGAATGAGGGTTGAGGATTGAGGATTGAGGGTTGAGGATTGAGGATTGAAGATTCAGGATTTTGGATTGAGGATTGACGATTGAGGACTGACGATTGAGGATTGAGTATTGAGGATTGAGAATTGAGGATTGAGGATTGAAGATTGAGTATTGAGGATTGAGGACTGGGGATTGAGGATTGAAGATTGAGGATTAACGATTGAGGATTGGGGATTGAGGATCTAGGATTGGAGACTGAGTATTGAGGATTGAGGATTGAGGATTGAGGATTGAGTATTGAAGATTGAGGATTGATGATTGAGGATTGAGGATTGAGGATTGACGATTGAAGATTGAGGATTCAGGATTGAAGATTGAGTATTGAGGATTGAAGACTGACGATTGAGGATTGAGGATTGAGGATTGAGGATTGAGGATTGAAGATTGAGGATTCAGGATTGAAGATTGAGGATTGAGGATTGAGTCTTGAGGATTGAGGATTGAGGATTGAAGACTGAGGATTGGGGATTGAGCATTGAGGATTGAGGATTGAGTATTGATGATTGAGAATTGAGGATTGAGGATTGAAGATTGTGGCTTAAGGATTGAGGATTGGGGATTGAGGATTTAGGATTGGAGATTGACTATTTAGGATTGAGGATTGAGGATTGAGGATTGAGGAACGAGGATTGAGGATTGAGGATGATGGCTGAGGGTTGAGGATTGAGGTTTGAGGACTGTGGACTGAGGATTGAGGATTGAGAATTGGGGATTGAGGATTGCGTGACGAAGACTGAGGTATGGGTATTGTGGACTGAAGAATGAGGATTGAGGATTGAGGATTGAGGACTGAGAATTGCAGATTGAGTATTGAGCATTGAAGACCGACGATTGAGAATTGAGGATTGAGGATTGGGGATTGAGGATTGAGGATTGAAGATTGTGTATTGAGGATTGAAGATTGAGGATTGAGGACTGAGGATTGAAGATTGAGGATTGGGGACAGAGTGCTGAGGGTTCAGTGATGAGAATTGATGTTTGTGGATAGAGATTTGAAGATTGCAGATTGAGTATTGAGTACTGAAAACTGTGAATTGATGATATTGTATTGAGGATTGAGAATTGACAACTGATTGTTGAGGACTGAGGTCTGAAGATTGAGGATTCATGATTGTAGATTCAGGATTGAGGCTTGAGGACTGAAGATTGAGGATTGAGGATCGAGTATAGAGGATTGAGGATTGAGGATTGAAGATTGAGTATTGATGACTGAATATTGAGGATTGAGGATTGAGGATTGAGTATTGAAGATTGAGGATTGATGACTGAGGATTGAGGATTGAAGATTGAGTATTGATGACTGAATATTGAGGATTGATGATTGAAGACTGAGTATTGAGGGTTGAAGATTGAGGATTGATGGTTGAGTATTGAGGATTGAGAATTGAGGATTGAGGATTGAGTTTTGAAGATTGAGGTTTGATGATTGAGGATTGGGGTTTGAGGACTGAGGACTGAGGATTGAGGATTGAGAATTGAGGACTGAGGATTGAGGATTGAAGATTGAGGATTGGGTATTGAGGATAGAAGAATGAGGATTGAGGATTGAGGATTGAGGATTGAGGATTGAAGATTGAGTATTGTGGATTGAAGACTGACGATTGAGGATTGAGGATTGAGGATTGAGGATTGAGGATTGAAGATTGAGTATTCAGGATTGAAGATTGAGTATTGAGGATTGATGCTTGAGGATTGAGGATTGAGGATTGAAGATTGAGGATTGGGGATTGAGGATTGAGTATTGAGGATTGAGTATTGATGTTTGAGAATTGAGGATTGAGGATTGAAGATTGTGGATTAAGGATTGAGGATTGGGGATTGAGGATCTAGGATTGGAGATTGTCTATTGAGGATTGAGGATTGAGGATTGTGGATTGAGGAACGAGGATTGAGGATTGAGGATGATGGCTGAGGGTTGAGGATTGAGGTTTGAGGACTGTGGACTGAGGATTGAGGATTGAGAATTGAGGATTGAGGATTGAGGATTGAAGATTGAGTATTGAGGATTGAAGATTGAGGATTGAGGACTGAGGATTGAAGATTGAGGATTGGGGACAGAGTGCTGAGGGTTCAGTGATGAGAATTGATGTTTGTGGATAGACATTTGAAGATTGCAGATTGAGTATTGAGTACTGAAAACTGTGAATTGATGATATTGTATTGAGGATTGAGAATTGACAACTGATTGTTGAGGACTGATGTCTGAAGATTGAGGATTCAGGATTGAAGATTCAGGATTGAGGTTTGAGGACTGAAGATTGAGGATTGAGGATCGAGGATAGAGGATTGAGGATTGAGGATTGAAGATTGAGTATTGATGACTGAATATTGAGGATTGAGGATTGAGGATTGAGTATTGAAGATTGAGGATTAATGACTGAGGATTGAGGATTGAGGATTGAGGATTGAGGATTGAAGGTTGCGTAATGAGGATTGAAGGTTGAGGATTGAGGATTGAAGATTGAGTATGGAGGATTGAAGATTGAGGATTGAGGATTGAGGATTGAAGATTGAGGACTGAGTGTTGAGGGTTGAGTGATGAGAATTGATGTCTGTGGATTGATATTTGAAGATTGAAGATTGGGGATTCAGTATTGAAAACTGTGAATTGAGGATATTCTATTGAGGATTGAGGATTGACAATTGATTGTTGCGGACTGAGTGATGAAGGTTGAGCATTCAGGATTGAGGATTCGGAATTGACGTTTGAGGACTGAGGATTGAGGGTTGAAGATTGAGGATTGAGGATTGACGCTTGGGGATAGAGGATTGAGGATGGAGGATTGAAGAGAGAGGACCGAGTGTTGAGGATTGAGTGTTGAGAATTGATGTTTGAGGATCGAGATTTGATTATTGAATATTGTGGAGTGAGTATTGAATCATGAGAATTCAGGATATTCTCTTGAGTATTGAGAATAGATGGTTGATGGTTGTGTGTTGAATATTGAGGATTGAGTATTCAGGATTGGAGATTGAGTATTGAGGATTGAAGGTTGATGATTGAGGATTGAGGATTGATGATTGAGGATTGAGGATTGAGGATTGAGTATTGAGGATTGATGATTGAAGACTGAGTATTGAGGATTGAACATTGAGGATTGAGGATTCAGGATTCAGGATTGAGGATGAGGGCTGAGGGTTGAGGAATGAAGATTGAGTATTGAGGATTGAAGATTCAGTATTGAGGAATGAAGATTGAGAATTGAGGATTGAGGATTGAACATTGAGGACTGAGTGTTGAGGGTTGAATGATGAGAATTGATGTTTGTGGATAGAGGTTGGAAGATTGCAGATTGAGTATTGAGTATTGAAAACTGTGAATTGAGGATATTCTATTGAGGATTGAGGATTGACAACTGATTGTTGATGACTGAGAGCTGAAGATTTAGGATTCAGGATTGAGGATTCAGAATTGAGGTTTGAGGTCTGAGGATTGTGGATTGACGATTGAGTACTGAGGATTGAAGATTGGGGATTGAGGATTGAGGATTGAGTATTGAGGATTGAGGATGAGGGCAGAGGGTTGAGGATTGAGGTTTGATGACTGAGGACTGAGGATTGAGGATTGAGAATTGAGGATTGAGGATTGAGGATTGAGGATTGAAGATTGAGGATAGGGTATTGAGGATAGAAGAATGAGTATTGAGGATTGAGGATTGAGGATTGAGGATTGAAGATTGAGTATTGAGGATTGAAGACTGACGATTGAGGATTGAGGATTGAGGATTGAGGATTGAGTATTGAGGATTGAAGATTGAGTATTCAGGATTGAAGATTGAGGATTGAGGATTGAGGCTTGAGGATTGAGGATTGAGTATTGAGGATTGAAGATTGAGGATTGGGGATTGAGGAACGAGGTTTGAGGATTGAGGATGATGGCTGAGGGTTGAGGATTGAGGTTTGAGGACTGTGGACTGAGGATTGAGGATTGAGGATTGAGGATTGATGATGGAGGATGAGGACTGAGGGTTGAGGATTGGGGTTTGAGGAATGAGTATTGAGGATTGAGGATTGAGGTTTGAGGATTGAGGATTGAGTATTGAAGATTGAGGATTGATGACTGAGGATTGAGGATTGAGGATTGAGGATTGAGGATTGAAGATTGCGTAATGAGGTTTGAAGGTTGAGGATTGAGGATTGAAGATTGAGTATGGAGGATTGAAGATTGAGGATTGAGGATTGAGGATTGAAGGTTGAGGACTGAGTTTTGAGGGTTGAGTGATGAGAATTGATGTCTGTGGATTGATATTTGAAGATTGAAGATTGGGGATTCAGTATTGAAAACTGTGAGTTGAGGATATTCTATTGAGGATTGAGGATTGACAATTGATTGTTGCGGACTGAGGGATGAAGATTGAGCATTCAGGATTGAGTATTCGGAATTCAGGTTTGAGGACTGAGGATTGAGGGTTGAGGATTGAGGATTGAGGATTGACGCTTGGGGATAGAGGATTGAGGATGGAGGATCCAAGAGAGAGGACCGAGTGTTGAGGATTGAGCGTTGAGAATTGATGTTTGAGGATCGAGATTTGATTATTGAATATTGTGGAATGAGTATTGAATCATGAGAATTCAGGATTTTCTCTTGAGTATTGAGAATAGATGGTTGATGGTTGTGTGCTGAATATTGAGGATTGAGTATTCAGGATTGAAGATTGAGTATTGAGGATTGAAGGTTGATGATTGAGGATTGAGGATTGATGATTGAGGATTGAGGATTGAGGATTGAGTTTTGGGGATTGATGATTGAAGACTGAGTATTGAGGATTGAGCATTGAGGATTGAGGATTCAGGATTGAGGATTGAGGATGAGGGCTGAGGGTTGAGGATTGAGGATTGAGGATTGACGATTGAAGATTGAGCATTGAGGATTGAGGATTGAGGATTGAGGATTGACAATTGAGGATTGAGGATTGATGATTGTGGATTGAGGACTGAGGATTGAGTATTGAGGATTGACAATTGATTGTTGCGGACTGAGGGATGAAGACTGAGCATTCAGGATTGAGGATTCGGAATTGAGGTTTGAGGACTGAGGACTGAGGGTAGGGGATTGAGGATTGAGTATTGAGGATTGAGTATTGATGATTGAGAATTGAGGATTGAGGATTGAAGATTGTGGATTAAGGATTGAGGATTGAGGATTGAGGATTGGAGATTGACTATTGAGGATTGAGGATTGAGGATTCAGGATTGAGGAATGAAGATTGAGAATTGAGGATTGAGGATTGAACATTGAGGACTGAGTGTTGAGGGTTGAGTGATGAGAATTGATCTTTGTGGATAGAGGTTGGAAGATTGCCGATTGAGTATTGAGTATTGAAAACTGTGAACTGAGAATACCCTATTGAGGATTGAGGATTGACAACTGATTGTTGATGACTGAGAGCTTAAGATTGAGGATTCAGTATTGAGGATTCAGAATTGAAGTTTGAGGTCTGAGGATTGTGGATTAACGATTGAGAATTGAGGATTGAAGATTGAGGATTGAGGATTGAGGATTGAGGGCTGAGGATGAGGTCTGAGGGTTGAGGATTGAGGTTTGAGGTCTGAGGTCTGAGGATTGAGGATTGAGAATTGAGTTTTGGGGATTGATGATTGAAGTCTGAGTATTGAGGATTGAGCATTGAGGATTGAGGATTCAGGATTGAGGATTGAGGATGAGGGCTGAGGGTTGAGGATTGAGGATTGAGGATTGACGATTGAAGATTGAGCATTGAGGATTGAGGATTGAGGATTGAGGATTGACTATTGAAGATTGAGGATTGATGATTGTGGATTGAGGACTGAGGATTGAGTATTGAGGATTGACAATTGATTGTTGCGGACTAAGGGATGAAGATTGAGCATTCAGGATTGAGGATTCGGAATTGAGGTTTGAGGACTGAGGATTGAGGGTAGGGGATTGAGGATTGAGTATTGAGGATTGAGTATTGATGATTGAGAATTGAGGATTGAGGATTGAAGATTGTGGATTAAGGATTGAGGATTGAGGATTGAGGATTGGAGATTGACTATTGAGGATTGAGGATTGAGGATTCAGGATTGAGGAATGAAGATTGAGAATTGAGGATTGAGGATTGAACATTGAGGACTGAGTGTTGAGGGTTGAGTGATGAGAATTGATCTTTGTGGATAGAGGTTGGAAGATTGCCGATTGAGTATTGAGTATTGAAAACTGTGAACTGAGAATACCCTATTGAGGATTGAGGATTGACAACTGATTGTTGATGACTGAGAGCTTAAGATTGAGGATTCAGTATTGAGGATTCAGAATTGAAGTTTGAGGACTGAGGATAGTGGATTAACGATTGAGAATTGAGGATTGAAGATTGAGGATTGAGGATTGAGGATTGAGGATTGAGGATGAGGTCTGAGGGTTGAGGATTGAGGTTTGAGGTCTGAGGTCTGAGGATTGAGGATTGAGAATTGAGGATTGAGGATTGAGGATTGAAGATTGAGGATTGGGTATTGAGGATAGACGTATGAGGATTGTGGATTGAGGATTGAGGATTGAGTTTTGAAGATTGAGGTTTGATGATTGAGGATTGAGCATTGAGGATTGAGGATTGAGGACTGAGGCCTGAAGATTGAGTATTGAGGATTGAAGATTCGGTATTGAGGAATGAAGATTGAGAATTCAGGATTGAGGTTTGAACATTGAGGACTGAGTGTTGAGGGTTGAGTGATGAGAATTGATGTTTGTGGATAGAGGTTGGATGATTGCAGATTGAGTATTGAGTGTTGAAAGCTGTGAATTGAGGATATTCTATTGAGGATTGACGATTGACAACTGATTGTTGATGACTGAGAGCTGAAGATTGAGGATTCAGGATTGAGGATTCAGAATTGAGGTTTGAGGTCTGAGGATTGTGGATTGACGATTGAGTACTGAGGATTGAAGATTGAGGATTGAGGATTGAGGATTGAGGATTGAGGATTGAGGATGAGGGCTGAGGGTTGAGGATTGAGGTTTGAGGACTGAGGACTGAGGATTGAGGATTGAGGATTGAGTATTGATGGTTGAGAATTGAGGATTGAGGATTGAAGATTGTGGATTAAGGATTGAGGATTGGGGATTGAGGATTGAGGATTGAGGATTGAGGATTGAGGATGAGGGCTGAGGGTTGAGGATTGAGGTTTGAGGACTGAGGACTGAGGATTGAGGATTGAGAATTGAGGATTGAGGATTGAGGTTTGAAGATTGAGGATTGGGTATTGAGGATAGAAGAATGAGGATTGAGGATTGATGATTGAGGATTGAGGATTGAAGATTGAGTATTGAGGATTGAAGACTGACGATTGAGGATTGAGGATTGAGGCTTGAGGATTGAGGATTGAGGATTGAAGATTGAGGATTGGGGATTGAGGATTGAGGATTGTGGATTGAGTATTGATGATTGAGGATTGAGGATTGAGGATTGAAAATTGTGGATTAAGGATTGAGGATTGGGGATTGAGGATCTAGGATTGGAGGTTGACTATTGAGGATTGAGGATTGAGGATTGAGGATTGAGGAACGAGGATTGAGGATTGAGGATGATGGCTGAGGGTTGAGGATTGAGGTTTGAGGACTGTGGACTGAGGATTGAGGATTGAGAATTCAGGATTGAGGATTGCGGGTCGAAGATTGAGGTATGGGTATTGAGGGCTGAAGAATGAGGATTGAGGATTGAGGATTGAGGACTGAGAATTGCAGATTGAGTATTGAGTATTGAAGACCGACGATTGAGAATTGAGGATTGAGGATTGGGGATTGAGGATTGAGGATTGAAGATTGAGTATTGAGGATTGAAGATTGAGAATTGAGGATTGAGGATTGAAGATTGAGGATTGGGGACTGAGTGTTGAGTGTTCAGTGATGAGAATTGATGTTTGTGGATAGAGATTTGAAGATTGCAGGTTGAGTATTGAGTATTGAAAACTGTGAATTGATGATATTGTATTGAGGATTGAGAATTGACAACTGATTGTTGAGGACTGAGGTCTGAAGATTGAGGATTCAGGATTGAATAATCAGGATTGAAGTTTGAGGAATGAGGATTGAGGATTGAGGATTGAGGATTGAGGATTGAGGACTGAAGATTGAGTATTGATGATTGAATATTGAGGATTGAGGATTGATGGTTGAGGATTGAGGACGAGGACTGACGGTTGAGGGTTGAGGTACGAGGATTGAGGATTGAGGATTGAGGACTGAGGATTGAGGATTGAGGATTGAGCATTGAGGATTGAAGATTGAGGACTGGGGATTGAGGATTGAAGATTGGTTATTGAGGATTGAAGATTGAGAATTGAGGATTGATGATTGAGAATTGGGAATTGAGGATGAGGACTGAGGGTTGAGGTTAGAGGTTTGACGAATGAGGATTGAGGATTGAGGATTGAGGATTGAGGATTGAGGATTGTGTATTGTGTATTGAAGATGGAGTATTCATGACTGTGGATTGAGGTTTGAGGTTTGAGGACTGAGGATTGAGGATCGAAGGTTGAGTATTGAGGATAGAAGATTGAGGATTGAGGATTGAGGATTGATGATGGAGGATGAGGACTGAGGGTTGAGGATAGGGGTTTGAGGAATGAGGGTTGAGGATTGAGGATTGAGGGTTGAGGATTGAGGATTGAAGATTCAGTATTTTGGATTGAGGATTGACGATTGAGGACTGACGATTGAGGATTGAGTATTGAGGATTGAGAATTGAGGATTGAGGATTGAAGATTGAGTATTGAGGATTGAGGACTGGGGATTGAGGATTGAAGATTGAGGATTAACGATTGAGGATTGGGGATTGAGGATCTAGGATTGGAGATTGAGTATTGAGGATTGAGGATTGAGGATTGAGGATTGAGTATTGAAGATTGAGGATTGATGATTGAGGATTGAGGATTGAGGATTGAGGATTGAAGATTGAGGATTCAGGATTGAAGATTGAGTATTGAGGATTGAAGGCTGACGATTAAGGATTGAGGATTGAGGATTGAGTATTGAGGATTGAAGATTGAGGATTCAGGATTGAAGATTGAGGATTGAGGATTGAGTCTTGAGGATTGAGGATTGAGGATTGAAGACTGAGGATTGGGGATTGAGCATTGAGGATTGAGGATTGAGTATTGATGATTGAGAATTGAGGATTGAGGATTGAAGATTGTGGCTTAAGGATTGAGGATTGGGGATTGAGGATTTAGGATTGGAGATTGACTATTTAGGATTGAGGATTGAGGATTGAGGATTGAGGAACGAGGATTGAGGATTGAGGATGATGGCTGAGGGTTGAGGATTGAGGTTTGAGGACTGTGGACTGAGGATTGAGGATTGAGAATTGGGGATTGAGGATTGCGTGACGAAGACTGAGGTATGGGTATTGTGGACTGAAGAATGAGGATTGAGGATTGAGGATTGAGGACTGAGAATTGCAGATTGAGTATTGAGCATTGAAGACCGACGATTGAGAATTGAGGATTGAGGATTGGGGATTGAGGATTGAGGATTGAAGATTGTGTATTGAGGATTGAAGATTGAGGATTGAGGACTGAGGATTGAAGATTGAGGATTGGGGACAGAGTGCTGAGGGTTCAGTGATGAGAATGGATGTTTGTGGATAGAGATTTGAAGATTGCAGATTGAGTATTGAGTACTGAAAACTGTGAATTGATGATATTGTATTGAGGATTGAGAATTGACAACTGATTGTTGAGGACTGAGGTCTGAAGATTGAGGATTCAGGATTGTAGATTCAGGATTGAGGCTTGAGGACTGAAGATTGAGGATTGAGGATCGAGTATAGAGGATTGAGGATTGAGGATTGAAGATTGAGTATTGATGACTGAATATTGAGGATTGAGGATTGAGGATTGAGTATTGAAGATTGAGGATTGATGACTGAGGATTGAGGATTGAAGATTGAGTATTGATGACTGAATATTGAGGATTGATGATTGAAGACTGAGTATTGAGGGTTGAAGATTGAGGATTGATGGTTGAGTATTGAGGATTGAGAATTGAGGATTGAGGATTGAGTTTTGAAAATTGAGGTTTGATGATTGAGGATTGGGGTTTGAGGACTGAGGACTGAGGATTGAGGATTGAGAATTGAGGACTGAGGATTGAGGATTGAAGATTGAGGATTGGGTATTGAGGATAGAAGAATGAGGATTGAGGATTGAGGATTGAGGATTGAGGATTGAAGATTGAGTATTGTGGATTGAAGACTGACGATTGAGGATTGAGGATTGAGGATTGAGGATTGAGGATTGAAGATTGAGTATTCAGGATTGAAGATTGAGTATTGAGGATTGATGCTTGAGGATTGAGGATTGAGGATTGAAGATTGAGGATTGGGGATTGAGGATTGAGTATTGAGGATTGAGTATTGATGTTTGAGAATTGAGGATTGAGGATTGAAGATTGTGGATTAAGGATTGAGGATTGGGGATTGAGGATCTAGGATTGGAGATTGTCTATTGAGGATTGAGGATTGAGGATTGTGGATTGAGGAACGAGGATTGAGGATTGAGGATGATGGCTGAGGGTTGAGGATTGAGGTTTGAGGACTGTGGACTGAGGATTGAGGATTGAGAATTGAGGATTGAGGATTGAGGATTGAAGATTGAGTATTGAGGATTGAAGATTGAGGATTGAGGACTGAGGATTGAAGATTGAGGATTGGGGACAGAGTGCTGAGGGTTCAGTGATGAGAATTGATGTTTGTGGATAGACATTTGAAGATTGCAGATTGAGTATTGAGTACTGAAAACTGTGAATTGATGATATTGTATTGAGGATTGAGAATTGACAACTGATTGTTGAGGACTGATGTCTGAAGATTGAGGATTCAGGATTGAAGATTCAGGATTGAGGTTTGAGGACTGAAGATTGAGGATTGAGGATCGAGGATAGAGGATTGAGGATTGAGGATTGAAGATTGAGTATTGATGACTGAATATTGAGGATTGAGGATTGAGGATTGAGTATTGAAGATTGAGGATTGATGACTGAGGATTGAGGATTGAGGATTGAGGATTGAGGATTGAAGGTTGCGTAATGAGGATTGAAGGTTGAGGATTGAGGATTGAAGATTGAGTATGGAGGATTGAAGATTGAGGATTGAGGATTGAGGATTGAAGATTGAGGACTGAGTGTTGAGGGTTGAGTGATGAGAATTGATGTCTGTGGATTGATATTTGAAGATTGAAGATTGGGGATTCAGTATTGAAAACTGTGAATTGAGGATATTCTATTGAGGATTGAGGATTGACAATTGATTGTTGCGGACTGAGTGATGAAGATTGAGCATTCAGGATTGAGGATTCGGAATTGACGTTTGAGGACTGAGGATTGAGGGTTGAAGATTGAGGATTGAGGATTGACGCTTGGGGATAGAGGATTGAGGATGGAGGATTGAAGAGAGAGGACCGAGTGTTGAGGATTGAGTGTTGAGAATTGATGTTTGAGGATCGAGATTTGATTATTGAATATTGTGGAGTGAGTATTGAATCATGAGAATTCAGGATATTCTCTTGAGTATTGAGAATAGATGGTTGATGGTTGTGTGTTGAATATTGAGGATTGAGTATTCAGGATTGGAGATTGAGTATTGAGGATTGAAGGTTGATGATTGAGGATTGAGGATTGATGATTGAGGATTGAGGATTGAGGATTGAGTATTGAGGATTGATGATTGAAGACTGAGTATTGAGGATTGAACATTGAGGATTGAGGATTCAGGATTCAGGATTGAGGATGAGGGCTGAGGGTTGAGGAATGAAGATTGAGTATTGAGGATTGAAGATTCAGTATTGAGGAATGAAGATTGAGAATTGAGGATTGAGGATTGAACATTGAGGACTGAGTGTTGAGGGTTGAATGATGAGAATTGATGTTTGTGGATAGAGGTTGGAAGATTGCAGATTGAGTATTGAGTATTGAAAACTGTGAATTGAGGATATTCTATTGAGGATTGAGGATTGACAACTGATTGTTGATGACTGAGAGCTGAAGATTTAGGATTCAGGATTGAGGATTCAGAATTGAGGTTTGAGGTCTGAGGATTGTGGATTGACGATTGAGTACTGAGGATTGAAGATTGGGGATTGAGGATTGAGGATTGAGTATTGAGGATTGAGGATGAGGGCAGAGGGTTGAGGATTGAGGTTTGATGACTGAGGACTGAGGATTGAGGATTGAGAATTGAGGATTGAGGATTGAGGATTGAGGATTGAAGATTGAGGATAGGGTATTGAGGATAGAAGAATGAGTATTGAGGATTGAGGATTGAGGATTGAGGATTGAAGATTGAGTATTGAGGATTGAAGACTGACGATTGAGGATTGAGGATTGAGGATTGAGGATTGAGTATTGAGGATTGAAGATTGAGTATTCAGGATTGAAGATTGAGGATTGAGGATTGAGGCTTGAGGATTGAGGATTGAGTATTGAGGATTGAAGATTGAGGATTGGGGATTGAGGAACGAGGTTTGAGGATTGAGGATGATGGCTGAGGGTTGAGGATTGAGGTTTGAGGACTGTGGACTGAGGATTGAGGATTGAGGATTGAGGATTGAGGATTGATGATGGAGGATGAGGACTGAGGGTTGAGGATTGGGGTTTGAGGAATGAGTATTGAGGATTGAGGATTGAGGTTTGAGGATTGAGGATTGAGTATTGAAGATTGAGGATTGATGACTGAGGATTGAGGATTGAGGATTGAGGATTGAGGATTGAAGATTGCGTAATGAGGTTTGAAGGTTGAGGATTGAGGATTGAAGATTGAGTATGGAGGATTGAAGATTGAGGATTGAGGATTGAGGATTGAAGGTTGAGGACTGAGTTTTGAGGGTTGAGTGATGAGAATTGATGTCTGTGGATTGATATTTGAAGATTGAAGATTGGGGATTCAGTATTGAAAACTGTGAGTTGAGGATATTCTATTGAGGATTGAGGATTGACAATTGATTGTTGCGGACTGAGGGATGAAGATTGAGAATTCAGGATTGAGTATTCGGAATTCAGGTTTGAGGACTGAGGATTGAGGGTTGAGGATTGAGGATTGAGGATTGACGCTTGGGGATAGAGGATTGAGGATGGAGGATCCAAGAGAGAGGACCGAGTGTTGAGGATTGAGCGTTGAGAATTGATGTTTGAGGATCGAGATTTGATTATTGAATATTGTGGAATGAGTATTGAATCATGAGAATTCAGGATTTTCTCTTGAGTATTGAGAATAGATGGTTGATGGTTGTGTGCTGAATATTGAGGATTGAGTATTCAGGATTGAAGATTGAGTATTGAGGATTGAAGGTTGATGATTGAGGATTGAGGATTGATGATTGAGGATTGAGGATTGAGGATTGAGTTTTGGGGATTGATGATTGAAGACTGAGTATTGAGGATTGAGCATTGAGGATTGAGGATTCAGGATTGAGGATTGAGGATGAGGGCTGAGGGTTGAGGATTGAGGATTGAGGATTGACGATTGAAGATTGAGCATTGAGGATTGAGGATTGAGGATTGAGGATTGACAATTGAGGATTGAGGATTGATGATTGTGGATTGAGGACTGAGGATTGAGTATTGAGGATTGACAATTGATTGTTGCGGACTGAGGGATGAAGACTGAGCATTCAGGATTGAGGATTCGGAATTGAGGTTTGAGGACTGAGGACTGAGGGTAGGGGATTGAGGATTGAGTATTGAGGATTGAGTATTGATGATTGAGAATTGAGGATTGAGGATTGAAGATTGTGGATTAAGGATTGAGGATTGAGGATTGAGGATTGGAGATTGACTATTGAGGATTGAGGATTGAGGATTCAGGATTGAGGAATGAAGATTGAGAATTGAGGATTGAGGATTGAACATTGAGGACTGAGTGTTGAGGGTTGAGTGATGAGAATTGATCTTTGTGGATAGAGGTTGGAAGATTGCCGATTGAGTATTGAGTATTGAAAACTGTGAACTGAGAATACCCTATTGAGGATTGAGGATTGACAACTGATTGTTGATGACTGAGAGCTTAAGATTGAGGATTCAGTATTGAGGATTCAGAATTGAAGTTTGAGGTCTGAGGATTGTGGATTAACGATTGAGAATTGAGGATTGAAGATTGAGGATTGAGGATTGAGGATTGAGGGCTGAGGATGAGGTCTGAGGGTTGAGGATTGAGGTTTGAGGTCTGAGGTCTGAGGATTGAGGATTGAGAATTGAGTTTTGGGGATTGATGATTGAAGTCTGAGTATTGAGGATTGAGCATTGAGGATTGAGGATTCAGGATTGAGGATTGAGGATGAGGGCTGAGGGTTGAGGATTGAGGATTGAGGATTGACGATTGAAGATTGAGCATTGAGGATTGAGGATTGAGGATTGAGGATTGACTATTGAAGATTGAGGATTGATGATTGTGGATTGAGGACTGAGGATTGAGTATTGAGGATTGACAATTGATTGTTGCGGACTAAGGGATGAAGATTGAGCATTCAGGATTGAGGATTCGGAATTGAGGTTTGAGGACTGAGGATTGAGGGTAGGGGATTGAGGATTGAGTATTGAGGATTGAGTATTGATGATTGAGAATTGAGGATTGAGGATTGAAGATTGTGGATTAAGGATTGAGGATTGAGGATTGAGGATTGGAGATTGACTATTGAGGATTGAGGATTGAGGATTCAGGATTGAGGAATGAAGATTGAGAATTGAGGATTGAGGATTGAACATTGAGGACTGAGTGTTGAGGGTTGAGTGATGAGAATTGATCTTTGTGGATAGAGGTTGGAAGATTGCCGATTGAGTATTGAGTATTGAAAACTGTGAACTGAGAATACCCTATTGAGGATTGAGGATTGACAACTGATTGTTGATGACTGAGAGCTTAAGATTGAGGATTCAGTATTGAGGATTCAGAATTGAAGTTTGAGGACTGAGGATAGTGGATTAACGATTGAGAATTGAGGATTGAAGATTGAGGATTGAGGATTGAGGATTGAGGATTGAGGATGAGGTCTGAGGGTTGAGGATTGAGGTTTGAGGTCTGAGGTCTGAGGATTGAGGATTGAGAATTGAGGATTGAGGATTGAGGATTGAAGATTGAGGATTGGGTATTGAGGATAGACGTATGAGGATTGTGGATTGAGGATTGAGGATTGAGTTTTGAAGATTGAGGTTTGATGATTGAGGATTGAGCATTGAGGATTGAGGATTGAGGACTGAGGCCTGAAGATTGAGTATTGAGGATTGAAGATTCGGTATTGAGGAATGAAGATTGAGAATTCAGGATTGAGGTTTGAACATTGAGGACTGAGTGTTGAGGGTTGAGTGATGAGAATTGATGTTTGTGGATAGAGGTTGGATGATTGCAGATTGAGTATTGAGTGTTGAAAGCTGTGAATTGAGGATATTCTATTGAGGATTGACGATTGACAACTGATTGTTGATGACTGAGAGCTGAAGATTGAGGATTCAGGATTGAGGATTCAGAATTGAGGTTTGAGGTCTGAGGATTGTGGATTGACGATTGAGTACTGAGGATTGAAGATTGAGGATTGAGGATTGAGGATTGAGGATTGAGGATTGAGGATGAGGGCTGAGGGTTGAGGATTGAGGTTTGAGGACTGAGGACTGAGGATTGAGGATTGAGGATTGAGTATTGATGGTTGAGAATTGAGGATTGAGGATTGAAGATTGTGGATTAAGGATTGAGGATTGGGGATTGAGGATTGAGGATTGAGGATTGAGGATTGAGGATGAGGGCTGAGGGTTGAGGATTGAGGTTTGAGGACTGAGGACTGAGGATTGAGGATTGAGAATTGAGGATTGAGGATTGAGGTTTGAAGATTGAGGATTGGGTATTGAGGATAGAAGAATGAGGATTGAGGATTGATGATTGAGGATTGAGGATTGAAGATTGAGTATTGAGGATTGAAGACTGACGATTGAGGATTGAGGATTGAGGCTTGAGGATTGAGGATTGAGGATTGAAGATTGAGGATTGGGGATTGAGGATTGAGGATTGTGGATTGAGTATTGATGATTGAGGATTGAGGATTGAGGATTGAAAATTGTGGATTAAGGATTGAGGATTGGGGATTGAGGATCTAGGATTGGAGGTTGACTATTGAGGATTGAGGATTGAGGATTGAGGATTGAGGAACGAGGATTGAGGATTGAGGATGATGGCTGAGGGTTGAGGATTGAGGTTTGAGGACTGTGGACTGAGGATTGAGGATTGAGAATTCAGGATTGAGGATTGCGGGTCGAAGATTGAGGTATGGGTATTGAGGGCTGAAGAATGAGGATTGAGGATTGAGGATTGAGGACTGAGAATTGCAGATTGAGTATTGAGTATTGAAGACCGACGATTGAGAATTGAGGATTGAGGATTGGGGATTGAGGATTGAGGATTGAAGATTGAGTATTGAGGATTGAAGATTGAGAATTGAGGATTGAGGATTGAAGATTGAGGATTGGGGACTGAGTGTTGAGTGTTCAGTGATGAGAATTGATGTTTGTGGATAGAGATTTGAAGATTGCAGGTTGAGTATTGAGTATTGAAAACTGTGAATTGATGATATTGTATTGAGGATTGAGAATTGACAACTGATTGTTGAGGACTGAGGTCTGAAGATTGAGGATTCAGGATTGAATAATCAGGATTGAGGTTTGAGGAATGAGGATTGAGGATTGAGGATTGAGGATTGAGGATTGAGGATTGAGGATTGAGGACTGAAGATTGAGTATTGATGATTGAATATTGAGGATTGAGGATTGATGGTTGAGGATTGAGGACGAGGACTGACGGTTGAGGGTTGAGGTACGAGGATTGAGGATTGAGGATTGAGGACTGAGGATTGAGGATTGAGGATTGAGCATTGAGGATTGAAGATTGAGGACTGGGGATTGAGGATTGAAGATTGGTTATTGAGGATTGAAGATTGAGAATTGAGGATTGATGATTGAGAATTGGGAATTGAGGATGAGGACTGAGGGTTGAGGTTAGAGGTTTGACGAATGAGGATTGAGGATTGAGGATTGAGGATTGAGGATTGAGGATTGTGTATTGTGTATTGAAGATGGAGTATTCATGACTGTGGATTGAGGTTTGAGGTTTGAGGACTGAGGATTGAGGATCGAAGGTTGAGTATTGAGGATAGAAGATTGAGGATTGAGGATTGAGGATTGATGATGGAGGATGAGGACTGAGGGTTGAGGATTGGGGTTTGAGGAATGAGGGTTGAGGATTGAGGATTGAGGGTTGAGGATTGAGGATTGAAGATTCAGGATTTTGGATTGAGGATTGACGATTGAGGACTGACGATTGAGGATTGAGTATTGAGGATTGAGAATTGAGGATTGAGGATTGAAGATTGAGTATTGAGGATTGAGGACTGGGGATTGAGGATTGAAGATTGAGGATTAACGATTGAGGATTGGGGATTGAGGATCTAGGATTGGAGACTGAGTATTGAGGATTGAGGATTGAGGATTGAGGATTGAGTATTGAAGATTGAGGATTGATGATTGAGGATTGAGGATTGAGGATTGAGGATTGAAGATTGAGGATTGGGGACAGAGTGCTGAGGGTTCAGTGATGAGAATTGATGTTTGTGGATAGAGATTTGAAGATTGCAGATTGAGTATTGAGTACTGAAAACTGTGAATTGATGATATTGTATTGAGGATTGAGAATTGACAACTGATTGTTGAGGACTGAGGTCTGAAGATTGAGGATTCAGGATTGAAGATTCAGGATTGAGGCTTGAGGACTGAAGATTGAGGATTGAGGATCGAGGATAGGGGATTGAGGATTGAGGATTGAAGATTGAGTATTGATGACTGAATATTGAGGATTGAGGATTGAGGATTGAGTATTGAAGATTGAGGATTGATGACTGAGGATTGAGGATTGAGGATTGAGGATTGAGGATTGAAGGTTGCATAATGAGGATTGAAGGTTGAGGATTGAGGATTGAAGATTGAGTATGGGGGATAGAAGATTGAGGATTGAGGATTGAGGATTGAAGATTGAGGACTGAGTGTTGAGGGTTGAGTGATGAGAATTGATCTTTGTGGATAGAGGTTGGAAGATTGCCGATTGAGTATTGAGTATTGAAAACTGTGAACTGAGAATACCCTATTGAGGATTGAGGATTGACAACTGATTGTTGATGACTGAGAGCTCACGATTGAGGATTCAGTATTGAGGATTCAGAATTGAAGTTTGAGGACTGAGGATTGTGGATTAACGATTGAGAATTGAGGATTGAAGATTGAGGATTGAGGATTGAGGATTGAGGATTGAGGATGAGGTCTGAGGGTTGAGGATTGAGGTTTGAGGTCTGAGGTCTGAGGATTGAGGATTGAGAATTGAGTTTTGGGGATTGATGATTGAAGTCTGAGTATTGAGGATTGAGCATTGAGGATTGAGGATTCAGGATTGAGGATTGAGGATGAGGGCTGAGGGTTGAGGATTGAGGATTGAGGATTGACGATTGAAGATTGAGCATTGAGGATTGAGGATTGAGGATTGAGGATTGACTATTGAAGATTGAGGATTGATGATTGTGGATTGAGGACTGAGGATTGAGTATTGAGGATTGACAATTGATTGTTGCGGACTGAGGGATGAAGATTGAGCATTCAGGATTGAGGATTCGGAATTGAGGTTTGAGGACTGAGGATTGAGGGTAGGGGGTTGAGGATTGAGTATTGAGGATTGAGTATTGATGATTGAGAATTGAGGATTGAGGATTGAAGATTGTGGATTAAGGATTGAGGATTGAGGATTGAGGATTGGAGATTGACTATTGAGGATTGAGGATTGAGGATTCAGGATTGAGGAATGAAGATTGAGAATTGAGGATTGAGGATTGAACATTGAGGACTGAGTGTTGAGGGTTGAGTGATGAGGATTGATCTTTGTGGATAGAGGTTGGAAGATTGCCGATTGAGTATTGAGTATTGAAAACTGTGAACTGAGAATACCCTATTGAGGATTGAGGATTGACAACTGATTGTTGATGACTGAGAGCTTAAGATTGAGGATTCAGTATTGAGGATTCAGAATTGAAGTTTGAGGACTGAGGATTGTGGATTAACGATTGAGAATTGAGGATTGAAGATTGAGGATTGAGGATTGAGGATTGAGGATTGAGGATGAGGTCTGAGGGTTGAGGATTGAGGTTTGAGGTCTGAGGTCTGAGGATTGAGGATTGAGAATTGAGGATTGAGGATTGAGGATTGAAGATTGAGGATTGGGTATTGAGGATAGACGTATGAGGATTGTGGATTGAGGATTGAGGATTGAGTTTTGAAGATTGAGGTTTGATGATTGAGGATTGAGCATTGAGGATTGAGGATTGAGGACTGAGGCCTGAAGATTGAGTATTGAGGATTGAAGATTCGGTATTGAGGAATAAAGATTGAGAATTCAGGATTGAGGTTTGAACATTGAGGACTGAGTGTTGAGGGTTGAGTGATGAGAATTGATGTTTGTGGATAGAGGTTGGATGATTGCAGATTGAGTATTGAGTGTTGAAAACTGTGAATTGAGGATATTCTATTGAGGATTGACGATTGACAACTGATTGTTGATGACTGAGAGCTGAAGATTGAGGATTCAGGATTGAGGATTCAGAATTGAGGTTTGAGGTCTGAGGATTGTGGATTGACGATTGAGTACTGAGGATTGAAGATTGAGGATTGAGGATTGAGGATTGAGGATTGAGGATTGAGGATGAGGGCTGAGGGTTGAGGATTGAGGTTTGAGGACTGAGGACTGAGGATTGAGGATTGAGAATTGAGGATTGAGGATTGAGGATTGAGGATTGAAGATTGAGGATTGGGTATTGAGGATAGAAGAATGAGGATTGAGGATTGAGGATTGAGGATTGAGCATTGAGGATTGAAGATTGAGTATTGAGGATTGAAGACTGACGATTGAGGATTGAGGATTGAGGATTGAGGATTCTGGATTGACGATTGAGTATTGAGGATTGAAGATTGAGGATTGAGGATTGAGGATTGAGGATTGAGGATGAGGGCTGAGGGTTTAGGATTGAGGTTTGAGGGCTGAGGACTGAGGATTTAGGATTGAGAATTGAGGATTGAGGATTGAGGATTGAAGATTGAGGATTGGGTATTGAGGATAGAAGTATGAGGATTGAGGATTGAGGATTGAGGATTGAGGATTGAAGATTGAGTATTGAGGACTGGAGATTGACTATTGAGGATTGAGGATTGAGGATTGAGGATTGAGGAACGAGGATTGAGGATTGAGGATGATGGCTGAGGGTTGAGGATTTAGGTTTGAGGACTGTGGACTGAGGATTGAGGATTGGGAATTGAGGATTGAGGATTGAGGGTTGAAGATTGAGGACTGGGTATTGAGGACTGAGGAATGAGGATTGAGGATTGAGGATTGAGGACTGAGAATTGCAGATTGAGTATTGAGTATTGAAGACTGACGATTGAGTATTGAGGATTGAGGATTGAGGACTGAGGATTGAGGATTGAGGATTGAGCATTGAGGATTGAAGATTGAGGACTGGGGATTGAGGATTGAAGATTGGTTATTGAGGATTGAAGGTTGAGAATTGAGGATTGAGGATTGAGAATTGGGAATTGAGGATGAGGACTGAGGGTTGAGGTTTGAGGTTTGAGGAATGAGGATTGAGGATTGAGTATTGAGGATTGAGGATTGAGGATTGAAGATTCAGTATTGATGATTGAATATTGAGGAATGAGGATTGATAGTTGAGGATTGAGGATGAGGACTGAGGGTTGAGGTTCGAGGTTTGAGGAATGAGGATTGAGGGTTGAGGTTTGAGGATTGAGGATTGAGGATTGTGTATTGAGTATTGAAGATGGAGTGTTCATGACTGAGGATTGAGGTTTGAGGTTTGAGGATAGAGGATTGAGGATTGAGGATTGAGTATTGAAGATTGAGGATTGATGACTGAGGATTGAGGATTGAGGATTGAGGATTGAGGATTGAGGATTGAAGATTGCGTAATGAGGATTGAAGGTTGAGGATTGAGGATTGAAGATTGAGTATGGAGGATTGAAGATTGAGGATTGAGGATTGAGGATTGAAGATTGAGGATTGAGGATTGAGGATTGAGGATTGAGGATTGATGATTGAAGACTGAGTATTGAGGATTGAAGATTGAGGATTGATGGTTGAGTATTGAGGATTGAGAATTGAGGGTTGAGGATTGAGTTTTGAAGATTGAGGTTTGATGATTGAGGATTGAGGATTGAGGATTGAGGTTTGAGTATTGAGGACTGAAGATTGAGTATTGAGGATTGAAGATTCAGTATTGAGGAATGAAGATCGAGAATTGAGGATTGAGTGTTGAACATTGAGGGCTGAGTGTTGAGGGTTGAGTGATGAGAATTGATGTTTGTGAATAGGGGTTGGAAGATTGCATATTGAGTATTGAGTATTGAAAACTGTGAATTGAGGATATTCTATTGAGGATTGTGGATTGACAACTGATTGTTGATGACTGAGAGCTGAAGATTGAGGATTCAGGATCGAGGATTCAGAATTGAGGTTTGAGGTCTGAGGATTGTGGATTGACGATTGAGTACTGAGGATTGAAGATTGAGGATTGACGATTGAGGATTGAGGGTTGAGGATTGAGGATGAGGGCTGAGGGTTGAGGGTTGGGGATTGAGGATTGAGGATTGAGGATTGAGAATCGAAGATTGAGTATTGAGGATTGATGATTGAGGTTTGAGGATTGAGGATTGATAATGGAGGATGAGGACTGAGGGTTGAGGATTGGGGTTTGAGGAATGAGGGTTGAGGATTGAGGATTGAGGGTTGAGGATTGAGGATTGAAGATTCAGGATTTTGGATTGAGGATTGACGATTGAGGACTGACGATTGAGGATTGAGTATTGAGGATTGAGAATTGAGGATTGAGGATTGAAGATTGAGTATTGAGGATTGAGGACTGGGGATTGAGGATTGAAGATTGAGGATTAACGATTGAGGATTGGGGATTGAGGATCTAGGATTGGAGATTGAGTATTGAGGATTGAGGATTGAGGATTGAGGATTGAGTATTGAAGATTGAGGATTGATGATTGAGGATTGAGGATTGAGGTTTGAGGATTGAAGATTGAGGATTCAGGATTGAAGATTGAGTATTGAGGATTGAAGGCTGACGATTAAGGATTGAGGATTGAGGATTGAGTATTGAGGATTGAAGATTGAGGATTCAGGATTGAAGATTGAGGATTGAGGATTGAGTCTTGAGGATTGAGGATTGAGGATTGAAGACTGAGGATTGGGGATTGAGCATTGAGGATTGAGGATTGAGTATTGATGATTGAGAATTGAGGATTGAGGATTGAAGATTGTGGCTTAAGGATTGAGGATTGGGGATTGAGGATTTAGGATTGGAGATTGACTATTTAGGATTGAGGATTGAGGATTGAGGATTGAGGAACGAGGATTGAGGATTGAGGATGATGGCTGAGGGTTGAGGATTGAGGTTTGAGGACTGTGGACTGAGGATTGAGGATTGAGAATTGGGGATTGAGGATTGCGTGACGAAGACTGAGGTATGGGTATTGTGGACTGAAGAATGAGGATTGAGGATTGAGGATTGAGGACTGAGAATTGCAGATTGAGTATTGAGCATTGAAGACCGACGATTGAGAATTGAGGATTGAGGATTGGGGATTGAGGATTGAGGATTGAAGATTGTGTATTGAGGATTGAAGATTGAGGATTGAGGACTGAGGATTGAAGATTGAGGATTGGGGACAGAGTGCTGAGGGTTCAGTGATGAGAATTGATGTTTGTGGATACAGATTTGAAGATTGCAGATTGAGTATTGAGTACTGAAAACTGTGAATTGATGATATTGTATTGAGGATTGAGAATTGACAACTGATTGTTGAGGACTGAGGTCTGAAGATTGAGGATTCAGGATTGAAGATTCAGGATTGAGGCTTGAGGACTGAAGATTGAGGATTGAGGATCGAGGATAGAGGATTGAGGATTGAGGATTGAAGATTGAGTATTGATGACTGAATATTGAGGATTGAGGATTGAGGATTGAGTATTGAAGATTGAGGATTGATGACTGAGGATTGAGGATTGAAGATTGAGTATTGATGACTGAATATTGAGGATTGATGATTGAAGACTGAGTATTGAGGGTTGAAGATTGAGGATTGATGGTTGAGTATTGAGGATTGAGAATTGAGGATTGAGGATTGAGTTTTGAAGATTGAGGTTTGACGATTGAGGATTGGGGTTTGAGGACTGAGGACTGAGGATTGAGGATTGAGAATTGAGGACTGAGGATTGAGGATTGAAGATTGAGGATTGGGTATTGAGGATAGAAGAATGAGGATTGAGGATTGAGGATTGAGGATTGAGGATTGAAGATTGAGTATTGTGGATTGAAGACTGACGATTGAGGATTGAGGATTGAGGATTGAGGATTGAGGATTGAAGATTGAGTATTCAGGATTGAAGATTGAGTATTGAGGATTGATGCTTGAGGATTGAGGATTGAGGATTGAAGATTGAGGATTGGGGATTGAGGATTGAGTATTGAGGATTGAGTATTGATGTTTGAGAATTGAGGATTGAGGATTGAAGATTGTGGATTAAGGATTGAGGATTGGGGATTGAGGATCTAGGATTGGAGATTGTCTATTGAGGATTGAGGATTGAGGATTGTGGATTGAGGAACGAGGATTGAGGATTGAGGATGATGGCTGAGGGTTGAGGATTGAGGTTTGAGGACTGTGGACTGAGGATTGAGGATTGAGAATTGAGGATTGAGGATTGAGGATTGAAGATTGAGTATTGAGGATTGAAGATTGAGGATTGAGGACTGAGGATTGAAGATTGAGGATTGGGGACAGAGTGCTGAGGGTTCAGTGATGAGAATTGATGTTTGTGGATAGACATTTGAAGATTGCAGATTGAGTATTGAGTACTGAAAACTGTGAATTGATGATATTGTATTGAGGATTGAGAATTGACAACTGATTGTTGAGGACTGATGTCTGAAGATTGAGGATTCAGGATTGAAGATTCAGGATTGAGGTTTGAGGACTGAAGATTGAGGATTGAGGATCGAGGATAGAGGATTGAGGATTGAGGATTGAAGATTGAGTATTGATGACTGAATATTGAGGATTGAGGATTGAGGATTGAGTATTGAAGATTGAGGATTGATGACTGAGGATTGAGGATTGAGGATTGAGGATTGAGGATTGAAGGTTGCGTAATGAGGATTGAAGGTTGAGGATTGAGGATTGAAGATTGAGTATGGAGGATTGAAGATTGAGGATTGAGGATTGAGGATTGAAGATTGAGGACTGAGTGTTGAGGGTTGAGTGATGAGAATTGATGTCTGTGGATTGATATTTGAAGATTGAAGATTGGGGATTCAGTATTGAAAACTGTGAATTGAGGATATTCTATTGAGGATTGAGGATTGACAATTGATTGTTGCGGACTGAGTGATGAAGATTGAGCATTCAGGATTGAGGATTCGGAATTGACGTTTGAGGACTGAGGATTGAGGGTTGAAGATTGAGGATTGAGGATTGACGCTTGGGGATAGAGGATTGAGGATGGAGGATTGAAGAGAGAGGACCGAGTGTTGAGGATTGAGTGTTGAGAATTGATGTTTGAGGATCGAGATTTGATTATTGAATATTGTGGAGTGAGTATTGAATCATGAGAATTCAGGATATTCTCTTGAGTATTGAGAATAGATGGTTGATGGTTGTGTGTTGAATATTGAGGATTGAGTATTCAGGATTGGAGATTGAGTATTGAGGATTGAAGGTTGATGATTGAGGATTGAGGATTGATGATTGAGGATTGAGGATTGAGGATTGAGTATTGAGGATTGATGATTGAAGACTGAGTATTGAGGATTGAACATTGAGGATTGAGGATTGAGGATTGAGGATTGACTATTGAAGATTGAGGATTGATGATTGTGGATTGAGGACTGAGGATTGAGTATTGAGGATTGACAATTGATTGTTGCGGACTAAGGGATGAAGATTGAGCATTCAGGATTGAGGATTCGGAATTGAGGTTTGAGGACTGAGGATTGAGGGTAGGGGATTGAGGATTGAGTATTGAGGATTGAGTATTGATGATTGAGAATTGAGGATTGAGGATTGAAGATTGTGGATTAAGGATTGAGGATTGAGGATTGAGGATTGGAGATAGACTATTGAGGATTGAGGATTGAGGATTCAGGATTGAGGAATGAAGATTGAGAATTGAGGATTGAGGATTGAACATTGAGGACTGAGTGTTGAGGGTTGAGTGATGAGAATTGATCTTTGTGGATAGAGGTTGGAAGATTGCCGATTGAGTATTGAGTATTGAAAACTGTGAACTGAGAATACCCTATTGAGGATTGAGGATTGACAACTGATTGTTGATGACTGAGAGCTTAAGATTGAGGATTCAGTATTGAGGATTCAGAATTGAAGTTTGAGGACTGAGGATAGTGGATTAACGATTGAGAATTGAGGATTGAAGATTGAGGATTGAGGATTGAGGATTGAGGATTGAGGATGAGGTCTGAGGGTTGAGGATTGAGGTTTGAGGTCTGAGGTCTGAGGATTGAGGATTGAGAATTGAGGATTGAGGATTGAGGATTGAAGATTGAGGATTGGGTATTGAGGATAGACGTATGAGGATTGTGGATTGAGGATTGAGGATTGAGTTTTGAAGATTGAGGTTTGATGATTGAGGATTGAGCATTGAGGATTGAGGATTGAGGACTGAGGCCTGAAGATTGAGTATTGAGGATTGAAGATTCGGTATTGAGGAATGAAGATTGAGAATTCAGGATTGAGGTTTGAACATTGAGGACTGAGTGTTGAGGGTTGAGTGATGAGAATTGATGTTTGTGGATAGAGGTTGGATGATTGCAGATTGAGTATTGAGTGTTGAAAGCTGTGAATTGAGGATATTCTATTGAGGATTGACGATTGACAACTGATTGTTGATGACTGAGAGCTGAAGATTGAGGATTCAGGATTGAGGATTCAGAATTGAGGTTTGAGGTCTGAGGATTGTGGATTGACGATTGAGTACTGAGGATTGAAGATTGAGGATTGAGGATTGAGGATTGAGGATTGAGGATTGAGGATGAGGGCTGAGGGTTGAGGATTGAGGTTTGAGGACTGAGGACTGAGGATTGAGGATTGAGGATTGAGTATTGATGGTTGAGAATTGAGGATTGAGGATTGAAGATTGTGGATTAAGGATTGAGGATTGGGGATTGAGGATTGAGGATTGAGGATTGAGGATTGAGGATGAGGGCTGAGGGTTGAGGATTGAGGTTTGAGGACTGAGGACTGAGGATTGAGGATTGAGAATTGAGGATTGAGGATTGAGGTTTGAAGATTGAGGATTGGGTATTGAGGATAGAAGAATGAGGATTGAGGATTGATGATTGAGGATTGAGGATTGAAGATTGAGTATTGAGGATTGAAGACTGACGATTGAGGATTGAGGATTGAGGCTTGAGGATTGAGGATTGAGGATT
The DNA here is from genome assembly GCF_051401765.1 of Calliopsis andreniformis. Lineage (NCBI taxonomy): Eukaryota > Metazoa > Arthropoda > Insecta > Hymenoptera > Andrenidae > Calliopsis > Calliopsis andreniformis. The sequence continues at coordinate 2,285,168 of NW_027480479.1, read as the reverse complement.
GAAGATTGAGGATTGGGGATTGAGGATTGAGGATTGTGGATTGAGTATTGATGATTGAGGATTGAGGATTGAGGATTGAAAATTGTGGATTAAGGATTGAGGATTGGGGATTGAGGATCTAGGATTGGAGGTTGACTATTGAGGATTGAGGATTGAGGATTGAGGATTGAGGAACGAGGATTGAGGATTGAGGATGATGGCTGAGGGTTGAGGATTGAGGTTTGAGGACTGTGGACTGAGGATTGAGGATTGAGAATTCAGGATTGAGGATTGCGGGTCGAAGATTGAGGTATGGGTATTGAGGGCTGAAGAATGAGGATTGAGGATTGAGGATTGAGGACTGAGAATTGCAGATTGAGTATTGAGTATTGAAGACCGACGATTGAGAATTGAGGATTGAGGATTGGGGATTGAGGATTGAGGATTGAAGATTGAGTATTGAGGATTGAAGATTGAGAATTGAGGATTGAGGATTGAAGATTGAGGATTGGGGACTGAGTGTTGAGTGTTCAGTGATGAGAATTGATGTTTGTGGATAGAGATTTGAAGATTGCAGGTTGAGTATTGAGTATTGAAAACTGTGAATTGATGATATTGTATTGAGGATTGAGAATTGACAACTGATTGTTGAGGACTGAGGTCTGAAGATTGAGGATTCAGGATTGAATAATCAGGATTGAGGTTTGAGGAATGAGGATTGAGGATTGAGGATTGAGGATTGAGGATTGAGGACTGAAGATTGAGTATTGATGATTGAATATTGAGGATTGAGGATTGATGGTTGAGGATTGAGGACGAGGACTGACGGTTGAGGGTTGAGGTACGAGGATTGAGGATTGAGGATTGAGGACTGAGGATTGAGGATTGAGGATTGAGCATTGAGGATTGAAGATTGAGGACTGGGGATTGAGGATTGAAGATTGGTTATTGAGGATTGAAGATTGAGAATTGAGGATTGATGATTGAGAATTGGGAATTGAGGATGAGGACTGAGGGTTGAGGTTAGAGGTTTGACGAATGAGGATTGAGGATTGAGTATTGAGGATTGAGGACTGGGGATTGAGGATTGAAGATTGAGGATTAACGATTGAGGATTGAGGATTGAGGATTGAGTGTTGAAGATTGAGGATTGATGATTGAGGATTGAGGATTGAGGATCGAGGATTGAGGATTGAGGATTGAAGATTGAGGATTGAGGATTGATGATTGAGTGCTGAAGATTGAGGATTGATGATTGAGGATTGAGGATTGAGGATTGAGGATTGAGGATTGAGGATTGAAGATTGAGGGATGGGGATTGAGGATTGAGGATTGAGGATTGAGAATCGAAGATTGAGTATTGAGGATTGAAGATTGAGGTCTGAGGATTGAGGATTGAGGATGGAGGATGAGGGCTGAGGGTTGAGGATTGAGGCTTGAGTATTGAATACTGAGAATTCAGGATATTCTATTGAGTATTGAGAATTGAGGAATGATGGTTGAGTATTGAGGATTGAGGATTGAGTATTGAGGATTGAAGATTGAGGTTTGAGGATTGAGAATTGAGAATTGAGGATGAGGACTGAGGGTTGAGGATTGAGGTTTGAGGAACGAGGATGGAGGATTGAGAATTGTGGACTGAGGATTGACGATTGAGTATTGAAGATTGAGGATTGATGACTGAGGATTGAGGATTGAGGTTTGAGGATTGAGGATTGAGGATTGAGGATTGAGGATTGAGGATTGAGGATTGAGGATTGAGGATTGAAGATTGAGGGTTGGGGATTGAGGATTTAGGATTGAGAATTGAAGATTGAGGATTGATGATTGAGGATTGAGGATTGAGGATTGAGGATTGAGTGTTGAAGATTGAGGATTGATGATTGAGGATTGAGGATTGAGGATCGAGTATTGAGGATTGAGGATTGAAGATTGAGGATTGAGGGTTGATGATTGAGTGCTGAAGATTGAGGATTGATGATTGAGGATTGAGGATTGAGGATTGAGGATTGAGGATTGAAGATTGAGTATTGAGGATTGAGGACTGGGGATTGAGGATTGAATATTGAGGATTAACGATTGAGGCTTGGGTATTGAGGATCTAGGATTGGAGATTGATCATTGAGGATTGCAGGTTGTGAATTGAGGATTGAGGATTGAGAATTCAGAATTGAGGATGAGGACTGAGGGTTGAGGATTGAGGTTTGAGGAATGAGGATTGAGGATTGAGGATTGAGTATTGATGATTGAGAATTGAGGATTGAGGATTGAAGATTGTGGATTAAGGATTGAGGATTGAGCATTGAGGATTGGAGATTGACTATTGAGGATTGAGGATTGAGGATTGAGGATTGAGGATTGAAGATTGACGATTGAGGATTGATGATTGAGTGCTGAAGATTGAGGATTGATGATTGAGGATTGAGGATTGAGTATTGAGGATTGAGGACTGGGGATTGAGGATTGAGTGCTGAAGATTGAGGATTGATGATTGAGGATTGAGGATTGAGTATTGAGGATTGAGGACTGGGGATTGAGGATTGAAGATTGAGGATTAACGATTGAGGATTGAGGATTGAGGATTGAGTGTTGAAGATTGAGGATTGATGATTGAGGATTGAGGATTGAGGATCGAGGATTGAGGATTGAGGATTGAAGATTGAGGATTGAGGATTGATGATTGAGTGCTGAAGATTGAGGATTGAGGATTGAGGATAGAGGATTGAGGATTGAGTATTGAAGATTGAGTATTCATGACTGAGGATTGAGTATTGAGTATAGAGTGTTGCGGATTGAGGATCGAAGATTGAGTATTGCGGATTGGAGATTGAGGTTTGAGGATTGAGGATTGAGGATGGAGGATGAGGGCTGATGGTTGAGGATTGAGGTTTGAGTATTGAATACTGAGAATCCAGGATATTTTATTGAGTATTGGGAATTGAGGATTGATGTTTGAGTATTGAGCATTGAGGATTGAGGATTGAGGATTGAGTATTGAAGATTGAGGATTGATGATTGAGGATTGAGGATTGAGGATTGAGGATTGAGGATTGGGGCTTGAGGATTGAGGATTGAGGATTGAAGATGAGGATTGGGGATTGAGGATTGAGGATTGAAGATTGAGGATTGAGGATTGATGATTGAGTGCTGAAGATTGAGGATTGATGAATGAGGATTGAGGATTGAGGATTGAGGATTGAGGATTGAGGATTGAAGATTGAGGGTTGGGGATTGAGGATTGAGGATTGAGCATTGAGAATCGAAGATTGAGTATTGAGGATTGAAGACTGAGGTCTGAGGATTGAGGATTGAGGATGGAGGATGAGGGCTGAGGGTTGAGGATTGAGGCTTGAGTATTGAATACTGAGAATTCAGGATATTCTATTGAGTATTGAGAATTGAGGATTGATGGTTGAGTATTGAGGATTGAGGATTGAGTATCGAGGATTGAAGATTGATGTTTGAGGATTGAGAATTGAGAATTGAGGATGAGGACTGAGGCTTGAGGATTGAGGTTTGAGGGACGAGGATGGAGGATTGAGAATTGTGGACTGAGGATTGACGATTGAGTATTGAAGATTGAGGATTGATGACTGAGGATTGAGGATTGAAGATTGGTTATTGAGGATTGAAGATTGAGAATTGAGGATTGAGGGTTGAGAATTGGGAATTGAGTATAAGGACTGAGGGTTGAGGTTTGAGGTATGACGAATGAGGATTGAGGACTGAGGATTGAGGATTGGGGATTGAGGATTGTGTATTGAGTATTGAAGATGGAGTATTCATGACTGAGGATTGAGGTTTGAGGTTTGAGGACTGAGGATTGAGGATCGAAGGTTGAGTATTGAGGATTGAAGATTGAGGATTGAGGATTGAGGATTGATGATGGAGGATGAGGACTGAGGGTTGAGGATTGGGGTTTGAGGAATGAGGATTGAGGATTGAGGATTGAGGGCTGAAGATTGAGGATTGTGAGTTGAGGACTGAAGAATGGGGATTGAGGATTGAGGATTGAGGATTGAGAATTGAGGAGTGAAGGTTGAGTATTGATGATTGAACATTGAGGATTGAGGATTGAGGTTTGAGGATTGAGGACGAGGACTGACGGTTGAGGGTTGAAGATTGAGGATTGAGGATTGAGGATTGAGGATTGAGGATTGAGGATTGAGGATTGAGGATTGAGGATTGAAGATTGAGGATTGAGGATTGAGGATTGAGTGTTGAAGATTGAGGATTGATGATTGAGGATTGAGGATTGAGGATCGAGGATTGAGGATTGAGGATTGAAGATTGAGGATTGAGGGTTGATGATTGAGTGCTGAAGATTGAGGATTGATGATTGAGGATTGAGGATTGAGGATTGAGGATTGTAGATTGAGTATTGAGGATTGAGGACTGGGTATTGAGGATTGAAGATTGAGGATTAACGATTGAGTATTGGGGATTGAGGATCTAGGATTGGAGATTGATTATTGAGGATTGAAGGTTGAGAATTGAGGATTGAGGATTGAGAATTGAGAATTGAGGATGAGGACTGAGGGTTGAGGATTGAGGTTTGAGGAATGAGGATTGAGGATTGAGGATAGAGGATTGAGGATTGAGTATTGAAGATTGAGTATTCATGACTGAGGATTGAGGATTGAGGATTGAGTGCTGCCGATTGAGGATTGAAGATTGAGGATTAACGATTGAGGATTGGGGATTGAGGATCTAGGATTGGAGATTGATTATTGAGGATTGAAGGTTGAGAATTGAGGATTGAGGATTGAGAATTGAGAATTGAGGATGAGGACTGAGGGTTGATGATTGAGGATTGAGGATTGAGGATTGAGGATTGAAGATTGACTATTGAGGATTGGAGATTGAGGTTTGAGGATTGAGGATTGAGGATGTAGGATGAGGGCTGATGGTTGAGGATTGAGGTTTGAGTATTGAATACTGAGAATCCAGGATATTTTGTTGAGTATTGGGAATTGAGGGTTGATGTTTGAGTATTGAGGATTGAGGATTGAGGATTGAGGATTGAGTATTGAAGATTGAGGATTGATGATCGAGGATTGAGGATTGAGGACTGAGGATTGAGTGTTGAGGATTGAGAATTGAGAATTGAGGATGAGGACTGAGGGTTGAGGATTGAGGTTTGAGGAATGAGGATTGAGGATTGAGGATAGAGGATTGAGGATTGAGTATTGAAGATTGAGTATTCATGACTGAGGATTGAGGATTGAGGATTGAGTGCTGCCGATTGAGGATTGAAGATTGAGGATTAACGATTGAGGATTGGGGATTGAGGATCTAGGATTGGAGATTGATTATTGAGGATTGAAGGTTGAGAATTGAGGATTGAGGATTGAGAATTGAGAATTGAGGATGAGGACTGAGGGTTGATGATTGAGGATTGATGATTGAGGATTGAGGATTGAGGTTCGAGGATTGAGGATTGAGGATTGAAGATTGAGGATTGAGGGTTGATGATTGAGTGCTGAAGATTGAGGATTGATGATTGAGGATTGAGGACTGAGGATTGAGGATTGAGGATTGAGGATTGAGGATTGAAGATTGAGGGTTGGGGATTGAGGATTGAGGATTGAGGATTGAGAATCGAAGATTGAGTATTGAGGATTGAAGATTGAGGTTTGAGGATTGAGGATTGAGGATGGAGGATGAGGGCTGAGGGTTGAGGATTGAGGTTTGAGTATTGAATACTGAGGATTCAGGATATTCTATTGAGTATTGAGAATTGAGTATTGATGGCTGAGTATTGAGGATTGAGGATTGAGTATTGAGGATTGAAGATTGAGGTTTGAGGATTGAGAATTGAGAATTGAGGATGAGGACTGAGGGTTGAGGGTTGAGGTTTGAGGAACGAGGATGGAGGATTGAGGATTGAGGATTGAGGATTGAGGATTGAAGATTGAGTATTGAGGATTGAGGATTGAGTATTGAAGATTGAGGATTGATGATTGAGGATTGCGGTTTGAGGAACGAGGATGGAGGATTGAGAATTGTGGACTGAGGATTGACGATTGAGTATTGAAGATTGAGGATTGAGGATTGAGGTTTGAAGATTGAGGATTGGGTATTGAGGATAGAAGAATGAGGATTGAGGATTGAGGATTGAGGATTGAGGATTGAAGATTGAGTATTGAGGATTGAGGATTGAGGATTGAAGATTGTGGATTAAGGATTGAGGATTGGGGATTGAGGATCTAGGATTGGAGATTGACTATTGAGGATTGAGGATTGAGGATTGAGGATTGAGGAACGAGGATTGAGGATTGAGGATGATGGCTGAGGGTTGAGGATTGAGGTTTGAGGACTGTGGACTGAGGATTGAGGATTGAGAATTCAGGATTGAGTATTGCGGGTCGAAGATTGAGGTATGGGTATTGAGGGCTGAAGAATGAGGATTGAGGATTTAGGATTGAGGACTGAGAATTGCAGATTGAGTATTGAGTATTGAAAACCGACGATTGAGAATTGAGGATTGAGGATTGGGGATTGAGCATTGAGGATTGAAGATTGAGTATTGAGGATTGAAGATTGAGAATTGAGGATTGAGGATTGAAGATTGAGGATTGGGGACTGAGTGTTGAGGGTTCAGTGATGAGAATTGATGTTTGTGGATAGAGATTTGAAGATTGCAGATTGAGTATTGAGTATTGAAAACTGTGAATTGATGATATTGTACTGAGCATTGAGAATTGACAACTGATTGTTGAAGACTGAGGTCTGAAGATTGAGGATTCAGGATTGAATAATCAGGATTGAGGTATGAGGAATGAGGATTGAGGATTGAGGATTGAGGATTGAGGATTGAGGATTGAGGATTGAAGATTGAGTATTGATGATTGAATATTGAGGATTGAGGATTGATGGTTGAGGATTGAGGACGAGGACTGACGGTTGAGGATTGAGGTACGAGGATTGAGGATTGAGGATTGAGGACTGAGGATTGAGGATTGAGGATTGAGGATTGAGGATTGAGGATTGAAGATTGAGGGTTGGGGATAGAGGATTGAGGATTGAGGATTGAGAATCGAAGATTGAGTATTGAGGATTGAAGATTGAGGTCTGAGGATTGAGGATTGAGGATGGAGGATGAGGGCTGAGGGTTGAGGATTGAGGCTTGAGTATTGAATACTGAGAATTCAGGATATTCTATTGAGTATTGAGAATTGAGGATTGATGGTTGAGTATTGAGGATTGAGGATTGAGTATTGAGGATAGAAAGATTGAGGTTTGAGGATTGAGAATTGAGAATTGAGGATGAGGACTGAGGGTTGAGGATTGAGGTTTGAGGAACGAGGATGGAGGATTGAGAATTGTGGACTGAGGATTGACGATTGAGTATTGAAGATTGAGGATTGATGACTGAGGATTGAGGATTGAAGATTGGTTATTGAGGATTGAAGATTGAGAATTGAGGATTGAGGGTTGAGAATTGGGAATTGAGGATAAGGACTGAGGGTTGAGGTTTGAGGTATGACGAATGAGGATTGAGGACTGAGGATTGAGGATTGGGGATTGAGGATTGTGTATTGAGTATTGAAGATGGAGTATTCATGACTGAGGATTGAGGTTTGAGGTTTGAGGACTGAGGATTGAGGATCGAAGGTTGAGTATTGAGGATTGAAGATTGAGGATTGAGGATTGAGGATTGATGATGGAGGATGAGGACTGAGGGTTGAGGATTGGGGTTTGAGGAATGAGGATTGAGGATTGAGGATTGAGGGCTGAAGATTGAGGATTGGGAGTTGAGGACTGAAGAATGAGGATTGAGGATTGAGGATTGAGGATTGAGGATTGAGGATTGTAGATTGAGTATTGAGGATTGAGGACTGGGTATTGAGGATTGAAGATTGAGGATTAACGATTGAGTATTGGGGATTGAGGATCTAGGATTGGAGATTGATGATTGAGAATTGAGGATTGAGGATTGGAGATTGACTATTGAGGATTGAGGATTGAGGATTCAGTATAGAGGAATGAAGATTGAGAATTGAGGATTGAAGATTGAGGATTGTGGATTGAGGATTGAGGATTGAGAATGAGGGCTGAGGTTTGAGGATTGAGGTTTGAGGACTGAGGACTGAGGATTGAGGATTGAGAATTGAGGATTGAGGATTGAGGATTGAAGATTGAGGATTGGGTATTGAGGATAGAAGGATGAGGTTTGAGGGTTGAGGATCGATGTTTGAGGATTGAAGATTGAGTATTGAGGATTTAAGACTGACGATTGAGGATGGAGGATTGAGGATTGAGGATTGAGGATTGCAGATTGAGTATTCAGGATTGAAGATTGAGGGTTGAGGATTGAGGCTTGAGGATTGATGATAAAGGATTGAGGACTGAGGATTGAGTATTGAAGATTGTGGATTGATGACTGAGGATTGAGGATTGATGATTGATGATTGAGGATCGAGGATTGAAGATTGAGTATGGAGGATAGAAGATTGGGGATTGAGGATTAAGGATTGAAGATTCAGGACTGAGTGTTGAGGGTTGAGTGACGAGAATTGATGACTGTGGATTGAGATTTGAAGATTGAAGACTGGGGATTGAGTATTGAAAACTGTGAATAGAGGATATTCTGTTGAGGATTGAGGATTGACTATTGATTGTTGCGGACTGAGGAATGAAGATTGAGAATTCAGGATTGAGGATACGGAATTGAGGTTTGAGGACTGAGGATTGAGGGTTGAGGATTGAGGATTGAGGATTGACGCTTGAGGATAGTGGATTGAGGTTGGAGGATTGAAGAGAGAGGACCGAGTGTTGAGGATTGAGTGTTGAGAATTGATGTTTGGGGATCGAGATTTGATTATTGAATATTGTGGGTTGAGTATTGAATCATGAGAATTCAGGATATTCTATTGAGTATTAAGCATTGAGGATTGATGGTTGAGTATTGAGAATTGATGGCTGATGGTTGTGTGTTCAATATTGAGGATTGAGGAATGAGGATTGAGGATTGAGTATTGAGGATTGAAGATTGAGTATTGATGATTGAAGATTGAGGATTGAGGATTGAGGTTTGAGGATTGAGGACGAGGACTGACGGTTGAGGATTGAAGATTGAGGATTGAGGATTGAGGATTGAGGATTGAGGTTTGAGGATTGAGGATTGAAGATTGAGTATTCAGGATTGAAGATTGAGGATTGAGGATTGAGGGATGAGGATTGAGGATTGAAGATTCATGATTGCGGATTGATGATTGACGATTGAGGATTGACGATTGAGGATTGAGTATTGAGGATTGAGAATTGAGGATTGAGGATTGAAGATTGAGTATTGAGGATTGAGGACTGGGGATTGAGGATTGAAGATTGAGGATTAACGATTGAGGATTGGGGATTGAGTATCTATGATTCGAGATTGATTATTGAGGATTGAATGTTGAGAATTGAGGATTGAGAATTGAGAATTGAGAATTGAGGATGAGGACTGAGGGTTGGGGTTTGAGGTTTGAGGATTGAGGTTTGAGGATTGAGGATTGAAGATTGAGTATTCAGGATTGAAGATTGAGGATTGAGGATTGAGGGATGAGGATTGAGGATTGAAGATTCATGATTGCGGATTGATGATTGACGATTGAGGATTGACGATTGAGGATTGAGTATTGAGGATTGAGAATTGAGGATTGAGGATTGAAGATTGAGTATTGAGGATTGAGGACTGGGGATTGAGGATTGAAGATTGAGGATTAACGATTGAGGATTGGGGATTGAGTATCTATGATTCGAGATTGATTATTGAGGATTGAATGTTGAGAATTGAGGATTGAGAATTGAGAATTGAGAATTGAGGATGAGGACTGAGGGTTGGGGTTTGAGGTTTGAGGAATGAGGATTGAGGATTGAGGTTTGAGGATTGAGGATTGAGGATTGTGTATTGAGTATTGAAGATGGAGTATTCATGACTGAGGATTGAGGTTTGAGGTTTGAGGACTGAGGATTCAGGATCGAAGGTTGAGTATTGAGGATTGAAGATTGAGTATTGAGGATTGAGGATTGATGATGGAGGATGAGGTCTGAGGGTTGAGGATTGGGGTTTGTGGAATGGGGATTGGGGATTGAGGATTGAGGATTGAGGATTGAGGATTGAGTATTGAAGATTGAGGATTGATGGGTGAGGATTGAGGATTGAGGATTGACGATTGCGTAATGAGGATTGAAGGTTGAGGATTGAGGATTGAAGATTGAGTATGGAGGATTGAAGATTGAGGATTGAGGATGGAGGATTGAAGAGAGAGGACCGAGTGTTGAGGATTGAGTGTTGAGAATTGATGTTTGAGGATCGAGATTTGATTATAGAATATTGTGGATTGAGTATTGAGTCATGAGAATTCAGTATATTCTCTTGAGTATTGAGAATAGATGGTTGATGGCTGTGTGTTGAATATTGAGGATTGAGTATTCAGGATTGAAGATTGAGAATTGAGGATTGATGATTGAGAATTGGGAATTGAGGATGAGGACTGAGGGTTGAGGTTAGAGGTTTGACGAATGAGGATTGAGGATTGAGGATTGAGGATTGAGGATTGAGGATTGTGTATTGTGTATTGAAGATTGAGGATTGATGATTGAGGATTGAGGATTGAGGATTGAGGATTGAGTGTTGAAGGTTGAGGATTGATGATTGAGGATTGAGGATTGAGGATCGAGGATTGAGGATTGAGGATCGAAGATTGAGGATTGAGGGTTGATGATAGAGTGCTGAAGATTGAGGATTGATGATTGAGGATTGAGGATTGAGGATTGAAGATTGAGTATTGAGGATTGAAGACTGACGATTGAGGATAGAGGATTGAGGATTGAGGATTGAGGATTGAGGCTTGAGGATTGAGGATTGAGGATTGAAGATTGAGGATTGGGGATTGAGGATTGAGGATTGAGGATTGAGTATTGATGATTGAGAATTGAGGATTGAGGATTGAAGATTGTGGATTAAGGATTGAGGATTGGGGATTGAGGATTGAGGATTGAGGATTGAGGACTGAGGATGAGGGCTGAGGGTTGAGGATTGAGGTTTGAGGACTGAGGACTGAGGATTGAGGATTGAGAATTGAGGATTGAGGATTGAGGATTGAAGATTGAGGATTGGGTATTGAGGATAGAAGAATGAGGATTGAGGATTGAGGATTGAGTATTGAGGATTGAAGGTTGAGTATTGAGGATTGAAGACTGACGATTGAGGATTGAGGATTGAGGATTGAGGATTGAGGATTGAAGATTGAGGATTCAGGATTGAAGATTGAGGATTGAGGATTGAGTCTTGAGGATTGAGGATTGAGGATTGAAGACTGAGGATTGGGGATTGAGCATTGAGGATTGAGGATTGAGTATTGATGATTGAGAATTGAGGATTGAGGATTGAAGATTGTGGATTAAGGACTGAGGATTGGGGATTGAGGATCTAGGATTGGAGATTGACTATTGATGATTGATGATTGAGGATTGAGGATTGAGGAACGAGGATTGAGGATTGAGGATGATGGCTGAGTGTTGAGGATTGAGGTTTGAGGACTGTGGACTGAGGATTGAGGATTGAGAATTCAGGATTGAGGATTGCGGGTCGAAGATTGAGGTATGGGTATTGAGGGCTGAAGAATGAGGATTGAGGATTGAGGATTGAGGACTGAGAATTGCAGATTGAGTATTGAGTATTGAAGACCGACGATTGAGTATAGGGGACGAGGACTGACGGTTGAGGATTGAAGATTGAGGATTGAGGATTGAGGATTGAGGATTGAAGATTGAGTATTGAGGATTGAAGATTGAGTATTGAGGATAGAAAGATTGAGGTTTGAGGATTGAGAATTGAGAATTGAGGATGAGGACTGAGGGTTGAGGATTGAGGTTTGAGGAACGAGGATGGAGGATTGAGAATTGTGGACTGAGGATTGACGATTGAGTATTGAAGATTGAGGATTGATGACTGAGGATTGAGGATTGAAGATTGGTTATTGAGGATTGAAGATTGAGAATTGAGGATTGAGGGTTGAGAATTGGGAATTGAGGATAAGGACTGAGGGTTGAGGTTTGAGGTATGACGAATGAGGATTGAGGACTGAGGATTGAGGATTGGGGATTGAGGATTGTGTATTGAGTATTGAAGATGGAGTATTCATGACTGAGGATTGAGGTTTGAGGTTTGAGGACTGAGGATTGAGGATCGAAGGTTGAGTATTGAGGATTGAAGATTGAGGATTGAGGATTGAGGATTGATGATGGAGGATGAGGACTGAGGGTTGAGGATTGGGGTTTGAGGAATGAGGATTGAGGATTGAGGATTGAGGGCTGAAGATTGAGGATTGGGAGTTGAGGACTGAAGAATGAGGATTGAGGATTGAGGATTGAGGATTGAGGATTGAGGATTGTAGATTGAGTATTGAGGATTGAGGACTGGGTATTGAGGATTGAAGATTGAGGATTAACGATTGAGTATTGGGGATTGAGGATCTAGGATTGGAGATTGATGATTGAGAATTGAGGATTGAGGATTGGAGATTGACTATTGAGGATTGAGGATTGAGGATTCAGTATAGAGGAATGAAGATTGAGAATTGAGGATTGAAGATTGAGGATTGTGGATTGAGGATTGAGGATTGAGAATGAGGGCTGAGGTTTGAGGATTGAGGTTTGAGGACTGAGGACTGAGGATTGAGGATTGAGAATTGAGGATTGAGGATTGAGGATTGAAGATTGAGGATTGGGTATTGAGGATAGAAGGATGAGGTTTGAGGGTTGAGGATCGATGTTTGAGGATTGAAGATTGAGTATTGAGGATTTAAGACTGACGATTGAGGATGGAGGATTGAGGATTGAGGATTGAGGATTGCAGATTGAGTATTCAGGATTGAAGATTGAGGGTTGAGGATTGAGGCTTGAGGATTGATGATAAAGGATTGAGGACTGAGGATTGAGTATTGAAGATTGTGGATTGATGACTGAGGATTGAGGATTGATGATTGATGATTGAGGATCGAGGATTGAAGATTGAGTATGGAGGATAGAAGATTGGGGATTGAGGATTAAGGATTGAAGATTCAGGACTGAGTGTTGAGGGTTGAGTGACGAGAATTGATGACTGTGGATTGAGATTTGAAGATTGAAGATTGGGGATTGAGTATTGAAAACTGTGAATAGAGGATATTCTGTTGAGGATTGAGGATTGACTATTGATTGTTGCGGACTGAGGAATGAAGATTGAGAATTCAGGATTGAGGATACGGAATTGAGGTTTGAGGACTGAGGATTGAGGGTTGAGGATTGAGGATTGAGGATTGACGCTTGAGGATAGTGGATTGAGGTTGGAGGATTGAAGAGAGAGGACCGAGTGTTGAGGATTGAGTGTTGAGAATTGATGTTTGGGGATCGAGATTTGATTATTGAATATTGTGGGTTGAGTATTGAATCATGAGAATTCAGGATATTCTATTGAGTATTAAGCATTGAGGATTGATGGTTGAGTATTGAGAATTGATGGCTGATGGTTGTGTGTTCAATATTGAGGATTGAGGAATGAGGATTGAGGATTGAGTATTGAGGATTGAAGATTGAGTATTGATGATTGAAGATTGAGGATTGAGGATTGAGGTTTGAGGATTGAGGACGAGGACTGACGGTTGAGGATTGAAGATTGAGGATTGAGGATTGAGGATTGAGGATTGAGGTTTGAGGATTGAGGATTGAAGATTGAGTATTCAGGATTGAAGATTGAGGATTGAGGACTGAGGGATGAGGATTGAGGATTGAAGATTCATGATTGCGGATTGATGATTGACGATTGAGGATTGACGATTGTGGATTGAGTATTGAGTCATGAGAATTCAGTATATTCTCTTGAGTATTGAGAATAGATGGTTGATGGCTGTGTGTTGAATATTGAGGATTGAGTATTCAGGATTGAAGATTGAGAATTGAGGATTGATGATTGAGAATTGGGAATTGAGGATGAGGACTGAGGGTTGAGGTTAGAGGTTTGACGAATGAGGATTGAGGATTGAGGATTGAGGATTGAGGATTGAGGATTGTGTATTGTGTATTGAAGATTGAGGATTGATGATTGAGGATTGAGGATTGAGGATTGAGGATTGAGTGTTGAAGGTTGAGGATTGATGATTGAGGATTGAGGATTGAGGATCGAGGATTGAGGATTGAGGATCGAAGATTGAGGATTGAGGGTTGATGATAGAGTGCTGAAGATTGAGGATTGATGATTGAGGATTGAGGATTGAGGATTGAAGATTGAGTATTGAGGATTGAAGACTGACGATTGAGGATAGAGGATTGAGGATTGAGGATTGAGGATTGAGGCTTGAGGATTGAGGATTGAGGATTGAAGATTGAGGATTGGGGATTGAGGATTGAGGATTGAGGATTGAGTATTGATGATTGAGAATTGAGGATTGAGGATTGAAGATTGTGGATTAAGGATTGAGGATTGGGGATTGAGGATTGAGGATTGAGGATTGAGGACTGAGGATGAGGGCTGAGGGTTGAGGATTGAGGTTTGAGGACTGAGGACTGAGGATTGAGGATTGAGAATTGAGGATTGAGGATTGAGGATTGAAGATTGAGGATTGGGTATTGAGGATAGAAGAATGAGGATTGAGGATTGAGGATTGAGTATTGAGGATTGAAGGTTGAGTATTGAGGATTGAAGACTGACGATTGAGGATTGAGGATTGAGGATTGAGGATTGAGGATTGAAGATTGAGGATTCAGGATTGAAGATTGAGGATTGAGGATTGAGTCTTGAGGATTGAGGATTGAGGATTGAAGACTGAGGATTGGGGATTGAGCATTGAGGATTGAGGATTGAGTATTGATGATTGAGAATTGAGGATTGAGGATTGAAGATTGTGGATTAAGGACTGAGGATTGGGGATTGAGGATCTAGGATTGGAGATTGACTATTGATGATTGATGATTGAGGATTGAGGATTGAGGAACGAGGATTGAGGATTGAGGATGATGGCTGAGTGTTGAGGATTGAGGTTTGAGGACTGTGGACTGAGGATTGAGGATTGAGAATTCAGGATTGAGGATTGCGGGTCGAAGATTGAGGTATGGGTATTGAGGGCTGAAGAATGAGGATTGAGGATTGAGGATTGAGGACTGAGAATTGCAGATTGAGTATTGAGTATTGAAGACCGACGATTGAGTATAGGGGACGAGGACTGACGGTTGAGGATTGAAGATTGAGGATTGAGGATTGAGGATTGAGGATTGAAGATTGAGTATTGAGGATTGAAGATTGAGTATTGAGGATTGAAGATTGAGGATTGAGGATTGAGGGTTGAGGATTGAGGATTGAAGATTCAGGATTGGGGATTGAGGATTGACGATTGAGGATTGACGATTGAGGATTGAGTATTGAGGATTGAGAATTGAGGATTGAGGATTGAAGATTGAGTATTGAGGATTGAGGATTGATGACTGAGGATTGAGGATTGATGATTGATGATTGAGGATTGAGGACTGAAGATTGAGTATGGAGGATAGAAGATTGAGGATTGAGGATTGAGGGTTGAAGATTCAGGACTGAGTGTTGAGGGTTGAGTGATGAGAACTGATGTCTGTGAATTGAGATTTGAAGATTGAAGATTGGGGATTGAGTATTGAAAACTGTGAATTGAGGATATTCTGTTGAGGATTGGGGATTGACAGTTGATTGTTGCGGACTGAGGAATGAAGATTGAGCATTCAGGATTGAGGACTCGGAATTGAGATTTGAGGACTGAGGATTGAGGGTTGAGGATTGAGGATTGAGGATTGACGCTTGAGGATAGAGGATTGAGGTTGGAGGATTGAAGAGAGAGGACCGAGTGTTGAGGACTGAGTGTTGATAATTGATGTTTGATGATCGGGATTTGATTATTGAATATGGTGGATTGAGTATTGAATCATGAGATTTCAGGATATTCTATTGAGTACTAAGAACTGAGGATTGATGGTTGAGTATTGAGAATTGATGGCTGATGGTTGTGTGTTGAATATTGAGGATTGAGGATTGAGGATTGAGGATTGAGAATTGAGGATTGAAGATTGAGTATTGATGATTGAAGATTGAGGATTGAGGATTGAGGTTTGAGAATTGAGGACGAGGACTGACGGTTGAGGATTGAAGATTGAGGATTGAGGATTGAGGATTGAGGATTGAGGTTTGAGGAATGAGGATTGAGGATTGAAGGTTGAGTGTCGAGGATTGAAGATTGAGGATTGAGGATTGAGGATTGAGGATTGAGGATTGATGATTGAGTGCTGAAGATTGAGGATTGATGATTGAGGATTGAGGATTGAGGATTGAGGATTGAGGATTGAGGATTGAAGATTGAGGGTTGGGGATTGAGGATTGAGGATTGAGGATTGAGAATCGAAGATTGAGTATTGAGGATTGAAGATTGAGGTCTGAGGATTGAGGATTGAGGATGGAGGATGAGGGCTGAGGGTTGAGGATTGAGGCTTGAGTATTGAATACTGAGAATTCAGGATATTCTATTGAGTATTGAGAATTGAGGATTGATGGTTGAGTATTGAGGATTGAGGATTGAGTATTGAGGATTGAAGATTGAGGTTTGAGGATTGAGAATGGAGAATTGAGGATGAGGACTGAGGGTTGAGGATTGAGGTTTGTGGAACGAGGATGGAGGATTGAGAATTGTGGACTGAGGATTGACGATTGAGTATTGAAGATTGAGGATTGATGACTGAGGATTGAGGATTGAAGATTGGTTATTGAGGATTGAAGATTGAGAATTGAGGATTGAGGGTTGAGAATTGGGAATTGAGGATAAGGACTGAGGGTTGAGGTTTGAGGTATGACGAATGAGGATTGAGGACTGAGGATTGAGGATTGGGGATTGAGGATTGTGTATTGAGTATTGAAGATGGAGTATTCATGACTGAGGATTGAGGTTTGAGGTTTGAGGACTGAGGATTGAGGATCGAAGGTTGAGTATTGAGGATTGAAGATTGAGGATTGAGGATTGAGGATTGATGATGGAGGATGAGGACTGAGGGTTGAGGATTGGGGTTTGAGGAATGAGGATTGAGGATTGAGGATTGAGGGCTGAAGATTGAGGATTGGGAGTTGAGGACTGAAGAATGAGGATTGAGGATTGAGGATTGAGGATTGAGGATTGAGGATTGTAGATTGAGTATAGAGGATTGAGGACTGGGTATTGAGGATTGAAGATTGAGGATTAACGATTGAGTATTGGGGATTGAGGATCTAGGATTGGAGATTGATGATTGAGAATTGAGGATTGAGGATTGGAGATTGACTATTGAGGATTGAGGATTGAGGATTCAGTATAGAGGAATGAAAATTCAGAATTGAGGATTGAAGATTGAGGATTGTGGATTGAGGATTGAGGATTGAGAATGAGGGCTGAGGTTTGAGGATTGAGGTTTGAGGACTGAGGACTGAGGATTGAGGATTGAGAATTGAGGATTGAGGATTGAGGATTGAAGATTGAGGATTGGGTATTGAGGATAGAAGGATGAGGTTTGAGGGTTGAGGATCGATGTTTGAGGATTGAAGATTGAGTATTGAGGATTTAAGACTGACGATTGAGGATGGAGGATTGAGGATTGAGGATTGAGGATTGCAGATTGAGTATTCAGGATTGAAGATTGAGGGTTGAGGATTGAGGCTTGAGGATTGATGATAAAGGATTGAGGACTGAGGATTGAGTATTGAAGATTGTGGATTGATGACTGAGGATTGAGGATTGATGATTGATGATTGAGGATCGAGGATTGAAGATTGAGTATGGAGGATAGAAGATTGGGGATTGAGGATTAAGGATTGAAGATTCAGGACTGAGTGTTGAGGGTTGAGTGACGAGAATTGATGACTGTGGATTGAGATTTGAAGATTGAAGATTGGGGATTGAGTATTGAAAACTGTGAATAGAGGATATTCTGTTGAGGATTGAGGATTGACTATTGATTGTTGCGGACTGAGGAATGAAGATTGAGAATTCAGGATTGAGGATACGGAATTGAGGTTTGAGGACTGAGGATTGAGGGTTGAGGATTGAGGATTGAGGATTGACGCTTGAGGATAGTGGATTGAGGTTGGAGGATTGAAGAGAGAGGACCGAGTGTTGAGGATTGAGTGTTGAGAATTGATGTTTGGGGATCGAGATTTGATTATTGAATATTGTGGGTTGAGTATTGAATCATGAGAATTCAGGATATTCTATTGAGTATTAAGCATTGAGGATTGATGGTTGAGTATTGAGAATTGATGGCTGATGGTTGTGTGTTCAATATTGAGGATTGAGGAATGAGGATTGAGGATTGAGTATTGAGGATTGAAGATTGAGTATTGATGATTGAAGATTGAGGATTGAGGATTGAGGTTTGAGGATTGAGGACGAGGACTGACGGTTGAGGATTGAAGATTGAGGATTGAGGATTGAGGATTGAGGATTGAGGTTTGAGGATTGAGGATTGAAGATTGAGTATTCAGGATTGAAGATTGAGGATTGAGGATTGAGGGATGAGGATTGAGGATTGAAGATTCATGATTGCGGATTGATGATTGACGATTGAGGATTGACGATTGAGGATTGAGTATTGAGGATTGAGAATTGAGGATTGAGGATTGAAGATTGAGTATTGAGGATTGAGGACTGGGGATTGAGGATTGAAGGTTGAGGATTAACGATTGAGGATTGGGGATTGAGTATCTATGATTCGAGATTGATTATTGAGGATTGAATGTTGAGAATTGAGGATTGAGAATTGAGAATTGAGAATTGAGGATGAGGACTGAGGGTTGGGGTTTGAGGTTTGAGGAATGAGGATTGAGGATTGAGGTTTGAGGATTGAGGATTGAGGATTGTGTATTGAGTATTGAAGATGGAGTATTCATGACTGAGGATTGAGGTTTGAGGTTTGAGGACTGAGGATTCAGGATCGAAGGTTGAGTATTGAGGATTGAAGATTGAGTATTGAGGATTGAGGATTGATGATGGAGGATGAGGTCTGAGGGTTGAGGATTGGGGTTTGTGGAATGGGGATTGGGGATTGAGGATTGATGAGTGAGGATTGAGGATTGAGGATTGACGATTGCGTAATGAGGATTGAAGGTTGAGGATTGAGGATTGAAGATTGAGTATGGAGGATTGAAGATTGAGGATTGAGGATTGAGGATTGAAGATTGAGGACTGAGTGTTGAGGGTTGAGTGATGAGAACTGATGTCTGTGGATTGAGATTTGAAGAGTGAAGGTTGGGGATACAGTATTGAAAACTGTGAATTGAGGATATTCCATTGAGGATTGAGGATTGACAATTGATTGTTGCGGACTGAGGGATGAAGATTGAGCATTCAGGATTGAGGATTCGGAATTGAGGTTTGAGGACTGAGGATTGAGGGTTGAGGATTGAGGATTGAAGATTGAGGATTGGGGACTGGGGATTGAGGATTGAAGATTGGTTATTGAGGATTGAAGATAGAGAATTGAGGATTGAGGATTGAGAATTGGGAATTGAGGATAAGGACTGAGGGTTGAGGTTTGAGGTATGACGAATGAGGATTGAGGATTGAGGATTGAGGATTGAGGATTGAGGATTGTGTATTGAGTATTGAAGATGGAGTATTCATGACTGAGGATTGAGGATTGAGGATTGAGGACTGAGAGTTGCAGATTGAGTTTTGAGTATTGAAGACCGACGATTGAGAATTGAGGATTGAGGATTGGGGATTGAGGATTCAGGATTGAAGATTGAGTATTGAGGATAGAAGATTGAGGATTGAGGATTGAGGATTGAAGATTGAGGATTGGGGACTGGGGATTGAGGATTGAAGATTGGTTATTGAGGATTGAAGATAGAGAATTGAGGATTGAGGATTGAGAATTGGGAATTGAGGATAAGGACTGAGGGTTGAGGTTTGAGGTATGACGAATGAGGATTGAGGATTGAGGATTGAGGATTGAGGATTGTGTATTGAGTATTGAAGATGGAGTATTCATGACTGAGGATTGAGGTTTGAGGTTTGAGGACTGAGGATTGAGGATCGAAGGTTGAGTATTGAGGATTGAAGATTGAGGATTGAGGATTGAGGATTGATGATGGAGGATGAGGACTGAGGGTTGAGGATTGGGGTTTGAGGAATGAGGATTTAGGATTGAGGATTGAGGATTGAGGATTGAGGATTGAGTATCGAAGATTGAGGATTGATGACTGAGGATTGAGGATTGAGGATTGAGGATTGAGGATTGAGGATGATGGCTGAGGGTTGAGGATTGAGGTTTGAGGATTGAGGATTGAGGATTGAGGATTGAGGATTGAGGATTGAGGATTGAGGATTGAGGATTGAAGATTGAGGGTTGGGGATTGAGGATTTAGGATTGAGAATTGAAGATTGAGGATTGATGATTGAGGATTGAGGATTGAGGATAGAGGATTGAGTGTTGAAGATTGAGGATTGATGATTGAGGTTTGAGGATTGAGGATCGAGTATTGAGGATTGAGGATTGAAGATTGAGGATTGAGGGTTGATGATTGAGTGCTGAAGATTGAGGATTGATGATTGAGGATTGAGGATTGAGGATTGAGGATTGAAGATTGAGTATTGAGGATTGAGGACTGGGGATTGAGGATTGAATATTGAGGATTAACGATTGAGGCTTGGGTATTGAGGATCTAGGATTGGAGATTGATCATTGAGGATTGCAGGTTGAGAATTGAGGATTGAGGATTGAGAATTCAGAATTGAGGATGAGGACTGAGGGTTGAGGATTGAGGTTTGAGGAATGAGGATTGAGGATTGAGGATTGAGGATTGAGGATAGAGGATTGAGGATTGAGTATTGAAGATTGAGTATTCATGACTGAGGATTGAGTATTGAGGATTGAGTGTTGCGGATTGAGGATCGAAGATTGAGTATTGCGGATTGGAGATTGAGGTTTGAGGATTGAGGATTGAGGATGGAGGATGAGGGCTGATGGTTGAGGATTGAGGTTTGAGTATTGAATACTGAGAATCCAGGATATTTTATTGAGTATTGGGAATTGAGGATTGATGTTTGAGTATTGAGCATTGAGGATTGAGGATTGAGGATTGAGTATTGAAGATTGAGGATTGATGATTGAGGATTGAGGATTGAGGATTGAGGATTGAGGATTGGGGCTTGAGGATTGAGGATTGAGGATTGAAGATGAGGGTTGGGGATTGAGGATTGAGGATTGAAGATTGAGGATTGAGGATTGATGATTGAGTGCTGAAGATTGAGGATTGATGAATGAGGATTGAGGATTGAAGGTTGAGGATTGAGGATTGAAGATTGAGTATGGAGGATTGAAGATTGAGGATTGAGGATTGAGGATTGAAGATTGAGGACTGAGTGTTGAGGGTTGAGTGATGAGAACTGATGTCTGTGGATTGAGATTTGAAGAGTGAAGGTTGGGGATACAGTATTGAAAACTGTGAATTGAGGATATTCCATTGAGGATTGAGGATTGACAATTGATTGTTGCGGACTGAGGGATGAAGATTGAGCATTCAGGATTGAGGATTCGGAATTGAGGTTTGAGGACTGAGGATTGAGGGTTGAGGATTGAGGATTGAAGATTGAGGATTGGGGACTGGGGATTGAGGATTGAAGATTGGTTATTGAGGATTGAAGATAGAGAATTGAGGATTGAGGATTGAGAATTGGGAATTGAGGCTAAGGACTGAGGGTTGAGGTTTGAGGTATGACGAATGAGGATTGAGGATTGAGGATTGAGGATTGAGGATTGAGGATTGTGTATTGAGTATTGAAGATGGAGTATTCATGACTGAGGATTGAGGATTGAGGATTGAGGACTGAGAGTTGCAGATTGAGTTTTGAGTATTGAAGACCGACGATTGAGAATTGAGGATTGAGGATTGGGGATTGAGGATTCAGGATTGAAGATTGAGTATTGAGGATAGAAGATTGAGGATTGAGGATTGAGGATTGAAGATTGAGGATTGGGGACTGGGGATTGAGGATTGAAGATTGGTTATTGAGGATTGAAGATAGAGAATTGAGGATTGAGGATTGAGAATTGGGAATTGAGGATAAGGACTGAGGGTTGAGGTTTGAGGTATGACGAATGAGGATTGAGGATTGAGGATTGAGGATTGAGGATTGTGTATTGAGTATTGAAGATGGAGTATTCATGACTGAGGATTGAGGTTTGAGGTTTGAGGACTGAGGATTGAGGATCGAAGGTTGAGTATTGAGGATTGAAGATTGAGGATTGAGGATTGAGGATTGATGATGGAGGATGAGGACTGAGGGTTGAGGATTGGGGTTTGAGGAATGAGGATTTAGGATTGAGGATTGAGGATTGAGGATTGAGGATTGAGTATCGAAGATTGAGGATTGATGACTGAGGATTGAGGATTGAGGATTGAGGATTGAGGATGATGGCTGAGGGTTGAGGATTGAGGTTTGAGGATTGAGGATTGAGGATTGAGGATTGAGGATTGAGGATTGAGGATTGAGGATTGAGGATTGAAGATTGAGGGTTGGGGATTGAGGATTTAGGATTGAGAATTGAAGATTGAGGATTGATGATTGAGGATTGAGGATTGAGGATAGAGGATTGAGTGTTGAAGATTGAGGATTGATGATTGAGGTTTGAGGATTGAGGATCGAGTATTGAGGATTGAGGATTGAAGATTGAGGATTGAGGGTTGATGATTGAGTGCTGAAGATTGAGGATTGATGATTGAGGATTGAGGATTGAGGATTGAGGATTGAAGATTGAGTATTGAGGATTGAGGACTGGGGATTGAGGATTGAATATTGAGGATTAACGATTGAGGCTTGGGTATTGAGGATCTAGGATTGGAGATTGATCATTGAGGATTGCAGGTTGAGAATTGAGGATTGAGGATTGAGAATTCAGAATTGAGGATGAGGACTGAGGGTTGAGGATTGAGGTTTGAGGAATGAGGATTGAGGATTGAGGATTGAGGATTGAGGATAGAGGATTGAGGATTGAGTATTGAAGATTGAGTATTCATGACTGAGGATTGAGTATTGAGGATTGAGTGTTGCGGATTGAGGATCGAAGATTGAGTATTGCGGATTGGAGATTGAGGTTTGAGGATTGAGGATTGAGGATGGAGGATGAGGGCTGATGGTTGAGGATTGAGGTTTGAGTATTGAATACTGAGAATCCAGGATATTTTATTGAGTATTGGGAATTGAGGATTGATGTTTGAGTATTGAGCATTGAGGATTGAGGATTGAGGATTGAGTATTGAAGATTGAGGATTGATGATTGAGGATTGAGGATTGAGGATTGAGGATTGAGGATTGGGGCTTGAGGATTGAGGATTGAGGATTGAAGATGAGGGTTGGGGATTGAGGATTGAGGATTGAAGATTGAGGATTGAGGATTGATGATTGAGTGCTGAAGATTGAGGATTGATGAATGAGGATTGAGGATTGAGGATTGAGGATTGAGGATTGAGGATTGAAGATTGAGGGTTGGGGATTGAGGATTGAGGACTGAGCATTGAGAATCGAAGATTGAGTATCGAGGATTGAAGATTGAGGTCTGAGGATTGAGGATTGAGGATGGAGGATGAGGGCTGAGGGTTGAGGATTGAGGCTTGAGTATTGAATACTGAGAATTCAGGATATTCTATTGAGTATTGAGAATTGAGGATTGATGGTTGAGTATTGAGGATTGAGGATTGAGTATTGAGGATTGAGGATTGAGGATTGAGGATTGAAGATTGAGGGTTGGGGATTGAGGATTGAGGATTGAGGATTGAGAATCGAAGATTGAGTATTGAGGATTGAAGATTGAGGTTTGAGGATTGAGGATTGAGGATGGAGGATGAGGGCTGAGGGTTGAGGATTGAGGTTTGAGTATTGAATACTGAGGATTCAGGATATTCTATTGAGTATTGAGAATTGAGTATTGATGGCTGAGTATTGAGGATTGAGGATTGAGTATTGAGGATTGAAGATTGAGGTTTGAGGATTGAGAATTGAGAATTGAGGATGAGGACTGAGGGTTGAGGGTTGAGGTTTGAGGAACGAGGATGGAGGATTGAGGATTGAGGATTGAGGATTGAGGATTGAAGATTGAGTATTGAGGATTGAGGATTGAGTATTGAAGATTGAGGATTGATGATTGAGGATTGCGGTTTGAGGAACGAGGATGGAGGATTGAGAATTGTGGACTGAGGATTGACGATTGAGTATTGAAGATTGAGGATTGAGGATTGAGGTTTGAAGATTGAGGATTGGGTATTGAGGATAGAAGAATGAGGATTGAGGATTGAGGATTGAGGATTGTGTATTGTGTATTGAAGATTGAGGATTGATGATTGAGGATTGAGGATTGAGGATTGAGGATTGAGTGTTGAAGGTTGAGGATTGATGATTGAGGATTGAGGATTGAGGATCGAGGATTGAGGATTGAGGATCGAAGATTGAGGATTGAGGGTTGATGATAGAGTGCTGAAGATTGAGGATTGATGATTGAGGATTGAGGATTGAGGATTGAAGATTGAGTATTGAGGATTGAAGACTGACGATTGAGGATAGAGGATTGAGGATTGAGGATTGAGGATTGAGGCTTGAGGATTGAGGATTGAGGATTGAAGATTGAGGATTGGGGATTGAAGATTGGGGATTGAGTATTGAAAACTGTGAATTGAGGATATTCTGTTGAGGATTGAGGATTGACAGTTGATTGTTGCGGACTGAGGAATGAAGATTGAGCATTCAGGATTGAGGACTCGGAATTGAGATTTGAGGACTGAGGATTGAGGGTTGAGGATTGAGGATTGAGGATTGACGCTTGAGGATGGAGGATTGAGGTTGGAGGATTGAAGAGAGAGGACCGAGTGTTGAGGACTGAGTGTTGATAATTGATGTTTGATGATCGGGATTTGATTATTGAATATTGTGGATTGAGTATTGAATCATGAGATTTCAGGATATTCTATTGAGTACTAAGAACTGAGGATTGATGGTTGAGTATTGAGAATTGATGGCTGATGGTTGTGTGTTGAATATTGAGGATTGAGGATTGAGGATTGAGGATTGAGAATTGAGGATTGAAGATTGAGTATTGATGATTGAAGATTGAGGATTGAGGATTGAGGTTTGAGAATTGAGGACGAGGACTGACGGTTGTGGATTGAAGGTTGAGGATTGAGGATTGAGGATTGAGGATTGAGGTTTGAGGAATGAGGATTGAGGATTGAAGGTTGAGTGTCGAGGATTGAAGATTGAGGATTGAGGATTGAGGATTGAGGATTGAGGAATGAAGATTCAGGATTGGGTATTGAGGATTGACGATTGAGGATTGACGATTGACGATTGAGGATTGAGTATTGAGGATTGAGAATTGAGGATTGAGGATTGAAGATTGAGTATTGAGGATTGAGGACTGGGGATTGAGGATTGAAGATTGAGGATTAACGATTGAGGATTGGGGATTGAGGATCTAGGATTGGAGATTGATTATTGAGGATTGAAGATTGAGGATTGATGATTGTGGATTGAGGATTGAGGATT
The DNA here is from genome assembly GCF_051401765.1 of Calliopsis andreniformis. NCBI lineage: Eukaryota > Metazoa > Arthropoda > Insecta > Hymenoptera > Andrenidae > Calliopsis > Calliopsis andreniformis. The sequence continues at coordinate 2,259,645 of NW_027480479.1, read as the reverse complement.
GAGGATTGAGTGTTGAAGATTGAGGATTGATGGTTGTGGATTGAGGATTGAGGATCGAGGATTGAGGATTGAGGATTGAAGATTGAGGATTGAGGATTGATGATTGAGTGCTGAAGATTGAGGATTGATGATTGAGGATTGAGGATTGAGGATTGAGGATTGAGGATTGAGGATTGAAGATTGAGGGTTGGGGATTGAGGATTGAGGATTGAGGATTGAGAATCGAAGATTGAGTATTGAGGATTGAAGATTGAGGTCTGAGGATTGAGGATTGAGGATGGAGGATGAGGGCTGAGGGTTGAGGATTGAGGCTTGAGTATTGAATACTGAGAATTCAGGATATTCTATTGAGTATTGAGAATTGAGGATTGATGGTTGTGTATTGAGGATTGAGGATTGAGTATTGAGGATTGAAGATTGAGGTTTGAGGATTGAGAATTGAGAATTGAGGATGAGGACTGAGGGTTGAGGTTTGAGGTATGACGAATGAGGATTGAGGACTGAGGATTGAGGATTGGGGATTGAGGATTGTGTATTGAGTATTGAAGATGGAGTATTCATGACTGAGGATTGAGGTTTGAGGTTTGAGGACTGAGGATTGAGGATCGAAGGTTGAGTATTGAGGATTGAAGATTGAGGATTGAGGATTGAGGATTGATGATGGAGGATGAGGACTGAGGGTTGAGGATTGGGGTTTGAGGAATGAGGATTGAGGATTGAGGATTGAGGGCTGAAGATTGAGGATTGGGAGTTGAGGACTGAAGAATGAGGATTGAGGATTGAGGATTGAGGATTGAGGATTGAGGATTGTAGATTGAGGATTGAGGATTGAGGACTGGGTATTGAGGATTGAAGATTGAGGATTAACGATTGAGTATTGGGGATTGAGGATCTAGGATTGGAGATTGATGATTGAGAATTGAGGATTGAGGATTGGAGATTGACTATTGAGGATTGAGGATTGAGGATTCAGTATAGAGGAATGAAGATTGAGAATTGAGGATTGAAGATTGAGGATTGTGGATTGAGGATTGAGGATTGAGAATGAGGGCTGAGGTTTGAGGATTGAGGTTTGAGGACTGAGGACTGAGGATTGAGGATTGAGAATTGAGGATTGAGGATTGAGTATTGAAGATTGAGGATTGGGTATTGAGGATAGAAGGATGAGGTTTGAGGGTTGAGGATTGATGTTTGAGGATTGAAGATTGAGTATTGAGGATTTAAGACTGACGATTGAGGATGGAGGATTGAGGATTGAGTATTGAGGATTGAAGATTGAGTATTGAGGATTGAAGATTGAGGATTGAGGATTGAGGGTTGAGGATTGAGGATTGAAGATTCAGGATTGGGGATTGAGGATTGACGATTGAGGATTGACGATTGAGGATTGAGTATTGAGGATTGAGTATTGAGTATTGAGAATTGAGGATTGAGGATTGAAGATTGAGTATTGAGGATTGAGGATTGATGACTGAGGATTGAGGATTGATGATTGATGATTGAGGATTGAGGACTGAAGATTGAGTATGGAGGATAGAAGATTGAGGATTGAGGATTGAGGGTTGAAGATTCAGGACTGAGTGTTGAGGGTTGAGTGATGAGAACTGATGCCTGTGAATTGAGATTTGAAGATTGAAGATTGGGGATTGAGTATTGAAAACTGTGAATTGAGGATATTCTGTTGAGGATTGAGGATTGACAGTTGATTGTTGCGGACTGAGGAATGAAGATTGAGCATTCAGGATTGAGGACTCGGAATTGAGATTTGAGGACTGAGGATTGAGGGTTGAGGATTGAGGATTGAGGATTGACGCTTGAGGATGGAGGATTGAGGTTGGAGGATTGAAGAGAGAGGACCGAGTGTTGAGGACTGAGTGTTGATAATTGACGTTTGATGATCGGGATTTGATTATTGAATATTGTGGATTGAGTATTGAATCATGAGATTTCAGGATATTCTATTGAGTACTAAGAACTGAGGATTGATGGTTGAGTATTGAGAATTGATGGCTGATGGTTGTGTGTTGAATATTGAGGATTGAGGATTGAGGATTGAGGATTGAGAATTGAGGATTGAAGATTGAGTATTGATGATTGAAGATTGAGGATTGAGGATTGAAGATTGAGTATTGAGGATTTCAGACTGACGATTGAGGATGGAGGATTGAGGATTGAGGATTGAGGATTGCAGATTGAGTATTCAGGATTGAAGATTGAGGGTTGAGGATTGAGGCTTGAGGATTGATGATAAAGGATTGAGGACTGAGGATTGAGTATTGAAGATTGTGGATTGATGACTGAGGATTGAGGATTGATGATTGATGATTGAGGATCGAGGATTGAAGATTGAGTATGGAGGATAGAAGATTGGGGATTGAGGATTAAGGATTGAAGATTCAGGACTGAGTGTTGAGGGTTGAGTGACGAGAATTGATGACTGTGGATTGAGATTTGAAGATTGAAGATTGGGGATTGAGTATTGAAAACTGTGATTAGAGGATATTCTGTTGAGGATTGAGGATTGACTATTGATTGTTGCGGACTGAGGAATGAAGATTGAGAATTCAGGATTGAGGATACGGAATTGAGGTTTGAGGACTGAGGATTGAGGGTTGAGGATTGAGGATTGAGGATTGACGCTTGAGGATAGTGGATTGAGGTTGGAGGATTGAAGAGAGAGGACCGAGTGTTGAGGATTGAGTGTTGAGAATTGATGTTTGGGGATCGAGATTTGATTATTGAATATTGTGGGTTGAGTATTGAATCATGAGAATTCAGGATATTCTATTGAGTATTAAGCATTGAGGATTGATGGTTGAGTATTGAGAATTGATGGCTGATGGTTGTGTGTTCAATATTGAGGATTGAGGAATGAGGATTGAGGATTGAGTATTGAGGATTGAAGATTGAGTATTGATGATTGAAGATTGAGGATTGAGGATTGAGGTTTGAGGATTGAGGACGAGGACTGACGGTTGAGGATTGAAGATTGAGGATTGAGGATTGAGGATTGAGGATTGAGGTTTGAGGATTGAGGATTGAAGATTGAGTATTCAGGATTGAAGATTGAGGATTGAGGATTGAGGGATGAGGATTGAGGATTGAAGATTCATGATTGCGGATTGATGATTGACGATTGAGGATTGACGATTGAGGATTGAGTATTGAGGATTGAGAATTGAGGATTGAGGATTGAAGATTGAGTATTGAGGATTGAGGACTGGGGATTGAGGATTGAAGATTGAGGATTAACGATTGAGGATTGGGGATTGAGTATCTATGATTCGAGATTGATTATTGAGGATTGAATGTTGAGAATTGAGGATTGAGAATTGAGAATTGAGAATTGAGGATGAGGACTGAGGGTTGGGGTTTGAGGTTTGAGGAATGAGGATTGAGGATTGAGGTTTGAGGATTGAGGATTGAGGATTGTGTATTGAGTATTGAAGATGGAGTATTCATGACTGAGGATTGAGGTTTGAGGTTTGAGGACTGAGGATTCAGGATCGAAGGTTGAGTATTGAGGATTGAAGATTGAGTATTGAGGATTGAGGATTGATGATGGAGGATGAGGTCTGAGGGTTGAGGATTGGGGTTTGTGGAATGGGGATTGGGGATTGAGGATTGAGGATTGAGGATTGAGGATTGAGTATTGAAGATTGAGGATTGATGAGTGAGGATTGAGGATTGAGGATTGACGATTGCGTAATGAGGATTGAAGGTTGAGGATTGAGGATTGAAGATTGAGTATGGAGGATTGAAGATTGAGGATTGAGGATTGAGGATTGAAGATTGAGGACTGAGTGTTGAGGGTTGAGTGATGAGAACTGATGTCTGTGGATTGAGATTTGAAGAGTGAAGGTTGGGGATACAGTATTGAAAACTGTGAATTGAGGATATTCCATTGAGGATTGAGGATTGACAATTGATTGTTGCGGACTGAGGGATGAAGATTGAGCATTCAGGATTGAGGATTCGGAATTGAGGTTTGAGGACTGAGGATTGAGGGTTGAGGATTGAGGATTGAGGATTGACGCTTGGGGATAGAGGATTGAGGATGGAGGATTGAAGAGGGAGGACCGAGTGTTGAGGATTGAGTGTTGAGAATTGATGTTTGAGGATCGAGATTTGATTATAGAATATTGTGGATTGAGTATTGAGTCATGAGAATTCAGTATATTCTCTTGAGTATTGAGAATAGATGGTTGATGGCTGTGTGTTGAATATTGAGGATTGAGTATTCAGGATTGAAGATTGAGTATTGAGGATTGAAGGTTGATGATTGAGGATTGAGGATTGATGATTGAGGATTGAGGATTGAGGATTGAGTATTGAGGATTGGTGGTTGAAGACTGAGTATTGAGGATTGAACATTGAGGATTGAGGATTCAGGATTGAGGATTGAGGATGAGGGCTGAGGGTTGAGGTTTGAGGATTGAGGATTGAGGATTGAAGATTGAGTACTGAGGATTGAGGATTGAGGATTGAGGATTGACTATTGAAGATTGTGGATTGATGATTGTGGATTGAGGACTGAGGATTGAGGATTGAGGATTGACAATTGATTGTTGCGGACTGAGGGATGAAGATTGAGCATTCAGGATTGAGGATTCGGAATTGAGGTTTGAGGACTGAGGATTGAGGGTTGGGGATTGAGGACTGAGGATTGAGGATTGAGTATTGATGATTGAGAATTGAGGATTGAGGATTGAAGATTGTGGATTAAGGATTGAGGATTGAAGATTGAGGTTTGATGATTGAGGATTGAGGATTGAGGATTGAGGATTGAGTGTTGAAGATTGAGGATTGATGATTGAGGATTGAGGATTGAGGATCGAGGATTGAGGATTGAGGATTGAAGATTGAGGATTGAGGATTGATGATTGAGTGCTGAAGATTGAGGATTGATGATTGAGGATTGAGTATTGAGGATTGAGGATTGAGGATTGAGGATTGAAGATTGAGGGTTGGGGATTGAGGATTGAGGATTGAGGATTGAGAATCGAAGATTGAGTATTGAGGATTGAAGATTGAGGTCTGAGGATTGAGGATTGAGGATGGAGGATGAGGGCTGAGGGTTGAGGATTGAGGCTTGAGTATTGAATACTGAGAATTCAGGATATTCTATTGAGTATTGAGAATTGAGGAATGATGCTTGAGTATTGAGGATTGAGGATTGAGTATTGAGGATTGAAGATTGAGGTTTGAGGATTGAGAATTGAGAATTGAGGATGAGGACTGAGGGTTGGGGATTGAGGTTTGAGGAACGAGGATGGAGGATTGAGAATTGTGGACTGAGGATTGACGATTGAGTATTGAAGATTGAGGATTGATGACTGAGGATTGAGGATTGAAGATTGGTTATTGAGGATTGAAGATTGAGAATTGAGGATTGAGGGTTGAGAATTGGGAATTGAGGATAAGGACTGAGGGTTGAGGTTTGAGGTATGACGAATGAGGATTGAGGACTGAGGATTGAGGATTGGGGATTGAGGATTGTGTATTGAGTATTGAAGATGGAGTATTCATGACTGAGGATTGAGGTTTGAGGTTTGAGGACTGAGGATTCAGGATCGAAGGTTGAGTATTGAGGATTGAAGATTGAGTATTGAGGATTGAGGATTGATGATGGAGGATGAGGTCTGAGGGTTGAGGATTGGGGTTTGTGGGATGGGGATTGGGGATTGAGGATTGAGGATTGAGGATTGAGGATTGAGTATTGAAGATTGAGGATTGATGAGTGAGGATTGAGGATTGAGGATTGACGATTGCGTAATGAGGATTGAAGGTTGAGGATTGAGGATTGAAGATTGAGTATGGAGGATTGAAGATTGAGGATTGAGGATTGAGGATTGAAGATTGAGGACTGAGTGTTGAGGGTTGAGTGATGAGAACTGATGTCTGTGGATTGAGATTTGAAGAGTGAAGGTTGGGGATACAGTATTGAAAACTGTGAATTGAGGATATTCCATTGAGGATTGAGGATTGACAATTGATTGTTGCGGACTGAGGGATGAAGATTGAGCATTCAGGATTGAGGATTCGGAATTGAGGTTTGAGGACTGAGGATTGAGGGTTGAGGATTGAGGATTGAGGATTGACGCTTGGGGATAGAGGATTGAGGATGGAGGATTGAAGAGAGAGGACCGAGTGTTGAGGATTGAGTGTTGAGAATTGATGTTTGAGGATCGAGATTTGATTATAGAATATTGTGGATTGAGTATTGAGTCATGAGAATTCAGTATATTCTCTTGAGTATTGAGAATAGATGGTTGATGGCTGTGTGTTGAATATTGAGGATTGAGTATTCAGGATTGAAGATTGAGTATTGAGGATTGAAGGTTGATGATTGAGGATTGAGGATTGATGATTGAGGATTGAGGATTGAGGATTGAGTATTGAGGATTGATGATTGAAGACTGAGTATTGAGGATTGAACATTGAGGATTGAGGATTCAGGATTGAGGATTGAGGATGAGGGCTGAGGGTTGAGGTTTGAGGATTGAGGATTGAGGATTGAAGATTGAGTACTGAGGATTGAGGATTGAGGATTGAGGATTGACTATTGAAGATTGTGGATTGATGATTGTGGATTGAGGACTGAGGATTGAGGATTGAGGATTGACAATTGATTGTTGCGGACTGAGGGATGAAGATTGAGCATTCAGGATTGAGGATTCGGAATTGAGGTTTGAGGACTGAGGATTGAGGGTTGGGGATTGAGGACTGAGGATTGAGGATTGAGTATTGATGATTGAGAATTGAGGATTGAGGATTGAAGATTGTGGATTAAGGATTGAGGATTGAAGATTGAGGTTTGATAATTGAGGATTGAGGATTGAGGATTGAGGATTGAGTGTTGAAGATTGAGGATTGATGATTGAGGATTGAGGATTGAGGATCGAGGATTGAGGATTGAGGATTGAAGATTGAGGATTGAGGATTGATGATTGAGTGCTGAAGATTGAGGATTGATGATTGAGGATTGAGTATTGAGGATTGAGGATTGAGGATTGAGGATTGAAGATTGAGGGTTGGGGATTGAGGATTGAGGATTGAGGATTGAGAATCGAAGATTGAGTATTGAGGATTGAAGATTGAGGTCTGAGGATTGAGGATTGAGGATGGAGGATGAGGGCTGAGGGTTGAGGATTGAGGCTTGAGTATTGAATACTGAGAATTCAGGATATTCTATTGAGTATTGAGAATTGAGGAATGATGGTTGAGTATTGAGGATTGAGGATTGAGTATTGAGGATTGAAGATTGGGGTTTGAGGATTGAGAATTGAGAATTGAGGATGAGGACTGAGGGTTGAGGATTGAGGTTTGAGGAACGAGGATGGAGGATTGAGAATTGTGGACTGAGGATTGACGATTGAGTATTGAAGATTGAGGATTGATGACTGAGGATTGAGGATTGAAGATTGGTTATTGAGGATTGAAGATTGAGAATTGAGGATTGAGGGTTGAGAATTGGGAATTGAGGATAAGGACTGAGGGTTGAGGTTTGAGGTATGACGAATGAGGATTGAGGACTGAGGATTGAGGATTGGGGATTGAGGATTGTGTATTGAGTATTGAAGATGGAGTATTCATGACTGAGGATTGAGGTTTGAGGTTTGAGGACTGAGGGTTGAGGATTGGGGTTTGAGGAATGAGGATTGAGGATTGAGGATTGAGGATTGAGGATTGAGGATTGAGGATTGAGTATTGAAGATTGAGGATTGATGATTGAGGATTGAGGATTGAGGATTGAAGATTGCGTAATGAGGATTGAAGGTTGAGGATTGAGGATTGAAGGTTGAGTATGGAGGATTGAAGATTGAGGATTGAGGATTGAGGATTGAAGATTGAGGACTGAGTGTTGAGGGTTGAGTGATGAGAACTGATGTCTGTGGATTGAGATTTGAAGAGTGAAGGTTGGGGATACAGTATTGAAAACTGTGAATTGAGGATATTCCATTGAGGATTGAGGATTGACAATTGATTGTTGCGGACTGAGGGATGAAGATTGAGCATTCAGGATTGAGGATTCGGAATTGAGGTTTGAGGACTGAGGATTGAGGGTTGAGGATTGAGGATTGAGGATTGACGCTTGGGGATAGAGGATTGAGGATGGAGGATTGAAGAGAGAGGACCGAGTGTTGAGGATTGAGTGTTGAGAATTGATGTTTGAGGATCGAGATTTGATTATAGAATATTGTGGATTGAGTATTGAGTCATGAGAATTCAGTATATTCTCTTGAGTATTGAGAATAGATGGTTGATGGCTGTGTGTTGAATATTGAGGATTGAGTATTCAGGATTGAAGATTGAGTATTGAGGATTGAAGGTTGATGATTGAGGATTGAGGATTGATGATTGAGGATTGAGGATTGAGGATTGAGTATTGAGGATTGATGATTGAAGACTGAGTATTGAGGATTGAACATTGAGGATTGAGGATTCAGGATTGAGGATTGAGGATGAGGGCTGAGGGTTGAGGTTTGAGGATTGAGGATTGAGGATTGAAGATTGAGTACTGAGGATTGAGGATTGAGGATTGAGGATTGACTATTGAAGATTGTGGATTGATGATTGTGGATTGAGGACTGAGGATTGAGGATTGAGGATTGACAATTGATTGTTGCGGACTGAGGGATGAAGATTGAGCATTCAGGATTGAGGATTCGGAATTGAGGTTTGAGGACTGAGGATTGAGGGTTGGGGATTGAGGACTGAGGATTGAGGATTGAGTATTGATGATTGAGAATTGAGGATTGAGGATTGAAGATTGTGGATTAAGGATTGAGGATTGAAGATTGAGGTTTGATAATTGAGGATTGAGGATTGAGGATTGAGGATTGAGTGTTGAAGATTGAGGATTGATGATTGAGGATTGAGGATTGAGGATCGAGGATTGAGGATTGAGGATTGAAGATTGAGGATTGAGGATTGATGATTGAGTGCTGAAGATTGAGGATTGATGATTGAGGATTGAGTATTGAGGATTGAGGATTGAGGATTGAGGATTGAAGATTGAGGGTTGGGGATTGAGGATTGAGGATTGAGGATTGAGAATCGAAGATTGAGTATTGAGGATTGAAGATTGAGGTCTGAGGATTGAGGATTGAGGATGGAGGATGAGGGCTGAGGGTTGAGGATTGAGGCTTGAGTATTGAATACTGAGAATTCAGGATATTCTATTGAGTATTGAGAATTGAGGAATGATGGTTGAGTATTGAGGATTGAGGATTGAGTATTGAGGATTGAAGATTGTGGATTAAGGATTGAGGATTGAAGATTGAGGTTTGATAATTGAGGATTGAGGATTGAGGATTGAGGATTGAGTGTTGAAGATTGAGGATTGATGATTGAGGATTGAGGATTGAGGATCGAGGATTGAGGATTGAGGATTGAAGATTGAGGATTGAGGATTGATGATTGAGTGCTGAAGATTGAGGATTGATGATTGAGGATTGAGTATTGAGGATTGAGGATTGAGGATTGAGGATTGAAGATTGAGGGTTGGGGATTGAGGATTGAGGATTGAGGATTGAGAATCGAAGATTGAGTATTGAGGATTGAAGATTGAGGTCTGAGGATTGAGGATTGAGGATGGAGGATGAGGGCTGAGGGTTGAGGATTGAGGCTTGAGTATTGAATACTGAGAATTCAGGATATTCTATTGAGTATTGAGAATTGAGGAATGATGGTTGAGTATTGAGGATTGAGGATTGAGTATTGAGGATTGAAGATTGGGGTTTGAGGATTGAGAATTGAGAATTGAGGATGAGGACTGAGGGTTGAGGATTGAGGTTTGAGGAACGAGGATGGAGGATTGAGAATTGTGGACTGAGGATTGACGATTGAGTATTGAAGATTGAGGATTGATGACTGAGGATTGAGGATTGAAGATTGGTTATTGAGGATTGAAGATTGAGAATTGAGGATTGAGGGTTGAGAATTGGGAATTGAGGATAAGGACTGAGGGTTGAGGTTTGAGGTATGACGAATGAGGATTGAGGACTGAGGATTGAGGATTGGGGATTGAGGATTGTGTATTGAGTATTGAAGATGGAGTATTCATGACTGAGGATTGAGGTTTGAGGTTTGAGGACTGAGGGTTGAGGATTGGGGTTTGAGGAATGAGGATTGAGGATTGAGGATTGAGGATTGAGGATTGAGGATTGAGGATTGAGTATTGAAGATTGAGGATTGATGATTGAGGATTGAGGATTGAGGATTGAAGATTGCGTAATGAGGATTGAAGGTTGAGGATTGAGGATTGAAGGTTGAGTATGGAGGATTGAAGATTGAGGATTGAGGATTGAGGATTGAAGATTGAGGACTGAGTGTTGAGGGTTGAGTGATGAGAACTGATGTCTGTGGATTGAGATTTGAAGAGTGAAGGTTGGGGATACAGTATTGAAAACTGTGAATTGAGGATATTCCATTGAGGATTGAGGATTGACAATTGATTGTTGCGGACTGAGGGATGAAGATTGAGCATTCAGGATTGAGGATTCGGAATTGAGGTTTGAGGACTGAGGATTGAGGGTTGAGGATTGAGGATTGAGGATTGACGCTTGGGGATAGAGGATTGAGGATGGAGGATTGAAGAGAGAGGACCGAGTGTTGAGGATTGAGTGTTGAGAATTGATGTTTGAGGATCGAGATTTGATTATAGAATATTGTGGATTGAGTATTGAGTCATGAGAATTCAGTATATTCTCTTGAGTATTGAGAATAGATGGTTGATGGCTGTGTGTTGAATATTGAGGATTGAGTATTCAGGATTGAAGATTGAGTATTGAGGATTGAAGGTTGATGATTGAGGATTGAGGATTGATGATTGAGGATTGAGGATTGAGGATTGAGTATTGAGGATTGATGATTGAAGACTGAGTATTGAGGATTGAACATTGAGGATTGAGGATTCAGGATTGAGGATTGAGGATGAGGGCTGAGGGTTGAGGTTTGAGGATTGAGGATTGAGGATTGAAGATTGAGTACTGAGGATTGAGGATTGAGGATTGAGGATTGACTATTGAAGATTGTGGATTGATGATTGTGGATTGAGGACTGAGGATTGAGGATTGAGGATTGACAATTGATTGTTGCGGACTGAGGGATGAAGATTGAGCATTCAGGATTGAGGATTCGGAATTGAGGTTTGAGGACTGAGGATTGAGGGTTGGGGATTGAGGACTGAGGATTGAGGATTGAGTATTGATGATTGAGAATTGAGGATTGAGGATTGAAGATTGTGGATTAAGGATTGAGGATTGAAGATTGAGGTTTGATAATTGAGGATTGAGGATTGAGGATTGAGGATTGAGTGTTGAAGATTGAGGATTGATGATTGAGGATTGAGGATTGAGGATCGAGGATTGAGGATTGAGGATTGAAGATTGAGGATTGAGGATTGATGATTGAGTGCTGAAGATTGAGGATTGATGATTGAGGATTGAGTATTGAGGATTGAGGATTGAGGATTGAGGATTGAAGATTGAGGGTTGGGGATTGAGGATTGAGGATTGAGGATTGAGAATCGAAGATTGAGTATTGAGGATTGAAGATTGAGGTCTGAGGATTGAGGATTGAGGATGGAGGATGAGGGCTGAGGGTTGAGGATTGAGGCTTGAGTATTGAATACTGAGAATTCAGGATATTCTATTGAGTATTGAGAATTGAGGAATGATGGTTGAGTATTGAGGATTGAGGATTGAGTATTGAGGATTGAAGATTGGGGTTTGAGGATTGAGAATTGAGAATTGAGGATGAGGACTGAGGGTTGAGGATTGAGGTTTGAGGAACGAGGATGGAGGATTGAGAATTGTGGACTGAGGATTGACGATTGAGTATTGAAGATTGAGGATTGATGACTGAGGATTGAGGATTGAAGATTGGTTATTGAGGATTGAAGATTGAGAATTGAGGATTGAGGGTTGAGAATTGGGAATTGAGGATAAGGACTGAGGGTTGAGGTTTGAGGTATGACGAATGAGGATTGAGGACTGAGGATTGAGGATTGGGGATTGAGGATTGTGTATTGAGTATTGAAGATGGAGTATTCATGACTGAGGATTGAGGTTTGAGGTTTGAGGACTGAGGGTTGAGGATTGGGGTTTGAGGAATGAGGATTGAGGATTGAGGATTGAGGATTGAGGATTGAGGATTGAGTATTGAAGATTGAGGATTGATGATTGAGGATTGAGGATTGAGGATTGAAGATTGCGTAATGAGGATTGAAGGTTGAGGATTGAGGATTGAAGGTTGAGTATGGAGGATTGAAGATTGAGGATTGAGGATTGAGGATTGAAGATTGAGGACTGAGTGTTGAGGGTTGAGTGATGAGAACTGATGTCTGTGGATTGAGATTTGAAGAGTGAATATTGGGGATTCAGTATTGAAAACTGTGAATTGAGGATATTCTATTGAGGATTGAGGATTGACAATTGATTGTTGCGGACTGAGGGATGAAGATTGAGCATTCAGGATTGAGGATTCGGAATTGAGGTTTGAGGACTGAGGATTGAGGTTTGAGGATTGAGGATTGAGGATTGACGCTTGGGGATAGAGGATTGAGGATGGAGGATTGAAGAGAGAGGACCGAGTGTTGAGGATTGAGTGTTGAGAATTGATGTTTGAGGATCGAGATTTGATTATTGAATATTGTGGATTGAGTATTGAGTCATGAGAATTCAGTATATTCTCTTGAGTATTGAGAATAGATGGTTGATGGCTGTGTGTTGAATATTGAGGATTGAGTATTCAGGATTGAAGATTGAGTATTGAGGATTGAAGGTTGATGATTGAGGATTGAGGATTGATGATTGAGGATTGAGGATTGAGGATTGAGTATTGAGGATTGATGATTGAAGACTGAGTATTGAGGGTTGAACATTGAGGATTGAGGATTCAGGATTGAGGATTGAGGATGAGGGCTGAGGGTTGAGGTTTGAGGATTGAGGATTGAGGATTGAAGATTGAGTACTGAGGATTGAGGATTGAGGATTGAGGATTGACTATTGAAGATTGTGGATTGATGATTGTGGATTGAGGACTGAGGATTGAGGATTGAGAATTGACAATTGATTGTTGCGGACTGAGGGATGAAGATTGAGCATTCAGGATTGAGGATTCGGAATTGAGGTTTGAGGACTGAGGATTGAGGGTTGGGGATTGAGGATTGAGGATTGAGGATTGAGTATTGATGATTGAGAATTGAGGATTGAGGATTGAAGATTGTGGATTAAGGATTGAGGATTGAGGATTGAGGATTGGAGATTGACTATTGAGGATTGAGGATTGAGGATTCAGTATTGAGGAATGAAGATTGAGAATTGAGGATTGAGGATTGAACATTGAGGACTGAGTGTTGAGGGTTCAGTGATGAGAATTGATGTTTGTGGATAGAGGTTGGAAGATTGCAGTTTGAGTATTGAGTATTGAAAACTGTGAATTGAGGATATTCTATGGAGGATTGAGGATTGACAACTGATTGTTGATGACTGAGAGCTGAAGATTGAGGATTCAGGATTGAGGATTCAGAATTGAAGTTTGAGGACTGAGGATTGTGGATTGACGATTGAGTATTGAGGATTGAGGATTGAGGATTGATGATTGAGGAACTGGGGTTGAGGATTGAGGATGATGGCTGAGGGTTGAGGATTGAGGTTTGAGGACTGTGGACTGAGGGTTGAGGATTGAGAATTGAGGATTGAGGATTGAGGGTTGAAGATTGAGGATTGGGTATTGAGGACTGAAGAATGAGGACTGTGGATTGAGGATTGAGGATTGAGGATTGAGGATTGATGATTGAGGATTGAGGATTGAGGATTGAGGATTGAGGATTGAGGATTGATGATTGAAGACTGAGTATTGAGGATTGAAGATTGAGGATTGATGGTTGAATATTGAGGATTGAGAATTGAGGATTGAGGATTGAGTTTTGAAGATTGAGGACTGATGATTGAGGATTGAGCATTGAGGATTGAGGATTGAGGATTGAGGATTGAAGATTGAGGGTTGAGGATTGAGGATTTAGGATTGAGAATTGAAGATTCAGGATTGATGATTGAGGATTGAGGATTGAGGATTGAGGATTGAGTGTTGAAGATTGAGGATTGATGATTGAGGATTGAGGATTGAGGATCGAGTATTGAGGATTGAGGATTGAAGATTGAGGATTGAGGGTTGATGATTGAGTGCTGAAGATTGAGGATTGATGATTGAGGATTGAGGATTGAGGATTGAGTATTGAAGATTGAGTATTGAGGATTGAGGACTGGGGATAGAGGATTGAAGATTGAGGATTAACGATTGAGGATTGGGTATAGAGGATCTAGGATTGGAGATTGATTATTGAGGATTGAAGGTTGAGAATTGAGGATTGAGGATTGAGAATTCAGAATTGAGGATGAGGACTGAGGGTTGAGGATTGAGGTTTGAGGAATGAGGATTGAGGATTGAGGATTGAGGATTGAGGATAGAAGATTGAGGATTGAGTATTGAAGATTGAGTATTCATGACTGAGGATTGAGTATTGAGGATTGAGTGTTGCGGATTGAGGATCGAAGATTGAGTATTGAGGATTGGAGATTGAGGTTTGAGGATTGAGGATTGAGGATGGAGGATGAGGGCTGATGGTTGAGGATTGAGGTTTGAGTATTGAATACTGAGAATCCACGATATTTTATTGAGTATTGGGAATTGAGGATTGATGTTTGAGTATTGAGCATTGAGGATTGAGGATTGAGGATTGAGTATTGAGGATTGAAGACTGACGATTGAGGATAGAGGATTGAGGATTGAGGATTGAGGATTGGGGCTTGAGGATTGAGGATTGAGGATTGAAGATTGAGGATTGGGGATTGAGGATTGAGGATTGAGGATTGAGTATTGATGATTGAGAATTGAGGATTGAGGATTGAAGATTGTGGATTAAGGATTGAGGTTTGGGGATTGAGGATTGAGGATTGAGGATCGAGGACTGAGGATGAGGGCTGAGGGTTGAGGATTGAGGTTTGAGGACTGAGGACTGAGGATTGAGGATTGAGAATTGAGGATTGAGGATTGAGGATTGAAGATTGAGGATTGGGTATTGAGGATAGAAGAATGAGGATTGAGGATTGAGGATTGAGGATTGAGGATTGAGGATTGAGGATTGAAGATTGAGTATTGAGGATTGAAGACTGACGATTGAGGATTGAGGATTGAGGATTGAGGATTGAGGATTGAAGATTGAGGATTCAGGATTGAAGATTGAGGTTTGAGGATTGAGGCTTGAGGATTCAGGATTGAGGATTGAAGATTGAGGATTGGGGATTGAGGATTGAGGATAGAGGTTTGAGTATTGATGATTGAGAATAGAGGATTGAGGATTGAGGATTGTGGATTAAGGATTGAGGATTGGGGATTGAGGATTTAGGATTGGAAATTGACTATTTAGGATTGAGGATTGAGGATTGAGGATTGAGGAACGAGGATTGAGGATTGAGGATGATGGCTGAGGGTTGAGGATTGAGGTTTGAGGTCTGTGGACTGAGGATTGAGGATTGATAATTGGGGATTCAGGATTGCGGGTCGAAGATTGAGGTATGGGTATTGAGGACTGATGAATGAGGATTGAGGATTGAGGATTGAGGACTGAGAATTGCAGATTGAGTTTTGAGTATTGAAGACCGACGATTGAGAATTGAGGATTGAGGATTGGGGATTGAGGATTCAGGATTGAAGATTGAGTATTGAGGATAGAAGATTGAGGATTGAGGATTGAGGATTGAGGATTGATGATTGATGATTGAGGATCGAGGATTGAAGATTGAGTATGGAGGATAGAAGATTGGGGATTGAGGATTAAGGATTGAAGATTCAGGACTGAGTGTTGAGGGTTGAGTGACAGAGAATTAATGACTGTGGATTGAGATTTGAAGATTGAAGATTGGGGATTGAGTATTGAAAACTGTGAATAGAGGATATTCTGTTGAGGATTGAAGATTGACTATTGATTGTTGGGGACTGAGGAATGAAGATTGAGCATTCAGGATTGAGGATACGGAATTGAGGTTTGAGGACTGAGGATTGAGGGTTGAGAATTGAGGATTGAGGATTGACGCTCGAGGATAGTGGATTGAGGTTGGAGGATTGAAGAAAGAGGACCGAGTGTTGAGGATTGAGTGTTGAGAATTGATGTTTGGGGATCGAGATTTGATTATTGAATATTGTGGATTGAGTATTGAGTCATGAGAATTCAGTATATTCTCTTGAGTATTGAGAATAGATGGTTGATGGCTGTGTGTTGAATATTGAGGATTGAGTATTCAGGATTGAAGATTGAGTATTGAGGATTGAAGGTTGATGATTGAGGATTGAGGATTGATGATTGAGGATTGAGGATTGAGGATTGAGTATTGAGGATTGATGATTGAAGACTGAGTATTGAGGATTGAAGATTGAGGATTGAGGATTGAGTATTGATGATGGAGGATGAGGACTGAGGGTTGAGGATTGGGGTTTGAGGAATGAGGATTGAGGATTGAGGATTGAGGGCTGAAGATTGAGGATTGGGAGTTGAGGACTGAAGAATGGGGATTGAGGATTGAGGATTGAGGATTGAGAATTGAGGAGTGAAGATTGAGTATTGTTGATTGAAGATTGAGGATTGAGGATTGAGGTTTGAGGATTGAGGACGAGGACTGACGGTTGAGGATTGAAGATTGAGGATTGAGGATTGAGGATTGAGGATTGAGGATTGAGGATTGAGGATTGAGGATTGAGGATTGAAGATTGAGGATTGAGGATTGAGGATTGAGTGTTGAAGATTGAGGATTGATGATTGAGGATTGAGGATTGAGGATCGAGGATTGAGGATTGAGGATTGAAGATTGAGGATTGAGGGTTGATGATTGAGTGCTGAAGATTGAGGATTGATCATTGAGGATTGAGGATTGAGGATTGAGGATTGAAGGTTGAGAATTGAGGATTGAGGATTGAGAATTGAGAATTGAGAATGAGGACTGAGGGTTGAGGATTGAGGTTTGAGGAATGAGGATTGAGGATTGAGGATAGAGGATTGAGGATTGAGTATTGAAGATTGAGTATTCATGACTGAGGATTGAGGATTGAGGATTGAGTGCTGCCGATTGAGGATTGAAGATTGAGGATTAACGATTGAGGATTGGGGATTGAGGATCTAGGATTGGAGATTGATTATTGAGGATTGAAGGTTGAGAATTGAGGATTGAGGATTGAGAATTGAGAATTGAGGATGAGGACTGAGGGTTGATGATTGAGGATTGAGGATTGAGGATTGAGGATTGAGGATTGAGGATTGAAGATTGAGGATTGAGGGTTGATGATTGAGTGCTGAAGATTGAGGATTGATGATTGAGGATTGAGGATTGAGGATTGAGGATTGAGGATTGAGGATTGAGGTTTGAGGACTGTGGACTGAGGATTGGGGATTGAGAATTCAGGATTGAGTATTGCGGGTCGAAGATTGAGGTATGGGTATTGAGGGCTGAAGAATGAGGATTGAGGATTGAGGATTGAGGACTGAGAATTGCAGATTGAGTATTGAGTATTGAAAACCGACGATTGAGAATTGAGGATTGAGGATTGGGGATTGAGGATTGAGGATTGAAGATTGAGTATTGAGGATTGAAGATTGAGAATTGAGGATTGAGGATTGAAGATTGAGGATTGGGGACTGAGTGTTGAGGGTTCAGTGATGAGAATTGATGTTTGTGGATAGAGATTTGAGGATTGCAGATTGAGTATTGAGTATTGAAAACTGTGAATTGATGATATTGTATTGAGCATTGAGAATTGACAACTGATTGTTGAGGACTGAGGTCTGAAGATTGAGGATTCAGGATTGAATAATCAGGATTGAGGTATGAGGATTGAGGATTGAGGATTGAGGATTGAGGATTGAGGATTGAGGATTGAAGATTGAGTATTGATGATTGAATATTGAGGATTGAGGATTGATGGTTGAGGATTGAGGACGAGGACTGACGGTTGAGGATTGAGGTACGAGGATTGAGGATTGAGGATTGAGGACTGAGGATTGAGGATTGAGGATTGAGCATTGAGGATTGAAGATTGAGGACTGGGGATTGAGGATTGAAGATTGGTTATTGAGGATTGAAGATTGAGAATCGAGGATTGATGATTGAGAATTGGGAACTGAGAATGAGGACTGAGGGTTGAGGTTAGAGGTTTGACGAATGAGGATTGAGGATTGAGGATTGAGGATTGAGGATTGAGGATTGTGTATTGTGTATTGAAGATGGAGTATTCATGTCTGTGGATTGAGGTTTGAGGTTTGAGGACTGCGGATTGAGGATCGAAGGTTGAGTATTGAGGATTGAAGATTGAGGACGAGGACTGACGGTTGAGAATTGAAGATTGAGAATTGAGGATTGAGGATTGAGGATTGAGGTTTGAGGATTGAGGATTGAAGATTGAGTATTGAGGATTGAAGATTGAGGATTGAGGATTGAGGGTTGAGGATTGAGGATTGAAGATTCAGGATTCTGGATTGAGGATTGACGATTGATGACTGACGATTGAGGATTGAGTATTGAGGATTGAGAATTGAGGATTCAGGATTGAAGATTGAGTATTGAGGATTGAGGACTGGGGATTGAGGATTGAAGATTGAGGATTAACGATTGAGGATTGGGGATTGAGGATCTAGGATTGGAGATTGATTATTGAGGATTGAAGATTGAGAATTGAGGATTGAGGATTGAGAATTGAGAATTGAGGATGAGGACTGATGGTTGAGGATTGAGGTTTGAGGAATGAGGATTGAGGATTGAGGATTGAGGATTGAGGATAGAGGATTGAGGATTGAGTATTGAAGATTGAGTATTCATGACTGAGGATTGAGGATTGAGGATTGAGTGTTGCGGATTGAGGATCGAAGATTGAGTATTGAGGATTGGAGATTGAGGTTTGAGGATTGAGGATTGAGGATGGAGGATGAGGGCTGATGGTTGAGGATTGAGGTTTGAGTATTGAATACTGAAAATCCAGGACATTCTATTGAGTATTGGGAATAGAGGATTGATGTTTGAGTATTGAGGATTGAAGATTGAGGATTGAGGATTGAGTATTGAAGATTGAGGATTGATGATTGAGGATTGAGGATTGAGGATTGAGGATTGAGTGTTGAAGGTTGAGGATTGATGATTGAGGATTGAGGATTGAGGATCGAGGATTGAGGATTGAGGATCGAAGATTGAGGATTGAGGGTTGATGATAGAGTGCTGAAGATTGAGGATTGATGACTGAGGATTGAGGATTGAGGATTGAAGATTGAGTATTGAGGATTGAAGACTGACGATTGAGGATAGAGGATTGAGGATTGAGGATTGAGGATTGAGGCTTGAGGATTGAGGATTGAGGATTGAAGATTGAGGATTGGGGATTGAGGATTGAGGATTGAGGATTGAGTATTGATGATTGAGAATTGAGGATTGAGGATTGAAGATTGTAGATTAAGGATTGAGGATTGGGGATTGAGGATTGAGGATTGAGGATTGAGGACTGAGGATGAGGGCTGAGTGTTGAAGATTGAGGATTGATGATTGAGGATTGAGGATTGAGGTTCGAGGATTGAGGATTGAGGATTGAAGATTGAGGATTGAGGGTTGATGATTGAGTGCTGAAGATTGAGGATTGATGATTGAGGATTGAGGATTGAGGATTGAGGATTGAGGATTGAGGATTGAGGATTGAGGATTGAAGATTGAGGGTTGGGGATTGAGGATTGAGGATTGAGGATTGAGAATCGAAGATTGAGTATTGAGGATTGAAGATTGAGGTTTGAGGATTGAGGATTGAGGATGGAGGATGAGGGCTGAGGGTTGAGGATTGAGGTTTGAGTATTGAATACTGAGGATTCAGGATATTCTATTGAGTATTGAGAATTGAGTATTGATGGCTGAGTATTGAGGATTAAGGATTGAGTATTGAGGATTGAAGATTGAGGTTTGAGGATTGAGAATTGAGAATTGAGGATGAGGACTGAGGGTTGAGGGTTGAGGTTTGAGGAACGAGGATGGAGGATTGAGGATTGAGGATTGAGGATTGATGATTGAAGATTGAGTATTGAGGATTGAGTATTGAGTATTGAAGATTGAGGATTGATGATTGAGGATTGCGGTTTGAGGAACGAGGATGGAGGATTGAGAATTGTGGACTGAGGATTGACGATTGAGTATTGAAGATTGAGGATTCAGGATTGAGGTTTGAAGATTGAGGATTGGGTATTGAGGATAGAAGAATGAGGATTGAGGATTGAGGATTGAGGATTGAGGATTGAAGATTGAGTATTGAGTATTGAGGATTGAGGATTGAAGATTGTGGATTAAGGATTGAGGATTGGGGATTGAGGATCTAGGATTGGAGATTGACTATTGAGGATTGAGGATTGAGGATTGACGATTGAGGAACGAGGATTGAGGATTGAGGATGATGGCTGAGGGTTGAGGATTGAGGTTTGAGGACTGTGGACTGAGGATTGAGGATTGAGAATTCAGGATTGAGTATTGCGGGTCGAAGATTGAGGTATGGGTATTGAGGGCTGAAGAATGAGGATTGAGGATTGAGGATTGAGGACTGAGAATTGCAGATTGAGTATTGAGTATTGAAAACCGACGATTGAGAATTGAGGATTGAGGATTGGGGATTGAGGATTGAGGATTGAAGATTGAGTATTGAGGATTGAAGATTGAGAATTGAGGATTGAGGATTGAAGATTGAGGATTGGGGACTGAGTGTTGAGGGTTCAGTGATGAGAATTGATGTTTGTGGATAGAGATTTGAAGATTGCAGATTGAGTATTGAGTATTGAAAACTGTGAATTGATGATATTGTATTGAGCATTGAGAATTGACAACTGATTGTTGAGGACTGAGGTCTGAAGATTGAGGATTCAGGATTGAATAATCAGGATTGAGGTATGAGGAATGAGGATTGAAGATTGAGGATTGGGGATTGAGGATTGAGGATTGAGGATTGAGTATTGATGATTGAGAATTGAGGATTGAGGATTGAAGATTGTGGATTAAGGATTGAGGATTGGGGATTGAGGATTGAGGATTGAGGATTGAGGACTGAGGATGAGGGCTGAGGGTTGAGGATTGAGGTTTGAGGACTGAGGACTGAGGGTTGAGGATTGAGAATTGAGGATTGAGGATTGAGGATTGAAGATTGAGGATTGGGTATTGAGGATAGAAGAATGAGGATTGAGGATTGAAGATTGAGTATTGAGGATTGAAGATTGAGTATTGAGGATTGAAGACTGACGATTGAGGATTGAGGATTGAGGATTGAGGATTGAGGATTGAAGATTGAGGATTCAGGATTGAAGATTGAGGATTGAGGATTGAGTCTTGAGGATTGAGGATTGAGGATTGAAGACTGAGGATTGGGGATTGAGCATTGAGGATTGAGGATTGAGTATTGATGATTGAGAATTGTGGATTGAGGATTGAAGATTGTGGATTAAGGACTGAGGATTGGGGATTGAGGATCTAGGATTGGAGATTGACTATTGATGATTGATGATTGAGGATTGAGGATTGAGGAACGAGGATTGAGGATTGAGGATGATGGCTGAGTGTTGAGGATTGAGGTTTGAGGACTGTGGACTGAGGATTGAGGATTGAGAATTCAGGATTGAGGATTGCGGGTCGAAGATTGAGGTATGGGTATTGAGGGCTGAAGAATGAGGATTGAGGATTGAGGATTGAGGACTGAGAATTGCAGATTGAGTATTGAGTATTGAGGACCGACGATTGAGAATTGAGGACTGAGGATTGGGGATTGAAGATTGAGGATTGAAGATTGAGTATTGAGGATTGAAGATTGAGAATTGAGGATTGAGGATTGAAGATTGAGGATTGGGGACTGAGTGTTGGGTTCAGTGATGAGAATTGATGTTTGTGGATAGAGATTTGAAGATTGCAGAATGAGTATTGAGTATTGAAAACTGTGAATTGATGATATTGTATTGAGGATTGAGAATTAACTACTGATTGTTGAGGACTGAGGTCTGAAGATTGAGGATTCAGGATTGAATAATCAGGATTGAGGTTTGAGGAATGAGGATTGAGGATTGAGGATTGAGGATTGAGGATTGAGGATTGAGGATTGAAGATTGAGTATTGATGATTGAATATTGAAGATTGAGGATTGATGGTTGACGATTGAGGACGAGGACTGACGGTTGAGGATTGAGGTACGAGGATTGAGGATTGAGGATTGAGGACTGAGGATTGAGGATTGAGGATTGAGCATTGAGGATTGAAGATTGAGGACTGGGGATTGAGGATCGAAGATTGGTTATTTAGGATTGAAGATTGAGAATTGAGGATTGATGATTGAGAATTGGGAATTGAGGATGAGGACTGAGGGTTGAGGTTAGAGGTTTGACGAACGAGGATTGAGGATTGAGGATTGAGGATTGAGGATTGAGGATTGTGTATTGTGTATTGAAGATGGAGTATTCATGACTATGGATTGAGGTTTGAGGTTTGAGGACTGAGGATTGAGGATCGAAGGTTGAGTATTGAGGATTGAAGATTGAGGATTGAGGATTGAGGATTGATGACTGAGGATTGAGGATTGAGGGTTGATGATTGAGGATTGAGGATTGAAGATTGAGTATGGAGGATTGAAGATTGAGGATTGAGGATTGACGATTGAAGATTGAGGACTGAGTGTTGAGGGTTGAGTGATGAGAATTGATGTCTGTGGATTGAGATTTGAAGATTGAAGATTGGGGATTGAGTATTGAAAACTGTGAATTGAGGATATTCTATTGGAGATTGAGGATTGATGACTGAGGACTGAGGATTGAGGTTTGAGGAACGAGGATTAAGGATTGAGGATTGAGGATTGAGGATTGAGGACGAGGACTGGCGGTTGAGGATTGAAGATTGAGGATTGAGGATTGAGGATTGAGGATTGAAGATTGAGTATTGAGGATTGAAGATTGAGTATTGAGGATTGAAGATTGAGGATTGAGGATTGAGGGTTGAGGATTGAGGATTGAAGATTCAGGATTGGGGATTGAGGATTGACGATTGAGGATTGACGATTGAGGATTGAGTATTGAGGATTAAGAATTGAGGATTGAGGATTGAAGATTGAGTATTGAGGATTGAGGATTGATGACTGAGGATTGAGGATTGATGATTGATGATTGAGGATTGAGGACTGAAGATTGAGTATGGAGGATAGAAGATTGAGGATTGAGGATTGAGGGTTGAAGATTCAGGACTGAGTGTTGAGGGTTGAGTGATGAGAACTGATGTCTGTGAATTGAGATTTGAAGATTGAAGATTGGGGATTGAGTATTGAAAACTGTGAATTGAGGATATTCTGTTGAGGATTGAGGATTGACAGTTGATTGTTGCGGACTGAGGAATGAAGATTGAGCATTCAGGATTGAGGACTCGGAATTGAGATTTGAGGACTGAGGATTGAGGGTTGAGGATTGAGGATTGAGGATTGACGCTTGAGGATAGAGGATTGAGGTTGGAGGATTGAAGAGAGAGGACCGAGTGTTGAGGACTGAGTGTTGATAATTGATGTTTGATGATCGGGATTTGATTATTGAATATTGTGGATTGAGTATTGAATCATGAGAATTCAGGATATTCTATTGAGTACTAAGAATTGAGGATTGATGGTTGAGTATTGAGAATTGATGGCTGATGGTTGTGTGTTGAATATTGAGGATTGAGGATTGAGGATTGAGGATTGAGGGTTGAGAATTGAGGATTGAAGATTGAGTATTGATGATTGAAGATTGAGGATTGAGGATTGAGGTTTGAGAATTGAGGACGAGGACTGACGGTTGAGGATTGAAGATTGAGGATTGAGGATTGAGGATTGAGGATTGAGGATTGAGGAATGAGAATTGAGGATTGAAGGTTGAGTGTTGAGGATTGAAGATTGAGGATTGAGGATTGAGGATTGAGGATTGAGGAATGAAGATTCAGGATTGGGTATTGTGGATTGACGATTGAGGATTGACGATTGAGGATTGAGTATTGAGGATTGAGAATTGAGGATTGAGGATTGAAGATTGAGTATTGAGGATTGAGGACTGGGGATTGAGGATTGAAGATTGAGGATTAACGATTGAGGATTGGGGATTGAGGATCTAGGATTGGAGATTGATTATTGAGGATTGAAGATTGAGAATTGAGGATTGAGGATTGAGAATTGAGAATTGAGAATTAGTCCTGAGGGTTGAGGATTGAGGTTTGAGGAATGAGGATTGAGGATTGAGGATTGAGGATTGAGGATTGAGGATTGAGGGTTGATGATTGAGTATTGAAGATTGAGTATTCATGACTGAGGATTGTGGATTGAGGATTGAGTGTTGCGGATTGAGGATCGAAGATTGAGTATTGAGGATTGAAGATTGAGGTTTGAGGATTGAGGATTGAGGATGGAGGATGAGGGCTGATGGTTGAGGATTGAGGTTTGAGTATTGAATACTGAGAATCCAGGAGATTCTATTGAGTATTGGGAATTGAGGATTGATGGTTGAGTATTGAGGATTGAGGATTGAGGATTGAGGATTGAGGGTTGAGGATTGAGGATTGAAGATTCAGGATTGGGGATTGAGGATTGACTATTGAGGATTGACGATTGAGGATTGAGTATTGAGGATTGAGAATTGAGGATTGAGGATTGAAGATTGAGTATTGAGGATTGAGGACTGGGGATTGAGGATTGAAGATTGAGGATTAACGATTGAGGATTGGGGATTGAGGATCTAGGATTGGAGATTGATTATTGAGGATTGAAGATTGTGAATTGAGTATTGAGGATTGAGAATTGAGAATTGAGGATGAGGACTGAGGGTTGAGGATTGAGGTTTGAGGGATGAGGATTGAGGATTGAGGATTGAGGATTGAGGATTGAGTATTGAAGATTGAGTATTCATGACTGAGGATTGAGGATTGAGGATTGAGTATTGAGGGTTGAGGATCGAAGATTGAGGATTGAGGGTTGATGAATGAGTGTTGAAGATTGAGGATTGATGATTGAGGATTGAGGATTGAGGATTGAGGATTGAGGATTGAGGATTGAAGATTGAGAATTGAGGATTGAGGATTGAGAATTCAGAATTGAGAATGAGGCCTGAGGGTTGAGGATTGAGGTTTGAGGAATGTGGACTGAGGATTGAGGATTGAGGATTGAGGATTGAGGATTGAGGGTTGATGATTGAGTATTGAAGATTGAGTATTCATGACTGAGGATTGTGGATTGAGGATTGAGTGTTGCGGATTGAGGATCGAAGATTGAGTATTGAGGATTGAAGATTGAGGTTTGAGGATAGAGGATTGAGGATGGAGGATGAGGGCTGATGGTTGAGGATTGAGGTTTGAGTATTGAATACTGAGAATCCAGGAGATTCTATTGAGTATTGGGAATTGAGGATCGATGGTTGAGTATTGAGGATTGAGGATTGAGGATTGAGGATTGAGTATTGAAGACTGAGGATTGATGATTCAGGAGTGAGGATTGAGGATTGAGGATTGAGTGTTGAAGATTGGGGATTGAAGGTTGAGGATTGAGGATTGAGGATCGAAGATTGAGGATTGAGGATTGAAGATTGAGGATTGAGGGTTGATGAATGAGTGTTGAAGATTGAGGATTGATGATTGAGGATTGAGGATTGAGGATTGAGGATTGAGGATTGAGTATTGAGGATTGAGGACTGGGGATTGAGGATTGAAGATTGAGGATTAACGATTGAGGATTGGGGATTGAGGATCTAGGATTGGAGATTGATTATTGAGGATTGAAGATTGAGAATTGAGTATTGAGGATTGAGAATTGAGAATTGAGGATGAGGACTGAGGGTTGAGGATTGAGGTTTGAGGGATGAGGGTTGAGGATTGAGGATTGAGGATTGAGGATTGAGTATTGAAGATTGAGTATTCATGACTGAGGATTGAGGATTGAGGATTGAGTATTGAGGGTTGAGGATCGAAGATTGAGCACTGAGGATTGAAGATTGAGGTTTGAGGATTGAGGATTGGAGATGGAGGATGAGGGCTGATGGTTGAGGATTGAGGTTTGAGTATTCAATACTGAGAATCCAGGATATTCTATTGAGTATTGGGAATTGAGGATCGATGGTTGAGTATTGAGGATTGAGGATTTAGGATTGAGGATTGAGTATTGAAGACTGAGGATTGATGATTCAGGATTGAGGATTGAGGATTGAGGATTGAGTGTTGAAGATTGGGGATTGAAGGTTGAGGATTGAGGATTGAGGATCGAAGATTGAGGATTGAGGATTGAAGATTGAGGATTGAGGGTTGATGAATGAGTGTTGAAGATTGAGGATTGATGATTGAGGATTGAGGATTGAGGATTGAGGATTGAGGATTGAGTATTGAGGATTGAGGACTGGGGATTGAGGATTGAAGATTGAGGATTAACGATTGAGGATTGGGGATTGAGGATCTAGGATTGGAGATTGATTATTGAGGATTGAAGATTGAGAATTGAGTATTGAGGATTGAGAATTGAGAATTGAGGATGAGGACTGAGGGTTGAGGATTGAGGTTTGAGGGATGAGGATTGAGGATTGAGGATTGAGGATTGAGGATTGAGTATTGAAGATTGAGTATTCATGACTGAGGATTGAGGATTGAGGATTGAGTATTGAGGGTTGAGGATCGAAGATTGAGCACTGAGGATTGAAGATTGAGGTTTGAGGATTGAGGATTGGAGATGGAGGATGAGGGCTGATGGTTGAGGATTGAGGTTTGAGTATTCAATACTGAGAATCCAGGATATTCTATTGAGTATTGGGAATTGAGGATCGATGGTTGAGTATTGAGGATTGAGGATTGAGGATTGAGGATTGAGTATTGAAGACTGAGGATTGATGATTCAGGATTGAGGATTGAGGATTGAGGATTGAGTGTTGAAGATTGGGGATTGAAGGTTGAGGATTGAGGATTGAGGATCGAAGATTGAGGATTGAGGATTGAAGATTGAGGATTGAGGGTTGATGAATGAGTGTTGAAGATTGAGGATTGATGATTGAGGATTGAGGATTGAGGATTGAGGATTGAGGATTGAGGATTGAAGATTGAGAATTGAGGATTGAGGATTGAGAATTGAGAATTGAGAATGAGGCCTGAGGGTTGAGGATTGAGGTTTGAGGAATGAGGACTGAGAATTGAGGATTGAGGATTGAGGATTGAGGATTGAGGGTTGATGATTGAGTATTGAAGATTGAGTATTCATGACTGAGGATTGTGGATTGAGGATTGAGTGTTGCGGATTGAGGATCGAAGATTGAGTATTGAGGATTGAAGATTGAGGTTTGAGGATAGAGGATTGAGGATGGAGGATGAGGGCTGATGGTTGAGGATTGAGGTTTGAGTATTGAATACTGAGAATCCAGGAGATTCTATTGAGTATTGGGAATTGAGGATCGATGGTTGAGTATTGAGGATTGAGGATTGAGGATTGAGGATTGAGTATTGAAGACTGAGGATTGATGATTCAGGATTGAGGATTGAGGATTGAGGATTGAGTGTTGAAGATTGGGGATTGAAGGTTGAGGATTGAGGATTAAGGATCGAAGATTGAGGATTGAGGATTGAAGATTGAGGATTGAGGGTTGATGAATGAGTGTTGAAGATTGAGGATTGATGATTGAGGATTGAGGATTGAGGATTGAGGATTGAGGATTGAGGATTGAAGATTGAGGATTGAGGATTGAGGATTGAGGATTGAGGACAGGGGATTGAGTATTGAAGATTGTGGATTGATGATTGACGATTGAGGACTGAGGATTGAGGATTGATTATTGAGCGTTGGGGATTGAAGATTGTGGACTGGGGATAGAGGGTTGAATATTGAGGATTAAGGATAGAGTATTGGGGATTGAGGATCTAGGATAGGAGATTGATAATTGAGGATTGAAGATTGAGGATTGAGGATTGAGGATTGAGTATTGAGGGTTGATGATTGAGTGTTGAAGATTGAGGATTGATGATTGGTGGTTGAGTATTGAGGATTGTGGATTGAGTATTGAAGATTGAGGATTGAGGATTGAGGATTGAGGATTGAGGATTGAGTATTGAAGATTGAGTATTGAGGATTGAAGATTGAGGATTGAGGATTGAGGGTTGAGGATTGAGGATTGAAGATTCAGGGTTGGGGATTGAGGATTGACGATTGAGGATTGACGATTGAGGATTGAGTATTGAGGATTGAGAATTGAGGATTGAGGATTGAAGATTGAGTATTGAGGATTGAGGACTGGGGATTGAGGATTGAAGATTGAGGATTGATGATTGAGGATTGAGGATTGAGGATTGAGGACTGGGGATTGAGGATTGAGGACGAGGACTGACGGTTGAGGATTGAAGATTGAGGATTGAGGATTGAGGATTGAGGATTGAGGATTGAGTATTGAGGATTGAAGATTGAGTATTGAGGATTGAAGGTTGATGATTGAGGATTGAGTATTGATGATTGAGGATTGAGGATTCAGGATTGAGGATTGAGGATGAGGGCTGAGGTTTGAGGATTGAGGATTGAGGATTGAGGATTGAAGATTGAGTATTGGGGATTGAGGATTGAGGATTAACGATTGAGTATTGAAGATTGAGGATTGATGATTGAGGATTGAGGATTGAGGATTGAGGACTGAGGATTGAGTATTGAAGATTGTTGATTGATGATTGACGACTGTGTACTGAGGATTGAGGATTGATTATTGAGCTTTGGGAATTGAAGATTGTGGACTGGGGATAGAGGATTGAATATTGTGGATTAAGGATAGAGTATTGGGGATTGAGGATCTAGGATAGGAGATTGATTATTGAGGATTGAAGATTGAGGATTAAGGATTGAGGATTGAGAATTGAGAATTGAGGATGACGACTGAGGGTTGAGGATTGAGTTATGAGGAATGAGGATTGCGGATTGAGGATTGAGGATTGAGGATTGAGTATTGGAGATTGAGGATTGATGACTGAGGACTGAGGATTGAGGTTTGAGGAACGAGGATTGACGGTTGAGGATTGAGGATTGAGGACTGAGGACGAGGACTGACGGTTGAGGATTGAGGATTGACGATTGAGTATTGAAGATTGAGGATTGATGATTGAGGAACGAGGATTGAGGATTGAGGATTGAGGATTGAGCATTGAGGGCGAGGACTGACGGTTGCGGATTGAAGATTGAGGATTGAGGATTGAGGATTGAGGATTGAGGATTGAGGATTGAGGATTGAAGATTGAGTATTGAGGATTGATGATTGAGGATTGAGGATTGAGGGTTGAGGATTGAGGATTGAAGATTCAGGGTTGGGGATTGAGGACTGACGATTGAGTATTGACGATTGAGGATTGAGTATTGAGGATTGAGGATTGAGGATTGAGGATTGAAGATTGAGGATTGAGTATTGAGGATTGAGAATTGAGGATTGAGGATTGAAGATTGAGTATTGAGGATTGAGGACTGGGGATTGAGGATTGAAGATTGTGGATTAACGATTGAGGATTGGGGATTGAGGATCTAGGATTGGAGATTGATTATTGAGCATTGAAGATTGAGAATTGAGGATTGAGGATTGAGAATTGAGAATTGAGGATGAGGACAGAGGGTTGAGGATTGAGGTTTAAGGAATGAGGATTGAGGATTGAGGATTGAGGATTGAGGATTGAGGATTGAGGATTGAGTATTGAAGATTGAGTATTCATGACTGAGGATTGAGGATTGAGGATTGAGTGTTGAGGATTGAGGATCGAAGATTGAGTATTGAGGATTGAAGGATGAGATTTGAGGATTGAGGATTGAGGATGGAGGACGAGGGCTGATGCTTGAGGATTGAGGTTTGAGTATTGAATACTGAGAATCCAGGATATTCTATTGAGTATTGGGAATTGAGGATCGATGGTTGAGTATTGAGGATTGAGGATTGAGGATTGAGGATTGAGCATTGAAGATTGAGGATTGATGATTCAGGATTGAGGATTGAGGGTTGAGTATTGAGTGTTGAAAATTGAGGATTGATGATTGAGGATTGAGGATTGAGGATCGAAGATTGAGGATTGAGGATTGAAGATTGAGGATTGAGGGTTGATGAATGAGTGTTGATGATTGAGGATTGATGATTGACGATCGAGGATTGAGGATTGAGGATTGAGGATTGAGGATTGAAGATTGAGGATTGGGGATTGAGGATTGAGGAGTGGGATTCGAAGATTGAGTATTGAGGTTTGAGGACTGAGGATTGAGGCTTGATGATTGAGGATTGAGGATTGACGCTTCAGGATAGAGGATTGAGGATGGAGAATTGAAGGGAGAGGACCGAGTGTTGAGGATTGAGTGTTGAGAATTGATGTTTGAGGATCGGGATTTGATTAATGAATATTGTGGATTGAGTATTGAATCATGAGAATTTGGGATATTCTATTGAGTATTGAGAATTGAGGATTGATGGTTGAATATTGAGAATTGATGGTTGATGGTTGTGTGTTGAATATTGAGGATTGAGTATTGAGGATTGAAGATTGAGTATTGAGGATTGAAGGTTGATGATTGAGGATTGAGTATTGATGATTGAGGATTGAGGATTGAGGATTAAGGATTGGGTATTGAGGATTGATGATTGAAGACTGAGAATTGAGGATTGAAGATTGAGTATTGAGGATTCAGGATTGAGGATCGAGGATCAGGGCTGAGGGTTGAGGATTGAGGATTGAGGGTTGAGGATTGAAGATTGAGTACTGGGGATTGAGGATTGAGGGTTGGCGATTGAGTATTGAAGATTGAGGATTGATGATTGAGGATTGAGGATTGAGGATTGAGGACTGGGGATTGAGGATTGAGGACGAGGACTGACGGTTGAGGATTGAAGATTGAGGATTGAGGATTGAGGATTGAGGATTGAGGATTGAGTATTGAGGATTGAAGATTGAGTATTGAGGATTGAAGGTTGATGATTGAGGATTGAGTATTGATGATTGAGGATTGAGGATTCAGGATTGAGGATTGAGGATGAGGGCTGAGGTTTGAGGATTGAGGATTGAGGATTGAGGATTGAAGATTGAGTATTGGGGATTGAGGATTGAGGATTAACGATTGAGTATTGAAGATTGAGGATTGATGATTGAGGATTGAGGATTGAGGATTGAGGACTGAGGATTGAGTATTGAAGATTGTTGATTGATGATTGACGACTGTGTACTGAGGATTGAGGATTGATTATTGAGCTTTGGGAATTGAAGATTGTGGACTGGGGATAGAGGATTGAATATTGTGGATTAAGGATAGAGTATTGGGGATTGAGGATCTAGGATAGGAGATTGATTATTGAGGATTGAAGATTGAGGATTAAGGATTGAGGATTGAGAATTGAGAATTGAGGATGACGACTGAGGGTTGAGGATTGAGTTATGAGGAATGAGGATTGCGGATTGAGGATTGAGGATTGAGGATTGAGTATTGGAGATTGAGGATTGATGACTGAGGACTGAGGATTGAGGTTTGAGGAACGAGGATTGACGGTTGAGGATTGAGGATTGAGGACTGAGGACGAGGACTGACGGTTGAGGATTGAAGATTGAGGATTGAGGATTGAGGATTGAGGATTGAGGATTGAGGGTTGAGGATTGAAGATTGAGTATTGAGGATTGAAGATTGAGGATTGAGGATTGAGGGTTGAGGATTGAGGATTGAAGATTCAGGATTGGGGATTGAGGATTGACGATTGAGGATTGACGATTGAGGATTGAGTATTGAGGATTGAGAATTGAGGATTGAGGATTGAAGATTGTGTATTGAGGATTGAGGACTGGGGATTGAGGATTGAAGATTAAGGATTACCGATTGAGGATTGGGGATTGAGGATCTGGGATTGGAGATTGATTATTGAGGATTGAAGATTGAGAATTGAGGATTGAGGATTGAGAATTGAGAATTGAGGATGAAGACAGAGGGTTGAGGATTGAGGTTTGAGGAATGAGGATTGAGGATTGAGGATTGAGGATTCAGGATTGAGGATTGAGGATTGAGCATTGAAGATTGAGGATTGATGATTCAGGATTGAGGATTGAGGAGTGGGAATCGAAGATTGAGTATTGAGGTTTGAGGACTGAGGATTGAGGGTTGAGGATTGAGTGTTGAGAATTGATGTTTGAGGATCGAGATTTGATTAATGAATATTGTGGATTGAGTATTGAATCATGAGAATTTGGGATATTCTATTGAGTATTGAGAATTGAGGACTGATGGTTGAACATTGAGAATTGATGGTTGATGGTGGTGTGTTGAATATTGAGGATTGAGTATTGAGGATTGAAGATTGAGTATTGAGGATTGAAGGTTGATGATTGAGGATTCAGGATTGATGATTGAGGATTGAGGATTGAGGATTGACTATTGAGGATTGATGATTGAAGACTGAGTATTGAGGATTGATGATTGAGGATTGAGGATTCAGGACTGAGGATCGAGGATCAGGGTTGAGGGTTGAGGATTGAGGATTGAGGATTGAGGATTGAGGATTGAGGATTGCAGATTGAGGATTGAAGATTGAGGATTGAGGATTGAGGACTGAGGATTGCAGATTGAGGATTGAAGATTGAGGATTAAGGATTGAGGATTGGGGATTGAGGATCTAGGATTGGAGGTTGATTATTAAGGATTGAAGGTTGAGGATTGAGGATTGAGGATTGAGGATGGAGGATGAGGGCTGAGGGCTGTGGATTGAGGTTTGAGTATTGAATCCTGAGAATTCAGTATATTCTATTGAGTATTGAGAATTGAGGATTGATGGTTGAGTATAGAGCATTGAGGATTGAGGATTGAGGGTTGAGTATTGAAGATTGAGGACTGATGACTGAGGATTGAGGATTGAGGATTGATGGTTGAGGATTGAGGATTGAAGATTGAGTATGGAGGATTGAAGATTGAGTATTGAGGATTGAAGATTGAAGATTGAGGACTGAGTGTTGAGGGTTGAGTGATGAGAATTGATGTCTGTGTATTGAGATTTGAAGGTTGAAGATTTGGGATTCAGTATTGAGAACTGTGAATTGAGGATATGCTATTGAGGATTGAGGATTGACAATTGATTGTTGCGGACTGAGGGATGAAGATTGAGCATTCAGGATTGAGGATCCGGAATTGGGGATTGAGGACTGAGGATTGAGGGTTGAGGATTGAGGATTGAGGATTGACGCTTGAGGATAGAGGATTGAGGATGGAGGATTGAAGAGAGAGGACCGAGCGTTGAGGATTAGGTGTTGAGAATTGATGTTTGAGGATCGAGATTTGATTATTGAATATTGTGGATTGAGTATTGAATCATGAGAATTCGGGATATTCTATTGAGTATTGAGAATTGAGGATTGATGGTTGAGTATTGACAATTGATGGTTGATGGTTGTGTGTTGAATATTGAGGATTGAGTATTGAGGATTGAAGATTGAGTATTGAGGATTGAAGGTTGATGATTGAGGATTGAGTATTGATGATTGAGGATTGAGGATTCAGGATTGAGGATTGAGGATTGATGGTGAAGATTGAGGATTGAGTATTGAGGATTGAAGATTGAGGTTTGAGGATTGCGAATTTAGAATTGAGGATGAGGACTGAGGGTTGAGGATTGACGATTGAGGAACGAGGACTGAGGATTGAGAATTGAGGATTGCGGATTGTGGATTGATGATTGAGGATTGAAGATTGAGGATTGGGGATTGAGGATTGAGGATTGAGAGTTTAGAATTGAAGATTGAGTATTGGGGATTGAGGATTGAGGATTGAGGATTGAGGATTGAAGGTTGAGTATTGAGGATTGAAGATTGAGGATTGAGGATTGAGGGTTGAGGATTGAGGATTGAAGATTCAGGGTTGGGGATTGAGGATTGACGATTGAGGATTGACGATTGAGGATTGAGTATTGAGGATTGAGAATTGAGGATTGAAGATAGAAGATTGAGGATTGAGTATTGAGGATTGAGAATTGAGGATTGAGGATTGAAGATTGAGTATTGAGGATTGAGGACTGGGGATTGAGGATTGAAGATTGTGGATTAACGATTGAGGATTGGGGATTGAGGATCTAGGATTGGAGATTGATTATTGAGGATTGAAGATTGAGAATTGAGGATTGAGGATTGAGAATTGAGAATTGAGGATGAGGACAGAGGGTTGAGGATTGAGGTTTAAGGAATGAGGATTGAGGATTGAGGATTGAGGATTGAGGATTGAGGATTGAGGATTGAGGATTGAGTATTGAAGATTGAGTATTCATGACTGAGGATTGAGGGTTGAGGATTGAGTATTGAGGGTTGAGGATCGAAGATTGAGCACTGAGGATTGAAGATTGAGGTTTGAGGATTGAGGATTGATGATGGAGGATGAGGGCTGATGGTTGAGGATTGAGGTTTGAGTATTCAATACTGAGAATCCAGGATATTCTATTGAGTATTGGGAATTGAGAATCGATGGTTGAGTATTGAGGATTGAGGATTGAGGATTGAGGATTGAGTATTGAAGACTGAGGATTGATGATTCCGGATTGAGGATTGAGGATTGAGGATTGAGTGTTGAAGATTGGGGATTGAAGGTTGAGGATTGAGGATTGAGGATCGAAGATTGAGGATTGAGGATTGAAGATTGATGATTGAGGGTTGATGAATGAGTGTTGAAGATTGAGGATTGATGATTGAGGATTGAGGATTGGGGATTGAGGATTGAGGATTGAGGATTGAAGATTGAGGATTGGGGATTGAGGATTGAGGAGTGGGAATCGAAGATTGAGTATTGAGGTTTGAGGACTGAGGATTGAGGGTTGAGGATTGAGGATTGAGGATTGACGCTTCAGGATTGAGGATTGAGGGTGGAGGGTTGAAGGGAGAGGACCGAGTGTTGAGGATTGAGTGTTGAGAATTGATGTTTGAGGATCGATGTTTGATTAATGAATATTGTGGATTGAGTATTGAATCATGAGAATTTGGGATATTCTATTGAGTATTGAGAATTGAGGACTGATGGTTGAATATTGAGAATTGATGGTTGATGGTTGTGTGTTGAATATTGAGGATTGAGTATTGAGGATTGAAGACTGAGTATTGAGGATTGATGATTGAGGATTGAGGATTGAAGATTGAGTATAGGGGATTGAGGATTGAGGATTGACGATTGAGTATTGAAGATTGAGGATTGATGATTGAGGATTGAGGATTGAGGATTGAGGACAGGGGATTGAGTATTGAAGATTGTGGATTGATGATTGACGATTGAGGACTGAGGATTGAGGATTGATTATTGAGCGTTGGGGATTGAAGATTGTGGACTGGGGATAGAGGGTTGAATATTGAGGATTAAGGATAGAGTATTGGGGATTGAGGATCTAGGATAGGAGATTGATAATTGAGGATTGAAGATTGAGGATTGAGGATTGAGGATTGAGTATTGAGGGTTGATGATTGAGTGTTGAAGATTGAGGATTGATGATTGGTGGTTGAGTATTGAGGATTGTGGATTGAGTATTGAAGATTGAGGATTGAGGATTGAGGATTGAGGATTGAGGATTGAGTATTGAAGATTGAGTATTGAGGATTGAAGATTGAGGATTGAGGATTGAGGGTTGAGGATTGAGGATTGAAGATTCAGGGTTGGGGATTGAGGATTGACGATTGAGGATTGACGATTGAGGATTGAGTATTGAGGATTGAGAATTGAGGATTGAGGATTGAAGATTGAGTATTGAGGATTGAGGACTGGGGATTGAGGATTGAAGATTGAGGATTGATGATTGAGGATTGAGGATTGAGGATTGAGGACTGGGGATTGAGGATTGAGGACGAGGACTGACGGTTGAGGATTGAAGATTGAGGATTGAGGATTGAGGATTGAGGATTGAGGATTGAGTATTGAGGATTGAAGATTGAGTATTGAGGATTGAAGGTTGATGATTGAGGATTGAGTATTGATGATTGAGGATTGAGGATTCAGGATTGAGGATTGAGGATGAGGGCTGAGGTTTGAGGATTGGGGATTGAGGATTGAGGATTGAAGATTGAGTATTGGGGATTGAGGATTGAGGATTAACGATTGAGTATTGAAGATTGAGGATTGATGATTGAGGATTGAGGATTGAGGATTGAGGACTGAGGATTGAGTATTGAAGATTGTTGATTGATGATTGACGACTGTGTACTGAGGATTGAGGATTGATTATTGAGCTTTGGGAATTGAAGATTGTGGACTGGGGATAGAGGATTGAATATTGTGGATTAAGGATAGAGTATTGGGGATTGAGGATCTAGGATAGGAGATTGATTATTGAGGATTGAAGATTGAGGATTAAGGATTGAGGATTGAGAATTGAGAATTGAGGATGACGACTGAGGGTTGAGGATTGAGTTATGAGGAATGAGGATTGCGGATTGAGGATTGAGGATTGAGGATTGAGTATTGGAGATTGAGGATTGATGACTGAGGACTGAGGATTGAGGTTTGAGGAACGAGGATTGACGGTTGAGGATTGAGGATTGAGGACTGAGGACGAGGACTGACGGTTGAGGATTGAGGATTGACGATTGAGTATTGAAGATTGAGGATTGATGATTGAGGAACGAGGATTGAGGATTGAGGATTGAGGATTGAGCATTGAGGGCGAGGACTGACGGTTGCGGATTGAAGATTGAGGATTGAGGATTGAGGATTGAGGATTGAGGATTGAGGATTGAGGATTGAAGATTGATTATTGAGGATTGATGATTGAGGATTGAGGATTGAGGGTTGAGGATTGAGGATTGAAGATTCAGGGTTGGGGATTGAGGACTGACGATTGAGTATTGACGATTGAGGATTGAGTATTGAGGATTGAGGATTGAGGATTGAGGATTGAAGATTGAGGATTGAGTATTGAGGATTGAGAATTGAGGATTGAGGATTGAAGATTGAGTATTGAGGATTGAGGACTGGGGATTGAGGATTGAAGATTGTGGATTAACGATTGAGGATTGGGGATTGAGGATCTAGGATTGGAGATTGATTATTGAGCATTGAAGATTGAGAATTGAGGATTGAGGATTGAGAATTGAGAATTGAGGATGAGGACAGAGGGTTGAGGATTGAGGTTTAAGGAATGAGGATTGAGGATTGAGGATTGAGGATTGAGGATTGAGGATTGAGGATTGAGTATTGAAGATTGAGTATTCATGACTGAGGATTGAGGATTGAGGATTGAGTGTTGAGGATTGAGGATCGAAGATTGAGTATTGAGGATTGAAGAATGAGATTTGAGGATTGAGGATTGAGGATGGAGGACGAGGGCTGATGCTTGAGGATTGAGGTTTGAGTATTGAATACTGAGAATCCAGGATATTCTATTGAGTATTGGGAATTGAGGATCGATGGTTGAGTATTGAGGATTGAGGATTGAGGATTGAGGATTGAGCATTGAAGATTGAGGATTGATGATTCAGGATTGAGGATTGAGGGTTGAGTATTGAGTGTTGAAAATTGAGGATTGATGATTGAGGATTGAGGATTGAGGATCGAAGATTGAGGATTGAGGATTGAAGATTGAGGATTGAGGGTTGATGAATGAGTGTTGATGATTGAGGATTGATGATTGACGATCGAGGATTGAGGATTGAGGATTGAGGATTGAGGATTGAAGATTGAGGATTGGGGATTGAGGATTGAGGAGTGGGATTCGAAGATTGAGTATTGAGGTTTGAGGACTGAGGATTGAGGCTTGATGATTGAGGATTGAGGATTGACGCTTCAGGATAGAGGATTGAGGATGGAGAATTGAAGGGAGAGGACCGAGTGTTGAGGATTGAGTGTTGAGAATTGATGTTTGAGGATCGGGATTTGATTAATGAATATTGTGGATTGAGTATTGAATCATGAGAATTTGGGATATTCTATTGAGTATTGAGAATTGAGGATTGATGGTTGAATATTGAGAATTGATGGTTGATGGTTGTGTGTTGAATATTGAGGATTGAGTATTGAGGATTGAAGATTGAGTATTGAGGATTGAAGGTTGATGATTGAGGATTGAGTATTGATGATTGAGGATTGAGGATTGAGGATTAAGGATTGGGTATTGAGGATTGATGATTGAAGACTGAGAATTGAGGATTGAAGATTGAGTATTGAGGATTCAGGATTGAGGATCGAGGATCAGGGCTGAGGGTTGAGGATTGAGGATTGAGGGTTGAGGATTGAAGATTGAGTACTGGGGATTGAGGATTGAGGGTTGGCGATTGAGTATTGAAGATTGAGGATTGATGATTGAGGATTGAGGATTGAGGATTGAGGACTGGGGATTGAGGATTGAGGACGAGGACTGACGGTTGAGGATTGAAGATTGAGGATTGAGGATTGAGGATTGAGGATTGAGGATTGAGTATTGAGGATTGAAGATTGAGTATTGAGGATTGAAGGTTGATGATTGAGGATTGAGTATTGATGATTGAGGATTGAGGATTCAGGATTGAGGATTGAGGATGAGGGCTGAGGTTTGAGGATTGAGGATTGAGGATTGAGGATTGAAGATTGAGTATTGGGGATTGAGGATTGAGGATTAACGATTGAGTATTGAAGATTGAGGATTGATGATTGAGGATTGAGGATTGAGGATTGAGGACTGAGGATTGAGTATTGAAGATTGTTGATTGATGATTGACGACTGTGTACTGAGGATTGAGGATTGATTATTGAGCTTTGGGAATTGAAGATTGTGGACTGGGGATAGAGGATTGAATATTGTGGATTAAGGATAGAGTATTGGGGATTGAGGATCTAGGATAGGAGATTGATTATTGAGGATTGAAGATTGAGGATTAAGGATTGAGGATTGAGAATTGAGAATTGAGGATGACGACTGAGGGTTGAGGATTGAGTTATGAGGAATGAGGATTGCGGATTGAGGATTGAGGATTGAGGATTGAGTATTGGAGATTGAGGATTGATGACTGAGGACTGAGGATTGAGGTTTGAGGAACGAGGATTGACGGTTGAGGATTGAGGATTGAGGACTGAGGACGAGGACTGACGGTTGAGGATTGAAGATTGAGGATTGAGGATTGAGGATTGAGGATTGAGGATTGAGGGTTGAGGATTGAAGATTGAGTATTGAGGATTGAAGATTGAGGATTGAGGATTGAGGGTTGAGGATTGAGGATTGAAGATTCAGGATTGGGGATTGAGGATTGACGATTGAGGATTGACGATTGAGGATTGAGTATTGAGGATTGAGAATTGAGGATTGAGGATTGAAGATTGTGTATTGAGGATTGAGGACTGGGGATTGAGGATTGAAGATTAAGGATTACCGATTGAGGATTGGGGATTGAGGATCTGGGATTGGAGATTGATTATTGAGGATTGAAGATTGAGAATTGAGGATTGAGGATTGAGAATTGAGAATTGAGGATGAAGACAGAGGGTTGAGGATTGAGGTTTGAGGAATGAGGATTGAGGATTGAGGATTGAGGATTGAGGATTGAGGATTGAGGATTGAGCATTGAAGATTGAGGATTGATGATTCAGGATTGAGGATTGAGGAGTGGGAATCGAAGATTGAGTATTGAGGTTTGAGGACTGAGGATTGAGGGTTGAGGATTGAGTGTTGAGAATTGATGTTTGAGGATCGAGATTTGATTAATGAATATTGTGGATTGAGTATTGAATCATGAGAATTTGGGATATTCTATTGAGTATTGAGAATTGAGGACTGATGGTTGAACATTGAGAATTGATGGTTGATGGTGGTGTGTTGAATATTGAGGATTGAGTATTGAGGATTGATGATTGAGGATTGAGGATTCAGGACTGAGGATCGAGGATCAGGGTTGAGGGTTGAGGATTGAGGATTGAGGATTGAGGATTGAAGATTGAGTATTGGGGATTGAGGATTGAGGATTGACGATTGAGTATTGAAGATTGAGGATTGATGATTGAGGATTGAGGATTGAGGATTGAGGACTGAGGATTGAGTATAGAAGATTGTTGATTGATGATTGACGATTGAGGACTGAGGATTGAGGATTGATTATTGAGCTTTGGGGATTGAAGATTGTGGACTGGGGATGGAGGATTGAATATTGAGGATTAAGGATAGAGTATTGGGGATTGGGGATCTAGGATAGGAGATTGATTATTGAGGATTGAAGATTGAGGATTGAGGATTGAGGATTGATTATTGAGAATTGAGGATGAGGACTGAGGGTTGAGGATTGAGGTTTGAGGAATGAGGATTGAGGATTGAGGATTGAGGATTGAGGATTGAGGATTGAGGATTGAGGATTGAGGATTGAAGATTGAGTATTGAGGATTGAAGATTGAGGATTGAGGATTGAGGGTTGAGGATTGAGGATTGAAGATTCAGGGTTGGGGATTGAGGATTGACGATTGAGGATTGACGATTGAGGATTGAGTATTGAGGATTGAGAATTGAGGATTGAGGATTGAAGAT
This sequence comes from Calliopsis andreniformis, assembly GCF_051401765.1. Taxonomy (NCBI): domain Eukaryota; kingdom Metazoa; phylum Arthropoda; class Insecta; order Hymenoptera; family Andrenidae; genus Calliopsis; species Calliopsis andreniformis. Next base: position 2,219,135 of record NW_027480479.1, on the reverse strand, counting down.
TGAGTATTGAGGATTGAGGACTGGGGATTGAGGATTGAAGATTGAGGATTGAGGTTTGAGGAACGAGGATTGAGGATTGAGGATTGAGGATTGAGGATTGAGGGCGAGGACTGACGGTTGAGGATTGAAGATTGAGGATTGAGGATTGAGGATTGAGGATTGAGGATTGAGGATTGAGGATTGAAGATTGAGTATTGAGGATTGAAGATTGAGGATTGAGGATTGAGGGTTGAGGATTGAGGATTGAAGATTCAGGGTTGGGGATTGAGGATTGACGATTGAGGATTGACGATTGAGGATTGAGTATTGAGGATTGAGAATTGAGGATTGAGGATTGAAGATTGAGGATTGAGTATTGAGGATTGAGAATTGAGGATTGAGGATTGAAGATTGAGTATTGAGGATTGAGGACTGGGGATTGAGGATTGAGGATTGTGGGTTAACGATTGAGGATTGGGGATTGAGGATCTAGGATTGGAGATTGATTATTGAGGATTGAAGATTGAGAATTGAGGATTGAGGATTGAGAATTGAGAATTGAGGATGAGGACAGAGGGTTGAGGATTGAGGTTTAAGGAATGAGGATTGAGGATTGAGGATTGAGGATTGAGGATTGAGGATTGAGGATTGAGTATTGAAGATTGAGTATTCATGACTGAGGATTGAGGATTGAGGATGGAGTGTTGAGGATTGAGGATCGAAGATTGAGTATTGAGGATTGAAGAATGAGATTTGAGGATTGAGGATTGAGGATGGAGGATGAGGGCTGATGCTTGAGGATTGAGGTTTGAGTATTGAATACTGAGAATCCAGGATATTCTATTGAGTATTGGGAATTGAGGATCGATGGTTGAGTATTGAGGATTGAGGATTGAGGATTGAGGATTGAGCATTGAAGATTGAGGATTGATGATTCAGGATTGAGGATTGAGGATTGAGTATTGAGTGTTGAAAATTGAGGATTGATGATTGAGGATTGAGGATTCAGGATCGAAGATTGAGGATTGAGGATTGAAGATTGAGGATTGAGGGTTGATGAATGAGTGTTGATGATTGAGGATTGATGATTGACGATTGAGGATTGAGGATTGAGGATTGAGGATTGAGGATTGAAGATTGAGGATTGGGGATTGAGGATTGAGGAGTGGGATTCGAAGATTGAGTATTGAGGTTTGAGGACTGAGGATTGAGGCTTGATGATTGAGGATTGAGGATTGACGCTTCAGGATAGAGGATTGAGGATGGAGGATTGAAGGGAGAGGACCGAGTGTTGAGGATTGAGTGTTGAGAATTGGTGTTTGAGGATCGGGATTTGATTAATGAATATTGTGGATTGAGTATTGAATCATGAGAATTTGGGATATTCTATTGAGTATTGAGAATTGAGGATTGATGGTTGAATATTGAGAATTGATGGTTGATGGTTGTGTGTTGAATATTGAGGATTGAGTATTGAGGATTGAAGATTGAGTATTGAGGATTGAAGGTTGATGATTGAGGATTGAGTATTGATGATTGAGGATTGAGGATTGAGGATTGAGGATTGAGGATTGAGGATTGAAGATTTAGTATTGAGGATTGAAGATTGAGGATTGAGGATTGAGTGTTGAGGATTGAGGATTGAAGATTCAGGATTGGGGATTGAGGATTGACGATTGAGGATTGACGATTGAGGATTGAGTATTGAGGATTGAGAATTGAGGATTGAGGATTGAAGATTGTGTATTGAGGATTGAGGACTGGGGATTGAGGATTGAAGATTAAGGATTACCGATTGAGGATTGGGGATTGAGGATCTAGGATTGGAGATTGATTATTGAGGATTGAAGATTGAGAATTGAGGATTGAGGATTGAGAATTGAGAATTGAGGATGAGGACAGAGGGTTGAGGATTGAGGTTTGAGGAATGAGGATTGAGGATTGAGGATTGAGGATTGAGGATTGAGGATTGAGGATTGAGCATTGAAGATTGAGGATTGATGATTCAGGATTGAGGATTGAGGAGTGGGAATCGAAGATTGAGTATTGAGGTTTGAGGACTGAGGATTGAGGGTTGAGGATTGAGTGTTGAGAATTGATGTTTGAGGATCGAGATTTGATTAATGAATATTGTGGATTGAGTATTGTATCATGAGAATTTGGGATATTCTATTGAGTATTGAGAATTGAGGACTGATGGTTGAACATTGAGAATTGATGGTTGATGGTTGTGTGTTGAATATTGAGGATTGAGTATTGAGGATTGAAGATTGAGTATTGAGGATTGAAGGTTGATGATTGAGGATTGAGGATTGATGATTGAGGTTTGAGGATTGAGGATTGACTATTGAGGATTCATGATTGAAGACTGAGTATTGAGGATTGATGATTGAGGATTGAGGATTCAGGACTGAGGATCGAGGATCAGGGCTGAGGGTTGAGGATTGAGGATTGAGGATTGAGGATTGAAGATTGAGTATTGGGGATTGAGGATTGAGGATTGAGGATTGAGTATTGGAGATTGAGGATTGATGACTGAGGACTGAGGATTGAGGTTTGAGGAACGAGGATTGAGGATTGAGGATTGAGGATTGAGGATTGAGGGCGAGGACTGACGGTTGAGGATTGAAGATTGAGGATTGAGGATTGAGGATTGAGGATTGAGGATTGAGGATTGAGGATTGAAGATTGAGTATTGAGGATTGAAGATTGAGGATTGAGGATTGAGGGTTGAAGATTGAGGATTGAAGATTCAGGGTTGGGGATTGAGGATTGACTATTGAGGATTGACGATTGAGGATTGAGGATTGAGTATTGAGGATTGCGAATTGAGGATTGAGGATTGAAGATTGAGGATTGAGTATTGAGGATTGAGAATTGAGGATTGAGGATTGAAGATTGAGTATTGAGGATTGAGGACTGGGGATTGAGGATTGAAGATTGTGGATTAACGATTGAGGATTGGGGATTGAGGATCTAGGATTGGAGATTGATTATTGAGGATTGAAGATTGAGAATTGAGGATTGAGGATTGAGAATTGAGAATTGAGGATGAGGACAGAGGGTTGAGGATTGAGGTTTAAGGAATGAGGATTGAGGATTGAGGATTGAGGATTGAGGATTGAGGACTGAGGATTGAGTATTGAAGATTGAGTATTCATGACTGAGGATTGAGGATTGAGGATTGAGTGTTGAGGACTGAGGATCGAAGATTGAGTATTGAGGATTGAAGAATGAGGTTTGAGGATTGAGGATTGAGGATGGAGGATGTGGGCTGATGCTTGAGGATTGAGGTTTGAGTATTGAATACTGAGAATCCAGGATATTCTATTGAGTATTGGGAATTGAGGATCGATGGTTGAGTATTGAGGATTGAGGATTGAGGATTGAGGATTGAGCATTGAAGATTGAGGATTGATGGTTCAGGATTGAGGATTGAGGATTGAGTATTGAGTGTTGAAAATTGAGGATTGATGATTGAGGATTGAGGATTGAGGATCGAAGATTGAGGATTGAGGATTGAAGATTGAGGATTGAGGGTTGATGAATGAGTGTTGATGATTGAGGATTGATGATTGACGATTGAGGATTGAGTATTGAGGATTGAGGATTGAGGATTGAAGATTGAGGATTGATTATTGAGGATTGAGGATTGAGGATTGAGGACTGGGGATTGAGGATTGAGGACGAGGACTGACGGTTGAGGATTGAAGATTGAGGATTGAGGATTGAGGATTGAGGATTGAGGATTGAGTATTGAGGATTGAAGATTGAGTATTGAGGATTGAAGGTTGATGATTGAGGATTGAGTATTGATGATTGAGGATTGAGGATTCAGGATTGCGGATTGAGGATTGAGGATTGAGGATTGAGTATTGGAGATTGAGGATTGATGACTGAGGACTGAGGATTGAGGTTTGAGGAACGAGGATTGAGGATTGAGGATTGAGGATTGAGGACTGAGGACGAGGACTGACGGTTGAGGATTGAAGATTGAGGATTGAGGATTGAGGATTGAGGATTGAGGATTGAGGATTGAGGATTGAAGATTGAGTATTGAGGATTGAAGATTGAGGATTGAGGATTGAGGGTTGAGGATTGAGGATTGAAGATTCAGGATTGGGGATTGAGGATTGACGATTGAGGATTGACGATTGAGGATTGAGTATTGAGGATTGAGAATTGAGGATTGAGGATTGAAGATTGTGTATTGAGGATTGAGGATTGAAGATTAAGGATTACCGATTGAGGATTGGGGATTGAGGATCTAGGATTGGAGATTGATTATTGAGGATTGAAGATTGAGAATTGAGGATTGAGGATTGAGAATTGAGAATTGAGGATGAGGACAGAGGGTTGAGGATTGAGGTCTGAGGAATGAGGATTGAGGATTGAGGATTGAGGATTGCGGATTGAGGATTGAGGATTGAGCATTGAAGATTGAGGATTGATGATTCAGGATTGAGGATTGAGGATTGAGGATTGAGTGTTGAAGATTGAGGATTGATGATTGAGGATTGAGGATTGAGGATCGAAGATTGAGGATTGAGGATTGAGGATTGAGGATTCAGGGTTGAGGATTGAGGATCGAAGATTGAGGATTGAGGATTGAGTATTGAGGATTGAGGGTTGATGAATGAGTGTTGAAGATTGAGGATTGATGATTGAGGATGGAGGATTGAGGATTGAGGATTGAGTATTGAGGATTGAAGATTGAGGATTGGGGATTGAGGATTGAGGAGTGGGAATCGAAGATTGAGTATTGAGGTTTGAGGACTGAGGATTGAGGGTTGAGGATTGAGTGTTGAGAATTGATGTTTGAGGATCGAGATTTGATTAATGAATATTGTGGATTGAGTATTGAATCATGAGAATTTGGGATATTCTATTGAGTATTGAGAATTGAGGGCTGATGGTTGAACATTGAGAATTGATGGTTGATGGTTGTGTGTTGAATATTGAGGATTGAGTATTGAGGATTGAAGATTGAGTATTGAGGATTGAAGGTTGATGATTGAGGATTGATGATTGATGATTGAGGATTGAGGATTGAGGATTGACTATTGAGGATTGATGATTGAAGACTGAGTATTGAGGATTGATGATTGAGGATTGAGGATTCAGGACTGAGGATCGAGGATCAGGGTTGAGGGTTGAGGATTGAGGATTGAGGATTGAGGATTGAAGATTGAGTATTGGGGATTGAGGATTGAGGATTGACGATTGAGTATTGAAGATTGAGGATTGATGATTGAGGATTGAGGATTGAGGATTGAGGACTGAGGATTGAGTATTGAAGATTGTTGATTGATGATTGACGATTGAGGACTGAGGATTGAGGATTGATTATTGAGCTTTGGGGATTGAAGATTGTGGACTGGGGATAGAGGATTGAATATTGAGGATTAAGGATAGAGTATTGGGGATTGGGGATCTAGGATAGGAGATTGATTATTGAGGATTGAAGATTGAGGATTGAGGATTGAGGATTGATTATTGAGAATTGAGGATGAGGACTGAGGGTTGAGGATTGAGGTTTGAGGAATGAGGATTGAGGATTGAGGATTGAGGATTGAGGATTGAGGATTGAGGATTGAGTATTGAGGGCGAGGACTGACGGTTGCGGATTGAAGATTGAGGATTGAGGATTGAGGATGGAGTGTTGAGGATTGAGGATCGAAGATTGAGTATTGAGGATTGAAGAATGAGATTTGAGGATTGAGGATTGAGGATGGAGGATGAGGGCTGATGCTTGAGGATTGAGGTTTGAGTATTGAATACTGAGAATCCAGGATATTCTATTGAGTATTGGGAATTGAGGATCGATGGTTGAGTATTGAGGATTGAGGATTGAGGATTGAGGATTGAGCATTGAAGATTGAGGATTGATGATTCAGGATTGAGGATTGAGGATTGAAGATTGAGTATTGAGGATTGAAGGTTGATGATTGAGGATTGAGTATTGATGATTGAGGATTGAGGATTGAGGATTAAGGATTGAGTATTGAGGATTGATGATTGAAGACTGAGTATTGAGGATTGAAGATTGAGGATTGAGGATTCAGGATTGAGGATCGAGGATCAGGGCTGAGGGTTGAGGATTGAGGATTGAGGATTGAGGATTGAAGATTGAGTATTGGGGATTGAGGATTGAGGATTGACGATTGAGTATTGGAGATTGAGGATTGATGATTGAGGATTGAGGATTGAGGATTGAGGACTGGGGATTGAGGATTGAGGACGAGGACTGACGGTTGAGGATTGAAGATTGAGGATTGAGGATTGAGGATTGAGGATTGAGGATTGAGTATTGAGGATTGAAGATTGAGTATTGAGTATTGAGGATTGATGATTGAAGACTGAGTATTGAGGATTGAAGATTGAGGATTGAGGATTCAGGATTGAGGATCGAGGACCAGGGCTGAGGGTTGAGGATTGAGGATTGAGGATTGAGGATTGAAGATTGAGTATTGGGGATTGAGGATTGAGGATTGACGATTGAGTATTGGAGATTGAGGATTGATGATTGAGGATTGAGGATTGAGGATTGAGGACTGGGGATTGAGGATTGAGGACGAGGACTGACGGTTGAGGATTGAAGATTGAGGATTGAGGATTGAGGATGAGGGCTGAGGGTTGAGGATTGAGGATTGAGGATTGAGGATTGAAGATTGAGTATTGGGGATTGAGGATTGAGGATTAACGATTGAGTATTGAAGTTTGAGGATTGATGATTGAGGATTGAGGATTGAGGATTGAGGACTGAGGATAGAGTATTGAAGATTGTTGATTGATGATTGACGATTGTGGACTGAGGATTGAGGATTGATTATTGAGCTTTGGGAATTGAAGATTGTGGACTGGGGATAGAGGATTGAATATTGAGGATTAAGGATAGAGTATTGGGGATTGAGGATCTAGGATAGGAGATTGATTATTGAGGATTGAAGATTGAGGATTAAGGATTGAGTATTGAGAATTGAGAATTGAGGATGACGACTGAGGGTTGAGGATTGAGGTATGAGGAATGAGGATTGCGGATTGAGGATTGAGGATTGAGGATTGAGTATTGGAGATTGAGGATTGATGACTGAGGACTGTGGATTGAGGTTTGAGGAACGAGGATTGAGGATTGAGGATTGAGGATTGAGGACTGAGGACGAGGACTGACGGTTGAGGATTGAAGATTGAGGATTGAGGATTGAGGATTGAGGATTGAGGATTGAGGATTGAGGATTGAAGATTGATTATTGAGGATTGAATATTGAGGATTGAGGATTGAGGGTTGAGGATTGAGGATTGAAGATTCAGGATTGGGGATTGAGGATTGGCGATTGAGGATTGACGATTGAGGATTGAGTATTGAGGACTGAGAATTGAGGATTGAGGATTGAAGATTGTGTATTGAGGATTGAGGACTGGGGATTGAGGATTGAAGATTAAGGATTACCGATTGAGGATTGGGGATTGAGGATCTAGGATTGGAGATTGATTATTGAGGATTGAAGATTGAGAATTGAGGATTGAGGATTGAGAATTGAGAATTGAGGATGAGGACAGAGGGTTGAGGATTGAGGTCTGAGGAATGAGGATTGAGGATTGAGGATTGAGGATTGCGGATTGAGGATTGAGGATTGAGCATTGAAGATTGAGGATTGATGATTCAGGATTGAGGATTGAGGATTGAGGATTGAGTGTTGAAGATTGAGGATTGATGATTGAGGATTGAGGATTGAGGATCGAAGATTGAGGATTGAGGATTGAGGATTGAGGATTCAGGGTTGAGGATTGAGGATCGAAGATTGAGGATTGAGGATTGAGTATTGAGGATTGAGGGTTGATGAATGAGTGTTGAAGATTGAGGATTGATGATTGAGGATTGAGGATTGAGGATTGAGGATTGAGGATTGAGGATTGAAGATTGAGGATTGGGGATTGAGGATTGAGGAGTGGGAATCGAAGATTGAGTATTGAGGTTTGAGGACTGAGGATTGAGGGTTGAGCATTGAGTGTTGAGAATTGATGTTTGAGGATCGAGATTTGATTAATGAATATTCGTGGATTGAGTATTGAATCATGAGAATTTGGGATATTCTATTGAGTACTGAGAATTGAGGGCTGATGGTTGAACATTGAGAATTGATGGTTGATGGTTGTGTGTTGAATATTGAGGATTGAGTATTGAGGATTGAAGATTGAGTATTGAGGATTGAAGGTTGAGGATTGAGTATTGATGATTGAGGATTGAGGATTGAGGATTAAGGATTGGGTATTGAGGATTGATGATTGAAGACTGAGTATTGAGGATTGAAGATTGAGGATTGAGGTTTCAGGATTGAGGATCGAGGATCAGGGCTGAGGGTTGAGGATTGAGGATTGAGGATTGAGGATTGAAGATTGAGTATTGGGGATTGGGGATTGAGGGTTGACGATTGAGTATTGAAGATTGAGGATTGATGATTGAGGATTGAGGATTGAGGATTGAGGACTGGGGATTGAGGATTGAGGACGAGGACTGACGGTTGAGGATTGAAGATTGAGGATTGAGTGTTGAGGATTGAGGATCGAAGATTGAGTATTGAGGATTGAAGAATGAGGTTTGAGGATTGAGGATTGAGGATGGAGGATGAGGGCTGATGCTTGAGGATTGAGGTTTGAGTATTGAATTCTGAGAATCCAGGATATTCTATTGAGTATTGGGAATTGAGGATCGATGGTTGAGTATTGAGGATTGAGGATTGAGGATTGAGGATTGAGCATTGAAGATTGAGGATTGATGATTCAGGATTGAGGATTGAGGATTGAGTATTGAGTGTTTAAAATTGAGGAATGGTGATTGAGGATTGAGGATTGAGGATCGAAGATTGAGGATTGAGGATTGAAGATTGAGGATTGAGGGTTGATGAATGAGTGTTGATGATTGAGGATTGATGATTGACGATTGAGGATTGAGGATTGAGGATTGAGGATTGAGGATTGAAGATTGAGGATTGGGGATTGAGGATTGAGGAGTGGGATTCGAAGAATGAGTATTGAGGTTTGAGGACTGAGGATTGAGGGTTGAGGATTGAGGATTGAGGATTGACGCTTCAGGATAGAGGATTGAGGATGGAGGATTGAAGGGAGAGGACCGAGTGTTGAGGATTGAGTGTTGAGAATTGATGTTTGAGGATCGGGATTTTATTAATGAATATTGTGGATTGAGTATTGAATCATGAGAATTTGGGATATTCTATTGAGTATTGAGAATTGAGGATTGATGGTTGAATATTGAGAATTGATGGTTGATGGTTGTTTGTTGAATATTGAGGATTGAGTATTGAGGATTGAAGATTGAGTATTGAGGATTGAAGGTTGATGGTTGAGGATTGAGTATTGATGATTGAGGATTGAGGATTGAGGATTAAGGATTGAGTATTGAGGATTGATGATTGAAGACTGAGTATTGAGGATTGCAGATTGAGGATTGAGGATTCAGGATTGAGGATCGAGGATCAGGGCTGAGGGTTGAGGATTGAGGATTGAGGATTGAGGATTGAAGATTGAGTATTGGGGATTGAGGATTGGGGATTGACGATTGAGTATTGGAGACTGAGGATTGATGATTGAGGATTGAGGATTGAGGATTGAGGACTGGGGATTGAGGATTGAGGACGAGGACTGACGGTTGAGGATTGAAGATTGAGGATTGAGGATTGAGGATTGAGGATTGAGGATTGAGTATTGAGGATTGAAGATTGAGTATTGAGTATTGAGGATTGATGATTGAAGACTGAGTATTGAGGATTGAAGGTTGAGGATTGAGGATTCAGGATTGAGGATCGAGGACCAGGGCTGAGGGTTGAGGATTGAGGATTGAGGATTGAGGATTGAAGATTGAGTATTGGGGATTGGGGATTGAGGGTTGACGATTGAGTATTGAAGATTGAGGGTTGATGATTGAGGATTGAGGATTGAGGATTGAGGACTGGGGATTGAGGATTGAGGACGAGGACTGACGGTTGAGGATTGAAGATTGAGGATTGAGGATTGAGGATTGAGGATTGAGGGTTGAGGATTGAGGATTGAAGATTGATTATTGAGGATTGAATATTGAGGATTGAGGATTGAGGGTTGAGGATTGAGGATTGAAGATTCAGGATTGGGGATTGAGGATTGGCGATTGAGGATTGACGATTGAGGATTGAGTATTGAGGATTGAGAATTGAGGATTGAGGATTGAAGATTGTGTATTGAGGATTGAGGACTGGGGATTGAGGATTGAAGATTAAGGATTGCCGATTGAGGATTGGGGATTGAGGATCTAGGATTGGAGATTGATTATTGAGGATTGAAGATTGATTATTGAGGATTGAATATTGAGTGTTGATGATTGAGGATTGATGATTGACGATTGATGATTGAGGATTGAGGATTGAGGATTGAGGATTGAAGATTGAGGATTGGGGATTGAGGATTGAGGAGTGGGATTCGAAGATTGAGTATTGAGGTTTGAGGACTGAGGATTGAGGCTTGATGATTGAGGATTGAGGATTGACGCTTCAGGATAGAGGATTGAGGATGGAGGATTGAAGGGAGAGGACCGAGTGTTGAGGATTGAGTGTTGAGAATTGATGTTTGAGTATCGGTATTTGATTAATGAATATTGTGGATTGAGTATTGAATAATGAGAATTTGGGATATTCTATTGAGTATTGAGAATTGAGGATTGATGGTTGAATATTGAGAATTGATGGTTGATGGTTGTGTGTTGAATATTGAGGATTGAGTATTGAGGATTGAAGATTGAGTATTGAGGATTGAAGGTTGATGATTGAGGATTGAGTATTGATGATTGAGGATTGAGGATTGAGGATTAAGGATTGGGTATTGAGGATTGATGATTGAAGACTGAGTATTGAGGATTGAAGATTGAGGATTGAGGATTCAGGATTGAGGATCGAGGATCAGGGCTGAGGGTTGAGGATTGAGGATTGAGGGTTGAGGATTGAAGATTGAGTATTGGGGATTGAGGATTGAGGGTTGACGATTGAGTATTGAAGATTGAGGATTGATGATTGAGGATTGAGGATTGGGGTTTGAGGACTGGGGATTCGGGATTGAGGACGAGGACTGACGGTTGAGGATTGAAGATTGAGGATTGAGGATTGAGGATTGAGGATTGAGGATTGAGTATTGAGGATTGAAGATTGAGTATTGAGGATTGAAGGTTGATGATTGAGGATTGAGTATTGATGATTGAGGATTGAGGATTCAGGATTGAGGATCGAGGATCAGGGCTGAGGGTTGAGGATTGAGGATTGAGGGTTGAGGATTGAAGATTGAGTATTGGGGATTGAGGATTAAGGATTGAGGATTGAGAATTGAGAATTGAGGATGACGACTGAGGGCTGAGGATTGAGGTATGAGGAATGAGGATTGCGGATTGAGGATTGAGGATTGAGGATTGAGTATTGGAGATTGAGGATTGATGACTGAGGACTGAGGATTGAGGTTTGAGGAACGAGGATTGAGGATTGAGGATTGAGGATTGAGGACTGAGGACGAGGACTGACGGTTGAGGATTGAAGATTGAGGATTGAGGATTGAGGATTGAGGATTGAGGATTGAGGATTGAGGATTGAAGATTTAGTATTGAGGATTGAAGATTGAGGATTGAGGATTGAGGGTTGAGGATTGAGGATTGAAGATTCAGGATTGGGGATTGAGGATTGACGATTGAGGATTGACGATTGAGGATTGAGTATTGAAGATTGAGAATTGAGGATTGAGGATTGAAGATTGTGTATTGAGGATTGAGGACTGGGGATTGAGGATTGAAGATTAAGGATTACCGATTGAGGATTGGGGATTGAGGATCTAGGATTGGAGATTGATTATTGAGGATTGAAGATTGAGAATTGAGGATTGAGGATTGAGAATTGAGAATTGAGGATGAGGACAGAGGGTTGAGGATTGAGGTTTGAGGAATGAGGATTGAGTATTGAGGATTGAGAATTGAGGATTGAGGATTGAAGATTGAGTATTGAGGATTGAGGACTGGGGATTGAGGATTGAAGATTGTGGATTAACGATTGAGGATTGGGGATTGAGGATCTAGGATTGGAGACTGATTATTGAGGATTGAAGATTGAGAATTGAGGATTGATAATTGAGAATTGAGGATGAGGACAGAGGGTTGAGGATTGAGGTTTAAGGAATGAGGATTGAGGATTGAGGATTGAGGATTGAGGATTGAGGATTGAGGATTGAGTATTGATGATTGAGTATTCATGACTGAGGATTGAGGATTGAGGATTGAGTGTTGAGGACTGAGGATCGAAGAATGAGTATTGAGGATTGAAGAATGAGGTTTGAGGATTGAGGTTTGAGGATGGAGGATGTGGGCTGATGCTTGAGGATTGAGGTTTGAGTATTGAATACTGAGAATCCAGGATATTCTATTGAGTATTGGGAATTGAGGATCGATGGTTGAGTATTGAGGATTGAGGATTGAGGATTGAGAATTGAGCATTGAAGATTGAGGATTGATGATTCAGGATTGAGGATTGAGGATTGAGTATTGAGTGTTGAAAATTGAGGATTGATGATTGAGGATTGAGGATTGAGGATCGAAGATTGAGGATTGAGGATTGAAGATTGAGGATTGAGGGTTGATGAATGAGTGTTGATGATTGAGGATTGATGATTGACGATTGAGGATTGAGGATTGAGGATTGAGGATTGAGGATTGAAGATTGAGGATTGGGGATTGAGGATTGAGGAGTGGGATTCGAAGATTGAGTATTGAGGTTTGAGGACTGAGGATTGAGGGTTGAGGATTGAGGATTGAGGATTGACGCTTCAGGATAGAGGATTGAGGATGGAGGATTGAAGGGAGAGGACCGAGTGTTGAGGATTGAGTGTTGAGAATTGATGTTTGAGGATCGGGATTTGATTAATGAATATTGTGGATTGAGTATTGAATCATGAGAATTTGGGATATTCTATTGAGTATTGAGAATTGAGGATTGATGGTTGAATATTGAGAATTGATCGTTGATGGTTGTGTGTTGAATATTGAGGATTGAGTATTGAGGATTGAAGATTGAGTATTGAGGATTGAAGGTTGATGATTGAGGATTGAGTATTGATGATTGAGGATTGAGGATTGAGGATTAAGGATTGGGTATTGAGGATTGATGATTGAAGACTGAGTATTGAGGATTGAAGATTGAGGATTGAGGATTCAGGATTGAGGATCGAGGATCAGGGCTGAGGGTTGAGGATTGAGGATTGAGGATTGAGGATTGAAGATTGAGTATTGGGGATTGGGGATTGAGGGTTGACGATTGAGTATTGAAGATTGAGGATTGATGATTGAGGACTGAGGATTGAGGATTGAGGACTGGGGATTGAGGATTGAGGACGAGGACTGACGGTTGAGGATTGAAGATTGAGGATTGAGTGTTGAGGATTGAGGATCGAAGATTGAGTATTGAGGATTGAAGAATGAGGTTTGAGGATTGAGGATTGAGGATGGAGGATGAGGGCTGATGCTTGAGGATTGAGGTTTGAGTATTGAATACTGAGAATCCAGGATATTCTATTGAGTATTGGGAATTGAGGATCGATGGTTGAGTATTGAGGATTGAGGATTGAGGATTGAGGATTGAGCATTGAAGATTGAGGATTGATGATTCAGGATTGAGGATTGAGGATTGAGTATTGAGTGTTGAAAATTGAGGATTGATGATTGAGGATTGAGGATTGAGGATCGAAGATTGAGGATTGAGGATTGAAGATTGAGGATTGAGGGTTGATGAATAAGTGTTGATGATTGAGGATTGATGATTGACGATTGAGGATTGAGTATTGAGGATTGAGGATTGAGGATTGAAGATTGAGGATTGGGGATTGAGGATTGAGGAGTGGGATTCGTAGATTGAGTATTGAGGTTTGAGGACTGAGGATTGAGGGTTGAGGATTGAGGATTGAGGATTGACGCTTCAGGATAGAGGATTGAGAATGGAGGATTGAAGGGAGAGGACCGAGTGTTGAGGATTGAGTGTTGAGAATTGATGTTTGAGGATCGGGATTTGATTAATGAATATTGTGGATTGAGTATTGAATAATGAGAATTTGGGATATACTATTGAGTATTGAGGATTGAGGATTGATGGTTGAATATTGAGAATTGATGGTTGATGGTTGTGTGTTGAATATTGAGGATTGAGTATTGAGGATTGAAGATTGAGTATTGAGGATTGAAGATTGAGTATTGAGGATTGAAGGTTGATGATTGAGGATTGAGTATTGATGATTGAGGATTGAGGATTGAGGATTAAGGATTGGGTATTGAGGATTGATGATTGAAGACTGAGTATTGAGGATTGAAGGTTGAGGATTTAGGATTCAGGATTGAGGATCGAGGATCAGGGCTGAGGGTTGAGGATTGAGGATTGAGGATTGAGGATTGAAGATTGAGTATTGGGGATTGAGGATTGAGGGTTGACGATTGAGTATTGAAGATTGAGGATTGATTATTGAGGATTGAGGATTGAGGATTGAGGACTGGGGATTGAGGATTGAGGACGAGGACTGACGGTTGAGGATTGAAGATTGAGGATTGAGGATTGAGGATTGAGGATTGAGTATTGAGGATTGAAGATTGAGTATTGAGGATTGAAGGTTGATGATTGATGATTGAGTATTGATGATTGAGGATTGAGGATTCAGGATTGCGGATTGAGGATTGAGGATTGAGGATTGAGTATTGGAGATTGAGGATTCATGACTGAGGACTGAGGATTGAGGTTTGAGGAACGAGGATTGAGGATTGAGGATTGAGGAATGAGGACTGAGGACGAGGACTGACGGTTGAGGATTGAAGATTGAGGATTGAGGATTGAGGATTGAGGATTGAGGATTGAGGATTGAGGATTGAAGATTGAGTATTGAGGATTGAAGATTGAGGATTGAGGATTGAGGGTTGAGGATTGAGGATTGAAGATTCAGGGTTGGGGATTGAGGATTGACGATTGAGGATTGACGATTGAGGATTGAGTATTGAGGATTGAGAATTGAGGATTGAGGATTGAAGATTGAGGATTGAGTATTGAGGATTGAGAATTGAGGATTGAGGATTGAAGACTGAGTATTGAGGATTGAGGACTGGGGATTGAGGATTGAAGATTGTGGATTAACGATTGAGGATTGGGGATTGAGGATCTAGGATTGGAGATTGATTATTGAGGATTGAAGATTGAGAATTGAGGATTGAGGATTGAGAATTGAGAATTGAGGATGAGGACAGAGGGTTGAGGATTGCGGTTTAAGGAATGAGGATTGAGGATTGAGGATTGAGGATTGAGGATTGAGGATTGAGGATTGAGTATTGAAGACTGAGTATTCATGACTGAGGATTGAGGATTGAGGATTGAGTGTTGAGGATTGAGGATCGAAGATTGAGTATTGAGGATTGAAGGATCAGGTTTGAGGATTGAGTATTGACGATGGAGGATGAGGGCTGATGTTTGAGGATTGAGGTTTGAGTATTGAATACTGAGAATCCAGGATATTCTATTGAGTATTGGGAATTGAGGATCGATGGTTGAGTATTGAGGATTGAGGATTGAGGATTGAGGATTGAGCATTGACGATTGAGGATTGATGATTCAGGATTGAGGATTGAGGATTGAGTATTGAGTGTTGAAAATTGAGGATTGATGATTGAGGATTGAGGATTGAGGATCGAAGATTGAGGATTGAGGATTGAAGATTGAGGATTGAGGGTTGATGAATGAGTGTTGATGATTGAGGATTGATGATTGACGATTGAGGATTGAGGATTGAGGATTGAGGATTGAGGATTGAAGATTGAGGATTGGGGATTGAGGATTGAGGAGTGGGATTCGAAGATTGAGTATTGAGGTTTGAGGACTGAGGATTGAGGGTTGAGGATTGAGGATTGAGGATTGACGCTTCAGGATAGAGGATTGAGGATGGAGGATTGAAGGGAGAGGACCGAGTGTTGAGGATTGAGTGTTGAGAATTGATTTTTGAGGATCGGGATTTGATTAATGAATATTGTGGATTGAGTATTGAATCATGAGAATTTGGGATATTCTATTGAGTATTGAGAATTGAGGATTGATGGCTGAATATTGAGAATTGATCGTTGATGGATGTGTGTTGAATATTGAGGATTGAGTATTGAGGATTGAAGATTGAGTATTGAGGATTGAAGATTGAGTATTGAGGATTGAAGGTTGATGATTGAGGATTGAGTATTGATGATTGAGGATTGAGGATTGAGGATTAAGGATTGGGTATTGAGGATTGATGATTGAAGACTGAGTATTGAGGATTGAAGATTGAGGATTGAGGATTCAGGATTGAGGATCGAGGATCAGGGCTGAGGGTTGAGGATTGAGGATTGAGGATTGAGGATTGAAGATTGAGTATTGGGGATTGGGGATTGAGGGTTGACGATTGAGTATTGAAGATTGAGGATTGATGATTGAGGATTGAGGATTGAGGATTGAGGACTGGGGATTGAGGATTGAGGACGAGGACTGACGGTTGAGGATTGAAGATTGAGGATTGAGTGTTGAGGATTGAGGATCGAAGATTGAGTATTGAGGATTGAAGAATGAGGTTTGAGGATTGAGGATTGAGGATGGAGGATGAGGGCTGATGCTTGAGGATTGAGTTTTGAGTATTGAATACTGAGAATCCAGGATATTCTATTGAGTATTGGGAATTGAGGATCGATGGTTGAGTATTGAGGATTGAGGATTGAGGATTGAGGATTGAGCATTGAAGATTGAGGATTGATGATTCAGGATTGAGGATTGAGGATTGAGTATTGAGTGTTGAAAATTGAGGATTGATGATTGAGGATTGAGGATTGAGGATCGAAGATTGAGGATTGAGGATTGAAGATTGAGGATTGAGGGTTGATGAATGAGTGTTGATGATTGAGGATTGATGATTGACGATTGAGGATTGAGGATTGAGGATTGAGGATTGAGGATTGAAGATTGAGGATTGGGGATTGAGGATTGAGGAGTGGGATTCGAAGATTGAGTATTGAGGTTTGAGGACTGAGGATTGAGGGTTGAGGATTGAGGATTGAGGATTGACGCTTCAGGATAGAGGATTGAGGATGGAGGATTGAAGGGAGAGGACCGAGTGTTGAGGATTGAGTGTTGAGAATTGATGTTTGAGGATCGGGATTTTATTAATGAATATTGTGGATTGAGTATTGAATCATGAGAATTTGGGATATTCTATTGAGTATTGAGAATTGAGGATTGATGGTTGAATATTGAGAATTGATGGTTGATGGTTGTTTGTTGAATATTGAGGATTGAGTATTGAGGATTGAAGATTGAGTATTGAGGATTGAAGGTTGATGATTGAGGATTGAGTATTGATGATTGAGGATTGAGGATTGAGGATTAAGGATTGAGTATTGAGGATTGATGATTGAAGACTGAGTATTGAGGATTGAAGATTGAGGATTGAGGATTCAGGATTGAGGATCGAGGATCAGGGCTGAGGGTTGAGGATTGAGGATTGAGGATTGAGGATTGAAGATTGAGTATTGGGGATTGAGGATTGAGGATTGACGATTGAGTATTGGAGATTGAGGATTGATGATTGAGGATTGAGGATTGAGGATTGAGAATTGAGGATTGAGTATTGAGTGTTGAAAATTGAGGATTGATGATTGAGGATTGAGGATTGAGGATCGAAGATTGAGGATTGAGGATTGAAGATTGAGGATTGAGGGTTGATGAATGAGTGTTGATGATTGAGGATTGATGATTGACGATTGAGGATTGAGGATTGAGGATTGAGGATTGAGGATTGAAGATTGAGGATTGGGGATTGAGGATTGAGGAGTGGGATTCGAAGATTGAGTATTGAGGTTTGAGGACTGAGGATTGAGGGTTGAGGATTGAGGATTGAGGATTGACGCTTCAGGATAGAGGATTGAGGATGGAGGATTGAAGGGAGAGGACCGAGTGTTGAGGATTGAGTGTTGAGAATTGATGTTTGAGGATCGGGATTTGATTAATGAATATTGTGGATTGAGTATTGAATCATGAGAATTTGGGATATTCTATTGAGTATTGAGAATTGAGGATTGATGGTTGAATATTGAGAATTGATCGTTGATGGTTGTGTGTTGAATATTGAGGATTGAGTATTGAGGATTGAAAATTGAGTATTGAGGATTGAAGGTTGATGATTGAGGATTGAGTATTGATGATTGAGGATTGAGGATTGAGGATTAAGGATTGGGTATTGAGGATTGATGATTGAAGACTGAGTATTGAGGATTGAAGATTGAGGATTGAGGATTCAGGATTGAGGATCGAGGATCAGGGCTGAGGGTTGAGGATTGAGGATTGAGGATTGAGGATTGAAGATTGAGTATTGGGGATTGGGGATTGAGGGTTGACGATTGAGTATTGAAGATTGAGGATTGATGATTGAGGATTGAGGATTGAGGATTGAGGACTGGGGATTGAGGATTGAGGACGAGGACTGACGGTTGAGGATTGAAGATTGAGGATTGAGTGTTGAGGATTGAGGATCGAAGATTGAGTATTGAGGATTGAAGAATGAGGTTTGAGGATTGAGGATTGAGGATGGAGGATGAGGGCTGATGCTTGAGGATTGAGGTTTGAGTATTGAATACTGAGAATCCAGGATATTCTATTGAGTATTGGGAATTGAGGATCGATGGTTGGGTATTGAGGATTGAGGATTGAGGATTGAGGATTGAGCATTGAAGATTGAGGATTGATGATTCAGGATTGAGGATTGAGGATTGAGTATTGAGTGTTGAAAATTGAGGATTGATGATTGAGGATTGAGGATTGAGGATCGAAGATTGAGGATTGAGGATTGAAGATTGAGGATTGAGGGTTGATGAATGAGTGTTGATGATTGAGGATTGATGATTGACGATTGAGGATTGAGGATTGAGGATTGAGGATTGAGGATTGAAGATTGAGGATTGGGGATTGAGGATTGAGGAGTGGGATTCGAAGATTGAGTATTGAGGTTTGAGGACTGAGGATTGAGGGTTGAGGATTGAGGATTGAGGATTGACGCTTCAGGATAGAGGATTGAGGATGGAGGATTGAAGGGAGAGGCCCGAGTGTTGAGGATTGAGTGTTGAGAATTGATGTTTGAGGATCGGGATTTTATTAATGAATATTGTGGATTGAGTATTGAATCATGAGAATTTGGGATATTCTATTGAGTATTGAGAATTGAGGATTGATGGTTGAATATTGAGAATTGATGGTTGATGGTTGTTTGTTGAATATTGAGGATTGAGTATTGAGGATTGAAGGTTGATGATTGAGGATTGAGTATTGATGATTGAGGATTGAGGATTGAGGATTAAGGATTGAGTATTGAGGATTGATGATTGAAGACTGAGTATTGAGGATTGAAGATTGAGGATTGAGGATTCAGGATTGAGGATCGAGGATCAGGGCTGAGGGTTGAGGATTGAGGATTGAGGATTGAGGATTGAAGATTGAGTATTGGGGATTGAGGATTGAGGATTGACGATTGAGTATTGGAGATTGAGGATTGATGATTGAGGATTGAGGATTGAGGATTGAGGACTGGGGATTGAGGATTGAGGACGAGGACTGACGGTTGAGGATTGAAGATTGAGGATTGAGGATTGAGGATTGAGGATTGAGGATTGAGTATTGAGGATTGAAGATTGAGTATTGAGTATTGAGGATTGATGATTGAAGACTGAGTATTGAGGATTGAAGATTGAGGATTGAGGATTCAGGATTGAGGATCGAGGATCAGGGCTGAGGGTTGAGGATTGAGGATTGAGGATTGAGGATTGAAGATTGAGTATTGGGGATTGAGGATTGAGGATTGACGATTGAGTATTGGAGATTGAGGATTGATGATTGAGGATTGAGGATTGAGGATTGAGGACTGGGGATTGAGGATTGAGGACGAGGACTGACGGTTGAGGATTGAAGATTGAGGATTGAGGATTGAGGATGAGGGCTGAGGGTTGAGGATTGAGGATTGAGGATTGAGGATTGAGGATTGAAGATTGAGTATTGGGGATTGAGGATTGAGGATTAACGATTGAGTATTGAAGTTTGAGGATTGATGATTGAGGATTGAGGATTGAGGATTGAGGACTGAGGATAGAGTATTGAAGATTGTTGATTGATGATTGACGATTGTGGACTGAGGATTGAGGATTGATTATTGAGCTTTGGGAATTGAAGATTGTGGACTGGGGATAGAGGATTGAATATTGAGGATTAAGGATAGAGTATTGGGGATTGAGGATCTAGGATAGGAGATTGATTATTGAGGATTGAAGATTGAGGATTAAGGATTGAGGATTGAGAATTGAGAATTGAGGATGACGACTGAGGGTTGAGGATTGAGGTATGAGGAATGAGGATTGCGGATTGAGGATTGAGGATTGAGGATTGAGTATTGGAGATTGAGGATTGATGACTGAGAACTGTGGATTGAGGTTTGAGGAACGAGGATTGAGGATTGAGGATTGAGGATTGAGGACTGAGGACGAGGACTGACGGTTGAGGATTGAAGATTGAGGATTGAGGATTGAGGATTGAGGATTGAGGATTGAGGATTGAGGATTGAGGATTGAAGATTGATTATTGAGGATTGAATATTGAGGATTGAGGATTGAGGGTTGAGGATTGAGGATTGAAGATTCAGGATTGGGGATTGAGGATTGGCGATTGAGGATTGACGATTGAGGATTGAGTATTGAGGACTGAGAATTGAGGATTGAGGATTGAAGATTGTGTATTGAGGATTGAGGACTGGGGATTGAGGATTGAAGATTAAGGATTACCGATTGAGGATTGGGGATTGAGGATCTAGGATTGGAGATTGATTATTGAGGATTGAAGATTGAGAATTGAGGATTGAGGATTGAGAATTGAGAATTGAGGATGAGGACAGAGGGTTGAGGATTGAGGTTTGAGGAAAGAGGATTGAGGATTGAGGATAGAGGATTGAGGATTGAGGATTGTGTATTGAGCATTGAAGATTGAGGATTGATGATTCAGGATTGAGGATTGAGGATTGAGGATTGAGTGTTGAAGATTGAGGATTGATGATTGAGGATTGAGGATTGAGGATCGAAGATTGAGGATTGAGGATTGAGGATTGAGGATTGAGGGTTGAGGATTGAGGATCGAAGATTGAGGATTGAGGATTGAGGATTGAAGATTGAGGGTTGATGAATGAGTGTTGAAGATTGAGGATTGATGATTGAGGATTGAGGATTGAGGATTGAGGATTGAGGATTGAGGATTGAAGATTGAGGATTAGGGATTGAGGATTGAGGAGTGGGAATCGAAGATTGAGTATTGAGGTTTGAGGACTGAGGATTGAGGGTTGAGGATTGAGTGTTGCGAATTGATGTTTGAGAATCGAGATTTGATTAATGAATATTGTGGATTGAGTATTGAATCATGAGAATTTGGGATATTCTATTGAGTACTGAGAATTGAGGACTGATGGTTGAATATTGAGAATTGATGGTTGATGGTTGTGTGTTGAATATTGAGGATTGAGTATTGAGGATTGAAGATTGAGTATTGAGGATTGAAGGTTGATGATTGAGGATTGAGGATTGATGATTGAGGATTGAGGATTGAGGATTGACTATTGAGGATTGATGATTGAAGACTGAGTATTGAGGACTGATGATTGAGGATTGAGGATTCAGGATTGAGGATCGAGGATCAGGGCTGAGGGTTGAGGATTGAGGATTGAGGATTGAGGATTGACGATTGAAGATTGAGTATTGGGGATTGAGGATTGAGGATTGACGATTGAGTATTGAAGATTGAGGATTGATGATTGAGGATTGAGGATTGAGGATTGAGGACTGAGGATTGAGTATTGAAGATTGTTGATCGATGATTGACGATTGAGGACTGAGGATTGAGGATTGATTATTGAGCTTTGGGGATTGAAGATTGTGGACTGGGGATAGAGGATTGAATATTGAGGATTAAGGATAGAGTTTTGGGGATTGGGGATCTAGGATAGGAGATTGATTATTGAGAATTGAAGATTGAGGATTGAGGATTGAGGATTGATTATTGAGAATTGAGGATGAGGACTGAGGGTTGAGGATTGAGGTTTGAGGAATGAGGATTGAGGATTGAGGATTGAGGAATGAGGATTGAGTATTGAAGATTGAGGATTGATGACTGAGGATTGAGGATTGAGGATTGATGATTGAGGATTGATGGTTCAGGATTGAGGATTGAGGATTGAGTATTGAGTGTTGAAGATTGAGGATTGATGATTGAGGATTGAGGATTGAGGATCGAGGATTGAGGATTGAGGATTGAAGATTGAGGATTGAGGGTTGATGATTGAGTGTTGAAGATTGATGATTGAAGATTGAGGATTGAGGATTGAGGATTGAGGATTGAGGATTGAGGATTGCAGATTGAGGATTGGGGATTGAGGATTGAGGATTGAGAATCGAAGATTCAGTATTGAGGATTGAAGATTGAGGATTGAGGACTGAGGATTGAGGTTTGAGGATTGAGGACTGAGGATTGAGGATCGAATGTTGAGTATTGAGGATTGAAGATTGAGGACTGAGGATTGAGGATTGAGGATTGAAGATTGAGTATTGGGGATTGAGGATTGAGGATTGACGATTGAGTATTGAAGATTGAGGATTGATGATTGAGGATTGAGGATTGAGGACTGAGGACTGGGGATTGAGTATTGAAGATTGTGGGTTGATGATTGACGATTGAGGACTGAGGATTAAGGATTGATTATTGAGCTTTTGGGATTGAAGACTGTGGTCTGGGGATAGAGGATTGAATATTGAGGATTAAGGATAGAGTATTGGGGATTGAGGGCCTAGGATAGGAGATTGATTATTGAGGATTGAAGATTGAGGATTGAGGATTGAGGATTGAGTATTGAGAATTGAGGATGAGGACTGAGGGTTGAGGATTGAGGTTAGAGGAATGAGGATTGAGGATTGAGGATTGAGGATTGAGGATTGAGGATTGAGTGTTGAAGATTGAGGATTGATGATTGAGGATTGAGGATTGAGTATTGAGGATTGAGGATTGAGTATTGAAGATTGAGGATTGATGGTTCAGGATTGAGGATTGAGGATTGAGGATTGAGTGTTGAAGATTGAGGATTGATGATTGAGGATTGAGGATTGAGGATCGAGGATTGAGGATTGATGATTCAGGATTGAGGATTGAGGATTGAGTATTGAGTGTTGAAAATTGAGGATTGATGATTGAGGATTGAGGATTGAGGATCGAAGATTAAGGATTGAGGATTGAAGATTGAGGATTGAGGGTTGATGAATGAGTGTTGATGATTGAGGATTGATGATTGACGATTGAGGATTGAGGATTGAGGATCGAGGATTGAGGATTGAAGATTGAGGATTGGGGATTGAGGATTGAGGAGTGGGATTCGAAGATTGAGTATTGAGGTTTGAGGACTGAGGATTGAGGGTTGAGGATTGAGGATTGAGGATTGACGCTTCAGGATAGAGGATTGAGGATGGAGGATTGAAGGGAGAGGACCGAGTGTTGAGGATTGAGTGTTGAGAATTGATGTTTGAGGATCGGGATTTGATTAATGAATATTGTGGATTGAGTATTGAATCATGAGAATTTGGGATATTCTATTGAGTATTGAGAATTGAGGATTGATGGTTGAATATTGAGAATTGATCGTTGATGGTTGTGTGTTGAATATTGAGGATTGAGTATTGAGGATTGAAGATTGAGTATTGAGGATTGAAGGTTGATGATTGAGGATTGAGTATTGATGATTGAGGATTGAGGATTGAGGATTAAGGATTGGGTATTGAGGATTGATGATTGAAGACTGAGTATTGAGGATTGAAGATTGAGGATTGAGGATTCAGGATTGAGGATCGAGGATCAGGGCTGAGGGTTGAGGATTGAGGATTGAGGATTGAGGATTGAAGATTGAGTATTGGGGATTGGGGATTGAGGGTTGACGATTGAGTATTGAAGATTGAGGATTGATGATTGAGGATAGAGGATTGAGGATTGAGGACTGGGGATTGAGGATTGAGGACGAGGACTGACGGTTGAGGATTGAAGATTGAGGATTGAGTGTTGAGGATTGAGGATCGAAGATTGAGTATTGAGGATTGAAGAATGAGGTTTGAGGATTGAGGATTGACGATGGAGGATGAGGGCTGATGCTTGAGGATTGAGGTTTGAGTATTGAATACTGAGAATCCAGGATATTCTATTGAGTATTGGGAATTGAGGATCGATGGTTGAGTATTGAGGATTGAGGATTGAGGATTGAGGATTGAGCATTGAAGATTGAGGATTGATGATTCACGATTGAGGATTGAGGATTGAGTATTGAGTGTTGAAAGTTGAGGATTGATGATTGAGGATTGAGGATTGAGGATCGAAGATTGAGGATTGAGGATTGAAGATTGAGGATTGAGGGTTGATGAATGAGTGTTGATGATTGAGGATTGATGATTGACGATTGAGGATTGAGGATTGAGGATTGAGGATTGAGGATTGAAGATTGAGGATTGGGGATTGAGGATTGAGGAGTGGGATTCGAAGATTGAGTATTGAGGTTTGAGGACTGAGGATTGAGGGTTGAGGATTGAGGATTGAGGATTGACGCTTCAGGATAGAGGATTGAGGATGGAGGATTGAAGGGAGAGGACCGAGTGTTGAGGATTGAGTGTTGAGAATTGATGTTTGAGGATCGGGATTTTATTAATGAATATTGTGGATTGAGTATTGAATCATGAGAATTTGGGATATTCTATTGAGTATTGAGAATTGAGGATTGATGGTTGAATATTGAGAATTGATGGTTGATGGTTGTTTGTTGAATATTGAGGATTGAGTATTGAGGATTGAAGATTGAGTATTGAGGATTGAAGGTTGATGATTGAGGATTGAGTATTGATGATTGAGGATTGAGGATTCAGGATTAAGGATTGAGTATTGAGGATTGATGATTGAAGACTGAGTGTTGAGGATTGAAGATTGAGGATTGAGGATTCAGGATTGAGGATCGAGGATCAGGGCTGAGGGTTGAGGATTGAGGATTGAGGATTGAGGATTGAAGATTGAGTATTGGGGATTGAGGATTGAGGATTGACGATTGAGTATTGGAGATTGAGGATTGATGATTGAGGATTGAGTATTGAGGATTGAGGATTGGGGATTGAGGATTGAGGACGAGGACTGACGGTTGAGGATTGAAGATTGAGGATTGAGGATTGAGGATTGAGGATTGAGGATTGAGTATTGAGGATTGAAGATTGAGTATTGAGTATTGAGGATTGATGATTGAAGACTGAGTATTGAGGATTGAAGATTGAGGATTGAGGATTCAGGATTGAGGATCGAGGATCAGGGCTGAGGGTTGAGGATTGAGGATTGAGGATTGAGGATTCAAGATTGAGTATTGGGGATTGAGGATTGAGGATTGACGATTGAGTATTGGAGATTGAGGATTGATGATTGAGGATTGAGGATTGAGGATTGAGGACTGGGGATTGAGGATTGAGGACGAGGACTGACGGTTGAGGATTGAAGATTGAGGATTGAGGATTGAGGATGAGGGCTGAGGGTTGAGGATTGAGGATTGAGGATTCAGGATTGAGGATCGAGGATCAGGGCTGAGGGTTGAGGATTGAGGATTGAGGATTGAGGATTGAAGATTGAGTATTGGGGATTGAGGATTGAGGGTTGACGATTGAGTATTGAAGATTGAGGATTGATTATTGAGGATTGAGGATTGAGGATTGAGGACTGGGGATTGAGGATTGAGGACGAGGACTGACGGTTGAGGATTGAAGATTGAGGATTGAGGATTGAGGATTGAGGATTGAGGATTGAGTATTGAGGATTGAAGATTGAGTATTGAGGATTGAAGGTTGATGATTGAGGATTGAGTATTGATGATTGAGGATTGAGCATTCAGGATTGCGGATTGAGGATTGAGGATTGAGGATTGAGTATTGGAGATTGAGGATTGATGACTGAGGACTGAGGATTGAGGTTTGAGGAACGAGGATTGAGGATTGAGGATTGAGGAATGAGGACTGAGGACGAGGACTGACGGTTGAGGATTGAAGATTGAGGATTGAGGATTGAGGATTGAGGATTGAGGATTGAGGATTGAGGATTGAGGATTGAAGATTGAGTATTGAGGATTGAAGATTGAGGATTGAGAATTGAGGGTTGAGGATTGAGGATTGAAGATTCAGGATTGGGGATTGAGGATTGACGATTGAGGATTGACGATTGAGGATTGAGTATTGAGGATTGAGAATTGAGGATTGAGGATTGAAGATTGTGTATTGAGGATTGAGGATTGAAGACTGAGTATTGAGGATTGAAGATTGAGGATTGAGGATTCAGGATTGAGGATCGAGGATCAGGGCTGAGGGTTGAGGATTGAGGATTGAGGATTGAGGATTGAAGATTGAGTATTGGGGATTGGGGATTGAGGGTTGACGATTGAGTATTGAAGATTGAGGATTGATGATTGAGGATTGAGGATTGAGGATTGAGGACTGGGGATTGAGGATTGAGGACGAGGACTGACGGTTGAGGATTGAAGATTGAGGATTGAGTGTGGAGGATTGAGGAACGAAGATTGAGTATTGAGGATTGAAGAATGAGGTTTGAGGATTGAGGATTGAGGATGGAGGATGAGGGCTGATGCTTGAGGATTGAGGTTTGAGTATTGAATACTGAGAATCCAGGATATTCTATTGAGTATTGGGAATTGAGGATCGATGGTTGAGTATTGAGGATTGAGGATTGAGGATTGAGGATTGAGCATTGAAGATTGAGGATTGATGATTCAGGATTGAGGATTGAGGATTGAGTATTGAGTGTTGAAAATTGAGGATTGATGATTGAGGATTGAGGATTGAGGATCGAAGATTGAGGATTGAGGATTGAAGATTGAGGATTGAGGGTTGATGAATGAGTGTTGATGATTGAGGATTGATGATTGACGATTGAGGACTGAGGATTGAGGATTGAGGATTGAGGATTGAAGATTGAGGATTGGGGATTGAGGATTGAGGAGTGGGATTCGAAGATTGAGTATTGAGGTTTGAGGACTGAGGATTGAGGGTTGAGGATTGAGGATTGAGGATTGACGCTTCAGGATAGAGGATTGAGGATGGAGGATTGAAGGTAGAGGACCGAGTGTTGAGGATTGAGTGTTGAGAATTGATGTTTGAGGATCGGGATTTTATTAATGAATATTGTGGATTGAGTATTGAATCATGAGAATTTGGGATATTCTATTGAGTATTGAGAATTGAGTATTGATGGTTGAATATTGAGAATTGATGGTTGATGGTTGTTTGTTGAATATTGAGGATTGAGTATTGAGGATTGAAGATTGAGTATTGAGGATTGAAGGTTGATGATTGAGGATTGAGTATTGATGATTGAGGATTGAGGATTGAGGATTAAGGATTGAGTATTGAGGATTGATGATTGAAGACTGAGTATTGAGGATTGAAGATTGAGGATTGAGTATTCAGGATTGAGGATCGAGGATCAGGGCTGAGGGTTGACGATTGAGGATTGAGGATTGAGGATTGAAGATTGAGTATTGGGGATTGAGGATTGAGGATTGACGATTGAGTATTGGACATTGAGGATTGATGATTGAGGATTGAGGATTGAGGATTGAGGACTGGGGATTGAGGATTGAGGACGAGGACTGACGGTTGAGGATTGAAGATTGAGGATTGAGGATTGAGGATTGAGGATTGAGGATTGAGTATTGAGGATTGAAGATTGAGTATTGAGTATTGAGGATTGATGATTGAAGACTGAGTATTGAGGATTGAAGGTTGAGGATTGAGGATTCAGGATTGAGGATCGAGGATCAGGGCTGAGGGTTGAGGATTGAGGATTGAGGTTTGAGGATTGAAGATTGAGTATTGGGGATTGAGGATTGAGGATTGACGATTGAGTATTGGAGATTGAGGATTGATGATTGAGGATTGAGGATTGAGGATTGAGGACTGGGGATTGAGGATTGAGGACGAGGACTGACG
This sequence comes from Calliopsis andreniformis, assembly GCF_051401765.1. NCBI lineage: Eukaryota > Metazoa > Arthropoda > Insecta > Hymenoptera > Andrenidae > Calliopsis > Calliopsis andreniformis. Next base: position 2,191,015 of record NW_027480479.1, on the reverse strand, counting down.
GTTGAGGATTGAAGATTGAGGATTCAGGATTGAGGATGAGGGCTGAGGGTTGAGGATTGAGGATTGAGGATTGAGTATTGAGGATTGAAGGTTGATGATTGAGGATTGAGTATTGATGATTGAGGATTGAGGATTGAGGATTAAGGATTGAGTATTGAGGATTGATGATTGAAGACTGAGTATTGAGGATTGAAGATTGAGGATTGAGGATTCAGGATTGAGGATCGAGGATCAGGGCTGAGGGTTGAGGATTGAGGATTGAGGATTGAGGATTGAAGATTGAGTATTGGGGATTGAGGATTGAGGATTGACGATTGAGTATTGGAGATTGAGGATTGATGATTGAGGATTGAGGATTGAGGATTGAGGATTGAGGATTGAGTATTGAGTGTTGAAAATTGAGGATTGATGATTGAGGATTGAGGATTGAGGATCGAAGATTGAGGATTGAGGATTGAAGATTGAGGATTGAGGGTTGATGAATGAGTGTTGATGATTGAGGATTCATGATTGACGATTGAGGATTGAGGATTGAGGATTGAGGATTGAGGATTGAAGATTGAGGATTGGGGATTGAGGATTGAGGAGTGGGATTCGAAGATTGAGTATTGAGGTTTGAGGACTGAGGATTGAGGGTTGAGGATTGAGGATTGAGGATTGACGCTTCAGGATAGAGGATTGAGGATGGAGGATTGAAGGGAGAGGACCGAGTGTTGAGGATTGAGTGATGAGAATTGATGTTTGAGGATCGGGATTTGATTAATGAATATTGTGGATTGAGTATTGAATCATGAGAATTTGGGATATTCTATTGAGTATTGAGAATTGAGGATTGATGGTTGAATATTGAGAATTGATCGTTGATGGTTGTGTGTTGAATATTGAGGATTGAGTATTGAGGATTGAAGATTGAGTATTGAGGATTGAAGGTTGATGATTGAGGATTGAGTATTGATGATTGAGGATTGAGGATTGAGGATTAAGGATTGGGTATTGAGGATTGATGATTGAAGACTGAGTATTGAGGATTGAAGATTGAGGATTGAGGATTCAGGATTGAGGATCGAGGATCAGGGCTGAGGGTTGAGGATTGAGGATTGAGGATTGAGGATTGAAGATTGAGTATTGGGGATTGGGGATTGAGGGTTGACGATTGAGTATTGAAGATTGAGGATTGATGATTGAGGATTGAGGATTGAGGATTGAGGACTGGGGATTGAGGATTGAGGACGAGGACTGACGGTTGAGGATTGAAGGTTGAGGATTGAGTGTTGAGGATTGAGGATCGAAGATTGAGCATTGAGGATTGAAGAATGAGGTTTGGGGATTGAGGATTGAGGATGGAGGATGAGGGCTGATGCTTGAGGATTGAGGTTTGAGTATTGAATACTGAGAATCCAGGATATTCTATTGAGTATTGGGAATTGAGGATCGATGGTTGAGTATTGAGGATTGAGGATTGAGGATTGAGGATTGAGCATTGAAGATTGAGGATTGATGATTCAGGATTGAGGATTGAGGATTGAGTATTGAGTGTTGAAAATTGAGGATTGATGATTGAGGATTGAGGATTGAGGATCGAAGATTGAGGATTGAGGATTGAAGATTGAGGATTGAGGGTTGATGAATGAGTGTTGATGATTGAGGATTGATGATTGACGATTGAGGATTGAAGATTGAGGATTGAGGATTGAGGATTGAGGATTGAAGATTGAGGATTGGGGATTGAGGATTGAGGAGTGGGATTCGAAGATTGAGTATTGAGGTTTGAGGACTGAGGATTGAGGGTTGAGGATTGAGGATTGAGGATTGACGCTTCAGGATAGAGGATTGAGGATGGAGGATTGAAGGGAGAGGACCGAGTGTTGAGGATTGAGTGTTGAGAATTGATGTTTGAGGATCGGGATTTTATTAATGAATATTGTGGATTGAGTATTGAATCATGAGAATTTGGGATATTCCATTGAGTATTGAGAATTGAGGATTGATGGTTGAATATTGAGAATTGATGGTTGATGGTTGTTTGTTGAATATTGAGGATTGAGTATTGAGGATTGAAGATTGAGTATTGAGGATTGAAGGTTGATGATTGAGGATTGAGTATTGATGATTGAGGATTGAGGATTGAGGATTAAGGATTGAGTATTGAGGATTGATGATTGAAGACTGAGTATTGAGGATTGAAGATTGAGGATTGAGTATTCAGGATTGAGGATCGAGGATCAGGGCTGAGGGTTGACGATTGAGGATTGAGGATTGAGGATTGAAGATTGAGTATTGGGGATTGAGGATTGAGGATTGACGATTGAGTATTGGACATTGAGGATTGATGATTGAGGATTGAGGATTGAGGATTGAGGACTGGGGATTGAGGATTGAGGACGAGGACTGACGGTTGAGGATTGAAGATTGAGGATTGAGGATTGAGGATTGAGGATTGAGGATTGAGTATTGAGGATTGAAGATTGAGTATTGAGTATTGAGGATTGATGATTGAAGACTGAGTATTGAGGATTGAAGGTTGAGGATTGAGGATTCAGGATTGAGGATCGAGGATCAGGGCTGAGGGTTGAGGATTGAGGATTGAGGTTTGAGGATTGAAGGTTGAGTATTGGGGATTGAGGATTGAGGATTGACGATTGAGTATTGGAGATTGAGGATTGATGATTGAGGATTGAGGATTGAGGATTGAGGACTGGGGATTGAGGATTGAGGACGAGGACTGACGGTTGAGGATTGAAGATTGAGGATTCAGGATTGAGGATGAGGGCTGAGGGTTGAGGATTGAGGATTGAGGATTGAGTATTGAGGATTGAAGGTTGATGATTGAGGATTGAGTATTGATGATTGAGGATTGAGGATTGAGGATTAAGGATTGAGTATTGAGGATTGATGATTGAAGACTGAGTATTGAGGATTGAAGATTGAGGATTGAGGATTCAGGATTGAGGATCGAGGATCAGGGCTGAGGGTTGAGGATTGAGGATTGAGGATTGAGGATTGAAGATTGAGTATTGGGGATTGAGGATTGAGGATTGACGATTGAGTATTGGAGATTGAGGATTGATGATTGAGGATTGAGGATTGAGGATTGAGGATTGAGGATTGAGTATTGAGTGTTGAAAATTGAGGATTGATGATTGAGGATTGAGGATTGAGGATCGAAGATTGAGGATTGAGGATTGAAGATTGAGGATTGAGGGTTGATGAATGAGTGTTGATGATTGAGGATTCATGATTGACGATTGAGGATTGAGGATTGAGGATTGAGGATTGAGGATTGAAGATTGAGGATTGGGGATTGAGGATTGAGGAGTGGGATTCGAAGATTGAGTATTGAGGTTTGAGGACTGAGGATTGAGGGTTGAGGATTGAGGATTGAGGATTGACGCTTCAGGATAGAGGATTGAGGATGGAGGATTGAAGGGAGAGGACCGAGTGTTGAGGATTGAGTGATGAGAATTGATGTTTGAGGATCGGGATTTGATTAATGAATATTGTGGATTGAGTATTGAATCATGAGAATTTGGGATATTCTATTGAGTATTGAGAATTGAGGATTGATGGTTGAATATTGAGAATTGATCGTTGATGGTTGTGTGTTGAATATTGAGGATTGAGTATTGAGGATTGAAGATTGAGTATTGAGGATTGAAGGTTGATGATTGAGGATTGAGTATTGATGATTGAGGATTGAGGATTGAGGATTAAGGATTGGGTATTGAGGATTGATGATTGAAGACTGAGTATTGAGGATTGAAGATTGAGGATTGAGGATTCAGGATTGAGGATCGAGGATCAGGGCTGAGGGTTGAGGATTGAGGATTGAGGATTGAGGATTGAAGATTGAGTATTGGGGATTGGGGATTGAGGGTTGACGATTGAGTATTGAAGATTGAGGATTGATGATTGAGGATTGAGGATTGAGGATTGAGGACTGGGGATTGAGGATTGAGGACGAGGACTGACGGTTGAGGATTGAAGGTTGAGGATTGAGTGTTGAGGATTGAGGATCGAAGATTGAGCATTGAGGATTGAAGAATGAGGTTTGGGGATTGAGGATTGAGGATGGAGGATGAGGGCTGATGCTTGAGGATTGAGGTTTGAGTATTGAATACTGAGAATCCAGGATATTCTATTGAGTATTGGGAATTGAGGATCGATGGTTGAGTATTGAGGATTGAGGATTGAGGATTGAGGATTGAGCATTGAAGATTGAGGATTGATGATTCAGGATTGAGGATTGAGGATTGAGTATTGAGTGTTGAAAATTGAGGATTGATGATTGAGGATTGAGGATTGAGGATCGAAGATTGAGGATTGAGGATTGAAGATTGAGGATTGAGGGTTGATGAATGAGTGTTGATGATTGAGGATTGATGATTGACGATTGAGGATTGAAGATTGAGGATTGAGGATTGAGGATTGAGGATTGAAGATTGAGGATTGGGGATTGAGGATTGAGGAGTGGGATTCGAAGATTGAGTATTGAGGTTTGAGGACTGAGGATTGAGGGTTGAGGATTGAGGATTGAGGATTGACGCTTCAGGATAGAGGATTGAGGATGGAGGATTGAAGGGAGAGGACCGAGTGTTGAGGATTGAGTGTTGAGAATTGATGTTTGAGGATCGGGATTTTATTAATGAATATTGTGGATTGAGTATTGAATCATGAGAATTTGGGATATTCCATTGAGTATTGAGAATTGAGGATTGATGGTTGAATATTGAGAATTGATGGTTGATGGTTGTTTGTTGAATATTGAGGATTGAGTATTGAGGATTGAAGATTGAGTATTGAGGATTGAAGGTTGATGATTGAGGATTGAGTATTGATGATTGAGGATTGAGGATTGAGGATTAAGGATTGAGTATTGAGGATTGATGATTGAAGACTGAGTATTGAGGATTGAAGATTGAGGATTGAGGATTCAGGATTGAGGATCGAGGATCAGGGCTGAGGGTTGAGGATTAAGGATTGAGGATTGAGGATTGAAGACTGAGTATTGGGGATTGAGGATTGAGGATTGACGATTGAGTATTGGAGATTGAGGATTGATGATTGAGGATTGAGGATTGAGGATTGAGGACTGGGGATTGAGGATTGAGGACGAGGACTGACGGTTGAGGATTGAAGATTGAGGATTGAGGATTGAGGATTGAGGATTGAGGATTGAGTATTGAGGATTGAAGATTGAGTATTGAGTATTGAGGATTGATGATTGAAGACTGAGTATTGAGGATTGAAGATTGAGGATTGAGGATTCAGGATTGAGGATCGAGGATCAGGGCTGAGGGTTGAGGATTGAGGATTGAGGATTGAGGATTGAAGATTGAGTATTGGGGATTGAGGATTGAGGATTGACGATTGAGTATTGGAGATTGAGGATTGATGATTGAGGATTGAGGATTGAGGATTGAGGACTGGGGATTGAGGATTGAGGACGAGGACTGACGGTTGAGGATTGAAGATTGAGGATTGAGGATTGAGGATGAGGGCTGAGGGTTGAGGATTGAGGATTGAGGATTGAGGATTGAAGATTGAGTATTGGGGATTGAGGATTGAGGATTAACGATTGAGTATTGAAGTTTGAGGATTGATGATTGAGGATTGAGGATTGAGGATTGAGGACTGAGGATAGAGTATTGAAGATTGTTGATTGATGATCGACGATTGTGGACTGAGGATTGAGGATTGATTATTGAGCTTTGGGAATTGAAGATTGTGGACTGGGGATAGAGGATTGAATATTGAGGATTAAGGATAGAGTATTGGGGATTGAGGATCTAGGATAGGAGATTGATTATTGAGGATTGAAGATTGAGGATTAAGGATTGAGGATTGAGAATTGAGAATTGAGGATGACGACTGAGGGTTGAGGATTGAGGTATGAGGAATGAGGATTGCGGATTGAGGATTGAGGATTGAGGATTGAGTATTGGAGATCGAGGATTGATGACTGAGGACTGTGGATTGAGGTTTGAGGAACGAGGATTGAGGATTGAGGATTGAGGATTGAGGACTGAGGACGAGGACTGACGGCTGAGGATTGAAGATTGAGGATTGAGGATTGAGGATTGAGGATTGAGGATTGAGGATTGAGGATTGAGGATTGAAGATTGATTATTGAGGATTGAATATTGAGGATTGAGGATTGAGGGTTGAGGATTGAGGATTGAAGATTCAGGATTGGGGATTGAGGATTGGCGATTGAGGATTGACGATTGAGGATTGAGTATTGAGGACTGAGAATTGAGGATTGAGGATTGAAGATTGTGTATTGAGGATTGAGGACTGGGGATTGAGGATTGAAGATTAAGGATTACCGATTGAGGATTGGGGATTGATGATCTAGGATTGGAGATTGATTATTGAGGATTGAAGATTGAGAATTGAGGATTGAGTATTGAGAATTGAGGATGAGGACAGAGGGTTGAGGATTGAGGTTTGAGGAATGAGGATTGAGGATTGAGGATAGAGGATTGAGGATTGAGGATTGAGGATTGAGCATTGAAGATTGAGGATTGATGATTCAGGATTGAGGATTGAGGATTGAGGATTGAGTGTTGAAGATTGAGGATTGATGATTGAGGATTGCGGATTGAGGATCGAAGATTGAGGATTGAGGATTGAGGATTGAGGATTGAGGGTTGAGGATTGAGGATCGAAGATTGAGGATTGAGGATTGAGGATTGAAGATTCAGGGTTGATGAATGAGTGTTGAAGATTGAGGATTGATGATTGAGGATTGAGGATTGAGGATTGAGGATTGAGGATTGAGGATTGAAGATTGAGGATTAGGGATTGAGGATTGAGGAGTGGGAATCGAAGATTGAGTATTGAGGTTTGAGGACTGAGGATTGAGGGTTGAGGATTGAGTGTTGCGAAATGATGTTTGAGAATCGAGATTTGATTAATGAATATTGTGGATTGAGTATTGAATCATGAGAATTTGGGATATTCTATTGAGTATTGAGAATTGAGGACTGATGGTTGAATATTGAGAACTGATGGTTGATGGTTGTGTGTTGAATATTGAGGATTGAGTATTGAGGATTGAAGATTGAGTATTGAGGATTGAAGGTTGATGATTGAGGATTGAGGATTGATGATTGAGGATTGAGGATTGAGGATTGACTATTGAGGATTGATGATTGAAGACTGAGTATTGAGGACTGATGATTGAGGATTGAGGATTCAGGATTGAGGATCGAGGATCAGGGCTGAGGGTTGAGGATTGAGGATTGAGGATTGAGGATTGACGATTGAAGATTGAGTATTGGGGATTGAGGATTGAGGATTGACGATTGAGTATTGAAGATTGAGGATTGATGATTGAGGATTGAGGATTGAGGATTGAGGACTGAGGATTGAGTATTGAAGATTGTTGATCGATGATTGACGATTGAGGACTGAGGATTGAGGATTGATTATTGAGCTTTGGGGATTGAAGATTGTGGACTGGGGATAGAGGATTGAATATTGAGGATTAAGGATAGAGTTTTGGGGATTGGGGATCTAGGATAGGAGATTGATTATTGAGAATTGAAGATTGAGGATTGAGGATTGAGGATTGATTATTGAGAATTGAGGATGAGGACTGAGGGTTGAGGATTGAGGTTTGAGGAATGAGGATTGAGGATTGAGGATTGAGGAACGAGGATTGAGTATTGAAGATTGAGGATTGATGACTGAGGATTGAGGATTGAGGATTGATGATTGAGGATTGATGGTTCAGGATTGAGGATTGAGGATTGAGTATTGAGTGTTGAAGATTGAGGATTGATGATTGAGGATTGAGGATTGAGGATCGAGGATTGAGGATTGAGGATTGAAGATTGAGGATTGAGGGTTGATGATTGAGTGTTGAAGATTGATGATTGAAGATTGAGGATTGAGGATTGAGGATTGAGGATTTAGGATTGAGGATTGCAGATTGAGGATTGGGGATTGAGGATTGAGGATTGAGAATCGAAGATTCAGTATTGAGGATTGAAGATTGAGGATTGAGGACTGAGGATTGAGGTTTGAGGAATGAGGACTGAGGATTGAGGATCGAATGTTGAGTATTGAGGATTGAAGATTGAGGACTGAGGATTGAGGATTGAGGATTGAAGATTGAGGATTGAGGATTGAGGATTGAGGATTGAGGATTGAGGATTGAGGATTGAAGATTGAGTATTGAGGATTGAAGATTGAGGATTGAGGATTGAGTGTTGAGGATTGAGGATTGAAGATTCAGGATTGGGGATTGAGGATTGACGATTGAGGATTGACGATTGAGGATTGAGTATTGAGGATTGAGAATTGAGGATTGAGGATTGAAGATTGTGTATTGAGGATTGAGGATTGAAGATTAAGGATTACCGATTGAGGATTGGGGATTGAGGATCTAGGATTGGAGATTGATTATTGAGGATTGAAGATTGAGAATTGAGGATTGAGGATTGAGAATTGAGAATTGAGGATGAGGACAGAGGGTTGAGGATTGAGGTCTGAGGAATGAGGATTGAGGATTGAGGATTGAGGATTGCGGATTGAGGATTGAGGATTGAGCATTGAAGATTGAGGATTGATGATTCAGGATTGAGGATTGAGGATTGAGGATTGAGTGTTGAAGATTGAGGATTGATGATTGAGGATTGAGGATTGAGGATCGAAGATTGAGGATTGAGGATTGAGGATTGAGGATTCAGGGTTGAGGATTGAGGATAGAAGATTGAGGATTGAGGATTGAGTATTGAGGATTGAGGGTTGATGAATGAGTGTTGAAGATTGAGGATTGATGATTGAGGATTGAGGATTGAGGATTGAGGATTGAGGATTGAGGATTGAAGATTGAGGATTGGGGATTGAGGATTGAGGAGTGGGAATCGAAGATTGAGTATTGAGGTTTGAGGACTGAGGATTGAGGTTTGAGGATTGAGTGTTGAGAATTGATGTTTGAGGATCGAGATTTGATTAATGAATATTGTGGATTGAGTATTGAATCATGAGAATTTGGGATATTCTATTGAGTATTGAGAATTGAGGGCTGATGGTTGAACATTGAGAATTGATGGTTGATGGTTGTGTGTTGAATATTGAGGATTGAGTATTGAGGATTGAAGATTGAGTATTGAGGATTGAAGGTTGATGATTGAGGATTGATGATTGATGATTGAGGATTGAGGATTGAGGATTGACTATTGAGGATTGATGATTGAAGATTGAGTATTGAGGATTGATGATTGAGGATTGAGGATTCAGGACTGAGGATCGAGGATCAGGGTTGAGGGTTGAGGATTGAGGATTGAGGATTGAGGTTTGAAGATTGAGTATTGGGGATTGAGGATTGAGGATTGACGATTGAGTATTGAAGATTGAGGATTGATGATTGAGGATTGAGGATTGAGGATTGAGGACTGAGGATTGAGTATTGAAGATTGTTGATTGATGATTGACGATTGAGGACTGAGGATTGAGGATTGATTATTGAGCTTTGGGGATTGAAGATTGTGGACTGGGGATAGAGGATTGAATATTGAGGATTAAGGATAGAGTATTGGGGATTGGGGATCTAGGATAGGAGATTGATTATTGAGGATTGAAGATTGAGGATTGAGGATTGAGGATTGATTATAGAGAATTGAGGATGAGGACTGAGGGTTGAGGATTGAGGTTTGAGGAATGAGGATTGAGGATTGAGGATTGAGGATTGAGGATTGAGGATTGAGGATTGAGGATTGAGGATTGAAGATTGAGTATTGAGGATTGAATATTGAGGATTGAGGATTGAGGGCTGAGGATTGAGGATTGAAGATTCAGGGTTGGGGATTGAGGATTGACGATTGAGGATTGACGATTGAGGATTGAGGATTGAGAATTGAGGATTGAGGATTGAAGATTGAGTATTGAGTATTGAGGACTGGGGATTGAGGATTGAAGGTTGAGGATTGAGGTTTGAGGAACGAGGATTGAGGATTGAGGATTGAGGATTGAGGATTGAGGGCGAGGACTGACGGTTGAGGATTGAAGATTGAGGATTGAGGATTGAGGATTGAGGATTGAGGATTGAGGATTGAGGATTGAGGATTGAAGATTGAGTATTGAGGATTGAAGATTGAGGATTGAGGATTGAGGGTTGAGGATTGAGGATTGAAGATTCAGGGTTGGGGATTGAGGATTGACGATTGAGGATTGACGATTGAGGATTGAGTATTGAGGATTGAGAATTGAGGATTGAGGATTGAAGATTGAGGATTGAGTATTGAGGATTGAGAATTGAGGATTGAGGATTGAAGATTGAGTATTGAGGATTGAGGACTGGGGATTGAGGATTGAAGATTGTGGATTAACGATTGAGGATTGGGGATTGAGGATCTAGGATTGGAGATTGATTATTGAGGATTGAAGGTTGAGAATTGAGGATTGCGGATTGAGAATTGAGAATTGAGGATGAGGACAGAGGGTTGGGGATTGAGGATTGACGATTGAGGATTGACGATTGAGGATTGAGTATTGAGGATTGAGGATTGAGGATTGAGGATTGAGGACTGAGGATTGAGTATTGAAGATTGTTGACTGATGATTGACGATTGAGGACTGAGGATTGAGGACTGATTATTGAGCTTTGGGGATTGAAGATTGTGGACTGGGGATAGAGGATTGAATATTGAGGATTAAGGATAGAGTATTGGGGATTGGGGATCTAGGATAGGAGATTGATTATTGAGGATTGAAGATTGAGGATTGAGGATTGAGGATTGACTATTGAGAATTGAGGATGAGGACTGAGGGTTGAGGATTGAGGATTGAGGATTGAGGATTGAGGATTGAGGATTGAGGATTGAGTATTGAGGATTGAGTATTCATGACTGAGGATTGAGGATTGAGGATGGAGTGTTGAGGATTGAGGATCGAAGATTGAGTATTGAGGATTGAAGAATGAGATTTGAGGATTGAGGATTGAGGATGGAGGATGAGGGCTGATGCTTGAGGATTGAGGTTTGAGTATTGAATACTGAGAATCCAGGATATTCTATTGAGTATTGGGAATTGAGGATCGATGGTTGAGTATTGAGGATTGAGGATTGAGGATTGAGGATTGAGCATTGAAGATTGAGGATTGATGATTCAGGATTGAGGATTGAGGATTGAGTATTGAGTGTTGAAAATTGAGGATTGATGATTGAGGATTGAGGATTCAGGATCGAAGATTGAGGATTGAGGATTGAAGATTGAGGATTGCGGGTTGATGAATGAGTGTTGATGATTGAGGATTGATGATTGACGATTGAGGATTGAGGATTGAGGATTGAGGATTGAGGATTGAAGATTGAGGATTGGGGATTGAGGATTGAGGAGTGGGATTCGAAGATTGAGTATTGAGGTTTGAGGACTGAGGATTGAGGCTTGATGATTGAGGATTGAGGATTGACGCTTCAGGATAGAGGATTGAGGATGGAGGATTGAAGGGAGAGGACCGAGTGTTGAGGATTGAGTGTTGAGAATTGGTGTTTGAGGATCGGGATTTGATTAATGAATATTGTGGATTGAGTATTGAATCATGAGAATTTGGGATATTCTATTGAGTATTGAGAATTGAGGATTGATGGTTGAATATTGAGAATTGATGGTTGATGGTTGTGTGATGAATATTGAGGATTGAGTATTGAGGATTGAAGATTGAGTATTGAGGATTGAAGGTTGATGATTGAGGATTGAGTATTGATGATTGAGGATTGAGGATTGAGGATTGAGGATTGAGGATTGAGGATTGAAGATTTAGTATTGAGGATTGAAGATTGAGGATTGAGGATTGAGTGTTGAGGATTGAGGATTGAAGATTCAGGATTGGGGATTGAGGATTGACGATTGAGGATTGACGATTGAGGATTGAGTATTGAGGATTGAGAATTGAGGATTGAGGATTGAAGATTGTGTATTGAGGATTGAGGACTGGGGATTGAGGATTGAAGATTAAGGATTACCGATTGAGGATTGGGGATTGAGGATCTAGGATTGGAGATTGATTATTGAGGATTGAAGATTGAGAATTGAGGATTGAGGATTGAGAATTGAGAATTGAGGATGAGGACAGAGGGTTGAGGATTGAGGTTTGAGGAATGAGGATTGAGGATTGAGGATTGAGGATTGAGGATTGAGGATTGAGGATTGAGCATTGAAGATTGAGGATTGATGATTCAGGATTGAGGATTGAGGAGTGGTAATCGAAGATTGAGTATTGAGGTTTGAGGACTGAGGATTGAGGGTTGAGGATTGAGTGTTGAGAATTGATGTTTGAGGATCGAGATTTGATTAATGAATATTGTGGATTGAGTATTGAATCATGAGAATTTGGGATATTCTATTGAGTATTGAGAATTGAGGACTGATGGTTGAACATTGAGAATTGATGGTTGATGGTTGTGTGTTGAATATTGAGGATTGAGTATTGAGGATTGAAGATTGAGTATTGAGGATTGAAGGTTGATGATTGAGGATTGAGGATTGATGATTGAGGTTTGAGGATTGAGGATTGACTATTGAGGATTCATGATTGAAGACTGAGTATTGAGGATTGATGATTGAGGATTGAGGATTCAGGACTGAGGATCGAGGATCAGGGCTGAGGGTTGAGGATTGAGGATTGAGGATTGAGGATTGAAGATTGAGTATTGGGGATTGAGGATTGAGGATTGAGGATTGAGTATTGGAGATTGAGGATTGATGACTGAGGACTGAGGATTGAGGTTTGAGGAACGAGGATTGAGGATTGAGGATTGAGGATTGAGGATTGAGGGCGAGGACTGACGGTTGAGGATTGAAGATTGAGGATTGAGGATTGAGGATTGAGGATTGAGGATTGAGGATTGAGGATTGAAGATTGAGTATTGAGGATTGAAGATTGAGGATTGAGGATTGAGGGTTGAAGATTGAGGATTGAAGATTCAGGGTTGGGGATTGAGGATTGACTATTGAGGATTGACGATTGAGGATTGAGTATTGAGGATTGCGAATTGAGGATTGAGGATTGAAGATTGAGGATTGAGTATTGAGGATTGAGAATTGAGGATTGAGGATTGAAGATTGAGTATTGAGGATTGAGGACTGGGGATTGAGGATTGAAGATTGTGGATTAACGATTGAGGATTGGGGATTGAGGATCTAGGATTGGAGATTGATTATTGAGGATTGAAGATTGAGAATTGAGGATTGAGGATTGAGAATTGAGAATTGAGAATGAGGACAGAGGGTTGAGGATTGAGGTTTAAGGAATGAGGATTGAGGATTGAGGATTGAGGATTGAGGATTGAGGACTGAGGATTGAGTATTGAAGATTGAGTATTCATGACTGAGGATTGAGGATTGAGGATTGAGTGTTGAGGACTGAGGATCGAAGATTGAGTATTGAGGATTGAAGAATGAGGTTTGAGGATTGAGGATTCAGGATGGAGGATGTGGGCTGATGCTTGAGGATTGAGGTTTGAGTATTGAATACTGAGAATCCAGGATATTCTATTGAGTATTGGGAATTGAGGATCGATGGTTGAGTATTGAGGATTGAGGATTGAGGATTGAGGATTGAGCATTGAAGATTGAGGATTGATGATTCAGGATTGAGGATTGAGGATTGAGTATTGAGTGTTGAAAATTGAGGATTGATGATTGAGGATTGAGGATTGAGGATCGAAGATTGAGGATTGAGGATTGAAGATTGAGGATTGAGTGTTGATGAATGAGTGTTGATGATTGAGGATTGATGATTGACGATTGAGGATTGAGTATTGAGGATTGAGGATTGAGGATTGAAGATTGAGGATTGATTATTGAGGATTGAGGATTGAGGATTGAGGACTGGGGATTGAGGATTGAGGACGAGGACTGACGGTTGAGGATTGAAGATTGAGGATTGAGGATTGAGGATTGAGGATTGAGGATTGAGTATTGAGGATTGAAGATTGAGTATTGAGGATTGAAGGTTGATGATTGAGGATTGAGTATTGATGATTGAGGATTGAGGATTCAGGATTGCGGATTGAGGATTGAGGATTGAGGATTGAGTATTGGAGATTGAGGATTGATGACTGAGGACTGAGGATTGAGGTTTGAGGAACGAGGATTGAGGATTGAGGATTGAGGATTGAGGACTGAGGACGAGGACTGACGGTTGAGGATTGAAGATTGAGGATTGAGGATTGAGGATTGAGGATTGAGGATTGAGGATTGAGGATTGAAGATTGAGTATTGAGGATTGAAGATTGAGGATTGAGGATTGAGGGTTGAGGATTGAGGATTGAAGATTCAGGATTGGGGATTGAAGATTGACGATTGAGGATTGACGATTGAGGATTGAGTATTGAGGATTGAGAATTGAGGATTGAGGATTGGAGATTGTGTATTGAGGATTGAGGATTGAAGATTAAGGATTACCGATTGAGGATTGGGGATTGAGGATCTAGGATTGGAGATTGATTATTGAGGATTGAAGATTGAGAATTGAGGATTGAGGATTGAGAATTGAGAATTGAGGATGAGGACAGAGGGTTGAGGATTGAGGTCTGAGGAATGAGGATTGAGGATTGAGGATTGAGGATTGCGGATTGAGGATTGAGGATTGAGCATTGAAGATTGAGGATTGATGATTCAGGATTGAGGATTGAGGATTGAGGATTGAGTGTTGAAGATTGAGGATTGATGATTGAGGATTGAGGATTGAGGATCGAAGATTGAGGATTGAGGATTGAGGATTGAGGATTCAGGGTTGAGGATTGAGGATCGAAGATTGAGGATTGAGGATTGAGTATTGAGGATTGAGGGTTGATGAATGAGTGTTGAAGATTGAGGATTGATGATTGAGGATTGAGGATTGAGGATTGAGGATTGAGGATTGAGGATTGAAGATTGAGGATTGGGGATTGAGGATTGAGGAGTGGGAATCGAAGATTGAGTATTGAGGTTTGAGGACTGAGGATTGAGGGTTGAGGATTGAGTGTTGAGAATTGATGTTTGAGGATCGAGATTTGATTAATGAATATTGTGGATTGAGTATTGAATCATGAGAATTTGGGATATTCTATTGAGTATTGAGAATTTAGGGCTGATGGTTGAACATTGAGAATTGATGGTTGATGGTTGTGTGTTGAATATTGAGGATTGTGTATTGAGGATTGAAGATTGAGTATTGAGGATTGAAGTTTGATGATTGAGGATTGATGATTGATGATTGAGGATTGAGGATTGAGGATTGACTATTGAGGATTGATGATTGAAGACTGAGTATTGAGGATTGATGATTGAGGATTGAGGATTCAGGACTGAGGATCGAGGATCAGGGTTGAGGGTTGAGGATTGAGGATTGAGGATTGAAGATTGAGTATTGGGGATTGAGGATTGACGATTGAGGATTGACGATTGAGTATTGAAGATTGAGGATTGATGATTGAGGATTGAGGATTGAGGATTGAGGACTGAGGATTGAGTATTGAAGATTGTTGATTGATGATTGACGATTGAGGACTGAGGATTGAGGATTGATTATTGAGCTTTGGGGATTGAAGATTGTGGACTGGGGATAGAGGATTGAATATTGAGGATTAAGGATAGAGTATTGGGGATTGGGGATCTAGGATAGGAGATTGATTATTGAGGATTGAAGATTGAGGATTGAGGATTGAGGATTGATTATTGAGAATTGAGGATGAGGACTGAGGGTTGAGGATTGAGGTTTGAGGAATGAGGATTGAGGATTGAGGATTGAGGATTGAGGATTGAGGATTGAGGATTGAGGATTGAGGATTGAGGATTGAGGATTGAAGATTGAGTATTGAGGATTGAAGATTGAGGATTCAGGATTGAGGGTTGAGGATTGAGGATTGAAGATTCAGGGTTGGGGATTGAGGATTGACGATTGAGGATTGACGATTGAGGATTGAGTATTGAGGATTGAGAATTGAGGATTGAGGATTGAAGATTGAGTATTGAGGATTGAGGACTGGGGATTGAGGATTGAAGATTGAGGATTGAGGTTTGAGGAACGAGGATTGAGGATTGAGGATTGAGGATTGAGTATTGAGGGCGAGGACTGACGGTTGCGGATTGAAGATTGAGGATTGAGGATTGAGGATTGAGGATTGAGGATTGAGGATTTAGGATTGAAGATTGAGTATTGAGGATTGAAGATTGAGGATTGAGGATTGAGGGTTGAGGATTGAGGATTGAAGATTCAGGGTTGGGGATTGAGGATTGACGATTGAGTATTGACGATTGAGGATTGAGTATTGAGGATTGAGGATTGAGGATTGAGGATTGAAGATTGAGGATTGAGTATTGATGATTGAGGATTGAGGATTCAGGATTGCGGATTGAGGATTGAGGATTGAGGATTGAGTATTGGAGATTGAGGATTGATGACTGAGGACTGAGGATTGAGGTTTGAGGATCGAGGATTGAGGATTGAGGATTGAGGATTGAGGACTGAGGACGAGGACTGACGGTTGAGGATTGAAGATTGAGGATTGAGGATTGAGGATTGAGGATTGAGGATTGAGGATTGAGGATTGAAGATTGAGTATTGAGGATTGAAGATTGAGGATTGAGGATTGCGGGTTGAGGATTGAGGATTGAAGATTCAGGATTGGGGATTGAGGATTGACGATTGAGGATTGACGATTGAGGATTGAGTATTGAGGATTGAGAATTGAGGATTGAGGATTGAAGATTGTGTATTGAGGATTGAGGATTGAAGATTAAGGATTACCGATTGAGGATTGGGGATTGAGGATCTAGGATTGGAGATTGATTATTGAGGATTGAAGATTGAGAATTGAGGATTGAGGATTGAGAATTGAGAATTGAGGATGAGGACAGAGGGTTGAGGATTGAGGTCTGAGGAATGAGGATTGAGGATTGAGGATTGAGGATTGCGGATTGAGGATTGAGGATTGAGCATTGAAGATTGAGGATTGATGATTCAGGATTGAGGATTGAGGATTGAGGATTGAGTGTTGAAGATTGAGGATTGATGATTGAGGATTGAGGATTGAGGATCGAAGATTGAGGATTGAGGATTGAGGATTGAGGATTCAGGGTTGAGGATTGAGGATCGAAGATTGAGGATTGAGGATTGAGTATTGAGGATTGAGGGTTGATGAATGAGTGTTGAAGATTGAGGATTGATGATTGAGGATTGAGGATTGAGGATTGAGGATTGAGGATTGAGGATTGAAGATTGAGGATTGGGGATTGAGGATTGAGGAGTGGGAATCGAAGATTGAGTATTGAGGTTTGAGGACTGAGGATTGAGGGTTGAGCATTGAGTGTTGAGAATTGATGTTTGAGGATCGAGATTTGATTAATGAATATTGTGGATTGAGTATTGAATCATGAGAATTTGGGATATTCTATTGAGTATTGAGAATTGAGGGCTGATGGTTGAACATTGAGAATTGATGGTTGATGGTTGTGTGTTGAATATTGAGGATTGAGTATTGAGGATTGAAGATTGAGTATTGAGGATTGAAGGTTGATGATTGAGGATTGAGGATTGATGATTGAGGATTGAGGATTGAGGATTGACTATTGAGGATTGATGATTGAAGACTGAGTATTGAGGATTGATGATTGAGGATTGAGGATTCAGGACTGAGGATCGAGGATCAGGGTTGAGGGTTGAGGATTGAGGATTGAGGATTGAGGATTGAAGATTGAGTATTGGGGATTGAGGATTGAGGATTGACGATTGAGTATTGAAGATTGAGGATTGATGATTGAGGATTGAGGATTGAGGATTGAGGACTGAGGATTGAGTATTGAAGATTGTTGATTGATGATTGACGATTGAGGACTGAGGATTGAGGATTGATTATTGAGCTTTGGGGATTGAAGATTGTGGACTGGCGATAGAGGATTGAATATTGAGGATTAAGGATAGAGTATTGGGGATTGGGGATCTAGGATAGGAGATTGATTATTGAGGATTGAATATTGAGGATTGAGGATTGAGGATTGATTATTGAGAATTGAGGATGAGGACTGAGGGTTGAGGATTGAGGTTTGAGGAATGAGGATTGAGGATTGAGGATTGAGGATTGAGGATTGAGGATTGAGGATTGAGGATTGAGGATTGAGGATTGAAGATTGAGTATTGAGGATTGAAGATTGAGGATTGAGGATTGAGGGTTGAGGATTGAGGATTGAAGATTCAGGGTTGGGGATTGAGGATTGACGATTGAGGATTGACGATTGAGGATTGAGGATTGAGAATTGAGGATTGAGGATTGAAGATTGAGTATTGAGTATTGAGGACTGGGGATTGAGGATTGAAGATTGAGGATTGAGGTTTGAGGAACGAGGATTGAGGATTGAGGATTGAGGATTGAGGATTGACGGCGAGGACTGACGGTTGAGGACTGAAGATTGAGGATTGAGGATTGAGGATTGAGGATTGAGGATTGAGGATTGAGGATTGAAGATTGAGTATTGAGGATTGAAGATTGAGGATTGAGGATTGAGGGTTGAGGATTGAGGATTGAAGATTCAGGGTTGGGGATTGAGGATTGACGATTGAGGATTGACGATTGAGGATTGAGTATTGAGGATTGAGAATTGAGGATTGAGGATTGAAGATTGAGGATTGAGTATTGAGGATTGAGAATTGAGGATTGAGGATTGAAGGTTGAGTATTGAGGATTGAGGACTGGGGATTGAGGATTGAAGATTGTGGATTAACGATTGAGGATTGGGGATTGAGGATCTAGGATTGGAGATTGATTATTGAGGATTGAAGATTGAGAATTGAGGATTGAGGATTGAGAATTGAGAATTGAGGATGAGGACAGAGGGTTGAGGATTGAGGTTTAAGGAATGAGGATTGAGGATTGAGGATTGAGGATTGAGGATTGAGGATTGAGGATTGAGTATTGAAGATTGAGTATTCATGACTGAGGATTGAGGATTGAGGATTGAGTGTTGAGGATTGAGGATCGAAGATTGAGTATTGAGGATTGAAGGATGAGGTTTGAGGATTGAGGATTGACGATGGAGGATGAGGGCTGATGCTTGAGGATTGAGGTTTGAGTATTGAATACTGAGAATCCAGGATATTCTATTGAGTATTGGGAATTGAGGATCGATGGTTGAGTATTGAGGATTGAGGATTGAGGATTGAGGATTGAGCATTGAAGATTGAGGATTGATGATTCAGGATTGAGGATTGAGGATTGAGTATTGAGTGTTGAAAATTGAGGATTGATGATTGAGGATTGAGGATTGAGGATCGAAGATTGAGGATTGAGGATTGAAGATTGAGGATTGGGGATTGAGGATTGAGGAGTGGGATTCGAAGATTGAGTATTGAGGTTTGAGGACTGAGGATTGAGGGTTGAGGATTGAGGATTGAGGATTGACGCTTCAGGATAGAGGATTGAGGATGGAGGATTGAAGGGAGAGGACCGAGTGTTGAGGATTGAGTGTTGAGAATTGATGTTTGAGGATCGGGATTTGATTAATGAATATTGTGGATTGAGTATTGAATCATGTGAATTTGGGATATTCTATTGAGTATTGAGAATTGAGGATCGATGGTTGAATATTGAGAATTGATCGTTGATGGTTGTGTGTTGAATATTGAGGATTGAGTATTGAGGATTGAAGATTGAGTATGGAGGATTGAAGGTTGATGATTGAGGATTGAGTATTGATGATTGAGGATTGAGGATTGAGGATTAAGGATTGGGTATTGAGGATTGATGATTGAAGACTGAGTATTGAGGATTGAAGATTGAGGATTGAGGATTCAGGATTGAGGATCGAGGATCAGGGCTGAGGGTTGAGGATTGAGGATTGAGGATTGAGGATTGAAGATTGAGCATTGGGGATTGGGGATTGAGGGTTGACGATTGAGTATTGAAGATTGAGGATTGATGATTGAGGATTGAGGATTGAGGATTGAGGACTGGGGATTGAGGATTGAGGACGAGGACTGACGGTTGAGGATTGAAGATTGAGGATTGAGTGTTGAGGATTGAGGATCGAAGATTGAGTATTGAGGATTGAAGAATGAGGTTTGGGGATTGAGGATTGAGGATGGAGGATGAGGGCTGATGCTTGAGGATTGAGGTTTGAGTATTGAATTCTGAGAATCCAGGATATTCTATTGAGTATTGGGAATTGAGGATCGATGGTTGAGTATTGAGGATTGAGGATTGAGGAATGAGGATTGAGCATTGAAGATTGAGGATTGATGATTCAGGATTGAGGATTGAGGATTGAGTATTGACTGTTGAAAATTGAGGATTGAGGATTGAGTATTGAGGATTGAAGATTGAGTATTGAGGATTGAAGGTTGATGATTGAGGATTGAGTATTGATGATTGAGGATTGAGGATTCAGGATTGCGGATTGAGGATTGAGGATTGAGGATTGAGTATTGGAGATTGAGGATTGATGACTGAGGACTGAGGATTGAGGTTTGAGGAACGAGGATTGAGGATTGAGGATTGAGGATTGAGGACTGAGGACGAGGACTGACGGTTGAGGATTGAAGATTGAGGATTGAGGATTGAGGATTGAGGATTGAGGATTGAGGATTGAGGATTGAAGATTGAGTATTGAGGATTGAAGATTGAGGATTGAGGATTGAGGGTTGAGGATTGAGGATTGAAGATTCAGGATTGGGGATTGAGGATTGAGGATTGAGTATTGAGGATTGAGGGTTGATGAATGAGTGTTGAAGATTGAGGATTGATGATTGAGGATTGAGGATTGAGGATTGAGGATTGAGGATTGAGGATTGAAGATTGAGGATTGGGGATTGAGGATTGAGGAGTGGGAATCGAAGATTGAGTATTGAGGTTTGAGGACTGAGGATTGAGGGTTGAGGATTGAGTGTTGAGAATTGATGTTTGAGGATCGAGATTTGATTAATGAATATTGTGGATTGAGTATTGAATCATGAGAATTTGGGATATTCTATTGAGTATTGAGAATTGAGGGCTGATGGTTGAACATTGAGAATTGATGGTTGATGGTTGTGTGTTGAATATTGAGGATTGAGTATTGAGGATTGAAGATTGAGTATTGAGGATTGAAGGTTGATGATTGAGGATTGATGATTGATGATTGAGGATTGAGGATTGAGGATTGACTATTGAGGATTGATGATTGAAGATTGAGTATTGAGGATTGATGATTGAGGATTGAGGATTCAGGACTGAGGATCGAGGATCAGGGTTGAGGGTTGAGGATTGAGGATTGAGGATTGAGGTTTGAAGATTGAGTATTGGGGATTGAGGATTGAGGATTGACGATTGAGTATTGAAGATTGAGGATTGATGATTGAGGATTGAGGATTGAGGATTGAGGACTGAGGATTGAGTATTGAAGATTGTTGATTGATGATTGACGATTGAGGACTGAGGATTGAGGATTGATTATTGAGCTTTGGGGATTGAAGATTGTGGACTGGGGATAGAGGATTGAATATTGAGGATTAAGGATAGAGTATTGGGGATTGGGGATCTAGGATAGGAGATTGATTATTGAGGATTGAAGATTGAGGATTGAGGATTGAGGATTGATTATTGAGAATTGAGGATGAGGACTGAGGGCTGAGGATTGAGGTTTGAGGAATGAGGATTGAGGATTGAGGATTGAGGATTGAGGATTGAGGATTGAGGATTGAGGATTGAGGATTGAAGATTGAGTATTGAGGATTGAAGATTGAGGATTGAGGATTGAGGGCTGAGGATTGAGGATTGAAGATTCAGGGTTGGGGATTGAAGATTGACGATTGAGGATTGACGATTGAGTATTGAGGATTGAGAATTGAGGATTGAGGATTGAAGATTGAGTATTGAGTATTGAGGACTGGGGATTGAGGATTGAAGGTTGAGGATTGAGGTTTGAGGAACGAGGATTGAGGATTGAGGATTGAGGATTGAGGATTGAGGGCGAGGACTGACGGTTGAGGATTGAAGATTGAGGATTGAGGATTGAGGATTGAGGATTGAGGATTGAGGATTGAGGATTGAAGATTGAGTATTGAGGATTGAAGATTGAGGATTGAGGATTGAGGGTTGAGGATTGAGGATTGAAAATTCAGGGTTGGGGATTGAGGATTGACGATTGAGGATTGACGATTGAGGATTGAGTATTGAGGATTGAGAATTGAGGATTGAGGATTGAAGATTGAGGATTGAGTATTGAGGATTGAGAATTGAGGATTGAGGATTGAAGATTGAGTATTGAGGATTGAGGACTGGGGATTGAGGATTGAAGATTGTGGATTAACGATTGAGGATTGGGGATTGAGGATCTAGGATTGGAGATTGATTATTGAGGATTGAAGGTTGAGAATTGAGGATTGAGGATTGAGAATTGAGAATTGAGGATGAGGACAGAGGGTTGAGGATTGAGGTTTAAGGAATGAGGATTGAGGATTGAGGATTGAGGATTGAGGATTGAGGATTGAGGATTGAGTATTGAAGATTGTGTATTCATGACTGAGGATTGAGGATTGAGGATTGAGTGTTGAGGATTGAGGATCGAAGATTGAGTATTGAGGATTGAAGGATGAGGTTTGAGGATTGAGGATTGACGATGGAGGATGAGGGCTGATGCTTGAGGATTGAGGTTTGAGTATTGAATACTGAGAATCCAGGATATTCTATCGAGTATTGGGAATTGAGGATCGATGGTTGAGTATTGAGGATTGAGGATTGAGGATTGAGGATTGAGCATTGAAGATTGAGGATTGATGATTCAGGATTGAGGATTGAGGATTGAGTATTGAGTGTTGAAAATTGAGGATTGATGATTGAGGATTGAGGATTGAGGATCGAAGATTGAGGATTGAGGATTGAAGACTGAGGATTGGGGATTGAGGATTGAGGAGTGGGATTCGAAGATTGAGTATTGAGGTTTGAGGACTGAGGATTGAGGGTTGAGGATTGAGGATTGAGGATTGACGCTTCAGGATAGAGGATTGAGGATGGAGGATTGAAGGGAGAGGACCGAGTGTTGAGGATTGAGTGTTGAGAATTGATGTTTGAGGATCGGGATTTTATTAATGAATATTGTGGATTGAGTATTGAATCATGAGAATTTGGGATATTCTATTGAGTATTGAGAATTGAGGATTGATGGTTGAATATTGAGAATTGATGGTTGATGGTTGTTTGTTGAATATTGAGGATTGAGTATTGAGGATTGAAGATTGAGTATTGAGGATTGAAGGTTGATGATTGAGGATTGAGTATTGATGATTGAGGATTGAGGATTGAGGATTAAGGATTGAGTATTGAGGATTGATGATTGAAGACTGAGTATTGAGGATTGAAGATTGAGGATTGAGGATTCAGGATTGAGGATCGAGGATCAGGGCTGAGGGTTGAGGATTGAGGATTGAGGATTGAGGATTGAAGATTGAGTATTGGGGATTGAGGATTGAGGATTGACGATTGAGTATTGGAGATTGAGGATTGATGATTGAGGATTGAGGATTGAGGATTGAGGATTGAGGATTGAGTATTGAGTGTTGAAAATTGAGGATTGATGATTGAGGATTGAGGATTGAGGATCGAAGATTGAGGATTGAGGATTGAAGATTGAGGATTGAGGGTTGATGAATGAGTGTTGATGATTGAGGATTGATGATTGACGATTGAGGATTGAGGATTGAGGATTGAGGATTGAGGATTGAAGATTGAGGATTGGGGATTGAGGATTGAGGAGTGGGATTCGAAGATTGAGTATTGAGGTTTGAGGACTGAGGATTGAGGGTTGAGGATTGAGGATTGAGGATTGACGCTTCAGGATAGAGGATTGAGGATGGAGGATTGAAGGGAGAGGACCGAGTGTTGAGGATTGAGTGTTGAGAATTGATGTTTGAGGATCGGGATTTGATTAATGAATATTGTGGATTGAGTATTGAATCATGAGAATTTGGGATATTCTATTGAGTATTGAGAATTGAGGATTGATGGTTGAATATTGAGAATTGATCGTTGATGGTTGTGTGTTGAATATTGAGGATTGAGTATTGAGGATTGAAAATTGAGTATTGAGGATTGAAGGTTGATGATTGAGGATTGAGTATTGATGATTGAGGATTGAGGATTGAGGATTAAGGATTGGGTATTGAGGATTGATGATTGAAGACTGAGTATTGAGGATTGAAGATTGAGGATTGAGGATTCAGGATTGAGGATCGAGGATCAGGGCTGAGGGTTGAGGATTGAGGATTGAGGATTGAGGATTGAAGATTGAGTATTGGGGATTGGGGATTGAGGGTTGACGATTGAGTATTGAAGATTGAGGATTGATGATTGAGGATTGAGGATTGAGGATTGAGGACTGGGGATTGAGGATTGAGGACGAGGACTGACGGTTGAGGATTGAAGATTGAGGATTGAGTGTTGAGGATTGAGGATCGAAGATTGAGTATTGAGGATTGAAGAATGAGGTTTGAGGATTGAGGATTGAGGATGGAGGATGAGGGCTGATGCTTGAGGATTGAGGTTTGAGTATTGAATACTGAGAATCCAGGATATTCTATTGAGTATTGGGAATTGAGGATCGATGGTTGGGTATTGAGGATTGAGGATTGAGGATTGAGGATTGAGCATTGAAGATTGAGGATTGATGATTCAGGATTGAGGATTGAGGATTGAGTATTGAGTGTTGAAAATTGAGGATTGATGATTGAGGATTGAGGATTGAGGATCGAAGATTGAGGATTGAGGATTGAAGATTGAGGATTGAGGGTTGATGAATGAGTGTTGATGATTGAGGATTGATGATTGACGATTGAGGATTGAGGATTGAGGATTGAGGATTGAGGATTGAAGATTGAGGATTGGGGATTGAGGATTGAGGAGTGGGATTCGAAGATTGAGTATTGAGGTTTGAGGACTGAGGATTGAGGGTTGAGGATTGAGGATTGAGGATTGACGCTTCAGGATAGAGGATTGAGGATGGAGGATTGAAGGGAGAGGCCCGAGTGTTGAGGATTGAGTGTTGAGAATTGATGTTTGAGGATCGGGATTTTATTAATGAATATTGTGGATTGAGTATTGAATCATGAGAATTTGGGATATTCTATTGAGTATTGAGAATTGAGGATTGATGGTTGAATATTGAGAATTGATGGTTGATGGTTGTTTGTTGAATATTGAGGATTGAGTATTGAGGATTGAAGGTTGATGATTGAGGATTGAGTATTGATGATTGAGGATTGAGGATTGAGGATTAAGGATTGAGTATTGAGGATTGATGATTGAAGACTGAGTATTGAGGATTGAAGATTGAGGATTGAGGATTCAGGATTGAGGATCGAGGATCAGGGCTGAGGGTTGAGGATTGAGGATTGAGGATTGAGGATTGAAGATTGAGTATTGGGGATTGAGGATTGAGGATTGACGATTGAGTATTGGAGATTGAGGATTGATGATTGAGGATTGAGGATTGAGGATTGAGGACTGGGGATTGAGGATTGAGGACGAGGACTGACGGTTGAGGATTGAAGATTGAGGATTGAGGATTGAGGATTGAGGATTGAGGATTGAGTATTGAGGATTGAAGATTGAGTATTGAGTATTGAGGATTGATGATTGAAGACTGAGTATTGAGGATTGAAGATTGAGGATTGAGGATTCAGGATTGAGGATCGAGGATCAGGGCTGAGGGTTGAGGATTGAGGATTGAGGATTGAGGATTGAAGATTGAGTATTGGGGATTGAGGATTGAGGATTGACGATTGAGTATTGGAGATTGAGGATTGATGATTGAGGATTGAGGATTGAGGATTGAGGACTGGGGATTGAGGATTGAGGACGAGGACTGACGGTTGAGGATTGAAGATTGAGGATTGAGGATTGAGGATTGAGGATGAGGGCTGAGGGTTGAGGATTGAGGATTGAGGATTGAGGATTGAGGATTGAAGATTGAGTATTGGGGATTGAGGATTGAGGATTAACGATTGAGTATTGAAGTTTGAGGATTGATGATTGAGGATTGAGGATTGAGGATTGAGGACTGAGGATAGAGTATTGAAGATTGTTGATTGATGATTGACGATTGTGGACTGAGGATTGAGGATTGATTATTGAGCTTTGGGAATTGAAGATTGTGGACTGGGGATAGAGGATTGAATATTGAGGATTAAGGATAGAGTATTGGGGATTGAGGATCTAGGATAGGAGATTGATTATTGAGGATTGAAGATTGAGGATTAAGGATTGAGGATTGAGAATTGAGAATTGAGGATGACGACTGAGGGTTGAGGATTGAGGTATGAGGAATGAGGATTGCGGATTGAGGATTGAGGATTGAGGATTGAGTATTGGAGATTGAGGATTGATGACTGAGAACTGTGGATTGAGGTTTGAGGAACGAGGATTGAGGATTGAGGATTGAGGATTGAGGACTGAGGACGAGGACTGACGGTTGAGGATTGAAGATTGAGGATTGAGGATTGAGGATTGAGGATTGAGGATTGAGGATTGAGGATTGAGGATTGAAGATTGATTATTGAGGATTGAATATTGAGGATTGAGGATTGAGGGTTGAGGATTGAGGATTGAAGATTCAGGATTGGGGATTGAGGATTGGCGATTGAGGATTGACGATTGAGGATTGAGTATTGAGGACTGAGAATTGAGGATTGAGGATTGAAGATTGTGTATTGAGGATTGAGGACTGGGGATTGAGGATTGAAGATTAAGGATTACCGATTGAGGATTGGGGATTGAGGATCTAGGATTGGAGATTGATTATTGAGGATTGAAGATTGAGAATTGAGGATTGAGGATTGAGAATTGAGAATTGAGGATGAGGACAGAGGGTTGAGGATTGAGGTTTGAGGAAAGAGGATTGAGGATTGAGGATAGAGGATTGAGGATTGAGGATTGTGTATTGAGCATTGAAGATTGAGGATTGATGATTCAGGATTGAGGATTGAGGATTGAGGATTGAGTGTTGAAGATTGAGGATTGATGATTGAGGATTGAGGATTGAGGATCGAAGATTGAGGATTGAGGATTGAGGATTGAGGATTGAGGGTTGAGGATTGAGGATCGAAGATTGAGGATTGAGGATTGAGGATTGAAGATTGAGGGTTGATGAATGAGTGTTGAAGATTGAGGATTGATGATTGAGGATTGAGGATTGAGGATTGAGGATTGAGGATTGAGGATTGAAGATTGAGGATTAGGGATTGAGGATTGAGGAGTGGGAATCGAAGATTGAGTATTGAGGTTTGAGGACTGAGGATTGAGGGTTGAGGATTGAGTGTTGCGAATTGATGTTTGAGAATCGAGATTTGATTAATGAATATTGTGGATTGAGTATTGAATCATGAGAATTTGGGATATTCTATTGAGTACTGAGAATTGAGGACTGATGGTTGAATATTGAGAATTGATGGTTGATGGTTGTGTGTTGAATATTGAGGATTGAGTATTGAGGATTGAAGATTGAGTATTGAGGATTGAAGGTTGATGATTGAGGATTGAGGATTGATGATTGAGGATTGAGGATTGAGGATTGACTATTGAGGATTGATGATTGAAGACTGAGTATTGAGGACTGATGATTGAGGATTGAGGATTCAGGATTGAGGATCGAGGATCAGGGCTGAGGGTTGAGGATTGAGGATTGAGGATTGAGGATTGACGATTGAAGATTGAGTATTGGGGATTGAGGATTGAGGATTGACGATTGAGTATTGAAGATTGAGGATTGATGATTGAGGATTGAGGATTGAGGATTGAGGACTGAGGATTGAGTATTGAAGATTGTTGATCGATGATTGACGATTGAGGACTGAGGATTGAGGATTGATTATTGAGCTTTGGGGATTGAAGATTGTGGACTGGGGATAGAGGATTGAATATTGAGGATTAAGGATAGAGTTTTGGGGATTGGGGATCTAGGATAGGAGATTGATTATTGAGAATTGAAGATTGAGGATTGAGGATTGAGGATTGATTATTGAGAATTGAGGATGAGGACTGAGGGTTGAGGATTGAGGTTTGAGGAATGAGGATTGAGGATTGAGGATTGAGGAATGAGGATTGAGTATTGAAGATTGAGGATTGATGACTGAGGATTGAGGATTGAGGATTGATGATTGAGGATTGATGGTTCAGGATTGAGGATTGAGGATTGAGTATTGAGTGTTGAAGATTGAGGATTGATGATTGAGGATTGAGGATTGAGGATCGAGGATTGAGGATTGAGGATTGAAGATTGAGGATTGAGGGTTGATGATTGAGTGTTGAAGATTGATGATTGAAGATTGAGGATTGAGGATTGAGGATTGAGGATTGAGGATTGAGGATTGCAGATTGAGGATTGGGGATTGAGGATTGAGGATTGAGAATCGAAGATTCAGTATTGAGGATTGAAGATTGAGGATTGAGGACTGAGGATTGAGGTTTGAGGATTGAGGACTGAGGATTGAGGATCGAATGTTGAGTATTGAGGATTGAAGATTGAGGACTGAGGATTGAGGATTGAGGATTGAAGATTGAGTATTGGGGATTGAGGATTGAGGATTGACGATTGAGTATTGAAGATTGAGGATTGATGATTGAGGATTGAGGATTGAGGACTGAGGACTGGGGATTGAGTATTGAAGATTGTGGGTTGATGATTGACGATTGAGGACTGAGGATTAAGGATTGATTATTGAGCTTTTGGGATTGAAGACTGTGGTCTGGGGATAGAGGATTGAATATTGAGGATTAAGGATAGAGTATTGGGGATTGAGGGCCTAGGATAGGAGATTGATTATTGAGGATTGAAGATTGAGGATTGAGGATTGAGGATTGAGTATTGAGAATTGAGGATGAGGACTGAGGGTTGAGGATTGAGGTTAGAGGAATGAGGATTGAGGATTGAGGATTGAGGATTGAGGATTGAGGATTGAGTGTTGAAGATTGAGGATTGATGATTGAGGATTGAGGATTGAGTATTGAGGATTGAGGATTGAGTATTGAAGATTGAGGATTGATGGTTCAGGATTGAGGATTGAGGATTGAGGATTGAGTGTTGAAGATTGAGGATTGATGATTGAGGATTGAGGATTGAGGATCGAGGATTGAGGATTGATGATTCAGGATTGAGGATTGAGGATTGAGTATTGAGTGTTGAAAATTGAGGATTGATGATTGAGGATTGAGGATTGAGGATCGAAGATTAAGGATTGAGGATTGAAGATTGAGGATTGAGGGTTGATGAATGAGTGTTGATGATTGAGGATTGATGATTGACGATTGAGGATTGAGGATTGAGGATCGAGGATTGAGGATTGAAGATTGAGGATTGGGGATTGAGGATTGAGGAGTGGGATTCGAAGATTGAGTATTGAGGTTTGAGGACTGAGGATTGAGGGTTGAGGATTGAGGATTGAGGATTGACGCTTCAGGATAGAGGATTGAGGATGGAGGATTGAAGGGAGAGGACCGAGTGTTGAGGATTGAGTGTTGAGAATTGATGTTTGAGGATCGGGATTTGATTAATGAATATTGTGGATTGAGTATTGAATCATGAGAATTTGGGATATTCTATTGAGTATTGAGAATTGAGGATTGATGGTTGAATATTGAGAATTGATCGTTGATGGTTGTGTGTTGAATATTGAGGATTGAGTATTGAGGATTGAAGATTGAGTATTGAGGATTGAAGGTTGATGATTGAGGATTGAGTATTGATGATTGAGGATTGAGGATTGAGGATTAAGGATTGGGTATTGAGGATTGATGATTGAAGACTGAGTATTGAGGATTGAAGATTGAGGATTGAGGATTCAGGATTGAGGATCGAGGATCAGGGCTGAGGGTTGAGGATTGAGGATTGAGGATTGAGGATTGAAGATTGAGTATTGGGGATTGGGGATTGAGGGTTGACGATTGAGTATTGAAGATTGAGGATTGATGATTGAGGATAGAGGATTGAGGATTGAGGACTGGGGATTGAGGATTGAGGACGAGGACTGACGGTTGAGGATTGAAGATTGAGGATTGAGTGTTGAGGATTGAGGATCGAAGATTGAGTATTGAGGATTGAAGAATGAGGTTTGAGGATTGAGGATTGACGATGGAGGATGAGGGCTGATGCTTGAGGATTGAGGTTTGAGTATTGAATACTGAGAATCCAGGATATTCTATTGAGTATTGGGAATTGAGGATCGATGGTTGAGTATTGAGGATTGAGGATTGAGGATTGAGGATTGAGCATTGAAGATTGAGGATTGATGATTCACGATTGAGGATTGAGGATTGAGTATTGAGTGTTGAAAGTTGAGGATTGATGATTGAGGATTGAGGATTGAGGATCGAAGATTGAGGATTGAGGATTGAAGATTGAGGATTGAGGGTTGATGAATGAGTGTTGATGATTGAGGATTGATGATTGACGATTGAGGATTGAGGATTGAGGATTGAGGATTGAGGATTGAAGATTGAGGATTGGGGATTGAGGATTGAGGAGTGGGATTCGAAGATTGAGTATTGAGGTTTGAGGACTGAGGATTGAGGGTTGAGGATTGAGGATTGAGGATTGACGCTTCAGGATAGAGGATTGAGGATGGAGGATTGAAGGGAGAGGACCGAGTGTTGAGGATTGAGTGTTGAGAATTGATGTTTGAGGATCGGGATTTTATTAATGAATATTGTGGATTGAGTATTGAATCATGAGAATTTGGGATATTCTATTGAGTATTGAGAATTGAGGATTGATGGTTGAATATTGAGAATTGATGGTTGATGGTTGTTTGTTGAATATTGAGGATTGAGTATTGAGGATTGAAGATTGAGTATTGAGGATTGAAGGTTGATGATTGAGGATTGAGTATTGATGATTGAGGATTGAGGATTCAGGATTAAGGATTGAGTATTGAGGATTGATGATTGAAGACTGAGTGTTGAGGATTGAAGATTGAGGATTGAGGATTCAGGATTGAGGATCGAGGATCAGGGCTGAGGGTTGAGGATTGAGGATTGAGGATTGAGGATTGAAGCTTGAGTATTGGGGATTGAGGATTGAGGATTGACGATTGAGTATTGGAGATTGAGGATTGATGATTGAGGATTGAGTATTGAGGATTGAGGATTGGGGATTGAGGATTGAGGACGAGGACTGACGGTTGAGGATTGAAGATTGAGGATTGAGGATTGAGGATTGAGGATTGAGGATTGAGTATTGAGGATTGAAGATTGAGTATTGAGTATTGAGGATTGATGATTGAAGACTGAGTATTGAGGATTGAAGATTGAGGATTGAGGATTCAGGATTGAGGATCGAGGATCAGGGCTGAGGGTTGAGGATTGAGGATTGAGGATTGAGGATTCAAGATTGAGTATTGGGGATTGAGGATTGAGGATTGACGATTGAGTATTGGAGATTGAGGATTGATGATTGAGGATTGAGGATTGAGGATTGAGGACTGGGGATTGAGGATTGAGGACGAGGACTGACGGTTGAGGATTGAAGATTGAGGATTGAGGATTGAGGATGAGGGCTGAGGGTTGAGGATTGAGGATTGAGGATTCAGGATTGAGGATCGAGGATCAGGGCTGAGGGTTGAGGATTGAGGATTGAGGATTGAGGATTGAAGATTGAGTATTGGGGATTGAGGATTGAGGGTTGACGATTGAGTATTGAAGATTGAGGATTGATTATTGAGGATTGAGGATTGAGGATTGAGGACTGGGGATTGAGGATTGAGGACGAGGACTGACGGTTGAGGATTGAAGATTGAGGATTGAGGATTGAGGATTGAGGATTGAGGATTGAGTATTGAGGATTGAAGATTGAGTATTGAGGATTGAAGGTTGATGATTGAGGATTGAGTATTGATGATTGAGGATTGAGCATTCAGGATTGCGGATTGAGGATTGAGGATTGAGGATTGAGTATTGGAGATTGAGGATTGATGACTGAGGACTGAGGATTGAGGTTTGAGGAACGAGGATTGAGGATTGAGGATTGAGGAATGAGGACTGAGGACGAGGACTGACGGTTGAGGATTGAAGATTGAGGATTGAGGATTGAGGATTGAGGATTGAGGATTGAGGATTGAGGATTGAGGATTGAAGATTGAGTATTGAGGATTGAAGATTGAGGATTGAGAATTGAGGGTTGAGGATTGAGGATTGAAGATTCAGGATTGGGGATTGAGGATTGACGATTGAGGATTGACGATTGAGGATTGAGTATTGAGGATTGAGAATTGAGGATTGAGGATTGAAGATTGTGTATTGAGGATTGAGGATTGAAGACTGAGTATTGAGGATTGAAGATTGAGGATTGAGGATTCAGGATTGAGGATCGAGGATCAGGGCTGAGGGTTGAGGATTGAGGATTGAGGATTGAGGATTGAAGATTGAGTATTGGGGATTGGGGATTGAGGGTTGACGATTGAGTATTGAAGATTGAGGATTGATGATTGAGGATTGAGGATTGAGGATTGAGGACTGGGGATTGAGGATTGAGGACGAGGACTGACGGTTGAGGATTGAAGATTGAGGATTGAGTGTGGAGGATTGAGGAACGAAGATTGAGTATTGAGGATTGAAGAATGAGGTTTGAGGATTGAGGATTGAGGATGGAGGATGAGGGCTGATGCTTGAGGATTGAGGTTTGAGTATTGAATACTGAGAATCCAGGATATTCTATTGAGTATTGGGAATTGAGGATCGATGGTTGAGTATTGAGGATTGAGGATTGAGGATTGAGGATTGAGCATTGAAGATTGAGGATTGATGATTCAGGATTGAGGATTGAGGATTGAGTATTGAGTGTTGAAAATTGAGGATTGATGATTGAGGATTGAGGATTGAGGATCGAAGATTGAGGATTGTGTATTGAAGATTGAGGATTGAGGGTTGATGAATGAGTGTTGATGATTGAGGATTGATGATTGACGATTGAGGACTGAGGATTGAGGATTGAGGATTGAGGATTGAAGATTGAGGATTGGGGATTGAGGATTGAGGAGTGGGATTCGAAGATTGAGTATTGAGGTTTGAGGACTGAGGATTGAGGGTTGAGGATTGAGGATTGAGGATTGACGCTTCAGGATAGAGGATTGAGGATGGAGGATTGAAGGTAGAGGACCGAGTGTTGAGGATTGAGTGTTGAGAATTGATGTTTGAGGATCGGGATTTTATTAATGAATATTGTGGATTGAGTATTGAATCATGAGAATTTGGGATATTCTATTGAGTATTGAGAATTGAGTATTGATGGTTGAATATTGAGAATTGATGGTTGATGGTTGTTTGTTGAATATTGAGGATTGAGTATTGAGGATTGAAGATTGAGTATTGAGGATTGAAGGTTGATGATTGAGGATTGAGTATTGATGATTGAGGATTGAGGATTGAGGATTAAGGATTGAGTATTGAGGATTGATGATTGAAGACTGAGTATTGAGGATTGAAGATTGAGGATTGAGTATTCAGGATTGAGGATCGAGGATCAGGGCTGAGGGTTGACGATTGAGGATTGAGGATTGAGGATTGAAGATTGAGTATTGGGGATTGAGGATTGAGGATTGACGATTGAGTATTGGACATTGAGGATTGATGATTGAGGATTGAGGATTGAGGATTGAGGACTGGGGATTGAGGATTGAGGACGAGGACTGACGGTTGAGGATTGAAGATTGAGGATTGAGGATTGAGGATTGAGGATTGAGGATTGAGTATTGAGGATTGAAGATTGAGTATTGAGTATTGAGGATTGATGATTGAAGACTGAGTATTGAGGATTGAAGGTTGAGGATTGAGGATTCAGGATTGAGGATCGAGGATCAGGGCTGAGGGTTGAGGATTGAGGATTGAGGTTTGAGGATTGAAGATTGAGTATTGGGGATTGAGGATTGAGGATTGACGATTGAGTATTGGAGATTGAGGATTGATGATTGAGGATTGAGGATTGAGGATTGAGGACTGGGGATTGAGGATTGAGGACGAGGACTGACGGTTGAGGATTGAAGATTGAGGATTCAGGATTGAGGATGAGGGCTGAGGGTTGAGGATTGAGGATTGAGGATTGAGTATTGAGGATTGAAGGTTGATGATTGAGGATTGAGTATTGATGATTGAGGATTGAGGATTGAGGATTAAGGATTGAGTATTGAGGATTGATGATTGAAGACTGAGTATTGAGGATTGAAGATTGAGGATTGAGGATTCAGGATTGAGGATCGAGGATCAGGGCTGAGGGTTGAGGATTGAGGATTGAGGATTGAGGATTGAAGATTGAGTATTGGGGATTGAGGATTGAGGATTGACGATTGAGTATTGGAGATTGAGGATTGATGATTGAGGATTGAGGATTGAGGATTGAGGATTGAGGATTGAGTATTGAGTGTTGAAAATTGAGGATTGATGATTGAGGATTGAGGATTGAGGATCGAAGATTGAGGATTGAGGATTGAAGATTGAGGATTGAGGGTTGATGAATGAGTGTTGATGATTGAGGATTCATGATTGACGATTGAGGATTGAGGATTGAGGATTGAGGATTGAGGATTGAAGATTGAGGATTGGGGATTGAGGATTGAGGAGTGGGATTCGAAGATTGAGTATTGAGGTTTGAGGACTGAGGATTGAGGGTTGAGGATTGAGGATTGAGGATTGACGCTTCAGGATAGAGGATTGAGGATGGAGGATTGAAGGGAGAGGACCGAGTGTTGAGGATTGAGTGATGAGAATTGATGTTTGAGGATCGGGATTTGATTAATGAATATTGTGGATTGAGTATTGAATCATGAGAATTTGGGATATTCTATTGAGTATTGAGAATTGAGGATTGATGGTTGAATATTGAGAATTGATCGTTGATGGTTGTGTGTTGAATATTGAGGATTGAGTATTGAGGATTGAAGATTGAGTATTGAGGATTGAAGGTTGATGATTGAGGATTGAGTATTGATGATTGAGGATTGAGGATTGAGGATTAAGGATTGGGTATTGAGGATTGATGATTGAAGACTGAGTATTGAGGATTGAAGATTGAGGATTGAGGATTCAGGATTGAGGATCGAGGATCAGGGCTGAGGGTTGAGGATTGAGGATTGAGGATTGAGGATTGAAGATTGAGTATTGGGGATTGGGGATTGAGGGTTGACGATTGAGTATTGAAGATTGAGGATTGATGATTGAGGATTGAGGATTGAGGATTGAGGACTGGGGATTGAGGATTGAGGACGAGGACTGACGGTTGAGGATTGAAGGTTGAGGATTGAGTGTTGAGGATTGAGGATCGAAGATTGAGCATTGAGGATTGAAGAATGAGGTTTGGGGATTGAGGATTGAGGATGGAGGATGAGGGCTGATGCTTGAGGATTGAGGTTTGAGTATTGAATACTGAGAATCCAGGATATTCTATTGAGTATTGGGAATTGAGGATCGATGGTTGAGTATTGAGGATTGAGGATTGAGGATTGAGGATTGAGCATTGAAGATTGAGGATTGATGATTCAGGATTGAGGATTGAGGATTGAGTATTGAGTGTTGAAAATTGAGGATTGATGATTGAGGATTGAGGATTGAGGATCGAAGATTGAGGATTGAGGATTGAAGATTGAGGATTGAGGGTTGATGAATGAGTGTTGATGATTGAGGATTGATGATTGACGATTGAGGATTGAAGATTGAGGATTGAGGATTGAGGATTGAGGATTGAAGATTGAGGATTGGGGATTGAGGATTGAGGAGTGGGATTCGAAGATTGAGTATTGAGGTTTGAGGACTGAGGATTGAGGGTTGAGGATTGAGGATTGAGGATTGACGCTTCAGGATAGAGGATTGAGGATGGAGGATTGAAGGGAGAGGACCGAGTGTTGAGGATTGAGTGTTGAGAATTGATGTTTGAGGATCGGGATTTTATTAATGAATATTGTGGATTGAGTATTGAATCATGAGAATTTGGGATATTCCATTGAGTATTGAGAATTGAGGATTGATGGTTGAATATTGAGAATTGATGGTTGATGGTTGTTTGTTGAATATTGAGGATTGAGTATTGAGGATTGAAGATTGAGTATTGAGGATTGAAGGTTGATGATTGAGGATTGAGTATTGATGATTGAGGATTGAGGATTGAGGATTAAGGATTGAGTATTGAGGATTGATGATTGAAGACTGAGTATTGAGGATTGAAGATTGAGGATTGAGGATTCAGGATTGAGGATCGAGGATCAGGGCTGAGGGTTGAGGATTAAGGATTGAGGATTGAGGATTGAAGACTGAGTATTGGGGATTGAGGATTGAGGATTGACGATTGAGTATTGGAGATTGAGGATTGATGATTGAGGATTGAGGATTGAGGATTGAGGACTGGGGATTGAGGATTGAGGACGAGGACTGACGGTTGAGGATTGAAGATTGAGGATTGAGGATTGAGGATTGAGGATTGAGGATTGAGTATTGAGGATTGAAGATTGAGTATTGAGTATTGAGGATTGATGATTGAAGACTGAGTATTGAGGATTGAAGATTGAGGATTGAGGATTCAGGATTGAGGATCGAGGATCAGGGCTGAGGGTTGAGGATTGAGGATTGAGGATTGAGGATTGAAGATTGAGTATTGGGGATTGAGGATTGAGGATTGACGATTGAGTATTGGAGATTGAGGATTGATGATTGAGGATTGAGGATTGAGGATTGAGGACTGGGGATTGAGGATTGAGGACGAGGACTGACGGTTGAGGATTGAAGATTGAGGATTGAGGATTGAGGATGAGGGCTGAGGGTTGAGGATTGAGGATTGAGGATTGAGGATTGAAGATTGAGTATTGGGGATTGAGGATTGAGGATTAACGATTGAGTATTGAAGTTTGAGGATTGATGATTGAGGATTGAGGATTGAGGATTGAGGACTGAGGATAGAGTATTGAAGATTGTTGATTGATGATCGACGATTGTGGACTGAGGATTGAGGATTGATTATTGAGCTTTGGGAATTGAAGATTGTGGACTGGGGATAGAGGATTGAATATTGAGGATTAAGGATAGAGTATTGGGGATTGAGGATCTAGGATAGGAGATTGATTATTGAGGATTGAAGATTGAGGATTAAGGATTGAGGATTGAGAATTGAGAATTGAGGATGACGACTGAGGGTTGAGGATTGAGGTATGAGGAATGAGGATTGCGGATTGAGGATTGAGGATTGAGGATTGAGTATTGGAGATCGAGGATTGATGACTGAGGACTGTGGATTGAGGTTTGAGGAACGAGGATTGAGGATTGAGGATTGAGGATTGAGGACTGAGGACGAGGACTGACGGCTGAGGATTGAAGATTGAGGATTGAGGATTGAGGATTGAGGATTGAGGATTGAGGATTGAGGATTGAGGATTGAAGATTGATTATTGAGGATTGAATATTGAGGATTGAGGATTGAGGGTTGAGGATTGAGGATTGAAGATTCAGGATTGGGGATTGAGGATTGGCGATTGAGGATTGACGATTGAGGATTGAGTATTGAGGACTGAGAATTGAGGATTGAGGATTGAAGATTGTGTATTGAGGATTGAGGACTGGGGATTGAGGATTGAAGATTAAGGATTACCGATTGAGGATTGGGGATTGATGATCTAGGATTGGAGATTGATTATTGAGGATTGAAGATTGAGAATTGAGGATTGAGTATTGAGAATTGAGAATTGAGGATGAGGACAGAGGGTTGAGGATTGAGGTTTGAGGAATGAGGATTGAGGATTGAGGATAGAGGATTGAGGATTGAGGATTGAGGATTGAGCATTGAAGATTGAGGATTGATGATTCAGGATTGAGGATTGAGGATTGAGGATTGAGTGTTGAAGATTGAGGATTGATGATTGAGGATTGCGGATTGAGGATCGAAGATTGAGGATTGAGGATTGAGGATTGAGGATTGAGGGTTGAGGATTGAGGATCGAAGATTGAGGATTGAGGATTGAGGATTGAAGATTCAGGGTTGATGAATGAGTGTTGAAGATTGAGGATTGATGATTGAGGATTGAGGATTGAGGATTGAGGATTGAGGATTGAGGATTGAAGATTGAGGATTAGGGATTGAGGATTGAGGAGTGGGAATCGAAGATTGAGTATTGAGGTTTGAGGACTGAGGATTGAGGGTTGAGGATTGAGTGTTGCGAAATGATGTTTGAGAATCGAGATTTGATTAATGAATATTGTGGATTGAGTATTGAATCATGAGAATTTGGGATATTCTATTGAGTATTGAGAATTGAGGACTGATGGTTGAATATTGAGAACTGATGGTTGATGGTTGTGTGTTGAATATTGAGGATTGAGTATTGAGGATTGAAGATTGAGTATTGAGGATTGAAGGTTGATGATTGAGGATTGAGGATTGATGATTGAGGATTGAGGATTGAGGATTGACTATTGAGGATTGATGATTGAAGACTGAGTATTGAGGACTGATGATTGAGGATTGAGGATTCAGGATTGAGGATCGAGGATCAGGGCTGAGGGTTGAGGATTGAGGATTGAGGATTGAGGATTGACGATTGAAGATTGAGTATTGGGGATTGAGGATTGAGGATTGACGATTGAGTATTGAAGATTGAGGATTGATGATTGAGGATTGAGGATTGAGGATTGAGGACTGAGGATTGAGTATTGAAGATTGTTGATCGATGATTGACGATTGAGGACTGAGGATTGAGGATTGATTATTGAGCTTTGGGGATTGAAGATTGTGGACTGGGGATAGAGGATTGAATATTGAGGATTAAGGATAGAGTTTTGGGGATTGGGGATCTAGGATAGGAGATTGATTATTGAGAATTGAAGATTGAGGATTGAGGATTGAGGATTGATTATTGAGAATTGAGGATGAGGACTGAGGGTTGAGGATTGAGGTTTG
The DNA here is from genome assembly GCF_051401765.1 of Calliopsis andreniformis. Classification (NCBI taxonomy): domain Eukaryota; kingdom Metazoa; phylum Arthropoda; class Insecta; order Hymenoptera; family Andrenidae; genus Calliopsis; species Calliopsis andreniformis. The sequence goes on along the minus strand of NW_027480479.1, from coordinate 2,152,141 downwards.
AGGAATGAGGATTGAGGATTGAGGATTGAGGAACGAGGATTGAGTATTGAAGATTGAGGACTGAGGATTGAGGTTTGAGGAATGAGGACTGAGGATTGAGGATCGAATGTTGAGTATTGAGGATTGAAGATTGAGGACTGAGGATTGAGGATTGAGGATTGAAGATTGAGGATTGAGGATTGAGGATTGAGGATTGAGGATTGAGGATTGAGGATTGAAGATTGAGTATTGAGGATTGAAGATTGAGGATTGAGGATTGAGTGTTGAGGATTGAGGATTGAAGATTCAGGATTGGGGATTGAGGATTGACGATTGAGGATTGACGATTGAGGATTGAGTATTGAGGATTGAGAATTGAGGATTGAGGATTGAAGATTGTGTATTGAGGATTGAGGATTGAAGATTAAGGATTACCGATTGAGGATTGGGGATTGAGGATCTAGGATTGGAGATTGATTATTGAGGATTGAAGATTGAGAATTGAGGATTGAGGATTGAGAATTGAGAATTGAGGATGAGGACAGAGGGTTGAGGATTGAGGTCTGAGGAATGAGGATTGAGGATTGAGGATTGAGGATTGCGGATTGAGGATTGAGGATTGAGCATTGAAGATTGAGGATTGATGATTCAGGATTGAGGATTGAGGATTGAGGATTGAGTGTTGAAGATTGAGGATTGATGATTGAGGATTGAGGATTGAGGATCGAAGATTGAGGATTGAGGATTGAGGATTGAGGATTCAGGGTTGAGGATTGAGGATAGAAGATTGAGGATTGAGGATTGAGTATTGAGGATTGAGGGTTGATGAATGAGTGTTGAAGATTGAGGATTGATGATTGAGGATTGAGGATTGAGGATTGAGGATTGAGGATTGAGGATTGAAGATTGAGGATTGGGGATTGAGGATTGAGGAGTGGGAATCGAAGATTGAGTATTGAGGTTTGAGGACTGAGGATTGAGGTTTGAGGATTGAGTGTTGAGAATTGATGTTTGAGGATCGAGATTTGATTAATGAATATTGTGGATTGAGTATTGAATCATGAGAATTTGGGATATTCTATTGAGTATTGAGAATTGAGGGCTGATGGTTGAACATTGAGAATTGATGGTTGATGGTTGTGTGTTGAATATTGAGGATTGAGTATTGAGGATTGAAGATTGAGTATTGAGGATTGAAGGTTGATGATTGAGGATTGATGATTGATGATTGAGGATTGAGGATTGAGGATTGACTATTGAGGATTGATGATTGAAGATTGAGTATTGAGGATTGATGATTGAGGATTGAGGATTCAGGACTGAGGATCGAGGATCAGGGTTGAGGGTTGAGGATTGAGGATTGAGGATTGAGGTTTGAAGATTGAGTATTGGGGATTGAGGATTGAGGATTGACGATTGAGTATTGAAGATTGAGGATTGATGATTGAGGATTGAGGATTGAGGATTGAGGACTGAGGATTGAGTATTGAAGATTGTTGATTGATGATTGACGATTGAGGACTGAGGATTGAGGATTGATTATTGAGCTTTGGGGATTGAAGATTGTGGACTGGGGATAGAGGATTGAATATTGAGGATTAAGGATAGAGTATTGGGGATTGGGGATCTAGGATAGGAGATTGATTATTGAGGATTGAAGATTGAGGATTGAGGATTGAGGATTGATTATAGAGAATTGAGGATGAGGACTGAGGGTTGAGGATTGAGGTTTGAGGAATGAGGATTGAGGATTGAGGATTGAGGATTGAGGATTGAGGATTGAGGATTGAGGATTGAGGATTGAAGATTGAGTATTGAGGATTGAATATTGAGGATTGAGGATTGAGGGCTGAGGATTGAGGATTGAAGATTCAGGGTTGGGGATTGAGGATTGACGATTGAGGATTGACGATTGAGGATTGAGGATTGAGAATTGAGGATTGAGGATTGAAGATTGAGTATTGAGTATTGAGGACTGGGGATTGAGGATTGAAGGTTGAGGATTGAGGTTTGAGGAACGAGGATTGAGGATTGAGGATTGAGGATTGAGGATTGAGGGCGAGGACTGACGGTTGAGGATTGAAGATTGAGGATTGAGGATTGAGGATTGAGGATTGAGGATTGAGGATTGAGGATTGAGGATTGAAGATTGAGTATTGAGGATTGAAGATTGAGGATTGAGGATTGAGGGTTGAGGATTGAGGATTGAAGATTCAGGGTTGGGGATTGAGGATTGACGATTGAGGATTGACGATTGAGGATTGAGTATTGAGGATTGAGAATTGAGGATTGAGGATTGAAGATTGAGGATTGAGTATTGAGGATTGAGAATTGAGGATTGAGGATTGAAGATTGAGTATTGAGGATTGAGGACTGGGGATTGAGGATTGAAGATTGTGGATTAACGATTGAGGATTGGGGATTGAGGATCTAGGATTGGAGATTGATTATTGAGGATTGAAGGTTGAGAATTGAGGATTGCGGATTGAGAATTGAGAATTGAGGATGAGGACAGAGGGTTGGGGATTGAGGATTGACGATTGAGGATTGACGATTGAGGATTGAGTATTGAGGATTGAGGATTGAGGATTGAGGATTGAGGACTGAGGATTGAGTATTGAAGATTGTTGACTGATGATTGACGATTGAGGACTGAGGATTGAGGACTGATTATTGAGCTTTGGGGATTGAAGATTGTGGACTGGGGATAGAGGATTGAATATTGAGGATTAAGGATAGAGTATTGGGGATTGGGGATCTAGGATAGGAGATTGATTATTGAGGATTGAAGATTGAGGATTGAGGATTGAGGATTGACTATTGAGAATTGAGGATGAGGACTGAGGGTTGAGGATTGAGGATTGAGGATTGAGGATTGAGGATTGAGGATTGAGGATTGAGTATTGAGGATTGAGTATTCATGACTGAGGATTGAGGATTGAGGATGGAGTGTTGAGGATTGAGGATCGAAGATTGAGTATTGAGGATTGAAGAATGAGATTTGAGGATTGAGGATTGAGGATGGAGGATGAGGGCTGATGCTTGAGGATTGAGGTTTGAGTATTGAATACTGAGAATCCAGGATATTCTATTGAGTATTGGGAATTGAGGATCGATGGTTGAGTATTGAGGATTGAGGATTGAGGATTGAGGATTGAGCATTGAAGATTGAGGATTGATGATTCAGGATTGAGGATTGAGGATTGAGTATTGAGTGTTGAAAATTGAGGATTGATGATTGAGGATTGAGGATTCAGGATCGAAGATTGAGGATTGAGGATTGAAGATTGAGGATTGCGGGTTGATGAATGAGTGTTGATGATTGAGGATTGATGATTGACGATTGAGGATTGAGGATTGAGGATTGAGGATTGAGGATTGAAGATTGAGGATTGGGGATTGAGGATTGAGGAGTGGGATTCGAAGATTGAGTATTGAGGTTTGAGGACTGAGGATTGAGGCTTGATGATTGAGGATTGAGGATTGACGCTTCAGGATAGAGGATTGAGGATGGAGGATTGAAGGGAGAGGACCGAGTGTTGAGGATTGAGTGTTGAGAATTGGTGTTTGAGGATCGGGATTTGATTAATGAATATTGTGGATTGAGTATTGAATCATGAGAATTTGGGATATTCTATTGAGTATTGAGAATTGAGGATTGATGGTTGAATATTGAGAATTGATGGTTGATGGTTGTGTGATGAATATTGAGGATTGAGTATTGAGGATTGAAGATTGAGTATTGAGGATTGAAGGTTGATGATTGAGGATTGAGTATTGATGATTGAGGATTGAGGATTGAGGATTGAGGATTGAGGATTGAGGATTGAAGATTTAGTATTGAGGATTGAAGATTGAGGATTGAGGATTGAGTGTTGAGGATTGAGGATTGAAGATTCAGGATTGGGGATTGAGGATTGACGATTGAGGATTGACGATTGAGGATTGAGTATTGAGGATTGAGAATTGAGGATTGAGGATTGAAGATTGTGTATTGAGGATTGAGGACTGGGGATTGAGGATTGAAGATTAAGGATTACCGATTGAGGATTGGGGATTGAGGATCTAGGATTGGAGATTGATTATTGAGGATTGAAGATTGAGAATTGAGGATTGAGGATTGAGAATTGAGAATTGAGGATGAGGACAGAGGGTTGAGGATTGAGGTTTGAGGAATGAGGATTGAGGATTGAGGATTGAGGATTGAGGATTGAGGATTGAGGATTGAGCATTGAAGATTGAGGATTGATGATTCAGGATTGAGGATTGAGGAGTGGTAATCGAAGATTGAGTATTGAGGTTTGAGGACTGAGGATTGAGGGTTGAGGATTGAGTGTTGAGAATTGATGTTTGAGGATCGAGATTTGATTAATGAATATTGTGGATTGAGTATTGAATCATGAGAATTTGGGATATTCTATTGAGTATTGAGAATTGAGGACTGATGGTTGAACATTGAGAATTGATGGTTGATGGTTGTGTGTTGAATATTGAGGATTGAGTATTGAGGATTGAAGATTGAGTATTGAGGATTGAAGGTTGATGATTGAGGATTGAGGATTGATGATTGAGGTTTGAGGATTGAGGATTGACTATTGAGGATTCATGATTGAAGACTGAGTATTGAGGATTGATGATTGAGGATTGAGGATTCAGGACTGAGGATCGAGGATCAGGGCTGAGGGTTGAGGATTGAGGATTGAGGATTGAGGATTGAAGATTGAGTATTGGGGATTGAGGATTGAGGATTGAGGATTGAGTATTGGAGATTGAGGATTGATGACTGAGGACTGAGGATTGAGGTTTGAGGAACGAGGATTGAGGATTGAGGATTGAGGATTGAGGATTGAGGGCGAGGACTGACGGTTGAGGATTGAAGATTGAGGATTGAGGATTGAGGATTGAGGATTGAGGATTGAGGATTGAGGATTGAAGATTGAGTATTGAGGATTGAAGATTGAGGATTGAGGATTGAGGGTTGAAGATTGAGGATTGAAGATTCAGGGTTGGGGATTGAGGATTGACTATTGAGGATTGACGATTGAGGATTGAGTATTGAGGATTGCGAATTGAGGATTGAGGATTGAAGATTGAGGATTGAGTATTGAGGATTGAGAATTGAGGATTGAGGATTGAAGATTGAGTATTGAGGATTGAGGACTGGGGATTGAGGATTGAAGATTGTGGATTAACGATTGAGGATTGGGGATTGAGGATCTAGGATTGGAGATTGATTATTGAGGATTGAAGATTGAGAATTGAGGATTGAGGATTGAGAATTGAGAATTGAGAATGAGGACAGAGGGTTGAGGATTGAGGTTTAAGGAATGAGGATTGAGGATTGAGGATTGAGGATTGAGGATTGAGGACTGAGGATTGAGTATTGAAGATTGAGTATTCATGACTGAGGATTGAGGATTGAGGATTGAGTGTTGAGGACTGAGGATCGAAGATTGAGTATTGAGGATTGAAGAATGAGGTTTGAGGATTGAGGATTCAGGATGGAGGATGTGGGCTGATGCTTGAGGATTGAGGTTTGAGTATTGAATACTGAGAATCCAGGATATTCTATTGAGTATTGGGAATTGAGGATCGATGGTTGAGTATTGAGGATTGAGGATTGAGGATTGAGGATTGAGCATTGAAGATTGAGGATTGATGATTCAGGATTGAGGATTGAGGATTGAGTATTGAGTGTTGAAAATTGAGGATTGATGATTGAGGATTGAGGATTGAGGATCGAAGATTGAGGATTGAGGATTGAAGATTGAGGATTGAGTGTTGATGAATGAGTGTTGATGATTGAGGATTGATGATTGACGATTGAGGATTGAGTATTGAGGATTGAGGATTGAGGATTGAAGATTGAGGATTGATTATTGAGGATTGAGGATTGAGGATTGAGGACTGGGGATTGAGGATTGAGGACGAGGACTGACGGTTGAGGATTGAAGATTGAGGATTGAGGATTGAGGATTGAGGATTGAGGATTGAGTATTGAGGATTGAAGATTGAGTATTGAGGATTGAAGGTTGATGATTGAGGATTGAGTATTGATGATTGAGGATTGAGGATTCAGGATTGCGGATTGAGGATTGAGGATTGAGGATTGAGTATTGGAGATTGAGGATTGATGACTGAGGACTGAGGATTGAGGTTTGAGGAACGAGGATTGAGGATTGAGGATTGAGGATTGAGGACTGAGGACGAGGACTGACGGTTGAGGATTGAAGATTGAGGATTGAGGATTGAGGATTGAGGATTGAGGATTGAGGATTGAGGATTGAAGATTGAGTATTGAGGATTGAAGATTGAGGATTGAGGATTGAGGGTTGAGGATTGAGGATTGAAGATTCAGGATTGGGGATTGAAGATTGACGATTGAGGATTGACGATTGAGGATTGAGTATTGAGGATTGAGAATTGAGGATTGAGGATTGGAGATTGTGTATTGAGGATTGAGGATTGAAGATTAAGGATTACCGATTGAGGATTGGGGATTGAGGATCTAGGATTGGAGATTGATTATTGAGGATTGAAGATTGAGAATTGAGGATTGAGGATTGAGAATTGAGAATTGAGGATGAGGACAGAGGGTTGAGGATTGAGGTCTGAGGAATGAGGATTGAGGATTGAGGATTGAGGATTGCGGATTGAGGATTGAGGATTGAGCATTGAAGATTGAGGATTGATGATTCAGGATTGAGGATTGAGGATTGAGGATTGAGTGTTGAAGATTGAGGATTGATGATTGAGGATTGAGGATTGAGGATCGAAGATTGAGGATTGAGGATTGAGGATTGAGGATTCAGGGTTGAGGATTGAGGATCGAAGATTGAGGATTGAGGATTGAGTATTGAGGATTGAGGGTTGATGAATGAGTGTTGAAGATTGAGGATTGATGATTGAGGATTGAGGATTGAGGATTGAGGATTGAGGATTGAGGATTGAAGATTGAGGATTGGGGATTGAGGATTGAGGAGTGGGAATCGAAGATTGAGTATTGAGGTTTGAGGACTGAGGATTGAGGGTTGAGGATTGAGTGTTGAGAATTGATGTTTGAGGATCGAGATTTGATTAATGAATATTGTGGATTGAGTATTGAATCATGAGAATTTGGGATATTCTATTGAGTATTGAGAATTTAGGGCTGATGGTTGAACATTGAGAATTGATGGTTGATGGTTGTGTGTTGAATATTGAGGATTGTGTATTGAGGATTGAAGATTGAGTATTGAGGATTGAAGTTTGATGATTGAGGATTGATGATTGATGATTGAGGATTGAGGATTGAGGATTGACTATTGAGGATTGATGATTGAAGACTGAGTATTGAGGATTGATGATTGAGGATTGAGGATTCAGGACTGAGGATCGAGGATCAGGGTTGAGGGTTGAGGATTGAGGATTGAGGATTGAAGATTGAGTATTGGGGATTGAGGATTGACGATTGAGGATTGACGATTGAGTATTGAAGATTGAGGATTGATGATTGAGGATTGAGGATTGAGGATTGAGGACTGAGGATTGAGTATTGAAGATTGTTGATTGATGATTGACGATTGAGGACTGAGGATTGAGGATTGATTATTGAGCTTTGGGGATTGAAGATTGTGGACTGGGGATAGAGGATTGAATATTGAGGATTAAGGATAGAGTATTGGGGATTGGGGATCTAGGATAGGAGATTGATTATTGAGGATTGAAGATTGAGGATTGAGGATTGAGGATTGATTATTGAGAATTGAGGATGAGGACTGAGGGTTGAGGATTGAGGTTTGAGGAATGAGGATTGAGGATTGAGGATTGAGGATTGAGGATTGAGGATTGAGGATTGAGGATTGAGGATTGAGGATTGAGGATTGAAGATTGAGTATTGAGGATTGAAGATTGAGGATTCAGGATTGAGGGTTGAGGATTGAGGATTGAAGATTCAGGGTTGGGGATTGAGGATTGACGATTGAGGATTGACGATTGAGGATTGAGTATTGAGGATTGAGAATTGAGGATTGAGGATTGAAGATTGAGTATTGAGGATTGAGGACTGGGGATTGAGGATTGAAGATTGAGGATTGAGGTTTGAGGAACGAGGATTGAGGATTGAGGATTGAGGATTGAGTATTGAGGGCGAGGACTGACGGTTGCGGATTGAAGATTGAGGATTGAGGATTGAGGATTGAGGATTGAGGATTGAGGATTTAGGATTGAAGATTGAGTATTGAGGATTGAAGATTGAGGATTGAGGATTGAGGGTTGAGGATTGAGGATTGAAGATTCAGGGTTGGGGATTGAGGATTGACGATTGAGTATTGACGATTGAGGATTGAGTATTGAGGATTGAGGATTGAGGATTGAGGATTGAAGATTGAGGATTGAGTATTGATGATTGAGGATTGAGGATTCAGGATTGCGGATTGAGGATTGAGGATTGAGGATTGAGTATTGGAGATTGAGGATTGATGACTGAGGACTGAGGATTGAGGTTTGAGGATCGAGGATTGAGGATTGAGGATTGAGGATTGAGGACTGAGGACGAGGACTGACGGTTGAGGATTGAAGATTGAGGATTGAGGATTGAGGATTGAGGATTGAGGATTGAGGATTGAGGATTGAAGATTGAGTATTGAGGATTGAAGATTGAGGATTGAGGATTGCGGGTTGAGGATTGAGGATTGAAGATTCAGGATTGGGGATTGAGGATTGACGATTGAGGATTGACGATTGAGGATTGAGTATTGAGGATTGAGAATTGAGGATTGAGGATTGAAGATTGTGTATTGAGGATTGAGGATTGAAGATTAAGGATTACCGATTGAGGATTGGGGATTGAGGATCTAGGATTGGAGATTGATTATTGAGGATTGAAGATTGAGAATTGAGGATTGAGGATTGAGAATTGAGAATTGAGGATGAGGACAGAGGGTTGAGGATTGAGGTCTGAGGAATGAGGATTGAGGATTGAGGATTGAGGATTGCGGATTGAGGATTGAGGATTGAGCATTGAAGATTGAGGATTGATGATTCAGGATTGAGGATTGAGGATTGAGGATTGAGTGTTGAAGATTGAGGATTGATGATTGAGGATTGAGGATTGAGGATCGAAGATTGAGGATTGAGGATTGAGGATTGAGGATTCAGGGTTGAGGATTGAGGATCGAAGATTGAGGATTGAGGATTGAGTATTGAGGATTGAGGGTTGATGAATGAGTGTTGAAGATTGAGGATTGATGATTGAGGATTGAGGATTGAGGATTGAGGATTGAGGATTGAGGATTGAAGATTGAGGATTGGGGATTGAGGATTGAGGAGTGGGAATCGAAGATTGAGTATTGAGGTTTGAGGACTGAGGATTGAGGGTTGAGCATTGAGTGTTGAGAATTGATGTTTGAGGATCGAGATTTGATTAATGAATATTGTGGATTGAGTATTGAATCATGAGAATTTGGGATATTCTATTGAGTATTGAGAATTGAGGGCTGATGGTTGAACATTGAGAATTGATGGTTGATGGTTGTGTGTTGAATATTGAGGATTGAGTATTGAGGATTGAAGATTGAGTATTGAGGATTGAAGGTTGATGATTGAGGATTGAGGATTGATGATTGAGGATTGAGGATTGAGGATTGACTATTGAGGATTGATGATTGAAGACTGAGTATTGAGGATTGATGATTGAGGATTGAGGATTCAGGACTGAGGATCGAGGATCAGGGTTGAGGGTTGAGGATTGAGGATTGAGGATTGAGGATTGAAGATTGAGTATTGGGGATTGAGGATTGAGGATTGACGATTGAGTATTGAAGATTGAGGATTGATGATTGAGGATTGAGGATTGAGGATTGAGGACTGAGGATTGAGTATTGAAGATTGTTGATTGATGATTGACGATTGAGGACTGAGGATTGAGGATTGATTATTGAGCTTTGGGGATTGAAGATTGTGGACTGGCGATAGAGGATTGAATATTGAGGATTAAGGATAGAGTATTGGGGATTGGGGATCTAGGATAGGAGATTGATTATTGAGGATTGAATATTGAGGATTGAGGATTGAGGATTGATTATTGAGAATTGAGGATGAGGACTGAGGGTTGAGGATTGAGGTTTGAGGAATGAGGATTGAGGATTGAGGATTGAGGATTGAGGATTGAGGATTGAGGATTGAGGATTGAGGATTGAGGATTGAAGATTGAGTATTGAGGATTGAAGATTGAGGATTGAGGATTGAGGGTTGAGGATTGAGGATTGAAGATTCAGGGTTGGGGATTGAGGATTGACGATTGAGGATTGACGATTGAGGATTGAGGATTGAGAATTGAGGATTGAGGATTGAAGATTGAGTATTGAGTATTGAGGACTGGGGATTGAGGATTGAAGATTGAGGATTGAGGTTTGAGGAACGAGGATTGAGGATTGAGGATTGAGGATTGAGGATTGACGGCGAGGACTGACGGTTGAGGATTGAAGATTGAGGATTGAGGATTGAGGATTGAGGATTGAGGATTGAGGATTGAGGATTGAAGATTGAGTATTGAGGATTGAAGATTGAGGATTGAGGATTGAGGGTTGAGGATTGAGGATTGAAGATTCAGGGTTGGGGATTGAGGATTGACGATTGAGGATTGACGATTGAGGATTGAGTATTGAGGATTGAGAATTGAGGATTGAGGATTGAAGATTGAGGATTGAGTATTGAGGATTGAGAATTGAGGATTGAGGATTGAAGGTTGAGTATTGAGGATTGAGGACTGGGGATTGAGGATTGAAGATTGTGGATTAACGATTGAGGATTGGGGATTGAGGATCTAGGATTGGAGATTGATTATTGAGGATTGAAGATTGAGAATTGAGGATTGAGGATTGAGAATTGAGAATTGAGGATGAGGACAGAGGGTTGAGGATTGAGGTTTAAGGAATGAGGATTGAGGATTGAGGATTGAGGATTGAGGATTGAGGATTGAGGATTGAGTATTGAAGATTGAGTATTCATGACTGAGGATTGAGGATTGAGGATTGAGTGTTGAGGATTGAGGATCGAAGATTGAGTATTGAGGATTGAAGGATGAGGTTTGAGGATTGAGGATTGACGATGGAGGATGAGGGCTGATGCTTGAGGATTGAGGTTTGAGTATTGAATACTGAGAATCCAGGATATTCTATTGAGTATTGGGAATTGAGGATCGATGGTTGAGTATTGAGGATTGAGGATTGAGGATTGAGGATTGAGCATTGAAGATTGAGGATTGATGATTCAGGATTGAGGATTGAGGATTGAGTATTGAGTGTTGAAAATTGAGGATTGATGATTGAGGATTGAGGATTGAGGATCGAAGATTGAGGATTGAGGATTGAAGATTGAGGATTGGGGATTGAGGATTGAGGAGTGGGATTCGAAGATTGAGTATTGAGGTTTGAGGACTGAGGATTGAGGGTTGAGGATTGAGGATTGAGGATTGACGCTTCAGGATAGAGGATTGAGGATGGAGGATTGAAGGGAGAGGACCGAGTGTTGAGGATTGAGTGTTGAGAATTGATGTTTGAGGATCGGGATTTGATTAATGAATATTGTGGATTGAGTATTGAATCATGTGAATTTGGGATATTCTATTGAGTATTGAGAATTGAGGATCGATGGTTGAATATTGAGAATTGATCGTTGATGGTTGTGTGTTGAATATTGAGGATTGAGTATTGAGGATTGAAGATTGAGTATGGAGGATTGAAGGTTGATGATTGAGGATTGAGTATTGATGATTGAGGATTGAGGATTGAGGATTAAGGATTGGGTATTGAGGATTGATGATTGAAGACTGAGTATTGAGGATTGAAGATTGAGGATTGAGGATTCAGGATTGAGGATCGAGGATCAGGGCTGAGGGTTGAGGATTGAGGATTGAGGATTGAGGATTGAAGATTGAGCATTGGGGATTGGGGATTGAGGGTTGACGATTGAGTATTGAAGATTGAGGATTGATGATTGAGGATTGAGGATTGAGGATTGAGGACTGGGGATTGAGGATTGAGGACGAGGACTGACGGTTGAGGATTGAAGATTGAGGATTGAGTGTTGAGGATTGAGGATCGAAGATTGAGTATTGAGGATTGAAGAATGAGGTTTGGGGATTGAGGATTGAGGATGGAGGATGAGGGCTGATGCTTGAGGATTGAGGTTTGAGTATTGAATTCTGAGAATCCAGGATATTCTATTGAGTATTGGGAATTGAGGATCGATGGTTGAGTATTGAGGATTGAGGATTGAGGAATGAGGATTGAGCATTGAAGATTGAGGATTGATGATTCAGGATTGAGGATTGAGGATTGAGTATTGAGTGTTGAAAATTGAGGATTGAGGATTGAGTATTGAGGATTGAAGATTGAGTATTGAGGATTGAAGGTTGATGATTGAGGATTGAGTATTGATGATTGAGGATTGAGGATTCAGGATTGCGGATTGAGGATTGAGGATTGAGGATTGAGTATTGGAGATTGAGGATTGATGACTGAGGACTGAGGATTGAGGTTTGAGGAACGAGGATTGAGGATTGAGGATTGAGGATTGAGGACTGAGGACGAGGACTGACGGTTGAGGATTGAAGATTGAGGATTGAGGATTGAGGATTGAGGATTGAGGATTGAGGATTGAGGATTGAAGATTGAGTATTGAGGATTGAAGATTGAGGATTGAGGATTGAGGGTTGAGGATTGAGGATTGAAGATTCAGGATTGGGGATTGAGGATTGAGGATTGAGTATTGAGGATTGAGGGTTGATGAATGAGTGTTGAAGATTGAGGATTGATGATTGAGGATTGAGGATTGAGGATTGAGGATTGAGGATTGAGGATTGAAGATTGAGGATTGGGGATTGAGGATTGAGGAGTGGGAATCGAAGATTGAGTATTGAGGTTTGAGGACTGAGGATTGAGGGTTGAGGATTGAGTGTTGAGAATTGATGTTTGAGGATCGAGATTTGATTAATGAATATTGTGGATTGAGTATTGAATCATGAGAATTTGGGATATTCTATTGAGTATTGAGAATTGAGGGCTGATGGTTGAACATTGAGAATTGATGGTTGATGGTTGTGTGTTGAATATTGAGGATTGAGTATTGAGGATTGAAGATTGAGTATTGAGGATTGAAGGTTGATGATTGAGGATTGATGATTGATGATTGAGGATTGAGGATTGAGGATTGACTATTGAGGATTGATGATTGAAGATTGAGTATTGAGGATTGATGATTGAGGATTGAGGATTCAGGACTGAGGATCGAGGATCAGGGTTGAGGGTTGAGGATTGAGGATTGAGGATTGAGGTTTGAAGATTGAGTATTGGGGATTGAGGATTGAGGATTGACGATTGAGTATTGAAGATTGAGGATTGATGATTGAGGATTGAGGATTGAGGATTGAGGACTGAGGATTGAGTATTGAAGATTGTTGATTGATGATTGACGATTGAGGACTGAGGATTGAGGATTGATTATTGAGCTTTGGGGATTGAAGATTGTGGACTGGGGATAGAGGATTGAATATTGAGGATTAAGGATAGAGTATTGGGGATTGGGGATCTAGGATAGGAGATTGATTATTGAGGATTGAAGATTGAGGATTGAGGATTGAGGATTGATTATTGAGAATTGAGGATGAGGACTGAGGGCTGAGGATTGAGGTTTGAGGAATGAGGATTGAGGATTGAGGATTGAGGATTGAGGATTGAGGATTGAGGATTGAGGATTGAGGATTGAAGATTGAGTATTGAGGATTGAAGATTGAGGATTGAGGATTGAGGGCTGAGGATTGAGGATTGAAGATTCAGGGTTGGGGATTGAAGATTGACGATTGAGGATTGACGATTGAGGATTGAGGATTGAGAATTGAGGATTGAGGATTGAAGATTGAGTATTGAGTATTGAGGACTGGGGATTGAGGATTGAAGGTTGAGGATTGAGGTTTGAGGAACGAGGATTGAGGATTGAGGATTGAGGATTGAGGATTGAGGGCGAGGACTGACGGTTGAGGATTGAAGATTGAGGATTGAGGATTGAGGATTGAGGATTGAGGATTGAGGATTGAGGATTGAAGATTGAGTATTGAGGATTGAAGATTGAGGATTGAGGATTGAGGGTTGAGGATTGAGGATTGAAGATTCAGGGTTGGGGATTGAGGATTGACGATTGAGGATTGACGATTGAGGATTGAGTATTGAGGATTGAGAATTGAGGATTGAGGATTGAAGATTGAGGATTGAGTATTGAGGATTGAGAATTGAGGATTGAGGATTGAAGATTGAGTATTGAGGATTGAGGACTGGGGATTGAGGATTGAAGATTGTGGATTAACGATTGAGGATTGGGGATTGAGGATCTAGGATTGGAGATTGATTATTGAGGATTGAAGGTTGAGAATTGAGGATTGAGGATTGAGAATTGAGAATTGAGGATGAGGACAGAGGGTTGAGGATTGAGGTTTAAGGAATGAGGATTGAGGATTGAGGATTGAGGATTGAGGATTGAGGATTGAGGATTGAGTATTGAAGATTGTGTATTCATGACTGAGGATTGAGGATTGAGGATTGAGTGTTGAGGATTGAGGATCGAAGATTGAGTATTGAGGATTGAAGGATGAGGTTTGAGGATTGAGGATTGACGATGGAGGATGAGGGCTGATGCTTGAGGATTGAGGTTTGAGTATTGAATACTGAGAATCCAGGATATTCTATCGAGTATTGGGAATTGAGGATCGATGGTTGAGTATTGAGGATTGAGGATTGAGGATTGAGGATTGAGCATTGAAGATTGAGGATTGATGATTCAGGATTGAGGATTGAGGATTGAGTATTGAGTGTTGAAAATTGAGGATTGATGATTGAGGATTGAGGATTGAGGATCGAAGATTGAGGATTGAGGATTGAAGACTGAGGATTGGGGATTGAGGATTGAGGAGTGGGATTCGAAGATTGAGTATTGAGGTTTGAGGACTGAGGATTGAGGGTTGAGGATTGAGGATTGAGGATTGACGCTTCAGGATAGAGGATTGAGGATGGAGGATTGAAGGGAGAGGACCGAGTGTTGAGGATTGAGTGTTGAGAATTGATGTTTGAGGATCGGGATTTGATTAATGAATATTGTGGATTGAGTATTGAATCATGTGAATTTGGGATATTCTATTGAGTATTGAGAATTGAGGATCGATGGTTGAATATTGAGAATTGATCGTTGATGGTTGTGTGTTGAATATTGAGGATTGAGTATTGAGGATTGAAGATTGAGTATGGAGGATTGAAGGTTGATGATTGAGGATTGAGTATTGATGATTGAGGATTGAGGATTGAGGATTAAGGATTGGGTATTGAGGATTGATGATTGAAGACTGAGTATTGAGGATTGAAGATTGAGGATTGAGGATTCAGGATTGAGGATCGAGGATCAGGGCTGAGGGTTGAGGATTGAGGATTGAGGATTGAGGATTGAAGATTGAGCATTGGGGATTGGGGATTGAGGGTTGACGATTGAGTATTGAAGATTGAGGATTGATGATTGAGGATTGAGGATTGAGGATTGAGGACTGGGGATTGAGGATTGAGGACGAGGACTGACGGTTGAGGATTGAAGATTGAGGATTGAGTGTTGAGGATTGAGGATCGAAGATTGAGTATTGAGGATTGAAGAATGAGGTTTGAGGATTGAGGATTGAGGATGGAGGATGAGGGCTGATGCTTGAGGATTGAGGTTTGAGTATTGAATTCTGAGAATCCAGGATATTCTATTGAGTATTGGGAATTGAGGATCGATGGTTGAGTATTGAGGATTGAGGATTGAGGATTGAGGATTGAGCATTGAAGATTGAGGATTGATGATTCAGGATTGAGGATTGAGGATTGAGTATTGAGTGTTGAAAATTGAGGATTGATGATTGAGGATTGAGGATTGAGGATCGAAGATTGAGGATTGAGGATTGAAGATTGAGGATTGAGGGTTGATGAATGAGTGTTGATGATTGAGGATTGATGATTGACGATTGAGGATTGAGGATTGAGGATTGAGGATTGAGGATTGAAGATTGAGGATTGGGGATTGAGGATTGAGGAGTGGGATTCGAAGAATGAGTATTGAGGTTTGAGGACTGAGGATTGAGGGTTGATGATTGAGGATTGATGATTGACGCTTCAGGATAGAGGATTGAGGATGGAGGATTGAAGGGAGAGGACCGAGTGTTGAGGATTGATTGTTGAGAATTGATGTTTGAGGATCGGGATTTTATTAATGAATATTGTGGATTGAGTATTGAATCATGAGAATTTGGGATATTCTATTGAGTATTGAGAATTGAGGATTGATGGTTGAATATTGAGAATTGATGGTTGATGGTTGTTTGTTGAATATTGAGGATTGAGTATTGAGGATTGAAGATTGAGTATTGAGGATTGAAGGTTGATGATTGAGGATTGAGTATTGATGATTGAGGATTGAGGATTGAGGATTAAGGATTGAGTATTGAGGATTGATGATTGAAGACTGAGTATTGAGGATTGAAGATTGAGGATTGAGGATTCAGGATTGAGGATCGAGGATCAGGGCTGAGGGTTGAGGATTGAGGATTGAGGATTGAGGATTGAAGATTGAGTATTGGGGATTGAGGATTGAGGATTGACGATTGAGTATTGGAGATTGAGGATTGATGATTGAGGATTGAGGATTGAGGATTGAGGACTGGGGATTGAGGATTGAGGACGAGGACTGACGGTTGAGGATTGAAGATTGAGGATTGAGGATTGAGGATTGAGGATTGAGGATTGAGTATTGAGGATTGAAGATTCAGTATTGAGTATTGAGGATTGATGATTGAAGACTGAGTATTGAGGATTGAAGGTTGAGGATTGAGGATTCAGGATTGAGGATCGAGGACCAGGGCTGAGGGTTGAGGATTGAGGATTGAGGATTGAGGATTGAAGATTGAGTATTGGGGATTGGGGATTGAGGGTTGACGATTGAGTATTGAAGATTGAGGATTGATGATTGAGGATTGAGGATTGAGGATTGAGGACTGGGGATTGAGGATTGAGGACGAGGACTGACGGTTGAGGATTGAAGATTGAGGATTGAGGATTGAGGATTGAGGATTGAGGATTGAGGATTGAGGATTGAAGATTGATTATTGAGGATTGAATATTGAGGATTGAGGATTGAGGGTTGAGGATTGAGGATTGAAGATTCAGGATTGGGGATTGAGGATTGGCGATTGAGGATTGACGATTGAGGATTGAGTATTGAGGATTGAGAATTGAGGATTGAGGATTGAAGATTGTGTATTGAGGATTGAGGACTGGGGATTGAGGATTGAAGATTAAGGATTGCCGATTGAGGATTGGGGATTGAGGATCTAGGATTGGAGATTGATTATTGAGGATTGAAGATTGATTATTGAGGATTGAATATAGAGTGTTGATGATTGAGGATTGATGATTGACGATTGAGGATTGAGGATTGAGGATTGAGGATTGAGGATTGAAGATTGAGGATTGAAGATTGAGTATTGAGGATTGAAGGTTGATGATTGAGGATTGAGTATTGATGATTGAGGATTGAGGATTCAGGATTGAGGATCGAGGATCAGGGCTGAGGGTTGAGAATTGAGGATTGAGGGTTGAGGATTGAAGATTGAGTATTGGGGATTGAGGATTAAGGATTGAGGATTGAGAATTGAGAATTGAGGATGACGACTGAGGGCTGAGGATTGAGGTATGAGGAATGAGGATTGCGGATTGAGGATTGAGGATTGAGGATTGAGTATTGGAGATTGAGGATTGATGACTGAGGACTGAGGATTGAGGTTTGAGGAACGAGGATTGAGGATTGAGGATTGAGGATTGAGGACTGAGGACGAGGACTGACGGTTGAGGATTGAAGATTGAGGATTGAGGATTGAGGATTGAGGATTGAGGATTGAGGATTGAGGATTGAAGATTTAGTATTGAGGATTGAAGATTGAGGATTGAGGATTGAGGGTTGAGGATTGAGGATTGAAGATTCAGGATTGGGGATTGAGGATTGACGATTGAGGATTGACGATTGAGGATTGAGTATTGAAGATTGAGAATTGAGGATTGAGGATTGAAGATTGTGTATTGAGGATTGAGGACTGGGGATTGAGGATTGAAGATTAAGGATTACCGATTGAGGATTGGGGATTGAGGATCTAGGATTGGAGATTGATTATTGAAGATTGAAGATTGAGAATTGAGGATTGAGGATTGAGAATTGAGAATTGAGGATGAGGACAGAGGGTTGAGGATTGAGGTTTGAGGAATGAGGATTGAGGATTGAGGATTGAGGATTGAGGATTGAGGATTGAGGATTGAGCATTGAAGATTGAGGATTGATGATTCAGGATTGAGGATTGAGAAGTGGGAATCGAAGATTGAGTATTGAGGTTTGAGGACTGAGGATTGAGGGTTGAGGATTGAGTGTTGAGAATTGATGTTTGAGGATCGAGATTTGATTAATGAATATTGTGGATTGAGTATTGAATCATGAGAATTTGGGATATTCTATTGAGTATTGAGAATTGAGGACTGATGGTTGAACATTGAGAATTGATGGTTGATGGTTGTGTGTTGAATATTGAGGATTGAGTATTGAGGATTGAAGATTGAGTATTGAGGATTGAAGGTTGATGATTGAGGATTGAGGATTGATGATTGAGGATTGAGGATTGAGGATTGACTATTGAGGATTCATGATTGAAGACTGAGTATTGAGGATTGATGATTGAGGATTGAGGATTCAGGACTGAGGATCGAGGATCAGGGCTGAGGGTTGAGGATTGAGGATTGAGGATTGAGGATTGAAGATTGAGTATTGGGGATTGAGGTTTGAGGATTGAGGATTGAGTATTGGAGATTGAGGATTGATGACTGAGGACTGAGGGTTGAGGTTTGAGGAACGAGGATTGAGGATTGAGGATTGAGGATTGAGGATTGAGGGCGAGGACTGACGGTTGAGGATTGAAGATTGAGGATTGAGGATTGAGGATTGAGGATTGAGGATTGAGGATTGAGGATTGAAGATTGAGTATTGAGGATTGAAGATTGAGGATTGAGGATTGAGGGTTGAGGATTGAGGATTGAAGATTCAGGGTTGGGGATTGAGGATTGAGGATTGAGGATTGAGGATTGAAGATTGAGTATTGGGGATTGAGGTTTGAGGATTGAGGATTGAGTATTGGAGATTGAGGATTGATGACTGAGGACTGAGGGTTGAGGTTTGAGGAACGAGGATTGAGGATTGAGGATTGAGGATTGAGGATTGAGGGCGAGGACTGACGGTTGAGGATTGAAGATTGAGGATTGAGGATTGAGGATTGAGGATTGAGGATTGAGGATTGAGGATTGAAGATTGAGTATTGAGGATTGAAGATTGAGGATTGAGGATTGAGGGTTGAGGATTGAGGATTGAAGATTCAGGGTTGGGGATTGAGGATTGACTATTGAGGATTGACGATTGAGGATTGAGTATTGAGGATTGCGAATTGAGGATTGAGGATTGAAGATTGAGGATTGAGTATTGAGGATTGAGAATTGAGGATTGAGGATTGAAGATTGAGTATTGAGGATTGAGGACTGGGGATTGAGGATTGAAGATTGTGGATTAACGATTGAGGATTGGGGATTGAGGATCTAGGATTGGAGATTGATTATTGAGGATTGAAGATTGAGAATTGAGGATTGATAATTGAGAATTGAGGATGAGGACAGAGGGTTGAGGATTGAGGTTTAAGGAATGAGGATTGAGGATTGAGGATTGAGGATTGAGTGTTGAGGACTGAGGATCGAAGAATGAGTATTGAGGATTGAAGAATGAGGTTTGAGGATTGAGGATTGAGGATGGAGGATGTGGGCTGATGCTTGAGGGTTGAGGTTTGAGTATTGAATACTGAGAATCCAGGATATTCTATTGAGTATTGGGAATTGAGGATCGATGGTTGAGTATTGAGGATTGAGGATTGAGGATTGAGAATTGAGCATTGAAGATTGAGGATTGATGATTCAGGATTGAGGATTGAGGATTGAGTATTGAGTGTTGAAAATTGAGGATTGATGATTGAGGATTGAGGATTGAGGATCGAAGATTGAGGATTGAGGATTGAAGATTGAGGATTGAGGGTTGATGAATGAGTGTTGATGATTGAGGATTGATGATTGACGATTGAGGATTGAGTATTGAGGATTGAGGATTGAGGATTGAAGATTGAGGATTGGGGATTGAGGATTGAGGAGTGGGATTCGTAGATTGAGTATTGAGGTTTGAGGACTGAGGATTGAGGGTTGAGGATTGAGGATTGAGGATTGACGCTTCAGGATAGAGGATTGAGGATGGAGGATTGAAGGGAGAGGACCGAGTGTTGAGGATTGAGTGTTGAGAATTGATGTTTGAGGATCGGGATTTGATTAATGAATATTGTGGATTGAGTATTGATTCATGAGAATTTGGGATATTCTATTGAGTATTGAGGATTGAGGATTGATGGTTGAATATTGAGAATTGATGGTTGATGGTTGTGTGTTGAATATTGAGGATTGAGTATTGAGGATTGAAGATTGAGTATTGAGGATTGAAGATTGAGTATTGAGGATTGAAGGTTGATGATTGAGGATTGAGTATTGATGATTGAGGATTGAGGATTGAGGATTAAGGATTGGGTATTGAGGATTGATGATTGAAGACTGAGTATTGAGGATTGAAGGTTGAGGATTGAGGATTCAGGATTGAGGATCGAGGATCAGGGCTGAGGGTTGAGGATTGAGGATTGAGGATTGAGGATTGAAGATTGAGTATTGGGGATTGAGGATTGAGGGTTGACGATTGAGTATTGAAGATTGAGGATTGATTATTGAGGATTGAGGATTGAGGATTGAGGACTGGGGATTGAGGGTTGAGGACGAGGACTGACGGTTGAGGATTGAAGATTGAGGATTGAGGATTGAGGATTGAGGATTGAGGATTGAGTATTGAGGATTGAAGATTGAGTATTGAGGATTGAAGGTTGATGATTGATGATTGAGTATTGATGATTGAGGATTGAGGATTCAGGATTGCGGATTGAGGATTGAGGATTGAGGATTGAGTATTGGAGATTGAGGATTCATGACTGAGGACTGAGGATTGAGGTTTGAGGAACGAGGATTGAGGATTGAGGATTGAGGAATGAGGACTGAGGACGAGGACTGACGGTTGAGGATTGAAGATTGAGGATTGAGGATTGAGGATTGAGGATTGAGGATTGAGGATTGAGGATTGAAGATTGAGTATTGAGGATTGAAGATTGAGGATTGAGGATTGAGGGTTGAGGATTGAGGATTGAAGATTCAGGGTTGGGGATTGAGGATTGACGATTGAGGATTGACGATTGAGGATTGAGTATTGAGGATTGAGAATTGAGGATTGAGGATTGAAGATTGAGGATTGAGTATTGAGGATTGAGAATTGAGGATTGAGGATTGAAGACTGAGTATTGAGGATTGAGGACTGGGGATTGAGGATTGAAGATTGTGGATTAACGATTGAGGATTGGGGATTGAGGATCTAGGATTGGAGATTGATTATTGAGGATTGAAGATTGAGAATTGAGGATTGAGGATTGAGAATTGAGAATTGAGGATGAGGACAGAGGGTTGAGGATTGAGGTTTAAGGAATGAGGATTGAGGATTGAGGATTGAGGATTGAGGATTGAGGATTGAGAATTGAGGATTGAGTATTGAAGACTGAGTATTCATGACTGAGGATTGAGGATTGAGGATTGAGTGTTGAGGATTGAGGATCGAAGATTGAGTATTGAGGATTGAAGGATCAGGTTTGAGGATTGAGTATTGACGATGGAGGATGAGGGCTGATGTTTGAGGATTGAGGTTTGAGTATTGAATACTGAGAATCCAGGATATTCTATTGAGTATTGGGAATTGAGGATCGATGGTTGAGTATTGAGGATTGAGGATTGAGGATTGAGGATTGAGCATTGACGATTGAGGATTGATGATTCAGGATTGAGGATTGAGGATTGAGTATTGAGTGTTGAAAATTGAGGATTGATGATTGAGGATTGAGGATTGAGGATCGAAGTTTGAGGATTGAGGATTGAAGATTGAGGATTGAGGGTTGATGAATGAGTGTTGATGATTGAGGATTGATGATTGACGATTGAGGATTGAGGATTGAGGATTGAGGATTGAGGATTGAAGATTGAGGATCGGGGATTGAGGATTGAGGAGTGGGATTCGAAGATTGAGTATTGAGGTTTGAGGACTGAGGATTGAGGGTTGAGGATTGAGGATTGAGGATTGACGCTTCAGGATAGAGGATTGAGGATGGAGGATTGAAGGGAGAGGACCGAGTGTTGAGGATTGAGTGTTGAGAATTGATTTTTGAGGATCGGGATTTGATTAATGAATATTGTGGATTGAGTATTGAATCATGAGAATTTGGGATATTCTATTGAGTATTGAGAATTGAGGATTGATGGCTGAATATTGAGAATTGATCGTTGATGGTTGTGTGTTGAATATTGAGGATTGAGTATTGAGGATTGAAGATTGAGTATTGAGGATTGAAGATTGAGTATTGAGGATTGAAGGTTGATGATTGAGGATTGAGTATTGATGATTGAGGATTGAGGATTGAGGATTAAGGATTGGGTATTGAGGATTGATGATTGAAGACTGAGTATTGAGGATTGAAGATTGAGGATTGAGGATTCAGGATTGAGGATCGAGGATCAGGGCTGAGGGTTGAGGATTGAGGATTGAGGATTGAGGATTGAAGATTGAGTATTGGGGATTGGGGATTGAGGGTTGACGATTGAGTATTGAAGATTGAGGATTGCTGATTGAGGATTGAGGATTGTGGATTGAGTATTGAATCATGAGAATTTGGGATATTCTATTGAGTATTGAGAATTGAGGATTGATGGTTGAATATTGAGAATTGATGGTTGAAGGTTGTTTGTTGAATATTGAGGATTGAGTATTGAGGATTGAAGATTGAGTATTGAGGATTGAAGGTTGATGATTGAGGATTGAGTATTGATGATTGAGGATTGAGGATTAAGGATTGAGTATTGAGGATTGATGATTGAAGACTGAGTATTGAGGATTGAAGATTGAGGATTGAGGATTCAGGATTGAGGATCGAGGATCAGGGCTGAGGGTTGAGGATTGAGGATTGAGGATTGAGGATTGAAGATTGAGTATTGGGGATTGAGGATTGAGGATTGACGATTGAGTATTGGAGATTGAGGATTGATGATTGAGGATTGAGGATTGAGGATTGAGGACTGGGGATTGAGGATTGAGGACGAGGACTGACGGTTGAGGATTGAAGATTGAGGATTGAGGATTGAGGATTGAGGATTGAGGATTGAGTATTGAGGATTGAAGATTGAGTATTGAGTATTGAGGATTGATGATTGAAGACTGAGTATTGAGGATTGAAGATTGAGGATTGAGGATTCAGGATTGAGGATCGAGGATCAGGGCTGAGGGTTGAGGATTGAGGATTGAGGATTGAGGATTGAAGATTGAGTATTGGGGATTGAGGATTGAGGATTGACGATTGAGTATTGGAGATTGAGGATTGATGATTGAGGATTGAGGATTGAGGATTGAGGATTGAGGATTGAGTATTGAGTGTTGAAAATTGAGGATTGATGATTGAGGATTGAGGATTGAGGATCGAAGATTGAGGATTGAGGATTGAAGATTGAGGATTGAGGGTTGATGAATGAGTGTTGATGATTGAGGATTGATGATTGACGATTGAGGATTGAGGATTGAGGATTGAGGATTGAGGATTGAAGATTGAGGATTGGGGATTGAGGATTGAGGAGTGGGATTCGAAGATTGAGTATTGAGGTTTGAGGACTGAGGATTGAGGGTTGAGGATTGAGGATTGAGGATTGACGCTTCAGGATAGAGGATTGAGGATGGAGGATTGATGGGAGAGGACCGAGTGTTGAGGATTGAGTGTTGAGAATTGATGTTTGAGGATCGGGATTTGATTAATGAATATTGTGGATTGAGTATTGAATCATGAGAATTTGGGATATTCTATTGAGTATTGAGAATTGAGGATTGATGGTTGAATATTGAGAATTGATCGTTGATGGTTGTGTGTTGAAGATTGAGGATTGAGTATTGAGGATTGAAGATTGAGCATTGAGGATTGAAGGTTGATGATTGAGGATTGAGTATTGATGATTGAGGATTGAGGATTGAGGATTAAGGATTGGGTATTGAGGATTGATGATTGAAGACTGAGTATTGAGGATTGAAGATTGAGGATTGAGGATTCAGGATTGAGGATCGAGGATCAGGGCTGAGGGTTGAGGATTGAGGATTGAGGATTGAGGATTGAAGATTGAGTATTGGGGATTGGGGATTGAGGGTTGACGATTGAGTATTGAAGATTGAGGATTGATGATTGAGGATTGAGGATTGAGGATTGAGGACTGGGGATTGAGGATTGAGGACGAGGACTGACGGTTGAGGATTGAAGATTGAGGATTGAGTGTTGAGGATTGAGGATCGAAGATTGAGTATTGAGGATTGAAGAATGAGGTTTGAGGATTGAGGATTGAGGATGGAGGATGAGGGCTGATGCTTGAGGATTGAGGTTTGAGTATTGAATACTGAGAATCCAGGATATTCTATTGAGTATTGGGAATTGAGGATCGATGGTTGAGTATTGAGGATTGAGGATTGAGGATTGAGGATTGAGCATTGAAGATTGAGGATTGATGATTCAGGATTGAGGATTGAGGATTGAGTATTGAGTGTTGAAAATTGAGGATTGATGATTGAGGATTGAGGATTGAGGATCGAAGATTGAGGATTGAGGATTGAAGATTGAGGATTGAGGGTTGATGAATGAGTGTTGATGATTGAGGATTGATGATTGACGATTGAGGATTGAGGATTGAGGATTGAGGATTGAGGATTGAAGATTGAGGATTGGGGATTGAGGATTGAGGAGTGGGATTCGAAGATTGAGTATTGAGGTTTGAGGACTGAGGATTGAGGGTTGAGGATTGAGGATTGAGGATTGACGCTTCAGGATAGAGGATTGAGGATGGAGGATTGAAGGGAGAGGACCGAGTGTTGAGGATTGAGTGTTGAGAATTGATGTTTGAGGATCGGGATTTTATTAATGAATATTGTGGATTGAGTATTGAATCATGAGAATTTGGGATATTCTATTGAGTATTGAGAATTGAGGATTGATGGTTGAATATTGAGAATTGATGGTTGATGGTTGTTTGTTGAATATTGAGGATTGAGTATTGAGGATTGAAGGTTGATGATTGAGGATTGAGTATTGATGATTGAGGATTGAGGATTGAGGATTAAGGATTGAGTATTGAGGATTGATGATTGAAGACTGAGTATTGAGGATTGAAGATTGAGGATTGAGGATTCAGGATTGAGGATCGAGGATCAGGGCTGAGGGCTGAGGATTGAGGATTGAGGATTGAGGATTGAAGATTGAGTATTGGGGATTGAGGATTGAGGATTGACGATTGAGTATTGGAGATTGAGGATTGATGATTGAGGATTGAGGATTGAGGATTGAGGACTGGGGATTGAGGATTGAGGACGAGGACTGACGGTTGAGGATTGAGGATTGAGGATTGAGGATTGAAGATTGAGTATTGGGGATTGAGGATTGAGGATTAACGATTGAGTATTGAAGTTTGAGGATTGATGATTGAGGATTGAGGATTGAGGATTGAGGACTGAGGATAGAGTATTGAAGATTGTTGATTGATGATTGACGATTGTGGACTGAGGATTGAGGATTGATTATTGAGCTTTGGGAATTGAAGATTGTGGACTGGGGATAGAGGATTGAATATTGAGGATTAAGGATAGAGTATTGGGGATTGAGGATCTAGGATAGGAGATTGATTATTGAGGATTGAAGATTGAGGATTAAGGATTGAGGATTGAGAATTGAGAATTGAGGATGACGACTGAGGGTTGAGGATTGAGGTATGAGGAATGAGGATTGCGGATTGAGGATTGAGGATTGACGATTGAGTATTGGAGATTGAGGATTGATGACTGAGGACTGTGGATTGAGGTTTGAGGAACGAGGATTGAGGATTGAGGATTGAGGATTGAGGACTGAGGACGAGGACTGACGGTTGAGGATTGAAGATTGAGGATTGAGGATTGAGGATTGAGGATTGAGGATTGAGGATTGAGGATTGAGGATTGAAGATTGATTATTGAGGATTGAATATTGAGGATTGAGGATTGAGGGTTGAGGATTGAGGATTGAAGATTCAGGATTGGGGATTGAGGATTGGCGATTGAGGATTGACGATTGAGGATTGAGTATTGAGGACTGAGAATTGAGGATTGAGGATTGAAGATTGTGTATTGAGGATTGAGGACTGGGGATTGAGGATTGAAGATTAAGGATTACCGATTGAGGATTGGGGATTGAGGATCTAGGATTGGAGATTGATTATTGAGGATTGAAGATTGAGAATTGAGGATTGAGGATTGAGAATTGAGAATTGAGGATGAGGACAGAGGGTTGAGGATTGAGGTTTGAGGAATGAGGATTGAGGATTGAGGATAGAGGATTGAGGATTGAGGATTGAGTATTGAGCATTGAAGATTGAGGATTGATGATTCAGGATTGAGGATTGAGGATTGAGGATTGAGTGTTGAAGATTGAGGATTGATGATTGAGGATTGAGGATTGAGGATCGAAGATTGAGGATTGAGGATTGAGGATTGAGGATTGAGGGTTGAGGATTGAGGATCGAAGATTGAGGATTGAGGATTGAGGATTGAAGATTGAGGGTTGATGAATGAGTGTTGAAGATTGAGGATTGATGATTGAGGATTGAGGATTGAGGATTGAGGATTGAGGATTGAGGATTGAAGATTGAGGATTAGGGATTGAGGATTGAGGAGTGGGAATCGAAGATTGAGTATTGAGGTTTGAGGACTGAGGATTGAGGGTTGAGGATTGAGTGTTGCGAATTGATGTTTGAGAATCGAGATTTGATTAATGAATATTGTGGATTGAGTATTGAATCATGAGAATTTGGGATATTCTATTGAGTACTGAGAATTGAGGACTGATGGTTGAATATTGAGAATTGATGGTTGATGGTTGTGTGTTGAATATTGAGGATTGAGTATTGAGGATTGAAGATTGAGTATTGAGGATTGAAGGTTGATGATTGAGGATTGAGGATTGATGATTGAGGATTGAGGATTGAGGATTGACTATTGAGGATTGATGATTGTAGACTGAGTATTGAGGACTGATGATTGAGGATTGAGGATTCAGGATTGAGGATCGAGGATCAGGGCTGAGGGTTGAGGATTGAGGATTGAGGATTGAGGATTGACGATTGAAGATTGAGTATTGGGGATTGAGGATTGAGGATTGACGATTGAGTATTGAAGATTGAGGATTGATGATTGAGGATTGAGGATTGAGGATTGAGGACTGAGGATTGAGTATTGAAGATTGTTGATCGATGATTGACGATTGAGGACTGAGGATTGAGGATTGATTATTGAGCTTTGGGGATTGAAGATTGTGGACTGGGGATAGAGGATTGAATATTGAGGATTAAGGATAGAGTTTTGGGGATTGGGGATCTAGGATAGGAGATTGATTATTGAGAATTGAAGATTGAGGATTGAGGATTGAGGATTGATTATTGAGAATTGAGGATGAGGACTGAGGGTTGAGGATTGAGGTTTGAGGAATGAGGATTGAGGATTGAGGATTGAGGAATGAGGATTGAGTATTGAAGATTGAGGATTGATGACTGAGGATTGAGGATTGAGGATTGATGATTGAGGATTGATGGTTCAGGATTGAGGATTGAGGATTGAGTATTGAGTGTTGAAGATTGAGGATTGATGATTGAGGATTGAGGATTGAGGATCGAGGATTGAGGATTGAGGATTGAAGATTGAGGATTGAGGGTTGATGATTGAGTGTTGAAGATTGATGATTGAAGATTGAGGATTGAGGATTGAGGATTGAGGATTGAGGATTGAGGATTGCAGATTGAGGATTGGGGATTGAGGATTGAGGATTGAGAATCGAAGATTCAGTATTGAGGATTGAAGATTGAGGATTGAGGACTGAGGATTGAGGTTTGAGGATTGAGGACTGAGGATTGAGGATCGAATGTTGAGTATTGAGGATTGAAGATTGAGGACTGAGGATTGAGGATTGAGGATTGAAGATTGAGTATTGGGGATTGAGGATTGAGGATTGACGATTGAGTATTGAAGATTGAGGATTGATGATTGAGGATTGAGGATTGAGGACTGAGGACTGGGGATTGAGTATTGAAGATTGTGGGTTGATGATTGACGATTGAGGACTGAGGATTAAGGATTGATTATTGAGCTTTTGGGATTGAAGACTGTGGTCTGGGGATAGAGGATTGAATATTGAGGATTAAGGATAGAGTATTGGGGATTGAGGGCCTAGGATAGGAGATTGATTATTGAGGATTGAAGATTGAGGATTGAGGATTGAGGATTGAGTATTGAGAATTGAGGATGAGGACTGAGGGTTGACGATTGAGGTTAGAGGAATGAGGATTGAGGATTGAGGATTGAGGATTGAGGATTGAGGATTGAGTGTTGAAGATTGAGGATTGATGATTGAGGATTGAGGATTGAGTATTGAGGATTGAGGATTGAGTATTGAAGATTGAGGATTGATGGTTCAGGATTGAGGATTGAGGATTGAGGATTGAGTGTTGAAGATTGAGGATTGATGATTGAGGATTGAGGATTGAGGATCGAGGATTGAGGATTGATGATTCAGGATTGTGGATTGAGGATTGAGTATTGAGTGTTGAAAATTGAGGATTGATGATTGAGGATTGAGGATTGAGGATCGAAGATTAAGGATTGAGGATTGAAGATTGAGGATTGAGGGTTGATGAATGAGTGTTGATGATTGAGGATTGATGATTGACGATTGAGGATTGAGGATTGAGGATTGAGGAGTGAGGATTGAAGATTGAGGATTGGGGATTGAGGATTGAGGAGTGGGATTCGAAGATTGAGTATTGAGGTTTGAGGACTGAGGATTGAGGGTTGAGGATTGAGGATTGAGGATTGACGCTTCAGGATAGAGGATTGAGGATGGAGGATTGAAGGGAGAGGACCGAGTGTTGAGGATTGAGTGTTGAGAATTGGTGTTTGAGGATCGGGATTTGATTAATGAATATTGTGGATTGAGTATTGAATCATGAGAATTTGGGATATTCTATTGAGTATTGAGAATTGAGGATTGATGGTTGAATATTGAGAATTGATCGTTGATGGTTGTGTGTTGAATATTGAGGATTGAGTATTGAGGATTGAAGATTGAGTATTGAGGATTGAAGGTTGATGATTGAGGATTGAGTATTGATGATTGAGGATTGAGGAATGAGGATTAAGGATTGGGTATTGAGGATTGATGATTGAAGACTGAGTATTGAGGATTGAAGATTGAGGATTGAGGATTCAGGATTGAGGATCGAGGATCAGGGCTGAGGGTTGAGGATTGAGGATTGAGGATTGAGGATTGAAGATTGAGTATTGGGGATTGGGGATTGAGGGTTGACGATTGAGTATTGAAGATTGAGGATTGATGATTGAGGATTGAGGATTGAGGATTGAGGACTGGGGATTGAGGATTGAGGACGAGGACTGACGGTTGAGGATTGAAGATTGAGGATTGAGTGTTGAGGATTGAGGATCGAAGATTGAGTATTGAGGATTGAAGAATGAGGTTTGAGGATTGAGGATTGAGGATGGAGGATGAGGGCTGATGCTTGAGGATTGAGGTTTGAGTATTGAATACTGAGAATCCAGGATATTCTATTGAGTATTGGGAATTGAGGATCGATGGTTGAGTATTGAGGATTGAGGATTGAGGATTGAGGATTGAGCATTGAAGATTGAGGATTGATGATTCACGATTGAGGATTGAGGATTGAGTATTGAGTGTTGAAAATTGAGGATTGATGATTGAGGATTGAGGATTGAGGATCAAAGATTGAGGATTGAGGATTGAAGATTGAGGATTGAGGGTTGATGAATGAGTGTTGATGATTGAGGATTGATGATTGACGATTGAGGATTGAGGATTGAGGATTGAGGATTGAGGATTGAAGATTGAGGATTGGGGATTGATGATTGAGGAGTGGGATTCGAAGATTGAGTATTGAGGTTTGAGGACTGAGGATTGAGGGTTGAGGATTGAGGATTGAGGATTGACGCTTCAGGATAGAGGATTGAGGATGGAGTATTGAAGGGAGAGGACCGAGTGTTGAGGATTGAGTGTTGAGAATTGATGTTTGAGGATCGGGATTTTATTAATGAATATTGTGGATTGAGTATTGAATCATGAGAATTTGGGATATTCTATTGAGTATTGAGAATTGAGGATTGATGGTTGAATATTGAGAATTGATGGTTGATGGTTGTTTGTTGAATATTGAGGATTGAGTATTGAGGATTGAAGATTGAGTATTGAGGATTGAAGGTTGATGATTGAGGATTGAGTATTGATGATTGAGGATTGAGGATTCAGGATTAAGGATTGAGTATTGAGGATTGATGATTGAAGACTGAGTATTGAGGATTGAAGATTGAGGATTGAGGATTCAGGATTGAGGATCGAGGATCAGGGCTGAGGGTTGAGGATTGAGGATTGAGGATTGAGGATTGAAGATTGAGTATTGGGGATTGAGGATTGAGGATTGACGATTGAGTATTGGAGATTGAGGATTGATGATTGAGGATTGAGTATTGAGGATTGAGGACTGGGGATTGAGGATTGAGGACGAGGACTGACGGTTGAGGATTGAAGATTGAGGATTGAGGATTGAGGATTGAGGATTGGGGATTGAGTATTGAGGATTGAAGATTGAGTATTGAGTATTGAGGATTGATGATTGAAGACTGAGTATTGAGGATTGAAGATTGAGGATTGAGGATTCAGGATTGAGGATCGAGGATCAGGGCTGAGGGTTGAGGATTGAGGATTGAGGATTGAGGATTCAAGATTGAGTATTGGGGATTGAGGATTGAGGATTGAGGATTGAGGATTGAAGATTGAGTATTGGGGATTGAGGATTGAGGATTAACGATTGAGTATTGAAGTTTGTGGATTGATGATTGAGGATTGAGGACTGAGGATTGAGGACTGAGGATAGAGTATTGAAGATTGTTGATTGATGATTGACGATTGTGGACTGAGGATTGAGGATTGATTATTGAGCTTTGGGAATTGAAGATTGTGGACTGGGGATAGAGGATTGAATATTGAGGATTAAGGATAGAGTATTGGGGATTGAGGATCTAGGATAGGAGATTGATTATTGAGGATTGAAGATTGAGGATTAAGGATTGAGGATTGAGAATTGAGAATTGAGGATGACGACTGAGGGTTGAGGATTGAGGTATGAGGAATGAGGATTGCGGATTGAGGATTGAGGATTGCGGATTGAGGATTGAGGATTGAGCATTGAAGATTGAGGATTGATGATTCAGGATTGAGGATTGAGGATTGAGGATTGAATGTTGAAGATTGAGGATTGATGATTGAGGATTGAGGATTGAGGATCGAAGATTGAGGATTGAGGATTGAGGATTGAGGATTCAGGGTTGAGGATTGAGGATCGAAGATTGAGGATTGAGGATTGAGTATTGAGGATTGAGGGTTGATGAATGAGTGTTGAAGATTGAGGATTGATGATTGAGGATTGAGGATTGAGGATTGAGGATTGAGGATTGAGGATTGAAGATTGAGGATTGGGGATTGAGGATTGAGGAGTGGGAATCGAAGATTGAGTATTGAGGTTTGAGGACTGAGGATTGAGGGTTGAGGATTGAGTGTTGAGAATTGATGTTTGAGGATCGAGATTTGATTAATGAATATTGTGGATTGAGTATTGAATCATGAGAATTTGGGATATTCTATTGAGTATTGAGAATTGAGGGCTGATGGTTGAACATTGAGAATTGATGGTTGATGGTTGTGTGTTGAATATTGAGGATTGAGTATTGAGGATTGAAGATTGAGTATTGAGGATTGAAGGTTGATGATTGAGGTTTGAGGAATGAGGATTGAGGATTGAGGATTGAGGATTGAGGATTGAGGATTGAGGATTGAGGATTGAAGGTTGAGTATTGAGGATTGAAGATTGAGGATTGAGGATTGAGGGTTGAGGATTGAGGATTGAAGATTCAGGGTTGGGGATTGAGGATTGACGATTGAGGATTGACGATTGAGGATTGAGGATTGAGAATTGAGGATTGAGGATTGAAGATTGAGTATTGAGTATTGAGGACTGGGGATTGAGGATTGAAGATTGAGGATTGAGGTTTGAGGAACGAGGATTGAGGATTGAGGATTGAGGATTGAGGATTGAGGGCGAGGACTGACGGTTGAGGATTGAAGATTGAGGATTGAGGATTGAGGATTGAGGATTGAGGATTGAGGATTGAGGATTGAAGATTGAGTATTGAGGATTGAAGATTGAGGATTGAGGATTGAGGGTTGAGGATTGAGGATTGAAGATTCAGGGTTGGGGATTGAGGATTGACGATTGAGGATTGACGATTGAGGATTGAGTATTGAGGATTGAGAATTGAGGATTGAGGATTGAAGATTGAGGATTGAGTATTGAGGATTGAGAATTGAGGATTGAGGATTGAAGACTGAGTATTGAGGATTGAGGACTGGGGATTGAGGATTGAAGATTGTGGATTAACGATTGAGGATTGGGGATTGAGGATCTAGGATTGGAGATTGATTATTGAGGATTGAAGATTGAGAATTGAGGATTGAGGATTGAGAATTGAGAATTGAGGATGAGGACAGAGGGTTGAGGATTGAGGTTTAAGGAATGAGGATTGAGGATTGAGGATTGAGGATTGAGGATTGAGGATTGAGGATTGAGGATTGAGTATTGAAGACTGAGTATTCATGACTGAGGATTGAGGATTGAGGATTGAGTGTTGAGGATTGAGGATCGAAGATTGAGTATTGAGGATTGAAGGATCAGGTTTGAGGATTGAGTATTGACGATGGAGGATGAGGGCTGATGTTTGAGGATTGAGGTTTGAGTATTGAATACTGAGAATCCAGGATATTCTATTGAGTATTGGGAATTGAGGATCGATGGTTGAGTATTGAGGATTGAGGATTGAGGATTGAGGATTGAGCATTGAAGATTGAGGATTGATGATTCAGGATTGAGTATTGAGGATTGAGTATTGAGTGTTGAAAATTGAGGATTGATGATTGAGGATTGAGGATTGAGGATTGAGGATTGAGGATTGAAGATTGAGGATTGGGGATTGAGGATTGAGGAGTGGGATTCGAAGATTGAGTATTGAGGTTTGAGGACTGATGATTGAGGGTTGAGGATTGAGGATTGAGGATTGACGCTTCAGGATAGAGGATTGAGGATGGAGGATTGAAGGGAGAGGACCGAGTGTTGAGGATTGAGTGTTGAGAATTGATTTTTGAGGATCGGGATTTGATTAATGAATATTGTGGATTGAGTATTGAATCATGAGAATTTGGGATATTCTATTGAGTATTGAGAATTGAGGATTGATGGTTGAATATTGAGAATTGATCGTTGATGGTTGTGTGTTGAATATTGAGGATTGAGTATTGAGGATTGAAGATTGAGTATTGAGGATTGAAGATTGAGTATTGAGGATTGAAGGTTGATGATTGAGGATTGAGTATTGATGATTGAGGATTGAGGATTGAGGATTAAGGATTGGGTATTGAGGATTGATGATTGAAGACTGAGTATTGAGGATTGAAGATTGAGGATTGAGGATTCAGGATTGAGGATCGAGGATCAGGGCTGAGGGTTGAGGATTGAGGATTGAGGATTGAGGATTGAAGATTGAGTATTGGGGATTGGGGATTGAGGGTTGACGATTGAGTATTGAAGATTGAGGATTGATGATTGAGGATTGAGGATTGAGGATTGAGGACTGGGGATTGAGGATTGAGGACGAGGACTGACGGTTGAGGATTGAAGATTGAGGATTGAGTGTTGAGGATTGAGGATCGAAGATTGAGTATTGAGGATTGAAGAATGAGGTTTGAGGATTGAGGATTGAGGATGGAGGATGAGGGCCGATGCTTGAGGATTGAGGTTTGAGTATTGAATACTGAGAATCCAGGATATTCTATTGAGTATTGGGAATTGAGGATCGATGGTTGAGTATTGAGGATTGAGGATTGAGGATTGAGGATTGAGCATTGAAGATTGAGGATTGATGATTCAGGATTGAGGATTGAGGATTGAGTATTGAGTGTTGAAAATTGAGGATTGATGATTGAGGATTGAGGATTGAGGATCGAAGATTGAGGATTGAGGATTGAAGATTGAGGATTGAGGGTTGATGAATGAGTGTTGATGATTGAGGATTGATGATTGACGATTGAGGATTGAGGATTGAGGATTGCGGATTGAGGATTGAAGATTGAGGATTGGGGATTGAGGATTGAGGAGTGGGATTCGAAGATTGAGTATTGAGGTTTGAGGACTGAGGATTGAGGGTTGAGGATTGAGGATTGAGGATTGACGCTTCAGGATAGAGGATTGAGGATGGAGGATTGAAGGGAGAGGACCGAGTGTTGAGGATTGAGTGTTGAGAATTGATGTTTGAGGATCGGGATTTTATTAATGAATATTGTGGATTGAGTATTGAATCATGAGAATTTGGGATATTCTATTGAGTATTGAGAATTGAGGATTGATGGTTGAATATTGAGAATTGATGGTTGATGGTTGTTTGTTGAATATTGAGGATTGAGTATTGAGGATTGAAGATTGAGTATTGAGGATTGAAGGTTGATGATTGAGGATTGAGTATTGATGATTGAGGATTGAGGATTGAGGATTAAGGATTGAGTATTGAGGATTGATGATTGAAGACTGAGTATTGAGGATTGAAGATTGAGGATTGAGGATTCAGGATTGAGGATCGAGGATCGGGGCTGAGGGTTGAGGATTGAGGATTGAGGATTGAGGATTGAAGATTGAGTATTGGGGATTGGGGATTGAGGGTTGACGATTGAGTATTGAAGATTGAGGATTGATGATTGAGGATTGAGGATTGAGGATTGAGGACTGGGGATTGAGGATTGAGGACGAGGACTGACGGTTGAGGATTGAAGATTGAGGGTTGAGTGTTGAGGATTGAGGATCGAAGATTGAGTATTGAGGATTGAAGAATGAGGTTTGAGGATTGAGGATTGAGGATGGAGGATGAGGGCTGATGCTTGAGGATTGAGGTTTGAGTATTGAATACTGAGAATCCAGGATATTCTATTGAGTATTGGGAATTGAGGATCGATGGTTGAGTATTGAGGATTGAGGATTGAGGATTGAGGATTGAGCATTGAAGATTGAGGATTGATGATTCAGGATTGAGGATTGAGGATTGAGTATTGAGTGTTGAAAATTGAGGATTGATGATTGAGGATTGAGGATTGAGGATCGAAGATTGAGGATTGAGGATTGAAGATTGAGGATTGAGGGTTGATGAATGAGTGTTGATGATTGAGGATTGATGATTGACGATTGAGGATTGAGGATTGAGGATTGCGGATTGAGGATTGAAGATTGAGGATTGGGGATTGAGGATTGAGGAGTGGGATTCGAAGATTGAGTATTGAGGTTTGAGGACTGAGGATTGAGGGTTGAGGATTGAGGATTGAGGATTGACGCTTCAGGATAGAGGATTGAGGATGGAGGATTGAAGGGAGAGGACCGAGTGTTGAGGATTGAGTGTTGAGAATTGATGTTTGAGGATCGGGATTTTATTAATGAATATTGTGGATTGAGTATTGAATCATGAGAATTTGGGATATTCTATTGAGTATTGAGAATTGAGGATTGATGGTTGAATATTGAGAATTGATGGTTGATGGTTGTTTGTTGAATATTGAGGATTGAGTATTGAGGATTGAAGATTGAGTATTGAGGATTGAAGGTTGATGATTGAGGATTGAGTATTGATGATTGAGGATTGAGGATTGAGGATTAAGGATTGAGTATTGAGGATTGATGATTGAAGACTGAGTATTGAGGATTGAAGATTGAGGATTGAGGATTCAGGATTGAGGATCGAGGATCGGGGCTGAGGGTTGAGGATTGAGGATTGAGGATTGAGGATTGAAGATTGAGTATTGGGGATTGAGGATTGAGGATTGACGATTGAGTATTGGAGATTGAGGATTGATGATTGAGGATTGAGGATTGAGGATTGAGGACTTGGGATTGAGGATTGAGGACGAGGACTGACGGTTGAGGATTGAAGATTGAGGATTGAGGATTGAGGATTGAGGATTGAGGATTGAGTATTGAGGATTGAAGATTGAGTATTGAGTATTGAGGATTGATGATTGAAGACTGAGTATTGAGGATTGAAGATTGAGGATTGAGGATTCAGGATTGAGGATCGAGGATCAGGGCTGAGGGTTGAGGATTGAGGATTGAGGATTGAGGATTGAAGATTGAGTATTGGGGATTGAGGATTGAGGATTGACGATTGAGTATTGGAGATTGAGGATTGATGATTGAGGATTGAGGATTGAGAATTGAGGATTGAGGATTGAGTATTGAGTGTTGAAAATTGAGGATTGATGATTGAGGATTGAGGATTGAGGATCGAACATTGAGGATTGAGGATTGAAGATTGAGGATTGAGGGTTGATGAATGAGTGTTGATGATTGAGGATTGATGATTGACGATTGAGGATTGAGGATTGAGGATTGAGGATTGAGGATTGAAGATTGAGGATTGGGGATTGAGGATTGAGGAGTGGGATTCGAAGATTGAGTATTGAGGTTTGAGGACTGAGGATTGAGGGTTGATGATTGAGGATTGAGGATTGACGCTTCAGGATAGAGGATTGAGGATGGAGGATTGAAGGGAGAGGACCGAGTGTTGAGGATTGAGTGTTGAGAATTGATGTTTGAGGATCGGGATTTGATTAATGAATATTGTGGATTGAGTATTGAATCATGAGAATTTGGGATATTCTATTGAGTATTGAGAATTGAGGATTGATGGTTGAATATTGAGAATTGATCGTTGATGGTTGTGTGTTGAATATTGAGGATTGAGTATTGAGGATTGAAGATTGAGTATTGAGGATTGAAGGTTGATGATTGAGGATTGAGTATTGATGATTGAGGATTGAGGATTGAGGATTAAGGATTGGGTATTGAGGATTGATGATTGAAGACTGAGTATTGAGGATTGAAGATTGAGGATTGAGGATTCAGGATTGAGGATCGAGGATCAGGGCCGAGGGTTGAGGATTGAGGATTGAGGATTGAGGATTGAAGATTGAGTATTGGGGATTCGGGATTGAGGGTTGACGATTGAGTATTGCAGATTGAGGATTGATGATTGAGGATTGAGGATTGAGGATTGAGGACTGGGGATTGAGGATTGAGGACGAGGACTGACGGTTGAGGATTGAAGATTGAGGATTGAGTGTTGAGGATTGAGGATCGAAGATTGAGTATTGAGGATTGAAGAATGAGGTTTGAGGATTGAGGATTGAGGATGGAGGATGAGGGCTGATGCTTGAGGATTGAGGTTTGAGTACTGAATACTGAGAATCCAGGATATTCTATTGAGTATTGGGAATTGAGGATCGATGGTTGAGTATTGAGGATTGAGGATTGAGGATTGAGGATTGAGCATTGAAGATTGAGGATTGATGATTCAGGATTGAGGATTGAGGATTGAGTATTGAGTGTTGAAAATTCAGGATTGATGATTGAGGATTGAGGATTGAGGATCGAAGATTGAGGATTGAGGATTGAAGATTGAGGATTGAGGGTTGATGAATGAGTGTTGATGATTGAGGATTGATGATTGACGATTGAGGATTGAGGATTGAGGATTGAGGATTGAGGATTGAGGATTGAAGATTGAGGATTGGGGATTGAGGATTGAGGAGTGGGATTCGAAGATTGAGTATTGAGGTTTCAGGACTGAGGATTGAGGGTTGAGGATTGAGGATTGAGGATTGACGCTTCAGGATAGAGGATTGAGGATGGAGGATTGAAGGGAGAGGACCGAGTGTTGAGGATTGAGTGTTGAGAATTGATGTTTGAGGATCGGGATTTTATTAATGAATATTGTGGATTGAGTATTGAATCATGAGAATTTGGGATATTCTATTGAGTATTGAGAATTGAGTATTGATGGTTGAATATTGAGAATTGATGGTTGATGGTTGTTTGTTGAATATTGAGGATTGAGTATTGAGGATTGAAGATTGAGTATTGAGGATTGAAGGTTGATGATTGAGGATTGAGTATTGATGATTGAGGATTGAGGATTGAGGATTAAGGATTGAGTATTGAGGATTGATGATTGAAGACTGAGTATTGAGGATTGAAGATTGAGGATTGAGGATTCAGGATTGAGGATCGAGGATCAGGGCTGAGGGTTGAGGATTGAGGATTGAGGATTGAGGATTGAAGATTGAGTATTCGGGATTGAGGATTGAGGATTGACGATTGAGTATTGGAGATTGAGGATTGATGATTGAGGATTGAGGATTGAGGATTGAGGACTGGGGATTGAGGATTGAGGACGAGGACTGACGGTTGAGGATTGAAGATTGAGGATTGAGGATTGAGGATTGAGGATTGAGGATTGAGTATTGAGGATTGAAGATTGAGTATTGAGTATTGAGGATTGATGATTGAAGACTGAGTATTGAGGATTGAAGATTGAGGATTGAGGATTCAGGATTGAGGATCGAGGATCAGGGCTGAGGGTTGAGGATTGAGGATTGAGGATTGAGGATTGAAGATTGAGTATTGGGGATTGAGGATTGAGGATTGACGATTGAGTATTGGAGATTGAGGATTGATGATTGAGGATTGAGGATTGAGGATTGAGGACTGGGGATTGAGGATTGAGGACGAGGACTGACGGTTGAGGATTGAAGATTGAGGATTCAGGATTGAGGATGAGGGCTGAGGGTTGAGGATTGAGGATTGAGGATTGAGTATTGAGGATTGAAGGTTGATGATTGAGGATTGAGTATTGATGATTGAGGATTGAGGATTGAGGATTAAGGATTGAGTATTGAGGATTGATGATTGAAGACTGAGTATTGAGGATTGAAGATTGAGGATTGAGGATTCAGGATTGAGGATCGAGGATCAGGGCTGAGGGTTGAGGATTGAGGATTGAGGATTGAGGATTGAAGATTGAGTATTGGGGATTGAGGATTGAGGATTGACGATTGAGTATTGGAGATTGAGGATTGATGATTGAGGATTGAGGATTGAGGATTGAGGATTGAGGATTGAGTATTGAGTGTTGAAAATTGAGGATTGATGATTGAGGATTGAGGATTGAGGATCGAAGATTGAGGATTGAGGATTGAAGATTGAGGATTGAGGGTTGATGAATGAGTGTTGATGATTGAGGATTCATGATTGACGATTGAGGATTGAGGATTGAGGATTGAGGATTGAGGATTGAAGATTGAGGATTGGGGATTGAGGATTGAGGAGTGGGATTCGAAGATTGAGTATTGAGGTTTGAGGACTGAGGATTGAGGGTTGAGGATTGAGGATTGAGGATTGACGCTTCAGGATAGAGGATTGAGGATGGAGGATTGAAGGGAGAGGACCGAGTGTTGAGGATTGAGTGTTGAGAATTGATGTTTGAGGATCGGGATTTGATTAATGAATATTGTGGATTGAGTATTGAATCATGAGAATTTGGGATATTCTATTGAGTATTGAGAATTGAGGATTGATGGTTGAATATTGAGAATTGATCGTTGATGGTTGTGTGTTGAATATTGAGGATTGAGTATTGAGGATTGAAGATTGAGTATTGAGGATTGAAGGTTGATGATTGAGGATTGAGTATTGATGATTGAGGATTGAGGATTGAGGATTAAGGATTGGGTATTGAGGATTGATGATTGAAGACTGAGTATTGAGGATTGAAGATTGAGGATTGAGGATTCAGGATTGAGGATCGAGGATCAGGGCTGAGGGTTGAGGATTGAGGATTGAGGATTGAGGATTGAAGATTGAGTATTGGGGATTGGGGATTGAGGGTTGACGATTGAGTATTGAAGATTGAGGATTGATGATTGAGGATTGAGGATTGAGGATTGAGGACTGGGGATTGAGGATTGAGGACGAGGACTGACGGTTGAGGATTGAAGGTTGAGGATTGAGTGTTGAGGATTGAGGATCGAAGATTGAGTATTGAGGATTGAAGAATGAGGTTTGAGGATTGAGGATTGAGGATGGAGGATGAGGGCTGATGCTTGAGGATTGAGGTTTGAGTATTGAATACTGAGAATCCAGGATATTCTATTGAGTATTGGGAATTGAGGATCGATGGTTGAGTATTGAGGATTGAGGATTGAGGATTGAGGATTGAGCATTGAAGATTGAGGATTGATGATTCAGGATTGAGGATTGAGGATTGAGTATTGAGTGTTGAAAATTGAGGATTGATGATTGAGGATTGAGGATTGAAGATTGAGGATTGAGGGTTGATGAATGAGTGTTGATGATTGAGGATTGATGATTGACGATTGAGGATTGAAGATTGAGGATTGAGGATTGAGGATTGAGGATTGAAGATTGAGGATTGGGGATTGAGGATTGAGGAGTGGGATTCGAAGATTGAGTATTGAGGTTTGAGGACTGAGGATTGAGGGTTGAGGATTGAGGATTGAGGATTGACGCTTCAGGATAGAGGATTGAGGATGGAGGATTGAAGGGAGAGGACCGAGTGTTGAGGATTGAGTGTTGAGAATTGATGTTTGAGGATCGGGATTTTATTAATGAATATTGTGGATTGAGTGTTGAATCATGAGAATTTGGGATATTCCATTGAGTATTGAGAATTGAGGATTGATGGATGAATATTGAGAATTGATGGTTGATGGTTGTTTGTTGAATATTGAGGATTGAGTATTGAGGATTGAAGATTGAGTATTGAGGATTGAAGGTTGATGATTGAGGATTGAGTATTGATGATTGAGGATTGAGGATTGAGGATTAAGGATTGAGTATTGAGGATTGATGATTGAAGACTGAGTATTGAGGATTGAAGATTGAGGATTGAGGATTCAGGATTGAGGATCGAGGATCAGGGCTGAGGGTTGAGGATTGAGGATTGAGGATTGAGGATTGAAGACTGAGTATTGGGGATTGAGGATTGAGGATTGACGATTGAGTATTGGAGATTGAGGATTGATGATTGAGGATTGAGGATTGAGGATTGAGGACTGGGGATTGAGGATTGAGGACGAGGACTGACGGTTGAGGATTGAAGATTGAGGATTGAGGATTGAGGATGAGGGCTGAGGGTTGAGGATTGAGGATTGAGGATTGAGGATTGAAGATTGAGTATTGGGGATTGAGGATTGAGGATTAACGATTGAGTATTGAAGTTTGAGGATAGATGATTGAGGATTGAGGATTGAGGATTGAGGACTGAGGATAGAGTATTGAAGATTGTTGATTGATGATCGACGATTGTGGACTGAGGATTGAGGATTGATTATTGAGCTTTGGGAATTGAAGATTGTGGACTGGGGATAGAGGATTGAATATTGAGGATTAAGGATAGAGTATTGGGGATTGAGGATCTAGGATAGGAGATTGATTATTGAGGATTGAAGATTGAGGATTAAGGATTGAGGATTGAGAATTGAGAATTGAGGATGACGACTGAGGGTTGAGGATTGAGGTATGAGGAATGAGGATTGCGGATTGAGGATTGAGGATTGAGGATTGAGTATTGGAGATCGAGGATTGATGACTGAGGACTGTGGATTGAGGTTTGAGGAACGAGGATTGAGGATTGAGGATTGAGGATTGAGGACTGAGGACGAGGACTGACGGCTGAGGATTGAAGATTGAGGATTGAGGATTGAGGATTGAGGATTGAGGATTGAGGATTGAGGATTGAGGATTGAAGATTGATTATTGAGGATTGAATATTGAGGATTGAGGATTGAGGGTTGAGGATTGAGGATTGAAGATTCAGGATTGGGGATTGAGGATTGGCGATTGAGGATTGACGATTGAGGATTGAGTATTGAGGACTGAGAATTGAGGATTGAGGATTGAAGATTGTGTATTGAGGATTGAGGACTGGGGATTGAGGATTGAAGATTAAGGATTACCGATTGAGGATTGGGGATTGAGGATCTAGGATTGGAGATTGATTATTGAGGATTGAAGATTGAGAATTGAGGATTGAGGATTGAGAATTGAGAATTGAGGAGGAGGACAGAGGGTTGAGGATTGAGGTTTGAGGAATGAGGATTGAGGATTGAGGATAGAGGATTGAGGATTGAGGATTGAGGATTGAGCATTGAAGATTGAGGATTGATGATTCAGGATTGAGGATTGAGGATTGAGGATTGAGTGTTGAAGATTGAGGATTGATGATTGAGGATTGCGGATTGAGGATCGAAGATTGAGGATTGAGGATTGAGGATTGAGGATTGAGGGTTGAGGATTGAGGATTGAGGATTGAAGATTGAGTATTGGGGATTGAGGATTGAGGATTAACGATTGAGTATTGAAGTTTGAGGATTGATGATTGAGGATTGAGG
Organism: Calliopsis andreniformis; assembly: GCF_051401765.1. NCBI lineage: Eukaryota > Metazoa > Arthropoda > Insecta > Hymenoptera > Andrenidae > Calliopsis > Calliopsis andreniformis. The sequence goes on along the minus strand of NW_027480479.1, from coordinate 2,109,447 downwards.
ACTGAGGATTGAGGACTGAGGATAGAGTATTGAAGATTGTTGATTGATGATTGACGATTGTGGACTGAGGATTGAGGATTGATTATTGAGCTTTGGGAATTGAAGATTGTGGACTGGGGATAGAGGATTGAATATTGAGGATTAAGGATAGAGTATTGGGGATTGAGGATCTAGGATAGGAGATTGATTATTGAGGATTGAAGATTGAGGATTAAGGATTGAGGATTGAGAATTGAGAATTGAGGATGACGACTGAGGGTTGAGGATTGAGGTATGAGGAATGAGGATTGCGGATTGAGGATTGAGGATTGAGGATTGAGTATTGGAGATTGAGGATTGATGACTGAGGACTGTGGATTGAGGTTTGAGGAACGAGGATTGAGGATTGAGGATTGAGGATTGAGGACTGAGGACGAGGACTGACGGTTGAGGATTGAAGATTGAGGATTGAGGATTGAGGATTGAGGATTGAGGATTGAGGATTGAGGATTGAAGATTGATTATTGAGGATTGAATATTGAGGATTGAGGATTGAGGGTTGAGGATTGAGGATTGAAGATTCAGGATTGGGGATTGAGGATTGGCGATTGAGGATTGACGATTGAGGATTGAGTATTGAGGATTGAGAATTGAGGATTGAGGATTGAAGATTGTGTATTGAGGATTGAGGACTGGGGATTGAGGATTGAAGATTAAGGATTGCCGATTGAGGATTGGGGATTGAGGATCTAGGATTGGAGATTGATTATTGAGGATTGAAGATTGAGAATTGAGGATTGAGGATTGAGAATTGAGAATTGAGGATGAGGACAGAGGGTTGAGGATTGAGGTTTGACGAATGAGGATTGAGGATTGAGGATTGAGGATTGAGGATTGAGGATTGAGGATTGAAGATTGAGGATTGAGGGTTGATGATTGAGTGTTGAAGATTGAGGATTGAAGATTGAGGATTGAGGATTGAGGATTGAGGATTGAGGATTGAGGATTGCAGATTGAGGATTGGGGATTGAGGATTGAGGATTGAGAATCGAAGATTCAGTATTGAGGATTGAAGATTGAGGATTGAGGACTGAGGATTGAGGTTTGAGGATTGAGGACTGAGGATTGAGGATCGAATGTTGAGTATTGAGGATTGAAGATTGAGGACTGAGGATTGAGGATTGAGGATTGAGGATTGAGTATTGGGGATTGAGGATTGAGGATTGGCGATTGAGTATTGAAGATTGAGGATTGATGATTGAGGATTGAGGATTGAGGACTGTGGACTGGGGATTGAGTATTGAAGATTGTGGGTTGATGATTGACGATTGAGGACTGAGGATTGAGGATTGATTATTGAGCTTTTGGGATTGAAGACTCTGGTCTGGGGATAGAGGATTGAATATTGAGGATTAAGGATAGAGTATTGGGGATTGAGGACCTAGGATAGGAGATTGATTATTGAGGATTGAAGATTGAGGATTGAGGATTGAGGATTGAGTATTGAGAATTGAGGATGAGGACTGAGGGTTGAGGATTGAGGTTTGAGGAATGAGGGTTGAGGATTGAGGATTGAGGATTGAGGATTGAGGATTGAGTGTTGAAGATGGAGGATTGATGATTGAGGATTGAGGATTGAGTATTGGGGATTGAGGATTGAGTATTGAAGATTGAGGATTGATGGTTCAGTATTGAGGATTGAGGATTGAGTGTTGAAGATTGAGGATTGATGATTGAGGATTGAGTATTGAGGATCGGGGATTGAGGATTGATGATTCAGGATTGAGGATTGAGGATTGAGTATTGAGTGTTGAAAATTGAGGATTGATGATTGAGGATTGAGGATTGAGGATCGAAGATTGAGGATTGAGGATTGAAGATTGAGGATTGAGGGTTGATGAATGAGTGTTGATGTTTGAGGACTGATGATTGACGATTGAGGATTGAGGATTGAGGATTGAGGATTGAGGATTGAAGATTGAGGATTGGGGATTGAGGATTGAGGAGTGGGATTCGAAGATTGAGTATTGAGGTTTGAGGACTGAGGATTGAGGGTTGAGGATTGAGGATTGAGGATTGACGCTTCAGGATAGAGGATTGAGGATGGAGGATTGAAGGGAGAGGACCGAGTGTTGAGGATTGAGTGTTGAGAATTGATGTTTGAGGATCGGGATTTGATTAATGAATATTGTGGATTGAGTATTGAATCATGAGAATTTGGGATATTCTATTGAGTATTGAGAATTGAGGATTGATGGTTGAATATTGACAATTGATCGTTGATGGTTGTGTGTTGAATATTGAGGATTGAGTATTGAGGATTGAAGATTGAGTATTGAGGATTGAAGGTTGACAATTGAGGATTGAGTATTGATGATTGAGGATTGAGGATTGAGGATTAAGGATTGGGTATTGAGGATTGATAATTGAAGACTGAGTATTGAGGATTGAAGATTGAGGATTGAGGATTCAGGATTGAGGATCGAGGATCAGGGCTGAGGGTTGAGGATTGAGGATTGAGGATTGAGGATTGAAGATTGAGTATTGGGGATTGAGGATTGAGGATTGACGATTGAGTATTGGAGATTGAGGATTGATGATTGAGGATTGAGGATTGAGGATTGAGGACTGGGGATTGAGGATTGAGGACGAGGACTGACGGTTGAGGATTGAAGATTGAGGATTGAGGATTGAGGATGAGGGCTGAGGGTTGAGGATTGAGGATTGAGGATTGAGGATTGAAGATTGAGTATTGGGGATTGAGGATTGAGGATTAACGATTGAGTATTGAAGTTTGAGGATTGATGATTGAGGATTGAGGATTGAGGATTGAGGACTGAGGATAGAGTATTGAAGATTGTTGATTGATGATCGACGATTGTGGACTGAGGATTGAGGATTGATTATTGAGCTTTGGGAATTGAAGATTGTGGACTGGGGATAGAGGATTGAATATTGAGGATTAAGGATAGAGTATTGGGGATTGAGGATCTAGGATAGGAGATTGATTATTGAGGATTGAAGATTGAGGATTAAGGATTGAGGATTGAGAATTGAGAATTGAGGATGACGACTGAGGGTTGAGGATTGAGGTATGAGGAATGAGGATTGCGGATTGAGGATTGAGGATTGAGGATTGAGTATTGGAGATCGAGGATTGATGACTGAGGACTGTGGATTGAGGTTTGAGGAACGAGGATTGAGGATTGAGGATTGAGGATTGAGGACTGAGGACGAGGACTGACTGCTGAGGATTGAAGATTGAGGATTGAGGATTGAGGATTGAGGATTGAGGATTGAGGATTGAGGATTGAGGATTGAAGATTGATTATTGAGGATTGAATATTGAGGATTGAGGATTGAGGGTTGAGGATTGAGGATTGAAGATTCAGGATTCGGGATTGAGGATTGGCGATTGAGGATTGACGATTGAGGATTGAGTATTGAGGACTGAGAATTGAGGATTGAGGATTGAAGATTGTGTATTGAGGATTGAGGACTGGGGATTGAGGATTGAAGATTAAGGATTACCGATTGAGGATTGGGGATTGAGGATCTAGGATTGGAGATTGATTATTGAGGATTGAAGATTGAGAATTGAGGATTGAGGATTGAGAATTGAGAATTGAGGATGAGGACAGAGAGTTGAGGATTGAGGTTTGAGGAATGAGGATTGAGGATTGAGGATAGAGGATTGAGGATTGAGGATTGAGGATTGAGCATTGAAGATTGAGGATTGATGATTCAGGATTGAGGATTGAGGATTGAGGATTGAGTGTTGAAGATTGAGGATTGATGATTGAGTATTGCGGATTGAGGATCGAAGATTGAGGATTGAGGATTGAGGATTGAGGATTGAGGGTTGAGGATTGAGGATCGAAGATTGAGGATTGAGGATTGAGGATTGAAGATTCAGGGTTGATGAATGAGTGTTGAAGATTGAGGATTGATGATTGAGGATTGAGGATTGAGGATTGAGGATTGAGGATTGAGGATTGAAGATTGAGGATTAGGGATTGAGGATTGAGGAGTGGGAATCGAAGATTGAGTATTGAGGTTTGAGGACTGAGGATTGAGGGTTGAGGATTGAGTGTTGCGAATTGATGTTTGAGAATCGAGATTTGATTAATGAATATTGTGGATTGAGTATTGAATCATGAGAATTTGGGATATTCTATTGAGTATTGAGAATTGAGGACTGATGGTTGAATATTGAGAACTGATGGTTGATGGTTGTGTGTTGAATATTGAGGATTGAGTATTGAGGATTGAAGATTGAGTATTGAGGATTGAAGGTTGATGATTGAGGATTGAGGATTGATGATTGAGGATTGAGGATTGAGGATTGACTATTGAGGATTGATGATTGAAGACTGAGTATTGAGGACTGATGATTGAGGATTGAGGATTCAGGATTGAGGATCGAGGATCAGGGCTGAGGGTTGAGGATTGAGGATTGAGGATTGAGGATTGACGATTGAAGATTGAGTATTGGGGATTGAGGATTGAGGATTGACGATTGAGTATTGAAGATTGAGGATTGATGATTGAGGATTGAGGATTGAGGATTGAGGACTGAGGATTGAGTATTGAAGATTGTTGATCGATGATTGACGATTGAGGACTGAGGATTGAGGATTGATTATTGAGCTTTGGGGATTGAAGATTGTGGACTGGGGATAGAGGATTGAATATTGAGGATTAAGGATAGAGTTTTGGGGATTGGGGATCTAGGATAGGAGATTGATTATTGAGAATTGAAGATTGAGGATTGAGGATTGAGGATTGATTATTGAGAATTGAGGATGAGGACTGAGGGTTGAGGATTGAGGTTTGAGGAATGAGGATTGAGGATTGAGGATTGAGGAACGAGGATTGAGTATTGAAGATTGAGGATTGATGACTGAGGATTGAGGATTGAGGATTGATGATTGAGGATTGATGGTTCAGGATTGAGGATTGAGGATTGAGGATTGAGTATTGAGTGTTGAAGATTGAGGATTGATGATTGAGGATTGAGGATTGAGAATCGAGGATTGAGGATTGAGGATTGAAGATTGAGGATTGAGGGTTGATGATTGAGTGTTGAAGATTGATGATTGAAGATTGAGGATTGAGGATTGAGGATTGAGGATTTAGGATTGAGGATTGCAGATTGAGGATTGGGGATTGAGGATTGAGGATTGAGAATCGAAGATTCAGTATTGAGGATTGAAGATTGAGGATTGAGGACTGAGGATTGAGGTTTGAGGAATGAGGACTGAGGATTGAGGATCGAATGTTGAGTATTGAGGATTGAAGATTGAGGACTGAGGATTGAGGATTGAGGATTGAAGATTGAGTATTGGGGATTGAGGATTGAGGATTGACGATTGAGTATTGAAGATTGAGGATTGATGATTGAGGATTGAGGATTGAGGACTGAGGACTGGGGATTGAGTATTGAAGATTGTGGGTTGATGATTGACGATTGAGGACTGAGGATTGAGGATTGATTATTGAGCTTTTGGGATTGAAGACTGTGGTCTGGGGATAGAGGATTGAATATTGAGGATTAAGGATAGAGTATTGGGGATTGAGGGCCTAGGATAGGAGATTGATTATTGAGGATTGAAGATTGAGGATTGAGGATTGAGGATTGAGTATTGAGAATTGAGGATGAGGACTGAGGGTTGAGGATTGAGGTTTGAGGAATGAGGATTGAGGATTGAGGATTGAGGATTGAGGATTGAGGATTGAGTGTTGAAGATTGAGGATTGATGATTGAGGATTGAGGATTGAGTATTGAGGATTGAGGATTGAGTATTGAAGATTGAGGATTGATGGTTCAGGATTGAGGATTGAGGATTGAGGATTGAGTGTTGAAGATTGAGGATTGATGATTGAGGATTGAGGATTGAGGATCGAGGATTGAGGATTGATGATTCAGGATTGAGGATTGAGGATTGAGTATTGAGTGTTGAAAATTGAGGATTGATGATTGAGGATTGAGGATTGAGGATCGAAGATTGAGGATTGAGGATTGAAGATTGAGGATTGAGGGTTGATGAATGAGTGTTGATGATTGAGGATTGATGATTGACGATTGAGGATTGAGGATTGAGGATTGATGATTGAGGATTGAAGATTGAGGATTGGGGATTGAGGATTGAGGAGTGGGATTCGAAGATTGAGTATTGAGGTTTGAGGACTGAGGATTGAGGGTTGAGGATTGAGGATTGAGGATTGACGCTTCAGGATAGAGGATTGAGGATGGAGGATTGAAGGGAGAGGACCGAGTGTTGAGGATTGAGTGTTGAGAATTGATGTTTGAGGATCGGGATTTGATTAATGAATATTGTGGATTGAGTATTGAATCATGAGAATTTGGGATATTCTATTGAGTATTGAGAATTGAGTATTGATGGTTGAATATTGAGAATTGATCGTTGATGGTTGTGTGTTGAATATTGAGGATTGAGTATTGAGGATTGAAGATTGAGTATTGAGGATTGAAGGTTGATGATTGAGGATTGAGTATTGATGATTGAGGATTGAGGATTGAGGATTAAGGATTGGGTATTGAGGATTGATGATTGAAGACTGAGTATTGAGGATTGAAGATTGAGGATTGAGGATTCAGGATTGAGGATCGAGGATCAGGGCTGAGGGTTGAGGATTGAGGATTGAGGATTGAGGATTGAAGATTGAGTATTGGGGATTGGGGATTGAGGGTTGACGATTGAGTATTGAAGATTGAGGATTGATGATTGAGGATTGAGGATTGAGGATTGAGGACTGGGGATTGAGGATTGAGGACGAGGACTGACGGTTGAGGATTGAAGATTGAGGATTGAGTGTTGAGGATTGAGGATCGAAGATTGAGTATTGAGGATTGAAGAATGAGGTTTGAGGATTGAGGATTGAGGATGGAGGATGAGGGCTGATGCTTGAGGATTGGGGTTTGAGTATTGAATACTGAGAATCCAGGATATTCTATTGAGTATTGGGAATTGAGGATCGATGGTTGAGTATTGAGGATTGAGGATTGAGGATTGAGGATTGAGCATTGAAGATTGAGGATTGATGATTCAGGATTGAGGATTGAGGATTGAGTATTGAGTGTTGAAAATTGAGGATTGATGATTGAGGATTGAGGATTGAGGATCGAAGATTGAGGATTGAGGATTGAAGATTGAGGATTGAGGGTTGATGAATGAGTGTTGATGATTGAGGATTGATGATTGACGATTGAGGATTGAGGATTGAGGATTGAGGATTGAGGATTGAAGATTGAGGATTGGGGATTGAGGATTGAGGAGTGGGATTCGAAGATTGAGTATTGAGGTTTGAGGACTGAGGATTGAGGGTTGAGGATTGAGGATTGAGGATTGACGCTTCAGGATAGAGGATTGAGGATGGAGGATTGAAGGGAGAGGACCGAGTGTTGAGGATTGAGTGTTGAGAATTGATGTTTGAGGATCGGGATTTTATTAATGAATATTGTGGATTGAGTATTGAATCATGAGAATTTGGGATATTCTATTGAGTATTGAGAATTGAGGATTGATGGTTGAATATTGAGAATTGATGGTTAATGGTTGTTTGTTGAATATTGAGGATTGAGTATTGAGGATTGAAGATTGAGTATTGAGGATTGAAGGTTGATGATTGAGGATTGAGTATTGATGATTGAGGATTGAGGATTCAGGATTAAGGATTGAGTATTGAGGATTGATGATTGAAGACTGAGTATTGAGGATTGAAGATTGAGGATTGAGGATTCAGGATTGAGGATCGAGGATCAGGGCTGAGGGTTGAGGATTGAGGATTGAGGATTGAGGATTGAAGATTGAGTATTGGGGATTGAGGATTGAGGATTGACGATTGAGTATTGGAGATTGAGGATTGATGATTGAGGATTGAGTATTGAGGATTGAGGACTGGGGATTGAGGATTGAGGACGAGGACTGACGGTTGAGGATTGAAGATTGAGGATTGAGGATTGAGGATTGAGGATTGAGGATTGAGTATTGAGGATTGAAGATTGAGTATTGAGTATTGAGGATTGATGATTGAAGACTGAGTATTGAGGATTGAAGATTGAGGATTGAGGATTCAGGATTGAGGATCGAGGATCAGGGCTGAGGGTTGAGGATTGAGGATTGAGGATTGAGGATTGAAGATTGTGTATTGGGTATTGAGGATTGAGGATTGACGATTGAGTATTGGAGATTGAGGATTGATGATTGAGGATTGAGGATTGAGGATTGAGGATTGAGGACTGGGGATTGAGGATTGAGGACGAGGACTGACGGTTGAGGATTGAAGATTGAGGATTGAGGATTGAGGATGAGGGCTGAGGGTTGAGGATTGAGGATTGAGGATTGAGGATTGAAGATTGAGTATTGGGGATTGAGGATTGAGGATTAACGATTGAGTATTGAAGTTTGAGGATTGATGATTGAGGATTGAGGACTGAGGATTGAGGACTGAGGATAGAGTATTGAAGATTGTTGATTGATGATTGACGATTGTGGACTGAGGATTGAGGATTGATTATTGAGCTTTGGGAATTGAAGATTGTGGACTGGGGATAGAGGATTGAATATTGAGGATTAAGGATAGAGTATTGGGGATTGAGGATCTAGGATAGGAGATTGATTATTGAGGATTGAAGATTGAGGATTAAGGATTGAGGATTGAGAATTGAGAATTGAGGATGACGACTGAGGGTTGAGGATTGAGGTATGAGGAATGAGGATTGCGGATTGAGGATTGAGGATTGAGGATTGAGTATTGGAGATTGAGGATTGATGACTGAGGACTGTGGATTGAGGTTTGAGGAACGAGGATTGAGGATTGAGGATTGAGGATTGAGGACTGAGGACGAGGACTGACGGTTGAGGATTGAAGATTGAGGATTGAGGATTGAGGATTGAGGATTGAGGATTGAGGATTGAGGATTGAAGATTGATTATTGAGGATTGAATATTGAGGATTGAGGATTGAGGGTTGAGGATTGAGGATTGAAGATTCAGGATTGGGGATTGAGGATTGGCGATTGAGGATTGACGATTGAGGATTGAGTATTGAGGATTGAGAATTGAGGATTGAGGATTGAAGATTGTGTATTGAGGATTGAGGACTGGGGATTGAGGATTGAAGATTAAGGATTGCCGATTGAGGATTGGGGATTGAGGATCTAGGATTGGAGATTGATTATTGAGGATTGAAGATTGAGAATTGAGGATTGAGGATTGAGAATTGAGAATTGAGGATGAGGACAGAGGGTTGAGGATTGAGGTTTGACGAATGAGGATTGAGGATTGAGGATTGAGGATTGAGGATTGAGGATTGAGGATTGAGGATTGAGGATTGAAGATTGAGGATTGAGGGTTGATGATTGAGTGTTGAAGATTGAGGATTGAAGATTGAGGATTGAGGATTGAGGATTGAGGATTGAGGATTGAGGATTGCAGATTGAGGATTGGGGATTGAGGATTGAGGATTGAGAATCGAAGATTCAGTATTGAGGATTGAAGATTGAGGATTGAGGACTGAGGATTGAGGTTTGAGGATTGAGGACTGAGGATTGAGGATCGAATGTTGAGTATTGAGGATTGAAGATTGAGGACTGAGGATTGAGGATTGAGGATTGAGGATTGAGTATTGGGGATTGAGGATTGAGGATTGACGATTGAGTATTGAAGATTGAGGATTGATGATTGAGGATTGAGGATTGAGGACTGTGGACTGGGGATTGAGTATTGAAGATTGTGGGTTGATGATTGACGATTGAGGACTGAGGATTGAGGATTGATTATTGAGCTTTTGGGATTGAAGACTCTGGTCTGGGGATAGAGGATTGAATATTGAGGATTAAGGATAGAGTATTGGGGATTGAGGACCTAGGATAGGAGATTGATTATTGAGGATTGAAGATTGAGGATTGAGGATTGAGGATTGAGTATTGAGAATTGAGGATGAGGACTGAGGGTTGAGGATTGAGGTTTGAGGAATGAGGGTTGAGGATTGAGGATTGAGGATTGATGATTGAGGATTGAGGATTGAGGATTGAGGACTGAGGATAGAGTATTGAAGATTGTTGATTGATGATTGACGATTGTGGACTGAGGATTGAGGATTGATTATTGAGCTTTGGGAATTGAAGATTGTGGACTGGGGATAGAGGATTGAATATTGAGGATTAAGGATAGAGTACTGGGGATTGAGGATCTAGGATAGGAGATTGATTATTGAGGATTGAAGATTGAGGATTAAGGTTTGAGGATTGAGAATTGAGAATTGAGGATGACGACTGAGGGTTGAGGATTGAGGTATGAGGAATGAGGATTGCGGATTGAGGATTGAGGGTTGAGGATTGAGTATTGGAGATTGAGGATTGATGACTGAGGACTGTGGATTGAGGTTTGAGGAACGAGGATTGAGGATTGAGGATTGAGGATTGAGGACTGAGGACGAGGACTGACGGTTGAGGATTGAAGATTGAGGATTGAGGATTGAGGATTGAGGATTGAGGATTGAGGATTGAGGATTGAAGATTGATTATTGAGGATTGAATATTGAGGATTGAGGATTGAGGGTTGAGGATTGAGGATTGAAGATTCAGGATTGGGGATTGAGGATTGGCGATTGAGGATTGACGATTGAGGATTGAGTATTGAGGATTGAGAATTGAGGATTGAGGATTGAAGATTGTGTATTGAGGATTGAGGACTGGGGATTGAGGATTGAAGATTAAGGATTACCGATTGAGGATTGGGGATTGAGGATCTAGGATTGGAGATTGATTATTGAGGATCGAAGATTGAGAATTGAGGATTGAGGATTGAGAATTGAGAATTGAGGATGAGGACAGGGGGTTGAGGATTGAGGTTTGAGGAATGAGGATTGAGTATTGGAGATTGAGGATTGATGACTGAGGACTGTGGATTGAGGTTTGAGGAACGAGGATTGAGGATTGAGGATTGAGGATTGAGGACTGAGGACGAGGACTGACGGTTGAGGATTGAAGATTGAGGATTGAGGATTGAGGATTGAGGATTGAGGATTGAGGATTGAGGATTGAAGATTGATTATTGAGGATTGAATATTGAGGATTGAGGATTGAGGGTTGAGGATTGAGGATTGAAGATTCAGGATTGGGGATTGAGGATTGGCGATTGAGGATTGACGATTGAGGATTGAGTATTGAGGATTGAGGATTGAGGATTGAAGATTGTGTATTGAGGATTGAGGACTGGGGATTGAGGATTGAAGATTAAGGATTGCCGATTGAGGATTGGGGATTGAGGATCTAGGATTGGAGATTGATTATTGAGGATTGAAGATTGAGAATTGAGGATTGAGGATTGAGAATTGAGAATTGAGGATGAGGACAGAGGGTTGAGGATTGAGGTTTGAGGATTGAGGATTGAGGATTGAGGATTGAGGATTGAAGATTGAGGATTGAGGGTTGATGATTGAGTGTTGAAGATTGAGGATTGAAGATTGAGGATTGAGGATTGAGGATTGAGGATTGAGGATTGAGGATTGAGGATTGCAGATTGAGGATTGGGGATTGAGGATTGAGGATTGAAGATTGAGGATTGAAGACTGAGGATTGAGGATTGAGGGTTGAGGATTGAGGTTTGAGGATTGAGGATTGAGGATTGAGGATTGAGGATTGAAGATTGAGGATTGAGGGTTGATGATTGAGTGTTGAAGATTGAGGATTGAAGATTGAGGATTGATGATTGAGGATTGAGGATTGAGGACTGTGGACTGGGGATTGAGTATTGAAGATTGTGGGTTGATGATTGACGATTGAGGACTGAGGATTGAGGATTGATTATTGAGCTTTTGGGATTGAAGACTGTGGTCTGGGGATAGAGGATTGAATATTGAGGATTAAGGATAGAGTATTGGGGATTGAGGACCTAGGATAGGAGATTGATTATTGAGGATTGAAGATTGAGGATTGAGGATTGAGGATTGAGTATTGAGAATTGAGGATGAGGACTGAGGGTTGAGGATTGAGGTTTGAGGAATGAGGATTGAGGATTGAGGATTGAGGATTGAGGATTGAGGATTGAGTGTTGAAGATGGAGGATTGATGATTGAGGATTGAGGATTGAGTATTGGGGATTGAGGATTGAGTATTGAAGATTGAGGATTGATGGTTCAGTATTGAGGATTGAGGATTGAGGATTGAGTGTTGAAGATTGAGGATTGATGATTGAGGATTGAGTATTGAGGATCGGGGATTGAGGATTGATGATTCAGGATTGAGGATTGAGGATTGAGTATTGAGTGTTGAAAATTGAGGATTGATGATTGAGGATTGAGGATTGAGGATCGAAGATTGAGGATTGAGGATTGAAGATTGAGGATTGAGGGTTGATGAATGAGTGTTGATGTTTGAGGACTGATGATTGACGATTGAGGATTGAGGATTGAGGATTGAGGATTGAGGATTGAAGATTGAGGATTGGGGATTGAGGATTGAGGAGTGGGATTCGAAGATTGAGTATTGAGGTTTGAGGACTGAGGATTGAGGGTTGAGGATTGAGGATTGAGGATTGACGCTTCAGGATAGAGGATTGAGGATGGAGGATTGAAGGGAGAGGACCGAGTGTTGAGGATTGAGTGTTGAGAATTGATGTTTGAGGATCGGGATTTGATTAATGAATATTGTGGATTGAGTATTGAATCATGAGAATTTGGGATATTCTATTGAGTATTGAGAATTGAGGATTGATGGTTGAATATTGACAATTGATCGTTGATGGTTGTGTGTTGAATATTGAGGATTGAGTATTGAGGATTGAAGATTGAGTATTGAGGATTGAAGGTTGATGATTGAGGATTGAGTATTGATGATTGAGGATTGAGGATTGAGGATTAAGGATTGGGTATTGAGGATTGATAATTGAAGACTGAGTATTGAGGATTGAAGATTGAGGATTGAGGATTCAGGATTGAGGATCGAGGATCAGGGTTGAGGGTTGAGGATTGAGGATTGAGGATTGAGGATTGAAGATTGAGTATTGGGGATTGGGGATTGAGGGTTGACGATTGAGGATTGAAGATTGAGGATTGGGTATTGAGGATTGAAGAATGAGGATTGAGGATTGAGGATTGAGGATTGAGGATTGTGGATTGAGGTTTGAATATTGACGATTAAGGATTGAGGATTGAGTACTGAGGATTGAAGATTGAGGGTTGAGGATTGAGTATTGATGATTGAGGATTGAGGATTCAGGATTAAGGATTGAGTATTGAGGATTGATGATTGAAGACTGAGTATTGAGGATTGAAGATTGAGGATTGAGGATTCAGGATTGAGGATCGAGGATCAGGGCTGAGGGTTGAGGATTGAGGATTGAGGATTGAGGATTGAAAATTGAGTATTTGGGATTGAGGATTGAGGATTGACGATTGAGTATTGGAGATTGAGGATTGATGATTGAGGATTGAGGATTGAGGATTGAGGACTGGGGATTGAGGATTGAGGACGAGGACTGACGGTAGAGGATTGAAGATTGAGGATTGAGGATTGAGGATGGAGGATTGAGGATTGAGTGTTGAGGATTGAAGATTGAGTATTGAGTATTGAGGATTGATGATTGAAGACTAAGTATTGAGGATTGAAGATTGAGGATTGAGGATTCAGGATTGAGGATCGAGGATCAGGGCTGAGGGTTGAGGATTGAGGATTGTGGATTGAGGATTGAAGATTGAGTATTGGGGATTGAGGATTGAGGATTGACGATTGAGTATTGGAGATTGAGGATTGATGATTGAGGATTGAGGATTGAGGATTGAGGACTGGGGATTGAGGATTAAGGACGAGGACTGACGGTTGAGGATTGAAGATTGAGGATTGAGGATTGAGGATGAGGGCTGAGGGTTGAGGATTGAGGATTGAGGATTGAGGATTGAAGATTGAGTATTGGGGATTGAGGATTGAGGATTAACGATTGAGTATTGAAGTTTGAGGATTGATGATTGAGGATTGAGGACTGAGGATTGAGGACTGAGAATAGAGTATTGAAGATTGTTGATTGATGATTGACGATTGTGGACTGAGGATTGAGGATTGATTATTGAGCTTTGGGAATTGAAGATTGTGGACTGGGGATAGAGGATTGAATATTGAGGATTAAGGATAGAGTATTGGGGATTGAGGATCAAGGATAGGAGAATGATTATTGAGGATTGAAGATTGAGGATTAAGGATTGAGGATTGAGAATTGATAATTGAGGATGACGACTGAGGGTTGAGGATTGAGGTATGAGGAATGAGGATTGCGGATTGAGGATTGAGGATTGAGGATTGAGTATTGGAGATTGAGGATTGATGACTGAGGACTGTGGATTGAGGTTTGAGGAACGAGGATTGAGGATTGAGGATTGAGGATTGAGGACTGAGGACGAGGACTGACGGTTGAGGATTGAAGATTGAGGATTGAGGATTGAGGATTGAGGATTGAGGATTGAGGATTGAGGATTGAAGATTGATTATTGAGGATTGAATATTGAGGATTGAGGATTGAGGGTTGAGGATTGAGGATTGAAGATTGACGATTGAGGATTGAGTATTGAGGATTGAGAGTTGAGGATTGAGGATTGAAGATTGTGTATTGAGGATTGAGGACTGGGTATTGAGGATTGAAGATTAAGGATTGCCGATTGAGGATTGGGGATTGAGGATCTAGGATTGGAGATTGATTATTGAGGATTGAAGATTGAGAATTGAGGATTGAGGATTGAGAATTGAGAATTGAGGATGAGGACAGAGGGTTGAGGATTGAGGTTTGAGGAATGAGGATGGAGGATTGAGGATTGAGGATTGAGGATTGAGGATTGAGGATTGAAGATTGAGGATTGAGGGTTGATGATTGAGTGTTGAAGATTGAGGATTGAAGATTGAGGATTGAGGATTGAGGATTGAGGATTGAGGATTGATGATTGCAGATTGAGGATTGGGGATTGAGGATTGAGGATTGAGAATCGAAGATTCAGTATTGAGGATTGAAGATTGAGGATTGAGGACTGAGGATTGAGGTTTGAGGATTGAGGACTGAGGATTGAGGATCGAATGTTGAGTATTGAGGATTGAAGATTGAGGACTGAGGATTGAGGATTGAGGATTGAGGATTGAGTACTGGGGATTGAGGATTCAGGATTGACGATTGAGTATTGAAGATTGAGGATTGATGATTGAGGATTGAGGATTGAGGACTGTGGACTGGGGATTGAGTATTGAAGATTGTGGGTTGATGATTGACGATTGAGGACTGATTATTGAGGATTGATTATTGAGCTTTTGGGATTGAAGACTGTGGTCTGGGGATAGAGGACTGAATATTGAGGATTAAGGATAGAGTATTGGGGATTGAGGACCTAGGATAGGAGATTGATTATTGAGGATTGAAGATTGAGGATTGAGGATTGAGGATTGAGTATTGAGAATTGAGGATGAGGACTGAGGGTTGAGGATTGAGGTTTGAGGAATGAGGATTGAGGATTGAGGATTGAGGATTGAGGATTGAGGATTGAGTGTTGAAGATGGAGGATTGATGATTGAGGATTGAGGATTGAGTATTGGGGATTGAGGATTGAGTATTGAAGATTGAGGATTGATGGTTCAGTATTGAGGATTGAGGATTGAGGATTGAGTGTTGAAGATTGAGGATTGATGATTGAGGATTGAGTATTGAGGATCGGGGATTGAGGATTGATGATTCAGGATTGAGGATTGAGGATTGAGTATTGAGTGTTGAAAATTGAGGATTGATGATTGAAGATTGAGGATTGAGGATCGAAGATTGAGGATTGAGGATTGAAGATTGAGGATTGAGGGTTGATGAATGAGTGTTGATGTTTGAAGACTGATGATTGACGATTGAGGATTGAGGATTGAGGATTGAGGATTTAGGATTGAAGATTGAGGATTGGGGATTGAGGATTGAGGAGTGGGATTCGAAGATTGAGTATTGAGGTTTGAGGACTGAGGATTGAGGGTTGAGGATTGAGGATTGAGGATTGACGCTTCAGGATAGAGGACTGAGGATGGAGGATTGAAGGGAGAGGACCGAGTGTTGAGGATTGAGTGTTGAGAATTGATGTTTGAGGATCGAGATTTGATTAATGAATATTGTGGATTGAGTATTGAATCATGAGAATTTGGGATATTCTATTGAGTATTGAGAATTGAGGACTGGTGGTTGAATATTGAGAATTGATGGTTGATGGTTGTGTGTTGAATATTGAAGATTGAGGATTGAGGATTGAGGATTGATTATTGAGAATTGAGGATGAGGACTGAGGGTTGAGGATTGAGGATTGAGGATTGAGGATTGAAGATTGAGTATTGGGGATTGAGGATTGAGGATTGACGATTGAGTATTGGAGATTGAGGATTGATGATTGAGGATTGAGGATTGAGGATTGAGGACTGGGGATTGAGGATTGAGGACGAGGACTGACGGTTGAGGATTGAAGATTGAGGATTGAGGATTGAGGATGAGGGCTGAGGGTTGAGGATTGAGGATTGAGGATTGAGGATTGAAGATTGAGTATTGGGGATTGAGGATTGAGGATTAACGATTGAGTATTGAAGTTTGAGGATTGATGATTGAGGATTGAGGATTGAGGATTGAGGACTGAGGATAGAGTATTGAAGATTGTTGATTGATGATTGACGATTGTGGACTGAGGATTGAGGATTGATTATTGAGCTTTGGGAATTGAAGATTGTGGACTGGGGATAGAGGATTGAATATTGAGGATTAAGGATAGAGTATTGGGGATTGAGGATCTAGGATAGGAGATTGATTATTGAGGATTGAAGATTGAGGATTAAGGAATGAGGATTGAGAATTGAGAATTGAGGATGACGACTGAGGGTTGAGGATTGAGGTATGAGGAATGAGGATTGCGGATTGAGGATTGAGGATTGAGGATTGAGTATTGGAGATTGAGGATTGATGACTGAGGACTGTGGATTGAGGTTTGAGGAACGAGGATTGAGGATTGAGGATTGAGGATTGAGGACTGAGGACGAGGACTGACGGTTGAGGATTGAAGATTGAGGATTGAGGATTGAGGATTGAGGATTGAGGATTGAGGATTGAGGATTGAGGATTGAAGATTGATTATTGAGGATTGAATATTGAGGATTGAGGATTGAGGGTTGAGGATTGAGGATTGAAGATTCAGGATTGGGGATTGAGGATTGGCGATTGAGTATTGACGATTGAGGATTGAGTATTCAGGATTGAGAATTGAGGATTGAGGATTGAAGATTGTGTATTGAGGATTGAGGACTGGGGATTGAGGATTGAAGATTAAGGATTACCGATTGAGGATTGGGGATTGAGGATCTAGGATTGGAGATTGATTATTGAGGATCGAAGATTGAGAATTGAGGATTGAGGATTGAGAATTGAGAATTGAGGATGAGGACAGGGGGTTGAGGATTGAGGTTTGAGGAATGAGGATTGAGGATTGAGGATTGAGGATTCAGGATTGAGGATTGAGGATTGAGCATTGAAGATTGAGGATTGATGATTCAGGATTGAGGATTGAGGATTGAGGATTGAGTGTTGAAGATTGAGGATTGATGATTGAGAATTGAGGATTGAGGATCGAAGATTGAGGATTGAGGATTGAGGATTGAGGATTGAGGGTTGAGGATTGAGGATCGAAGATTGAGGATTGAGGATTGAGGATTGAGGATTGCGGGTTGATGAATGAGTGTTGAAGATTGAGGATTGATGATTGAGGATTGAGGATTGAGGATTGAGGATTGAGGATTGAGGATTGAAGATTGAGGATTGGGGATTGAGGATTGAGGAGTGGGAATCGAAGACTGAGTATTGAGGTTTGAGGGCTGAGGATTGACGGTTGAGGATTGAGTGTTGAGAATTGATGTTTGAGGATCGAGATTTGATTAATGAATATTGTGGATTGCGTATTGAATCATGAGAATTTGGGATATTCTATTGAGTATTGAGAATTGAGGACTGATGGTTGAATATTGAGAATTGATGGTTGATGGTTGTGTGTTGAATATTGAGGATTGAGTATTGAGGATTGAAGATTGAGTATTGAGGATTGAAGGTTGATGATTGAGGATTGAGGATTGATGATTGAGGATTGAGGATTGAGGATTGGCTATTGAGGATTGATGATTGAAGACTGAGTATTGAGGATTGATGATTGAGGATTGAGGATTCAGGATTGAGGATCGAGGATCAGGGCTGAGGGTTGAGGATTGAGGATTGAGGATTGACGATTGAAGATTGAGTATTGGTGATTGAGGATTGAGGATTGACGATTGAGTATTGAAGATTGAGGATTGATGATTGAGGATTGAGGATTGAGGATTGAGGACTGAGGATTGAGTATTGAAGATTGTTGATTGATGATTGACGATTGAGGACTGAGGATTGAGGATTGATTATTGAGCTTTGGGGATTGAAGATTGTGGACTCGGGATAGAGGATTGAATATTGAGGATTAAGCATAGAGTTTTGGGGATTGGGGTTCTAGGATAGGAGATTGATTATTGAGAATTGAAGATTGAGGATTGAGGATTGAGGATTGATTATTGAGAATTGAGGATGAGGACTGAGGGTTGAGGATTGAGGTTTGAGGAATGAGGATTGAGGATTGAGGATTGAGGAATGATGATTGAGTATTGAAGATTGAGGATTGATGACTGAGGATTGAGGATTGAGGATTGATGATTGAGGATTGAGGATTGAAGATTGAGTATGGAGGATTGAAGATTGAGTATTGAGGATTGAGGATCGAAGATTGAGGACTGAGGACTGAGGATAGAGGATTGAGAATTGAGGGTTGAGGATTGAGGATTGAAGGTTGAGGATTGGGTATTGAGGATTGAAGAATGAGGATTGAGGATTGAGGATTGAGGATTGATGATTGAAGATTGAATATTGAGGATAGAAGACTGACGATTGAGGATTGAGGATTGAGGATTGAGGATTGAGGATTGAGGACTGAGGATTGAGAATTGAGGATTGAAGACTGAAGATTGAGTATTGGGGATTGAAGGTTGAGGATTCAGGATTGAGGATTGAGGATTGACGATGAGGGCTGTGGGTTGAGGATTGAGGTTTGAGGACTGAGGGCTGTGGATTGAGGATTGAGAACTGAGGACTGAGGATTGAGGATTGAAGATTGAGGATTGGGTATTGAGGATTGAAGAATGAGGATTGAGGATTGAGGATTGAGGATTGAGGATTGAGGATTGAGGATTGAGGATTGAGGATTGTGGATTGAGGTTTGAATATTGACGATTAAGGATTGAGGATTGAGTACTGAGGATTGAAGATTGAGGGTTGAGGATGGAGCATTGAGGATTGAAGGTTGAGGACTGGGGAATGAGGATTGAATATTGAGGATTAAGGATTGAGTATTGGGGATTGAGGATCTAGGATTGGAGATTGATTATTGAGGATTGAAGATTGAGGATTGAGGATTGAGGATTGAGGATTGAGGATTGAGGATTGAGGATTGAGGGTTAGGGATTGAGGATTGAGGATTGAGGATTGAGGATTGAAGATTGAGTATTGAGCATTGAAGATTGACGATTGAGGATTGAGGATTGAGGATTGAGGATTGAACATTGAGGACTGAGTGTTGAGGGTTGAGTAATGGGAATTGATGTTTGTGGATAGAGGTTTGAAGATTGCAGATTGAGTATTGAGTATTGAAAACTGTGAATTGAGGATATTCTATTGAGGATTGAGGATTGACAACTGATTGTTGAGGACTGAGGGCCGAAGATTGAGGATTCAGGATTGAGGATTCAGAATTGAGGTTTGAGAACTGAGGATTGAGGATTGAAGATTGAGTATTGAGGATTGAAGGTTGAGGATTGAGGATTGAGGATTGAGTATTGACGATGAGTGCTGAGGGTTGAGGATTGAGGTTTGAGGACTGAGGCCTGAGGATTGAGGATTGAGAATTGAGGATTCAGGATTGAGGATTGAAGATTGAGGATTGGGTATTGAGGATTGAAGAATGAGTATTGAGGATTGAGGATTGAGTGTTGTGGATTGAGGACGAGGACTGAGGGTTGAGTATTGATGTCTGAGGTCTGAGGATTGAGGATTGAGTATTGAGAACTGAGGACTGAGGACTGAGGACTGAAGATTGAGGATTGAGGATTGAGGATTGAGGATTGATGATTGAGTATTGAGGATCGAAGATTGAGGATTGGGGATTGAGGATTGAAGATTGAGGATTGAGGATTGAGGATTGAATATTGAGGACTGGGGACAGAGCGTTGTGGGTTGAGTGGTGAGAATTGATGTTTGTGGATAGAGATTTGAAGATTGCAGATAGAGTATTGAGTATTGAAAACTGTGAATTGATGATATTCTATTGAGGATTGGGGATTGACAGCTGATTGTTGAGCTCTGAGGTCTGAAGATTGAGGACTCAGGTTTGAGGATACAGGACTGAGGTTTGAGGACTGACGACTGAGGATTGAGGACTGAGGATTGAGGATTGAGGATTGAGGATTGAAGACTGAGGATTGAGCATTGAGGGTGAGGGCTGAGGGTTGAGGATTGAGGTTTGAGGATTGAAGATTGAGGACTGAGTGTTGAGGGTTGAGTGATGAGAATTGATGTTTGTGGATAGAGGTTTGAAGATTGCAGATTGAGTACTGAGTATTGAAAACTGTGAATTGAGGATATTCTATTGAGAATTGAGGATTGACAACTGATTGTTGAGGACTGAGGGCCGAAGATTGAGGATTCAGGATTGAGGATTCAGAATTGAGGTTTGAGGACTGAGGATTGATGATTGAAAATTGTGTATTGAAGATTGAAGATTGAGTATTGAGGATTGAAGATTGAGGATTGAGGATTGAAGGATTGAGGTTTGAGTATTGAAGATTGAGGATTGATGATTGAAGATTGAGGATTCAGGATTGAGGATTGAGGATTGAAGATTGAGGATTGGGTATTGAGGATTGAAGAATGAGGATTGAGGATTGAGGGTTGTGTATTGAGGATTGAGTATTGAGGATAGAGGATTGAGGATCGAGGATTGAAGATTGAGTCTTGAGGATTGAAGGTTGAGGATTGAGGATTGAGGATTGAGGATTGACGTTTGAGGATTGAGGATTAAGGTTTGAACATTGAGGACTGAGTGTTGAGGGTTGAGTAATGGGGATTGATGTTAGTGGATAGAGGTTTGAAGATTGCAGATTGAGTATTGAGTATTGAAAACTGTGAATTGAGGATATTCTATTCAGAATTGAGGATTGACAACTGATTGTTGAGGACTGAGGGCCGAAGATTGAGGATTGAGGATTGAGGATTGAGGATTGACGTTTGAGGATTGAGGATTAAGGTTTGAACATTGAGGACTGAGTGTTGAGGGTTGAGTAATGGGGATTGATGTTAGTGGATAGAGGTTTGAAGATTGCAGATTGAGTATTGAGTATTGAAAACTGTGAATTGAGGATATTCAATTGAGGATTGAGGATTGACAACTGATTGTTGAGGATTGAGTGCCGAAGATTGAGGATTCAGGATTGAGGATTCAGAATTGAGGTTTGAGGACTGAGGATTGAGGATTGAGGATTGAGGATTGAGGATGGAGCATTGTGGATTGAAGATTGAGGACTGGGGAATGAGGACTGATGATTGAGGATTAAGGATTGAGGTTTGGGGATTGAGGATCTAGGATTGGAGATTGATTATTGAGGATTGAAGATTGAGGATTGAGGATTGAGGATTGAGGATTGAGGATTGAAGATTCAGTATTGAGGATTGAAGATTGAGAATTGAGGATTGAGGATTGAAGTTTGAGTATTGAGGATTGAAGTTTGAGGATTGAGGATTGAGGATTGAGGATTGACGATGAGGGCTGTGGGTTGAGGATTGAGGATTGAGGATTGAGGATGAGGGCTGAGGGTTGAGGATTGAGGTTTGAGGACGGAGGACTCAGGATTGAGGATTGAGAATTGAGGATTGAGGATTGAGTATTGAAGATTGAGGATTGGGTATTGAGGATTGAAGAATGAGGATTGAGGATTGAGGATTGAGGATTGTGTGTTGAGGATTGAAGATTGAGGATTGGGGACTGAGTGTTGAGGGTTGAGTTATGAGAATTGATGTTTGTGGATAGAGATTTGAAGATTGCGGATTGAGTATTGAGTATTGAAATCTGTGAATTGACGATATTCTATTGAAGATTGAGGATTGACAGCTGATTGTTGAGGTCTGAGGTCTGAAGATTGAGGATTCAGGATTGAGGATACAGGATTGAGGTTTGAGGACTGAGGATTGAGGATTGAGGATTGAGGATTGGGGATTGAGGATTGAGGATTGAGGCCTGAGGATTGAGGATTGAGGATGAGGTTTGAGGGTTGAGGATTGAGGTTTGAGGACTGAGGACTGAGGATCGAGGATTGAGAATTGAGGATTGAGGATTGAGGATTGAAGATTGAGGATTGGGTATAGAGGATTGAAGAATGAGGATTGAGGATTGAGGATTGTGGATTGAGGATTGAAGATTGAGTATTGAGGATTGAAGACTGACGATTGAGGATTGAGGATTGAGGATTGAAGATTGAGGATTGAGGATTGAAGATTGAGTATTGAGGATTGAAGATCGAGGATTGAGGATTGAGGATTGAGGATTGAGGATTGAAGATTGAGGATGAGGGCTGAGGGTTGAGGATTGAGGTTTGAGGATTGATGATTGAGGATTGAGGATTGAAGATTGAGGATGGGGTATCGCGGATTGAACATGGAGGATTGAGGATTGAGGATTGGGGATTGACGGTTGAGGACTGAAGATTCTATATTGATGATTGAAGGTTGAGGATTGAGGATTGAGTGTTGTGGATTGAGGACGAGGACTGAGGGTTGAGTATTGATGTTTGAGGTCTCAGGATTGAGGAATGAGGATTGAGAATTGAGGATTGAGGATTGAGGATTGAAGATTGTGGATTCAGTATTGAGGATTGATTATTGAGGATTGAGGATTGAGGATTGAGGATTGAGAATGAGGTCTGAGGGTTGGGGATTCAGGTTTGAGTATAGAATCCTGAGAATTCAGGATATTCTATTGAGCATTGAGTATTGAGGATTGATAGTTGAGTATTGAGGATTGAGGATTCAGGATTGAGGATTGAGTATTGAAGATTGAGGATTGATGATTGAGGATTGAGGATTCAGGATTGAGGATTGAGGATTGAGGATTGAAGATTGAGGATTGGGGATTGAGGATTGACGATTGAGCGTTGAGTATTGAGGATTGTGAATTGAGCATAGAGGCCTGAAGTTTGAGTATTGAGGATTGAGGATTGAGCATTGAGGATTGAGGATTGAGGATTGAGGATTGAGGATTGAGGATTGGGTACTGAGGATTGAGGAATGAGGATTGAGGATTGAGGATTGAAGATTGAGTATTGAGGATTGAAGATTGACGATTGAGGATTGAGGGTTGAGGATTGAGGATTGAACATTGAGGACTGAGTGTTGAGGGTTGAGTGATGAGAATTGATGTTTGTGGATAGAGGTTTGAAGATTGCAGATTGAGTACTGAGTATTGAAAACTGTGAATTGAGGATATTCTATTGAGAATTGAGGATTGACAACTGATTGTTGAGGATTGAGGGCCGAAGATTGAGGATTCAGGATTGAGGATTCAGAATTGAGGTTTGAGGACTGAGGATTGAGGATTGAAAATTGTGTATTGAATATTGAAGATTGAGGATTGTGGATTGAGGATTGAGGATTGAGGATGAGGGCTGAGGGTTGAGGATTGAGGTTTGAGGACGGAGGACTGAGGATTGAGGATTGAGGATTGAAGATTGAGGATTGGGTATTGAGGATTGAATAATGAGGATTGAGGATTGAGGATTGAGTATTGAGGATTGAGTATTGAGGATAGAGGATTGAAGATCGAGGATTGAAGATTGAGTCTTGAGGATTGAAGATTGAGGATTGAGGATTGAGGATTGAGGATTGAGGATTGACGTTTGAGGATTGAGGATTAAGGTTTGAACATTGAGGACTGAGTGTTGAGGGTTGAGTAATGGGGATTGATGTTAGTGGATAGAGGTTTGATGATTGCAGATTGAGTATTGAGTATTGAAAGCTGTGAATTGAGGATATTCAATTGAGGATTGAGGATTGACAACTGATTGTTGAGGATTGAGGGCCGAAGATTGAGGATTCAGGATTGAGGATTCAGAATTGAGGTTTGAGGACTGAGGATTGAGGATTGAAGATTGAGTATTGAGGATTGAAGGTTGAGGATTGAGGATTGAGTATTGAGGATGAGGGCTGAGGGTTGAGGATTGAGGTTTGAGGACGGAGGACTGAGGATTGAGAATTGAGAATTGAGGATTGAGGATTGAGGATTGAAGATTGAGGATTGGGTAATGTGGATTGAAGAATGAGGATTGAGGATTGAGGATTGAGGATTGAGTGTTGAGGATTGAAGATTGAGTATTGAGGGTTGAAGACTGACGATTGAGGATTGAGGATTGAGGATTGATGATTGATGATTGAAGATTGAGTATTGAGGATTGAGGATTGAAGATTGACGATTGAGGATTGAGGATTGAGGATTGAGGATTGAGCATTGAGGACTGAGTGTTGAGGGTTGAGTGATGAGGATTGATGTTTGTGGATAGAGCTTTGAAGATTGCAGTTTGAGTACTGAGTATTGAAAACCGTGAATTGAGGATATTCTATTGAGAATTGAGGATTGACAACTGATTGTTGAGGACTGAGGGCCGAAGATTGAGGATTCAGGATTGAGGATTCAGAATTGAGGTTTGAGGACTGAGGATTGAGGATTGAAGATTGAGTATTGAAGATTGAAGATTGAGGATTGAGGATTGAGGATTGAGGATTGAGGATTGAGGATGAGGGCTGAGGGTTGAGGATTGAGGTTTGAGGTCGGAGGAATGAGGATTGAGGATTGAGGAATGAAGATTGAGGATTGAGGAATGAGGATTGAGGATTGAGGATGAGGGCTGAGGGTTGAGGATTGAGGTTTGAGGACGGAGGACTGAGGATTGAGGATTGAGAATTGAGGATTGAGGATTGAGGGTTGAAGATTGAGGATTGGGTATTGAGGATTGAAGAATGAGGATTGAGGATTGAGGATTGAGGATTGAGTGTTGAGGATTGAAGATTGAGTATTGAGGGTTGAAGACTGACGATTGAGTATTGAGGATTGAGGATTGAGGATTGAGGATTGAAGATTGAGTATTGAGGATTGAAGATTGAGGATTGAGGATTGAAGGATTGAGGATAGAGTATTGAAGATTGAGGATTGATGATTGAGGATTGAGGATTCAGGATTGAGGATTGAGGATTGAGGATTGAAGATTGAGGATTGGGGATTGAGGATTGACGATTGAGTGTTGAGTATTGAGGATTGTGAATTGAGCATAGAGGCCTGAAGTTTGAGCATTGAGGATTGAGGATTGAGCATTGAGGATTGAGGATTGAGGACTGAAGATGAGGGCTGAGGGTTGAGGATTGAGGATTGAGGACTGAGGACTGAAGATTGAGGATTGAGGATTGAGGATTGAGGATTGGGTACTGAGGATTGAAGAATGAGGATTGAGGATTGAGGATTGAAGATTTAGTATTGAGGATTGAAGATTGACGATTGAGGATTGAGGATTGAGGATTGAGGATTGAACATTGAGGACTGAGCGTTGAGGGTTGAGTGATGAGAATTGACGTTTGTGGATAGAGGTTTGAAGATTGCAGATTGAGTACTGAGTATTGAAAACTGTGAATTGAGGATATTCTATTGAGAATTGAGGATTGGCAACTGATTGTTGAGGACTGAGGGCCGAAGAATGAGGATTCAGGATTAAGGATTCAGAATTGAGGTTTGAGGACTGAGGATTGAGGATTGAAAATTGTGTATTGAGGATTGAAGATTGAGTATTGACGATTGAAAATTGAGGACTGTGGATTGAGGTTTGAGTATTGAGGACGAGGACTGACGGTTGAGTATTGAGGATTGAGGATTGAGGATTGAGGATTGAGGATTGAGGATTGAGGCCTGAGGTTTGAGGATTGAGGATGAGGTTTGAGGGTTGAGGGTTGAGGTTTGAGGACTGAGGACTGAGGATCGAGGATTGAGAATTGAGGATTGAGGATTGAGGATTGAAGATTGAGGATTGGGTATAGAGGATTGAAGAATGAGGATTGAGGATTGAGGATTGTGGATTGAGGATTGAAGATTGAGAATTGAGGATTGAAGACTGACGATTGAGGATTGAGGATTGAGGATTGAAGATTGAGGATTGAGGATTGAAGATTGAGTATTGAGGATTGAAGATCGAGGATTGAGGATTGAGGAGTGAGGATTGAGGATTGAAGATTGAGGATGAGGGCTGAGGGTTGAGGATTGAGGTTTGAGGATTGATGATTGAGGATTGAGGATTGAAGATTGAGGATGGCGTATCGCGGATTGAACATTGAGGATTGAGGATTGAGGATTGAGGATTGAGGGTTGAGAACTGAAGATTGTATATTGATGATTGAAGGTTGAGTATTGAGGATTGAGTGTTGTGGATTGAGGACGAGGACTGAGGGTTGAGTATTGATGTTTGAGGTCTGAGGATTGAGGAATGAGGATTGAGAATTGAGGATTGAGGATTGAGGATTGAAGATTGAGGATTCAGTATTGAGGATTGATTATTGAGGATTGAGGATTGAGGACTGAGGATTGAGAATGAGGGCTGAGGGTTGGGGATTCAGGTTTGAGTATAGAATCCTGAGAATTCAGGATATTCTATTGAGCATTGAGTATTGAGGATTGATAGTTGAGTATTGAGGATTGAGGATTGAGGATTGAGGATTGAGGATTGAGGATTGAGGATTGAAGATTGATTATTGAGGATTGAATATTGAGGATTGAGGATTGAGGGTTGAGGATTGAGGATTGAAGATTCAGGATTGGGGATTGAGGATTGGCGATTGAGTATTGACGATTGAGGATTGAGTATTCAGGATTGAGAATTGAGGATTGAGGATTGAAGATTGTGTATTGAGGATTGAGGACTGGGGATTGAGGATTGAAGATTAAGGATTACCGATTGAGGATTGGGGATTGAGTATCTAGGATTGGAGATTGATTATTGAGGATCGAAGATTGAGAATTGAGGATTGAGGATTGAGAATTGAGAATTGAGGATGAGGACAGGGGGTTGAGGATTGAGGTTTGAGGAATGAGGATTGAGGATTGAGGATTGAGGATTGAGGATTGAGGATTGAGGATTGAGCATTGAAGATTGAGGATTGATGATTCAGGATTGAGGATTGAGGATTGAGGATTGAGTGTTGAAGATTGAGGACTGATGATTGAGGATTGAGGATTGAGGATCGAAGATTGAGGATTGAGGATTGAGGATTGAGGATTGAGGGTTGAGGATTGAGGATCGAAGATTGAGGATTGAGGATTGAGGATTGAGGATTGCGGGTTGATGAATGAGTGTTGAAGATTGAGGATTGATGATTGAGGATTGAGGATTGAGGATTGAGGATTGAGGATTGAGGATTGAAGATTGAGGATTGGGGATTGAGGATTGAGGAGTGGGAATCGAAGATTGAGTATTGAGGTTTGAGGACTGAGGATTGACGGTTGAGGATTGAGTGTTGAGAATTGATGTTTGAGGATCGAGATTTGATTAATGAATATTGTGGATTGAGTATTGAATCATGAGAATTTGGGATATTCTATTGAGTATTGAGAATTGAGGACTGATGGTTGAATATTGAGAATTGATGGTTGATGGTTGTGTGTTGAATATTGAGGATTGAGTATTGAGGATTGAAGATTGAGTATTGAGGGTTGAAGGTTGATGATTGAGGATTGAGGATTGATGATTGAGGATTGAGGATTGAGGATTGGCTATTGAGGATTGATGATTGAAGACTGAGTATTGAGGATTGATGATTGAGGATTGAGGATTCAGGATTGAGGATCGAGGATCAGGGCTGAGGGTTGAGGATTGAGGATTGAGGATTGACGATTGAAGATTGAGTATTGGTGATTGAGGATTGAGGATTGACGATTGAGTATTGAAGATTGAGGATTGATGATTGAGGATTGAGGATTGAGGATTGAGGACTGAGGATTGAGTATTGAAGATTGTTGATTGATGATTGACGATTGAGGACTGGGATTGAGGATTGATTATTGAGCTTTGGGGATTGAAGATTGTGGACTCGGGATAGAGGATTAAATATTGAGGATTAAGCATAGAGTTTTGGGGATTGGGGTTCTAGGATAGGAGATTGATTATTGAGAATTGAAGATTGAGGATTGAGGATTGAGGATTGATTATTGAGAATTGAGGATGAGGACTGAGGGTTGAGGATTGAGGTTTGAGGAATGAGGATTGAGGATTGAGGATTGAGGAATGATGATTGAGTATTGAAGATTGAGGATTGATGACTGAGGATTGAGGATTGAGGATTGATGATTGAGGATTGAGGATTGAAGATTGAGTATGGAGGATTGAAGATTGAGTATTGAGGATTGAGGATCGAAGATTGAGGACTGAGGACTGAGGATAGAGGATTGAGAATTGAGGGTTGAGGATTGAGGATTGAAGGTTGAGGATTGGGTATTGAGGATTGAAGAATGAGGATTGAGGATTGAGGATTGTGGATTGAGGATTGAAGATTGAGAATTGAGGATTGAAGACTGACGATTGAGGATTGAGGATTGAGGATTGAAGATTGAGGATTGAGGATTGAAGATTGAGTATTGAGGATTGAAGATCGAGGATTGAGGATTGAGGAGTGAGGATTGAGGATTGAAGATTGAGGATGAGGGCTGAGGGTTGAGGATTGAGGTTTGAGGATTGATGATTGAGGATTGAGGATTGAAGATTGAGGATGGCGTATCGCGGATTGAACATTGAGGATTGAGGATTGAGGATTGAGGATTGAGGGTTGAGAACTGAAGATTGTATATTGATGATTGAAGGTTGAGTATTGAGGATTGAGTGTTGTGGATTGAGGACGAGGACTGAGGGTTGAGTATTGATGTTTGAGGTCTGAGGATTGAGGAATGAGGATTGAGAATTGAGGATTGAGGATTGAGGATTGAAGATTGAGGATTCAGTATTGAGGATTGATTATTGAGGATTGAGGATTGAGGACTGAGGATTGAGAATGAGGGCTGAGGGTTGGGGATTCAGGTTTGAGTATAGAATCCTGAGAATTCAGGATATTCTATTGAGCATTGAGTATTGAGGATTGATAGTTGAGTATTGAGGATTGAGGATTGAGGATTGAGGATTGAGGATTGAGGATTGAGGATTGAAGATTGATTATTGAGGATTGAATATTGAGGATTGAGGATTGAGGGTTGAGGATTGAGGATTGAAGATTCAGGATTGGGGATTGAGGATTGGCGATTGAGTATTGACGATTGAGGATTGAGTATTCAGGATTGAGAATTGAGGATTGAGGATTGAAGATTGTGTATTGAGGATTGAGGACTGGGGATTGAGGATTGAAGATTAAGGATTACCGATTGAGGATTGGGGATTGAGGATCTAGGATTGGAGATTGATTATTGAGGATCGAAGATTGAGAATTGAGGATTGAGGATTGAGAATTGAGAATTGAGGATGAGGACAGGGGGTTGAGGATTGAGGTTTGAGGAATGAGGATTGAGGATTGAGGATTGAGGATTGAGGATTGAGGATTGAGGATTGAGCATTGAAGATTGAGGATTGATGATTCAGGATTGAGGATTGAGGATTGAGGATTGAGTGTTGAAGATTGAGGATTGATGATTGAGGATTGAGGATTGAGGATCGAAGATTGAGGATTGAGGATTGAGGATTGAGGATTGAGGGTTGAGGATTGAGGATCGAAGATTGAGGATTGAGGATTGAGGATTGAGGATTGCGGGTTGATGAATGAGTGTTGAAGATTGAGGATTGATGATTGAGGATTGAGGATTGAGGATTGAGGATTGAGGATTGAGGATTGAAGATTGAGGATTGGGGATTGAGGATTGAGGAGTGGGAATCGAAGATTGAGTATTGAGGTTTGAGGACTGAGGATTGACGGTTGAGGATTGAGTGTTGAGAATTGATGTTTGAGGATCGAGATTTGATTAATGAATATTGTGGATTGAGTATTGAATCATGAGAATTTGGGATATTCTATTGAGTATTGAGAATTGAGGACTGATGGTTGAATATTGAGAATTGATGGTTGATGGTTGTGTGTTGAATATTGAGGATTGAGTATTGAGGATTGAAGATTGAGTATTGAGGGTTGAAGGTTGATGATTGAGGATTGAGGATTGATGATTGAGGATTGAGGATTGAGGATTGGCTATTGAGGATTGATGATTGAAGACTGAGTATTGAGGATTGATGATTGAGGATTGAGGATTCAGGATTGAGGATCGAGGATCAGGGCTGAGGGTTGAGGATTGAGGATTGAGGATTGACGATTGAAGATTGAGTATTGGTGATTGAGGATTGAGGATTGACGATTGAGTATTGAAGATTGAGGATTGATGATTGAGGATTGAGGATTGAGGATTGAGGACTGAGGATTGAGTATTGAAGATTGTTGATTGATGATTGACGATTGAGGACTGAGGATTGAGGATTGATTATTGAGCTTTGGGGATTGAAGATTGTGGACTCGGGATAGAGGATTGAATATTGAGGATTAAGCATAGAGTTTTGGGGATTGGGGTTCTAGGATAGGAGATTGATTATTGAGAATTGAAGATTGAGGATTGAGGATTGAGGATTGATTATTGAGAATTGAGGATGAGGACTGAGGGTTGAGGATTGAGGTTTGAGGAATGAGGATTGAGGATTGAGGATTGAGGAATGATGATTGAGTATTGAAGATTGAGGATTGATGACTGAGGATTGAGGATTGAGGATTGATGATTGAGGATTGAGGATTGAAGATTGAGTATGGAGGATTGAAGATTGAGTATTGAGGATTGAGGATCGAAGATTGAGGACTGAGGACTGAGGATAGAGGATTGAGAATTGAGGGTTGAGGATTGAGGATTGAAGGTTGAGGATTGGGTATTGAGGATTGAAGAATGAGGATTGAGGATTGAGGATTGAGGATTGAGGATTGAAGATTGAATATTGAGGATAGAAGACTGACGATTGAGGATTGAGGATTGAGGATTGAGGATTGAGGATTGAGGACTGAGGATTGAGAATTGAGGATTGAAGATTGAAGATTGAGTATTGGGGATTGAAGGTTGAGGATTCAGGATTGAGGATTGAGGATTGACGATGAGGGCTGTGGGTTGAGGATTGAGGTTTGAGGACTGAGGGCTGTGGATTGAGGATTGAGAATTGAGGACTGAGGATTGAGGATTGAAGATTGAGGATTGGGTATTGAGGATTGAAGAATGAGGATTGAGGATTGAGGATTGAGGATTGAGGATTGAGGATTGAGGATTGAGGATTGAGGATTGTGGATTGAGGTTTGAATATTGACGATTAAGGATTGAGGATTGAGTACTGAGGATTGAAGATTGAGGGTTGAGGATGGAGCATTGAGGATTGAAGGTTGAGGACTGGGGAATGAGGATTGAATATTGAGGATTAAGGATTGAGTATTGGGGATTGAGGATCTAGGATTGGAGATTGATTATTGAGGATTGAAGATTGAGGATTGAGGATTGAGGATTGAGGATTGAGGATTGAGGATTGAGGATTGAGGGTTAGGGATTGAGGATTGAGGATTGAGGATTGAGGATTGAAGATTGAGTATTGAGCATTGAAGATTGACGATTGAGGATTGAGGATTGAGGATTGAGGATTGAACATTGAGGACTGAGTGTTGAGGGTTGAGTAATGGGAATTGATGTTTGTGGATAGAGGTTTGAAGATTGCAGATTGAGTATTGAGTATTGAAAACTGTGAATTGAGGATATTCTATTGAGGATTGAGGATTGACAACTGATTGTTGAGGACTGAGGGCCGAAGATTGAGGATTCAGGATTGAGGATTCAGAATTGAGGTTTGAGAACTGAGGATTGAGGATTGAAGATTGAGTATTGAGGATTGAAGGTTGAGGATTGAGGATTGAGGATTGAGTATTGACGATGAGTGCTGAGGGTTGAGGATTGAGGTTTGAGGACTGAGGCCTGAGGATTGAGGATTGAGAATTGAGGATTCAGGATTGAGGATTGAAGATTGAGGATTGGGTATTGAGGATTGAAGAATGAGTATTGAGGATTGAGGATTGAGTGTTGTGGATTGAGGACGAGGACTGAGGGTTGAGTATTGATGTCTGAGGTCTGAGGATTGAGGATTGAGTATTGAGAACTGAGGACTGAGGACTGAGGACTGAAGATTGAGGATTGAGGATTGAGGATTGAGGATTGATGATTGAGTATTGAGGATCGAAGATTGAGGATTGGGGATTGAGGATTGAAGATTGAGGATTGAGGATTGAGGATTGAATATTGAGGACTGGGGACAGAGCGTTGAGGGTTGAGTGGTGAGAATTGATGTTTGTGGATAGAGGTTTGAAGATTGCAGATTGAGTACTGAGTATTGAAAACTGTGAATTGAGGATATTCTATTGAGAATTGAGGATTGACAACTGATTGTTGAGGACTGAGGGCCGAAGATTGAGGATTCAGGATTGAGGATTCAGAATTGAGGTTTGAGGACTGAGGATTGATGATTGAAAATTGTGTATTGAAGATTGAAGATTGAGTATTGAGGATTGAAGATTGAGGATTGAGGATTGAAGGATTGAGGTTTGAGTATTGAAGATTGAGGATTGATGATTGAAGATTGAGGATTCAGGATTGAGGATTGAGGATTGAAGATTGAGGATTGGGTATTGAGGATTGAAGAATGAGGATTGAGGATTGAGGGTTGTGTATTGAGGATTGAGTATTGAGGATAGAGGATTGAGGATCGAGGATTGAAGATTGAGTCTTGAGGATTGAAGGTTGAGGATTGAGGATTGAGGATTGAGGATTGACGTTTGAGGATTGAGGATTAAGGTTTGAACATTGAGGACTGAGTGTTGAGGGTTGAGTAATGGGGATTGATGTTAGTGGATAGAGGTTTGAAGATTGCAGATTGAGTATTGAGTATTGAAAACTGTGAATTGAGGATATTCTATTCAGAATTGAGGATTGACAACTGATTGTTGAGGACTGAGGGCCGAAGATTGAGGATTGAGGATTGAGGATTGAGGATTGACCTTTGAGGATTGAGGATTAAGGTTTGAACATTGAGGACTGAGTGTTGAGGGTTGAGTAATGGGGATTGATGTTAGTGGATAGAGGTTTGAAGATTGCAGATTGAGTATTGAGTATTGAAAACTGTGAATTGAGGATATTCAATTGAGGATTGAGGATTGACAACTGATTGTTGAGGATTGAGTGCCGAAGATTGAGGATTCAGGATTGAGGATTCAGAATTGAGGTTTGAGGACTGAGGATTGAGGATTGAGGATTGAGGATTGAGGATTGAGGATTGAGGATTGAGGATTGAAGACTGAGGATTGAGGATTGAGGATGAGGGCTGAGGGTTGAGGATTGAGGTTTGAGAACTGAGGACTGAGGATCGAGGATTGAGAATTGAGGATTGAGGATTGAGCATTGAAGATTGAGGATTGGTTATAGAGGATTGAAGAATGAGGATTGAGGTCTGAGGATTGAGGATTGAGGATTGCGGATTGAAGATTGAGTATTGAGGATTGAAGACTGACGATTGAGGATTGAGGATTGAAGATTGAGGATTGAGGATTGAAGATTGAGTATTGACGATTGAAAATTGAGGATTGTGGATTGAGGTTTGAGTATTGAGGACGAGGACTGACGGTTGAGGATTGAGGTTTGAGGATTGAGGATTGAGGATAGAGGACTGAGGATTGAGGATTGAGGATGGAGCACTGTGGATTGAAGATTGAGGACTGGGGAATGAGGTATGATGATTGAGGATTAAGGATTGAGGTTTGGGGATTGAGGATCTAGGATTGGAGATTGATTATTGAGGATTGAAGATTGAGGATTGAGGATTGAGGATTGAGGATTGAGGATTGAAGATTCAGTATTGAGGATTGAAGATTGAGAATTGAGGATTGAGGATTGAAGTTTGAGTATTGAGGATTGAAGTTTGAGGATTGAGGATTGAGGATTGAGGATTGACGATGAGGGCTGTGGGTTGAGGATTGAGGATTGAGGATTGAGGATGAGGGCTGAGGGTTGAGGATTGAGGTTTGAGGACGGAGGACTCAGGATTGAGGATTGAGAATTGAGGATTGAGGATTGAGTATTGAAGATTGAGGATTGGGTATTGAGGATTGAAGAATGAGGATTGAGGATTGAGGATTGAGGATTGTGTGTTGAGGATTGAAGATTGAGGATTGGGGACTGAGTGTTGAGGGTTGAGTTATGAGAATTGATGTTTGTGGATAGAGATTTGAAGATTGCGGATTGAGTATTGAGTATTGAAATCTGTGAATTGACGATATTCTATTGAAGATTGAGGATTGACAGCTGATTGTTGAGGTCTGAGGTCTGAAGATTGAGGATTCAGGATTGAGGATACAGGATTGAGGTTTGAGGACTGAGGATTGAGGATTGAGGATTGAGGATTGGGGATTGAGGATTGAGGATTGAGGCCTGAGGATTGAGGATTGAGGATGAGGTTTGAGGGTTGAGGATTGAGGTTTGAGGACTGAGGACTGAGGATCGAGGATTGAGAATTGAGGATTGAGGATTGAGGATTGAAGATTGAGGATTGGGTATAGAGGATTGAAGAATGAGGATTGAGGATTGAGGATTGTGGATTGAGGATTGAAGATTGAGTATTGAGGATTGAAGACTGACGATTGAGGATTGAGGATTGAGGATTGAAGATTCAGGATTGAGGATTGAAGATTGAGTATTGAGGATTGAAGATCGAGGATTGAGGATTGAGGATTGAGGATTGAGGATTGAAGATTGAGGATGAGGGCTGAGGGTTGAGGATTGAGGTTTGAGGATTGATGATTGAGGATTGAGGATTGAATATTGAGGATGGGGTATCGCGGATTGAACATTGAGGATTGAGGATTGAGGATTGAGGATTGACGGTTGAGGACTGAAGATTGTATATTGATGATTGAAGGTTGAGGATTGAGGATTGAGTGTTGTGGATTGAGGACGAGGACTGAGGGTTGAGTATTGATGTTTGAGGTCTCAGGATTGAGGAATGAGGATTGAGAATTGAGGATTGAGGATTGAGGATTGAAGATTGAGGATTCAGTATTGAGGATTGATTATTGAGGATTGAGGATTGAGGATTGAGGATTGAGAATGAGGTCTGAGAGTTGGGGATTCAGGTTTGAGTATAGAATCCTGAGAATTCAGGATATTCTATTGAGCATTGAGTATTGAGGATTGATAGTTGAGTATTGAGGATTGAGGATTGAGGATTGAGGATTGAGTATTGAAGATTGAGGATTGATGATTGAGGATTGAGGATTCAGTATTGAGGATTGAGGATTGAGGATTGAAGATTGAGGATTGGGGATTGAGGATTGACGATTGAGTGTTGAGTATTGAGGATTGTGAATTGAGCATAGAGGCCTGAAGTTTGAGAATTGAGGATTGAGGATTGAGCATTGAGGATTGAGGATTGAGGATAGAGGATGAGGGCTGAGGGTTGAGGATTGAGGATTGAGGACTGAGGACTGAAGATTGAGGATTGAGGATTGAGGATTGAGGATTGGGTACTGAGGATTGAAGAATGAGGATTGAGGATTGAGGATTGAAGATTGAGTATTGAGGATTGAAGATTGACGATTGAGGATTGAGGGTTGAGGATTGAGGATTGAACATTGAGGACTGAGTGTTGAGGGTTGAGTGATGAGAATTGATGTTTGTGGATAGAGGTTTGAAGATTGCAGATTGAGTACTGAGTATTGAAAACTGTGAATTGAGGATATTCTATTGAGAATTGAGGATTGACAACAGATTGTTGAGGTCTAAGGGCCGAAGATTGAGGATTGAGGATTGAGGATTGAGGATTGACGTTTGAGGATTGAGGATTAAGGTTTGAACATTGAGGACTGAGTGTTGAGGGTTGAGTAATGGGGACTGATGTTAGTGGATAGAGGTTTGAAGATTGCAGATTGAGTATTGAGTATTGAAATCTGTGAATTGAGGATATTCAATTGAGGATTGAGGATTGACAACTGATTGTTGAGGATTGATTGCCGAAGATTGAGGATTCAGGATTGAGGATTCAGAATTGAGGTTTGAGGACTGAGGATTGAGGATTGAGGATTGAGGATTGAGGATTGAGGATTGAGGATTGAAGACTGAGGATTGAGGATTGAGGATGAGGGCTGAGGGTTGAGGATTGAGGTTTGAGAACTGAGGACTGAGGATCGAGGATTGAGAATTGAGGATTGAGGATTGAGCATTGAAGATTGAGGATTGGTTATAGAGGATTGAAGAATGAGGATTGAGGTCTGAGGATTGAGGATTGAGGATTGCGGATTGAAGATTGAGTATTGAGGATTGAAGACTGACAATTGAGGATTGAGGATTGAAGATTGAGGATTGAGGATTGAAGATTGAGTATTGAGGATTGAAGATTGAGGGTTGACGATTGAGGATTGAGTATTGAGGATTGAAGATAGAATATTGAGGATTGAGGATTGAGGATTGAGGATTGATGATTGAGTATTGAGGATTGAAGATTGAAGACTGACGATTGAGGATTGAGGATTGAGGATTGAGGATTGAGGAATGAAGATTGAGTATTGAGGATTGAAGATTGAGGATTGAGGATTCAGGATTGAAGATTGAGTATTGCGAATTGAGGATTGATGGTTGAGTATTGAGGATTGATGGTTGAGGGTTGTGTGTTTAATGTTGAGGATGGAGGATTGAGGATTGAGGATTGAGGATTGAGAATTGAGGATTGAAGGTTGAGTATTGACGATTGAAAATTGAGGATTGTGGATTGAGGTTTGAGTATTGAGGACGTGGACTGACGGTTGAGGATTGAGGTTTGAGGATTGAGGATTGAGGATAGAGGACTGAGGATTGAGGATTGAGGATGGAGCATTGTGGATTGAAGATTGAGGACTGGGGAATGAGGACTGATGATTGAGGATTAAGGATTGAGGTTTGGGGATTGAGGATCTAGGATTGGAGATTGATTATTGAGGATTGAAGATTGAGGATTGAGGATTGAGGATTGAGGATTGAGGATTGAGGATTAGGGATTGAGGATTGGGGATTGAGGATTAAGGATTGACGTTTTAGGACTGAGAACTGAGTGTTGAGGATTGAGGATTGAGGATTGAAGATTCAATATTGAGGATTGAAAATTGAGAATTGAGGATTGAGGATTGAAGTTTGAGTATTGAGGATTGAAGTTTGAGGATTGAGGATTGAGGATTGAGGATTGACGATGAGGGCTGTGGGTTGAGGATTGAGGATTGAGGATTGAGGATGAGGGCTGAGGGTTGAGGATTGAGGTTTGAGGACGGAGGACTGAGGATTGAGGATTGAGAATTGAGGATTGAGGATTGAGTATTGAAGATTGAGGATTGGGTATTGAGGATTGAAGAATGAGGATTGAGTATTGAGGATTGAGGATTGAGTGTTGAGGATTGAAGATTGAGGATTGGGGACTGAGTGTTGAGGGTTGAGTTATGAGAATTGATGTTTGTGGATAGAGATTTGAAGATTGCGGATTGAATATTGAGTATTGAAAACTGTGAATTGACGATATTCTATTGAAGATTGAGGATTGACAGCTGATTGTTGAGGTCTGAGGTCTGAAGATTGAGGATTCAGGATTGAGGATACAGGATTGAGGTTTGAGGACTGAGGATTGAGGATTGAGGATTGAGGATTGAGGATTGAGGATTGAGGATTGAGGCCTGAGGATTGAGGATTGAGGATGAGGTTTGAGGGTTGAGGATTGAGGTTTGAGGACTTAGGACTGAGGATCGAGGATTGAGAATTGAGGATTGAGGATTGAGGATTGAAGATTGAGGATTGGGTATAGAGGATTGAAGAATGAGGATTGAGGATTGAGGATTGTGGATTGAGGATTGAAGATTGAGTATTGAGGATTGAAGACTGACGATTGAGGATTGTGGATTGAGGATTGAAGATTGAGGATTGAGGATTGAAGATTGAGTATTGAGGATTGAAGATCGAGGATTGAGGATTGAGGATTGAGGATTGAGGATTGAAGATTGAGGATGAGGGCTGAGGGTTGAGGATTGAGGTTTGAGGATTAATGATTGAGGATTGAGGATTGAAGATTGAGGATGGGGTATCGCGGATTGAACATTGAGGATTGAGGATTGAGGATTGAGGATTGGCGGTTGAGGACTGAAGATTGTATATTGATGATTGAAGGTTGAGGATTGAGGATTGAGTGTTGTGGATTGAGGACGAGGACTGAGGGTTGAGTATTGATGTTTGAGGTCTCAGGATTGAGGAATGAGGATTGAGAATTGAGGATTGAGGATTGAGGATTGAAGATTGAGGATTCAGTATTGAGGATTGATTATTGAGGATTGAGGATTGAGGATTGAGGATTGAGAATGAGGTCTGAGGGTTGGGGATTCAGGTTTGAGTATAGAATCCTGAGAATTCAGGATATTCTATTGAGCATTGAGTATTGAGGATTGATAGTTGAGTATTGAGGATTGAGGATTGAGGATTGAGGATTGAGTATTGAGGATTGAGGATTGATGATTGAGGATTGAGGATCCAGGATTGAGGATTGAGGATTGAGGATTGAAGATTGAGGATTGGGGATTGAGGATTGACGATTGAGTGTTGAGTATTGAGGATTGTGAATTGAGCATAGAGGCCTGAAGTTTGAGTATTGAGGATTGAGGATTGAGCATTGAGGATTGAGGATTGAGGATTGAGGATGAGGGCTGAGGGTTGAGGGTTGAGGATTGAGGACTGAGGACTGAAGATTGAGGATTGAGGATTGAGGATTGAGGATTGGGTACTGAGGATTGAAGAATGAGGATTGAGGATTGAGGATTGAAGATTGAGTATTGAGGATTGAAGATTGACGATTGAGGATTGAGGGTTGAGGATTGAGGATTGAGGATTGAACATTGAGGACTGAGAGTTGAGGGTTGAGTGATGAGAATTGATGTTTGTGGATAGAGGTTTGAAGATTGCAGATTGAGTACTGAGTATTGAAAACTGTGAATTGAGGATATTCTATTGAGAATTGAGGATTGACAACTGATTGTTGAGGACTGAGGGCCGAAGATTGAGGATTCAGGATTAAGGATTCAGAATTGAGGTTTGAGGACTGAGGATTGATGATTGAAAATTGTGTATTGAAGATTGAAGATTGAGTATTGAGGATTGAAGATTGAGGATTGAGGATTGAAGGATTGAGGTTTGAGTATTGAAGATTGAGGATTGATGATTGAAGATTGAGGATTCAGGATTGAGGATTGAGGATTGAGGATTGAAGATTGAGGATTGGGGATTGAGGATTGACGATTGAGTGTTGAGTATTGGGGATTGTGAATTGAGCATAGAGGCCTGAAGCTTGAGCATTGAGGATTGAGGATTGAGCATTGAGGATTGAGGATTGAGGATTGAGGATGAGGGCTGAGGGTTGAGGATTGAGGATTGAGCACTGAGGACTGAAGATTGAGGATTGAGGATTGAGGATTGAGGATTGGGTACTGAGGATTGAAGAATTAGGATTGAGGATTGAGGATTGATGATTGAGTATTGAGGATTGAAGATTGACGATTGAGGATTGAGGATTGAGGATTGAGGATTGAACATTGAGGACTGAGTGTTGAGGGTTGAGTGATGAGAATTGATGTTTGTGGATAGAGGTTTGAAGATTGCAGATTGAGTACTGAGTATTGAAAACTGTGAATTGAGGATATTCTATTGAGAATTGAAGATTGACAACTGATTGTTGAGGACTGAGGGCCGAAGAATGAGGATTCAGGATTAAGGATTCAGAATTGGGGTTTGAGGACTGAGGATTGAGGATTGAAAATTGTGTATTGAAGATTGAAGATTTAGGATTGAGGATTGAGGATTGAGGATTGAAGACTGAGGATTGAGGATTGAGGATGAGGGCTGAGGGTTGAGGATTGAGGTTTGAGAACTGAGGACTGAGGATCGAGGATTGAGAATTGAGGATTGAGGATTGAGCATTGAAGATTGAGGATTGGTTATAGAGGATTGAAGAATGAGGATTGAGGTCTGAGGATTGAGGATTGAGGATTGCGGATTGAAGATTGAGTATTGAGGATTGAAGACGGACGATTGAGGATTGAGGATTGAAGATTGAGGATTGAGGATTGAAGATTGAGTATTGAGGATTGAAGATTGAGGGTTGACGATTGAGGATTGAGTATTGAGGATTGAAGATAGAATATTGAGGATTGAGGATTGAGGATTGAGGATTGATGATTGAGTATTGAGGATTGAAGATTGAAGACTGACGATTGAGGATTGAGGATTGAGGATTGAGAATTGAGGATTGAAGATTGAGTATTGACGATTGAAAATTGAGGATTGTGGATTGAGGTTTGAGTATTGAGGACGTGGACTGACGGTTGAGGATTGAGGTTTGAGGATTGAGGATTGAGGATAGAGGACTGAGGATTGAGGATTGAGGATGGAGCATTGTGGATTGAAGATTGAGGACTGGGGAATGAGGACTGATGATTGAGGATTAAGGATT
The DNA here is from genome assembly GCF_051401765.1 of Calliopsis andreniformis. Taxonomy (NCBI): domain Eukaryota; kingdom Metazoa; phylum Arthropoda; class Insecta; order Hymenoptera; family Andrenidae; genus Calliopsis; species Calliopsis andreniformis. Next base: position 2,068,712 of record NW_027480479.1, on the reverse strand, counting down.
GAGGTTTGGGGATTGAGGATCTAGGATTGGAGATTGATTATTGAGGATTGAAGATTGAGGATTGAGGATTTAGGATTGAGGATTGAGGATTGAGGATTGAGGATTGGGGATTCAGGATTGGGGATTGAGGATTAAGGATTGACGTTTTAGGACTGAGAACTGAGTGTTGAGGATTGAGGATTGAGGATTGAAGATTCAATATTGAGGATTGAAGATTGAGAATTGAGGATTGAGGATTGAAGTTTGAGTATTGAGGATTGAAGTTTGAGGATTGAGGATTGAGGATTGAGGATTGACGATGAGGGCTGTGGGTTGAGGATTGAGGATTGAGGATTGAGGATGAGGGCTGAGGGTTGAGGATTGAGGTTTGAGGACGGAGGACTGAGGATTGAGGATTGAGAATTGAGGATTGAGGATTGAGTATTGAAGATTGAGGATTGGGTATTGAGGATTGAAGAATGAGGATTGAGGATTGAGGATTGAGGATTGAGTGTTGAGGATTGAAGATTGAGGATTGGGGACTGAGTGTTGAGGGTTGAGTTATGAGAATTGATGTTTGTGGATAGAGATTTGAAGATTGCGGATTGAGTATTGAGTATTGAAAACTGTGAATTGACGATATTCTATTGAAGATTGAGGATTGACAGCTGATTGTTGTGGTCTGAGGTCTGAAGATTGAGGATTCAGGATTGAGGATACAGGATTGAGGTTTGAGGACTGAGGATTGAGGATTGAGGATTGAGGATTGAGGATTGAGCATTGAGGATTGAGGCCTGAGGATTGAGGATTGAGGATGAGGTTTGAGGGTTGAGGATTGAGGATTGAAGATTGAGGATTGGGGATTGAGGATTGACGATTGAGCGTTGAGTATTGAGGATTGTGAATTGAGCATAGAGGCCTGAAGTTTGAGTATTGAGGATTGAGGATTGAGCATTGAGGATTGAGGATTGAGGATTGAGGATGAGGGCTGAGGGTTGAGGGTTGAGGATTGAGGACTGAGGACTGAAGATTGAGGATTGAGGATTGAGGATTGAGGATTGGGTACTGAGGATTGAGGAATGAGGATTGAGGATTGAGGATTGAAGATTGAGTATTGAGGATTGAAGATTGACGATTGAGGATTGAGGGTTGAGGATTGAGGATTGAACATTGAGGACTGAGTGTTGAGGGTTGAGTGATGAGAATTGATGTTTGTGGATAGAGGTTTGAAGATTGCAGATTGAGTACTGAGTATTGAAAACTGTGAATTGAGGATATTCTATTGAGAATTGAGGATTGACAACTGATTGTTGAGGATTGAGGGCCGAAGATTGAGGATTCAGGATTGAGGATTCAGAATTGAGGTTTGAGGACTGAGGATTGAGGATTGAAAATTGTGTATTGAATATTGAAGATTGAGGATTGTGGATTGAGGATTGAGGATTGAGGATGAGGGCTGAGGGTTGAGGATTGAGGTTTGAGGACGGAGGACTGAGGATTGAGGATTGAGGATTGAAGATTGAGGATTGGGTATTGAGGATTGAATAATGAGGATTGAGGATTGAGGATTGAGTATTGAGGATTGAGTATTGAGGATAGAGGATTGAAGATCGAGGATTGAAGATTGAGTCTTGAGGATTGAAGATTGAGGATTGAGGATTGAGGATTGAGGATTGACGTTTGAGGATTGAGGATTAAGGTTTGAACATTGAGGACTGAGTGTTGAGGGTTGAGTAATGGGGATTGATGTTAGTGGATAGAGGTTTGATGATTGCAGATTGAGTATTGAGTATTGAAAGCTGTGAATTGAGGATATTCAATTGAGGATTGAGGATTGACAACTGATTGTTGAGGATTGAGGGCCGAAGATTGAGGATTCAGGATTGAGGATTCAGAATTGAGGTTTGAGGACTGAGGATTGAGGATTGAAGATTGAGTATTGAGGATTGAAGGTTGAGGATTGAGGATTGAGTATTGAGGATGAGGGCTGAGGGTTGAGGATTGAGGTTTGAGGACGGAGGACTGAGGATTGAGAATTGAGAATTGAGGATTGAGGATTGAGGATTGAAGATTGAGGATTGGGTAATGTGGATTGAAGAATGAGGATTGAGGATTGAGGATTGAGGATTGAGTGTTGAGGATTGAAGATTGAGTATTGAGGGTTGAAGACTGACGATTGAGGATTGAGGATTGAGGATTGATGATTGATGATTGAAGATTGAGTATTGAGGATTGAGGATTGAAGATTGACGATTGAGGATTGAGGATTGAGGATTGAGGATTGAGCATTGAGGACTGAGTGTTGAGGGTTGAGTGATGAGGATTGATGTTTGTGGATAGAGCTTTGAAGATTGCAGTTTGAGTACTGAGTATTGAAAACCGTGAATTGAGGATATTCTATTGAGAATTGAGGATTGACAACTGATTGTTGAGGACTGAGGGCCGAAGATTGAGGATTCAGGATTGAGGATTCAGAATTGAGGTTTGAGGACTGAGGATTGAGGATTGAAGATTGAGTATTGAAGATTGAAGATTGAGGATTGAGGATTGAGTATTGAGGATGAGGGCTGAGGGTTGAGGATTGAGGTTTGAGGACGGAGGACTGAGGATTGAGAATTGAGAATTGAGGATTGAGGATTGAGGATTGAAGATTGAGGATTGGGTAATGTGGATTGAAGAATGAGGATTGAGGATTGAGGATTGAGGATTGAGTGTTGAGGATTGAAGATTGAGTATTGAATATTGAAGATTGAGGATTGTGGATTGAGGATTGAGGATTGAGGATGAGGGCTGAGGGTTGAGGATTGAGGTTTGAGGACGGAGGACTGAGGATTGAGGATTGAGGATTGAAGATTGAGGATTGGGTATTGAGGATTGAATAATGAGGATTGAGGATTGAGGATTGAGTATTGAGGATTGAGTATTGAGGATAGAGGATTGAAGATCGAGGATTGAAGATTGAGTCTTGAGGATTGAAGATTGAGGATTGAGGATTGAGGATTGAGGATTGACGTTTGAGGATTGAGGATTAAGGTTTGAACATTGAGGACTGAGTGTTGAGGGTTGAGTAATGGGGATTGATGTTAGTGGATAGAGGTTTGATGATTGCAGATTGAGTATTGAGTATTGAAAGCTGTGAATTGAGGATATTCAATTGAGGATTGAGGATTGACAACTGATTGTTGAGGATTGAGGGCCGAAGATTGAGGATTCAGGATTGAGGATTCAGAATTGAGGTTTGAGGACTGAGGATTGAGGATTGAAGATTGAGTATTGAAGATTGAAGATTGAGGATTGAGGATTGAGGATTGAGGATTGAGGATTGAGGATGAGGGCTGAGGGTTGAGGATTGAGGTTTGAGGTCGGAGGAATGAGGATTGAGGATTGAGGAATGAAGATTGAGGATTGAGGAATGAGGATTGAGGATTGAGGATGAGGGCTGAGGGTTGAGGATTGAGGTTTGAGGACGGAGGACTGAGGATTGAGGATTGAGAATTGAGGATTGAGGATTGAGGGTTGAAGATTGAGGATTGGGTATTGAGGATTGAAGAATGAGGATTGAGGATTGAGGATTGAGGATTGAGTGTTGAGGATTGAAGATTGAGTATTGAGGGTTGAAGACTGACGATTGAGTATTGAGGATTGAGGATTGAGGATTGAGGATTGAGGATTGAAGATTGAGTATTGAGGATTGAAGATTGAGGATTGAGGATTGAAGGATTGAGGATAGAGTATTGAAGATTGAGGATTGATGATTGAGGATTGAGGATTCAGGATTGAGGATTGAGGATTGAGGATTGAAGATTGAGGATTGGGGATTGAGGATTGACGATTGAGTGTTGAGTATTGAGGATTGTGAATTGAGCATAGAGGCCTGAAGTTTGAGCATTGAGGATTGAGGATTGAGCATTGAGGATTGAGGATTGAGGACTGAAGATGAGGGCTGAGGGTTGAGGATTGAGGATTGAGGACTGAGGACTGAGGATCGAGGATTGAGAATTGAGGATTGAGGATTGAGGATTGAAGATTGAGGATTGGGTATAGAGGATTGAAGAATGAGGATTGAGGATTGAGGATTGTGGATTGAGGATTGAAGATTGAGAATTGAGGATTGAAGACTGACGATTGAGGATTGAGGATTGAGGATTGAAGATTGAGGATTGAGGATTGAAGATTGAGTATTGAGGATTGAAGATCGAGGATTGAGGATTGAGGAGTGAGGATTGAGGATTGAAGATTGAGGATGAGGGCTGAGGGTTGAGGATTGAGGTTTGAGGATTGATGATTGAGGATTGAGGATTGAAGATTGAGGATGGCGTATCGCGGATTGAACATTGAGGATTGAGGATTGAGGATTGAGGATTGAGGGTTGAAGGTTGATGATTGAGGATTGAGGATTGATGATTGAGGATTGAGGATTGAGGATTGGCTATTGAGGATTGATGATTGAAGACTGAGTATTGAGGATTGATGATTGAGGATTGAGGATTCAGGATTGAGGATCGAGGATCAGGGCTGAGGGTTGAGGATTGAGGATTGAGGATTGACGATTGAAGATTGAGTATTGGTGATTGAGGATTGAGGATTGACGATTGAGTATTGAAGATTGAGGATTGATGATTGAGGATTGAGGATTGAGGATTGAGGACTGAGGATTGAGTATTGAAGATTGTTGATTGATGATTGACGATTGAGGACTGAGGATTGAGGATTGATTATTGAGCTTTGGGGATTGAAGATTGTGGACTCGGGATAGAGGATTAAATATTGAGGATTAAGCATAGAGTTTTGGGGATTGGGGTTCTAGGATAGGAGATTGATTATTGAGAATTGAAGATTGAGGATTGAGGATTGAGGATTGATTATTGAGAATTGAGGATGAGGACTGAGGGTTGAGGATTGAGGTTTGAGGAATGAGGATTGAGGATTGAGGATTGAGGAATGATGATTGAGTATTGAAGATTGAGGATTGATGACTGAGGATTGAGGATTGAGGATTGATGATTGAGGATTGAGGATTGAAGATTGAGTATGGAGGATTGAAGATTGAGTATTGAGGATTGAGGATCGAAGATTGAGGACTGAGGACTGAGGATAGAGGATTGAGAATTGAGGGTTGAGGATTGAGGATTGAAGGTTGAGGATTGGGTATTGAGGATTGAAGAATGAGGATTGAGGATTGAGGATTGTGGATTGAGGATTGAAGATTGAGAATTGAGGATTGAAGACTGACGATTGAGGATTGAGGATTGAGGATTGAAGATTGAGGATTGAGGATTGAAGATTGAGTATTGAGGATTGAAGATCGAGGATTGAGGATTGAGGAGTGAGGATTGAGGATTGAAGATTGAGGATGAGGGCTGAGGGTTGAGGATTGAGGTTTGAGGATTGATGATTGAGGATTGAGGATTGAAGATTGAGGATGGCGTATCGCGGATTGAACATTGAGGATTGAGGATTGAGGATTGAGGATTGAGGGTTGAGAACTGAAGATTGTATATTGATGATTGAAGGTTGAGTATTGAGGATTGAGTGTTGTGGATTGAGGACGAGGACTGAGGGTTGAGTATTGATGTTTGAGGTCTGAGGATTGAGGAATGAGGATTGAGAATTGAGGATTGAGGATTGAGGATTGAAGATTGAGGATTCAGTATTGAGGATTGATTATTGAGGATTGAGGATTGAGGACTGAGGATTGAGAATGAGGGCTGAGGGTTGGGGATTCAGGTTTGAGTATAGAATCCTGAGAATTCAGGATATTCTATTGAGCATTGAGTATTGAGGATTGATAGTTGAGTATTGAGGATTGAGGATTGAGGATTGAGGATTGAGGATTGAGGATTGAGGATTGAAGATTGATTATTGAGGATTGAATATTGAGGATTGAGGATTGAGGGTTGAGGATTGAGGATTGAAGATTCAGGATTGGGGATTGAGGATTGGCGATTGAGTATTGACGATTGAGGATTGAGTATTCAGGATTGAGAATTGAGGATTGAGGATTGAAGATTGTGTATTGAGGATTGAGGACTGGGGATTGAGGATTGAAGATTAAGGATTACCGATTGAGGATTGGGGATTGAGGATCTAGGATTGGAGATTGATTATTGAGGATCGAAGATTGAGAATTGAGGATTGAGGATTGAGAATTGAGAATTGAGGATGAGGACAGGGGGTTGAGGATTGAGGTTTGAGGAATGAGGATTGAGGATTGAGGATTGAGGATTGAGGATTGAGGATTGAGGATTGAGCATTGAAGATTGAGGATTGATGATTCAGGATTGAGGATTGAGGATTGAGGATTGAGTGTTGAAGATTGAGGATTGATGATTGAGGATTGAGGATTGAGGATCGAAGATTGAGGATTGAGGATTGAGGATTGAGGATTGAGGGTTGAGGATTGAGGATCGAAGATTGAGGATTGAGGATTGAGGATTGAGGATTGCGGGTTGATGAATGAGTGTTGAAGATTGAGGATTGATGATTGAGGATTGAGGATTGAGGATTGAGGATTGAGGATTGAGGATTGAAGATTGAGGATTGGGGATTGAGGATTGAGGAGTGGGAATCGAAGATTGAGTATTGAGGTTTGAGGACTGAGGATTGACGGTTGAGGATTGAGTGTTGAGAATTGATGTTTGAGGATCGAGATTTGATTAATGAATATTGTGGATTGAGTATTGAATCATGAGAATTTGGGATATTCTATTGAGTATTGAGAATTGAGGACTGATGGTTGAATATTGAGAATTGATGGTTGATGGTTGTGTGTTGAATATTGAGGATTGAGTATTGAGGATTGAAGATTGAGTATTGAGGGTTGAAGGTTGATGATTGAGGATTGAGGATTGATGATTGAGGATTGAGGATTGAGGATTGGCTATTGAGGATTGATGATTGAAGACTGAGTATTGAGGATTGATGATTGAGGATTGAGGATTCAGGATTGAGGATCGAGGATCAGGGCTGAGGGTTGAGGATTGAGGATTGAGGATTGACGATTGAAGATTGAGTATTGGTGATTGAGGATTGAGGATTGACGATTGAGTATTGAAGATTGAGGATTGATGATTGAGGATTGAGGATTGAGGATTGAGGACTGAGGATTGAGTATTGAAGATTGTTGATTGATGATTGACGATTGAGGACTGAGGATTGAGGATTGATTATTGAGCTTTGGGGATTGAAGATTGTGGACTCGGGATAGAGGATTGAATATTGAGGATTAAGCATAGAGTTTTGGGGATTGGGGTTCTAGGATAGGAGATTGATTATTGAGAATTGAAGATTGAGGATTGAGGATTGAGGATTGATTATTGAGAATTGAGGATGAGGACTGAGGGTTGAGGATTGAGGTTTGAGGAATGAGGATTGAGGATTGAGGATTGAGGAATGATGATTGAGTATTGAAGATTGAGGATTGATGACTGAGGATTGAGGATTGAGGATTGATGATTGAGGATTGAGGATTGAAGATTGAGTATGGAGGATTGAAGATTGGGTATTGAGGATTGAGGATCGAAGATTGAGGACTGAGGACTGAGGATAGAGGATTGAGAATTGAGGGTTGAGGATTGAGGATTGAAGGTTGAGGATTGGGTATTGAGGATTGAAGAATGAGGATTGAGGATTGAGGATTGAGGATTGAGGATTGAAGATTGAATATTGAGGATAGAAGACTGACGATTGAGGATTGAGGATTGAGGATTGAGGATTGAGGATTGAGGACTGAGGATTGAGAATTGAGGATTGAAGATTGAAGATTGAGTATTGGGGATTGAAGGTTGAGGATTCAGGATTGAGGATTGAGGATTGACGATGAGGGCTGTGGGTTGAGGATTGAGGTTTGAGGACTGAGGGCTGTGGATTGAGGATTGAGAATTGAGGACTGAGGATTGAGGATTGAAGATTGAGGATTGGGTATTGAGGATTGAAGAATGAGGATTGAGGATTGAGGATTGAGGATTGAGGATTGAGGATTGAGGATTGAGGATTGAGGATTGTGGATTGAGGTTTGAATATTGACGATTAAGGATTGAGGATTGAGTACTGAGGATTGAAGATTGAGGGTTGAGGATGGAGCATTGAGGATTGAAGGTTGAGGACTGGGGAATGAGGATTGAATATTGAGGATTAAGGATTGAGTATTGGGGATTGAGGATCTAGGATTGGAGATTGATTATTGAGGATTGAAGATTGAGGATTGAGGATTGAGGATTGAGGATTGAGGATTGAGGATTGAGGATTGAGGGTTAGGGATTGAGGATTGAGGATTGAGGATTGAGGATTGAAGATTGAGTATTGAGCATTGAAGATTGACGATTGAGGATTGAGGATTGAGGATTGAGGATTGAACATTGAGGACTGAGTGTTGAGGGTTGAGTAATGGGAATTGATGTTTGTGGATAGAGGTTTGAAGATTGCAGATTGAGTATTGAGTATTGAAAACTGTGAATTGAGGATATTCTATTGAGGATTGAGGATTGACAACTGATTGTTGAGGACTGAGGGCCGAAGATTGAGGATTCAGGATTGAGGATTCAGAATTGAGGTTTGAGAACTGAGGATTGAGGATTGAAGATTGAGTATTGAGGATTGAAGGTTGAGGATTGAGGATTGAGGATTGAGTATTGACGATGAGTGCTGAGGGTTGAGGATTGAGGTTTGAGGACTGAGGCCTGAGGATTGAGGATTGAGAATTGAGGATTCAGGATTGAGGATTGAAGATTGAGGATTGGGTATTGAGGATTGAAGAATGAGTATTGAGGATTGAGGATTGAGTGTTGTGGATTGAGGACGAGGACTGAGGGTTGAGTATTGATGTCTGAGGTCTGAGGATTGAGGATTGAGTATTGAGAACTGAGGACTGAGGACTGAGGACTGAAGATTGAGGATTGAGGATTGAGGATTGAGGATTGATGATTGAGTATTGAGGATCGAAGATTGAGGATTGGGGATTGAGGATTGAAGATTGAGGATTGAGGATTGAGGATTGAATATTGAGGACTGGGGACAGAGCGTTGAGGGTTGAGTGGTGAGAATTGATGTTTGTGGATAGAGATTTGAAGATTGCAGATAGAGTATTGAGTATTGAAAACTGTGAATTGATGATATTCTATTGAGGATTGGGGATTGACAGCTGATTGTTGAGCTCTGAGGTCTGAAGATTGAGGACTCAGGTTTGAGGATACAGGACTGAGGTTTGAGGACTGACGACTGAGGATTGAGGACTGAGGATTGAGGATTGAGGATTGAGGATTGAAGACTGAGGATTGAGCATTGAGGGTGAGGGCTGAGGGTTGAGGATTGAGGTTTGAGGATTGAAGATTGAGGACTGAGTGTTGAGGGTTGAGTGATGAGAATTGATGTTTGTGGATAGAGGTTTGAAGATTGCAGATTGAGTACTGAGTATTGAAAACTGTGAATTGAGGATATTCTATTGAGAATTGAGGATTGACAACTGATTGTTGAGGACTGAGGGCCGAAGATTGAGGATTCAGGATTGAGGATTCAGAATTGAGGTTTGAGGACTGAGGATTGATGATTGAAAATTGTGTATTGAAGATTGAAGATTGAGTATTGAGGATTGAAGATTGAGGATTGAGGATTGAAGGATTGAGGTTTGAGTATTGAAGATTGAGGATTGATGATTGAAGATTGAGGATTCAGGATTGAGGATTGAGGATTGAAGATTGAGGATTGGGTATTGAGGATTGAAGAATGAGGATTGAGGATTGAGGGTTGTGTATTGAGGATTGAGTATTGAGGATAGAGGATTGAGGATCGAGGATTGAAGATTGAGTCTTGAGGATTGAAGGTTGAGGATTGAGGATTGAGGATTGAGGATTGACGTTTGAGGATTGAGGATTAAGGTTTGAACATTGAGGACTGAGTGTTGAGGGTTGAGTAATGGGGATTGATGTTAGTGGATAGAGGTTTGAAGATTGCAGATTGAGTATTGAGTATTGAAAACTGTGAATTGAGGATATTCTATTCAGAATTGAGGATTGACAACTGATTGTTGAGGACTGAGGGCCGAAGATTGAGGATTGAGGATTGAGGATTGAGGATTGACCTTTGAGGATTGAGGATTAAGGTTTGAACATTGAGGACTGAGTGTTGAGGGTTGAGTAATGGGGATTGATGTTAGTGGATAGAGGTTTGAAGATTGCAGATTGAGTATTGAGTATTGAAAACTGTGAATTGAGGATATTCAATTGAGGATTGAGGATTGACAACTGATTGTTGAGGATTGAGTGCCGAAGATTGAGGATTCAGGATTGAGGATTCAGAATTGAGGTTTGAGGACTGAGGATTGAGGATTGAGGATTGAGGATTGAGGATTGAGGATTGAGGATTGAGGATTGAAGACTGAGGATTGAGGATTGAGGATGAGGGCTGAGGGTTGAGGATTGAGGTTTGAGAACTGAGGACTGAGGATCGAGGATTGAGAATTGAGGATTGAGGATTGAGCATTGAAGATTGAGGATTGGTTATAGAGGATTGAAGAATGAGGATTGAGGTCTGAGGATTGAGGATTGAGGATTGCGGATTGAAGATTGAGTATTGAGGATTGAAGACTGACGATTGAGGATTGAGGATTGAAGATTGAGGATTGAGGATTGAAGATTGAGTATTGACGATTGAAAATTGAGGATTGTGGATTGAGGTTTGAGTATTGAGGACGAGGACTGACGGTTGAGGATTGAGGTTTGAGGATTGAGGATTGAGGATAGAGGACTGAGGATTGAGGATTGAGGATGGAGCACTGTGGATTGAAGATTGAGGACTGGGGAATGAGGTATGATGATTGAGGATTAAGGATTGAGGTTTGGGGATTGAGGATCTAGGATTGGAGATTGATTATTGAGGATTGAAGATTGAGGATTGAGGATTGAGGATTGAGGATTGAGGATTGAAGATTCAGTATTGAGGATTGAAGATTGAGAATTGAGGATTGAGGATTGAAGTTTGAGTATTGAGGATTGAAGTTTGAGGATTGAGGATTGAGGATTGAGGATTGACGATGAGGGCTGTGGGTTGAGGATTGAGGATTGAGGATTGAGGATGAGGGCTGAGGGTTGAGGATTGAGGTTTGAGGACGGAGGACTCAGGATTGAGGATTGAGAATTGAGGATTGAGGATTGAGTATTGAAGATTGAGGATTGGGTATTGAGGATTGAAGAATGAGGATTGAGGATTGAGGATTGAGGATTGTGTGTTGAGGATTGAAGATTGAGGATTGGGGACTGAGTGTTGAGGGTTGAGTTATGAGAATTGATGTTTGTGGATAGAGATTTGAAGATTGCGGATTGAGTATTGAGTATTGAAATCTGTGAATTGACGATATTCTATTGAAGATTGAGGATTGACAGCTGATTGTTGAGGTCTGAGGTCTGAAGATTGAGGATTCAGGATTGAGGATACAGGATTGAGGTTTGAGGACTGAGGATTGAGGATTGAGGATTGAGGATTGGGGATTGAGGATTGAGGATTGAGGCCTGAGGATTGAGGATTGAGGATGAGGTTTGAGGGTTGAGGATTGAGGTTTGAGGACTGAGGACTGAGGATCGAGGATTGAGAATTGAGGATTGAGGATTGAGGATTGAAGATTGAGGATTGGGTATAGAGGATTGAAGAATGAGGATTGAGGATTGAGGATTGTGGATTGAGGATTGAAGATTGAGTATTGAGGATTGAAGACTGACGATTGAGGATTGAGGATTGAGGATTGAAGATTCAGGATTGAGGATTGAAGATTGAGTATTGAGGATTGAAGATCGAGGATTGAGGATTGAGGATTGAGGATTGAGGATTGAAGATTGAGGATGAGGGCTGAGGGTTGAGGATTGAGGTTTGAGGATTGATGATTGAGGATTGAGGATTGAATATTGAGGATGGGGTATCGCGGATTGAACATTGAGGATTGAGGATTGAGGATTGAGGATTGACGGTTGAGGACTGAAGATTGTATATTGATGATTGAAGGTTGAGGATTGAGGATTGAGTGTTGTGGATTGAGGACGAGGACTGAGGGTTGAGTATTGATGTTTGAGGTCTCAGGATTGAGGAATGAGGATTGAGAATTGAGGATTGAGGATTGAGGATTGAAGATTGAGGATTCAGTATTGAGGATTGATTATTGAGGATTGAGGATTGAGGATTGAGGATTGAGAATGAGGTCTGAGAGTTGGGGATTCAGGTTTGAGTATAGAATCCTGAGAATTCAGGATATTCTATTGAGCATTGAGTATTGAGGATTGATAGTTGAGTATTGAGGATTGAGGATTGAGGATTGAGGATTGAGTATTGAAGATTGAGGATTGATGATTGAGGATTGAGGATTCAGTATTGAGGATTGAGGATTGAGGATTGAAGATTGAGGATTGGGGATTGAGGATTGACGATTGAGTGTTGAGTATTGAGGATTGTGAATTGAGCATAGAGGCCTGAAGTTTGAGAATGGAGGATTGAGGATTGAGCATTGAGGATTGAGGATTGAGGATAGAGGATGAGGGCTGAGGGTTGAGGATTGAGGATTGAGGACTGAGGACTGAAGATTGAGGATTGAGGATTGAGGATTGAGGATTGGGTACTGAGGATTGAAGAATGAGGATTGAGGATTGAGGATTGAAGATTGAGTATTGAGGATTGAAGATTGACGATTGAGGATTGAGGGTTGAGGATTGAGGATTGAACATTGAGGACTGAGTGTTGAGGGTTGAGTGATGAGAATTGATGTTTGTGGATAGAGGTTTGAAGATTGCAGATTGAGTACTGAGTATTGAAAACTGTGAATTGAGGATATTCTATTGAGAATTGAGGATTGACAACAGATTGTTGAGGTCTAAGGGCCGAAGATTGAGGATTGAGGATTGAGGATTGAGGATTGACGTTTGAGGATTGAGGATTAAGGTTTGAACATTGAGGACTGAGTGTTGAGGGTTGAGTAATGGGGACTGATGTTAGTGGATAGAGGTTTGAAGATTGCAGATTGAGTATTGAGTATTGAAATCTGTGAATTGAGGATATTCAATTGAGGATTGAGGATTGACAACTGATTGTTGAGGATTGATTGCCGAAGATTGAGGATTCAGGATTGAGGATTCAGAATTGAGGTTTGAGGACTGAGGATTGAGGATTGAGGATTGAGGATTGAGGATTGAGGATTGAGGATTGAAGACTGAGGATTGAGGATTGAGGATGAGGGCTGAGGGTTGAGGATTGAGGTTTGAGAACTGAGGACTGAGGATCGAGGATTGAGAATTGAGGATTGAGGATTGAGCATTGAAGATTGAGGATTGGTTATAGAGGATTGAAGAATGAGGATTGAGGTCTGAGGATTGAGGATTGAGGATTGCGGATTGAAGATTGAGTATTGAGGATTGAAGACTGACAATTGAGGATTGAGGATTGAAGATTGAGGATTGAGGATTGAAGATTGAGTATTGAGGATTGAAGATTGAGGGTTGACGATTGAGGATTGAGTATTGAGGATTGAAGATAGAATATTGAGGATTGAGGATTGAGGATTGAGGATTGATGATTGAGTATTGAGGATTGAAGATTGAAGACTGACGATTGAGGATTGAGGATTGAGGATTGAGGATTGAGGAATGAAGATTGAGTATTGAGGATTGAAGATTGAGGATTGAGGATTCAGGATTGAAGATTGAGTATTGCGAATTGAGGATTGATGGTTGAGTATTGAGGATTGATGGTTGAGGGTTGTGTGTTTAATGTTGAGGATGGAGGATTGAGGATTGAGGATTGAGGATTGAGAATTGAGGATTGAAGGTTGAGTATTGACGATTGAAAATTGAGGATTGTGGATTGAGGTTTGAGTATTGAGGACGTGGACTGACGGTTGAGGATTGAGGTTTGAGGATTGAGGATTGAGGATAGAGGACTGAGGATTGAGGATTGAGGATGGAGCATTGTGGATTGAAGATTGAGGACTGGGGAATGAGGACTGATGATTGAGGATTAAGGATTGAGGTTTGGGGATTGAGGATCTAGGATTGGAGATTGATTATTGAGGATTGAAGATTGAGGATTGAGGATTGAGGATTGAGGATTGAGGATTGAGGATTAGGGATTGAGGATTGGGGATTGAGGATTAAGGATTGACGTTTTAGGACTGAGAACTGAGTGTTGAGGATTGAGGATTGAGGATTGAAGATTCAATATTGAGGATTGAAAATTGAGAATTGAGGATTGAGGATTGAAGTTTGAGTATTGAGGATTGAAGTTTGAGGATTGAGGATTGAGGATTGAGGATTGACGATGAGGGCTGTGGGTTGAGGATTGAGGATTGAGGATTGAGGATGAGGGCTGAGGGTTGAGGATTGAGGTTTGAGGACGGAGGACTGAGGATTGAGGATTGAGAATTGAGGATTGAGGATTGAGTATTGAAGATTGAGGATTGGGTATTGAGGATTGAAGAATGAGGATTGAGTATTGAGGATTGAGGATTGAGTGTTGAGGATTGAAGATTGAGGATTGGGGACTGAGTGTTGAGGGTTGAGTTATGAGAATTGATGTTTGTGGATAGAGATTTGAAGATTGCGGATTGAATATTGAGTATTGAAAACTGTGAATTGACGATATTCTATTGAAGATTGAGGATTGACAGCTGATTGTTGAGGTCTGAGGTCTGAAGATTGAGGATTCAGGATTGAGGATACAGGATTGAGGTTTGAGGACTGAGGATTGAGGATTGAGGATTGAGGATTGAGGATTGAGGATTGAGGATTGAGGCCTGAGGATTGAGGATTGAGGATGAGGTTTGAGGGTTGAGGATTGAGGTTTGAGGACTTAGGACTGAGGATCGAGGATTGAGAATTGAGGATTGAGGATTGAGGATTGAAGATTGAGGATTGGGTATAGAGGATTGAAGAATGAGGATTGAGGATTGAGGATTGTGGATTGAGGATTGAAGATTGAGTATTGAGGATTGAAGACTGACGATTGAGGATTGTGGATTGAGGATTGAAGATTGAGGATTGAGGATTGAAGATTGAGTATTGAGGATTGAAGATCGAGGATTGAGGATTGAGGATTGAGGATTGAGGATTGAAGATTGAGGATGAGGGCTGAGGGTTGAGGATTGAGGTTTGAGGATTAATGATTGAGGATTGAGGATTGAAGATTGAGGATGGGGTATCGCGGATTGAACATTGAGGATTGAGGATTGAGGATTGAGGATTGGCGGTTGAGGACTGAAGATTGTATATTGATGATTGAAGGTTGAGGATTGAGGATTGAGTGTTGTGGATTGAGGACGAGGACTGAGGGTTGAGTATTGATGTTTGAGGTCTCAGGATTGAGGAATGAGGATTGAGAATTGAGGATTGAGGATTGAGGATTGAAGATTGAGGATTCAGTATTGAGGATTGATTATTGAGGATTGAGGATTGAGGATTGAGGATTGAGAATGAGGTCTGAGGGTTGGGGATTCAGGTTTGAGTATAGAATCCTGAGAATTCAGGATATTCTATTGAGCATTGAGTATTGAGGATTGATAGTTGAGTATTGAGGATTGAGGATTGAGGATTGAGGATTGAGTATTGAGGATTGAGGATTGATGATTGAGGATTGAGGATCCAGGATTGAGGATTGAGGATTGAGGATTGAAGATTGAGGATTGGGGATTGAGGATTGACGATTGAGTGTTGAGTATTGAGGATTGTGAATTGAGCATAGAGGCCTGAAGTTTGAGTATTGAGGATTGAGGATTGAGCATTGAGGATTGAGGATTGAGGATTGAGGATGAGGGCTGAGGGTTGAGGGTTGAGGATTGAGGACTGAGGACTGAAGATTGAGGATTGAGGATTGAGGATTGAGGATTGGGTACTGAGGATTGAAGAATGAGGATTGAGGATTGAGGATTGAAGATTGAGTATTGAGGATTGAAGATTGACGATTGAGGATTGAGGGTTGAGGATTGAGGATTGAGGATTGAACATTGAGGACTGAGAGTTGAGGGTTGAGTGATGAGAATTGATGTTTGTGGATAGAGGTTTGAAGATTGCAGATTGAGTACTGAGTATTGAAAACTGTGAATTGAGGATATTCTATTGAGAATTGAGGATTGACAACTGATTGTTGAGGACTGAGGGCCGAAGATTGAGGATTCAGGATTAAGGATTCAGAATTGAGGTTTGAGGACTGAGGATTGATGATTGAAAATTGTGTATTGAAGATTGAAGATTGAGTATTGAGGATTGAAGATTGAGGATTGAGGATTGAAGGATTGAGGTTTGAGTATTGAAGATTGAGGATTGATGATTGAAGATTGAGGATTCAGGATTGAGGATTGAGGATTGAGGATTGAAGATTGAGGATTGGGGATTGAGGATTGACGATTGAGTGTTGAGTATTGGGGATTGTGAATTGAGCATAGAGGCCTGAAGCTTGAGCATTGAGGATTGAGGATTGAGCATTGAGGATTGAGGATTGAGGATTGAGGATGAGGGCTGAGGGTTGAGGATTGAGGATTGAGCACTGAGGACTGAAGATTGAGGATTGAGGATTGAGGATTGAGGATTGGGTACTGAGGATTGAAGAATTAGGATTGAGGATTGAGGATTGATGATTGAGTATTGAGGATTGAAGATTGACGATTGAGGATTGAGGATTGAGGATTGAGGATTGAACATTGAGGACTGAGTGTTGAGGGTTGAGTGATGAGAATTGATGTTTGTGGATAGAGGTTTGAAGATTGCAGATTGAGTACTGAGTATTGAAAACTGTGAATTGAGGATATTCTATTGAGAATTGAAGATTGACAACTGATTGTTGAGGACTGAGGGCCGAAGAATGAGGATTCAGGATTAAGGATTCAGAATTGGGGTTTGAGGACTGAGGATTGAGGATTGAAAATTGTGTATTGAAGATTGAAGATTTAGGATTGAGGATTGAGGATTGAGGATTGAAGACTGAGGATTGAGGATTGAGGATGAGGGCTGAGGGTTGAGGATTGAGGTTTGAGAACTGAGGACTGAGGATCGAGGATTGAGAATTGAGGATTGAGGATTGAGCATTGAAGATTGAGGATTGGTTATAGAGGATTGAAGAATGAGGATTGAGGTCTGAGGATTGAGGATTGAGGATTGCGGATTGAAGATTGAGTATTGAGGATTGAAGACTGACGATTGAGGATTGAGGATTGAAGATTGAGGATTGAGGATTGAAGATTGAGTATTGAGGATTGAAGATTGAGGGTTGACGATTGAGGATTGAGTATTGAGGATTGAAGATAGAATATTGAGGATTGACGATTGAGGATTGAGGATTGATGATTGAGTATTGAGGATTGAAGATTGAAGACTGACGATTGAGGATTGAGGATTGAGGATTGAGAATTGAGGATTGAAGATTGAGTATTGACGATTGAAAATTGAGGATTGTGGATTGAGGTTTGAGTATTGAGGACGTGGACTGACGGTTGAGGATTGAGGTTTGAGGATTGAGGATTGAGGATAGAGGACTGAGGATTGAGGATTGAGGATGGAGCATTGTGGATTGAAGATTGAGGACTGGGGAATGAGGACTGATGATTGAGGATTAAGGATTGAGGTTTGGGGATTGAGGATCTAGGATTGGAGATTGATTATTGAGGATTGAAGATTGAGGATTGAGGATTGAGGATTGAGGATTGAGGATTGAGGATTGAGGATTGGGGATTCAGGATTGGGGATTGAGGATTAAGGATTGACGTTTTAGGACTGAGAACTGAGTGTTGAGGATTGAGGATTGAGGATTGAAGATTCAATATTGAGGATTGAAGATTGAGAATTGAGGATTGAGGATTGAAGTTTGAGTATTGAGGATTGAAGTTTGAGGATTGAGGATTGAGGATTGAGGATTGACGATGAGGGCTGTGGGTTGAGGATTGAGGATTGAGGATTGAGGATGAGGGCTGAGGGTTGAGGATTGAGGTTTGAGGACGGAGGACTGAGGATTGAGGATTGAGAATTGAGGATTGAGGATTGAGTATTGAAGATTGAGGATTGGGTATTGAGGATTGAAGAATGAGGATTGAGGATTGAGGATTGAGGATTGAGTGTTGAGGATTGAAGATTGAGGATTGGGGACTGAGTGTTGAGGGTTGAGTTATGAGAATTGATGTTTGTGGATAGAGATTTGAAGATTGCGGATTGAGTATTGAGTATTGAAAACTGTGAATTGACGATATTCTATTGAAGATTGAGGATTGACAGCTGATTGTTGTGGTCTGAGGTCTGAAGATTGAGGATTCAGGATTGAGGATACAGGATTGAGGTTTGAGGACTGAGGATTGAGGATTGAGGATTGAGGATTGAGGATTGAGGATTGAGGATTGAGGCCTGAGGATTGAGGATTGAGGATGAGGTTTGAGGGTTGAGGATTGAGGATTGAAGATTGAGGATTGGGGATTGAGGATTGACGATTGAGCGTTGAGTATTGAGGATTGTGAATTGAGCATAGAGGCCTGAAGTTTGAGTATTGAGGATTGAGGATTGAGCATTGAGGATTGAGGATTGAGGATTGAGGATGAGGGCTGAGGGTTGAGGGTTGAGGATTGAGGACTGAGGACTGAAGATTGAGGATTGAGGATTGAGGATTGAGGATTGGGTACTGAGGATTGAGGAATGAGGATTGAGGATTGAGGATTGAAGATTGAGTATTGAGGATTGAAGATTGACGATTGAGGATTGAGGGTTGAGGATTGAGGATTGAACATTGAGGACTGAGTGTTGAGGGTTGAGTGATGAGAATTGATGTTTGTGGATAGAGGTTTGAAGATTGCAGATTGAGTACTGAGTATTGAAAACTGTGAATTGAGGATATTCTATTGAGAATTGAGGATTGACAACTGATTGTTGAGGATTGAGGGCCGAAGATTGAGGATTCAGGATTGAGGATTCAGAATTGAGGTTTGAGGACTGAGGATTGAGGATTGAAAATTGTGTATTGAATATTGAAGATTGAGGATTGTGGATTGAGGATTGAGGATTGAGGATGAGGGCTGAGGGTTGAGGATTGAGGTTTGAGGACGGAGGACTGAGGATTGAGGATTGAGGATTGAAGATTGAGGATTGGGTATTGAGGATTGAATAATGAGGATTGAGGATTGAGGATTGAGTATTGAGGATTGAGTATTGAGGATAGAGGATTGAAGATCGAGGATTGAAGATTGAGTCTTGAGGATTGAAGATTGAGGATTGAGGATTGAGGATTGAGGATTGACGTTTGAGGATTGAGGATTAAGGTTTGAACATTGAGGACTGAGTGTTGAGGGTTGAGTAATGGGGATTGATGTTAGTGGATAGAGGTTTGATGATTGCAGATTGAGTATTGAGTATTGAAAGCTGTGAATTGAGGATATTCAATTGAGGATTGAGGATTGACAACTGATTGTTGAGGATTGAGGGCCGAAGATTGAGGATTCAGGATTGAGGATTCAGAATTGAGGTTTGAGGACTGAGGATTGAGGATTGAAGATTGAGTATTGAGGATTGAAGGTTGAGGATTGAGGATTGAGTATTGAGGATGAGGGCTGAGGGTTGAGGATTGAGGTTTGAGGACGGAGGACTGAGGATTGAGAATTGAGAATTGAGGATTGAGGATTGAGGATTGAAGATTGAGGATTGGGTAATGTGGATTGAAGAATGAGGATTGAGGATTGAGGATTGAGGATTGAGTGTTGAGGATTGAAGATTGAGTATTGAGGGTTGAAGACTGACGATTGAGGATTGAGGATTGAGGATTGATGATTGATGATTGAAGATTGAGTATTGAGGATTGAGGATTGAAGATTGACGATTGAGGATTGAGGATTGAGGATTGAGGATTGAGCATTGAGGACTGAGTGTTGAGGGTTGAGTGATGAGGATTGATGTTTGTGGATAGAGCTTTGAAGATTGCAGTTTGAGTACTGAGTATTGAAAACCGTGAATTGAGGATATTCTATTGAGAATTGAGGATTGACAACTGATTGTTGAGGACTGAGGGCCGAAGATTGAGGATTCAGGATTGAGGATTCAGAATTGAGGTTTGAGGACTGAGGATTGAGGATTGAAGATTGAGTATTGAAGATTGAAGATTGAGGATTGAGGATTGAGTATTGAGGATGAGGGCTGAGGGTTGAGGATTGAGGTTTGAGGACGGAGGACTGAGGATTGAGAATTGAGAATTGAGGATTGAGGATTGAGGATTGAAGATTGAGGATTGGGTAATGTGGATTGAAGAATGAGGATTGAGGATTGAGGATTGAGGATTGAGTGTTGAGGATTGAAGATTGAGTATTGAATATTGAAGATTGAGGATTGTGGATTGAGGATTGAGGATTGAGGATGAGGGCTGAGGGTTGAGGATTGAGGTTTGAGGACGGAGGACTGAGGATTGAGGATTGAGGATTGAAGATTGAGGATTGGGTATTGAGGATTGAATAATGAGGATTGAGGATTGAGGATTGAGTATTGAGGATTGAGTATTGAGGATAGAGGATTGAAGATCGAGGATTGAAGATTGAGTCTTGAGGATTGAAGATTGAGGATTGAGGATTGAGGATTGAGGATTGACGTTTGAGGATTGAGGATTAAGGTTTGAACATTGAGGACTGAGTGTTGAGGGTTGAGTAATGGGGATTGATGTTAGTGGATAGAGGTTTGATGATTGCAGATTGAGTATTGAGTATTGAAAGCTGTGAATTGAGGATATTCAATTGAGGATTGAGGATTGACAACTGATTGTTGAGGATTGAGGGCCGAAGATTGAGGATTCAGGATTGAGGATTCAGAATTGAGGTTTGAGGACTGAGGATTGAGGATTGAAGATTGAGTATTGAAGATTGAAGATTGAGGATTGAGGATTGAGGATTGAGGATTGAGGATTGAGGATGAGGGCTGAGGGTTGAGGATTGAGGTTTGAGGTCGGAGGAATGAGGATTGAGGATTGAGGAATGAAGATTGAGGATTGAGGAATGAGGATTGAGGATTGAGGATGAGGGCTGAGGGTTGAGGATTGAGGTTTGAGGACGGAGGACTGAGGATTGAGGATTGAGAATTGAGGATTGAGGATTGAGGGTTGAAGATTGAGGATTGGGTATTGAGGATTGAAGAATGAGGATTGAGGATTGAGGATTGAGGATTGAGTGTTGAGGATTGAAGATTGAGTATTGAGGGTTGAAGACTGACGATTGAGTATTGAGGATTGAGGATTGAGGATTGAGGATTGAGGATTGAAGATTGAGTATTGAGGATTGAAGATTGAGGATTGAGGATTGAAGGATTGAGGATAGAGTATTGAAGATTGAGGATTGATGATTGAGGATTGAGGATTCAGGATTGAGGATTGAGGATTGAGGATTGAAGATTGAGGATTGGGGATTGAGGATTGACGATTGAGTGTTGAGTATTGAGGATTGTGAATTGAGCATAGAGGCCTGAAGTTTGAGCATTGAGGATTGAGGATTGAGCATTGAGGATTGAGGATTGAGGACTGAAGATGAGGGCTGAGGGTTGAGGATTGAGGATTGAGGACTGAGGACTGAAGATTGAGGATTGAGGATTGAGGATTGAGGATTGGGTACTGAGGATTGAAGAATGAGGATTGAGGATTGAGGATTGAAGATTGAGTATTGAGGATTGAAGATTGACGATTGAGGATTGAGGATTGAGGATTGAGGATTGAACATTGAGGACTGAGCGTTGAGGGTTGAGTGATGAGAATTGACGTTTGTGGATAGAGGTTTGAAGATTGCAGATTGAGTACTGAGTATTGAAAACTGTGAATTGAGGATATTCTATTGAGAATTGAGGATTGGCAACTGATTGTTGAGGACTGAGGGCCGAAGAATGAGGATTCAGGATTAAGGATTCAGAATTGAGGTTTGAGGACTGAGGATTGAGGATTGAAAATTGTGTATTGAGGATTGAAGATTGAGTATTGACGATTGAAAATTGAGGACTGTGGATTGAGGTTTGAGTATTGAGGACGAGGACTGACGGTTGAGTATTGAGGATTGAGGATTGAGGATTGAGGATTGAGGATTGAGGATTGAGGCCTGAGGTTTGAGGATTGAGGATGAGGTTTGAGGGTTGAGGGTTGAGGTTTGAGGACTGAGGACTGAGGATCGAGGATTGAGAATTGAGGATTGAGGATTGAGGATTGAAGATTGAGGATTGGGTATAGAGGATTGAAGAATGAGGATTGAGGATTGAGGATTGTGGATTGAGGATTGAAGATTGAGAATTGAGGATTGAAGACTGACGATTGAGGATTGAGGATTGAGGATTGAAGATTGAGGATTGAGGATTGAAGATTGAGTATTGAGGATTGAAGATCGAGGATTGAGGATTGAGGAGTGAGGATTGAGGATTGAAGATTGAGGATGAGGGCTGAGGGTTGAGGATTGAGGTTTGAGGATTGATGATTGAGGATTGAGGATTGAAGATTGAGGATGGCGTATCGCGGATTGAACATTGAGGATTGAGGATTGAGGATTGAGGATTGAGGGTTGAGAACTGAAGATTGTATATTGATGATTGAAGGTTGAGTATTGAGGATTGAGTGTTGTGGATTGAGGACGAGGACTGAGGGTTGAGTATTGATGTTTGAGGTCTGAGGATTGAGGAATGAGGATTGAGAATTGAGGATTGAGGATTGAGGATTGAAGATTGAGGATTCAGTATTGAGGATTGATTATTGAGGATTGAGGATTGAGGACTGAGGATTGAGAATGAGGGCTGAGGGTTGGGGATTCAGGTTTGAGTATAGAATCCTGAGAATTCAGGATATTCTATTGAGCATTGAGTATTGAGGATTGATAGTTGAGTATTGAGGATTGAGGATTGAGGATTGAGGATTGAGTATTGAAGATTGAGGATTGATGATTGAGGATTGAGGATCCAGGATTGAGGATTGAGGATTGAGGATTGAAGATTGAGGACTGGGGATTGTGGATTGACGATTGAGTGTTGAGTATTGAGGATTGTGAATTGAGCATAGAGGCCTGAAGTTTGAGGATTGAGGATTGAAGATTGAGCATTGAGGATTGAGGATTGAGGATTGAGGATGAGGGCTGAAGGTTGAGGATTGAGGATTGAGGATTGAGGATTGTGGATTGAGGTTTGAATATTGACGATTAAGGATTGAGGATTGAGTACTGAGCATTGAAGATTGAGGATTGAGGATTGAGGATTGAGGATTGAGGATTGAGGATTGAAGATTGAGGATTGGGTATTGAGGATTGAAGAATGAGGATTGAGGATTGAGGACTGAGTATTGAGGATTGAGTATTGAGGATAGAGGATTGAGGATCGAGGATTGAAGATTGAGTCTTGAGGATTGAAGATTGAGGATTGAGGATTGAGGATTGAGGATTGACGTTTGAGGATTGAGGATTAAGGTTTGAACATTGAGGACTGAGTGTTGAGGGTTGAGTAATGGGGATTGATGTTAGTGGATAGAGGTTTGAAGATTGCAGATTGAGTATTGAGTATTGAAAACTGTCAATTGAGGATATTCAATTGAGGATTGAGGATTGACAACTGATTGTTGAGGATTGAGGGCCGAAGATTGAGGATTCAGGATTGAGGATACAGAATTGAGGTTTGAGGACTGAGGATTGAGGATTGAAGATTGAGTATTGAGGATTGAAGGTTGAGGATTGAGGATTGAGGATTGAGTATTGAGGATGAGGGCTGAGGGTTGAGGATTGAGGTTTGAGGACGGAGGACTGAGGATTGAGGATTGAGAATTGTGGATTGAGGATTGAGGATTGAAGATTGAGGATTGGGTAATGTGGATTGAAGAATGAGGATTGAGGACTGAGGATTGAGGATTGAGTGTTGAGGATTGAAGATTGAGTATTGAGGGTTGAAGACTGACGATTGAGGATTGAGGATTGAGGATTGATGATTGATGATTGAAGATTGAGGATTGAGGAATGAGTATTGAGGATTGAGGATGAGGGCTGAGGGTTGAGGATTGAGGTTTGAGGACGGAGGACTGAGGATTGAGGATTGAGAATTGAGGATTGAGGATTGAGGATTGAAGATTGAGGATTGGGTATTGAGGATTGAAGAATGAGGATTGAGGATTGAGGATTGAGGATTGAGTGTTGAGGATTGAAGATTGCGGATTGAGGATTGAAGGATTGAGGATTGAGGATTGAAGATTGAGGATTGGGGACTGAGTGTTGAGTGTTGAGTTGTGAGAATTGATGTTTGTGGATAGAGATTTGAAGATTGCAGATTGTGTATTGAGTATTGAAAACTGTGAATTGACGATATTCTATTGAGGATTGAGCATTGACAGCTGATTGTTGAGGACTGAGGTCTGAAGATTGAGGATTCAGGATTGACGATACAGGATTGATGTTTGAGGACTGAGGATTGAGGATTGAGGATTGAGGACTGAGGATTGAGGATTGAGGATTGAAGACTGAGGATTGAGGATTGAGGATGAGGGCTGGGGGTTGAGGATTGATGTTTGAGAACTGAGGACTGAGGATCGAGGATTGAGAATTGAGGATTGAGGATTGAGCATTGAAGATTGAGGATTGGCTATAGAGGATTGAAGAATGAGGATTGAAGATTGAGGATTGAGGATTGAGGATTGCGGATTGAAGATTGAGTATTGAGGATTGAGGACTGACGATTGAGGATTGAGGATTGAAGATTGAGTATTGAGGATTGAAGATTGAGTATTGAGGATTGAAGATTGAGGGTTGACGATTGAGGATTGAGTATTGAGGATTGAAGATAGAGGATTGAGGATTGAGGATTGAGGATTGAGGATTGATGATTGAGTATTGAGGATTGAAGATTGAAGACTGACGATTGAGGATTGAGGATTGAGGATTGAGGATAGAGGAATGAAGATTGAGTATTGAGGATTGAAGATTGAGGATTGAGGACTCAGGATTGAAGATTGAGTATTGCGAATTGAGGGTTGATGGTTGAGTATTGAGGATTGATGGCTGAGGGTTGTGTGTTGAATGTTGAGGATGGAGGATTGAGGATTGAGGATTGAGGATTGAGAATTGAGGATTGTGGATTGAGGTTTGAGTATTGAGGACGAGGACTGACGGTTGAGGATTGAGGTTTGAGGATTGAGGATTGAGGATAGAGGACTGAGGATTGAGGATTGAGGATGGAGCATTGTGGATTGAAGATTGAGGGCTGGGGAATGAGGACTGAAGATTGAGGATTAAGGATTGAGGTTTGGGGATTGAGGATTGGGGATTGAGGATTGGGGATTGAGGATTAAGGATTGACGTTTTAGGACTGAGGACTGCGTGTTGAGGATTGAGGATTGAGGATTGAGGATTGAAGATTCAGTATTGAGGATTGAAGATTGAGAATTGAGGATTGAGGATTGAAGTTTGAGTATTGAGGATTGAAGTTTGAGGATTGAGGATTCAGGATTGAGGATTGACGATGGGGACTGTGGGTTGAGGATTGAGGATTGAGGATGAGGGCTGAGGGTTGAGGATTGAGGTTTGAGGACGGAGGACTGAGGATTGAGGATTGAGAATTGAGGATTGAGTATTAAGGATTGAAGGTTGAGGATTGGGTATTGAGGATTGAAGAATGAGGATTGAGTATTTTGGATTGAGGATTGAGGATTGAAGATTGAGTATTGAGGATTGTAGACTGACGATTGAGGATTGAGGATTGAGGATTGAGGATTGAAGATTGAGGATCGGGGACTGAGTGTTGAGGGTTGACTGATGAGAACTGATGTTTGTGGATAGAGATTTGAAGATTGCAAATTGAGTATTGCGTATTGAAAGCTCTGAACTGAGGATATTCTATTGATGATTGAGGATTGGCAACTGATTGTTGAGGACTGAGTTCTGAAGATTGAGGATTCAGGATTGAGGATTCAGGATTGTGGTTTGAGGACTGAGGATTGAGGATTGAGGATTGAGGATTGAGGATTGAGGATTGAGGATTGAAGAATGAGGGTTGTGTATCGCGGATTGAACATTGTCGATTGAGGATTCGGGATTGAGGATTGAGGATTGAGGACTGAAGATTGTATATTGATGGTTGAAGTTTGAGGATTGGGGATTGAGTGTTGTGGATTGAGGACGAGGACTGAGGGTTGAGTACTGATGTCTGAGGTCTGAGGATTGAGGATTGAGGATTGAGAATTGAGGATTGAGGATTGAGTACTGAGTATTGAAGATTGAGGATTGATGATAGAAGATTGAGGATTGAGGTTTGAGGACTGAGGGTTGAGTATTGAGGATTGTGAATTGAGCATAGAGGTCCGAAGGATGAGTATTGAGGATCGAGGATTGAGCATTGAGGATTGAGGATTGAGGATTGAGGATGAGGGCTGAGGGTTGAGGATTGAGTATTGAGGATTGAAGATAGAGGATTGAGGATTGAGGATTGAGGATTGAGGATTGATGATTGAGTACTGAGGATTGAAGATTGAAGACTGACGATTGAGGTTTGAGGACTGAGGATTGAGGATTGAAAATTGTGTATTGAATATTGAAGATTGAGGATTGTGGATTGAGGATTGAGGATTGAGGATGAGGGCTGAGGGTTGAGGATTGAGGTTTGAGGACGGAGGCCTGAGGATTGAGGATTGAGGATTGAAGATTGAGGATTGGGTATTGAGGATTGAATAATGAGGATTGAGGATTGAGGATTGAGTATTGAGGATTGAGTATTGAGGATAGAGGATTGAAGATCGAGGATTGAAGATTGAGTCTTGAGGATTGAAGATTGAGGATTGAGGATTGAGGATTGAGGATTGACGTTTGAGGATTGAGGATTAAGGTTTGAACATTGAGGACTGAGTGTTGAGGGTTGAGTAATGGGGATTGATGTTAGTGGATAGAGGTTTGATGATTGCAGATTGAGTATTGAGTATTGAAAGCTGTGAATTGAGGATATTCAATTGAGGATTGAGGATTGACAACTGATTGTTGAGGATTGAGGGCCGAAGATTGAGGATTCAGGATTGAGGATTCAGAATTGAGGTTTGAGGACTGAGGATTGAGGATTGAAGATTGAGTATTGAGGATTGAAGGTTGAGGATTGAGGATTGAGTATTGAGGATGAGGGCTGAGGGTTGAGGATTGAGGTTTGAGGACGGAGGACTGAGGATTGAGAATTGAGAATTGAGGATTGAGGATTGAGGATTGAAGATTGAGGATTGGGTAATGTGGATTGAAGAATGAGGATTGAGGATTGAGGATTGAGGATTGAGTGTTGAGGATTGAAGATTGAGTATTGAGGGTTGAAGACTGACGATTGAGGATTGAGGATTGAGGATTGATGATTGATGATTGAAGATTGAGTATTGAGGATTGAGGATTGAAGATTGACGATTGAGGATTGAGGATTGAGGATTGAGGATTGAGCATTGAGGACTGAGTGTTGAGGGTTGAGTGATGAGGATTGATGTTTGTGGATAGAGCTTTGAAGATTGCAGTTTGAGTACTGAGTATTGAAAACCGTGAATTGAGGATATTCTATTGAGAATTGAGGATTGACAACTGATTGTTGAGGACTGAGGGCCGAAGATTGAGGATTCAGGATTGAGGATTCAGAATTGAGGTTTGAGGACTGAGGATTGAGGATTGAAGATTGAGTATTGAAGATTGAAGATTGAGGATTGAGGATTGAGTATTGAGGATGAGGGCTGAGGGTTGAGGATTGAGGTTTGAGGACGGAGGACTGAGGATTGAGAATTGAGAATTGAGGATTGAGGATTGAGGATTGAAGATTGAGGATTGGGTAATGTGGATTGAAGAATGAGGATTGAGGATTGAGGATTGAGGATTGAGTGTTGAGGATTGAAGATTGAGTATTGAATATTGAAGATTGAGGATTGTGGATTGAGGATTGAGGATTGAGGATGAGGGCTGAGGGTTGAGGATTGAGGTTTGAGGACGGAGGACTGAGGATTGAGGATTGAGGATTGAAGATTGAGGATTGGGTATTGAGGATTGAATAATGAGGATTGAGGATTGAGGATTGAGTATTGAGGATTGAGTATTGAGGATAGAGGATTGAAGATCGAGGATTGAAGATTGAGTCTTGAGGATTGAAGATTGAGGATTGAGGATTGAGGATTGAGGATTGACGTTTGAGGATTGAGGATTAAGGTTTGAACATTGAGGACTGAGTGTTGAGGGTTGAGTAATGGGGATTGATGTTAGTGGATAGAGGTTTGATGATTGCAGATTGAGTATTGAGTATTGAAAGCTGTGAATTGAGGATATTCAATTGAGGATTGAGGATTGACAACTGATTGTTGAGGATTGAGGGCCGAAGATTGAGGATTCAGGATTGAGGATTCAGAATTGAGGTTTGAGGACTGAGGATTGAGGAGTGAAGATTGAGTATTGAAGATTGAAGATTGAGGATTGAGGATTGAGGATTGAGGATTGAGGATTGAGGATGAGGGCTGAGGGTTGAGGATTGAGGTTTGAGGTCGGAGGAATGAGGATTGAGGATTGAGGAATGAAGATTGAGGATTGAGGAATGAGGATTGAGGATTGAGGATGAGGGCTGAGGGTTGAGGATTGAGGTTTGAGGACGGAGGACTGAGGATTGAGGATTGAGAATTGAGGATTGAGGATTGAGGGTTGAAGATTGAGGATTGGGTATTGAGGATTGAAGAATGAGGATTGAGGATTGAGGATTGAGGATTGAGTGTTGAGGATTGAAGATTGAGTATTGAGGGTTGAAGACTGACGATTGAGTATTGAGGATTGAGGATTGAGGATTGAGGATTGAGGATTGAAGATTGAGTATTGAGGATTGAAGATTGAGGATTGAGGATTGAAGGATTGAGGATAGAGTATTGAAGATTGAGGATTGATGATTGAGGATTGAGGATTCAGGATTGAGGATTGAGGATTGAGGATTGAAGATTGAGGATTGGGGATTGAGGATTGACGATTGAGTGTTGAGTATTGAGGATTGTGAATTGAGCATAGAGGCCTGAAGTTTGAGCATTGAGGATTGAGGATTGAGCATTGAGGATTGAGGATTGAGGACTGAAGATGAGGGCTGAGGGTTGAGGATTGAGGATTGAGGACTGAGGACTGAAGATTGAGGATTGAGGATTGAGGATTGAGGATTGGGTACTGAGGATTGAAGAATGAGGATTGAGGATTGAGGATTGAAGATTGAGTATTGAGGATTGAAGATTGACGATTGAGGATTGAGGATTGAGGATTGAGGATTGAACATTGAGGACTGAGCGTTGAGGGTTGAGTGATGAGAATTGACGTTTGTGGATAGAGGTTTGAAGATTGCAGATTGAGTACTGAGTATTGAAAACTGTGAATTGAGGATATTCTATTGAGAATTGAGGATTGGCAACTGATTGTTGAGGACTGAGGGCCGAAGAATGAGGATTCAGGATTAAGGATTCAGAATTGAGGTTTGAGGACTGAGGATTGAGGATTGAAAATTGTGTATTGAGGATTGAAGATTGAGTATTGACGATTGAAAATTGAGGACTGTGGATTGAGGTTTGAGTATTGAGGACGAGGACTGACGGTTGAGTATTGAGGATTGAGGATTGAGGATTGAGGATTGAGGATTGAGGATTGAGGCCTGAGGTTTGAGGATTGAGGATGAGGTTTGAGGGTTGAGGGTTGAGGTTTGAGGACTGAGGACTGAGGATCGAGGATTGAGAATTGAGGATTGAGGATTGAGGATTGAAGATTGAGGATTGGGTATAGAGGATTGAAGAATGAGGATTGAGGATTGAGGATTGTGGATTGAGGATTGAAGATTGAGAATTGAGGATTGAAGACTGACGATTGAGGATTGAGGATTGAGGATTGAAGATTGAGGATTGAGGATTGAAGATTGAGTATTGAGGATTGAAGATCGAGGATTGAGGATTGAGGAGTGAGGATTGAGGATTGAAGATTGAGGATGAGGGCTGAGGGTTGAGGATTGAGGTTTGAGGATTGATGATTGAGGATTGAGGATTGAAGATTGAGGATGGCGTATCGCGGATTGAACATTGAGGATTGAGGATTGAGGATTGAGGATTGAGGGTTGAGAACTGAAGATTGTATATTGATGATTGAAGGTTGAGTATTGAGGATTGAGTGTTGTGGATTGAGGACGAGGACTGAGGGTTGAGTATTGATGTTTGAGGTCTGAGGATTGAGGAATGAGGATTGAGAATTGAGGATTGAGGATTGAGGATTGAAGATTGAGGATTCAGTATTGAGGATTGATTATTGAGGATTGAGGATTGAGGACTGAGGATTGAGAATGAGGGCTGAGGGTTGGGGATTCAGGTTTGAGTATAGAATCCTGAGAATTCAGGATATTCTATTGAGCATTGAGTATTGAGGATTGATAGTTGAGTATTGAGGATTGTGAATTGAGCATAGAGGCCTGAAGTTTGAGGATTGAGGATTGAAGATTGAGCATTGAGGATTGAGGATTGAGGATTGAGGATGAGGGCTGAAGGTTGAGGATTGAGGATTGAGGATTGAGGATTGTGGATTGAGGTTTGAATATTGACGATTAAGGATTGAGGATTGAGTACTGAGCATTGAAGATTGAGGATTGAGGATTGAGGATTGAGGATTGAGGATTGAGGATTGAAGATTGAGGATTGGGTATTGAGGATTGAAGAATGAGGATTGAGGATTGAGGACTGAGTATTGAGGATTGAGTATTGAGGATAGAGGATTGAGGATCGAGGATTGAAGATTGAGTCTTGAGGATTGAAGATTGAGGATTGAGGATTGAGGATTGAGGATTGACGTTTGAGGATTGAGGATTAAGGTTTGAACATTGAGGACTGAGTGTTGAGGGTTGAGTAATGGGGATTGATGTTAGTGGATAGAGGTTTGAAGATTGCAGATTGAGTATTGAGTATTGAAAACTGTCAATTGAGGATATTCAATTGAGGATTGAGGATTGACAACTGATTGTTGAGGATTGAGGGCCGAAGATTGAGGATTCAGGATTGAGGATACAGAATTGAGGTTTGAGGACTGAGGATTGAGGATTGAAGATTGAGTATTGAGGATTGAAGGTTGAGGATTGAGGATTGAGGATTGAGTATTGAGGATGAGGGCTGAGGGTTGAGGATTGAGGTTTGAGGACGGAGGACTGAGGATTGAGGATTGAGAATTGTGGATTGAGGATTGAGGATTGAAGATTGAGGATTGGGTAATGTGGATTGAAGAATGAGGATTGAGGACTGAGGATTGAGGATTGAGTGTTGAGGATTGAAGATTGAGTATTGAGGGTTGAAGACTGACGATTGAGGATTGAGGATTGAGGATTGATGATTGATGATTGAAGATTGAGGATTGAGGAATGAGTATTGAGGATTGAGGATGAGGGCTGAGGGTTGAGGATTGAGGTTTGAGGACGGAGGACTGAGGATTGAGGATTGAGAATTGAGGATTGAGGATTGAGGATTGAAGATTGAGGATTGGGTATTGAGGATTGAAGAATGAGGATTGAGGATTGAGGATTGAGGATTGAGTGTTGAGGATTGAAGATTGCGGATTGAGGATTGAAGGATTGAGGATTGAGGATTGAAGATTGAGGATTGGGGACTGAGTGTTGAGTGTTGAGTTGTGAGAATTGATGTTTGTGGATAGAGATTTGAAGATTGCAGATTGTGTATTGAGTATTGAAAACTGTGAATTGACGATATTCTATTGAGGATTGAGCATTGACAGCTGATTGTTGAGGACTGAGGTCTGAAGATTGAGGATTCAGGATTGACGATACAGGATTGATGTTTGAGGACTGAGGATTGAGGATTGAGGATTGAGGACTGAGGATTGAGGATTGAGGATTGAAGACTGAGGATTGAGGATTGAGGATGAGGGCTGGGGGTTGAGGATTGATGTTTGAGAACTGAGGACTGAGGATCGAGGATTGAGAATTGAGGATTGAGGATTGAGCATTGAAGATTGAGGATTGGCTATAGAGGATTGAAGAATGAGGATTGAAGATTGAGGATTGAGGATTGAGGATTGCGGATTGAAGATTGAGTATTGAGGATTGAGGACTGACGATTGAGGATTGAGGATTGAAGATTGAGTATTGAGGATTGAAGATTGAGTATTGAGGATTGAAGATTGATGGTTGAGTATTGAGGATTGATGGCTGAGGGTTGTGTGTTGAATGTTGAGGATGGAGGATTGAGGATTGAGGATTGAGGATTGAGAATTGAGGATTGTGGATTGAGGTTTGAGTATTGAGGACGAGGACTGACGGTTGAGGATTGAGGTTTGAGGATTGAGGATTGAGGATAGAGGACTGAGGATTGAGGATTGAGGATGGAGCATTGTGGATTGAAGATTGAGGGCTGGGGAATGAGGACTGAAGATTGAGGATTAAGGATTGAGGTTTGGGGATTGAGGATTGGGGATTGAGGATTGGGGATTGAGGATTAAGGATTGACGTTTTAGGACTGAGGACTGCGTGTTGAGGATTGAGGATTGAGGATTGAGGATTGAAGATTCAGTATTGAGGATTGAAGATTGAGAATTGAGGATTGAGGATTGAAGTTTGAGTATTGAGGATTGAAGTTTGAGGATTGAGGATTCAGGATTGAGGATTGACGATGGGGACTGTGGGTTGAGGATTGAGGATTGAGGATTGAGGATGAGGGCTGAGGGTTGAGGATTGAGGTTTGAGGACGGAGGACTGAGGATTGAGGATTGAGAATTGAGGATTGAGTATTGAGGATTGAAGGTTGAGGATTGGGTATTGAGGATTGAAGAATGAGGATTGAGTATTTTGGATTGAGGATTGAGGATTGAAGATTGAGTATTGAGGATTGTAGACTGACGATTGAGGATTGAGGATTGAGGATTGAGGATTGAAGATTGAGGATCGGGGACTGAGTGTTGAGGGTTGACTGATGAGAACTGATGTTTGTGGATAGAGATTTGAAGATTGCAAATTGAGTATTGCGTATTGAAAGCTCTGAACTGAGGATATTCTATTGATGATTGAGGATTGGCAACTGATTGTTGAGGACTGAGTTCTGAAGATTGAGGATTCAGGATTGAGGATTCAGGATTGTGGTTTGAGGACTGAGGATTGAGGATTGAGGATTGAGGATTGAGGATTGAGGATTGAGGATTGAAGAATGAGGGTTGTGTATCGCGGATTGAACATTGTCGATTGAGGATTCAGGATTGAGGATTGAGGATTGAGGACTGAAGATTGTATATTGGTGGTTGAAGTTTGAGGATTGGGGATTGAGTGTTGTGGATTGAGGACGAGGACTGAGGGTTGAGTACTGATGTCTGAGGTCTGAGGATTGAGGATTGAGGATTGAGAATTGAGGATTGAGGATTGAGTACTGAGTATTGAAGATTGAGGATTGATGATAGAAGATTGAGGATTGAGGTTTGAGGACTGAGGGTTGAGTATTGAGGATTGTGAATTGAGCATAGAGGTCCGAAGGATGAGTATTGAGGATCGAGGATTGAGCATTGAGGATTGAGGATTGAGGATTGAGGATGAGGGCTGAGGGTTGAGGATTGAGTATTGAGGATTGAAGATAGAGGATTGAGGATTGAGGATTGAGGATTGAGGATTGATGATTGAGTACTGAGGATTGAAGATTGAAGACTGACGATTGAGGATTGAGGATTGAGGATTGAGTGTTGAGGATTGAAGATTGAGTATTGAGGGTTGAAGACTGACGATTGAGGATTGAGGATTGAGGATTGATGATTGATGATTGAAGATTGAGTATTGAGGATTGAGGATTGAAGATTGACGATTGAGGATTGAGGATTGAGGATTGAGGATTGAGCATTGAGGACTGAGTGTTGAGGGTTGAGTGATGAGGATTGATGTTTGTGGATAGAGCTTTGAAGATTGCAGTTTGAGTACTGAGTATTGAAAACCGTGAATTGAGGATATTCTATTGAGAATTGAGGATTGACAACTGATTGTTGAGGACTGAGGGCCGAAGATTGAGGATTCAGGATTGAGGATTCAGAATTGAGGTTTGAGGACTGAGGATTGAGGATTGAAGATTGAGTATTGAAGATTGAAGATTGAGGATTGAGGATTGAGTATTGAGGATGAGGGCTGAGGGTTGAGGATTGAGGTTTGAGGACGGAGGACTGAGGATTGAGAATTGAGAATTGAGGATTGAGGATTGAGGATTGAAGATTGAGGATTGGGTAATGTGGATTGAAGAATGAGGATTGAGGATTGAGGATTGAGGATTGAGTGTTGAGGATTGAAGATTGAGTATTGAATATTGAAGATTGAGGATTGTGGATTGAGGATTGAGGATTGAGGATGAGGGCTGAGGGTTGAGGATTGAGGTTTGAGGACGGAGGACTGAGGATTGAGGATTGAGGATTGAAGATTGAGGATTGGGTATTGAGGATTGAATAATGAGGATTGAGGATTGAGGATTGAGTATTGAGGATTGAGTATTGAGGATAGAGGATTGAAGATCGAGGATTGAAGATTGAGTCTTGAGGATTGAAGATTGAGGATTGAGGATTGAGGATTGAGGATTGACGTTTGAGGATTGAGGATTAAGGTTTGAACATTGAGGACTGAGTGTTGAGGGTTGAGTAATGGGGATTGATGTTAGTGGATAGAGGTTTGATGATTGCAGATTGAGTATTGAGTATTGAAAGCTGTGAATTGAGGATATTCAATTGAGGACTGAGGATTGACAACTGATTGTTGAGGATTGAGGGCCGAAGATTGAGGATTCAGGATTGAGGATTCAGAATTGAGGTTTGAGGACTGAGGATTGAGGATTGAAGATTGAGTATTGAAGATTGAAGATTGAGGATTGAGGATTGAGGATTGAGGATTGAGGATTGAGGATGAGGGCTGAGGGTTGAGGATTGAGGTTTGAGGTCGGAGGAATGAGGATTGAGGATTGAGGAATGAAGATTGAGGATTGAGGTATGAGGATTGAGGATTGAGGATGAGGGCTGAGGGTTGAGGATTGAGGTTTGAGGACGGAGGACTGAGGATTGAGGATTGAGAATTGAGGATTGAGGATTGAGGGTTGAAGATTGAGGATTGGGTATTGAGGATTGAAGAATGAGGATTGAGGATTGAGGATTGAGGATTGAGTGTTGAGGATTGAAGATTGAGTATTGAGGGTTGAAGACTGACGATTGAGTATTGAGGATTGAGGATTGAGGATTGAGGATTGAGGATTGAAGATTGAGTATTGAGGATTGAAGATTGAGGATTGAGGATTGAAGGATTGAGGATAGAGTATTGAAGATTGAGGATTGATGATTGAGGATTGAGGATTCAGGATTGAGGATTGAGGATTGAGGATTGAAGATTGAGGATTGGGGATTGAGGATTGACGATTGAGTGTTGAGTATTGAGGATTGTGAATTGAGCATAGAGGCCTGAAGTTTGAGCATTGAGGATTGAGGATTGAGCATTGAGGATTGAGGATTGAGGACTGAAGATGAGGGCTGAGGGTTGAGGATTGAGGATTGAGGACTGAGGACTGAAGATTGAGGATTGAGGATTGAGGATTGAGGATTGGGTACTGAGGATTGAAGAATGAGGATTGAGGATTGAGGATTGAAGATTGAGTATTGAGGATTGAAGATTGACGATTGAGGATTGAGGATTGAGGATTGAGGATTGAACATTGAGGACTGAGCGTTGAGGGTTGAGTGATGAGAATTGACGTTTGTGGATAGAGGTTTGAAGATTGCAGATTGAGTACTGAGTATTGAAAACTGTGAATTGAGGATATTCTATTGAGAATTGAGGATTGGCAACTGATTGTTGAGGACTGAGGGCCGAAGAATGAGGATTCAGGATTAAGGATTCAGAATTGAGGTTTGAGGACTGAGGATTGAGGATTGAAAATTGTGTATTGAGGATTGAAGATTGAGTATTGACGATTGAAAATTGAGGACTGTGGATTGAGGTTTGAGTATTGAGGACGAGGACTGACGGTTGAGTATTGAGGATTGAGGATTGAGGATTGAGGATTGAGGATTGAGGATTGAGGCCTGAGGTTTGAGGATTGAGGATGAGGTTTGAGGGTTGAGGGTTGAGGTTTGAGGACTGAGGACTGAGGATCGAGGATTGAGAATTGAGGATTGAGGATTGAGGATTGAAGATTGAGGATTGGGTATAGAGGATTGAAGAATGAGGATTGAGGATTGAGGATTGTGGATTGAGGATTGAAGATTGAGAATTGAGGATTGAAGACTGACGATTGAGGATTGAGGATTGAGGATTGAAGATTGAGGATTGAGGATTGAAGATTGAGTATTGAGGATTGAAGATCGAGGATTGAGGATTGAGGAGTGAGGATTGAGGATTGAAGATTGAGGATGAGGGCTGAGGGTTGAGGATTGAGGTTTGAGGATTGATGATTGAGGATTGAGGATTGAAGATTGAGGATGGCGTATCGCGGATTGAACATTGAGGATTGAGGATTGAGGATTGAGGATTGAGGGTTGAGAACTGAAGATTGTATATTGATGATTGAAGGTTGAGTATTGAGGATTGAGTGTTGTGGATTGAGGACGAGGACTGAGGGTTGAGTATTGATGTTTGAGGTCTGAGGATTGAGGAATGAGGATTGAGAATTGAGGATTGAGGATTGAGGATTGAAGATTGAGGATTCAGTATTGAGGATTGATTATTGAGGATTGAGGATTGAGGACTGAGGATTGAGAATGAGGGCTGAGGGTTGGGGATTCAGGTTTGAGTATAGAATCCTGAGAATTCAGGATATTCTATTGAGCATTGAGTATTGAGGATTGATAGTTGAGTATTGAGGATTGAGGATTGAGGATTGAGGATTGAGTATTGAAGATTGAGGATTGATGATTGAGGATTGAGGATCCAGGATTGAGGATTGAGGATTGAGGATTGAAGATTGAGGACTGGGGATTGTGGATTGACGATTGAGTGTTGAGTATTGAGGATTGTGAATTGAGCATAGAGGCCTGAAGTTTGAGGATTGAGGATTGAAGATTGAGCATTGAGGATTGAGGATTGAGGATTGAGGATGAGGGCTGAAGGTTGAGGAT
Source organism: Calliopsis andreniformis (assembly GCF_051401765.1). Lineage (NCBI taxonomy): Eukaryota > Metazoa > Arthropoda > Insecta > Hymenoptera > Andrenidae > Calliopsis > Calliopsis andreniformis. The sequence goes on along the minus strand of NW_027480479.1, from coordinate 2,031,700 downwards.
TGAGGATTGAGGATTGAGGATTGTGGATTGAGGTTTGAATATTGACGATTAAGGATTGAGGATTGAGTACTGAGCATTGAAGATTGAGGATTGAGGATTGAGGATTGAGGATTGAGGATTGAGGATTGAAGATTGAGGATTGGGTATTGAGGATTGAAGAATGAGGATTGAGGATTGAGGACTGAGTATTGAGGATTGAGTATTGAGGATAGAGGATTGAGGATCGAGGATTGAAGATTGAGTCTTGAGGATTGAAGATTGAGGATTGAGGATTGAGGATTGAGGATTGACGTTTGAGGATTGAGGATTAAGGTTTGAACATTGAGGACTGAGTGTTGAGGGTTGAGTAATGGGGATTGATGTTAGTGGATAGAGGTTTGAAGATTGCAGATTGAGTATTGAGTATTGAAAACTGTCAATTGAGGATATTCAATTGAGGATTGAGGATTGACAACTGATTGTTGAGGATTGAGGGCCGAAGATTGAGGATTCAGGATTGAGGATACAGAATTGAGGTTTGAGGACTGAGGATTGAGGATTGAAGATTGAGTATTGAGGATTGATAGTTGAGTATTGAGGATTGAGGATTGAGGATTGAGGATTGAGTATTGAAGATTGAGGATTGATGATTGAGGATTGAGGATCCAGGATTGAGGATTGAGGATTGAGGATTGAAGATTGAGGACTGGGGATTGTGGATTGACGATTGAGTGTTGAGTATTGAGGATTGTGAATTGAGCATAGAGGCCTGAAGTTTGAGGATTGAGGATTGAAGATTGAGCATTGAGGATTGAGGATTGAGGATTGAGGATGAGGGCTGAAGGTTGAGGATTGAGGATTGAGGATTGAGGATTGTGGATTGAGGTTTGAATATTGACGATTAAGGATTGAGGATTGAGTACTGAGCATTGAAGATTGAGGATTGAGGATGAGGGCTGAGGGTTGAGGATTGAGGTTTGAGGACGGAGGACTGAGGATTGAGGATTGAGAATTGAGGATTGAGGATTGAGGATTGAAGATTGAGGATTGGGTATTGAGGATTGAAGAATGAGGATTGAGGATTGAGGATTGAGGATTGAGTGTTGAGGATTGAAGATTGCGGATTGAGGATTGAAGGATTGAGGATTGAGGATTGAAGATTGAGGATTGGGGACTGAGTGTTGAGTGTTGAGTTGTGAGAATTGATGTTTGTGGATAGAGATTTGAAGATTGCAGATTGTGTATTGAGTATTGAAAACTGTGAATTGACGATATTCTATTGAGGATTGAGCATTGACAGCTGATTGTTGAGGACTGAGGTCTGAAGATTGAGGATTCAGGATTGACGATACAGGATTGATGTTTGAGGACTGAGGATTGAGGATTGAGGATTGAGGACTGAGGATTGAGGATTGAGGATTGAAGACTGAGGATTGAGGATTGAGGATGAGGGCTGGGGGTTGAGGATTGATGTTTGAGAACTGAGGACTGAGGATCGAGGATTGAGAATTGAGGATTGAGGATTGAGCATTGAAGATTGAGGATTGGCTATAGAGGATTGAAGAATGAGGATTGAAGATTGAGGATTGAGGATTGAGGATTGCGGATTGAAGATTGAGTATTGAGGATTGAGGACTGACGATTGAGGATTGAGGATTGAAGATTGAGTATTAAGGATTGAAGATTGAGTATTGAGGATTGAAGATTGAGGGTTGACGATTGAGGATTGAGTATTGAGGATTGAAGATAGAGGATTGAGGATTGAGGATTGAGGATTGAGGATTGATGATTGAGTATTGAGGATTGAAGATTGAAGACTGACGATTGAGGATTGAGGATTGAGGATTGAGGATAGAGGAATGAAGATTGAGTATTGAGGATTGAAGATTGAGGATTGAGGACTCAGGATTGAAGATTGAGTATTGCGAATTGAGGATTGATGGTTGAGTATTGAGGATTGATGGCTGAGGGTTGTGTGTTGAATGTTGAGGATGGAGGATTGAGGATTGAGGATTGAGGATTGAGAATTGAGGATTGTGGATTGAGGTTTGAGTATTGAGGACGAGGACTGACGGTTGAGGATTGAGGTTTGAGGATTGAGGATTGAGGATAGAGGACTGAGGATTGAGGATTGAGGATGGAGCATTGTGGATTGAAGCTTGAGGGCTGGGGAATGAGGACTGAAGATTGAGGATTAAGGATTGAGGTTTGGGGATTGAGGATTGGGGATTGAGGATTGGGGATTGAGGATTAAGGATTGACGTTTTAGGACTGAGGACTGCGTGTTGAGGATTGAGGATTGAGGATTGAGGATTGAAGATTCAGTATTGAGGATTGAAGATTGAGAATTGAGGATTGAGGATTGAAGTTTGAGTATTGAGGATTGAAGTTTGAGGATTGAGGATTCAGGATTGAGGATTGACGATGGGGACTGTGGGTTGAGGATTGAGGATTGAGGATTGAGGATGAGGGCTGAGGGTTGAGGATTGAGGTTTGAGGACGGAGGACTGAGGATTGAGGATTGAGAATTGAGGATTGAGTATTGAGGATTGAAGGTTGAGGATTGGGTATTGAGGATTGAAGAATGAGGATTGAGTATTTTGGATTGAGGATTGAGGATTGAAGATTGAGTATTGAGGATTGTAGACTGACGATTGAGGATTGAGGATTGAGGATTGAGGATTGAAGATTGAGGATCGGGGACTGAGTGTTGAGGGTTGACTGATGAGAACTGATGTTTGTGGATAGAGATTTGAAGATTGCAAATTGAGTATTGCGTATTGAAAGCTCTGAACTGAGGATATTCTATTGATGATTGAGGATTGGCAACTGATTGTTGAGGACTGAGTTCTGAAGATTGAGGATTCAGGATTGAGGATTCAGGATTGTGGTTTGAGGACTGAGGATTGAGGATTGAGGATTGAGGATTGAGGATTGAGGATTGAGGATTGAAGAATGAGGGTTGTGTATCGCGGATTGAACATTGTCGATTGAGGATTCAGGATTGAGGATTGAGGATTGAGGACTGAAGATTGTATATTGGTGGTTGAAGTTTGAGGATTGGGGATTGAGTGTTGTGGATTGAGGACGAGGACTGAGGGTTGAGTACTGATGTCTGAGGTCTGAGGATTGAGGATTGAGGATTGAGAATTGAGGATTGAGGATTGAGTACTGAGTATTGAAGATTGAGGATTGATGATAGAAGATTGAGGATTGAGGTTTGAGGACTGAGGGTTGAGTATTGAGGATTGTGAATTGAGCATAGAGGTCCGAAGGATGAGTATTGAGGATCGAGGATTGAGCATTGAGGATTGAGGATTGAGGATTGAGGATGAGGGCTGAGGGTTGAGGATTGAGTATTGAGGATTGAAGATAGAGGATTGAGGATTGAGGATTGAGGATTGAGGATTGATGATTGAGTACTGAGGATTGAAGATTGAAGACTGACGATTGAGGATTGAGGATTGAGGATTGAGTGTTGAGGATTGAAGATTGAGTATTGAGGGTTGAAGACTGACGATTGAGGATTGAGGATTGAGGATTGATGATTGATGATTGAAGATTGAGTATTGAGGATTGAGGATTGAAGATTGACGATTGAGGATTGAGGATTGAGGATTGAGGATTGAGCATTGAGGACTGAGTGTTGAGGGTTGAGTGATGAGGATTGATGTTTGTGGATAGAGCTTTGAAGATTGCAGTTTGAGTACTGAGTATTGAAAACCGTGAATTGAGGATATTCTATTGAGAATTGAGGATTGACAACTGATTGTTGAGGACTGAGGGCCGAAGATTGAGGATTCAGGATTGAGGATTCAGAATTGAGGTTTGAGGACTGAGGATTGAGGATTGAAGATTGAGTATTGAAGATTGAAGATTGAGGATTGAGGATTGAGTATTGAGGATGAGGGCTGAGGGTTGAGGATTGAGGTTTGAGGACGGAGGACTGAGGATTGAGAATTGAGAATTGAGGATTGAGGATTGAGGATTGAAGATTGAGGATTGGGTAATGTGGATTGAAGAATGAGGATTGAGGATTGAGGATTGAGGATTGAGTGTTGAGGATTGAAGATTGAGTATTGAATATTGAAGATTGAGGATTGTGGATTGAGGATTGAGGATTGAGGATGAGGGCTGAGGGTTGAGGATTGAGGTTTGAGGACGGAGGACTGAGGATTGAGGATTGAGGATTGAAGATTGAGGATTGGGTATTGAGGATTGAATAATGAGGATTGAGGATTGAGGATTGAGTATTGAGGATTGAGTATTGAGGATAGAGGATTGAAGATCGAGGATTGAAGATTGAGTCTTGAGGATTGAAGATTGAGGATTGAGGATTGAGGATTGAGGATTGACGTTTGAGGATTGAGGATTAAGGTTTGAACATTGAGGACTGAGTGTTGAGGGTTGAGTAATGGGGATTGATGTTAGTGGATAGAGGTTTGATGATTGCAGATTGAGTATTGAGTATTGAAAGCTGTGAATTGAGGATATTCAATTGAGGATTGAGGATTGACAACTGATTGTTGAGGATTGAGGGCCGAAGATTGAGGATTCAGGATTGAGGATTCAGAATTGAGGTTTGAGGACTGAGGATTGAGGATTGAAGGTTGAGTATTGAAGATTGAAGATTGAGGATTGAGGATTGAGGATTGAGGATTGAGGATTGAGGATGAGGGCTGAGGGTTGAGGATTGAGGTTTGAGGTCGGAGGAATGAGGATTGAGGATTGAGGAATGAAGATTGAGGATTGAGGTATGAGGATTGAGGATTGAGGATGAGGGCTGAGGGTTGAGGATTGAGGTTTGAGGACGGAGGACTGAGGATTGAGGATTGAGAATTGAGGATTGAGGATTGAGGGTTGAAGATTGAGGATTGGGTATTGAGGATTGAAGAATGAGGATTGAGGATTGAGGATTGAGGATTGAGTGTTGAGGATTGAAGATTGAGTATTGAGGGTTGAAGACTGACGATTGAGTATTGAGGATTGAGGATTGAGGATTGAGGATTGAGGATTGAAGATTGAGTATTGAGGATTGAAGATTGAGGATTGAGGATTGAAGGATTGAGGATAGAGTATTGAAGATTGAGGATTGATGATTGAGGATTGAGGATTCAGGATTGAGGATTGAGGATTGAGGATTGAAGATTGAGGATTGGGGATTGAGGATTGACGATTGAGTGTTGAGTATTGAGGATTGTGAATTGAGCATAGAGGCCTGAAGTTTGAGCATTGAGGATTGAGGATTGAGCATTGAGGATTGAGGATTGAGGACTGAAGATGAGGGCTGAGGGTTGAGGATTGAGGATTGAGGACTGAGGACTGAAGATTGAGGATTGAGGATTGAGGATTGAGGATTGGGTACTGAGGATTGAAGAATGAGGATTGAGGATTGAGGATTGAAGATTGAGTATTGAGGATTGAAGATTGACGATTGAGGATTGAGGATTGAGGATTGAGGATTGAACATTGAGGACTGAGCGTTGAGGGTTGAGTGATGAGAATTGACGTTTGTGGATAGAGGTTTGAAGATTGCAGATTGAGTACTGAGTATTGAAAACTGTGAATTGAGGATATTCTATTGAGAATTGAGGATTGGCAACTGATTGTTGAGGACTGAGGGCCGAAGAATGAGGATTCAGGATTAAGGATTCAGAATTGAGGTTTGAGGACTGAGGATTGAGGATTGAAAATTGTGTATTGAGGATTGAAGATTGAGTATTGACGATTGAAAATTGAGGACTGTGGATTGAGGTTTGAGTATTGAGGACGAGGACTGACGGTTGAGTATTGAGGATTGAGGATTGAGGATTGAGGATTGAGGATTGAGGATTGAGGCCTGAGGTTTGAGGATTGAGGATGAGGTTTGAGGGTTGAGGGTTGAGGTTTGAGGACTGAGGACTGAGGATCGAGGATTGAGAATTGAGGATTGAGGATTGAGGATTGAAGATTGAGGATTGGGTATAGAGGATTGAAGAATGAGGATTGAGGATTGAGGATTGTGGATTGAGGATTGAAGATTGAGAATTGAGGATTGAAGACTGACGATTGAGGATTGAGGATTGAGGATTGAAGATTGAGGATTGAGGATTGAAGATTGAGTATTGAGGATTGAAGATCGAGGATTGAGGATTGAGGAGTGAGGATTGAGGATTGAAGATTGAGGATGAGGGCTGAGGGTTGAGGATTGAGGTTTGAGGATTGATGATTGAGGATTGAGGATTGAAGATTGAGGATGGCGTATCGCGGATTGAACATTGAGGATTGAGGATTGAGGATTGAGGATTGAGGGTTGAGAACTGAAGATTGTATATTGATGATTGAAGGTTGAGTATTGAGGATTGAGTGTTGTGGATTGAGGTCGAGGACTGAGGGTTGAGTATTGATGTTTGAGGTCTGAGGATTGAGGAATGAGGATTGAGAATTGAGGATTGAGGATTGAGGATTGAAGATTGAGGATTCAGTATTGAGGATTGATTATTGAGGATTGAGGATTGAGGACTGAGGATTGAGAATGAGGGCTGAGGGTTGGGGATTCAGGTTTGAGTATAGAATCCTGAGAATTCAGGATATTCTATTGAGCATTGAGTATTGAGGATTGATAGTTGAGTATTGAGGATTGAGGATTGAGGATTGAGGATTGAGTATTGAAGATTGAGGATTGATGATTGAGGATTGAGGATCCAGGATTGAGGATTGAGGATTGAGGATTGAAGATTGAGGACTGGGGATTGTGGATTGACGATTGAGTGTTGAGTATTGAGGATTGTGAATTGAGCATAGAGGCCTGAAGTTTGAGGATTGAGGATTGAAGATTGAGCATTGAGGATTGAGGATTGAGGATTGAGGATGAGGGCTGAAGGTTGAGGATTGAGGATTGAGGATTGAGGATTGTGGATTGAGGTTTGAATATTGACGATTAAGGATTGAGGATTGAGTACTGAGCATTGAAGATTGAGGATTGAGGATTGAGGATTGAGGATTGAGGATTGAGGATTGAAGATTGAGGATTGGGTATTGAGGATTGAAGAATGAGGATTGAGGATTGAGGACTGAGTATTGAGGATTGAGTATTGAGGATAGAGGATTGAGGATCGAGGATTGAAGATTGAGTCTTGAGGATTGAAGATTGAGGATTGAGGATTGAGGATTGAGGATTGACGTTTGAGGATTGAGGATTAAGGTTTGAACATTGAGGACTGAGTGTTGAGGGTTGAGTAATGGGGATTGATGTTAGTGGATAGAGGTTTGAAGATTGCAGATTGAGTATTGAGTATTGAAAACTGTCAATTGAGGATATTCAATTGAGGATTGAGGATTGACAACTGATTGTTGAGGATTGAGGGCCGAAGATTGAGGATTCAGGATTGAGGATACAGAATTGAGGTTTGAGGACTGAGGATTGAGGATTGAAGATTGAGTATTGAGGATTGAAGGTTGAGGATTGAGGATTGAGGATTGAGTATTGAGGATGAGGGCTGAGGGTTGAGGATTGAGGTTTGAGGACGGAGGACTGAGGATTGAGGATTGAGAATTGTGGATTGAGGATTGAGGATTGAAGATTGAGGATTGGGTAATGTGGATTGAAGAATGAGGATTGAGGACTGAGGATTGAGGATTGAGTGTTGAGGATTGAAGATTGAGTATTGAGGGTTGAAGACTGACGATTGAGGATTGAGGATTGAGGATTGATGATTGATGATTGAAGATTGAGGATTGAGGAATGAGTATTGAGGATTGAGGATGAGGGCTGAGGGTTGAGGATTGAGGTTTGAGGACGGAGGACTGAGGATTGAGGATTGAGAATTGAGGATTGAGGATTGAGGATTGAAGATTGAGGATTGGGTATTGAGGATTGAAGAATGAGGATTGAGGATTGAGGATTGAGGATTGAGTGTTGAGGATTGAAGATTGCGGATTGAGGATTGAAGGATTGAGGATTGAGGATTGAAGATTGAGGATTGGGGACTGAGTGTTGAGTGTTGAGTTGTGAGAATTGATGTTTGTGGATAGAGATTTGAAGATTGCAGATTGTGTATTGAGTATTGAAAACTGTGAATTGACGATATTCTATTGAGGATTGAGCATTGACAGCTGATTGTTGAGGACTGAGGTCTGAAGATTGAGGATTCAGGGTTGACGATACAGGATTGATGTTTGAGGACTGAGGATTGAGGATTGAGGATTGAGGACTGAGGATTGAGGATTGAGGATTGAAGACTGAGGATTGAGGATTGAGGATGAGGGCTGGGGGTTGAGGATTGATGTTTGAGAACTGAGGACTGAGGATCGAGGATTGAGAATTGAGGATTGAGGATTGAGCATTGAAGATTGAGGATTGGCTATAGAGGATTGAAGAATGAGGATTGAAGATTGAGGATTGAGGATTGAGGATTGCGGATTGAAGATTGAGTATTGAGGATTGAGGACTGACGATTGAGGATTGAGGATTGAAGATTGAGTATTGAGGATTGAAGATTGAGTATTGAGGATTGAAGATTGAGGGTTGACGATTGAGGATTGAGTATTGAGGATTGAAGATAGAGGATTGAGGATTGAGGATTGAGGATTGAGGATTGATGATTGAGTATTGAGGATTGAAGATTGAAGACTGACGATTGAGGATTGAGGATTGAGGATTGAGGATAGAGGAATGAAGATTGAGTATTGAGGATTGAAGATTGAGGATTGAGGACACAGGATTGAAGATTGAGTATTGCGAATTGAGGATTGATGGTTGAGTATTGAGGATTGATGGCTGAGGGTTGTGTGTTGAATGTTGAGGATGGAGGATTGAGGATTGAGGATTGAGGATTGAGAATTGAGGATTGTGGATTGAGGTTTGAGTATTGAGGACGAGGACTGACGGTTGAGGATTGAGGTTTGAGGATTGAGGATTGAGGATAGAGGACTGAGGATTGAGGATTGAGGATGGAGCATTGTGGATTGAAGATTGAGGGCTGGGGAATGAGGACTGAAGATTGAGGATTAAGGATTGAGGTTTGGGGATTGAGGATTGGGGATTGAGGATTGGGGATTGAGGATTAAGGATTGACGTTTTAGGACTGAGGACTGCGTGTTGAGGATTGAGGATTGAGGATTGAGGATTGAAGATTCAGTATTGAGGATTGAAGATTGAGAATTGAGGATTGAGGATTGAAGTTTGAGTATTGAGGATTGAAGTTTGAGGATTGAGGATTCAGGATTGAGGATTGACGATGGGGACTGTGGGTTGAGGATTGAGGATTGAGGATTGAGGATGAGGGCTGAGGGTTGAGGATTGAGGTTTGAGGACGGAGGACTGAGGATTGAGGATTGAGAATTGAGGATTGAGTATTGAGGATTGAAGGTTGAGGATTGGGTATTGAGGATTGAAGAATGAGGATTGAGTATTTTGGATTGAGGATTGAGGATTGAAGATTGAGTATTGAGGATTGTAGACTGACGATTGAGGATTGAGGATTGAGGATTGAGGATTGAAGATTGAGGATCGGGGACTGAGTGTTGAGGGTTGACTGATGAGAACTGATGTTTGTGGATAGAGATTTGAAGATTGCAAATTGAGTATTGCGTATTGAAAGCTCTGAACTGAGGATATTCTATTGATGATTGAGGATTGGCAACTGATTGTTGAGGACTGAGTTCTGAAGATTGAGGATTCAGGATTGAGGATTCAGGATTGTGGTTTGAGGACTGAGGATTGAGGATTGAGGATTGAGGATTGAGGATTGAGGATTGAGGATTGAAGAATGAGGGTTGTGTATCGCGGATTGAACATTGTCGATTGAGGATTCAGGATTGAGGATTGAGGATTGAGGACTGAAGATTGCATATTGATGGTTGAAGTTTGAGGATTGGGGATTGAGTGTTGTGGATTGAGGACGAGGACTGAGGGTTGAGTACTGATGTCTGAGGTCTGAGGATTGAGGATTGAGGATTGAGAATTGAGGATTGAGGATTGAGTACTGAGTATTGAAGATTGAGGATTGATGATAGAAGATTGAGGATTGAGGTTTGAGGACTGAGGGTTGAGTATTGAGGATTGTGAATTGAGCATAGAGGTCCGAAGGATGAGTATTGAGGATCGAGGATTGAGCATTGAGGATTGAGGATTGAGGATTGAGGATGAGGGCTGAGGGTTGAGGATTGAGTATTGAGGATTGAAGATAGAGGATTGAGGATTGAGGATTGAGGATTGAGGATTGATGATTGAGTACTGAGGATTGAAGATTGAAGACTGACGATTGAGGATTGAGGATTGAGGATTGAGGATTGAGGAATGAAGATTGAGTATTGAGCATTGAAGTTTGAGGATTGAGGATTCAGGATTGAAGATTGAGTATTGCGAATTGAGGATTGATGGTTGAGTATTGAGGATTGATGGTTGAGGGTTGTGTGTTGAATGTTGAGGATGGAGGATTGAGGATTGAGGATTGAGCATTGAGAATTGAGGATTGTGGATTAAGGTTTGAGTATTGAGGACGAGGACTGACGGTTGAGGATTGAGGTTTGAGGATTGAGGATTGAGGATAGAGGACTGTGGATTGAGGATTGAGGATGGAGCATTGTGGATTGAAGATTGAGGACTGGGGAATGAGGACTGAAGATTGAGGATTAAGGATTGAGGTTTGGGGATTGAGGATTGGGGATTGAGGATTGGGGATAGAGGATTAAGGATTGACGTTTTAGGACTGAGGACTGCGTGTTGAGGATTGAGGATTGAGGATTGAAGATTCAGTATTGAGGATTGAAGATTGAGAATTGAGGATTGAGGATTGAAGTTTGAGTATTGAGGATTGAAGTTTGAGGATTGAGGATTCAGGATTGAGGATTGACGATGGGGACTGTGGGTTGAGGATTGAGGATTGAGGATTGAGGATGAGGGCTGAGGGTTGAGGATTGAGGTTTGAGGACGGAGGACTGAGGATTGAGGATTGAGAATTGAGGATTGAGGATTGAGTATTCAAGATTGAGGATTGGGTATTGAGGGTTGAAGAATGAGAATTGAGGATTGGGGATTGAGGATTGAGTGTTGAGGATTGAAGATTGAGGATTGGGGACTGAGTGTTGAGTGTTGAGTTATGAGAATTGATGTTTGTGGATAGAGATTTGAAGATTGCGGATTGAGTATTGAGTATTGGAAACTGTGAGTTGACGATATTCTATTGAAGATTGAGGATTGACAGCTGATTGTTGAGGTCTGAGGTCTGAAGATTGAGGATTCAGGATTGAGGATACAGGATTGAGGTTTGAGGACTGAAGATTGAGTATTGAGGATTGAAGACTGACGATTGAGGATTGAGGATTGAGGATTGAAGATTGAGGATTGAGGATTGAAGAATGAGTATTGAGGATTGAATATCGAGGATTGAGGATTGAGGATTGAGGATTGAGGATTGAAGATTGAGGATGAGGGCTGAGGGTTGAGGACTGAGGATTGAGGATTGAGGATTGAGGATTGAGGATTGAGGATTGTGGATTGAGGCCTGAGGATTGAGGATTGAGGATGAGGTTTGAGGGTTGAGGATTGAGGATTGAGGACTGAGGACTGAGGATCGAGGATTGAGTATTGAGGATTGAAGATTGAGGATTGAGGATTCAGGATTGAAGATTGAGTATTGCGAATTGAGGATTGATGGTTGAGTATTGAGGATTGATGGTTGAGGGTTGTGTGTTGAATGTTGAGGATGGAGGATTGAGGATTGGGGATTGAGGATTGAGTGTTGAGGATTGAAGATTGAGGATTGGGGACTGAGTGTTGAGTGTTGAGTTATGAGAATTGATGTTTGTGGATAGAGGTTTGAAGATTGCAGATTGAGTACTGAGTATTGAAAACTGTGAATTGAGGATATTCTATTGAGAATTGAGGATTGACAACTGATTGTTGAGGACTGAGGGCCGAAGATTGAGGATTCAGGATTAAGGATTCAGAATTGAGGTTTGAGGACTGAGGATTGAGGATTGAAAATTGTGTATTGAAGATTGAAGATTGAGGATTGTGGATTGAGGATTGAGGATTGAGGATGAGGACTGAGGGTTGAGGATTGAGGTTTGAGGACGGAGGACTGAGGATTGAGGATTGAGGATTGAGGATTGAGGATTGAAGATTGAGGATTGGGTATTGAGGATTGAAGAATGAGGATTGAGGATTGAGGATTGAGTATTGAGGATTGAGTATTGAGGATAGAGGATTGAGGATCGAGGATTGAAGATTGAGTCTTGAGGATTGAAGATTGAGGATTGAGGATTGAGGATTGAGGATTGACGTGTGAGGATTGAGGATTAAGGTTTGAACATTGAGGACTGAGTGTTGAGGGTTGAGTAATGGGGATTGATGTTAGTGGATAGAGGTTTGAAGATTGCAGATTGAGTATTGAGTATTGAAAACTGTGAATTGAGGATATTCAATTGAGGATTGAGGATTGACAACTGATTGTTGAGGATTGAGGTCCGAAGATTGAGGATTCAGGATTGAGGATTCAGAATTGAGGTTTGAGGACTGAGGATTGAGGATTGAAGATTGAGTATTGAGGATTGAAGGTTGAGGATTGAGGATTGAGGATTGAGTATTGAGGATGAGGGCTGAGGGTTGAGGATTGAGGTTTGAGGACGGAGGACTGAGGATTGAGGATTGAGAATTGAGGATTGAGGATTGAGGATTGAAGATTGAGGATTGGGTAATGTGGATTGAAGAATGAGGATTGAGGATTGAGGATTGAGGATTGAGTGTTGAGGATTGAAGATTGAGTATTGAGGGTTGGAGACTGACGATTGAGGATTGAGGATTGAGAATTGAGGATTGAGGATTGAGGATTGAAAGTTGAGGATTGGGTATTGAGGATTGAAGAATGAGGATTGAGAATTGTGGATTGAGGGTTGAGGATAGAAGATTGAGTATTGAGGAGTGAAGACTGCCGATTGAGGATTGAGGACTGATGATTGAGGATTGAGGATTGAGGATTGAAGATTGCGTATTGAGGATTGAAGATTGAGGATTGAGGTTTGAGGACTGAGGGCTGAGGAATGAGGATTGAGGATTGAGGATTGAGGATTGATGATTGAGGATTGAGGATTGAAGATTGAGGATTGGGAATCGCGGATTGAACATTGAGAATTGAGGATTGAGTGTTGAGGATTGAGCATTGAGGACTGAAGATTGTATATTGATGATTGAAGATTGAGGATTGAGGATTGAGTGTTGTGGATTGAGGACGAGGACTGAGGGTTGAGTATTGATGTCTGAGGTCTGAGGATTGAGGATTGAGGATTGAGAATTGAGAATTGAGGATTGAGGATTGAAGATTGAGGATTGAGTATTGATGATTGAAGGTTGAGGATTGAGGATTGAGGATTGGGGATTGACGATGACGGCTGAGGGTTGAGGATTGAGGTTTGAGGACTGAGGACTGAGGATTGAGGTTTGAGGATTGAGAATTGAGGATTGAGGATTGAAGATTGAGGATTGGGTATTGAGGATTGAAGAATGAGGATGGAGGATTGAGGATTGAGGATTGAGGAATGAAAATTGAGGGTTGAGGGTTGAGGATTGAGGATTGAAGATTGAGTATTGACGATTGAAGATTGAGGATTGACGATTGAGGATTGAGGATTGAGGATTGACGATTGAGGATTGGGGACTGAGTGTTGAGGGTTGAGTGATGAGAATTGATGTTTGTGGATAGAGATTTGACGATTGCAAATTGAGTATTGCGTATTGAAAACTCTGAGCTGAGGATATTCTATTGAGGATTGAGGATTGACAACTGATTGTTGAGGCCTGAGTGCTGAAGATTGAGGATTCAGGATTGAGGATTCAGGATTGTGGTTTGAGGACTGAGGATTGACGATTGAGGATTGAGGATTGAGGATTGAGGATTGAGGATTGAAGATTGAGGATTGGGTATTGAGAATTGAACATTGAGGACTGAGGATTGAGGATTGAGGATTGAAGACTGAGGATTGAGGATTGAGGATGAGGGCTGAGGGTTGAGGATGGAGGTTTGAGGACTGAGGACTGAGGATCGAGGATTGAGAGTTGAGAATTGAGGATTGAGGATTGAAGATTGAGGATTGGGTATTGAGGATTGAAGAATGAGAATTGAGGATTGAGGATTGAGGATTGAGGATTGAAGATTGAGTATTGAGGATTAAAGACTGACGATTGAGGATTGAGGATTGATGATTGAGGATTGAGGATTGAGGATTGAAGATTGAGTATTGAGGGTTGAAGGTTGAGGATTGTGGATTGAGGATTGATGATTGAGCATTGAAGATTGAGGATGAGGGCTGAGGGTTGAGGATTGAGGTTTGAGGACTGAGGACTGAGGATTGAGGATTGAGAATTGAGGATTGAGTATTGAGGATTGAAGGTTGAGGATTGGGTATTGAGGATTGAAGAATGAGGATTGAGTATTTTGGATTGAGGATTGAGGATTGAAGATTGTGTATTGAGGATTGAAGACTGACGATTGAGGATTGAGGATTGAGGATTGAGGATTGAAGATTGAGGATCGGGGACTGAGTGTTGAGGGTTGAGTGATGAGAACTGATGTTTGTGGATAGAGATTTGAGGATTGCAAATTGAGTATTGCGTATTGAAAGCTCTGAACTGAGGATATTCTATTGATGATTGAGGATTGGCAACTGATTGCTGAGAACTGAGTGCTGAAGATTGAGGATTCAGGTTTGAGGATTCAGGATTGTGGTTTGAGGACTGAGGATTGAGGATTGAGGATTGAGGATTGAGGATTGAGGATTGAGGATTGAAGATTGAGGGTTGTGTATCGCGGATTGAACATTGTGGATTGAGGATTGAGGATTGAGGATTGAGGATTGAGGACTGAAGATTGTATATTGATGGTTGAAGTTTGAGGATTGAGGATTGAGTGTTGTGGATTGAGGACGAGGACTGAGGGTTGAGTATTGATGTCTGAGGTCTGAGGATTGAGGATTGAGGATTGAGAATTGAGGATTGAGGATTGAGGATTGTGTACTGAGTATTGAAGATTGAGGATTGATGATAGAAGATTGAGGATTGCGGTTTGAGGACTGAGGGTTGAGGATTGAGGATTGAGGATTGAGGATTGAGTGTTGATGATTGAGGATTGAGGATTGAAGATCGAGGATTGGGTATCGCGGATTGGACATTGTGGATTGAGGATTGAGGATTCAGGATTGAGGATTGAGGACTGAAGATTGTATATTGATGGTTGAAGATTGAGGATTGAGGATTGAGTGTTGTGGATTGAGGACGAGGACTGAGGGTTGAGTGTTGATGCCTGAGGTCTGAGGATTGAGGATTGAGTACTGAGAATTGAGGACTGAGGATTGAGGACTGAAGATTGAGGATTGAGTATTGAGGATTGAAGATTGAGGATTGAGGATTGAGGATTGAGGATTGAGCAATGAAAATTGAGGGTTGAGTGTTGAGGATTGAGGATTGAAGATTGAGTATTGACAATTGAAGATTGAGGATTGAGGATTGAGGATTGAGGATTGAGGATTGAAGATTGAGGATGGGGGACTGAGTGTCGAGGGTTGAGTGATGAGAATTGATGTTTGTGGACAGAGATTTGAAGATTGCAATTTGAGTATTGCGTATTGAAAACTCTGAACGGAGGATATTCTATTGAGGATTGAGGATTGGCAACTGATTGTTGAGGACGGAGTGCTGTAGATTGAGGATTCAGGATTGAGGATTCAGGATTGTGGTTTGAGGACTGAGGATTGAGGATTGAGGATTGAGGATTGAGGATTGAGGATTGAGGATTGAGGATTGAGGATTGAGTATTGAGGATGAGGGCTGAGGGTTGAGGATTGAGGTTTGAGGACGGAGGACTGAGGATTGAGGATTGAGAATTGTGGATTGAGGATTGAGGATTGAAGATTGAGGATTGGGTAATGTGGATTGAAGAATGAGGATTGAGGACTGAGGATTGAGGATTGAGTGTTGAGGATTGAAGATTGAGTATTGAGGGTTGAAGACTGACGATCGAGGATTGAGGATTGAGGATTGATGATTGATGATTGAAGATTGAGGATTGAGGAATGAGTATTGAGGATTGAGGATGAGGGCTGAGGGTTGAGGATTGAGGTTTGAGGACGGAGGACTGAGGATTGAGGATTGAGAATTGAGGATTGAGGATTGAGGATTGAAGATTGAGAATTGGGTATTGAGGATTGAAGAATGAGGATTGAGGATTGAGGATTGAGGATTGAGTGTTGAGGATTGAAGATTGCGGATTGAGGATTGAAGGATTGAGGATTGAGGATTGAAGATTGAGGATTGGGGACTGAGTGTTGAGTGTTGAGTTGTGAGAATTGATGTTTGTGGATAGAGATTTGAAGATTGCAGATTGTGTATTGAGTATTGAAAACTGTGAATTGACGATATTCTATTGAGGATTGAGCATTGACAGCTGATTGTTGAGGACTGAGGTCTGAAGATTGAGGATTCAGGATTGACGATACAGGATTGATGTTTGAGGACTGAGGATTGAGGATTGAGGATTGAGGACTGAGGATTGAGGATTGAGGATTGAAGACTGAGGATTGAGGATTGAGGATGAGGGCTGAGGGTTGAGGATTGAGGTTTGAGAACTGAGGACTGAGGATCGAGGATTGAGAATTGAGGATTGAGGATTGAGCATTGAAGATTGAGGATTGGCTATAGAGGATTGAAGAATGAGGATTGAAGATTGAGGATTGAGGATTGAGGATTGCGGATTGAAGATTGAGTATTGAGGATTGAGGACTGACGATTGAGGATTGAGGATTGAAGATTGAGGATTGAGGATTGATGATTGAGTATTGAGGATTGAAGATTGAGGGTTGACGATTGAGGATTGAGTATTGAGGATTGAAGATAGAGGATTGAGGATTGAGGATTGAGGATTGAGGATTGATGATTGAGTATTGAGGATTGAAGATTGAAGACTGACGATTGAGGATTGAGGATTGAGGATTGAGGATAGAGGAATGAAGATTGAGTATTGAGGATTGAAGATTGAGGATTGAGGACTCAGGATTGAAGATTGAGTATTGCGAATTGAGGATTGATGGCTGAGTATTGAGGATTGATGGCTGAGGGTTGTGTGTTGAATGTTGAGGATGGAGGATTGAGGATTGAGGATTGAGGATTGAGAATTGAGGATTGTGGATTGAGGTTTGAGTATTGAGGACGAGGACTGACGGTTGAGGATTGAGGTTTGAGGATTGAGGATTGAGGATAGAGGACTGAGGATTGAGGATTGAGGATGGAGCATTGTGGATTGAAGATTGAGGGCTGGGGAATGAGGACTGAAGATTGAGGATTAAGGATTGAGGTTTGGGGATTGAGGATTGGGGATTGAGGATTGGGGATTGAGGATTAAGGATTGACGTTTTAGGACTGAGGACTGCGTGTTGAGGATTGAGGATTGAGGATTGAAGATTCAGTATTGAGGATTGAAGATTGAGAATTGAGGATCGAGGATTGAAGTTTGAGTATTGAGGATTGAAGTTTGAGGATTGAGGATTCAGGATTGAGGATTGACGATGGGGACTGTGGGTTGAGGATTGAGGATTGAGGATTGAGGATGAGGGCTGAGGGTTGAGGATTGAGGTTTGAGGACGGAGGACTGAGGATTGAGGATTGAGAATTGAGGATTGAGTATTGAGGATTGAAGGTTGAGGA
The DNA here is from genome assembly GCF_051401765.1 of Calliopsis andreniformis. Classification (NCBI taxonomy): domain Eukaryota; kingdom Metazoa; phylum Arthropoda; class Insecta; order Hymenoptera; family Andrenidae; genus Calliopsis; species Calliopsis andreniformis. The sequence goes on along the minus strand of NW_027480479.1, from coordinate 2,014,047 downwards.
TTGGGTATTGAGGATTGAAGAATGAGGATTGAGTATTTTGGATTGAGGATTGAGGATTGAAGATTGAGTATTGAGGATTGTAGACTGACGATTGAGGATTGAGGATTGAGGATTGAGGATTGAAGATTGAGGATCGGGGACTGAGTGTTGAGGGTTGAGTGATGAGAACTGATGTTTGTGGATAGAGATTTGAAGATTGCAAATTGAGTATTGCGTATTGAAAGCTCTGAACTGAGGATATTCTATTGATGATTGAGGATTGGCAACTGATTGTTGAGGACTGAGTGCTGAAGATTGAGGATTCAGGATTGAGGATTCAGGATTGTGGTTTGAGGACTGAGGATTGAGGATTGAGGATTGAGGATTGAGGATTGAGGATTGAGGATTGAAGAATGAGGGTTGTGTATCGCCGATTGAACATTGTGGATTGAGGATTCAGGATTGAGGATTGAGGATTGAGGACTGAAGATTGTATATTGATGGTTGAAGTTTGAGGATTGAGGATTGAGTGTTGTGGATTGAGGACGAGGACTGAGGGTTGAGTACTGATGTCTGAGGTCTGAGGATTGAGGATTGAGGATTGAGAATTGAGGATTGAGGATTGAGGATTGTGTACTGAGTATTGAAGATTGAGGATTGATGATAGAAGATTGAGGATTGAGGTTTGAGGACTGAGGGTTGAGTATTGAGGATTGTGAATTGAGCATAGAGGTCTGAAGGATGAGTATTGAGGATCGAGGATTGAGCATTGAGGATTGAGGATTGAGGATTGCGGATGAGGGCTGAGGGTTGAGGATGGAGGATTGAGGACTGAGGACTGAAGATTGAGGATTGAGGATTGAGGATTGAGGATTGAGGATTGAGGATTAAAGATTGAGGATTGGGCATTGAGGATTGAAGAATGAGGATTGAGGATTGAGGATTGAGGATTGAGGACTGAAGATTGAGGATTGAGGATTGATGGTTGATGATTGAAGATTGAGTATTGAGGATTGAAGATTGAGAATTGAAGATTGAGTATTGAGGATTGAGGATTGAAGATTGAGGATTGGGGACTGAGTGTAGAGGGTTGAGTGATGAGAATTGCTGTTTGTGGATAGAGATTTGAAGATTGCAGATTGAGTATTGAGTATTGAAAACTCTGAACTGAGGATATTCTATTGAGGATTGAGGATTGACAACTGAGTGTTGAGGACTGAGGGCTGAAGTTTGAGGATTCAGAATTGAGGATTCAGGATTGTGGTTTGAGTACTGAGGATTGAGGATTGAGGATTGGGTATTGAGAATTGAACATTGAGGATTGAGGATTGAGGATTGAGGATTGAGGATTGAGGATTGAGGATTGAATATTGATGGTTGAAGTTTGAGGATTGAGGATTGAGGGTTGAGGATTGACGCTTGAGGATTGAGGTTTGAGAATGGACGATTGAAGAGAGATGACTGAGTGTTGGGGATTGAGTGTTGAGAATAGATATTTGAGGATTCGGGTTTGATTATTGAATATTGTGGATTGAGTGTGGAACTATGAGAATTCAGGATATTCTATTGAATATTGAGAATTGAGGATTGATGGTTGAGTATTGAGGATTGATGGTTTGGGTTGGGGATTGAGGGTTGTGGATTGAGGACGAGGACTGAGGGTTGAGTATTGATGTTTGAGGTCTGAGGATTGAGGATTGAGGATTGTGAATTGAGGATTGAGGATAGAGGATTGAAGATTGAGGATTGGGTATTGAGGATTGAAAAATGAGGATTCAGGATTGAGGATTGAGTATTGAGTATTGAAGATTGAGTATTGAGGATTGAGAATTGAGGATTGAGTGTTGAGGGCTGAAGATTGAGTATTGAGGGTTGAAGACTGACAATTGAGGATTGAGGATTGAGGATTGAGGATTGAGGATTGAGGATTGAAGACTGAGGATTGAGGATTGAGGATGAGGGCTGAGGGTTGAGGATGGAGGTTTGAGGACTGAGGACTGAGGATCGAGGATTGAGGGTTGAGGATTGAGGATTGAGGATTGAAGATTGAGGATTGGGTATTGAGGATTGAAGAATGAGAATTGAGGATTGAGGATTGAGGATTGAGGATTGAAGATTGAGTATTGAGGATTAAAGACTGACGATTGAGGATTGAGGATTGAGGATTGAGGATTGAGGATTGAGGATTGAGGATGAGGGCTGAGGGTTGAGGATTGAGGTTTGAGGACGGAGGACTGAGGATTGAGGATTGAGAATTGAGGATTGAGGATTGAGTATTGAAGATTGAGGATTGGGTATTGAGGATTGAAGAATGAGGATTGAGGATTGAGGATCGAGGATTGAGTGTTGAGGATTGAAGATTGAGGATTGGGGTCTGAGTGTTGAGGGTTGAGTTATGAGAATTGATGTTTGTGGATAGAGATTTGAAGATTGCGGATTGAGTATTGAGTATTGAAAACTGTGAATTGACGATATTCTATTGAAGATTCAGGATTGACAGCTGATTGTTGAGGTCTGAGGTCTGAAGTTTGAGGATTCAGGATTGAGGATACAGGATTGAGGTTTGAGGACTGAGGCTTGAGGATTGAGGATTGAGGATTGAGGATTGAGGATTGAGGATTGAGGCCTGAGGATTGAGGATTGAGGATGAGGTTTGAGGGTCGAGGATTGAGGATTGAGGATTGAGGATTGAGGATTGATGATTGAGTATGGAGGATCTAAGATTGAGGATTGGGGATTGAGCATTGAGAATTGTGGATTCAAGATTGAGGATTGAGGATTGAGGATTGAGGATTGAGGATTGAGGATTGTGGATTGAAGTTTGAATATTGACGATTAAGGGTTGAGGATTGAGTACTGAGGATTGAAGATTGAGGATTGAGGATTGAGGATCGAGGATTGAAGATTGAGTCTTGAGGATTGAAGATTGAGGCTTGAGGATTGAGGATTGAGGATTGAGTATTGAGGATGAGGGCTGAGGGTTGAGGATTGAGGTTTGAGGACGGAGGACTGAGGATTGGGGATTGAGAATTGAGGATTGAGGATTGAGGATTGAAGATTGAGGATTGTGTATTGAGGATTGAAGAATGAGGATTGAGGATTGAGGATTGAGGATTGAGTGTTGAGGATTGAACATTGAGTATTGAGGGTTCAAGACTGACGATTGAGGGTTGAGGATTGAGGATTGAAGACTGAGGATTGAGGATTGAGGATGAGGGCTGAGGGTTGAGGATTGAGGTTTGAGAACTGAGGACTGAGGTTCGAGGATTGAGAATTGAGGATTGAGGATTGAGGATTGAAGATTGAGGGTTGGGTATAGAGGATTGAAGAATGAGGATTGAGGATTGAGGATTGAGGATTGAGGATTGAGGATTGAAGATTGAGTATTGAGGATTGAAGACTGACGATTGAGGATTGAGGATTGAAGGTTGAGGATTGAGGATTGAAGATTGAGTATTGAGGATTGAAGATTGAGGGTTGACGATTGAGGATTGAGTATTGAGGAATGAAGATTGAGGATTGAGGATTGAGGATTGAGGATTGAGGATTGATGATTGAGTATGGAGGATTGAAGATTGAGGATTGGGGATTGAGGATTGAGGATTGTGGATTGAAGATTGAGGATTGAGGATTGAGGATTGAGGATTGAGGATTGAGGATTGTGGATTGAAGTTTGAATATTGACAATTAAGGGTTGAGGATTGAGTACTGAGGATTGAAGATTGAGGATTGAGGATTGAGGATTGAGTATTGAGGATTGAGGATTGAGGATCGAGGATTGAAGATTGAGTCTTGAGGATTGAAGATTGAGGATTGAGGATTGAGGATTGAGGATTGAGGTTTGAGGATTGAGGATTGAGGATTGTACATTGAGGACTGAGTGTTGAGTGCTGAGTTGTGAGAATTGATGTTTGTGGATAGAGATTTGAAGATTGCAGATTGTGTATTGAGTATTGAAAACTGTGAATTGACGATATTCTATTGAGGATTGAGCATTGACAGCTGATTGTAGAGGACTGAGGTCTGAAGATTGAGGATTCAGGATTGACGATACAGGATTGATGTTTGAGGACTGAGGATTGAGGATTGAGGATTGAGGACTGAGGATTGAGGATTGAGGATTGAAGACTGAGGATTGAGGATTGAGGATGAGGGCTGAGGGTTGAGGATTGAGGTTTGAGAACTGAGGACTGAGGATCGAGGATTGAGAATTGAGGATTGAGGATTGAGTATTGAGGATTGAAGATTGAAGACTGACGATTGAGGATTGAGGATTGAGGATTGAGGATTGAGGATTGATGAGTGAGTATTGAGGATTGAAGATTGAAGACTGACGATTGAGGATTGAGGATTGAGGATTGAGGATAGAGGAATGAAGATTGAGTATTGAGGATTGACGATTGAGGATTGACGACTCAGGATTGAAGATTGAGTATTGCGAATTGAGGATTGATGGTTGAGTATTGAGGATTGATGGCTGAGGGTTGTGTGTTGAATGTTGAGGATGGAGGATTGAGGATTGAGGATTGAGGATTGAGAATTGAGGATTGTGGATTGAGGTTTGAGTATTGAGGACGAGGACTGACGGTTGAGGATTGAGGTTTGAGGATTGAGGATTGAGGATAGAGGACTGAGGATTGAGGATTGAGGATGGAGCATTGTGGATTGAAGATTGAGGGCTGGGGAATGAGGACTGAAGATTGAGGATTAAGGATTGAGGTTTGGGGATTGAGGATTGGGGATTGAGGATTGGGGATTGAGGATTAAGGATTGACGTTTTAGGACTGAGGACTGCGTGTTGAGGATTGAGGATTGAGGATTGAAGATTCAGTATTGAGGATTGAAGATTGAGAATTGAGGATTGAGGATTGAAGTTTGAGTATTGAGGATTGAAGTTTGAGGATTGAGGATTCAGGATTGAGGATTGACGATGGGGACTGTGGGTTGAGGATTGAGGATTGAGGATTGAGGATGAGGGCTGAGGGTTGAGGATTGAGGTTTGAGGACGGAGGACTGAGGATTGAGGATTGAGAATTGAGGATTGAGTATTGAGGATTGAAGGTTGAGGATTGGGTATTGAGGATTGAAGAATGAGGATTGAGTATTTTGGATTGAGGATTGAGGATTGAAGATTGAGTATTGAGGATTGTAGACTGACGATTGAGGATTGAGGATTGAGGATTGAGGATTGAAGATTGAGGATCGGGGACTGAGTGTTGAGGGTTGAGTGATGAGAACTGATGTTTGTGGATAGAGATTTGAAGATTGCAAATTGAGTATTGCGTATTGAAAGCTCTGAACTGAGGATATTCTACTGATGATTGAGGATTGGCAACTGATTGTTGAGGACTGAGTGCTGAAGATTGAGGATTCAGGATTGAGGATTCAGGATTGTGGTTTGAGGACTGAGGATTGAGGATTGAGGATTGAGGATTGAGGATTGAGGATTGAGGATTGAAGAATGAGGGTTGTGTATCGCGGATTGAACATTGTGGATTGAGGATTCAGGATTGAGGATTGAGGATTGAGGACTGAAGATTGTATATTGATGGTTGAAGTTTGAGGATTGAGGATTGAGTGTTGTGGATTGAGGACGAGGACTGAGGGTTGAGTACTGATGTCTGAGGTCTGAGGATTGAGGATTGAGGATTGAGAATTCAGGATTGAGGATTGAGGATTGAGTACTGAGTATTGAAGATTGAGGATTGATGATAGAAGATTGAGGATTGAGGTTTGAGGACTGAGGGTTGAGGATTGAGGATTGAGGATTGAGGATTGAGTGTTGATGATTGAGGATTGAGGATTGAAGATCGAGGATTGGGTATCGCGGATTGGACATTGTGGATTGAGGATTGAGGATTCAGGATTGAGGATTGAGGACTGGAGATTGTATATTGATGGTTGAAGATTGAGGATTGAGGATTGAGTGTTGTGGATTGAGGACGAGGACTGAGGGTTGAGTATTGATGTTTGAGGTCTCAGGATTGAGGAATGAGGATCGAGAATTGAGGATTGAGGATTGAGGATTGAAGATTGAGGATTCAGTATTGAGGATTGATTATTGAGGATTGAGGATTGAGGATTGAGGATTGAGAATGAGGGCTGAAGGTTGGGGATTCAGGTTTGAGTATAGAATCCTGAGAATCCAGGATATTCTATTGAGCATTGAGTATTGAGGATTGATAGTTGAGTATTGAGGATTGAGGATTGAGGATTGAGGATTGAGTATTGAAGATTGAGGATTGATGATTGAGGATTGAGGATTCAGGATTGAGGATTGAGGATTGCGGATTGAAGATTGAGGTTTGGGGATTGAGGATTGACGATTGAGTGTTGAGTATTGAGGATTGTGAATTGAGCATAGAGGTCTGAAGTTTGAGTATTGAGGATCGAGGATTGAGCATTGAGGATTGAGGATTGAGGATTGAGGATTGAGGGCTGAAGATTGAGGATTGAGGATTGATGGTTGATGATTGAAGATTGAGTATTGAGGATTGAAGATTGAGGATTGAAGATTGAGTATTGAGGATTGAGGATTGAAGATTGAGGATTGGGGACTGAGTGTAGAGGGTTGAGTGATGAGAATTGATGTTTGTGGATAGAGATTTGAAGATTGCAGATTGAGTATTGAGTATTGAAAACTCTGAACTGAGGATATTCTATTGAGGATTGAGGATTGACAACTGAGTGTTGAGGACTGAGGGCTGAAGTTTGAGGATTCAGGATTGAGGATTCAGGATTGTGGTTTGAGTACTGAGGATTGAGGATTGAGGATTGGGTATTGAGAATTGAACATTGAGGATTGAGGATTGAGGATTGAGGATTGAGGATTGAGGATTGAAGATTGAAGATTGATGGTTGAAGTTTGAGGATTGAGGATTGAGGGTTGAGCATTGACGCTTGAGGATTGAGGTTTGAGAATGGACGATTGAAGAGAGATGACTGAGTGTTGGGGATTGAGTGTTGAGAATAGATATTTGAGGATTCGGGTTTGATTATTGAATATTGTGGATTGAGTGTGGAACTATGAGAATTCAGGATATTCTATTGAATATTGAGAATTGAGGATTGATAGTTGAGTATTGAGGATTGATGGTTTGGGTTGGGGATTGAGGGTTGTGGATTGAGGACGAGGACTGAGGGTTGAGTATTGATGTTTGAGGTCTGAGGATTGAGGATTGAGGATTGTGAATTGAGGATTGAGGATTGAGGATTGAAGATTGAGGATTGGGTATTGAGGATTGAAAAATGAGGATTCAGGATTGAGGATTGAGTATTGAGTATTGAAGATTGAGTATTGAGGATTGAGAATTGAGGATTGAGTGTTGAGGGCTGAAGATTGAGTATTGAGGGTTGAAGACTGACGATTGAGGATTGAGGATTGAGGATTGAGGATTGAGGATTGAGGATTGAAGACTGAGGATTGAGGATTGAGGATGAGGGCTGAGGGTTGAGGATGGAGGTTTGAGGACTGAGGACTGAGGATCGAGGATTGAGAGTTGAGGATTGAGGATTGAGGATTGAAGCTTGAGGATTGGGTATTGAGGATTGAAGAATGAGGATTGAGGATTGAGGATTGAGGATTGAGTGTTGAGGATTGAAGATTGCGGATTGAGGATTGAAGGATTGAGGATTGAGGATTGAAGATTGAGGATTGGGGACTGAGTGTTGAGTGTTGAGTTGTGAGAATTGATGTTTGTGGATAGAGGTTTGAAGATTGCAGATTGTGTATTGAGTATTGAAAACTGTGAATTGACGATATTCTATTGAGGATTGAGCATTGACAGCTGATTGTTGAGGACTGAGGTCTGAAGATTGAGGATTCAGGATTGACGATACAGGATTGATGTTTGAGGACTGAGGATTGAGGATTGAGGATTGAGGACTGAGGATTGAGGATTGAGGATTGAAGACTGAGGATTGAGGATTGAGGATGAGGGCTGAGGGTTGAGGATTGAGGTTTGAGAACTGAGGACTGAGGATCGAGGATTGAGAATTGAGGATTGAGGATTGAGCATTGAAGATTGAGGATTGGCTATAGAGGATTGAAGAATGAGGATTGAAGATTGAGGATTGAGGATTGAGGATTGCGGATTGAAGATTGAGTATTGAGGATTGAGGACTGACGATTGAGGATTGAGGATTGAAGATTGAGGATTGAGGATTGAAGATTGAGTATTGAGGATTGAAGATTGAGGGTTGACGATTGAGGATTGAGTATTGAGGATTGAAGATAGAGGATTGAGGATTGAGGATTGAGGATTGAGGATTGATGATTGAGTATTGAGGATTGAAGATTGAAGACTGACGATTGAGGATTGAGGATTGAGGATTGAGGATAGAGGAATGAAGATTGAGTATTGAGGATTGAAGATTGAGGATTGAGGACTCAGGATTGAAGATTGAGTATTGCGAATTGAGGATTGATGGCTGAGTATTGAGGATTGATGGCTGAGGGTTGTGTGTTGAATGTTGAGGATGGAGGATTGAGGATTGAGGATTGAGGATTGAGAATTGAGGATTGTGGATTGAGGTTTGAGTATTGAGGACGAGGACTGACGGTTGAGGATTGAGGTTTGAGGATTGAGGATTGAGGATAGAGGACTGAGGATTGAGGATTGAGGATGGAGCATTGTGGATTGAAGATTGAGGGCTGGGGAATGAGGACTGAAGATTGAGGATTAAGGATTGAGGTTTGGGGATTGAGGATTGGGGATTGAGGATTGGGGATTGAGGATTAAGGATTGACGTTTTAGGACTGAGGACTGCGTGTTGAGGATTGAGGATTGAGGATTGAAGATTCAGTATTGAGGATTGAAGATTGAGAATTGAGGATCGAGGATTGAAGTTTGAGTATTGAGGAATGAAGTTTGAGGATTGAGGATTCAGGATTGAGGATTGACGATGGGGACTGTGGGTTGAGGATTGAGGATTGAGGATTGAGGATTGAGGCCTGAGGATTGAGGTTTGAGGACGGAGGACTGAGGATTGGGGATTGAGAATTGAGGATTGAGGATTGAGGATTTAAGATTGAGGATTGTGTATTGAGGATTGAAGAATGAGGATTGAGGATTGAGGATTGAGGATTGAGTGTAGAGGATTGAACATTGAGTATTGAGGGTTCAAGACTGACGATTGAGGGTTGAGGATTGAGGATTGAAGACTGAGGATTGGGGATTGAGGATGAGGGCTGAGGGTTGAGGATTGAGGTTTGAGAACTGAGGACTGAGGTTCGAGGATTGAGAATTGAGGATTGAGGATTGAGGATTGAAGATTGAGGGTTGGGTATAGAGGATTGAAGAATGAGGATTGAGGATTGAGGATTGAGGATTGAGGATTGAGGATTGAAGATTGAGTATTGAGGATTGAAGACAGACGATTGAGGATTGAGGATTGAAGGTTGAGGATTGAGGATTGAAGATTGAGTATTGAGGATTGAAGATTGAGGGTTGACGATTGAGGATTGAGTATTGAGGAATGAAGATTGAGGATTGAGGATTGAGGATTGAGGATTGAGGATTGATGATTGAGTATGGAGGATTGAAGATTGAGGATTGGGGATTGAGGATTGAGGATTGTGGATTGAAGATTGAGGATTGAGGATTGAGGATTGAGGATTGAGGATTGAGGATTGTGGATTGAAGTTTGAATATTGACGATTAAGGGTTGAGGATTGAGTACTGAGGATTGAAGATTGAGGATTGAGGATTGAGGATTGAGTATTGAGGATTGAGGATTGAGGATCGAGGATTGAAGATTGAGTCTTGAGGATTGAAGATTGAGGATTGAGGATTGAGGATTGAGGATTGAGGTTTGAGGATTGAGGATTGAGGATTGTACATTGAGGACTGAGTGTTGAGTGTTGAGTTGTGAGAATTGATGTTTGTGGATAGAGATTTGAAGATTGCAGATTGTGTATTGAGTATTGAAAACTGTGAATTGACGATATTCTATTGAGGATTGAGCATTGACAGCTGATTGTTGAGGACTGAGGTCTGAAGATTGAGGATTCAGGATTGACGATACAGGATTGATGTTTGAGGACTGAGGATTGAGGATTGAGGATTGAGGACTGAGGATTGAGGATTGAGGATTGAAGACTGAGGATTGAGGATTGAGGATGAGGGCTGAGGGTTGAGGATTGAGGTTTGAGAACTGAGGACTGAGGATCGAGGATTGAGAATTGAGGATTGAGGATTGAGTATTGAGGATTGAAGATTGAAGACTGACGATTGAGGATTGAGGATTGAGGATTGAGGATTGAGGATTGATGATTGAGTATTGAGGATTGAAGATTGAAGACTGACGATGGAGGATTGAGGATTGAGGATTGAGGATAGAGGAATGAAGATTGAGTATTGAGGATTGAAGTTTGAGGATTGAGGATTCAGGATTGAGGATTGACGATGGGGACTGTGGGTTGAGGATTGAGGATTGAGGATTGAGGATGAGGGCTGAGGGTTGAGGATTGAGGTTTGAGGACGGAGGACTGAGGATTGAGGATTGAGAATTGAGGATTGAGTATTGAGGATTGAAGGTTGAGGATTGGGTATTGAGGATTGAAGAATGAGGATTGAGTATTTTGGATTGAGGATTGAGGATTGAAGATTGAGTATTGAGGATTGTAGACTGACGATTGAGGGTTGAGGATTGAGGATTGAGGATTGAAGATTGAGGATCGGGGACTGAGTGTTGAGGGTTGAGTGATGAGAACTGATGTTTGTGGATAGAGATTTGAAGATTGCAAATTGAGTATTGCGTATTGAAAGCTCTGAACTGAGGATATTCTATTGATGATTGAGGATTGGCAACTGATTGTTGAGGACTGAGTGCTGAAGATTGAGGATTCAGGATTGAGGATTCAGGATTGTGGTTTGAGGACTGAGGATTGAGGATTGAGGATTGAGGATTGAGGATTGAGGATTGAGGATTGAAGAATGAGGGTTGTGTATCGCGGAATGAACATTGTGGATTGAGGATTCAGGATTGAGGATTGAGGATTGAGGACTGAAGATTGTATATTGATGGTTGAAGTTTGAGGATTGAGGATTGAGTGTTGTGGATTGAGGACGAGGACTGAGGGTTGAGTACTGATGTCTGAGGTCTGAGGATTGAGGATTGAGGATTGAGAATTGAGGATTGAGGATTGAGGATTGAGTACTGAGTATTGAAGATTGAGGATTGATGATAGAAGATTGAGGATTGAGGTTTGAGGACTGAGGGTTGAGGATTGAGGATTGAGGATTGAGGATTGAGTGTTGATGATTGAGGATTGAGGATTGAAGATCGAGGATTGGGTATCGCGGGTTGGACATTGTGGATTGAGGACTGAGGATTCAGGATTGAGGATTGAGGACTGAAGATTGTATATTGATGGTTGAAGATTGAGGATTGAGGATTGAGTGTTGTGGATTGAGGACGAGGACTGAGGGTTGAGTATTGATGTTTGAGGTCTCAGGATTGAGGAATGAGGATCGAGAATTGAGGATTGAGGATTGAGGATTGAAGATTGAGGATTCAGTATTGAGGATTGATTATTGAGGATTGAGGATTGAGGATTGAGGATTGAGAATGAGGGCTGAAGGTTGGGGATTCAGGTTTGAGTATAGAATCCTGAGAATCCAGGATATTCTATTGAGCATTGAGTATTGAGGATTGATAGTTGAGTATTGAGGATTGAGGATTGAGGATTGAGGATTGAGTATTGAAGATTGAGGATTGATGATTGAGGATTGAGGATTCAGGATTGAGGATTGAGGATTGCGGATTGAAGATTGAGGTTTGGGGATTGAGGATTGACGATTGAGTGTTGAGTATTGAGGATTGTGAATTGAGCATAGAGGTCTGAAGTTTGAGTATTGAGGATCGAGGATTGAGCATTGAGGATTGAGGATTGAGGATTGAGGATGAGGGCTGAGGGTTGAGGATTGAGGATTGAGGACTGAGGACTGAAGATTGAGGATTGAGGATTGAGGATTGAGGATTGAGGATTGAGGATTAAAGATTGAGGATTGGGCATTGAGGATTGAAGAATGAGGATTGAGGATTGAGGATTGAGGATTGAGGGCTGAAGATTGAGGATTGAGGATTGATGGTTGATGATTGAAGATTGAGTATTGAGGATTGAAGATTGAGGATTGAAGATTGAGTATTGAGGATTGAGGATTGAAGATTGAGGATTGGGGACTGAGTGTAGAGGGTTGAGTGATGAGAATTGATGTTTGTGGATAGAGATTTGAAGATTGCAGATTGAGTATTGAGTATTGAAAACTCTGAACTGAGGATATTCTATTGAGGATTGAGGATTGACAACTGAGTGTTGAGGACTGAGGGCTGAAGTTTGAGGATTCAGGATTGAGGATTCAGGATTGTGGTTTGAGTACTGAGGATTGAGGATTGAGGATTGGGTATTGAGAATTGAACATTGAGGATTGAGGATTGAGGATTGAGGATTGAGGATTGAGGATTGAAGATTGAAGATTGATGGTTGAAGTTTGAGGATTGAGGATTGAGGGTTGAGGATTGACGCTTGAGGATTGAGGTTTGAGAATGGACGATTGAAGAGAGATGACTGAGTGTTGGGGATTGAGTGTTGAGAATAGATATTTGAGGATTCGGGTTTGATTATTGAATATTGTGGATTGAGTGTGGAACTATGAGAATTCAGGATATTCTATTGAATATTGAGAATTGAGGATTGATGGTTGAGTATTGAGGATTGATGGTTTGGGTTGGGGATTGAGGGTTGTGGATTGAGGACGAGGACTGAGGGTTGAGTATTGATGTTTGAGGTCTGAGGATTGAGGATTGAGGATTGTGAATTGAGGATTGAGGATTGTGAATTGAGGATTGAGGATTGAGGATTGAAGATTGAGGATTGGGTATTGAGGATTGAAAAATGAGGATTCAGGATTGAGGATTGAGTATTGAGTATTGAAGATTGAGTATTGAGGATTGAGAATTGAGGATTGAGTGTTGAGGGCTGAAGATTGAGTATTGAGGGTTGAAGACTGACGATTGAGGATTGAGGATTGAGGATTGAGGATTGAGGATTGAGGATTGAAGACTGAGGATTGAGGATTGAGGATGAGGGCTGAGGGTTGAGGATGGAGGTTTGAGGACTGAGGACTGAGGATCGAGGATTGAGAGTTGAGGATTGAAGATTGAGTATTGAGGATTGAAGATTGAGGATTGAAGATTGAGTATTGAGGATTGAGGATTGAAGATTGAGGATTGGGGACTGAGTGTAGAGGGTTGAGTGATGAGAATTGATGTTTGTGGATAGAGATTTGAAGATTGCAGATTGAGTGTTGAGTATTGAAAACTCTGAACTGAGGATATTCTATTGAGGATTGAGGATTGACAACTGAGTGTTGAGGACTGAGGGCTGAAGTTTGAGGATTCAGGATTGAGGATTCAGGATTGTGGTTTGAGTACTGAGGATTGAGGATTGAGGATTGGGTATTGAGAATTGAACATTGAGGATTGAGGATTGAGGATTGAGGATTGAGGATTGAGGATTGAAGATTGAAGATTGATGGTTGAAGTTTGAGGATTGAGGATTGAGGGTTGAGGATTGACGCTTGAGGATTGAGGTTTGAGAATGGACGATTGAAGAGAGATGACTGAGTGTTGGGGATTGAGTGTTGAGAATAGATATTTGAGGATTCGGGTTTGATTATTGAATATTGTGGATTGAGTGTGGAACTATGAGAATTCAGGATATTCTATTGAATATTGAGAATTGAGGATTGATGGTTGAGTATTGAGGATTGATGGTTTGGGTTGGGGATTGAGGGTTGTGGATTGAGGACGAGGACTGAGGGTTGAGTATTGATGTTTGAGGTCTGAGGATTGAGGATTGAGGATTGTGAATTGAGGATTGAGGATTGAGGATTGAAGATTGAGGATTGGGTATTGAGGATTGAAAAATGAGGATTCAGGATTGAGGATTGAGTATTGAGTATTGAAGATTGAGTATTGAGGATTGAGAATTGAGGATTGAGTGTTGAGGGCTGAAGATTGAGTATTGAGGGTTGAAGACTGACGATTGAGGATTGAGGATTGAGGATTGAGGATTGAGGATTGAGGATTGAAGACTGAGGATTGAGGATTGAGGATGAGGGCTGAGGGTTGAGGATGGAGGTTTGAGGACTGAGGACTGAGGATCGAGGATTGAGAGTTGAGGATTGAGGATTGAGGATTGAAGCTTGAGGATTGGGTATTGAGGATAGAAGAATGAGAATTGAGGATTGAGGATTGAGGATTGAGGATTGAAGATTGAGTATTGAGGATTAAAGACTGACGATTGAGGATTGAGGATTGAGGATTGAGGATTGAGGATTGAGGATTGAGGATGAGGGCTGAGGGTTGAGGATTGAGGTTTGAGGACGGAGGACTGAGGATTGAGGATTGAGAATTGAGGATTGAGGATTGAGTATTGAAGATTGAGGATTGGGTATTGAGGATTGAAGAATGAGGATTGAGGATTGAGGATTGAGGATTGAGTGTTGAGGATTGAAGATTGAGGATTGGGGTCTGAGTGTTGAGGGTTGAGTTATGAGAATTGATGTTTGTGGATAGAGATTTGAAGATTGCGGATTGAGTATTGAGTATTGAAAACTGTGAATTGACGATATTCTATTGAAGATTGAGGATTGACAGCTGATTGTTGAGGTCTGAGGTCTGAAGTTTGAGGATTCAGGATTGAGGATACAGGATTGAGGTTTGAGGACTGAGGCTTGAGGATTGAGGATTGAGGATTGAGGATTGAGGATTGAGGATTGAGGCCTGAGGATTGAGGATTGAGGATGAGGTTTGAGGGTCGAGGATTGAGGATTGAGGATTGAGGATTGAGGATTGATGATTGAGTATGGAGGATTGAAGATTGAGGATTGGGGATTGAGCATTGAGAATTGTGGATTGAAGATTGAGGATTGAGGATTGAGGATTGAGGATTGAGGATTGAGGATTGTGGATTGAAGTTTGAATATTGACGATTAAGGGTTGAGGATTGAGTACTGAGGATTGAAGATTGAGGATTGAGGATTGAGAATCGAGGATTGAAGATTGAGTCTTGAGGATTGAAGATTGAGGTTTGAGGATTGAGGATTGAGGATTGAGTATTGAGGATGAGGGCTGAGGGTTGAGGATTGAGGTTTGAGGACGGAGGACTGAGGATTGAGGATTGAGAATTGAGGATTGAGGATTGAGGATTGAAGATTGAGGATTGGGTATTGAGGATTGAAGAATGAGGATTGAGGATTGAGGATTGAGGATTGAGTGTTGAGGATTGAAGATTGAGTATTGAGGGTTCAAGACTGACGATTGAGGGTTGAGGATTGAGGATTGAAGACTGAGGATTGAGGATTGAGGATGAGGGCTGAGGGTTGAGGATTGAGGTTTGAGGACTGAGGACTGAGGATCGAGGATTGAGAATTGAGGATTGAGGATTGAGGATTGAAGATTGAGGGTTGGGTATAGAGGATTGAAGAATGAGGATTGAGGATTGAGGATTGAGGATTGAGGATTGAGGATTGAAGATTGAGTATTGAGTATTGAGGATTGAAGACTGACGATTGAGGATTGAGGATTGAAGGTTGAGGATTGAGGATTGAAGATTGAGTATTGAGGATTGAAGATTGAGGGTTGACGATTGAGGATTGAGTATTGAGGAATGAAGATTGAGGATTGAGGATTGAGGATTGAGGATTGAGGATTGATGATTGAGTATGGAGGATTGAAGATTGAGGATTGGGGATTGAGGATTGAGGATTGTGGATTGAAGGTTGAGGATTGAGGATTGAGGATTGAGGATTGAGGATTGAGGATTGTGGATTGAAGTTTGAATATTGACGATTAAGGGTTGAGGATTGAGTACTGAGGATTGAAGATTGAGGATTGAGGATTGAGGATTGAGTATTGAGGATTGAGGATTGAGGATCGATGATTGAAGATTGAGTCTTGAGGATTGAAGATTGAGGATTGAGGATTGAGGATTGAGGATTGAGGTTTGAGGATTGAGGATTGAGGATTGAACATTGAGGACTGAGTGTTGAGGGTTGAGCAATGGGAATTGACGTTTGTGGATAGAGGTTTGGAGATTGGAGAATGAGTATTGAGTATTGAAAACTGTGAATTGAGGATATTCTATTGAGGATTGAGGATTGACAACTGATTGTTGAGGACTGAGGGCCGAAGATTGAGGATTCAGGATTGAGGATTCAGAATTGAGGCTTGAGGACTGAGGATTGAGGATTGAAGATTGAGTATTGAGGATTGAAGGTTGAGGATTGAGGATTGAGTATTGAGGATGAGGGCTGAGGGTTGAGGATTGAGGATTGAAGATTGAGTATTGAGGATTGAAGATTGAGGATTGTGGATTGAGGATTGATGATTGAGGATTGAAGATTGAGGATGAGGGCTGAGGGTTGAGGATTGAGGTTTGAGGACTGAGGACTGAGGATTGAGGATTGAGAATTGGGGATTGAGGATTGAGGATTGACGATTGAGGATTGGGTATTGAGGATTGAAGAATGAGGATTGAGTATTGTGGATTGAGGATTCAGGATTGAAGATTGAGTATTGAGGATTGAAGACTGACAATTGAGGATTGAGGACTGAGGATTGAGGATTGAGGATTGAGGATTGAGGATTGAGGATTGAGGATTGAAGATTGAGGATTGGGTATTGAGGATTGAAGAATGAGGATTGAGGATTGAGGATTGAGGATTGAGTGTTGAGGATTGAAGATTGAGTATTGAGGGTTGAAGACAGACGATTGAGGATTGAGGATTCAGGATTGAGGATTGGGGATTGAGGATTGAGGATTGACATTTTAGCAATGAGGACTGAGGGTTGAGGATTGAGGATGGAGGATTGAAGATTCAGTATTGAGGATTGAAGATTGAGAATTGAGGATTGAGCTTTGAAGTTTGAGGATTGAGTATTGACGATTGAAGATTGAGGACTGTGGATTGTGGATTGAGGATTGATGATTGAGGATTAAAGATTGAGGATGTGGGATGAGGGTTGAGGATTCAGGTTTGAGGACTGAGGACTGAGGATTGAGGATTGAGAATTGAGGATTGAGGATTGAGGATTGAAGATTGAGGATTGGGTATTGAGGATTGAACATTGAGGATTGAGGATTGAGGATTCAGGATTGAGGATTGAGGATTGAGGATTGAGGATTGGGGATTGAGGATTGAGGATTGACGTTTTAGCAATGAGGACTGAGGGTTGAGGATTGAGGATTGAGGATTGAAGATTCAGTATTGAGGATTGAAGATTGAGAACTGAGGATTGAGGATTGAAGTTTGAGGATTGAGTATTGATGATTGAAGATTGAGGACTGTGGATTGTGGATTGAGGATTGATGATTGAGGATTAAAGATTGAGGATGTGGGCTGAGTGTTGAGGATTCAGGTTTGAGAACTGAGGACTGAGGATTGAGGATTGAGAATTGAGGATTGAGGATTGAGGATTGAAGATTGAGGATTGGGTATTGAGGATTGAACATTGAGGATTGAGGATTGAGGATTGAGGATTGAGGATTGAGGATTGAACATTGAATATTGATGGTTGAAGTTTGAGGATTGAGGATTGAGGGTTGTGGGTTGAGGACGAGGACTGAGGGCTGAGTATTGATGTTTGAGGTCTGAGGATTGAGGATTGTGGGTTGAGAATTGAGGATTGAGGATTGAGGATTGAAGATTGAGGATTGGGTATTGAGGATTGAAGAATGAGGATTGAGGATTGATGATTGAGGGTTGAGGATTGAAAATTGAGTATTGAGGATTGAAGATTGACGATTGAGGATTCAGTATTGAGGATCGAGGATTGAGGATTGAGGATTGAGGATTGAGGATTGAAGATTGAGGATTGAGGATTGAGGATTGAGGATTGACTATGAGGGCTGGGTGTTGTGGATTGAGGTTTGAGGACTGAGGACTGAGGATTGACGATTGAGAATTGAGGATTGAGGATTGAGGTTTGAGTATTGAGGACGAGTACTAACGGTTGAGGATTGAGGTTTGAGGATTGAGGATTGAGGATAGAGGACTGAGGACTGAGGATTGAGGATGGAGCATAGACGATTGAAGATTGAGGACTGGGGAATGAGGATTGGAGATTGAGGATTAAGGATTGAGGATCTAGGATTGGAGATTGATTATTGAGGATTGAAGATTGAGGATTGAGTATTGAGGATTGAGGATTGATAATTGAGAATTGAGGATGAGGACTGAGGGTTGAGGATTGAGGTTATAGGATTGAGGATTGAGGATTGAGGATTGAGGATTGAGGATTGAGGATTGAGGATTGAAGAAGGAGGATTGAGGATTCAGGATTGAGGATTGAGGATTGAGGATTGAGGATTGAGGATTGAGGATTGAGGATTGAGGATTGGCTTTTGAGGATTGAAGAAGGAGGATTGAGGATTGAGGATTGAGGATTGAGGATTGAAGATTGAGTATTGAGGATTGAAGATTGACGATTGAGGATTGAGGATTGAGGATTGAGGATTGAACATTGAGGACTGACAGTTGAGGGTTGATTAATGGGAATTGGTGTTTGTGGATAGAGGTTTGAAGATTCCAGATTGAGTATTGAGTATTGAAAACTGTGAATTGAGGATATTCTATTGAGGATTGAGGATTGACAGCTGATTGTTGAGGACTGAGGGCCGAAGATTGAGGATTCAGGATTGAGGATTCAGAATTGAGGTTTGAGGACTGAGGATTGAGGATTGAAGATTGAGTACTGAGGATTGAAGGTTGAGGATTGAGGATTGAGGATTGAGGATTGAGGATGAGGGCTGAGGCTTGAGTATTGAGGTTTGAGAACTGAGGACTGAGGATTGAGGATTGAGAATTGACGAATGAGGATTGAGTATTGAAGATTGAGGATTGGGTAATGAAGATTGAAGAATCAGGATTGAGGGTTGAGGATTGAGGATTGAGTGTTGAGGATTCAAGATTGAGTATTGAGTGTTGAAGACTGACGATTGGGGATTGAGGATCGAGGATAGAGGATTGAGGATTGAGGATTGAAGATTGAGTATTGAGGATTGATAATTGGGGATTGAGGATTGAGGATTGAGCATTGAGGACTGAAGATTGAAGACTGAGGATTGGGTATTGACGATTGAAGAATGAGGGTTGAGGATTGAGGATTGAGGATTGAGTGTTGAGGATTGAAGATTGAGTATTGACGATAGAAGACTGACGATTGAGGATTGAGGATTGAGGATTGAGGATCGAGTATTGAGGATTGAAGATTTAGTATTGATAGTTGAAGGTAGAGGATTGAGAATTTAGGATTGAGGATTGAGGATTGAAGATTGAGGATTGGGTATTGAGGATTGAAGAATGAGGATTGAGGATTGAGGATTGAGGATTGAGTGTTGAGGATTGAAGATTGAGTATTGAGGATAGAAGACTGACGATTGAGGATTGAGGATTGAGTATTGAAGATTGAGGATTGATGACTGAGGAATGAGGATTGACGATTGAGGATTGAGGATTGAGTATTGAAGATTGAGGATTGATGATTGAGGATTGAGGATTGAGGATTGGGGATTGAGGATTAAGGATTGAGGTTTGAGGACTGAGGGCTGAGGATTGTGGATTGAGGATTGAGGATTGAAGATTCAGTATTGAGGATTGAAGATTGGGAATTGAGGATTGAGGATTGAACATTGAGGACTGAGTGTTGAGGGTTGAGTGATGAGAATTGATGTTTGTGGATAGAGATCTGAAGATTGCAGATTGAGTATTGAGTATTGAAAACTTTGAATTGAGTATATTCTATTGAGGATTGAGGATTGACTACAGACTGTTGAGGACTGAGTTCTGAAGATTGAGGATTCAGGATTGAGGTTTCAGAATTGAGGTTTGAGGACTAAGGATTGAGGATTGAAGATTGAGTATTGAGGATTGAGGATTGAGAATTGAAGGTTGAGGATTGAGGATTGAGGATCGGGGCTGACGGTTGAGGATTGAGGTTTGAGGACTGAGGACTGAGGTTAGAGCATTGAGAAATGAGGATTGAGGATTGAGGATTGAAGACTGAGTATTGGGTATTGAGAATTGAAGAATGAGGATTGAGGATTGAGGTTTGAGGTTTGAGGATTGAGGATTGAAGATTGAGTATTGAAGATTGAAGACTGACGATTGAGGATTGAGGATTAAGGACTGAGGGTTGAGGATTGAGAATTGAGGATTGAGAATTGATGATTGAGGATTGAAGATTGAGTATTGAGGATTGAAGGTTGAGGGATGAGTATTGAGGATTGAGGATTGAAGATTGAGTATTGATGATTGAAGATTGACGATTGAGGAATGAGGATTGAGGATCGAGGATTGAGGATTGAAGATTGAGTATTGAAGATTGAAGACTGACGATTGAGGATTGAGAATAGGGGATTGAGGATAGGGGATCCAAGATTGAGGATTGGGTATTGAGGATTGAAGAATGAGGATTGAGGATTGAGGATTGAGGATTGAGTGTTGAGGATTGAAGATTGAGTATTGAGGGTTCAAGACTGACGATTGAGGGTTGAGGATTGAGGATTGAAGACTGAGGATTGAGGATTGAGGATGAGGGCTGAGGGTTGAGGATTGAGGTTTGAGGACTGAGGACTGAGGATCGAGGATTGAGAATTGAGGATTGAGGATTGAGGATTGAAGATTGAGGGTTGGGTATAGAGGATTGAAGAATGAGGATTGAGGATTGAGGATTGAGGATTGAGGATTGAGGATTGAAGATTGAGTATTGAGGATTGAAGACTGACGATTGAGGATTGAGGATTGAAGGTTGAGGATTGAGGATTGAAGATTGAGTATTGAGGATTGAAGATTGAGGGTTGACGATTGAGGATTGAGTATTGAGGAATGAAGATTGAGGATTGAGGATTGAGGATTGAGGATTGAGGATTGATGATTGAGTATGGAGGATTGAAGATTGCGGATTGGGGATTGAGGATTGAGGATTGTGGATTGAAGATTGAGGATTGAGGATTGAGGATTGAGGATTGAGGATTGAGGATTGAGGATTGTGGATTGAAGTTTGAATATTGACGATTAAGGGTTGAGGATTGAGTACTGAGGATTGAAGATTGAGGATTGAGGATTGAGGATTGAGTATTGAGGATTGAGGATTGAGGATCGAGGATTGAAGATTGAGTCTTGAGGATTGAAGATTGAGGATTGAGGATTGAGGATTGAGGATTGAGGTTTGAGGTTTGAGGATTGAGGATTGAGGATTGAACATTGAGGACTGAGTGTTGAGGGTTGAGTAATGGGAATTGACGTTTGTGGATAGAGGTTTGGAGATTGCAGAATGAGTATTGAGTATTGAAAACTGTGAATTGAGGATATTCTATTGAGGATTGAGGATTGACAACTGATTGTTGAGGACTGAGGGCCGAAGATTGAGGATTCAGGATTGAGGATTCAGAATTGAGGCTTGAGGACTGAGGATTGAGGATTGAAGATTGAGTATTGAGGATTGAAGGTTGAGGATTGAGGATTGAGGATTGAGTATTGAGGATGAGGGCTGAGGGTTGAGGATTGAGGATTGAAGATTGAGTATTGAGGATTGAAGATTGAGGATTGTGGATTGAGGATTGATGATTGAGGATTGAAGTTTGAGGATGAGGGCTGAGGGTTGAGGATTGAGGTTTGAGGACTGAGGACTGAGGATTGAGGATTGAGAATTGGGGATTGAGGATTGAGGATTGAAGATTGAGGATTGGGTATTGAGGATTGAAGAATGAGGATTGAGTATTGTGGATGAGGATTCAGGATTGAAGATTGAGTATTGAGGATTGAAGACTGACAATTGAGGATTGAGGACTGAGGATTGAGGATTGAGGATTGAGGATTGAGGATTGAGGATTGAGGATTGAAGATTGAGGATTGGGTATTGAGGATTGAAGAATGAGGATTGAGGATTGAGGATTGAGGATTGAGTGTTGAGGATTGAAGATTGAGTATTGAGGGTTGAAGACTGACGATTGAGGATTGAGGATTCAGGATTGAGGATTGAGGATTGACGATTGAGGATTGGGGATTGAGGATTGAGGATTGACATTTTAGCAATGAGGACTGAGGGTTGAGTATTGAGGATTGAGGATTGAAGATTCAGTATTGAGGATTGAAGATTGAGAATTGAGGATTGAGCTTTGAAGTTTGAGGATTGAGTATTGACGATTGAAGATTGAGGACTGTGGATTGTGGATTGAGGATTGATGATTGAGGATTAAAGATTGAGGATGTGGGATGAGGGTTGAGGATTCAGGTTTGAGGACTGAGGACTGAGGATTGAGGATTGAGAATTGAGGATTGAGGATTGAGGATTGAAGATTGAGGATTGGGTATTGAGGATTGAACATTGAGGATTGAGGATTGAGGATTCAGGATTGAGGATTGAGGATTGAGGATTGAGGATTGGGGATTGAGGATTGAGAATTGACGTTTTAGCAATGAGGACTGAGGGTTGAGGATTGAGGATTGAGGATTGAAGGTTCAGTATTGAGGATTGAAGATTGAGAATTGAGGATTGAGGATTGAAGTTTGAGGATTGAGTATTGATGATTGAACATTGAGGACTGTGGATTGTGGATTGAGGATTGATGATTGAGGATTAAAGATTGAGGATGTGGGCTGAGTGTTGAGGATTCAGGTTTGAGGACTGAGGACTGAGGATTGAGGATTGAGAATTGAGGATTGAGGATTGAGGATTGAAGATTGAGGATTGGGTATTGAGGATTGAACATTGAGGATTGGGGATTGATGTTTGAGGTCTGAGGATTGAGGATTGTGGGTTGAGAATTGAGGATTGAGGATTGAGGATTGAAGATTGAGGATTGGGTATTGAGGATTGAAGAATGAGGATTGAGGATTGATGATTGAGGGTTGAGGATTGAAAATTGAGTATGGAGGATTGAAGATTGACGATTGAGGATTGTGTATTGAGGATCGAGGATTGAGGATTGAGGATTGAGGATTGAGGATTGAAGATTGAGGATTGAGGATTGAGGATTGAGGATTGACTATGAGGGCTGGGTGTTGTGGATTGAGGTTTGAGGACTGAGGACTGAGGATTGACGATTGAGAATTGAGGATTGAGGATTGAGGTTTGAGTATTGAGGACGAGTACTAACGGTTGAGGATTGAGGTTTGAGGATTGAGGATTGAGGATAGAGGACTGAGGACTGAAGATTGAGGATGGAGCATTGACGATTGAAGATTGAGGACTGGGGAATGAGGATTGGAGATTGAGGATTAAGGATTGAGGATCTAGGATTGGAGATTGATTATTGAGGATTGAAGATTGAGGATTGAGGATTGAGGATTGAGGATTGATAATTGAGAATTGAGGATGAGGACTGAGGGTTGAGGATTGAGGTTATAGGATTGAGCATTGAGGATTGAGGATTGAGGATTGAGGATTGAGGATTGAGGATTGAAGGTTGAGGATTGAGGATTGAGGATTGAGGATTGAGGATGAGGGCTGAGGCTTGAGTATTGAGGTTTGAGAACTGAGGACTGAGGATTGAGGATTGAGAATTGACGAATGAGGATTGAGTATTGAAGATTGAGGATTGGGTATTGAAGATTGAAGAATCAGGATTGAGGGTTGAGGATTGAGGATTGAGTGTTGAGGATTCAAGATTGAGTATTGAGTGTTGAAGACTGACGATTGGGGATTGAGGATCGAGGATAGAGGATTGAGGATTGAGGATTGAAGATTGAGTATTGAGGATTGATAATTGGGGATTGAGGATTGAGGATTGAGCATTAAGGACTGAAGGTTGAAGACTGAGGATTGGGTATTGACGATTGAAGAATGAGGGTTGAGGATTGAGGATTGAGGATTGAGTGTTGAGGATTGAAGATTGAGTATTGATGATAGAAGACTGACGATTGAGGATTGAGGATTGAGGATTGAGGATCGAGAATTGAGGATTGAAGATTTAGTATTGATAGTTGAAGGTGGAGGATTGAGAATTTAGGATTGAGGATTGAGGATTGAAGATTGAGGATTGGGTATTGAGGATTGAAGAATGAGGATTGAGGATTGAGGATTGAGGATTGAGTGTTGAGGATTGAAGATTGAGTATTGAGGATAGAAGACTGACGATTGAGGATTGAGGATTGAGTATTGAAGATTGAGGATTGATGACTGAGGAATGAGGATTGACGATTGAGGATTGAGGATTGAGTATTCAAGATTGAGGATTGATGATTGAGGATTGAGGATTGAGGATTGGGGATTGAGGATTAAGGATTGAGGTTTGAGGACTGAGGGCTGAGGATTGTGGATTGAGGATTGAGGATTGAAGATTCAGTATTGAGGATTGAAGATTGGGAATTGAGGATTGAGGATTGAACATTGAGGACTGAGTGTTGAGGGTTGAGTGATGAGAATTGATGTTTGTGGTTAGAGATCTGAAGATTGCAGATTGAGTATTGAGTATTGAAAACTTTGAATTGAGTATATTCTATTGAGGATTGAGGATTGACTACAGACTGTTGAGGACTGAGTTCTGAAGATTGAGGATTCCGGATTGAGGTTTCAGAATTGAGGTTTGAGGACTAAGGATTGAGGATTGAAGATTGAAGGTTGAGGATTGAGGATTGAGGATCGGGGCAGACGGTTGAGGATTGAGGTTTGAGGACTGAGGACTGAGGTTAGAGCATTGAGAAATGAGGATTGAGGATTGAGGATTGAAGACTGAGTATTGGGTATTGAGAATTGAAGAATGAGGATTGAGGATTGAGGTTTGAGGTTTGAGGATTGAGGATTGAAGATTGAGTATTGAAGATTGAAGACTGACGATTGAGGATTGAGGATTAAGGACTGAGGGTTGAGGATTGAGAATTGAGGATTGAGAATTGATGATTGAGGATTGAAGATTGAGTATTGAGGATTGAAGGTTGAGGGTTGAGGATTGAGGATTGAGGATTGAAGATTGAGTATTGAGGATTGAAGATTGACGATTGAGGATTGAGGATTGAGGATTGAGGATTGAGGATTGAAGATTGAGTACTGAGGATTGAAGACTGACGATTGAGGATTGAGAATAGGGGATTGAGGATAGGGGATCCAAGATTGAGGATTGGGTATTGAGGATTGAAAAATGAGGATTGAGGATTGAGGATTGAGGATTGAAGATTGAGTATTGAGGATTGAAGATTGAGGGTTGAGGATTGAGGATTGAAGATTGAGGATTTGGGACTAAGGATTGAAGATTGAGGATCGAGGATTGAGGATTGAGGATTGAGGATTGAAGATTCAGTATTGAGGATTGAAGATTGAGGGTTGAGGATTGAGGATTTATGATTGAGGATTTGGGACTAAGGGTTGAAGATTGAGGATCGAGGATTGAGGATTGAGGATTGAAGATTGAGGATTGGCGCTTGAGGATTGAGGGTTGAGGATGGAGGCTGAGGCTTGAGGATTGAGGTTTGAGGGCTGAGGACTGAGGATTGAGGATTGAGAATTGACGAATGAGGATTGAGTATTGAAGATTGAGGATTGGGTATTGAGGATTGAAGAATGAGGATTGAGGGTTGAGGATTGAGGATTGAGTGTTGAGGATTGAAGATTGAGTATTGAGTGTTGAAGACTGACGATTGGGGAATGAGGATCGAGGATAGAGGATTGAGAATTGAGGATTGAATATTGAGTATTGAGGATTGATGATTGGGGATTGAGGATTGAGGATTGAGGATTGAGGATTGATGATTGAGTATGGAGGATTGAAGATTGAGGATTGGGGATTGAGCATTGAGAATTGTGGATTGAAGATTGAGGATTGAGGATTGAGGATTGAGGATTGAGGATTGAGGATTGTGGATTGAAGTTTGAATATTGACGATTAAGGGTTGAGGATTGAGTACTGAGGATTGAAGATTGAGGATTGAGGATTGAGAATCGAGGATTGAAGATTGAGTCTTGAGGATTGAAGATTGAGGTTTGAGGATTGAGGATTGAGTATTGAGTATTGAGGATGAGGGCTGAGGGTTGAGGATTGAGGTTTGAGGACGGAGGACTGAGGATTGAGGATTGAGAATTGAGGATTGAGGATTGAGGATTGAAGATTGAGGATTGGGTATTGAGGATTGAAGAATGAGGATTGAGGATTGAGGATTGAGGATTGAGTGTTGAGGATTGAAGATTGAGTATTGAGGGTTCAAGACTGACGATTGAGGGTTGAGGATTGAGGATTGAAGACTGAGGATTGAGGATTGAGGATGAGGGCTGAGGGTTGAGGATTGAGGTTTGAGGACTGAGGACTGAGGATCGAGGATTGAGAATTGAGGATTGAGGATTGAGGATTGAAGATTGAGGGTTGGGTATAGAGGATTGAAGAATGAGGATTGAGGATTGAGGATTGAGGATTGAGGATTGAGGATTGAAGATTGAGTATTGAGGATTGAAGACTGACGATTGAGGATTGAGGATTGAAGGTTGAGGATTGAGGATTGAAGATTGAGTATTGAGGATTGAAGATTGAGGGTTGACGATTGAGGATTGAGTATTGAGGAATGAAGATTGAGGATTGAGGATTGAGGATTGAGGATTGAGGATTGATGATTGAGTATGGAGGATTGAAGATTGAGGATTGGGGATTGAGGATTGAGGATTGTGGATTGAAGATTGAGGATTGAGGATTGAGGATTGAGGATTGAGGATTGAGGATTGTGGATTGAAGTTTGAATATTGACGATTAAGGGTTGAGGATTGAGTACTGAGGATTGAAGATTGAGGATTGAGGATTGAGGATTGAGTATTGAGGATTGAGGATTGAGGATCGATGATTGAAGATTGAGTCTTGAGGATTGAAGATTGAGGATTGAGGATTGAGGATTGAGGATTGAGGTTTGAGGATTGAGGATTGAGGATTGAACATTGAGGACTGAGTGTTGAGGGTTGAGCAATGGGAATTGACGTTTGTGGATAGAGGTTTGGAGATTGGAGAATGAGTATTGAGTATTGAAAACTGTGAATTGAGGATATTCTATTGAGGATTGAGGATTGACAACTGATTGTTGAGGACTGAGGGCCGAAGATTGAGGATTCAGGATTGAGGATTCAGAATTGAGGCTTGAGGACTGAGGATTGAGGATTGAAGATTGAGTATTGAGGATTGAAGGTTGAGGATTGAGGATTGAGTATTGAGGATGAGGGCTGAGGGTTGAGGATTGAGGATTGAAGATTGAGTATTGAGGATTGAAGATTGAGGATTGTGGATTGAGGATTGATGATTGAGGATTGAAGATTGAGGATGAGGGCTGAGGGTTGAGGATTGACATTTTAGCAATGAGGACTGAGGGTTGAGGATTGAGGATGGAGGATTGAAGATTCAGTATTGAGGATTGAAGATTGAGAATTGAGGATTGAGCTTTGAAGTTTGAGGATTGAGTATTGACGATTGAAGATTGAGGACTGTGGATTGTGGATTGAGGATTGATGATTGAGGATTAAAGATTGAGGATGTGGGATGAGGGTTGAGGATTCAGGTTTGAGGACTGAGGACTGAGGATTGAGGATTGAGAATTGAGGATTGAGGATTGAGGATTGAAGATTGAGGATTGGGTATTGAGGATTGAACATTGAGGATTGAGGATTGAGGATTCAGGATTGAGGATTGAGGATTGAGGATTGAGGATTGGGGATTGAGGATTGAGGATTGACGTTTTAGCAATGAGGACTGAGGGTTGAGGATTGAGGATTGAGGATTGAAGATTCAGTATTGAGGATTGAAGATTGAGAACTGAGGATTGAGGATTGAAGTTTGAGGATTGAGTATTGATGATTGAAGATTGAGGACTGTGGATTGTGGATTGAGGATTGATGATTGAGGATTAAAGATTGAGGATGTGGGCTGAGTGTTGAGGATTCAGGTTTGAGAACTGAGGACTGAGGATTGAGGATTGAGAATTGAGGATTGAGGATTGAGGATTGAAGATTGAGGATTGGGTATTGAGGATTGAACATTGAGGATTGAGGATTGAGGATTGAGGATTGAGGATTGAGGATTGAACATTGAATATTGATGGTTGAAGTTTGAGGATTGAGGATTGAGGGTTGTGGGTTGAGGACGAGGACTGAGGGCTGAGTATTGATGTTTGAGGTCTGAGGATTGAGGATTGTGGGTTGAGAATTGAGGATTGAGGATTGAGGATTGAAGATTGAGGATTGGGTATTGAGGATTGAAGAATGAGGATTGAGGATTGATGATTGAGGGTTGAGGATTGAAAATTGAGTATTGAGGATTGAAGATTGACGATTGAGGATTCAGTATTGAGGATCGAGGATTGAGGATTGAGGATTGAGGATTGAGGATTGAAGATTGAGGATTGAGGATTGAGGATTGAGGATTGACTATGAGGGCTGGGTGTTGTGGATTGAGGTTTGAGGACTGAGGACTGAGGATTGACGATTGAGAATTGAGGATTGAGGATTGAGGTTTGAGTATTGAGGACGAGTACTAACGGTTGAGGATTGAGGTTTGAGGATTGAGGATTGAGGATAGAGGACTGAGGACTGAGGATTGAGGATGGAGCATAGACGATTGAAGATTGAGGACTGGGGAATGAGGATTGGAGATTGAGGATTAAGGATTGAGGATCTAGGATTGGAGATTGATTATTGAGGATTGAAGATTGAGGATTGAGTATTGAGGATTGAGGATTGATAATTGAGAATTGAGGATGAGGACTGAGGGTTGAGGATTGAGGTTATAGGATTGAGGATTGAGGATTGAGGATTGAGGATTGAGGATTGAGGATTGAGGATTGAAGAAGGAGGATTGAGGATTCAGGATTGAGGATTGAGGATTGAGGATTGAGGATTGAGGATTGAGGATTGAGGATTGAGGATTGGCTTTTGAGGATTGAAGAAGGAGGATTGAGGATTGAGGATTGAGGATTGAGGATTGAAGATTGAGTATTGAGGATTGAAGATTGACGATTGAGGATTGAGGATTGAGGATTGAGGATTGAACATTGAGGACTGACAGTTGAGGGTTGATTAATGGGAATTGGTGTTTGTGGATAGAGGTTTGAAGATTCCAGATTGAGTATTGAGTATTGAAAACTGTGAATTGAGGATATTCTATTGAGGATTGAGGATTGACAGCTGATTGTTGAGGACTGAGGGCCGAAGATTGAGGATTCAGGATTGAGGATTCAGAATTGAGGTTTGAGGACTGAGGATTGAGGATTGAAGATTGAGTACTGAGGATTGAAGGTTGAGGATTGAGGATTGAGGATTGAGGATTGAGGATGAGGGCTGAGGCTTGAGTATTGAGGTTTGAGAACTGAGGACTGAGGATTGAGGATTGAGAATTGACGAATGAGGATTGAGTATTGAAGATTGAGGATTGGGTAATGAAGATTGAAGAATCAGGATTGAGGGTTGAGGATTGAGGATTGAGTGTTGAGGATTCAAGATTGAGTATTGAGTGTTGAAGACTGACGATTGGGGATTGAGGATCGAGGATAGAGGATTGAGGATTGAGGATTGAAGATTGAGTATTGAGGATTGATAATTGGGGATTGAGGATTGAGGATTGAGCATTGAGGACTGAAGATTGAAGACTGAGGATTGGGTATTGACGATTGAAGAATGAGGGTTGAGGATTGAGGATTGAGGATTGAGTGTTGAGGATTGAAGATTGAGTATTGACGATAGAAGACTGACGATTGAGGATTGAGGATTGAGGATTGAGGATCGAGTATTGAGGATTGAAGATTTAGTATTGATAGTTGAAGGTAGAGGATTGAGAATTTAGGATTGAGGATTGAGGATTGAAGATTGAGGATTGGGTATTGAGGATTGAAGAATGAGGATTGAGGATTGAGGATTGAGGATTGAGTGTTGAGGATTGAAGATTGAGTATTGAGGATAGAAGACTGACGATTGAGGATTGAGGATTGAGTATTGAAGATTGAGGATTGATGACTGAGGAATGAGGATTGACGATTGAGGATTGAGGATTGAGTATTGAAGATTGAGGATTGATGATTGAGGATTGAGGATTGAGGATTGGGGATTGAGGATTAAGGATTGAGGTTTGAGGACTGAGGGCTGAGGATTGTGGATTGAGGATTGAGGATTGAAGATTCAGTATTGAGGATTGAAGATTGGGAATTGAGGATTGAGGATTGAACATTGAGGACTGAGTGTTGAGGGTTGAGTGATGAGAATTGATGTTTGTGGATAGAGATCTGAAGATTGCAGATTGAGTATTGAGTATTGAAAACTTTGAATTGAGTATATTCTATTGAGGATTGAGGATTGACTACAGACTGTTGAGGACTGAGTTCTGAAGATTGAGGATTCAGGATTGAGGTTTCAGAATTGAGGTTTGAGGACTAAGGATTGAGGATTGAAGATTGAGTATTGAGGATTGAGGATTGAGAATTGAAGGTTGAGGATTGAGGATTGAGGATCGGGGCTGACGGTTGAGGATTGAGGTTTGAGGACTGAGGACTGAGGTTAGAGCATTGAGAAATGAGGATTGAGGATTGAGGATTGAAGACTGAGTATTGGGTATTGAGAATTGAAGAATGAGGATTGAGGATTGAGGTTTGAGGTTTGAGGATTGAGGATTGAAGATTGAGTATTGAAGATTGAAGACTGACGATTGAGGATTGAGGATTAAGGACTGAGGGTTGAGGATTGAGAATTGAGGATTGAGAATTGATGATTGAGGATTGAAGATTGAGTATTGAGGATTGAAGGTTGAGGGATGAGTATTGAGGATTGAGGATTGAAGATTGAGTATTGATGATTGAAGATTGACGATTGAGGAATGAGGATTGAGGATCGAGGATTGAGGATTGAAGATTGAGTATTGAAGATTGAAGACTGACGATTGAGGATTGAGAATAGGGGATTGAGGATAGGGGATCCAAGATTGAGGATTGGGTATTGAGGATTGAAGAATGAGGATTGAGGATTGAGGATTGAGGATTGAGTGTTGAGGATTGAAGATTGAGTATTGAGGGTTCAAGACTGACGATTGAGGGTTGAGGATTGAGGATTGAAGACTGAGGATTGAGGATTGAGGATGAGGGCTGAGGGTTGAGGATTGAGGTTTGAGGACTGAGGACTGAGGATCGAGGATTGAGAATTGAGGATTGAGGATTGAGGATTGAAGATTGAGGGTTGGGTATAGAGGATTGAAGAATGAGGATTGAGGATTGAGGATTGAGGATTGAGGATTGAGGATTGAAGATTGAGTATTGAGGATTGAAGACTGACGATTGAGGATTGAGGATTGAAGGTTGAGGATTGAGGATTGAAGATTGAGTATTGAGGATTGAAGATTGAGGGTTGACGATTGAGGATTGAGTATTGAGGAATGAAGATTGAGGATTGAGGATTGAGGATTGAGGATTGAGGATTGATGATTGAGTATGGAGGATTGAAGATTGCGGATTGGGGATTGAGGATTGAGGATTGTGGATTGAAGATTGAGGATTGAGGATTGAGGATTGAGGATTGAGGATTGAGGATTGAGGATTGTGGATTGAAGTTTGAATATTGACGATTAAGGGTTGAGGATTGAGTACTGAGGATTGAAGATTGAGGATTGAGGATTGAGGATTGAGTATTGAGGATTGAGGATTGAGGATCGAGGATTGAAGATTGAGTCTTGAGGATTGAAGATTGAGGATTGAGGATTGAGGATTGAGGATTGAGGTTTGAGGTTTGAGGATTGAGGATTGAGGATTGAACATTGAGGACTGAGTGTTGAGGGTTGAGTAATGGGAATTGACGTTTGTGGATAGAGGTTTGGAGATTGCAGAATGAGTATTGAGTATTGAAAACTGTGAATTGAGGATATTCTATTGAGGATTGAGGATTGACAACTGATTGTTGAGGACTGAGGGCCGAAGATTGAGGATTCAGGATTGAGGATTCAGAATTGAGGCTTGAGGACTGAGGATTGAGGATTGAAGATTGAGTATTGAGGATTGAAGGTTGAGGATTGAGGATTGAGGATTGAGTATTGAGGATGAGGGCTGAGGGTTGAGGATTGAGGATTGAAGATTGAGTATTGAGGATTGAAGATTGAGGATTGTGGATTGAGGATTGATGATTGAGGATTGAAGTTTGAGGATGAGGGCTGAGGGTTGAGGATTGAGGTTTGAGGACTGAGGACTGAGGATTGAGGATTGAGAATTGGGGATTGAGGATTGAGGATTGAAGATTGAGGATTGGGTATTGAGGATTGAAGAATGAGGATTGAGTATTGTGGATGAGGATTCAGGATTGAAGATTGAGTATTGAGGATTGAAGACTGACAATTGAGGATTGAGGACTGAGGATTGAGGATTGAGGATTGAGGATTGAGGATTGAGGATTGAGGATTGAAGATTGAGGATTGGGTATTGAGGATTGAAGAATGAGGATTGAGGATTGAGGATTGAGGATTGAGTGTTGAGGATTGAAGATTGAGTATTGAGGGTTGAAGACTGACGATTGAGGATTGAGGATTCAGGATTGAGGATTGAGGATTGACGATTGAGGATTGGGGATTGAGGATTGAGGATTGACATTTTAGCAATGAGGACTGAGGGTTGAGTATTGAGGATTGAGGATTGAAGATTCAGTATTGAGGATTGAAGATTGAGAATTGAGGATTGAGCTTTGAAGTTTGAGGATTGAGTATTGACGATTGAAGATTGAGGACTGTGGATTGTGGATTGAGGATTGATGATTGAGGATTAAAGATTGAGGATGTGGGATGAGGGTTGAGGATTCAGGTTTGAGGACTGAGGACTGAGGATTGAGGATTGAGAATTGAGGATTGAGGATTGAGGATTGAAGATTGAGGATTGGGTATTGAGGATTGAACATTGAGGATTGAGGATTGAGGATTCAGGATTGAGGATTGAGGATTGAGGATTGAGGATTGGGGATTGAGGATTGAGAATTGACGTTTTAGCAATGAGGACTGAGGGTTGAGGATTGAGGATTGAGGATTGAAGGTTCAGTATTGAGGATTGAAGATTGAGAATTGAGGATTGAGGATTGAAGTTTGAGGATTGAGTATTGATGATTGAACATTGAGGACTGTGGATTGTGGATTGAGGATTGATGATTGAGGATTAAAGATTGAGGATGTGGGCTGAGTGTTGAGGATTCAGGTTTGAGGACTGAGGACTGAGGATTGAGGATTGAGAATTGAGGATTGAGGATTGAGGATTGAAGATTGAGGATTGGGTATTGAGGATTGAACATTGAGGATTGGGGATTGATGTTTGAGGTCTGAGGATTGAGGATTGTGGGTTGAGAATTGAGGATTGAGGATTGAGGATTGAAGATTGAGGATTGGGTATTGAGGATTGAAGAATGAGGATTGAGGATTGATGATTGAGGGTTGAGGATTGAAAATTGAGTATGGAGGATTGAAGATTGACGATTGAGGATTGTGTATTGAGGATCGAGGATTGAGGATTGAGGATTGAGGATTGAGGATTGAAGATTGAGGATTGAGGATTGAGGATTGAGGATTGACTATGAGGGCTGGGTGTTGTGGATTGAGGTTTGAGGACTGAGGACTGAGGATTGACGATTGAGAATTGAGGATTGAGGATTGAGGTTTGAGTATTGAGGACGAGTACTAACGGTTGAGGATTGAGGTTTGAGGATTGAGGATTGAGGATAGAGGACTGAGGACTGAAGATTGAGGATGGAGCATTGACGATTGAAGATTGAGGACTGGGGAATGAGGATTGGAGATTGAGGATTAAGGATTGAGGATCTAGGATTGGAGATTGATTATTGAGGATTGAAGATTGAGGATTGAGGATTGAGGATTGAGGATTGATAATTGAGAATTGAGGATGAGGACTGAGGGTTGAGGATTGAGGTTATAGGATTGAGGATTGAGGATTGAGGATTGAGGATTGAGGATTGAGGATTGAGGATTGAAGGTTGAGGATTGAGGATTGAGGATTGAGGATTGAGGATGAGGGCTGAGGCTTGAGTATTGAGGTTTGAGAACTGAGGACTGAGGATTGAGGATTGAGAATTGACGAATGAGGATTGAGTATTGAAGATTGAGGATTGGGTATTGAAGATTGAAGAATCAGGATTGAGGGTTGAGGATTGAGGATTGAGTGTTGAGGATTCAAGATTGAGTATTGAGTGTTGAAGACTGACGATTGGGGATTGAGGATCGAGGATAGAGGATTGAGGATTGAGGATTGAAGATTGAGTATTGAGGATTGATAATTGGGGATTGAGGATTGAGGATTGAGCATTAAGGACTGAAGGTTGAAGACTGAGGATTGGGTATTGACGATTGAAGAATGAGGGTTGAGGATTGAGGATTGAGGATTGAGTGTTGAGGATTGAAGATTGAGTATTGATGATAGAAGACTGACGATTGAGGATTGAGGATTGAGGATTGAGGATCGAGAATTGAGGATTGAAGATTTAGTATTGATAGTTGAAGGTGGAGGATTGAGAATTTAGGATTGAGGATTGAGGATTGAAGATTGAGGATTGGGTATTGAGGATTGAAGAATGAGGATTGAGGATTGAGGATTGAGGATTGAGTGTTGAGGATTGAAGATTGAGTATTGAGGATAGAAGACTGACGATTGAGGATTGAGGATTGAGTATTGAAGATTGAGGATTGATGACTGAGGAATGAGGATTGACGATTGAGGATTGAGGATTGAGTATTCAAGATTGAGGATTGATGATTGAGGATTGAGGATTGAGGATTGGGGATTGAGGATTAAGGATTGAGGTTTGAGGACTGAGGGCTGAGGATTGTGGATTGAGGATTGAGGATTGAAGATTCAGTATTGAGGATTGAAGATTGGGAATTGAGGATTGAGGATTGAACATTGAGGACTGAGTGTTGAGGGTTGAGTGATGAGAATTGATGTTTGTGGTTAGAGATCTGAAGATTGCAGATTGAGTATTGAGTATTGAAAACTTTGAATTGAGTATATTCTATTGAGGATTGAGGATTGACTACAGACTGTTGAGGACTGAGTTCTGAAGATTGAGGATTCCGGATTGAGGTTTCAGAATTGAGGTTTGAGGACTAAGGATTGAGGATTGAAGATTGAAGGTTGAGGATTGAGGATTGAGGATCGGGGCAGACGGTTGAGGATTGAGGTTTGAGGACTGAGGACTGAGGTTAGAGCATTGAGAAATGAGGATTGAGGATTGAGGATTGAAGACTGAGTATTGGGTATTGAGAATTGAAGAATGAGGATTGAGGATTGAGGTTTGAGGTTTGAGGATTGAGGATTGAAGATTGAGTATTGAAGATTGAAGACTGACGATTGAGGATTGAGGATTAAGGACTGAGGGTTGAGGATTGAGAATTGAGGATTGAGAATTGATGATTGAGGATTGAAGATTGAGTATTGAGGATTGAAGGTTGAGGGTTGAGGATTGAGGATTGAGGATTGAAGATTGAGTATTGAGGATTGAAGATTGACGATTGAGGATTGAGGATTGAGGATTGAGGATTGAGGATTGAAGATTGAGTACTGAGGATTGAAGACTGACGATTGAGGATTGAGAATAGGGGATTGAGGATAGGGGATCCAAGATTGAGGATTGGGTATTGAGGATTGAAAAATGAGGATTGAGGATTGAGGATTGAGGATTGAAGATTGAGTATTGAGGATTGAAGATTGAGGGTTGAGGATTGAGGATTGAAGATTGAGGATTTGGGACTAAGGATTGAAGATTGAGGATCGAGGATTGAGGATTGAGGATTGAGGATTGAAGATTCAGTATTGAGGATTGAAGATTGAGGGTTGAGGATTGAGGATTTATGATTGAGGATTTGGGACTAAGGGTTGAAGATTGAGGATCGAGGATTGAGGATTGAGGATTGAAGATTGAGGATTGGCGCTTGAGGATTGAGGGTTGAGGATGGAGGCTGAGGCTTGAGGATTGAGGTTTGAGGGCTGAGGACTGAGGATTGAGGATTGAGAATTGACGAATGAGGATTGAGTATTGAAGATTGAGGATTGGGTATTGAGGATTGAAGAATGAGGATTGAGGGTTGAGGATTGAGGATTGAGTGTTGAGGATTGAAGATTGAGTATTGAGTGTTGAAGACTGACGATTGGGGAATGAGGATCGAGGATAGAGGATTGAGAATTGAGGATTGAATATTGAGTATTGAGGATTGATGATTGGGGATTGAGGATTGAGGATTGAGGATTGAGGATTGATGATTGAGTATGGAGGATTGAAGATTGAGGATTGGGGATTGAGCATTGAGAATTGTGGATTGAAGATTGAGGATTGAGGATTGAGGATTGAGGATTGAGGATTGAGGATTGTGGATTGAAGTTTGAATATTGACGATTAAGGGTTGAGGATTGAGTACTGAGGATTGAAGATTGAGGATTGAGGATTGAGAATCGAGGATTGAAGATTGAGTCTTGAGGATTGAAGATTGAGGTTTGAGGATTGAGGATTGAGTATTGAGTATTGAGGATGAGGGCTGAGGGTTGAGGATTGAGGTTTGAGGACGGAGGACTGAGGATTGAGGATTGAGAATTGAGGATTGAGGATTGAGGATTGAAGATTGAGGATTGGGTATTGAGGATTGAAGAATGAGGATTGAGGATTGAGGATTGAGGATTGAGTGTTGAGGATTGAAGATTGAGTATTGAGGGTTCAAGACTGACGATTGAGGGTTGAGGATTGAGGATTGAAGACTGAGGATTGAGGATTGAGGATGAGGGCTGAGGGTTGAGGATTGAGGTTTGAGGACTGAGGACTGAGGATCGAGGATTGAGAATTGAGGATTGAGGATTGAGGATTGAAGATTGAGGGTTGGGTATAGAGGATTGAAGAATGAGGATTGAGGATTGAGGATTGAGGATTGAGGATTGAGGATTGAAGATTGAGTATTGAGGATTGAAGACTGACGATTGAGGATTGAGGATTGAAGGTTGAGGATTGAGGATTGAAGATTGAGTATTGAGGATTGAAGATTGAGGGTTGACGATTGAGGATTGAGTATTGAGGAATGAAGATTGAGGATTGAGGATTGAGGATTGAGGATTGAGGATTGATGATTGAGTATGGAGGATTGAAGATTGAGGATTGGGGATTGAGGATTGAGGATTGTGGATTGAAGATTGAGGATTGAGGATTGAGGATTGAGGATTGAGGATTGAGGATTGTGGATTGAAGTTTGAATATTGACGATTAAGGGTTGAGGATTGAGTACTGAGGATTGAAGATTGAGGATTGAGGATTGAGGATTGAGTATTGAGGATTGAGGATTGAGGATCGATGATTGAAGATTGAGTCTTGAGGATTGAAGATTGAGGATTGAGGATTGAGGATTGAGGATTGAGGTTTGAGGATTGAGGATTGAGGATTGAACATTGAGGACTGAGTGTTGAGGGTTGAGCAATGGGAATTGACGTTTGTGGATAGAGGTTTGGAGATTGGAGAATGAGTATTGAGTATTGAAAACTGTGAATTGAGGATATTCTATTGAGGATTGAGGATTGACAACTGATTGTTGAGGACTGAGGGCCGAAGATTGAGGATTCAGGATTGAGGATTCAGAATTGAGGCTTGAGGACTGAGGATTGAGGATTGAAGATTGAGTATTGAGGATTGAAGGTTGAGGATTGAGGATTGAGTATTGAGGATGAGGGCTGAGGGTTGAGGATTGAGGATTGAAGATTGAGTATTGAGGATTGAAGATTGAGGATTGTGGATTGAGGATTGATGATTGAGGATTGAAGATTGAGGATGAGGGCTGAGGGTTGAGGATTGAGGTTTGAGGACTGAGGACTGAGGATTGAGGATTGAGAATTGGGGATTGAGGATTGAGGATTGACGATTGAGGATTGGGTATTGAGGATTGAAGAATGAGGATTGAGTATTGTGGATTGAGGATTCAGGATTGAAGATTGAGTATTGAGGATTGAAGACTGACAATTGAGGATTGAGGACTGAGGATTGAGGATTGAGGATTGAGGATTGAGGATTGAGGATTGAGGATTGAAGATTGAGGATTGGGTATTGAGGATTGAAGAATGAGGATTGAGGATTGAGGATTGAGGATTGAGTGTTGAGGATTGAAGATTGAGTATTGAGGGTTGAAGACAGACGATTGAGGATTGAGGATTCAGGATTGAGGATTGGGGATTGAGGATTGAGGATTGACATTTTAGCAATGAGGACTGAGGGTTGAGGATTGAGGATTGAGGATTGAAGATTCAGTATTGAGGATTGAAGATTGAGAATTGAGGATTGAGCTTTGAAGTTTGAGGATTGAGTATTGACGATTGAAGATTGAGGACTGTGGATTGTGGATTGAGGATTGATGATTGAGGATTAAAGATTGAGGATGTGGGATGAGGGATGAGGATTCAGGTTTGAGGACTGAGGACTGAGGATTGAGGATTGAGAATTGAGGATTGAGGATTGAGGATTGAAGATTGAGGATTGGGTATTGAGGATTGAACATTGAGGATTGAGGATTGAGGATTCAGGATTGAGGATTGAGGATTGAGGATTGAGGATTGGGGATTGAGGATTGAGGATTGACGTTTTAGCAATGAGGACTGAGGGTTGAGGATTGAGGATTGAGGATTGAAGATTCAGTATTGAGGATTGAAGATTGAGAACTGAGGATTGAGGATTGAAGTTTGAGGATTGAGTATTGATGATTGAAGATTGAGGACTGTGGATTGTGGATTGAGGATTGATGATTGAGGATTAAAGATTGAGGATGTGGGCTGAGTGTTGAGGATTCAGGTTTGAGAACTGAGGACTGAGGATTGAGGATTGAGAATTGAGGATTGAGGATTGAGGATTGAAGATTGAGGATTGGTTATTGAGGATTGAACATTGAGGATTGAGGATTGAGGATTGAGGATTGAGGATTGAGGATTGAACATTGAATATTGATGGTTGAAGTTTGAGGATTGAGGGTTGAGGATT
Organism: Calliopsis andreniformis; assembly: GCF_051401765.1. Lineage (NCBI taxonomy): Eukaryota > Metazoa > Arthropoda > Insecta > Hymenoptera > Andrenidae > Calliopsis > Calliopsis andreniformis. Next base: position 1,975,083 of record NW_027480479.1, on the reverse strand, counting down.
GAGGATTGAGTGTTGAGGATTGAAGATTGAGTATTGAGTGTTGAAGACTGACGATTGGGGAATGAGGATCGAGGATAGAGGATTGAGAATTGAGGATTGAATATTGAGTATTGAGGATTGATGATTGGGGATTGAGGATTGAGGATTGAGGATTGAGGACTGAAGATTGAAGATTGAGGATCGGGTATTGAGGATTGAAGAATGAGGGTTGAGGATTGAGGATTGAGGATTGAGTGTTGAGGATTGAAGATTGAGTATTGATGATAGAAGACTGACGATTGAGGATTGAGGATTGAGGATTGAGGTTCGAGAATTGAGGATTGAAGATTTAGTATTGAGAATTGAAGATAGAGGATTGAGAATGTAGGATTGAGGATTGAGGATTGAAGATTGAGGATTGGGTATTGAGGATTGAAGAATGAGGATTGAGGATTGAGGATTGAGGATTGAGTGTTGAGGATTGAATATTGAGTATCGAGGATAGAAGACTGACGATTGAGGATTGAGGATTGAGTATTGAAGATTGAGGATTGATGACTGAGGAATGAGGATTGAGGATTGAGGATTGAGGATTGAGTATTGAAGATTGAGGATTGGTGATTGAGGATTGAGGATTGAGTATTGGGTATTGAGGATTAAGGATTGACGTTTGAGGACTGAGGACTGAGGATTGTGGATTGAGGATTGAGGATTGAAGATTCAGTATTGAGGATTGAAGATTGGGAATTGAGGATTGAGGATTTAACATTGAGGACTGAGTGTTGAGGGTTGAGTGATGAGAATTGATGTTTGTGGATAGAGATTTGAAGATTGCAGGTTGAGTATTGAGTATTGAAAACTTTGATATTCTGTTGAGGATTGAGGATTGACAACTGATTGTTGAGGACTGAGGGCCGAAGGTTGAGGATTCAGGATTGAGGATTCAGAATTGATGTTTGAGAACTGAGGATTGAGGATTGAAGATTGAGTATTGAGGATTGAAGGTTGAGGATTGAGGATTGAGGATTGAGTATTGACGATGAAGGCTGAGGGTTGAGGATTGAGGTTTGAGGACTGAGGCCTGAGGATTGAGGATTGAGAATTGAGTATTCAGGATTGAGGATTGAAGATTGAGGATTGGGTATTGAGGATTGAAGAATGAGTATTGAGGATTGAGGATTGAGTGTCGTGGATTGAGGACGAGGACTGAGGGTTGTGTATTGATGTCTGAGGTCTGAGGATTGAGGATTGAGTATTGAGAACTGAGGACTGAGGATTGAGGACTGAAGATTGAGGATTGAGGATTGAGGATTGAGGATTGAGGATGAGGGCTGAGGGCTGAGGATTGAGGTTTGAGGACGGAGGGCTGAGGATTGAGAATTGAGGTTTGAGGATTGAGCATTGAAGATTGAGGATTGGGTATTGAGGATTGAAGAATGATGATTGAGGATTGAGGATTGAGTATTGAGGATTGAAGATTGAGGATTGAGGGTTGAGGATTGATGATTGAGGATTGAGAACTGAGGATTGAAGATTGAGGATTGAGGATTGAGGATTGAGTATTGAGAATTGAGGATTGAGGATCGAGGATTGAAGATTGAGTCTTGAGGGTTGAAGATTGAGGATTGAGGATTGAGGATTGAGGATTGAGGTTTGAGGATTGAGGATTGAGGATTGAAGATTGAGGATTGAGGGTTGAGGATTGAGGATTGAGTGTTGAGGATTGAAGATTGAGTATTGAGTGTTGAAGACTGACGATTGGGGAATGAGGACCGAGGATAGAGGATTGAGAATTGAGGATTGAATATTGAGGGTTGAGGATTGATGATTGAGGATTGAGAACTGAGGATTGAAGATTGAGGATTGAGGATTGAGGATTGAGTATTAAGGATTGTTGATAGAGGATTGAAGATTGAGGATTGGGGATTGAGTATTGAGGATTGAGGATGATGTCTGAGGGTTGAGGATTGAGGTTTGAGGACTGAGGACTGAGGATTGAGGACTGAGGATTGAGGATGAGGGCTGAGGGTCGGGGATTGAGGTTTGACGGCTGAGGACTGAGGATTGAGGATTGAGAATTAAGGATTGTTGATAGAGGATTGAAGATTGAGGATTGGGTATTGAGGATTGAAGAATGAGGATTGAGGATTGAGGATTGAGGATCTAGGATTGGAGATTGAATGTTGAGGATTGAGGATTGAGGGTCGAGTATTGAGGACGAGGACTGACGGTTGAGGATTGAGGTTTGAGGATTGAGGATTGAGGACTGAGGCTTGAGGATTGAGGATAGAGCATTGAGGATTGATGACTGAGGACTGGCGATTGAGGATTGAAGATTGAGGATTAAGGACAGAGGATTGTGGATTGAGGATGTAGGATTGGAGATTGATTATTGAGGATTGAAGATTGAGGATTGAGGATTGAGAATTGAGAATTGAGAATTGAGGGTGAGGACTGAGGGTTGAGGATTGAGGTTTGAGGAACGGGGATTGAGGATTGAGGATTGAGGACTGAGGATTGACGATTGAGTATTGAAGATTGAGGATTGATGAATGAGGATTGAGGACTGAGGATTGAGGATTGCGGATTGAGGATTGAAATTGAGTATTGAGGATTGAAAGTTGAGGATTGTGGGTTGAGGATTGAGGATTGAGGATTGAATATTCAGGATTGAGGATTGAGTATCTAGGATTGAAGATTGAGGATTGCGGATTGAGGATTGAGGATTGAGGATTGAGGATTGAGGATTGAGGATGATGTCTGAGGGTTGAGGATCGAGGTTGGAAGACTGAGGACTGAGGATTGAAGACTGAGGGTTGAAGATGAGGGCAGAGGTTCAGGGATTGAGGTTTGATGACAGAGGATTGAGGATTGAGGATTGAGAATTGAGGATTGGTGATTGAGGATTGAAGATTGAGGATTGGGTATTGAGGATTGAAGAATGAGGATTGAGGATTGAGGATTGAGGATTGAGCATTGAGGATCTAGGATTGGAGATTGATTATTGAGGATTGAAGATTGAGGATTGAGGATTGAGGGTTGAGGATCTAGAATTGGAGATTGATTATTGAGGATTGAAGATTGAGGATTGATGATTGAGGAATGAGAACTGAGAATTGAGGATGAGGACTGAGGGTTGAGGATTGAGGTTTGAGGTATGAGGGTTGAGGGTTGAGGATTGGGGATTGAGGATTGAGGATTGAGGATTGAGGATTGAGGATTGGGGATTGAATATTGAGTACTGAGGATTGAAGATTGAGGATTGAGGATTGAGGATTGAGGTTTGAGGACTGAGGACTGAGGATTGAGGACTGAGGATTGAGGATGAGGGCTGAGGGTCGGGGATTCAGGTTTGACGACTGAGGACTGAGGATTGAGGGTTGAGAATTAAGGATTGTTGATAGAGGGTTGAAGATTGAGGATCGGGTATTGAGGATTGAAGAATGAGGATTGAGGATTGAGGGTTGAGGATTGAGCGTTGAGGATCTAGGACTGGAGATTGTTTATTGAGGATTGAAGATTGGGGTTTGAGGATTGAGGATTGAGGATCTAGGATTGGAGACTGACTATTGAGGATTGAAGATTGAGGATTGATGATTGAGGATTGAGAATTGAGAATTGAGGAAGAGGACTGAGGGTTGAGGATTGAGGTTTGAGAAATGATGATTGAGGATTGAGGATTGAGGATTGAAGATTGAGTATTGAGAATTGAGGATTGATGATTGAGGATTGGGGATTGAGAATTGAGGATGAGGACTGAGGGTTGAGAATTGAGGTTTGAGAAATGGGGATTGAGGATTGAGGATTGAGGGTTGAGGATTGAGGATTGAGTATTGAAGATTGAGTATTGATCGCGGAGGTTCGAGTATTGAGGATTGAGGATTGAAAATTGAATATTGAGGATTGAAGATTGAGGATTGAGGATTGAGGATTGAGGATGGAGGATGAGGGCTGAGGGTTGAGGATTGAGGTTTGAGGACTGAGGACTGAGGATTGAGGATTGAGAGTTCAGGATTGAGGATTGAGGATTGAGGATTGAGAATTGAGGATTGATGCTTGAGGGTTGAAGATTGAATATTGAGGATTGAAGATTGAGGATTGATGATTAAGGATTGAGGATGGAGGATGAGGGCTGAGGGTTGAGGATTGACGTTTGAGGACTGAGGACTGAGGATTGAGGATTGAGAATTGAGGATTGATGGTTGAGGATTGAAGATTGAGGATTGGGTATTGTGGATTGAAGAATGGGGATTGAGGATTGAGGATTGAGGATTGAGGATTGAAGATTGAGTATTGAGGACTGAAGATTGACGTTTGAGGATTGAGTATTGAGGATTGAGGACTGAGGATTGAGGATTGAAGATTGAGGATTGGGTATTGAGGACTGAACATTGAGGATTGAGGATTGAGGATTGAGTGTTGAATATTGATGAATGAAGATTAACGATTGAGGATTGAGTGTTGTGGATTGAGGACGAGGACTGGGGGTTGAGTATTGATACTTGAGGTCTGAGGATTGAGGATTGAGGATTGCGAATTGAGGATTGAAGATTGAAGATTGTGGATTGGGTATTGAGGATTGTAGAATGAGGATTGAGGATTGAGGTTGAGGATTGAGGATTGAGGATTGAGGATTGAGAATTGAGGATTGATGATTGAGGGTTGAAGATTGAATATTGAGGATTGAAGATTGAGGATTGATGATTAAGGATTGAGGATGGAGGATGAGGGCTGAGGGTTGAGGATTGACGTTTGAGGACTGAGGACTGAGGATTGAGGATTGAGAATTGAGGATTGATTGTTGAGGATTGAAGATTGAGGATTGGGTATTGTGGATTGAAGAATGGGGATTGAGGATTGAGGATTGAGGACTGAGGATTGAGGATTGAAGATTGAGGATTGGGTATTGAGGACTGAACATTGAGGATTGAGGATTGAGGATTGAGTGTTGAATATTGATGATTGAAGATTGAGTATTGAGGAATGAGGGTTGTGGATTGAGGACGAGTACTGAGGGTTGAATATTGATGATTGAGGTCTGAGGATTGAGGATTGAGGATTGAAAATTGAGGATTGAGGATTGAGGGTTGAGGATTGAGGGTTGACGATCTAGGACTGGAGATTGATTATTGAGGATTGAAGATTGGGGATTGAGGATTGAGGATTGAGGATCTAGGATTGGAGATTGATTATTGAGGATTGAAGATTGAGGTTTGATGATTGAGGATTGAGAATTGAGAATTGAGGATGAGGTCTGAGTGTTGAGGATTGAGTTTTGAGAAACGAGGATTGAGGATTGAGGATTGAGGATTGAGGATTGAGGATTGGGGTGAATATTGAGTACTGAGGATTGAAGATTGAGGATTGAGGATTGAGGATTGCTGATGGAGGATGAGGGCTGAGGGTTGAGGATTGAGGTTTGAGTATTGAATCCTGAGAATTCAGGATATTCTATTGAGTATTGAGAATTGAGTATTGATGGTTGAGTACTGAGGACTGAGGATTGAGGATTGAAGGTTGAGTATTGAGGATTCAGAATTGAGGTGTGAGGGCTGAGGATTGAGGATTGAAGATTGAGTATTGAGGATTGAAGGTTGAGGATTGAGGATTGAGGATTAAGGATTGAGGATGATGTCTGAGTGTTGAGGATTGAGGTTTGAGGACTGAGGACTGAGGATTAAGGACTGAGGATTGAGGATGAGGGCTGAGGGTCGGGGATTGAGGTTTGACGACTGAGGACTGAGGATTGAGGAGTGAGAATTCAGGATTGTTGATAGAGGATTGAAGATAGAGGATTGGGTATTGAGGACTGAACATTGAGGATTGTGGATTGAGGATTGAAGGTTGAATATTGACGAATGAAGATTAACGATTGAGGATTGAGGGTTGTGGATTGAGGACGAGGACTGAAGGTTGAGTATTGATACTTGAGGTCTGAGGATTGAGGATTGAGGATTGCGAATTGAGGATTGAAGATTGAAGATTGAGGATTGGGTATTGAGGATTGTAGAATGAGGATTGAGGATTGAGGATTGAGGACTGAGGATTGAGGATTGAGGATTGAGCATTGAGGATTGAAGATTGAGGACTGGCGATTGAGGGATGAGGTTTGAGGATTGGGTATTGAGGATTGAAGAATGAGGATTGAGGATTGAGGATTGAGGATTGAGGGTTGAGTATCTAGGATTGGAGATTGATTATTGAGGATTGAAGATTGGGGATTGAGGATTGAGGATTGAGGATCTAGGATTGGAGATTGATTATTGAGGATTGAAGATTGAGGATTGATGATTGAGGATTGAGAATTGAGAATTGAGGATGAGGACTGAGGGTTGAGGATTGAGGTTTGAGAAATGAGGATTGAGGATTGAGGATTGAGGATGATGTCTGAGGGTTGAGGATTGAGGTTTGAGGACTGAGGACTGAGGATTGAGGACTGAGGATTGAGGATGAGGGCTGAGGGTCGGGGATTGTGGTTCGACGGCTGAGGACTGAGGATTGAAGATTGAGGATTGATTATTGAGGATTGAGGATTGACGATTGAAGATTGAGTATTGAGGATTGAAGATTGAGGATTGAGGATTGAGGATTGAGGATTGAGGATTGAAGATTGAGGATTGAGGATTGAGGATTGAGGATTGAGGATTGAGGATTGAGGATTGAGGATTGAAGATTGAGGATTGGTTATTGAGGACTGAACATTGAGGATTGAGGATTGAGGATTGAAGGTTGAATATTGATGAATGAATATTAACGATTGAGGATTGAGGGTTGTGGATTGAGGACGAGGACTGAGGGTTGAGTATTGTTACTTGACGTCTGAGGATTGAGGATTGAGGATTGCGAATTGAGGATTGAAGATTGAAGATTGAGGACTGGGTATTGAGGATTGTAGAATGAGGATTGAGGATTGAGGATTGAGGATTGAGGATTGAAGATTGAGTATTGATGATTGAATATTGAGGATTGAGGATTGAGGTTTGAGGATTGAGGACGAGGACTGACGGTAGAGGATTGAGGTTTGAGGATTGAGGATTGAGGATTGAGGACTGGGGATTGAGGATTGAGGATTGAGCATTGAGGTTTGAAGATTGAAGACTGGGGATTGAGGATTGAAGATTGAGAATTAAGGATTGAAGATTGTGGATTGAGGATCTAGGATTGGAGATTGATTATTGAGGATTGAAGATTGAGGATTGAGGATTGAGGATTGAGGATTGAGAATTGAGGACGAGGACTGAGGATTGAGGTTTGAGGAATGAGGATTGAGGGTTGAGGATTGAGGATTGAGGATTGAGGATTGAGGATTGAGAATTGAGGATTGATGATTGAGGGTTGAAGATTGAATATTGAGGATTGAAGATTGAGGATTGATGATTAAGGATTGAGGATGGAGGATGAGGGCAGAGGGTTGGGGATTGAGGTTTGAGGACTGAGGACTGAGGATTGAGGATTGGGAATTGAGGATTGAGGGTTGAGGATTGAAGATTGAGGATTGGGTATTGAGGATTGAAGAATGAGTATTGAGGATTGAGGATTGAGGATTGAGGACTGAACGTTGAATATTGATGAATGAAGATTAACGATTGAGGATTGAGGGTTGTGGAATGAGGACGAGGACTGAGGGTTGAGTATTGACTCTTGAGGTCTGAGGATTGAGGATTGAGGATTGCGAATTGAGGATTGAAGATTGAGGATTGATGATTGAGGATTGAGCATTGAGGATTGAAGATTGAATATTGATGATTGAAGATTGAGGATTGAGGATTGAGGGTTGTGGATTGAGGACGAGTACTGAGGGTTGAATATTGATGACTGAGGTCTGAGGATTGAGGATTGAGGATTGAAAATTGAGGATTGAGGATTGAGAATTGAGGATTGAGGTTTGAAATTGAGTATTGAGGATTGAAGATTGAGGATTGAGATTTGATTATTGAATATTGTGGATTGAGAATTGAACCATGCGAATTCAGGATATTCTATTGAGTATTGAGAATTGAGGATTGATCGTTGAGTATTGAGGATTCATGGCTGAGGGTTGTGTGTTCAATATTGAGGGTTGAGGATTGAGGATTGAGGATTGAGGATGGAGGATGAGGGCTGAGGGTTGAGGATTGAGGATTCAGAATTGAGGATTGAGGACTGAGGATTGAATATTGAAGATTTAGTATTGAGGATTGAAGATTGAGGATTGAGGATTGAGGATTGAGGATTGAGGATGATGTCTGAGGGTTTAGGATTGAGGTTTGAGGACTGAGGACTGAGGATTGAGGACTGAGGATTGAGGATGAGGGCTGAGGGTCGGGGATTGAGGTTCGACGGCTGAGGACTGAGGATTGAAGATTGAGGATTGATTATTGAGGATTGAGGATTGAGGATTGAAGATTGAGTACTGAGGATTGAAGATTGAGGATTGAGGATTGAGGATTGAGGATTGAGGATTGAAGATTGAGGATTGAGGATTGAGGATTGAGGATTGAGGATTGAGGATTGAGGATTGAGGATTGAAGATTGAGGATTGGTTATTGAGGACTGAACATTGAGGATTGAGGATTGAGGATTGAAGGTTGAATATTGATGAATGAATATTAACGATTGAGGATTGAGGGTTGTGGATTGAGGACGAGGACTGAGGGTTGAGTATTGTTACTTGACGTCTGAGGATTGAGGATTGAGGATTGCGAATTGAGGATTGAAGATTGAAGATTGAGGATTGGGTATTGAGGATTGTAGAATGAGGATTGAGGATTGAGGATTGAGGATTGAGGATTGAAGATTGAGTATTGATGATTGAATATTGAGGATTGAGGATTGAGGTTTGAGGATTGAGGACGAGGACTGACGGTAGAGGATTGAGGTTTGAGGATTGAGGATTGAGGATTGAGGACTGAGGATTGAGGATTGAGGATTGAAGGTTGAGAATTAAGGATTGAAGATTGTGGATTGAGGATCTAGGATTGGAGATTGATTATTGAGGATTGAAGATTGAGGATTGAGGATTGAGTATTGAGGATTGAGAATTGAGGACGAGGACTGAGGACTGAGGTTTGAGGAATGAGGATTGAGGGTTGAGGATTGTGGATTGAGGATTGAGGATTGTGGATTGAGGATTGGGGATTGAATATTGAGTACTGAGGATTGAAGATTGAGGATTGAGGATTGAGGATTGAGGATGGAGGATGAGGGCTGAGGGTTGAGGATTGAGGTTTGAGTATTGAATCCTGAGAATTCAGGATATGCTATTGAGTATTGAGAATTGAGGATTGATGGTTGAGTACTGAGGACTGAGGATTGAGGATTGAAGGTTGAGTATAGAGGATTCAGAATTGAGGTTTTAGGGCTGAGGATTGAGGATTGAAGATTGAGTATTGATCACTGAGGATTGAGGGTTGAGGTTTGAGGACTGAGGATTGAGGATTGAAGATTGAGTATTGAGTATTGATGGTTGAGGAGTGAGGATTGAGGATTGAGTATTGAGGATTGCGGATGATGTCTGAGGGTTGAGGATTGAGGTTTGAGGACTGAGGACTGAGGATTGAGGACTGAGGATTGAGGATGAGGCCTGATGGTCGGGGATTGAGGTTTGACGGCTGAGGACTGAGGCTTGAGGATTGAGAATTAAGGATTGTTGATAGAGGATTGAAGATTGTGGATTGGGTATTGAGGATTGAAGAATGAGGATTGAGGATTGAGGATTGAGGATTGAGGGTTGAGGATATAGGATTGGAGATTGATTATTGATGATTGAAGATTGCGGATTGAGGATTGAGGATTGAGAATCTAGGATTGGAGATTGATTATTGAGGATTGAAGATTGAGGATTGAGGATTGAGGATTGAGGATTGAAAATTGAGAGTTGAGGATGAGGACTGAGGGTTGAGGATTGAGGTTTGAGGACTGAGGATTGAAGATTGAGTATTGAGGATTGATGATTGAGGATTGAGGATTGAGGATTGAGGATTGAGGATTGAGTATTGAAGATTGAGTATTGATCACTGAGGATTGAGGATTGAGGTTTGAGGACTGAGGATTGAGGATTGAAGATTGAGTATTGAGGATTGATGATTGAGGATTGAGGATTGAGGATTGAGGGTCGAGGATTGAGTATTGATGATTGAGGATTGATGATTGAGGATTGAGGATTGAGGATTGGGTATTGAGGATTGAGCATTGAGATTTGAGGACTGAGGGCTGAGGATTGAGAATTGAGGATTGAGGATTGAGGATTGAAGATTCAGTATTGACGATTGAAGATTGAGGATTGAGGATTGAGGATTGAAGGTTGAATATTGATGAATGAATATTAACGATTGAGGATTGAGTGTTGTGGATTGAGGACGAGGACTGAGGGTTGAGTATTGTTACTTGAGGTCTGAGGATTGAGGATTGAGGATTGCGAACTGAGGATTGAAGATTGAAGATTGAGGATTGGGTATTGAGGATTGTAGAATGAGGATTGAGGATTGAGGATTGAGGATTGAGGATTGAAGATTGAGTATTGATGATTGAATATTGAGGATTGAGGATTGAGGTTTGAGGATTGAGGACGAGGACTGACGGTAGAGGATTGAGGTTTGAGGATTGAGGATTGAGGATTGAGGATTGAGGATTGAGGATTGAGGATTGGGGATTGAATATTGAGTACTGAGGATTGAAGATTGAGGATTGAGGATTGAGGATTGAGGATGGAGGATGAGGGCAGAGGGTTGAGGAATGAGGTTTGAGTATTGAATCCTGAGAATTCAGGATATGTTATTGAGTATTGAGAATTGAGGATTGATGGTTGATTACTGAGGACTGAGGATTGAGGATTGAAGGTTGAGTATTGAGGATTCAGAATTGAGGTTTGAGGGCTGAGGATTGAGGATTGAAGATTGAGTATTGATCACTGAGGATTGAGGATTGAGGTTTGAGGACTGAGGATTGAGTATTGAAGATTGAGTATTGAGTATTGATGATTGAGGATTGAGGATTGAGGATTGAGTATTGAGGTTTGCGGATGATGTCTGAGGGTTGAGGATTGAGGTTTGAGGACTGAGGACTGAGGATTGAGGACTGAGGGTTGAGGATGAGGGCTGACGGTCGGGGATTGAGGTTTGACGGCTGAGGACTGAGGATTGAGGATTGAGAATTAAGGATTGTTGATAGAGGATTGAAGATTGTGGATAGGGTATTGAGGATTGAAGAATGAGGATTGAGGATTGAGGATTGAGGATTGAGGGTTGAGGATCTAGGATTGGAGATTGATTATTGATGATTGAAGATTGGGGATTGAGGATTGAGGATTGAGTATCTAGGATTGGAGATCGATTATTGAGGATTGAAGATTGAGGATTGAGGATTGAGGATTGAAAATTGAGAGTTGAGGATGAGGACTGAGGGTTGAGGATTGAGGTTTGAGGAATGAGGATTGAAGAGTGAGGATTGTGGATTGAGGATTGAGGATTGAGGATTGAGGATTGAGTATTGAAGGTTGAGTATTGATCACTGAGGATTGAGGATTGAGGTTTGAGGACTGAGGATTGAAGATTGATGATTGAAGATTGTGTATTGAAGATTGAAGATTGAGAATTGAGGATTGATGGTTGAGTACTGAGGACTGAGGATTGAGGATTGAAGGTTGACTATTGAGGATTCAGAATTGAGGTTTGAGGACTGAGGATTGAGCATTGAAGATTGAGTATTTAGGATTGAAGATTGAGGATTGAGGATTGAGGATTGAGGATTGAGGATTGAAGATTGAGGATTGGGGTTTGAATATTGAGTACTGAGGATTGAAAGTTGAGGATTGAGTATTGAGGATTGAGGATGGAGGATGAGGGTTGAGGGTTGAGGATTGAGGTTTGAGTATTGAATCCTGAGAATTCACGATATTCTATTGAGTATTGAGAATTGAGGATTGATGGTTGAGTACTGAGGACTGAGGATTGAGGATTGAAGGTTGACTATTGAGGATTCAGAATTGAGGTTTGAGGGCCATGTATTGAGGATTGAAGAATGAGTATTGAGGATTGAAGATTGAGGATTGATGATTGAGGATTGCGATTTGAGAATTGAGGATGAGGACTAAGGGTTGAGGATTGAGGTTTGAGAAATGAGGATTGAGGATTGAGGATTGAGGATTGAAGATTGAGTATTGAGAATTGAGGATTGAGGATTGAGGATTGAGGATTGAGGATTGAGGATGAGGACTGAGGGTTGAGAATTTAGGTTTGAGAAATGAGGATTGAGGATTGAGGATTGAGGATTGAGGGTTGAGGATTGATGATTGGGTATTGAGGATTGAGTATTGGTCACTGAGGATTGAGGATTGAGGATTAAGGATTGAGGATTGAGGATTGAGGATTGAAGATTGAATATCGAGGATTGAAGATTGAGGATTGAGAATTGAGGGTTGAGGATGGAGGATGAGGGCTGAGGGTTGAGGATTGAGGTTTGAGGACTGAGGACTGAGGATTGAGGATCGAGAGTTGAGGATTGAGGATTGAGGATTGAGGATTGAGGATTGAGAATTGAGGATTGATGATTGAGGGCTGAAGATTGAATATTGAGGATTGAAGTTTGAGGATTGATGATTAAGGATTGAGGATGGAGGATGAGGGCTGAGGGTTGGGGATTGAGGTTTGAGGACTGAGGACTGAGGATTGAGGATTGGGAATTGAGGATTGAGGGTTGAGGATTGAAGATTGAGGATTGGGTATTGAGGATTGAAGAATGAGGATTGAGGATTGAGGATTGAGGATTGAGGACTGAAGGTTGAATATTGATGAATGAAGATTAACGATTGAGGATTGAGGGTTGTGGATTGAGGACGAGGACTGAGGGTTGAGTATTGACTCTTGAGGTCTGAGGATTGAGGGTTGAGGATTGCGAATTGAGGATTGAAGATTGAAGATTGAGGATTGGGTATTGAGGATTGTAGAATGAGCACTGAGGATTGAGGATTGAGGATTGAGAAATGAGGATTGAGGATTGAGGATTGAGGATTGAAGATTGAGTATTGAGAATTGAGGATTGAGGATTGAGGGTTGAGGATTGAGGATTGAGGATGAGGACTGAGGGTTGAGAATTTAGGTTTGAGAAACGAGGATTGAGGATTGAGGATTGAGGATTGAGGGTTGAGGATTGATGATTGGGTATTGAGGATTGAGTATTGGTCACTGAGGATTGAGGATTGAGGATTAAGGATTGAGGATTGAGGATTGAGGATTGAAGATTGAATATTGAGGATTGAAGATTGAGGATTGAGAATTGAGGGTTGAGGATGGAGGATGAGGGCTGAGGGTTGAGGATTGAGGTTTGAGGACTGAGGACTGAGGATTGGGGATCGAGAGTTGAGGATTGAGGATTGAGGATTGAGGATTGTGGATTGAGAATTGAGGATTGATGATTGAGGGCTGAAGATTGAATATTGAGGATTGAAGTTTGAGGATTGATGATTAAGGATTGAGGATGGAGGATGAGGGCTGAGGGTTGGGGATTGAGGGTTGAGGACTGAGGACTGAGGATTGAGGATTGGGAATTGAGGATTGAGGGTTGAGGATTGAAGACTGAGGATTGGGTATTGAGGATTGAAGAATGAGGATTGAGGATTGAGGATTGAGGATTGAGGACTGAAGGTTGAATATTGATGAATGAAGATTAACGATTGAGGATTGAGGGTTGTGGATTGAGGACTAGGACTGAGGGATGAGTATTGACTCTTGAGGTCTGAGGATTGAGGATTGAGGATTGCGAATTGAGGATTGAAGATTGAAGATTGAGGATTGGGTATTGAGGATTGTAGAATGAGGACTGAGGATTGAGGATTGAGGATTGAGGACTTAAAATTGAGAATTGAGGATTGAAGATTGAGGATTGAGGATTGAGGATTGAGGATTGAGGATTGAAGATTGAGTATTAAGGATTGAAGATTGAGGATTGAGGATTGAATATTGAGGATTGAGTATTGAAGGTTGAGGGTTGAGGATTGAGGATTGAGGATCGAGCATTGAGGATTGAAGATTGAATATTGATGATTGAAGATTGAGGATTGAGGATTGAGGGTTGTGGATTGAGGACGAGGACAGAGGGTTGAGTATTGACACTTGAGGTCTGAGGATTGAGGATTGAGGATTGCGAATTGAGGATTGAAGATTGAAGATTGAGGATTGGGTATTGAGGATTGTAGAATGAGGACTGAGGATTGAGGATTGAGGATTGAGGATTGAGAATTGAGAATCGAGGATTGAAGATTGAGGATAGAGGATTGAGGATTGAGGATTGAGGATTGAAGATTGAGTATTGAGGATTGAAGATTGAGGATTGAGGATTGAGTATTGAGGATTGAGGATTGAAGATTGAGGATTGAGGATTGAGGATTGATAATTGAGGATTGAGGATTGAGGATTGAGGATTGAAGATTGAGGACTGGGGATTGAGGATTGACGTCTGAGGATTGAGTATTGAGGATTGAGAATTGAGGATTGAGGATTGAAATTGAGTATTGAGGATTGAAGGTTGAGGATTGAGATTTGATTATTGAATATTGTGGATTGAGTATTGAACCATGAGGATTCAGGATATTCTATTGAGTATTGGGAATTGAGGATTGATGGTTGAGTATTGAGGATTCATGGCTGAGGGTTGCGTGTTGAATATTGAGGGTTGAGGATTGAGGATTGAGGATAGAGGATTGAGGATTGAATATTGAGTATTGATGATTGAATACTGAGGATTGAGGATTGAGGTTTGAGGATTGAGGACGAGGACTGACGGCAGAGGATTGAGGTTTGAGGATTGAGGATTGAGGATTGAGGACTGAGGATTGAGGATTGATGATTAAGCATTGAGGATTGAAGATTGAAGACTGGGGATTGATGATTGATGATTGAGAATTAAGGTTTGAAGATTGTGGTTTGAGGATCTAGGATTGGAGATTGATTATTGAGGATTGAAGATTGAGGATTGAGGATTGAGGATTGAGGATTGAGAATTGAGGATGAGGACTGAGGTTTGAGGATTGAGGCTTGAGGAATGAGGATTGAGGATTGAGGATTGAGTATTGAAGATTGAGTATTGATGCCTGAGGATTGAGGATTGAGGATTGAGGATTGAGGATTGGGGATTGAACATTGAGTACTGAGGATTGAAGATTGAGGATTGAGGATTGAGGATTGAGGATGGAGGATGAGGGCTGAGGGTTGAGGATTGAGGTTTGAGTAGTGAATCCTGAGAATTCAGGATATTGTATTGAGTATTGAGAATTGAGGATTGATGGTTGAGTACTGAGGACTGAGGATTGAGGATTGAAGGTTGAGTATTGAGGATTCAGAATTGAGGTTTGAGGACTGAGGATTGAGGGTTGAAGGTTGAGTATTGAGGATTGAATTTTGAGGATTGAGGATTGAGGATTGAGGATTGAGGATGATGTCTGAGGGTTGAGGATTGAGGTTTGAGGACTGAGGACTGAGGATTGAGGACTGAGGATTGAGGATGAGGGCTGAGGGTCGGGGATTGAGGTTTGACGGCTGAGGACTGAGGATTGAGGATTGAGAATTAAGGATTGTTGATAGAGGATTGAAGATTGAGGATTGGGTATTGAGGATTGAAGAATGAGGATTGAGGACTGAGGATTGAGGGTTGAGGATCTAGGATTGGAGATTGATTATTGAGGATTGAAGGTTGGGGATTGAGGATTGAGGATTGAGGATCTAGGATTGGAGATTGATTATTGAGGATTGAAGATTGAGGATTGATGATTGAGGATTGAGATTTGAGAATTGAGGATGAGGACTAAGGGTTGAGGATTGAGGTTTGAGAAATGAGGATTGAGGATTGAGGATTGAGGATTGAAGATTGAGTATTGAGAATTGAGGATTGAGGATTGAGGATTGAGGATTGAGGATTGAGGATGAGGACTGAGGGTTGAGAATTTAGGTTTGAGAAATGAGGATTGAGGATTGAGGATTGAGGATTGAGGGTTGAGGATTGATGATTGGGTATTGAAGATTGAGTATTGGTCACTGAGGATTGAGGATTGAGGATTGAGGATTGAGGATTGAAGATTGAATATTGAGGATTGATGATTGAGGATTGAGGATTGAGGGTTGAGGATGGAGGATGAGGGCTGAGGGTTGAGGATTGAGGTTTGAGGACTGAGGACTGAGGATTGAGGATCGAGAGTTGTGGATTGAGGATTGAGGATTGAGGATTGAGGATTGCGAATTGAGGATTGAAGATTGAAGATTGAGGATTGGGTATTGAGGATTGTAGAATGAGGACTGAGGATTGAGGATTGAGGATTGAGGATTGAAAATTGAGAATTGAGGATTGAAGATTGAGGATTGAGGATTGAGGATTGAGGATTGAGGATCGAAGGTTGAGTATTGAGGATTGAAGATTGAGGATTGAGGATTGAATATTGACGATTGAGGATTGAAGGTTGAGGGTTGAGGATTGAGGATTGAGGATTGAGCATTGAGGATTGAAGATTGAATATTGAGGATTGAAGATTGAGGATTGAGGATTGAGGGTTGCGGATTGAGGACGAGGACTGAGGGTTGAGTATTGACACTTGAGGTCTGAGGATTGAGGATTGAGGATTGCGAATTGAGGATTGAAGATTGAAGATTGAGGATTGGGTATTGAGCATTGTAGAATGAGGACTGAGGATTGAGGATTGAGGATTGAGGATTGAGAATTGAGAATCGAGGATTGAAGATTGAGGATAGAGGATTGAGGATTGAGGATTGAGGATTGAAGATTGAGTATTGAGGATTGAAGATTGAGGATTGAGGATTGAGTATTGAGTATTGAGGATTGAAGATTGAGGATTGAGGATTGAGGATTGATGATTGAGGATTGAGGATTGAGGATTGAGGATTGAAGATTGAGGACTGGGGATTGAGGATTGACGTCTGAGGATTGAGTATTGAGGATTGAGAATTGAGGATTGAGGATTGAAATTGAGTATTGAGGATTGAAGGTTGATGATTGAGATTTGATTATTGAATATTGTGGATTGAGTATTGAACCATGAGGATTCAGGATATTCTATTGAGTATTGGGAATTGAGGATTGATGGTTGAGTATTGAGGATTCATGGCTGAGGGTTGTGTGTTGAATATTGAGGGTTGAGGATTGAGGATTGAGGATAGAGGATTGAGGATTGAATATTGAGTATTGATGATTGAATACTGAGGATTGAGGATTGAGGTTTGAGGATTGAGGACGAGGACTGACGGCAGAGGATTGAGGTTTGAGGATTGAGGATTGAGGATTGAGGACTGAGGATTGAGGATTGATGATTAAGCATTGAGGATTGAAGATTGAAGACTGGGGATTGATGATTGATGATTGAGAATTAAGGTTTGAAGATTGTGGTTTGAGGATCTAGGATTGGAGATTGATTATTGAGGATTGAAGATTGAGGATTGAGGATTGAGGATTGAGGATTGAGAATTGAGGATGAGGACTGAGGTTTGAGGATTGAGGCTTGAGGAATGAGGATTGAGGATTGAGGATTGAGTATTGAAGATTGAGTATTGATGCCTGAGGATTGAGGATTGAGGATTGAGGATTGAGGATTGGGGATTGAACATTGAGTACTGAGGATTGAAGATTGAGGATTGAGGATTGAGGATTGAGGATGGAGGATGAGGGCTGAGGGTTGAGGATTGAGGTTTGAGTAGTGAATCCTGAGAATTCAGGATATTCTATTGAGTATTGAGAATTGAGGATTGATGGTTGAGTACTGAGGACTGAGGATTGAGGATTGAAGGTTGAGTATTGAGGATTCAGAATTGAGGTTTGAGGACTGAGGATTGAGGGTTGAAGGTTGAGTATTGAGGATTGAATTTTGAGGATTGAGGATTGAGGATTGAGGATTGAGGATGATGTCTGAGGGTTGAGGATTGAGGTTTGAGGACTGAGGACTGAGGATTGAGGACTGAGGATTGAGGATGAGGGCTGAGGGTCGGGGATTGAGGTTTGACGGCTGAGGACTGAGGATTGAGGATTGAGAATTAAGGATTGTTGATAGAGGATTGAAGATTGAGGATTGGGTATTGAGGATTGAAGAATGAGGATTGAGGACTGAGGATTGAGGGTTGAGGATCTAGGATTGGAGATTGATTATTGAGGATTGAAGGTTGGGGATTGAGGATTGAGGATTGAGGATCTAGGATTGGAGATTGATTATTGAGGATTGAAGATTGAGGATTGATGATTGAGGATTGAGATTTGAGAATTGAGGATGAGGACTAAGGGTTGAGGATTGAGGTTTGAGAAATGAGGATTGAGGATTGAGGATTGAGGATTGAAGATTGAGTATTGAGAATTGAGGATTGAGGATTGAGGATTGAGGATTGAGGATTGAGGATGAGGACTGAGGGTTGAGAATTTAGGTTTGAGAAATGAGGATTGAGGATTGAGGATTGAGGATTGAGGGTTGAGGATTTATGATTGGGTATTGAAGATTGAGTATTGGTCACTGAGGATTGAGGATTGAGGATTGAGGATTGAGGATTGAAGATTGAATATTGAGGATTGATGATTGAGGATTGAGGATTGAGGGTTGAGGATGGAGGATGAGGGCTGAGGGTTGAGGATTGAGGTTTGAGGACTGAGGACTGAGGATTGAGGATCGAGAGTTGTGGATTGAGGATTGAGGATTGAGGATTGAGAATTGAGGATTGATGATTGAGGGTTGAAGATTGAATATTGAGGATTGAAGATTGAGGATTGATGATTAAGGATTGAGGATGGAGGATGAGGGCTGAGGGTTGGGGATTGAGGTTTGAGGACTGAGGACTGAGGATTGAGAATTGGGAATTGAGGATTGAGGGTTGAGGATTGAAGATTGAGGATTGGGTATTGAGAATTGAAGAATGAGGATTGAGGATTGAGGATTGAGGATTGAGGACTGAAGGTTGAATATTGATGAATGAAGATTAACGATTGAGGATTGAGGGTTGTGGATTGAGGACGAGCACTGAGGGTTGAGTATTGACTCTTGAGGTCTGAGGATTGAGGATTGAGGATTGCGAATTGAGGATTGAAGATTGAAGATTGAGGATTGGGTATTGAGGATTGTAGAATGAGGACTGAGGATTGAGGATTGAGGATTGAGGATTGAAAATTGAGAATTGAGGATTGAAGATTGAGGATTGAGGATTGAGGATTGAGGATTGAGGATCGAAGGTTGAGTATTGAGGATTGAAGATTGAGGATTGAGGATTGAGTATTGAGGATTGAGGATTGTAGGTTGAGGGTTGAGGATTGAGGATTGAGGATTGAGCATTGAGGATTGAAGATTGAATATTGATGATTGAAGATTGAGGATTGAGGATTGAGGGTTGCGGATTGAGGACGAGGACTGAGGGTTGAGTATTGACACTTGAGGTCTGAGGATTGAGGATTGAGGATTGCGAATTGAGGATTGAAGTTTGAAGATTGAGGATTGGGTATTGAGCATTGTAGAATGAGGACTGAGGATTGAGGATTGAGGATTGAGGATTGAGAATTGAGAATCGAGGATTGAAGGTTGAGAATTAAGGATTGAAGATTGTGGATTGAGGATCTAGGATTGGAGATTGATTATTGAGGATTGAAGATTGAGGATTGAGGATTGAGTATTGAGGATTGAGAATTGAGGACGAGGACTGAGGACTGAGGTTTGAGGAATGAGGATTGAGGGTTGAGGATTGTGGATTGAGGATTGAGGATTGTGGATTGAGGATTGGGGATTGAATATTGAGTACTGAGGATTGAAGATTGAGGATTGAGGATTGAGGATTGAGGATGGAGGATGAGGGCTGAGGGTTGAGGATTGAGGTTTGAGTATTGAATCCTGAGAATTCAGGATATGCTATTGAGTATTGAGAATTGAGGATTGATGGTTGAGTACTGAGGACTGAGGATTGAGGATTGAAGGTTGAGTATAGAGGATTCAGAATTGAGGTTTTAGGGCTGAGGATTGAGGATTGAAGATTGAGTATTGATCACTGAGGATTGAGGGTTGAGGTTTGAGGACTGAGGATTGAGGATTGAAGATTGAGTATTGAGTATTGATGGTTGAGGATTGAGGATTGAGGATTGAGTATTGAGGATTGCGGATGATGTCTGAGGGTTGAGGATTGAGGTTTGAGGACTGAGGACTGAGGATTGAGGACTGAGGATTGAGGATGAGGCCTGATGGTCGGGGATTGAGGTTTGACGGCTGAGGACTGAGGATTGAGGATTGAGAATTAAGGATTGTTGATAGAGGGTTGAAGATTGTGGATTGGGTATTGAGGATTGAAGAATGAGGATTGAGGATTGAGGATTGAGGATTGAGGGTTGAGGATATAGGATTGGAGATTGATTATTGATGATTGAAGATTGCGGATTGAGGATTGAGGATTGAGAATCTAGGATTGGAGATTGATTATTGAGGATTGAAGATTGAGGATTGAGGATTGAGGATTGAGGATTGAAAATTGAGAGTTGAGGATGAGGACTGAGGGTTGAGGATTGAGGTTTGAGGACTGAGGATTGAAGATTGAGTATTGAGGATTGATGATTGAGGATTGAGGATTGAGGATTGAGGATTGAGGATTGAGTATTGAAGATTGAGTATTGATCACTGAGGATTGAGGATTGAGGTTTGAGGACTGAGGATTGAGGATTGAAGATTGAGTATTGAGGATTGATGATTGAGGATTGAGGATTGAGGATTGAGGGTCGAGGATTGAGTATTGATGATTGAGGATTGATGATTGAGGATTGAGGATTGAGGATTGGGTATTGAGGATTGAGCATTGAGATTTGAGGACTGAGGGCTGAGGATTGAGAATTGAGGATTGAGGATTGAGGATTGAAGATTCAGTATTGACGATTGAAGATTGAGGATTGAGGATTGAGGATTGAAGGTTGAATATTGATGAATGAATATTAACGATTGAGGATTGAGTGTTGTGGATTGAGGACGAGGACTGAGGGTTGAGTATTGTTACTTGAGGTCTGAGGATTGAGGATTGAGGATTGCGAACTGAGGATTGAAGATTCAAGATTGAGGATTGGGTATTGAGGATTGTAGAATGAGGATTGAGGATTGAGGATTGAGGATTGAGGATTGAAGATTGAGTATTGATGATTGAATATTGAGGATTGAGGATTGAGGTTTGAGGATTGAGGACGAGGACTGACGGTAGAGGATTGAGGTTTGAGGATTGAGGATTGAGGATTGAGGACTGAGGATTGAGGATTGAGGATTGAGCATTGAGGTTTGAAGATTGAAGACTGGGGATTGAGGATTGATTATTGAGAATTAAGGATTGAAGATTGTGGATTGAGGATCTAGGATTGGAGATTGATTATTGAGGATTGAAGATTGAGGATTGAGGATTGAGGATTGATGATTGAGAATTGAGGACGAGGACTGAGGATTGAGGTTTGAGGAATGAGGATTGAGGGTTGAGGATTGAGGATTGAGGATTGAGGATTGAGGATTGTGGATTGAGGATTGGGGATTGAATATTGAGTACTGAGGATTGAAGATTGAGGATTGAGGATTGAGGATTGAGGATGGAGGATGAGGGCTGAGGGTTGAGGATTGAGGTTTGAGCATTGAATCCTGAGAATTCAGGATATGCTATTGAGTATTGAGAATTGAGGATTGATGGTTGAGTACTGAGGACTGAGGATTGAGGATTGAAGGTTGAGTATAGAGGATTCAGAATTGAGGTTTTAGGGCTGAGGATTGAGGATTGAAGATTGAGTATTGATCACTGAGGATTGAGGATTGAGGTTTGAGGACTGAGGATTGAGGATTGAAGATTGAGTATTGAGTATTGATGGTTGAGTATTGAGGATTGAGGATTGAGTATTGAGGATTGCGGATGATGTCTGAGGGTTGAGGATTGAGGTTTGAGGACTGAGGACTGAGGATTGAGGACTGAGGATTGAGGATGAGGGCTGAGGGTCGGGGATTGAGGTTTGACGGCTGAGGACTGAGGATTGAGGATTGAGAATTAAGGATTGTTGATAGAGGATTGAAGATTGTGGATTGGGTATTGAGGATTGAAGAATGAGGATTGAGGATTGAGGATTGAGGATTGAGGGTTGAGGATCTAGGATTGGAGATTGATTATTGATGATTGAAGATTGCGGATTGAGGATTGAGGATTGAGAATCTAGGATTGGAGATTGATTATTGAGGATTGAAGATTGAGGATTGAGGATTGAGGATTGAAAATTGAGAGTTGAGGATGAGGACTGAGGGTTGAGGATTGAGGTTTGAGAAATGAGGATTGAAGATTGAGGATTGTGGATTGAGGATTGAGGATTGAGGATTGAGGATTGAGTATTGAAGATTGAGTATTGATCACTGAGGATTGAGGATTGAGGTTTGAGGACTGAGGATTGAGGATTGAAGATTGAGTATTGAGGATTGATGATTGAGGATTGAGGATTGAGGATTGAGGGTCGAGGATTGAGTATTGATGATTGAGGATTGATGATTGAGGATTGAGGATTGAGGATTGGGTATTGAGGATTGAGCATTGAGATTTGAGGACTGAGGGCTGAGGATTGAGAATTGAGGATTGAGGATTGAGGATTGAAGATTCAGTATTGACGATTGAAGATTGAGGATTGAGGATTGAGGATTGAAGGTTGAATATTGATGAATGAATATTAACGATTGAGGATTGAGTGTTGTGGATTGAGGACGAGGACTGAGGGTTGAGTATTGTTACTTGAGGTCTGAGGATTGAGGATTGAGGATTGCGAACTGAGGATTGAAGATTGAAGATTGAGGATTGGGTATTGAGGATTGTAGAATGAGGATTGAGGATTGAGGATTGAGGATTGAGGATTGAAGATTGAGTATTGATGATTGAATATTGAGGATTGAGGATTGAGGTTTGAGGATTGAGGACGAGGACTGACGGTAGAGGATTGAGGTTTGAGGATTGAGGATTGAGGATTGAGGATTGAGGATTGAGGATTGAGGATTGGGGATTGAATATTGAGTACTGAGGATTGAAGATTGAGGATTGAGGATTGAGGATTGAGGATGGAGGATGAGGGCAGAGGGTTGAGGAATGAGGTTTGAGTATTGAATCCTGAGAATTCAGGATATGTTATTGAGTATTGAGAATTGAGGATTGATGGTTGATTACTGAGGACTGAGGATTGAGGATTGAAGGTTGAGTATTGAGGATTCAGAATTGAGGGTTGAGGGCTGAGGATTGAGGATTGAAGATTGAGTATTGATCACTGAGGATTGAGGATTGAGGTTTGAGGACTGAGGATTGAGTATGGAAGATTGAGTATTGAGTATTGATGATTGAGGATTGAGGATTGAGGATTGAGTATTGAGGTTTGCGGATGATGTCTGAGGGTTGAGGATTGAGGTTTGAGGACTGAGGACTGAGGATTGAGGACTGAGGGTTGAGGATGAGGGCTGACGGTCGGGGATTGAGGTTTGACGACTGAGGACTGAGGATTGAGGATTGAGAATTAAGGATTGTTGATAGAGGATTGAAGATTGTGGATTGGGTATTGAGGATTGAAGAATGAGGATTGAGGATTGAGGATTGAGGATTGAGGGTTGAGGATCTAGGATTGGAGATTGATTATTGATGATTGAAGATTGGGGATTGAGGATTGAGGATTGAGTATCTAGGATTGGAGATCGATTATTGAGGATTGAAGATTGAGGATTGAGGATTGAGGATTGAAAATTGAGAGTTGAGGATGAGGACTGAGGGTTGAGGATTGAGGTTTGAGGAATGAGGATTGAAGAGTGAGGATTGTGGATTGAGGATTGAGGATTGAGGATTGAGGATTGAGTATTGAAGGTTGAGTATTGATCACTGAGGATTGAGGATTGAGGTTTGAGGACTGAGGATTGAAGATTGATGATTGAAGATTGTGTATTGAAGATTGAAGATTGAGAATTGAGGATTGATGGTTGAGTACTGAGGACTGAGGATTGAGGATTGAAGGTTGACTATTGAGGATTCAGAATTGTGGTTTGAGGACTGAGGATTGAGCATTGAAGATTGAGTATTTAGGATTGAAGATTGAGGATTGAGGATTGAGGATTGAGGATTGAGGATTGAAGATTGAGGATTGGGGTTTGAATATTGAGTACTGAGGATTGAAAGTTGAGGATTGAGTATTGAGGATTGAGGATGGAGGATGAGGGTTGAGGGTTGAGGATTGAGGTTTGAGTATTGAATCCTGAGAATTCACGATATTCTATTGAGTATTGAGAATTGAGGATTGATGGTTGAGTACTGAGGACTGAGGATTGAGGATTGAAGGTTGACTATTGAGGATTCAGAATTGAGGTTTGAGGGCCATGTATTGAGGATTGAAGAATGAGTATTGAGGATTGAAGATTGAGGATTGATGATTGAGGATTGCGATTTGAGAATTGAGGATGAGGACTAAGGGTTGAGGATTGAGGTTTGAGAAATGAGGATTGAGGATTGAGGATTGAGGATTGAAGATTGAGTATTGAGAATTGAGGATTGAGGATTGAGGATTGAGGATTGAGGATTGAGGATGAGGACTGAGGGTTGAGAATTTAGGTTTGAGAAATGAGGATTGAGGATTGAGGATTGAGGATTGAGGGTTGAGGATTGATGATTGGGTATTGAGGATTGAGTATTGGTCACTGAGGATTGAGGATTGAGGATTAAGGATTGAGGATTGAGGATTGAGGATTGAAGATTGAATATCGAGGATTGAAGATTGAGGATTGAGAATTGAGGGTTGAGGATGGAGGATGAGGGCTGAGGGTTGAGGATTGAGGTTTGAGGACTGAGGACTGAGGATTGAGGATCGAGAGTTGAGGATTGAGGATTGAGGATTGAGGATTGAGGATTGAGAATTGAGGATTGATGATTGAGGGCTGAAGATTGAATATTGAGGATTGAAGTTTGAGGATTGATGATTAAGGATTGAGGATGGAGGATGAGGGCTGAGGGTTGGGGATTGAGGTTTGAGGACTGAGGACTGGGGATTGAGGATTGGGAATTGAGGATTGAGGGTTGAGGATTGAAGATTGAGGATTGGGTATTGAGGATTGAAGAATGAGGATTGAGGATTGAGGATTGAGGATTGAGGACTGAAGGTTGAATATTGATGAATGAAGATTAACGATTGAGGATTGAGGGTTGTGGATTGAGGACGAGGACTGAGGGTTGAGTATTGACTCTTGAGGTCTGAGGATTGAGGGTTGAGGATTGCGAATTGAGGATTGAAGATTGAAGATTGAGGATTGGGTATTGAGGATTGTAGAATGAGCACTGAGGATTGAGGATTGAGGATTGAGAAATGAGGATTGAGGATTGGGGATTGAGGATTGAAGATTGAGTATTGAGAATTGAGGATTGAGGATTGAGGATTGAGGATTGAGGATTGAGGATGAGGACTGAGGGTTGAGAATTTAGGTTTGAGAAACGAGGATTGAGGATTGAGGATTGAGGATTGAGGGTTGAGGATTGATGATTGGGTATTGAGGATTGAGTATTGGTCACTGAGGATTGAGGATTGAGGATTAAGGATTGAGGATTGAGGATTGAGGATTGAAGATTGAATATTGAGGATTGAAGATTGAGGATTGAGAATTGAGGGTTGAGGATGGAGGATGAGGGCTGAGGGTTGAGGATTGAGGTTTGAGGACTGAGGACTGAGGATTGGGGATCGAGAGTTGAGGATTGAGGATTGAGGATTGAGGATTGTGGATTGAGAATTGAGGATTGATGATTGAGGGCTGAAGATTGAATATTGAGGATTGAAGTTTGAGGATTGATGATTAAGGATTGAGGATGGAGGATGAGGGCTGAGGGTTGGGGATTGAGGGTTGAGGACTGAGGACTGAGGATTGAGGATTGGGAATTGAGGATTGAGGGTTGGGGATTGAAGACTGAGGATTGGGTATTGAGGATTGAAGAATGAGGATTGAGGATTGAGGATTGAGGATTGAGGACTGAAGGTTGAATATTGATGAATGAAGATTAACGATTGAGGATTGAGGGTTGTGGATTGAGGACTAGGACTGAGGGTTGAGTATTGACTCTTGAGGTCTGAGGATTGAGGATTGAGGATTGCGAATTGAGGATTGAAGATTGAAGATTGAGGATTGGGTATTGAGGATTGTAGAATGAGGACTGAGGATTGAGGATTGAGGATTGAGGACTTAAAATTGAGAATTGAGGATTGAAGATTGAGGATTGAGGATTGAGGATTGAGGATTGAGGATTGAAGATTGAGTATTAAGGATTGAAGATTGAGGATTGAGGATTGAATATTGAGGATTGAGTATTGAAGGTTGAGGGTTGAGGATTGAGGATTGAGGATCGAGCATTGAGGATTGAAGATTGAATATTGATGATTGAAGATTGAGGATTGAGGATTGAGGGTTGTGGATTGAGGACGAGGACAGAGGGTTGAGTATTGACACTTGAGGTCTGAGGATTGAGGATTGAGGATTGCGAATTGAGGATTGAAGATTGAAGATTGAGGATTGGGTATTGAGGATTGTAGAATGAGGACTGAGGATTGAGGATTGAGGATTGAGGATTGAGAATTGAGAATCGAGGATTGAAGATTGAGGATAGAGGATTGAGGATTGAGGATTGAGGATTGAAGATTGAGTATTGAGGATTGAAGATTGAGGATTGAGGATTGAGTATTGAGGATTGAGGATTGAAGATTGAGGATTGAGGATTGAGGATTGATAATTGAGGATTGAGGATTGAGGATTGAGGATTGAAGATTGAGGACTGGGGATTGAGGATTGACGTCTGAGGATTGAGTATTGAGGATTGAGAATTGAGGATTGAGGATTGAAATTGAGTATTGAGGATTGAAGGTTGAGGATTGAGATTTGATTATTGAATATTGTGGATTGAGTATTGAACCATGAGGATTCAGGGTATTCTATTGAGTATTGGGAATTGAGGATTGATGGTTGAGTATTGAGGATTCATGGCTGAGGGTTGTGTGTTGAATATTGAGGGTTGAGGATTGAGGATTGAGGATAGAGGATTGAGGATTGAATATTGAGTATTGATGATTGAATACTGAGGATTGAGGATTGAGGTTTGAGGATTGAGGACGAGGACTGACGGCAGAGGATTGAGGTTTGAGGATTGAGGATTGAGGATTGAGGACTGAGGATTGAGGATTGATGATTAAGCATTGAGGATTGAAAATTGAAGACTGGGGATTGATGATTGATGATTGAGAGTTAAGGTTTGAAGATTGTGGTTTGAGGATCTAGGATTGGAGATTGATTATTGAGGATTGAAGATTGAGGATTGAGGATTGAGGATTGAGGATTGAGAATTGAGGATGAGGACTGAGGTTTGAGGATTGAGGCTTGAGGAATGAGGATTGAGGATTGAGGATTGAGTATTGAAGATTGAGTATTGATGCCTGAGGATTGAGGATTGAGGATTGAGGATTGAGGATTGGGGATTGAACATTGAGTACTGAGGATTGAAGATTGAGGATTGAGGATTGAGGATTGAGGATGGAGGATGAGGGCTGAGGGTTGAGGATTGAGGTTTGAGTAGTGAATCCTGAGAATTCAGGATATTCTATTGAGTATTGAGAATTGAGGATTGATGGTTGAGTACTGAGGACTGAGGATTGAGGATTGAAGGTTGAGTATTGAGGATTCAGAATTGAGGTTTGAGGACTGAGGATTGAGGGTTGAAGGTTGAGTATTGAGGATTGAATTTTGAGGATTGAGGATTGAGGATTGAGGATTGAGGATGATGTCTGAGGGTTGAGGATTGAGGTTTGAGGACTGAGGACTGAGGATTGAGGACTGAGGATTGAGGATGAGGGCTGAGGGTCGGGGATTGAGGTTTGACGGCTGAGGACTGAGGATTGAGGATTGAGAATTAAGGATTGTTGATAGAGGATTGAAGATTGAGGATTGGGTATTGAGGATTGAAGAATGAGGATTGAGGACTGAGGATTGAGGGTTGAGGATCTAGGATTGGAGATTGATTATTGAGGATTGAAGGTTGGGGATTGAGGATTGAGGATTGAGGATCTAGGATTGGAGATTGATTATTGAGGATTGAAGATTGAGGATTGATGATTGAGGATTGAGATTTGAGAATTGAGGATGAGGACTAAGGGTTGAGGATTGAGGTTTGAGAAATGAGGATTGAGGATTGAGGATTGAGGATTGAAGATTGAGTATTGAGAATTGAGGATTGAGGATTGAGGATTGAGGATTGAGGATTGAGGATGAGGACTGAGGGTTGAGAATTTAGGTTTGAGAAATGAGGATTGAGGATTGAGGATTGAGGATTGAGGGTTGAGGATTGATGATTGGGTATTGAAGATTGAGTATTGGTCACTGAGGATTGAGGATTGAGGATTGAGGATTGAGGATTGAAGATTGAATATTGAGGATTGATGATTGAGGATTGAGGATTGAGGGTTGAGGATGGAGGATGAGGGCTGAGGGTTGAGGATTGAGGTTTGAGGACTGAGGACTGAGGATTGAGGATCGAGAGTTGTGGATTGAGGATTGAGGATTGAGGATTGAGAATTGAGGATTGATGATTGAGGGTTGAAGATTGAATATTGAGGATTGAAGATTGAGGATTGATGATTAAGGATTGAGGATGGAGGATGAGGGCTGAGGGTTGGGGATTGAGGTTTGAGGACTGAGGACTGAGGATTGAGAATTGGGAATTGAGGATTGAGGGTTGAGGATTGAAGATTGAGGATTGGGTATTGAGAATTGAAGAATGAGGATTGAGGATTGAGGATTGAGGATTGAGGACTGAAGGTTGAATATTGATGAATGAAGATTAACGATTGAGGATTGAGGGTTGTGGATTGAGGACGAGCACTGAGGGTTGAGTATTGACTCTTGAGGTCTGAGGATTGAGGATTGAGGATTGCGAATTGAGGATTGAAGATTGAAGATTGAGGATTGGGTATTGAGGATTGTAGAATGAGGACTGAGGATTGAGGATTGAGGATTGAGGATTGAAAATTGAGAATTGAGGATTGAAGATTGAGGATTGAGGATTGAGGATTGAGGATTGAGGATCGAAGGTTGAGTATTGAGGATTGAAGATTGAGGATTGAGGATTGAGTATTGAGGATTGAGGATTGTAGGTTGAGGGTTGAGGATTGAGGATTGAGGATTGAGCATTGAGGATTGAAGATTGAATATTGATGATTGAAGATTGAGGATTGAGGATTGAGGGTTGCGGATTGAGGACGAGGACTGAGGGTTGAGTATTGACACTTGAGGTCTGAGGATTGAGGATTGAGGATTGCGAATTGAGGATTGAAGATTGAAGATTGAGGATTGGGTATTGAGCATTGTAGAATGAGGACTGAGGATTGAGGATTGAGGATTGAGGATTGAGAATTGAGAATCGAGGATTGAAGATTGAGGATTGAGGATTGAGGATTGAGGATTGAGGATTGAAGATTGAGTATTGAGGATTGAAGATTGAGGATTGAGGATTGAGTATTGAGGATTGAGGATTGAAGATTGAGGATTGAGGATTGAGGATTGATGATTGAGGATTGAGGATTGAGGATTGAGGATTCAAGATTGAGGATTGGGGATTGAGGATTGACGTTTGAGGATTGAGTATTGAGGATTGAGAATTGAGGATTGAGGATTGAAATTGAGTATTGAGGATTGAAGGTTGAGGATTGAGATTTGATTATTGAATATTGTGGATTGAGTATTGAACCATGAGGATTCAGGATATTCTATTGAGTATTGGGAGTTGAGGATTGATGGTTGAGTATTGAGGATTCATGGCTGAGGGTTGTGTGTTGAATATTGAGGGTTGAGGATGGAGGATGAGGGCTGAGGGTTGAGGTTTGAGGTTTGAGGACTGAGGACTGAGGATTGAGGATCGAGAGTTGAGGATTGAGGATTGAGGATTGAGGATTGAGAATTGAGGATTGATGATTGAGGGTTGAAGATTGAATATTGGGGATTGAAGATTGAGGATTGATGATTAAGGATTGAGGATGGAGGATGAGGGCTGAGGGTTGGGGATTGAGGTTTGAGGACTGAGGACTGACGATTGAGAATTGGGAATTGAGGATTGAGGGTTGAGGATTGAAGATTGAGGATTGGGTATTGAGAATTGAAGAATGAGGATTGAGGATTGAGGATTGAGGATTGAGGACTGAAGGTTGAATATTGATGAATGAAGATTAACGATTGAGGATTGAGGGTTGTGGATTGAGGACGAGCACTGAGGGTTGAGTATTGACTCTTGAGGTCTGAGGATTGAGGATTGAGGATTGCGAATTGAGGATTGAAGATTGAAGATTGAGGATTGGGTATTGAGGATTGTAGAATGAGGACTGAGGATTGAGGATTGAGGATTGAGGATTGAAAATTGAGAATTGAGGATTGAAGATTGAGGATTGAGGATTGAGGATTGAGGATTGAGGATCGAAGGTTGAGTATTGAGGATTGAAGATTGAGGATTGAGGATTGAATATTGACGATTGAGGATTGAAGGTTGAGGGTTGAGGATTGAGGATTGAGGATTGAGCATTGAGGATTGAAGATTGAATATTGAGGATTGAAGATTGAGGATTGAGGATTGAGGGTTGCGGATTGAGGACGAGGACTGAGGGTTGAGTATTGACACTTGAGGTCTGAGGATTGAGGATTGAGGATTGCGAATTGAGGATTGAAGATTGAAGATTGAGGATTGGGTATTGAGCATTGTAGAATGAGGACTGAGGATTGAGGATTGAGGATTGAGGATTGAGAATTGAGAATCGAGGATTGAAGATTGAGGATAGAGGATTGAGGATTGAGGATTGAGGATTGAAGATTGAGTATTGAGGATTGAAGATTGAGGATTGAGGATTGAGTATTGAGGATTGAGGATTGAAGATTGAGGATTGAGGATTGAGGATTGATGATTGAGGATTGAGGATTGAGGATTGAGGATTGAAGATTGAGGACTGGGGATTGAGGATTGACGTCTGAGGATTGAGTATTGAGGATTGAGAATTGAGGATTGAGGATTGAAATTGAGTATTGAGGATTGAAGGTTGATGATTGAGATTTGATTATTGAATATTGTGGATTGAGTATTGAACCATGAGGATTCAGGATATTCTATTGAGTATTGGGAATTGAGGATTGATGGTTGAGTATTGAGGATTCATGGCTGAGGGTTGTGTGTTGAATATTGAGGGTTGAGGATTGAGGATTGAGGATAGAGGATTGAGGATTGAATATTGAGTATTGATGATTGAATACTGAGGATTGAGGATTGAGATTTGAGGATTGAGGACGAGGACTGACGGCAGAGGATTGAGGTTTGAGGATTGAGGATTGAGGATTGAGGACTGAGGATTGAGGATTGATGATTAAGCATTGAGGATTGAAGATTGAAGACTGGGGATTGATGATTGATGATTGAGAATTAAGGTTTGAAGATTGTGGTTTGAGGATCTAGGATTGGAGATTGATTATTGAGGATTGAAGATTGAGGATTGAGGATTGAGGATTGAGGATTGAGAATTGAGGATGAGGACTGAGGTTTGAGGATTGAGGCTTGAGGAATGAGGATTGAGGATTGAGGATTGAGTATTGAAGATTGAGTATTGATGCCTGAGGATTGAGGATTGAGGATTGAGGATTGAGGATTGGGGATTGAACATTGAGTACTGACGATTGAAGATTGAGGATTGAGGATTGAGGATTGAGGATGGAGGATGAGGGCTGAGGGTTGAGGATTGAGGTTTGAGTAGTGAATCCTGAGAATTCAGGATATTCTATTGAGTATTGAGAATTGAGGATTGATGGTTGAGTACTGAGGACTGAGGATTGAGGATTGAAGGTTGAGTATTGAGGATTCAGAATTGAGGTTTGAGGACTGAGGATTGAGGGTTGAAGGTTGAGTATTGAGGATTGAATTTTGAGGATTGAGGATTGAGGATTGAGGATTGAGGATGATGTCTGAGGGTTGAGGATTGAGGTTTGAGGACTGAGGACTGAGGATTGAGGACTGAGGATTGAGGATGAGGGCTGAGGGTCGGGGATTGAGGTTTGACGGCTGAGGACTGAGGATTGAGGATTGAGAATTAAGGATTGTTGATAGAGGATTGAAGATTGAGGATTGGGTATTGAGGATTGAAGAATGAGGATTGAGGACTGAGGATTGAGGGTTGAGGATCTAGGATTGGAGATTGATTATTGAGGATTGAAGGTTGGGGATTGAGGATTGAGGATTGAGGATCTAGGATTGGAGATTGATTATTGAGGATTGAAGATTGAGGATTGATGATTGAGGATTGAGATTTGAGAATTGAGGATGAGGACTAAGGGTTGAGGATTGAGGTTTGAGAAATGAGGATTGAGGATTGAGGATTGAGGATTGAAGATTGAGTATTGAGAATTGAGGATTGAGGATTGAGGATTGAGGATTGAGGATTGAGGATGAGGACTGAGGGTTGAGAATTTAGGTTTGAGAAATGAGGATTGAGGATTGAGGATTGAGGATTGAGGGTTGAGGATTGATGATTGGGTATTGAAGATTGAGTATTGGTCACTGAGGATTGAGGATTGAGGATTGAGGATTGAGGATTGAAGATTGAATATTGAGGATTGATGATTGAGGATTGAGGATTGAGGGTTGAGGATGGAGGATGAGGGCTGAGGGTTGAGGATTGAGGTTTGAGGACTGAGGACTGAGGATTGAGGATCGAGAGTTGTGGATTGAGGATTGAGGATTGAGGATTGAGAATTGAGGATTGATGATTGAGGGTTGAAGATTGAATATTGAGGATTGAAGATTGAGGATTGATGATTAAGGATTGAGGATGGAGGATGAGGGCTGAGGGTTGGGGATTGAGGTTTGAGGACTGAGGACTGAGGATTGAGAATTGGGAATTGAGGATTGAGGGTTGAGGATTGAAGATTGAGGATTGGGTATTGAGAATTGAAGAATGAGGATTGAGGATTGAGGATTGAGGATTGAGGACTGAAGGTTGAATATTGATGAATGAAGATTAACGATTGAGGATTGAGGGTTGTGGATTGAGGACGAGCACTGAGGGTTGAGTATTGACTCTTGAGGTCTGAGGACTGAGGATTGAGGATTGCGAATTGAGGATTGAAGATTGAAGATTGAGGATTGGGTATTGAGGATTGTAGAATGAGGACTGAGGATTGAGGATTGAGGATTGAGGATTGAAAATTGAGAATTGAGGATTGAAGATTGAGGATTGAGGATTGAGGATTGAGGATTGAGGATCGAAGGTTGAGTATTGAGGATTGAAGATTGAGGATTGAGGATTGAGTATTGAGGATTGAGGATTGTAGGTTGAGGGTTGAGGATTGAGGATTGAGGATTGAGCATTGAGGATTGAAGATTGAATATTGATGATTGAAGATTGAGGATTGAGGATTGAGGGTTGCGGATTGAGGACGAGGACTGAGGGTTGAGTATTGACACTTGAGGTCTGAGGATTGAGGATTGAGGATTGCGAATTGAGGATTGAAGTTTGAAGATTGAGGATTGGGTATTGAGCATTGTAGAATGAGGACTGAGGATTGAGGATTGAGGATTGAGGATTGAGAATTGAGAATCGAGGATTGAAGATTGAGGATTGAGGATTGAGGATTGAGGATTGAGGATTGAAGATTGAGTATTGAGGATTGAAGATTGAGGATTGAGGATTGAGTATTGAGGATTGAGGATTGAAGATTGAGGATTGAGGATTGAGGATTGATGATTGAGGATTGAGGATTGAGGATTGAGGATTCAAGATTGAGGATTGGGGATTGAGGATTGACGTTTGAGGATTGAGTATTGAGGATTGAGAATTGAGGATTGAGGATTGAAATTGAGTATTGAGGATTGAAGGTTGAGGATTGAGATTTGATTATTGAATATTGTGGATTGAGTATTGAACCATGAGGATTCAGGATATTCTATTGAGTATTGGGAGTTGAGGATTGATGGTTGAGTATTGAGGATTCATGGCTGAGGGTTGTGTGTTGAATATTGAGGGTTGAGGATGGAGGATGAGGGCTGAGGGTTGAGGTTTGAGGTTTGAGGACTGAGGACTGAGGATTGAGGATCGAGAGTTGAGGATTGAGGATTGAGGATTGAGGATTGAGAATTGAGGATTGATGATTGAGGGTTGAAGATTGAATATTGGGGATTGAAGATTGAGGATTGATGATTAAGGATTGAGGATGGAGGATGAGGGCTGAGGGTTGGGGATTGAGGTTTGAGGACTGAGGGCTGACGATTGAGAATTGGGAATTGAGGATTGAGGGTTGAGGATTGAAGATTGAGGATTGGGTATTGAGAATTGAAGAATGAGGATTGAGGATTGAGGATTGAGGATTGAGGACTGAAGGTTGAATATTGATGAATGAAGATTAACGATTGAGGATTGAGGGTTGTGGATTGAGGACGAGCACTGAGGGTTGAGTATTGACTCTTGAGGTCTGAGGATTGAGGATTGAGGATTGCGAATTGAGGATTGAAGATTGAAGATTGAGGATTGGGTATTGAGGATTGTAGAATGAGGACTGAGGATTGAGGATTGAGGATTGAGGATTGAAAATTGAGAATTGAGGATTGAAGATTGAGGATTGAGGATTGAGGATTGAGGATTGAGGATCGAAGGTTGAGTATTGAGGATTGAAGATTGAGGAGTGAGGATTGAATATTGACGATTGAGGATTGAAGGTTGAGGGTTGAGGATTGAGGATTGAGGATTGAGCATTGAGGATTGAAGATTGAATATTGAGGATTGAAGATTGAGGATTGAGGATTGAGGGTTGCGGATTGAGGACGAGGACTGAGGGTTGAGTATTGACACTTGAGGTCTGAGGATTGAGGATTGAGGATTGCGAATTGAGGATTGAAGATTGAAGATTGAGGATTGGGTATTGAGCATTGTAGAATGAGGACTGAGGATTGAGGATTGAGGATTGAGGATTGAGAATTGAGAATCGAGGATTGAAGATTGAGGATA
Source organism: Calliopsis andreniformis (assembly GCF_051401765.1). NCBI lineage: Eukaryota > Metazoa > Arthropoda > Insecta > Hymenoptera > Andrenidae > Calliopsis > Calliopsis andreniformis. The sequence continues at coordinate 1,940,100 of NW_027480479.1, read as the reverse complement.
GAGGATTGAGGATTGAGGATTGAGGATTGAAGATTGAGTATTGAGGATTGAAGATTGAGGATTGAGGATTGAGTATTGAGGATTGAGGATTGAAGATTGAGGATTGAGGATTGAGGATTGATGATTGAGGATTGAGGATTGAGGATTGAGGATTGAAGATTGAGGACTGGGGATTGAGGATTGACGTCTGAGGATTGAGTATTGAGGATTGAGAATTGAGGATTGAGGATTGAAATTGAGTATTGAGGATTGAAGGTTGATGATTGAGATTTGATTATTGAATATTGTGGATTGAGTATTGAACCATGAGGATTCAGGATATTCTATTGAGTATTGGGAATTGAGGATTGATGGTTGAGTATTGAGGATTCATGGCTGAGGGTTGTGCGTTGAATATTGAGGGTTGAGGATTGAGGATTGAGGATAGAGGATTGAGGATTGAATATTGAGTATTGATGATTGAATACTGAGGATTGAGGATTGAGGTTTGAGGATTGAGGACGAGGACTGACGGCAGAGGATTGAGGTTTGAGGATTGAGGATTGAGGATTGAGGACTGAGGATTGAGGATTGATGATTAAGCATTGAGGATTGAAGATTGAAGACTGGGGATTGATGATTGATGATTGAGAATTAAGGTTTGAAGATTGTGGTTTGAGGATCTAGGATTGGAGATTGATTATTGAGGATTGAAGATTGAGGATTGAGGATTGAGGATTGAGGATTGAGAATTGAGGATGAGGACTGAGGTTTGAGGATTGAGGCTTGAGGAATGAGGATTGAGGATTGAGGATTGAGTATTGAAGATTGAGTATTGATGCCTGAGGATTGAGGATTGAGGATTGAGGATTGGGGATTGAACATTGAGTACTGAGGATTGAAGATTGAGGATTGAGGATTGAGGATTGAGGATGGAGGATGAGGGCTGAGGGTTGAGGATTGAGGTTTGAGTAGTGAATCCTGAGAATTCAGGGTATTCTATTGAGTATTGAGAATTGAGGATTGATGGTTGAGTACTGAGGACTGAGGATTGAGGATTGAAGGTTGAGTATTGAGGATTCAGAATTGAGGTTTGAGGACTGAGGATTGAGGGTTGAAGGTTGAGTATTGAGGATTGAATTTTGAGGATTGAGGATTGAGGATTGAGGATTGAGGATGATGTCTGAGGGTTGAGGATTGAGGTTTGAGGACTGAGGACTGAGGATTGAGGACTGAGGATTGAGGATGAGGGCTGAGGGTCGGGGATTGAGGTTTGACGGCTGAGGACTGAGGATTGAGGATTGAGAATTAAGGATTGTTGATAGAGGATTGAAGATTGAGGATTGGGTATTGAGGATTGAAGAATGAGGATTGAGGACTGAGGATTGAGGGTTGAGGATCTAGGATTGGAGATTGATTATTGAGGATTGAAGGTTGGGGATTGAGGATTGAGGATTGAGGATCTAGGATTGGAGATTGATTATTGAGGATTGAAGATTGAGGATTGATGATTGAGGATTGAGATTTGAGAATTGAGGATGAGGACTAAGGGTTGAGGATTGAGGTTTGAGAAATGAGGATTGAGGATTGAGGATTGAGGATTGAAGATTGAGTATTGAGAATTGAGGATTGAGGATTGAGGATTGAGGATTGAGGATTGAGGATGAGGACTGAGGGTTGAGAATTTAGGTTTGAGAAATGAGGATTGAGGATTGAGGATTGAGGATTGAGGGTTGAGGATTGATGATTGGGTATTGAAGATTGAGTATTGGTCACTGAGGATTGAGGATTGAGGATTGAGGATTGAGGATTGAAGATTGAATATTGAGGATTGATGATTGAGGATTGAGGATTGAGGGTTGAGGATGGAGGATGAGGGCTGAGGGTTGAGGATTGAGGTTTGAGGACTGAGGACTGAGGATTGAGGATCGAGAGTTGTGGATTGAGGATTGAGGATTGAGGATTGAGAATTGAGGATTGATGATTGAGGGTTGAAGATTGAATATTGAGGATTGAAGATTGAGGATTGATGATTAAGGATTGAGGATGGAGGATGAGGGCTGAGGGTTGGGGATTGAGGTTTGAGGACTGAGGACTGAGGATTGAGAATTGGGAATTGAGGATTGAGGGTTGAGGATTGAAGATTGAGGATTGGGTATTGAGAATTGAAGAATGAGGATTGAGGATTGAGGATTGAGGATTGAGGACTGAAGGTTGAATATTGATGAATGAAGATTAACGATTGAGGATTGAGGGTTGTGGATTGAGGACGAGCACTGAGGGTTGAGTATTGACTCTTGAGGTCTGAGGATTGAGGATTGAGGATTGCGAATTGAGGATTGAAGATTGAAGATTGAGGATTGGGTATTGAGGATTGTAGAATGAGGACTGAGGATTGAGGATTGAGGATTGAGGATTGAAAATTGAGAATTGAGGATTGAAGATTGAGGATTGAGGATTGAGGATTGAGGATTGAGGATCGAAGGTTGAGTATTGAGGATTGAAGATTGAGGATTGAGGATTGAGTATTGAGGATTGAGGATTGAAGGTTGAGGGTTGAGGATTGAGGATTGAGGATTGAGCATTGAGGATTGAAGATTGAATATTGATGATTGAAGATTGAGGATTGAGGATTGAGGGTTGCGGATTGAGGACGAGGACTGAGGGTTGAGTATTGACACTTGAGGTCTGAGGATTGAGGATTGAGGATTGCGAATTGAGGATTGAAGATTGAAGATTGAGGATTGGGTATTGAGCATTGTAGAATGAGGACTGAGGATTGAGGATTGAGGATTGAGGATTGAGAATTGAGAATCGAGGATTGAAGATTGAGGATTGAGGATTGAGGATTGAGGATTGAGGATTGAAGATTGAGTATTGAGGATTGAAGATTGAGGATTGAGGATTGAGTATTGAGGATTGAGGATTGAAGATTGAGGATTGAGGATTGAGGATTGATGATTGAGGATTGAGGATTGAGGATTGAGGATTCAAGATTGAGGATTGGGGATTGAGGATTGACGTTTGAGGATTGAGTATTGAGGATTGAGAATTGAGGATTGAGGATTGAAATTGAGTATTGAGGATTGAAGGTTGAGGATTGAGATTTGATTATTGAATATTGTGGATTGAGTATTGAACCATGAGGATTCAGGATATTCTATTGAGTATTGGGAATTGAGGATTGATGGTTGAGTATTGAGGATTCATGGCTGAGGGTTGTGTGTTGAATATTGAGGGTTGAGGATGGAGGATGGGGGCTGAGGGTTGAGGATTGAGGTTTGAGGACTGAGGACTGAGGATTGAGGATCGAGAGTTGAGGATTGAGGATTGAGGATTGAGGATTGAGAATTGAGGATTGATGATTGAGGGTTGAAGATTGAATATTGAGGATTGAAGATTGAGGATTGATGATTAAGGATTGAGGATGGAGGATGAGGGCTGAGGGTTGGGGATTGAGGTTTGAGGACTGAGGACTGAGGATTGAGAATTGGGAATTGAGGATTGAGGGTTGAGGATTGAAGATTGAGGATTGGGTATTGAGAATTGAAGAATCAGGATTGAGGATTGAGGATTGAGGATTGAGGACTGAAGGTTGAATATTGATGAATGAAGATTAACGATTGAGGATTGAGGGTTGTGGATTGAGGACGAGCACTGAGGGTTGAGTATTGACTCTTGAGGTCTGAGGATTGAGGATTGAGGATTGCGAATTGAGGATTGAAGATTGAAGATTGAGGATTGGGTATTGAGGATTGTAGAATGAGGACTGAGGATTGAGGATTGAGGATTGAGGATTGAAAATTGAGAATTGAGGATTGAAGATTGAGGATTGAGGATTGAGGATTGAGGATTGAGGATCGAAGGTTGAGTATTGAGGATTGAAGATTGAGGATTGAGGATTGAGTATTGAGGATTGAGGATTGAAGGTTGAGGGTTGAGGATTGAGGATTGAGGATTGAGCATTGAGGATTGAAGATTGAATATTGAGGATTGAAGATTGAGGATTGAGGATTGAGGGTTGCGGATTGAGGACGAGGACTGAGGGTTGAGTATTGACGCTTGAGGTCTGAGGATTGAGGATTGAGGATTGCGAATTGAGGATTGAAGATTGAAGATTGAGGATTGGGTATTGAGCAATGTAGAATGAGGACTGAGGATTGAGGATTGAGGATTGAGGATTGAGAATTGAGAATCGAGGATTGAAGATTGAGGATTGAGGATTGAGGATTGAGGATCGAGGATTGAAGATTGAGTATTGAGGATTGAAGATTGAGGATTGAGGATTGAGTATTGAGGATTGAGGATTGAAGATTGAGGATTGAGGATTGAGGATTGATGATTGAGGATTGAGGATTGAGGATTGAGGATTCAAGATTGAGGATTGGGGATTGAGGATTGACGTTTGAGGATTGAGTATTGAGGATTGAGAATTGAGGATTGAGGATTGAAATTGAGTATTGAGGATTGAAGGTTGAGGATTGAGATTTGATTATTGAATATTGTGGATTGAGTATTGAACCATGAGGATTCAGGATATTCTATTGAGTATTGGGAATTGAGGATTGATGGTTGAGTATTGAGGATTCATGGCTGAGGGTTGTGTGTTGAATATTGAGGGTTGAGGATTGAGGATTGAGGATAGAGGATTGAGGATTGAATATTGAGTATTGATGATTGAATAATGAGGATTGAGGATTGAGGTTTGAGGATTGAGGACGAGGACTGACCGTAGAGGATTGAGGTTTGAGGATTGAGTATTGATGATTGAATAATGAGGGTTGAGGATTGAGGTTTGAGGATTGAGGACGAGGACTGACGGTAGAGGATTGAGGTTTGAGGATTGAGGATTGAGGATTGAGGACTGAGGATTGAGGATTGATGATTGAGGGTTCAGGATCTAGGATTGGAGATTGATTATTGAGGATTGAGGATTGGGGATTGAGGATTGACTATTGGGGATTGAGTATTGAGGATTGAGAATTGAGGATTGAGGTTCGAAATTGAGTATTGGGGATTGAAGATTGAGGATTGAGATTTGAGTATTGAATATTGTGGATTGCGAATTGAACCATGCGAATTCAGGATATTCTATTGAGTATTGAGAATTGAGGATTGATCGTTGAGTATTGACGATTCATGGCTGAGGGTTGTGTGTTGAATATTGAGGGTTGAGGATTGAGGATTGAGGATTGAGGATGGAGGATGAGGGCTGAGGGTTGAGGATTGGGGTTTGAGTATTGAATCCTGAGAATTCAGGATATTCTATTGAGTATTGAGAATTGAGGATTGATGCTTGAGTACTGAGGACTGAGGGTTGAGGATTGAAGGTTGAGTATTGAGGATTCAGAATTGAGGTTTGAGGACTGAGGATTGAGGATTGAAGATTTAGTATTGAGGATTGAAGATTGAGGATTGAGGATTAAGGATTGAGGATTGAGGATGATGTCTGAGGGTTGAGGATTGAGGTTTGAGGACTGAGGACTGAGGATTAAGGACTGAGGATTGAGGATGAGGGCTGAGTGTCGGGGATTGAGGTTTGACGGCTGAGGACTGAGGATTGAAGGTTGAGGATTGAGTATTGAGGATTGAGGATTGAGGATTGAAGATTGAGTATTGAGGATTGAGGATTGAGTGTTGTGAATTGAGGACGAGTACTGAGGGTTGAATATTGATGATTGAGGTCTGAGGATTGAGGATTGAGGATTGAAAATTGAGGATTGAGGATTGAGGATTGAGAATTGAGGATTGATGATTGAGGGTTGAAGATTGAATATTGAGGATTGAAGATTGAGGATTGATGGTTAAGGATTGAGGATGGAGGATGAGGGGTGAGGGTTGGGGATTGAGGTTTGAGGACTGAGGACTGAGGATTGAGGATTGGGAATTGAGGATTGAGGGTTGAGGATTGAAGATTGAGGATTGGGTATTGAGGATTGAGGATTGAAAATTGAGTATTGAGGATTGATGATTGAGGATTGAGGATTGAGGATTGAGGATTGAGGATTGAAGATTGAGTATTGAGGATTGAGGATTGAGGGTTGTGGACTGAGGACGAGTACTGAGGGTTGAATATTGATGATTGAGGTCTGAGGATTGAGGATTGAGGATTGAGGATTGAGGATTGAGGATTGAAGATTGAGTATTGAGGATTGAAGATTGAGTATTGAGATTTGATTATTGAATATTGTGGATTGAGTATTGAACCATGAGGATTCAGGATATTCTATTGTGTATTGAGAATTGAGTATTGATCGTTGAGTATTGAGGATTCATGGCTGAAGGTTGTGTGTTGAATATTGAGGGTTGTGGATTGAGGATTGAGGATTGAGGATTGAGGATTGAAGATTGAGTATTGATGATTGAATACTGAGGATTGAGGGTTGAGGATTGAGGATTGAGGATTGAGGATTGAGGATTGAGGATTGAGGATTGGGGATTGAATATTGAGTACTGAGTATTGAAGATTGAGGACTGAGGATTGAGGATTGAGGATGGAGGACGAGGGCTGAGGGTTGAGGATAGAGGTTTGAGTATTGAATCCTGAGAATTCGGGATATTCTATTGAGTATTGAGAATTGAGGATTGATGGTCGAGTACTGAGGGCTGAGGATTGAGGATTGAAGGTTGAGTATTGAGGATTCAGAATTGAGGTTTGAGTGCTGAGGATTGAGGATTGAAGATTGAGTATTGAGGATTGAAGATTGAGGATTGAGGATTGAGGATTGAGGATTGAGGATTGAGGATTGAGGATTGAAGATTGAGGATTGAGGATTGAGGATTGAGGATTGAGCATTGAGGATTGAAGATTGAGGATTGGGTATTGAGGATTGAAGAATGAGGATTGAGGATTGAGGATTGAGGATTGAGGATTGAGGATCTAGGATTGGAGATTGATTATTGAGGATTGAAGATTGAGGATTGAGGATTGAGTATTGAGGATCTAGAATTGGAGATTGATTATTGAGGATTGAAGATTGAGGATTGAGAATTGAGGATTGTAGATTGGATATTGAGGATTGAAGATTGAGGATTGAGAATTGAGGATTGTGGATTGATGATTGAAGATTGTGTATTGAGTGTTGGATATTGAGGATCGAGGATTGAGGATTGAGGATTGAGGATTGAGGATTGAAGATTGAGGATTGGGGATTGAGGATTGGCAATTGAGGATTGAGTATTGAGAATTGAGGATTGATGGTTGAGTATTGAGGATTCATGGCTGAGGGTTGTGTGTTGAATATTGAGGGTTGAGGATTGAGGATTGAGGATTGAGGATTGAGGATTGAAGATTGAGTATTGATGATTGAATATTGAGGATTGAGGATTGAGGTTTGAGGATAGAGCACGAGGACTGACGGCAGAGGATTGAGGTTTGAGGATTGAGGATTGAGGTTTGAGGACTGAGGATTGAGGATTGAAGTTTGAGTATTGAGGATTGAAGGTTGAGGATTGAGGATTGAGGATTGAGGATTGAGGATGATGTCTGAGGGTTGAGGATTGAGGTTTGAGGACTGAGGACTGAGGATTGAGGACTGAGGATTGAGGATGTGGGCTGAGGGTCGGGGATTGAGGTTTGACGGCTGCGGACTGAGGATTGCGGATTCAGAATTAAGGATTGTTGATAGAGGATTGAAGATTGAGGATTGGTTATTGAGGACTGAAGAATGAGGATTGAGGATTGAGGATTGAGGATTGAGGGTTGAGGATCTAGGATTGGAGATTGATTATTGAGGATTGGAGGTTGAGGATTGATGATTGAGGATTGAGGATCTAGGATTGGAGATTGATTATTGAGGATTGAAGAGTGAGGATTGATGATTGAGTATTGAGAATTGAGAATTGAGGATGAGGACTGAGGGTTGAGGATTGAGGTTTGTGAAATGAGGATTGAGAATTGAGGATTGAGGATTGCGGATTGAGGATTGAGGATTGTGTATTAAAGATTGAGTATTGATCACTGAGGATTGAGGATTAGGGATTGAGGATTGAGGATTGAGGGTTGAAGATTGAATATTGAGGATTGAAGATTGAGGATTGATGATTAAGAATTGAGGATGGAGGATGAGGGCTGAGGGTTGAGGATTGAGGTTTGAGGACTGAGGACAGAGGATTGAGGATTGAGAATTGAGGATTGAAGATTGAGGATTGAGGATTGAGGATTGAGGATTGAGAATTGAGGATGAGGACTGAGGATTGAGGTTTGAGGAATGAGGATTGAGGGTTGAGGATTGAGGATTGAGGATTGAGGATTGAGGATTGTGGATTGAGGATTGGGGATTGAATATTGAGTACTGAGGATTCAAGATTGAGGATTGAGGATTGAGGATTGAGGATGGAGGATGAGGGCTGAGGGTTGAGGATTGAGGTTTGAGTATTGAATCCTGAGAATTCAGGATATGCTATTGAGTATTGAGAGTTGAGGATTGATGGTTGAGTACTGAGGACTGAGGATTGAGGATTGAAGGTTGAGTATTGAGGATTCAGAATTGAGGTTTGAGGGCTGAGGATTGAGGATTGAAGATTGAGTATTGATCACTGAGGATTGAGGATTGAGGTTTGAGGACTGAGGATTGAGGATTGAAGATTGAGTATTGAGTATTGATGATTGAGGATTGAGGATTGTGGAATGAGTATTGAGGATTGCGGATGATGTCTGAGGGTTGAGGATTGAGGTTTGAAGACTGAGGACTGAGGATTGAGGACTGAGGATTGAGGATGAGGGCTGAGGGTCGGGGATTGAGGTTTGACGGCTGAGGACTGAGGATTGAGGATTGAGAATTAAGGATTGTTGATAGAGGATTGAAGATTGTGGATTGGGTATTGAGGATTGAAGAATGATGATTGAGGATTGAGGATTGAGGTTTGAGGGTTGAGGATCTAGGATTGGAGATTGACTATTGATGATTGAAGATTGCGGAATGAGGATTGAGGATTGAGTATCTAGGATTGGAGATTGATTATTGAGGACTGAAGATTGAGGATTGAGGATTGAGGATTGAAAATTGAGAGTTGAGGATGAGGACTGAGGGTTGAGGATTGAGGTTTTAGAAATGAGGATTGAAGATTGAGGATTGTGGATTGAGGATTGAGGATTGAGGATTGAGGATTGAGTATTGAAGATTGAGAATTGATCACTGAGGATTGAGGATTGAGGTTTGAGGACTGAGGATTGAGGATTGAAGATTGTGTATTGAGGATTGATGATTGAGGATTGAGGATTGAGGATTGAGGGTCGAGGATTGAGTATTGATGATTGAGGATTGATGACTGAGGATTGAGGATTGAGGATTGGGTATTGAGGATTGAGCATCGAGATTTGAGGACTGAGGGCTGAGGATTGAGGTTTGAGGATTGAGGATTGAGGTTTGAAGATTCAGTGTTGACGATTGAAGATTGAGGATTGAGGATTGAGGATTGAAGATTGAGTATTGAGGATTGAAGATTGAGGATTGAGGATTGAGGAATGAGGATTGAGGATTGAGGATTGAGGATGATTTCTGAGGGCTGAGGATTGAGGTTTGAGGACTGAGGACTGAGGATTGAGGACTGAGGATTGAAGATTGAGTATTGAGGATTGAAGATTGACGATTGAGGATTGAGGATTGAGGATTGAGGATTGTGGATTGAGGATTGAAGATTGAGGATTGGTTATTGAGGACTGAACATTGAGGATTGAGGATTGAGGATTGAAGGTTGAATATTGATGAATGAATATTAACAATTGAGGATTGAGGGTTGTCGATTGAGGACGAGGACTGAGGGTTGAGTATTGTTACTTGACGTCTGAGGATTGAGGATTGAGGATTGCGAATTGAGGATTGAAGATTGAAGATTGAGGATTGGGTATTGAGGATTGTAGAATGAGGATTGAGGTTTGAGGATTGAGGATTGAGGATTGAAGATTGAGTATTGATGATTGAATATTGAGGATTGAGGATTGTGGTTTGAGGATTGAGGACGAGGACTGACGGTAGAGGATTGAGGTTTGAGGATTGAGGATTGAGGATTGAGGACTGAGGATTGAGGATTGAGGATTGAGCATTGAGGATTGAAGATTGAAGCCTGGGGATTGAGGATTGAAGATTGAGAATTAAGGATTGACGATTGTGGATTGAGGATCTAGGATTGGAGATTGATTATTGAGGATTGAAGATTGAGGGTTGAGGATTGAGGATTGAGGATTGAGAATTGAGGATGAGGACTGGGGATTGAGGTTTGAGGAATAATGATTGACGGTTGAGGATTGAGGATTGAGGATTGAGGATTGAGGATTGAGGATTGAGGATTGGGGATTGAATATTGAGTACTGAGGATTGAAGATTGAGGATTGAGGATTGAGGATTGAGGATGGAGGTTGAGGGCTCAGGGTTGAGGATTGAGGTTTGGGTATTGAATCCTGAGAATTCAGGATATGCTATTGAGTATTGAGAATTGAGGATTGATGGTTGAGTACTGAGGACTGAGGATTGAGGATTGAAGGTTGAGTATTGAGGATTCAGAATTGAGGTTTGAGGGCTGAGGATTGAGGATTGAAGATTGAGTATTGATGACTGAGGGTTGAGGATTGAGGTTTGAGGACTGAGGATTGAGGATTGAAGATTGAGTACTGAGTATTGATGATTGAGGATTGAGGATTGAGTATTGAGGATTGCGGATGATGTCTGAGGGTTGAGGATTGAGGTTTGAGGACTGAGGACTGAGGATTGAGGACTGAGGATTGAGGATGAGGGCTGAGGGTCGGGGATTGAGGGTTGACGGCTGAGGACTGAGGATTGAGGATTGAGAATTAAGGATTGTTGATAGAGGATTGAAGATTGTGGATTGGGTATTGAGGATTGAAGAATGAGGATTGAGGATTGAGGATTGAGGATTGAGGGTTTAGGATCTAGGATTGGAGATTGATTATTGATGATTGAAGATTGGGGATTGAGGATTGATGATTGAGTATCTAGGATTGGAGATTGATTATTGAGGATTGAAGATTGAGTATTGAGGATTGAGGATTGAAAATTGAGAGTTGAGGATGAGGCCTGAGGGTTGAGGATTGAGGTTTGAGAAATGAGGATTGAAGATTGAGGATTGTGGATTGAGGATTGAGGATTGAGGATTGAGGATTGAGTATTGAAGATTGAGTATTGATCACTGAGGATTGAGGATTGAGGTTTGAGGACTGAGGATTGAGAATTGAAGATGGAGTATTGAGGATTGATGATTGAGGATTGAGGATTGAGGATTGAGGGTCGAGGATTGAGTATTGATGATTGAGGATTGATGATTGAGGATTGAGGATTGAGGATTGGGTATTGAGGATTGAGCATTGAGATTTGAGGACTGAGGGCTGAGGATTGAGGATTGAGGATTGAGGATTGAGGATTGAAGATTCAGTATTGACGATTGAAGATTGAGGATTGAGGATTGAGGATTGAGAATTGAAGATTGAGTATTGAGGATTGAAGATTGAGGATTGAGGATTGAGGAATGAGGATTGAGGATTGAGGATTGAGGATGATGTCTGAGGGTTGAGGATTGAGGTTTGAGGACCGAGGACTGAGGATTGAGGACTGAGGATTGAAGATTGAGTATTGAGGATTGAAGATTGACGATTGAGGATTGAGGATTGAGGATTGAGGATTGAGGATTGAGGATTGAGGATTGAGGATTGAAGATTGAGGATTGTGTATTGAGGACTGAACATTGAGGATTGAGGATTGAGGATTGAAGGTTGAATATTGATGAATGAAGATTAACGATTGAGGATTGAGCGTTGTGGATTGAGGACGAGGACTGAGGGTTGTGTATTGTTACTTGAGGTCTGAGGATTGAGGATTGAGGATTGCGAATTGAGGATTGAAGATTGAAGATTGAGGATTGGGTATTGAGGATTGTAGAATGAGGATTGAGGATTGAGGATTGAGGATTGAGGATTGAGGATTGAAGATTGAGTATTGAGGATTGAAGATTGAGGATTGAGGACTGAAGATTGAGGATTGGGGATTGAGGATTGACGATTGAGCATTGAGTATTGAGGATTGAGAATTGAGGATTGAGGTTTGAAATTGAGTATTGAGGATTGAAGATAGAGGATTGAGATTTTATTATTGAATATTGTGGATTGAGTATTGAACCATGAGAATTCAGGATATTCTATTGAGTATTGAGAATTGAGGATTGTTCGTTGAGTATTGAGGATTCATTGCTGAGGGATGTGTGTTGAATATTGAGGGTTGAGGATTGAGGATTGAGGATTGAGGATGGAGGATGAGGGCAGAGGGTTGAGGATTGAGGTTTGAGAATTGAATCCTGAGAATTCAGGATATGCTATTGAGTATTGAGAGTTGAGGATTGATGGTTGAGTACTGAGGATTGAGGATTGAGGATTGTGGATTGAGGATTCGGGATTGAATATTGAGTACTGAGGATTCAAGATTGAGGATTGAGGATTGAGGATTGAGGATGGAGGATGAGGGCTGAGGGTTGAGGATTGAGGTTTGAGTATTGAATCCTGAGAATTCAGGATATGCTATTGAGTATTGAGAATTGAGGATTGATGGTTGAGTACTGAGGACTGAGGATTGAGGATTGAAGGTTGAGTATTGAGGATTCAGAATTGAGGTTTGAGGGCTGAGGATTGAGGATTGAAGATTGAGTATTGATCACTGAGGATTGAGGATTGAGGTTTGAGGACTGAGGATTGAGGATTGAAGATTGAGTATTGAGTATTGATGATTGGGCATTGAGGATTGAATATTGAAGACTGGGGATTGAGGATTGAAGATTGAGAATTAAGGATTGAAGATTGTGGATTGACGATCTAGGATTGGAGATTGATTATTGACGATTGAAGACTGAGGATTGAGGATTGAGGATTGAGGATTGAGAATTGAGGATGAGGACTGAGGGTTGAGGATTGAGGTTTGAGGAATGAGGATTGAGGGTTGAGGATTGAGGATTGAGGATTGAGGATTGAGGATTGAGGATTGAGGATTGGGGATTGAGGATTGAGGGTTGAGGATGGATGATGAGGGCTGAGGTTTGAGGATTGAGGTTTGCGGACTGAGGACAGAGGATTGAGGATCGAGAGTTGAGGATTGAGGATTGAGGATCGAAGATTGAGGATTGGGTATTGAGGACTGAACATTGAGGATTGTGGATTCAGGATTGAAGGTTGAATATTGATGAATGAATATTAACGATTGAGGATTGAGTGTTGTGGATTGAGGACGAGGAATGAGGGTTGAGTATTGATACTTGAGGGCTGAGGATTGAGGATTGAGGATTGCGAATTGAGGATTGAAGATTGAAGATTGAGGATTGGGCATTGAGGATTGTAGAAAGAGGATTGAGGATTGAGGATTGAGGATTGAGGATTGAAAATTGAGTATTGAGGATTGAAGATTGAGGATTGAGTATTGAGGATTGAGGATTGAGGATTGAAGATTGAGTATTGAGGATTAAAGATTGAGGATTGAGGATTGAGTATTGATGATTGAGGATTGAGGATTGAAAATTGAGTATTGAGGTTTGAGGACTGAGGATTGAGGATTGAAGATTGAGGATTGAGGATTGAAGATTGAGTATTGAGGAATGAATACTGAGGATTGAGGATTGAGGTTTGAGGATTTAGGACGAGGACTGACGGTAGAGGATTGGGGTTTGTGGTTTGAGGATTGAGGATTGATGGTTGAGTATTGAGGACTGAGGATTGAGGATTGAAGGTTGAGTATTGAGGATTTAGAATTGAGGTTTGAGGACTGATGATTGAGGATTGAAGATTGAGTATTGAGGATTGAAGATTGAGGATTGAGGATTGAGGATTGAGGATTGAGGATGATGTCTGAGGGTTGAGGATTGAGGTTTGAGGACTGAGGACAGAGGATTGAGGACTGAGGATTGAGGATGAGGGCTGAGGATCGGGGATTGAGGTTTGGCGGCTGGGGACTGAGGATTGAGGATTGAGAATTAAGGATTGTTGATAGAGGACTGAAGATTGAGGATTGGGTATTGAGGATTGAAGAATGAGGATTGAGGATTGAGGATTGAGGATTGAGGGTTGAGGATCTAGGATTGGAGATTGATTATTGAGGATTGAAGATTGGGGATTGAGGATTGAGGATTGAGTATCTAGGATTGGAGATTGATTATTGAGGATTGAAGATTGGGGATTGGGGATCGAGGATTGAGTATCTAGGATTGGAGATTGATTATTGAGGATTGAAGATTGAGGATTGAGGATTGAGGATTGAAAATTGAGGATTGAGGATTGAGGATTGAGGATTGAGGATTGAGGATTGAGGATTGAGGATTGAGTATTGAAGATTGAGTATTGATCACTGAGGATTGAGGATTGAGGTTTGAGGACTGAGGATTGAGGATTGAAGATTGAGTATTGAGGATTGATGGCTGAGGATTGAGGATTGAGGATTGAGGATCGAGGATTGAGTAATGATGATTGAGGATTGATGATTGAGGATTGAAGATTGAGGATTGGGTATTGAGGATTGAGCGTTGAGGTTTGAGGACTGAGGGCTGAGGATTGAGGATTGAGGATTGAGGGTTGAGGATTGAGGATTGAAGATTGAGGATTGGGGACTGAGGATTGAAGATTCAGTATTGAGGATTGAGGATTGAGGATTGAGGATTGAGGATTGAAGATTCAGTATTGACTATTGAAGATTGAGGATTGAGGATTGAGGATTGAAGATTGAGTATTGAGGATAGAAGATTCAGGAATGAGGATTGAGGATTGAGGATTGAGGATTGAGAATTGAAGATTGATGACTGGGGATTGAGGATTGAGCATTGAGGATTGAAGATTGAATATTGACGATTGAAGATTGAGGATTGAGGATTGAGTGTTGTGGATTGAAGATTGAGTATTGAGGATTGATGGCTGAGGATTGAGGATTGAGGATTGAGGATCGAGGGTTGAGTAATGATGATTGAGGATTGAGAATTGAGGATTGATGATTGAGGGTTGAAAATTGAATATTGAGGATTGATGATTGAGGATTGATGATTAAGGATTGAGGATGGAGGACGAGGGCTGAGGGTTGAGGATTGGGGTTTGAGGACTGAGGACTGAGGATTGAGGATTGAGAATTGAGGATTGAGGGTTGAGGATTGAAGATTGAGGATTGGGTATTGAGGACTGAACATTGAGGATTGTGGATTCAGGATTGAAGGTTGAATATTGATGAATGAATATTAACGATTGAGGATTGAGTGTTGTGGATTGAGGACGAGGAATGAGGGTTGAGTATTGATACTTGAGGGCTGAGGATTGAGGACTGAGGATTGCGAATTGAGGATTGAAGATTGAAGATTGAGGATTGGGCATTGAGGATTGTAGAAAGAGGATTGAGGATTGAGGATTGAGGATTGAGGATTGAAAATTGAGTATTGAGGATTGAAGATTGAGGATTGAGTATTGAGGATTGAGGATTGACGATTGAAGATTGAGTATTGAGGATTAAAGATTGAGGATTGAGGATTGAGGATTGAGGATTGAGGATTGAAGATTGAGGATTGAGGATTGAGGATTGAGGATTGATGATGGAGGATGAGGGCTGAGGGTTGAGGATTGAGGTTTGAGTATTGAATCCTGAGAATTCAGGATATTCTATTGAGTATTGAGAATTGAGGATTGATGGTTGAGTACTGAGGACTGAGGATTGAGGATTGAAAGTTGAGTATTGAGGATTCAGAATTGAGGATTGAGGATTGAGGGTTGAGAATTGAGGATTGATGATTGAGGGTTGGAAATTGAATATTGAGGATTGATGATTGAGGATAGATGATTAAGGATTGAGGATGGAGGATGAGGGCTGAGGGTTGAGGATTGAGGTTTGAGGACTGAGGACTGAGGATTGAGGATTGAGAATTGAGGATTGAGGGTTGAGGATTGAAGATTGAGGATTGGGTATTGAGGACTGAACATTGAGGATTGTGGATTCAGGATTGAAGGTTGAATATTGATGAATGAATATTAACGATTGAGGATTGAGTGTTGTGGATTGAGGACGAGGAATGAGGGTTGAGTATTGATACTTGAGGGCTGAGGATTGAGGATTGAGGATTGCGAATTGAGGATTGAAGATTGAAGATTGAGGATTGGGCATTGGGAATTGTAGAAAGAGGATTGAGGATTGAGGATTGAGGATTGAGGATTGAAAATTGAGTATTGAGGATTGAAGATTGAGGATTGAGTATTGAGGATTGAGGATTGAGGATTGAAGATCGAGTATTGAGGATTAAAGATTGAGGATTGAGGATTGAGTATTGAGGATTGAGGATTGAGGATTGAAAATTGAGTATTGAGGATTGAAGATTGAGGATTGAGGGTTGAGGATGGAGGATGAGGGCTGAGGATTGAGGATTCAGGATTGAGGATTGAGTATTGAAGATTGAGTATTGATCACTGAGGATTGAGGATTGAGGTTTGAGGACTGAGGATTGAGGATTGAAGATTGAGTATTGAGGATTGATGGCTGAGGATTGAGGATTGAGGATTGAGGATCGAGGATTGAGTAATGATGATTGAGGATTGATGATTGAGGATTGAAGATTGAGGATTGGGTATTGAGGATTGAGCGTTGAGGTTTGAGGACTGAGGGCTGAGGATTGAGGATTGAGGATTGAGGGTTGAGGATTGAGGATTGAAGATTGAGGATTGGGGACTGAGGATTGAAGATTCAGTATTGAGGATTGAGGATTGAGGATTGAGGATTGAGGATTGAAGATTCAGTATTGACTATTGAAGATTGAGGATTGAGGATTGAGGATTGAAGATTGAGTAGTGAGGATAGAAGATTCAGGATTGAGGATTGAGGATTGCGGATTGAGGATTGAGGATTAAAGATTGATGACTGGGGATTGAGGATTGAGCATTGAGGATTGAAGATTGAATATTGACGGTTGAAGATTGAGGATTGAGGATTGAGTGTTGTGGATTGAAGATTGAGTATTGAGGATTGATGGCTGAGGATTGAGGATTGAGGATTGAGGATCGAGGATTGAGTAATGATGATTGAGGATTGAGAATTGAGGATTGATGATTGAGGGTTGAAAATTGAATATTGAGGATTGATGATTGAGGATTGATGATTAAGGATTGAGGATGGAGGACGAGGGCTGAGGGTTGAGGATTGAGGTTTGAGGACTGAGGACTGAGGATTGAGGATTGAGAATTGAGGATTGAGGGTTGAGGATTGAAGATTGAGGATTGGGTATTGAGGAGTGAACATTGAGGATTGTGGATTCAGGATTGAAGGTTGAATATTGATGAATGAATATTAACGATTGAGGATTGAGTGTTGTGGATTGAGGACGAGGAATGAGGGTTGAGTATTGATACTTGAGGGCTGAGGATTGAGGACTGAGGATTGCGAATTGAGGATTGAAGATTGAAGATTGAGGATTGGGCATTGAGGATTGTAGAAAGAGGATTGAGGATTGAGGATTGAGGATTGAGGATTGAAAATTGAGTATTGAGGATTGAAGATTGAGGATTGAGTATTGAGGATTGAGGATTGACGATTGAAGATTGAGTATTGAGGATTAAAGATTGAGGATTGAGGATTGAGGATTGAGGATTGAGGATTGAAGATTGAGGATTGAGGATTGAGGATTGAGGATTGATGATTGAGGATGAGGGCTGAGGGTTGAGGATTGATGTTTGAGTATTGAATCCTGAGAATTCAGGATATTCTATTGAGTATTGAGAATTGAGGATTGATGGTTGAGTACTGAGGACTGAGGATTGAGGATTGAAGGTTGAGTGTTGAGGATTCAGAATTGAGGATTGAGGATTGAGGGTTGAGAATTGAGGATTGATGATTGAGGGTTGGAAATTGAATATTGAGGATTGATGATTGAGGATTGATGATTAAGGATGGAGGATGAGGGCTGAGGGTTGAGGATTGAGGTTTCAGGACTGAGGACTGAGGATTGAGGATTGAGAATTGAGGATTGAGGGTTGAGGATTGAAGATTGAGGATTGGGTATTGAGGACTGAACATTGAGGATTGTGGATTCAGGATTGAAGGTTGAATATTGATGAATGAATATTAACGATTGAGGATTGAGTGTTGTGGATTGAGGACGAGGAATGAGGGTTGAGTATTGATACTTGAGGGCTGAGGATTGAGGATTGAGGATTGCGAATTGAGGATTGAAGATTGAAGATTGAGGATTGGGCATTGAGGATTGTAGAAAGAGGATTGAGGATTGAGGATTGAGGATTGAGGATTGAAAATTGAGTATTGAGGATTGAAGATTGAGGATTGAGTATTGAGGATTGAGGATTGAGGATTGAAGATTGAGTATTGAGGATTAAAGATTGAGGATTGAGGATTGAGTATTGAGGATTGAGGATTGAGGATTGAAAATTGAGTATTGAGGATTGAAGATTGAGGATTGAGGGTTGAGGATGGAGGATGAGGGCTGAGGATTGAGGATTGAGGGTTGAGGACTGAGGACTGAGGATTGAGGATCGAGAGTTGAGGATTGAGGATTGAGGATTGAGGATTGAGGATTGAGAATTGGGGATTGATGACTGAGGGTTGAAGATTGAATATTGAGGATTGAAGATTGAGGATTGATGATTATGGATTGAGGATGGAGGATGAGGGCTGAGGGTTGGGGATTGAGGTTTGAGGACTGAGGACTGAGGATTGAGGATTGAGGATTGAGAATTGAGGATTGATGATTGAGGGTTGAAAATTGAATATTGAGGATTGATGATTGAGGATTGATGATTAAGGATTGAGGATGGAGGATGAGGGCTGAGGGTTGAGGATTGAGGTTTGAGGACTGAGGACTGAGAATTGAGGATTGAGAATTGAGGATTGAGGGTTGAGGATTGAAGATTGAGGATTGGGTATTGAGGACTGAACATTGAGGATTGTGGATTCAGGATTGAAGGTTGAATATTGATGAATGAATATTAACGATTGAGGATTGAGTGTTGTGGATTGAGGACGAGGAATGAGGGTTGAGTATTGATACTTGAGGGCTGAGGATTGAGGATTGAGGTTTGCGAATTGAGGATTGAAGATTGAAGATTGAGGATTGGGCATTGAGGATTGTAGAAAGAGGATTGAGGATTGAGGATTGAGGATTGAGGATTGAAAATTGAGTATTGATGATTGAAGATTGAGGATTGAGTATTGAGGATTGAGGATTGAGGATTGAAGATTGAGTATTGAGGATTAAAGATTGAGGATTGAGGATTGAGTATTGATGATTGAGGATTGAGGATTGAAAATTGAGTATTGAGGTTTGAGGACTGAGGATTGAGGATTGAAGATTGAGGATTGAGGATTGAAGATTGAGTATTGAGGAATGAATACTGAGGATTGAGGATTGAGGTTTGAGGATTTAGGACGAGGACTGACGGTAGAGGATTGAGGTTTGTGGTTTGAGGATTGAGGATTGAGGACTGAGGATCGAGGATTGAGGATTAAGCATTGAGGATTGAAGATTGAAGACTGGGGATTGAGGATTGATGATTGAGAATTAAGGATTGAAGATTGTGGATTGAGTATCTAGGGTTGGAGATTGATTATTGAGGATTGAAGATTGAGGATTGAGGATTGAGGATTGAGGATTGAGAATTGAGGATGAGGACTGAGGCTTGAGGATTGAGGTTTGAAGATTGAGGATTGGGTATTGAGGACTGAACATTGAGGATTGTGGATTCAGGATTGAAGGTTGAATATTGATGAATGAATATTAACGATTGAGGATTGAGTGTTGTGGATTGAGGACGAGGAATGAGGGTTGAGTATTGATACTTGAGGGCTGAGGATTGAGGACTGAGGATTGCGAATTGAGGATTGAAGATTGAAGATTGAGGATTGGGCATTGAGGATTGTAGAAAGAGGATTGAGGATTGAGGATTGAGGGTTGAGGATTGAAAATTGAGTATTGAGGATTGAAGATTGAGGATTGAGTATTGAGGATTGAGGATTGACGATTGAAGATTGAGTATTGAGGATTAAAGATTGAGGATTGAGGATTGAGGTTTGAGGACTGAGGATTGAGGATTGAAGATTGAGGATTGAGGATTGAAGATTGAGTATTGAGGAATGAATACTGAGGATTGAGGATTGAGGTTTGAGGATTTAGGACGAGGACTGACGGTAGAGGATTGAGGTTTGTGGCTTGAGGATTGAGGATTGAGGACTGAGGATTGAGGATTGAGGATTAAGCATTGAGGATTGAAGATTGAAGACTGGGGATTGAGGATTGATGATTGAGAATTAAGGATTGAAGATTGTGGATTGAGGATCTAGGGTTGGAGATTGATTATTGAGGATTGAAGATTGAGGATTGAGGACTGAGTATTGAGGATTGAGAATTGAGGATGAGGACTGAGGCTTGAGGATTGAGGTTTGAGGAATGGGGATTGAGGGTTGAGGGTTGAGGATTCAGGATTGAGGATTGAGGATTGAGTATTGAAGATTGAGTATTGATGCCTGAGGATTGAGGATTGAGGATTGAGGATTGAGGATTGGAGATTGAATATTGAGTACTGAGGATTGAAGATTGAGGATTGAGGATTGAGGATTGAGGATGGAGGATGAGGGCTGAGGGTTGAGGATTGAGGTTTGAGTATTGAATCCTGAGAATTCAGGATATTCTATTGAGTATTGAGAATTGAGGATTGATGGTTGAGTATTGAGGACTGAGGATTGAGGATTGAAGGTTGAGTATTGAGGATTTAGAATTGAGGTTTGAGGACTGATGATTGAGGATTGAAGATTGAGTATTGAGGATTGAAGATTGAGGATTGAGGATTGAGGATTGAGGATTGAGGATGATGTCTGAGGGTTGAGGATTGAGGTTTGAGGACTGAGGACAGAGGATTGAGGACTGAGGATTGAGGATGAGGGCTGAGGATCGGGGATTGAGGTTTGGCGGCTGGGGACTGAGGATTGAGGATTGAGAATTAAGGATTGTTGATAGTGGACTGAAGATTGAGGATTGGGTATTGAGGATTGAAGAATGAGGATTGAGGATTGAGGATTGAGGATTGAGGGTTGAGGATCTAGGATTGGAGATTGATTATTGAGGATTGAAGATTGGGGATTGAGGATTGAGGATTGAGTATCTAGGATTGGAGATTGATTATTGAGGATTGAAGATTGGGGATTGGGGATTGAGGATTGAGTATCTAGGATTGGAGATTGATTATTGAGGATTGAAGATTGAGGATTGAGGATTGAGGTTTGAAAATTGAGGATTGAGGATTGAGGATTGAGGATTGAGGATTGAGGATTGAGGATTGAGGATTGAGTATTGAAGATTGAGTATTGATCACTGAGGATTGAGGATTGAGGTTTGAGGACTGAGGATTGAGGATTGAAGATTGAGTATTGAGGATTGATGGCTGAGGATTGAGGATTGAGGATTGAGGATCGAGGATTGAGTAATGATGATTGAGGATTGATGATTGAGGATTGAAGATTGAGGATTGGGTATTGAGGATTGAGCGTTGAGGTTTGAGGACTGAGGGCTGAGGATTGAGGATTGAGGATTGAGGGTTGAGGATTGAGGATTGAAGATTGAGGATTGGGGACTGAGGATTGAAGATTCAGTATTGAGGATTGAGGATTGAGGATTGAGGATTGAGGATTGAAGATTCAGTATTGACTATTGAAGATTGAGGATTGAGGATTGAGGATTGAAGATTGAGTATTGAGGATAGAAGATTCAGGATTGAGGATTGAGGATTGAGGATTGAGGATTGAGGATTGAAGATTGATGACTGGGGATTGAGGATTGAGCATTGAGGATTGAAGATTGAATATTGACGATTGAAGATTGAGGATTGAGGATTGAGTGTTGTGGATTGAAGATTGAGTATTGAGGATTG
The DNA here is from genome assembly GCF_051401765.1 of Calliopsis andreniformis. Classification (NCBI taxonomy): domain Eukaryota; kingdom Metazoa; phylum Arthropoda; class Insecta; order Hymenoptera; family Andrenidae; genus Calliopsis; species Calliopsis andreniformis. Next base: position 1,918,241 of record NW_027480479.1, on the reverse strand, counting down.
ATGGCTGAGGATTGAGGATTGAGGATTGAGGATCGAGGATTGAGTAATGATGATTGAGGATTGAGAATTGAGGATTGATGATTGAGGGTTGAAAATTGAATATTGAGGTTTGAGGACTGAGGATTGAGGATTGAAGATTGAGGATTGAGGATTGAAGATTGAGTATTGAGGAATGAATACTGAGGATTGAGGATTGAGGTTTGAGGATTTAGGACGAGGACTGACGGTAGAGGATTGGGGTTTGTGGTTTGAGGATTGAGGATTGATGGTTGAGTATTGAGGACTGAGGATTGAGGATTGAAGGTTGAGTATTGAGGATTTAGAATTGAGGTTTGAGGACTGATGATTGAGGATTGAAGATTGAGTATTGAGGATTGAAGATTGAGGATTGAGGATTGAGGATTGAGGATTGAGGATGATGTCTGAGGGTTGAGGATTGAGGTTTGAGGACTGAGGACAGAGGATTGAGGACTGAGGATTGAGGATGAGGGCTGAGGATCGGGGATTGAGGTTTGGCGGCTGGGGACTGAGGATTGAGGATTGAGAATTAAGGATTGTTGATAGAGGACTGAAGATTGAGGATTGGGTATTGAGGATTGAAGAATGAGGATTGAGGATTGAGGATTGAGGATTGAGGGTTGAGGATCTAGGATTGGAGATTGATTATTGAGGATTGAAGATTGGGGATTGAGGATTGAGGATTGAGTATCTAGGATTGGAGATTGATTATTGAGGATTGAAGATTGGGGATTGGGGATCGAGGATTGAGTATCTAGGATTGGAGATTGATTATTGAGGATTGAAGATTGAGGATTGAGGATTGAGGATTGAAAATTGAGGATTGAGGATTGAGGATTGAGGATTGAGGATTGAGGATTGAGGATTGAGGATTGAGTATTGAAGATTGAGTATTGATCACTGAGGATTGAGGATTGAGGTTTGAGGACTGAGGATTGAGGATTGAAGATTGAGTATTGAGGATTGATGGCTGAGGATTGAGGATTGAGGATTGAGGATCGAGGATTGAGTAATGATGATTGAGGATTGATGATTGAGGATTGAAGATTGAGGATTGGGTATTGATGATTGAGCGTTGAGGTTTGAGGACTGAGGGCTGAGGATTGAGGATTGAGGATTGAGGGTTGAGGATTGAGGATTGAAGATTGAGGATTGGGGACTGAGGATTGAAGATTCAGTATTGAGGATTGAGGATTGAGGATTGAGGATTGAGGATTGAAGATTCAGTATTGACTATTGAAGATTGAGGATTGAGGATTGAGGATTGAAGATTGAGTATTGAGGATAGAAGATTCAGGAATGAGGATTGAGGATTGAGGATTGAGGATTGAGAATTGAAGATTGATGACTGGGGATTGAGGATTGAGCATTGAGGATTGAAGATTGAATATTGACGATTGAAGATTGAGGATTGAGGATTGAGTGTTGTGGATTGAAGATTGAGTATTGAGGATTGATGGCTGAGGATTGAGGATTGAGGATTGAGGATCGAGGGTTGAGTAATGATGATTGAGGATTGAGAATTGAGGATTGATGATTGAGGGTTGAAAATTGAATATTGAGGATTGATGATTGAGGATTGATGATTAAGGATTGAGGATGGAGGACGAGGGCTGAGGGTTGAGGATTGGGGTTTGAGGACTGAGGACTGAGGATTGAGGATTGAGAATTGAGGATTGAGGGTTGAGGATTGAAGATTGAGGATTGGGTATTGAGGACTGAACATTGAGGATTGTGGATTCAGGATTGAAGGTTGAATATTGATGAATGAATATTAACGATTGAGGATTGAGTGTTGTGGATTGAGGACGAGGAATGAGGGTTGAGTATTGATACTTGAGGGCTGAGGATTGAGGACTGAGGATTGCGAATTGAGGATTGAAGATTGAAGATTGAGGATTGGGCATTGAGGATTGTAGAAAGAGGATTGAGGATTGAGGATTGAGGATTGAGGATTGAAAATTGAGTATTGAGGATTGAAGATTGAGGATTGAGTATTGAGGATTGAGGATTGACGATTGAAGATTGAGTATTGAGGATTAAAGATTGAGGATTGAGGATTGAGGATTGAGGATTGAGGATTGAAGATTGAGGATTGAGGATTGAGGATTGAGGATTGATGATGGAGGATGAGGGCTGAGGGTTGAGGATTGAGGTTTGAGTATTGAATCCTGAGAATTCAGGATATTCTATTGAGTATTGAGAATTGAGGATTGATGGTTGAGTACTGAGGACTGAGGATTGAGGATTGAAAGTTGAGTATTGAGGATTCAGAATTGAGGATTGAGGATTGAGGGTTGAGAATTGAGGATTGATGATTGAGGGTTGGAAATTGAATATTGAGGATTGATGATTGAGGATAGATGATTAAGGATTGAGGATGGAGGATGAGGGCTGAGGGTTGAGGATTGAGGTTTGAGGACTGAGGACTGAGGATTGAGGATTGAGAATTGAGGATTGAGGGTTGAGGATTGAAGATTGAGGATTGGGTATTGAGGACTGAACATTGAGGATTGTGGATTCAGGATTGAAGGTTGAATATTGATGAATGAATATTAACGATTGAGGATTGAGTGTTGTGGATTGAGGACGAGGAATGAGGGTTGAGTATTGATACTTGAGGGCTGAGGATTGAGGATTGAGGATTGCGAATTGAGGATTGAAGATTGAAGATTGAGGATTGGGCATTGGGAATTGTAGAAAGAGGATTGAGGATTGAGGATTGAGGATTGAGGATTGAAAATTGAGTATTGAGGATTGAAGATTGAGGATTGAGTATTGAGGATTGAGGATTGAGGATTGAAGATCGAGTATTGAGGATTAAAGATTGAGGATTGAGGATTGAGTATTGAGGATTGAGGATTGAGGATTGAAAATTGAGTATTGAGGATTGAAGATTGAGGATTGAGGGTTGAGGATGGAGGATGAGGGCTGAGGATTGAGGATTCAGGATTGAGGATTGAGTATTGAAGATTGAGTATTGATCACTGAGGATTGAGGATTGAGGTTTGAGGACTGAGGATTGAGGATTGAAGATTGAGTATTGAGGATTGATGGCTGAGGATTGAGGATTGAGGATCGAGGATTGAGTAATGATGATTGAGCATTGATGATTGAGGATTGAAGATTGAGGATTGGGTATTGAGGATTGAGCGTTGAGGTTTGAGGACTGAGGGCTGAGGATTGAGGATTGAGGATTGAGGGTTGAGGATTGAGGATTGAAGATTGAGGATTGGGGACTGAGGATTGAAGATTCAGTATTGAGGATTGAGGATTGAGGATTGAGGATTGAGGATTGAAGATTCAGTATTGACTATTGAAGATTGAGGATTGAGGATTGAGGATTGAAGATTGAGTAGTGAGGATAGAAGATTCAGGATTGAGGATTGAGGATTGCGGATTGAGGATTGAGGATTAAAGATTGATGACTGGGGATTGAGGATTGAGCATTGAGGATTGAAGATTGAATATTGACGGTTGAAGATTGAGGATTGAGGATTGAGTGTTGTGGATTGAAGATTGAGTATTGAGGATTGATGGCTGAGGATTGAGGATTGAGGATTGAGGATCGAGGATTGAGTAATGATGATTGAGGATTGAGAATTGAGGATTGATGATTGAGGGTTGAAAATTGAATATTGAGGATTGATGATTGAGGATTGATGATTAAGGATTGAGGATGGAGGACGAGGGCTGAGGGTTGAGGATTGAGGTTTGAGGACTGAGGACTGAGGATTGAGGATTGAGAATTGAGGATTGAGGGTTGAGGATTGAAGATTGAGGATTGGGTATTGAGGACTGAACATTGAGGATTGTGGATTCAGGATTGAAGGTTGAATATTGATGAATGAATATTAACGATTGAGGATTGAGTGTTGTGGATTGAGGACGAGGAATGAGGGTTGAGTATTGATACTTGAGGGCTGAGGATTGAGGACTGAGGATTGCGAATTGAGGATTGAAGATTGAAGATTGAGGATTGGGCATTGAGGATTGTAGAAAGAGGATTGAGGATTGAGGATTGAGGATTGAGGATTGAAAATTGAGTATTGAGGATTGAAGATTGAGGATTGAGTATTGAGGATTGAGGATTGACGATTGAAGATTGAGTATTGAGGATTAAAGATTGAGGATTGAGGATTGAGGATTGAGGATTGAGGATTGAAGATTGAGGATTGAGGATTGAGGATTGAGGATTGATGATTGAGGATGAGGGCTGAGGGTTGAGGATTGATGTTTGAGTATTGAATCCTGAGAATTCAGGATATTCTATTGAGTATTGAGAATTGAGGATTGATGGTTGAGTACTGAGGACTGAGGATTGAGGATTGAAGGTTGAGTGTTGAGGATTCAGAATTGAGGATTGAGGATTGAGGGTTGAGAATTGAGGATTGATGATTGAGGGTTGGAAATTGAATATTGAGGATTGATGATTGAGGATTGATGATTAAGGATGGAGGATGAGGGCTGAGGGTTGAGGATTGAGGTTTCAGGACTGAGGACTGAGGATTGAGGATTGAGAATTGAGGATTGAGGGTTGAGGATTGAAGATTGAGGATTGGGTATTGAGGACTGAACATTGAGGATTGTGGATTCAGGATTGAAGGTTGAATATTGATGAATGAATATTAACGATTGAGGATTGAGTGTTGTGGATTGAGGACGAGGAATGAGGGTTGAGTATTGATACTTGAGGGCTGAGGATTGAGGATTGAGGATTGCGAATTGAGGATTGAAGATTGAAGATTGAGGATTGGGCATTGAGGATTGTAGAAAGAGGATTGAGGATTGAGGATTGAGGATTGAGGATTGAAAATTGAGTATTGAGGATTGAAGATTGAGGATTGAGTATTGAGGATTGAGGATTGAGGATTGAAGATTGAGTATTGAGGATTAAAGATTGAGGATTGAGGATTGAGTATTGAGGATTGAGGATTGAGGATTGAAAATTGAGTATTGAGGATTGAAGATTGAGGATTGAGGGTTGAGGATGGAGGATGAGGGCTGAGGATTGAGGATTGAGGGTTGAGGACTGAGGACTGAGGATTGAGGATCGAGAGTTGAGGATTGAGGATTGAGGATTGAGGATTGAGGATTGAGAATTGGGGATTGATGACTGAGGGTTGAAGATTGAATATTGAGGATTGAAGATTGAGGATTGATGATTATGGATTGAGGATGGAGGATGAGGGCTGAGGGTTGGGGATTGAGGTTTGAGGACTGAGGACTGAGGATTGAGGATTGAGGATTGAGAATTGAGGATTGATGATTGAGGGTTGAAAATTGAATATTGAGGATTGATGATTGAGGATTGATGATTAAGGATTGAGGATGGAGGATGAGGGCTGAGGGTTGAGGATTGAGGTTTGAGGACTGAGGACTGAGAATTGAGGATTGAGAATTGAGGATTGAGGGTTGAGGATTGAAGATTGAGGATTGGGTATTGAGGACTGAACATTGAGGATTGTGGATTCAGGATTGAAGGTTGAATATTGATGAATGAATATTAACGATTGAGGATTGAGTGTTGTGGATTGAGGACGAGGAATGAGGGTTGAGTATTGATACTTGAGGGCTGAGGATTGAGGATTGAGGTTTGCGAATTGAGGATTGAAGATTGAAGATTGAGGATTGGGCATTGAGGATTGTAGAAAGAGGATTGAGGATTGAGGATTGAGGATTGAGGATTGAAAATTGAGTATTGATGATTGAAGATTGAGGATTGAGTATTGAGGATTGAGGATTGAGGATTGAAGATTGAGTATTGAGGATTAAAGATTGAGGATTGAGGATTGAGTATTGATGATTGAGGATTGAGGATTGAAAATTGAGTATTGAGGTTTGAGGACTGAGGATTGAGGATTGAAGATTGAGGATTGAGGATTGAAGATTGAGTATTGAGGAATGAATACTGAGGATTGAGGATTGAGGTTTGAGGATTTAGGACGAGGACTGACGGTAGAGGATTGAGGTTTGTGGTTTGAGGATTGAGGATTGAGGACTGAGGATCGAGGATTGAGGATTAAGCATTGAGGATTGAAGATTGAAGACTGGGGATTGAGGATTGATGATTGAGAATTAAGGATTGAAGATTGTGGATTGAGTATCTAGGGTTGGAGATTGATTATTGAGGATTGAAGATTGAGGATTGAGGATTGAGGATTGAGGATTGAGAATTGAGGATGAGGACTGAGGCTTGAGGATTGAGGTTTGAAGATTGAGGATTGGGTATTGAGGACTGAACATTGAGGATTGTGGATTCAGGATTGAAGGTTGAATATTGATGAATGAATATTAACGATTGAGGATTGAGTGTTGTGGATTGAGGACGAGGAATGAGGGTTGAGTATTGATACTTGAGGGCTGAGGATTGAGGACTGAGGATTGCGAATTGAGGATTGAAGATTGAAGATTGAGGATTGGGCATTGAGGATTGTAGAAAGAGGATTGAGGATTGAGGATTGAGGGTTGAGGATTGAAAATTGAGTATTGAGGATTGAAGATTGAGGATTGAGTATTGAGGATTGAGGATTGACGATTGAAGATTGAGTATTGAGGATTAAAGATTGAGGATTGAGGATTGAGGATTGAGGATTGAGGATTGAAGATTGAGGATTGAGGATTGAGGATTGAGGATTGATGATGGAGGATGAGGGCTGAGGGTTGAGGATTGAGGTTTGAGGACTGAGGACAGAGGATTGAGGATCGAGAGTTGAGGATTGAGGATTGAGGATTGAGGATTGAGGATTGAGAATTGAGGATTGATGATTGAGGGTTGAAAATTGAATATTGAGGATTGATGATTGAGGATTGATGATTAAGGATTGAGGATGGAGGATGAGGGCTGAGGGTTGAGGATTGAGGTTTGAGGACTGAGGACTGAGAATTGAGGATTGAGAATTGAGGATTGAGGGTTGAGGATTGAAGATTGAGGATTGGGTATTGAGGACTGAACATTGAGGATTGTGGATTCAGGATTGAAGGTTGAATATTGATGAATGAATATTAACGATTGAGGATTGAGTGTTGTGGATTGAGGACGAGGAATGAGGGTTGAGTATTGATACTTGAGGGCTGAGGATTGAGGATTGAGGATTGCGAATTGAGGATTGAAGATTGAAGATTGAGGATTGGGCATTGAGGATTGTAGAAAGAGGATTGAGGATTGAGGATTGAGGATTGAGGATTGAAAATTGAGTATTGAGGATTGAAGATTGAGGATTGAGTATTGAGGATTGAGGATTGAGGATTGAAGATTGAGTATTGAGGATTAAAGATTGAGGATTGAGGATTGAGTATTGATGATTGAGGATTGAGGATTGAAAATTGAGTATTGAGGTTTGAGGACTGAGGATTGAGGATTGAAGATTGAGGATTGAGGATTGAAGATTGAGTATTGAGGAATGAATACTGAGGATTGAGGATTGAGGTTTGAGGATTTAGGACGAGGACTGACGGTAGAGGATTGAGGTTTGTGGCTTGAGGATTGAGGATTGAGGACTGAGGATTGAGGATTGAGGATTAAGCATTGAGGATTGAAGATTGAAGACTGGGGATTGAGGATTGATGATTGAGAATTAAGGATTGAAGATTGTGGATTGAGGATCTAGGGTTGGAGATTGATTATTGAGGATTGAAGATTGAGGATTGAGGACTGAGTATTGAGGATTGAGAATTGAGGATGAGGACTGAGGCTTGAGGATTGAGGTTTGAGGAATGGGGATTGAGGGTTGAGGGTTGAGGATTCAGGATTGAGGATTGAGGATTGAGTATTGAAGATTGAGTATTGATGCCTGAGGATTGAGGATTGAGGATTGAGGATTGAGGATTGGAGATTGAATATTGAGTACTGAGGATTGAAGATTGAGGATTGAGGATTGAGGATTGAGGATGGAGGATGAGGGCTGAGGGTTGAGGATTGAGGTTTGAGTATTGAATCCTGAGAATTCAGGATATTCTATTGAGTATTGAGAATTGAGGATTGATGGTTGAGTATTGAGGACTGAGGATTGAGGATTGAAGGTTGAGTATTGAGGATTCAGAATTGAGGATTGAGGATTGAGGGTTGAGAACTGAGGATTGATGATTGAGGGTTGGAAATTGAATATTGAGGATTGATGATTGAGGATTGATGATTAAGGATTGAGGATGGAGGATGAGGGCTGAGGGTTGAGGATTGAGGTTTGAGGACTGAGGACTGAGGACTGAGGATTGAGGATTGAGAATTGAGGATTGAGGGCTGAGGATTGAAGATTGAGGATTGGGTATTGAGGACTGAACATTGAGGATTGTGGATTCAGGATTGAAGGTTGAATATTGATGAATGAATATTAACGATTGAGGATTGAGTGTTGTGGATTGAGGACGAGGAATGAGGGTTGAGTATTGATACTTGAGGGCTGAGGATTGAGGATTGAGGATTGCGAATTGAGGATTGAAGATTGAAGATTGAGGATTGGGCATTGAGGATTGTAGAAAGAGGATTGAGGATTGAGGATTGAGGATTGAGGATTGAAAATTGAGTATTGAGGATTGAAGATTGAGGATTGAGTATTGAGGATTGAGGATTGAGGATTGAAGATTGAGTATTGAGGATTAAAGATTGAGGATTGAGGATTGAGTATTGATGATTGAGGATTGAGGATTGAAAATTGAGTATTGAGGTTTGAGGACTGAGGATTGAGGATTGAAGATTGAGGATTGAGGATTGAAGATTGAGTATTGAGGAATGAATACTGAGGATTGAGGATTGAGGTTTGAGGATTTAGGACGAGGACTGACGGTAGAGGATTGAGGTTTGTGGCTTGAGGATTGAGGATTGAGGACTGAGGATTGAGGATTGAGGATTAAGCATTGAGGATTGAAGATTGAAGACTGGGGATTGAGGATTGATGATTGAGAATTAAGGATTGAAGATTGTGGATTGAGGATCTAGGGTTGGAGATTGATTATTGAGGATTGAAGATTGAGGATTGAGGACTGAGTATTGAGGATTGAGAATTGAGGATGAGGACTGAGGCTTGAGGATTGAGGTTTGAGGAATGGGGATTGAGGGTTGAGGGTTGAGGATTCAGGATTGAGGATTGAGGATTGAGTATTGAAGATTGAGTATTGATGCCTGAGGATTGAGGATTGAGGATTGAGGATTGAGGATTGGAGATTGAATATTGAGTACTGAGGATTGAAGATTGAGGATTGAGGATTGAGGATTGAGGATGGAGGATGAGGGCTGAGGGTTGAGGATTGAGGTTTGAGTATTGAATCCTGAGAATTCAGGATATTCTATTGAGTATTGAGAATTGAGGATTGATGGTTGAGTATTGAGGACTGAGGATTGAGGATTGAAGGTTGAGTATTGAGGATTTAGAATTGAGGTTTGAGGACTGATGATTGAGGATTGAAGATTGAGTATTGAGGATTGAAGATTGAGGATTGAGGATTGAGGATTGAGGATTGAGGATGATGTCTGAGGGTTGAGGATTGAGGTTTGAGGACTGAGGACAGAGGATTGAGGACTGAGGATTGAGGATGAGGGCTGAGGATCGGGGATTGAGGTTTGGCGGCTGGGGACTGAGGATTGAGGATTGAGAATTAAGGATTGTTGATAGTGGACTGAAGATTGAGGATTGGGTATTGAGGATTGAAGAATGAGGATTGAGGATTGAGGATTGAGGATTGAGGGTTGAGGATCTAGGATTGGAGATTGATTATTGAGGATTGAAGATTGGGGATTGAGGATTGAGGATTGAGTATCTAGGATTGGAGATTGATTATTGAGGATTGAAGATTGGGGATTGGGGATTGAGGATTGAGTATCTAGGATTGGAGATTGATTATTGAGGATTGAAGATTGAGGATTGAGGATTGAGGTTTGAAAATTGAGGATTGAGGATTGAGGATTGAGGATTGAGGATTGAGGATTGAGGATTGAGGATTGAGTATTGAAGATTGAGTATTGATCACTGAGGATTGAGGATTGAGGTTTGAGGACTGAGGATTGAGGATTGAAGATTGAGTATTGAGGATTGATGGCTGAGGATTGAGGATTGAGGATTGAGGATCGAGGATTGAGTAATGATGATTGAGGATTGATGATTGAGGATTGAAGATTGAGGATTGGGTATTGAGGATTGAGCGTTGAGGTTTGAGGACTGAGGGCTGAGGATTGAGGATTGAGGATTGAGGGTTGAGGATTGAGGATTGAAGATTGAGGATTGGGGACTGAGGATTGAAGATTCAGTATTGAGGATTGAGGATTGAGGATTGAGGATTGAGGATTGAAGATTCAGTATTGACTATTGAAGATTGAGGATTGAGGATTGAGGATTGAAGATTGAGTATTGAGGATAGAAGATTCAGGATTGAGGATTGAGGATTGAGGATTGAGGATTGAGGATTGAAGATTGATGACTGGGGATTGAGGATTGAGCATTGAGGATTGAAGATTGAATATTGACGATTGAAGATTGAGGATTGAGGATTGAGTGTTGTGGATTGAAGATTGAGTATTGAGGATTGATGGCTGAGGATTGAGGATTGAGGATTGAGGATCGAGGATTGAGTAATGATGATTGAGGATTGAGAATTGAGGATTGATGATTGAGGGTTGAAAATTGAATATTGAGGATTGATGATTGAGGATTGATGATTAAGGATTGAGGATGGAGGACGAGGGCTGAGGGTTGAGGATTGGGGTTTGAGGACTGAGGACTGAGGATTGAGGATTGAGAATTGAGGATTGAGGGTTGTGGATTGAAGATTGAGGATTGGGTATTGAGGACTGAACATTGAGGATTGTGGATTCAGGATTGAAGGTTGAATATTGATGAATGAATATTAACGATTGAGGCTTGAGTGTTGTGGATTGAGGACGAGGAATGAGGGTTGAGTATTGATACTTGAGGGCTGAGGATTGAGGACTGAGGATTGCGAATTGAGGATTGAAGATTGAAGATTGAGGATTGGGCATTGAGGATTGTAGAAAGAGGATTGAGGATTGAGGATTGAGGATTGAGGATTGAAAATTGAGTATTGAGGATTGAAGATTGAGGATTGAGTATTGAGGATTGAGGATTGACGATTGAAGATTGAGTATTGAGGATTAAAGATTGAGGATTGAGGATTGAGGATTGAGGATTGAGGATTGAAGATTGAGGATTGAGGATTGAGGATTGAGGATTGATGATGGAGGATGAGGGCTGAGGGTTGAGGATTGAGGTTTGAGTATTGAATCCTGAGAATTCAGGATATTCTATTGAGTATTGAGAATTGAGGATTGATGGTTGAGTACTGAGGACTGAGGATTGAGGATTGAAGGTTGAGTATTGAGGATTCAGAATTGAGGATTGAGGATTGAGGGTTGAGAACTGAGGATTGATGATTGAGGGTTGGAAATTGAATATTGAGGATTGATGATTGAGGATTGATGATTAAGGATTGAGGATGGAGGATGAGGGCTGAGGGTTGAGGATTGAGGTTTGAGGACTGAGGACTGAGGACTGAGGATTGAGGATTGAGAATTGAGGATTGAGGGTTGAGGATTGAAGATTGAGGATTGGGTATTGAGGACTGAACATTGAGGATTGTGGATTCAGGATTGAAGGTTGAATATTGATGAATGTATATTAACGATTGAGGATTGAGTGTTGTGGATTGAGGACGAGGAATGAGGGTTGAGTATTGATACTTGAGGGCTGAGGATTGAGGATTGAGGATTGCGAATTGAGGATTGAAGATTGAAGATTGAGGATTGGGCATTGAGGATTGTAGAAAGAGGATTGAGGATTGAGGATTGAGGATTGAGGATTGAAAATTGAGTATTGAGGATTGAAGATTGAGGATTGAGTATTGAGGATTGAGGATTGAGGATTGAAGATCGAGTATTGAGGATTAAAGATTGAGGATTGAGGATTGAGTATTGAGGATTGAGGATTGAGGATTGAAAATTGAGTATTGAGGATTGAAGATTGAGGATTGAGGGTTGAGGATGGAGGATGAGGGCTGAGGATTGAGGATTGAGGTTTGAGGACTGAGGACTGAGGATTGAGGTTCGAGAGTTGAGGATTGAGGATTGAGGATTGAGGATTGAGGATTGAGAATTGGGGATTGATGATTGAGGGTTGAAGATTGAATATTGAGGATTGAAGATTGAGGATTGATGATTATGGATTGAGGATGGAGGATGAGGGCTGAGGGTTGGGGATTGAGGTTTGAGGACTGAGGACTGAGGATTGAGGATTGGGAATTGAGGATTGAGGGTTGAGGATTGAAGATTGAGGATTGGGTATTGAGGATTGAAGATTGAGGATTGAGGATTGAGGATTGAGGATTGAGTATTGAAGATTGAGTATTGATCACTGAGGATTGAGGATTGAGGTTTGAGGACTGAGGATTGAGGATTGAAGATTGAGTATTGAGGATTGATGGCTGAGGATTGAGGATTGAGGATTGAGGATCGAGGATTGAGTAATGATGATTGAGGATTGATGATTGAGGATTGAAGATTGAGGATTGGGTATTGAGGATTGAGCGTTGAGGTTTGAGGACTGAGGGCTGAGGATTGAGGATTGAGGATTGAGGGTTGAGGATTGAGGATTGACGATTGAGGATTGGGGACTGAGGATTGAAGATTCAGTATTGAGGATTGAGGATTGAGGATTGAGGATTGAGGATTGAAGATTCAGTATTGACTATTGAAGATTGAGGATTGAGGATTGAGGATTGAAGATTGAGTATTGAGGATAGAAGATTCAGGATTGAGGATTGAGGATTGAGGATTGAGGATTGAGGATTGAAGATTGATGACTGGGGATTGAGGATTGAGCATTGAGGATTGAAGATTGAATATTGACGATTGAAGATTGAGGATTGAGGATTGAGTGTTGTGGATTGAAGATTGAGTATTGAGGATTGATGGCTGAGGATTGAGGATTGAGGATTGAGGATCGAGGATTGAGTAATGATGATCGAGGATTGAGAATTGAGGATTGATGATTGAGGGTTGAAAATTGAATATTGAGGATTGATGATTGAGGATTGATGATTAAGGATTGAGGATGGAGGACGAGGGCTGAGGGTTGAGGATTGAGGTTTGAGGACTGAGGACTGAGGATTGAGGATTGAGAATTGAGGATTGAGGGTTGAGGATTGAAGATTGAGGATTGGGTATTGAGGACTGAACATTGAGGATTGTGGATTCAGGATTGAAGGTTGAATATTGATGAATGAATATTAACGATTGAGGATTGAGTGTTGTGGATTGAGGACGAGGAATGAGGGTTGAGTATTGATACTTGAGGGCTGAGGATTGAGGACTGAGGATTGCGAATTGAGGATTGAAGATTGAAGATTGAGGATTGGGCATTGAGGATTGTAGAAAGAGGATTGAGGATTGAGGATTGAGGATTGAGGATTGAAAATTGAGTATTGAGGATTGAAGATTGAGGATTGAGTATTGAGGATTGAGGATTGACGATTGAAGATTGAGTATTGAGGATTAAAGATTGAGGATTGAGGATTGAGGATTGAGGATTGAGGATTGAAGATTGAGGATTGAGGATTGAGGATTGAGGATTGATGATGGAGGATGAGGGCTGAGGGTTGAGGATTGAGGTTTGAGTATTGAATCCTGAGAATTCAGGATATTCTATTGAGTATTGAGAATTGAGGATTGATGGTTGAGTACTGAGGACTGAGGATTGAGGATTGAAGGTTGAGTATTGAGGATTCAGAATTGAGGATTGAGGATTGAGGGTTGAGAATTGAGGATTGATGATTGAGGGTTGGAAATTGAATGTTGAGGATTGATGATTGAGGATTGATGATTAAGGATTGAGGATGGAGGATGAGGGCTGAGGGTTGAGGATTGAGGTTTGAGGACTGAGGACTGAGGACTGAGGATTGAGAATTGAGGATTGATGGTTGAGGATTGAAGATTGAGGATTGGGTATTGAGGACTGAACATTGAGGATTGTGGATTCAGGATTGAAGGTTGAATATTGATGAATGAATATTAACGATTGAGGATTGAGTGTTGTGGATTGAGGACGAGGAATGAGGGTTGAGTATTGATACTTGAGGGCTGAGGATTGAGGATTGAGGATTGCGAATTGAGGATTGAAGATTGAAGATTGAGGATTGGGCATTGAGGATTGTAGAAAGAGGATTGAGGATTGAGGATTGAGGATTGAGGATTGAAAATTGAGTATTGAGGATTGAAGATTGAGGATTGAGTATTGAGGATTGAGGATTGAGGATTGAAGATTGAGTATTGAGGATTAAAGATTGAGGATTGAGTATTGAGTATTGAGGATTGAGGATTGAGGATTGAAAATTGAGTATTGAGGATTGAAGATTGAGGATTGAGGGTTGAGGATGGAGGATGAGGGCTGAGGATTAAGGATTGAGGTTTGAGGACTGAGGACTGAGGATTGAGGATCGAGAGTTGAGGATTGAGGATTGAGGATTGAGGATTGAGGATTGAGAATTGGGGATTGATGACTGAGGGTTGAAGATTGAATATTGAGGATTGAAGATTGAGGATTGATGATTATGGATTGAGGATGGAGGATGAGGGCTGAGGGTTGGGGATTGAGGTTTGAGGACTGAGGACTGAGGATTGAGGATTGAGGATTGAGAATTGAGGATTGATGATTGAGGGTTGAAAATTGAATATTGGGGATTGATGATTGAGGATTGATGATTAAGGATTGAGGATGGAGGACGAGGGCTGAGGGTTGAGGATTGAGGTTTGAGGACTGAGGACTGAGGATTGAGGATTGAGAATTGAGGATTGAGGGTTGAGGATTGAAGATTGAGGATTGGGTATTGAGGACTGAACATTGAGGATTGTGGATTCAGGATTGAAGGTTGAATATTGATGAATGAATATTAACGACTGAGGATTGAGTGTTGTGGATTGAGGACGAGGAATGAGGGTTGAGTATTGATACTTGAGGGCTGAGGATTGAGGATTGAGGATTGCGAATTGAGGATTGAAGATTGAAGATTGAGGATTGGGCATTGAGGATTGTAGAAAGAGGATTGAGCATTGAGGATTGAGGATTGAGGATTGAAAATTGAGTATTGAGGATTGAAGATTGAGGATTGAGTATTGAGGATTGAGGATTGAGGATTGAAGATCGAGTATTGAGGATTAAAGATTGAGGATTGAGGATTGAGTATTGAGGATTGAGGATTGAGGATTGAAAATTGAGTATTGAGGATTGAAGATTGAGGATTGAGGGTTGAGGATGGAGGATGAGGGCTGAGGATTGAGGGTTGAGGTTTGAGGACTGAGGACTGAGGATTGAGGATCGAGAGTTGAGGATTGAGGATTGAGGATTGTGGATTGAGGATTGAGAATTGGGGATTGATGATTGAGGGTTGAAGATTGAATATTGAGGATTGAAGATTGAGGATTGATGATTATGGATTGAGGATGGAGGATGAGGGCTGAGGGTTGGGGATTGAGGTTTGAGGACTGAGGACTGAGGATTGAGGATTGGGAATTGAGGATTGAGGGTTGAGGATTGAAGATTGAGGATTGGGTATTGAGGATTGAAGATTGAGGATTGAGGATTGAGGATTGAGGATTGAGTATTGAAGATTGAGTATTGATCACTGAGGATTGAGGATTGAGGTTTGAGGACTGAGGATTGAGGATTGAAGATTGAGTATTGAGGATTGATGGCTGAGGATTGAGGATTGAGGATTGAGGATCGAGGATTGAGTAATGATGATTGAGGATTGATGATTGAGGATTGAAGATTGAGGATTGGGTATTGAGGATTGAGCGTTGAGGTTTGAGGACTGAGGGCTGAGGATTGAGGATTGAGGATTGAGGGTTGAGGATTGAGGATTGAAGATTGAGGATTGGGGACTGAGGATTGAAGATTCAGTATTGAGGATTGAGGATTGAGGATTGAGGATTGAGGATTGGAGATTCAGTATTGACTATTGAAGATTGAGGATTGAGGATTGAGGATTGAAGATTGAGTATTGAGGATAGAAGATTCAGGATTGAGGATTGAGGATTGAGGATTGAGGATTGAGGATTGAAGATTGATGACTGGGGATTGAGGATTGAGCATTGAGGATTGAAGATTGAATATTGACGATTGAAGATTGAGGATTGAGGATTGAGTGTTGTGGATTGAAGATTGAGTATTGAGGATTGATGGCTGAGGATTGAGGATTGAGGATTGAGGATCGAGGATTGAGTAATGATGATTGAGGATTGAGAATTGAGGATTGATGATTGAGGGTTGAAAATTGAATATTGAGGATTGATGATTGAGGATTGATGATTAAGGATTGAGGATGGAGGACGAGGGCTGAGGGTTGAGGATTGAGGTTTGAGGACTGAGGACTGAGGATTGAGGATTGAGAATTGAGGATTGAGGGTTGAGGATTGAAGATTGAGGATTGGGTATTGAGGACTGAACATTGAGGATTGTGGATTCAGGATTGAAGGTTGAATATTGATGAATGAATATTAACGATTGAGGATTGAGTGTTGTGGATTGAGGACGAGGAATGAGGGTTGAGTATTGATACTTGAGGGCTGAGGATTGAGGACTGAGGATTGCGAATTGAGGATTGAAGATTGAAGATTGAGGATTGGGCATTGAGGATTGTAGAAAGAGGATTGAGGATTGAGGATTGAGGATTGAGGATTGAAAATTGAGTATTGAGGATTGAAGATTGAGGATTGAGTATTGAGGATTGAGGATTGACGATTGAAGATTGAGTATTGAGGATTAAAGATTGAGGATTGAGGATTGAGGATTGAGGATTGAAGATTGAGGATTGAGGATTGAGGATTGAGGATTGATGATGGAGGATGAGGGCTGAGGGTTGAGGATTGAGGTTTGAGTATTGAATCCTGAGAATTCAGGATATTCTATTGAGTATTGAGAATTGAGGATTGATGGTTGAGTACTGAGGACTGAGGATTGAGGATTGAAGGTTGAGTATTGAGGATTCAGAATTGAGGATTGAGGATTGAGGGTTGAGAATTGAGGATTGATGATTGAGGGTTGGAAATTGAATATTGAGGATTGATGATTGAGGATTGATGATTAAGGATTGAGGATGGAGGATGAGGGCTGAGGGTTGAGGATTGAGGTTTGAGGACTGAGGACTGAGGATTGAGGATTGAGAATTGAGGATTGAGGGTTGAGGATTGAAGATAGAGGATTGGGTATTGAGGACTGAACATTGAGGATTGTGGATTCAGGATTGAAGGTTGAATATTGATGAATGAATATTCACGATTGAGGATTGAGTGTTGTGGATTGAGGACGAGGAATGAGGGTTGAGTATTGATACTTGAGGGCTGAGGATTGAGGATTGAGGATTGCGAATTGAGGATTGAAGATTGAAGATTGAGGATTGGGCATTGAGGATTGTAGAAAGAGGATTGAGGATTGAGGATTGAGGATTGAGGATTGAAAATTGAGTATTGAGGATTGAAGATTGAGGATTGAGTATTGAGGATTGAGGATTGAGGATTGAAGATTGAGTATTGAGGATTAAAGATTGAGGATTGAGGATTGAGTATTGAGGATTGAGGATTGAGGATTGAAAATTGAGTATTGAGGATTGAAGATTGAGGATTGAGGGTTGAGGATGGAGGATGAGGGCTGAGGATTGAGGATTGAGGTTTGAGGACTGAGGACTGAGGATTGAGGATTGAGAGTTGAGGATTGAGGATTGAGGATTGAGGATTGAGGATTGAGAATTGGGGATTGATGATTGAGGGTTGAAGATTGAATATTGAGGATTGAAGATTGAGGATTGATGATTATGGATTGAGGATGGAGGATGAGGGCTGAGGTTTGGGGATTGAGGTTTGAGGACTGAGGACTGAGGATTGAGGATTGGGAATTGAGGATTGAGGGTTGAGGATTGAATATTGAAGACTGGGGATTGAGGATTGAAGATTGAGAATTAAGGATTGAAGATTGTGGATTGACGATCTAGGATTGGAGATTGATTATTGACGATTGAAGACTGAGGATTGAGGATTGAGGATTGAGGATTGAGAATTGAGGATGAGGACTGAGGGTTGAGGATTGAGGTTTGAGGAATGAGGATTGAGGGTTGAGGATTGAGGATTGAGGATTGAGGATTGAGGATTGAGGATTGAGGATTGGGGATTGAGGATTGAGGGTTGAGGATGGATGATGAGGGCTGAGGTTTGAGGATTGAGGTTTGAGGACTGAGGACAGAGGATTGAGGATCGAGAGTTGAGGACTGAGGATTGAGGATTGAGGATTGAGGATTGAGAATTGAGGATTGATGATTGAGGGTTGAAAATTGAATATTGAGGATTGATGATTGAGGATTGATGATTAAGGATTGAGGATGGAGGATGAGGGCTGAGGGTTGAGGATTGAGGTTTGAGGACTGAGGACTGAGAATTGAGGATTGAGAATTGAGGATTGAGGGTTGAGGATTGAAGATTGAGGATTGGGTATTGAGGACTGAACATTGAGGATTGTGGATTCAGGATTGAAGGTAGAATATTGATGAATGAATATTAACGATTGAGGATTGAGTGTTGTGGATTGAGGACGAGGAATGAGGGTTGAGTATTGATACTTGAGGGCTGAGGATTGAGGATTGAGGATTGCGAATTGAGGATTGAAGATTGAAGATTGAGGATTGGGCATTGAGGATTGTAGAAAGAGGATTGAGGATTGAGGATTGAGGATTGAGGATTGAAAATTGAGTATTGAGGATTGAAGATTGAGGATTGAGTATTGAGGATTGAGGATTGACGATTGAAGATTGAGTATTGAGGATTAAAGATTGAGGATTGAGGATTGAGGATTGAGGATTGAGGATTGAAGATTGAGGATTGAGGATTGAGGATTGAGGATTGATGATGGAGGATGAGGGCTGAGCGTTGAGGATTGAGGTTTGAGTATTGAATCCTGAGAATTCAGGATATTCTATTGAGTATTGAGAATTGAGGATTGATGGTTGAGTACTGAGGACTGAGGATTGAGGATTGAAGGTTGAGTATTGAGGATTCAGAATTGAGGATTGAGGATTGAGCGTTGAGAACTGAGGATTGATGATTGAGGGTTGGAAATTGAATATTGAGGATTGATGATTGAGGATTGGTGATTAAGGATTGAGGATGGAGGATGAGGGCTGAGGGTTGAGGATTGAGGTTTGAGGACTGAGGACTGAGGACTGAGGATTGAGGATTGAGAATTGAGGATTGAGGGTTGAGGATTGAAGATTGAGGATTGGGTATTGAGGACTGAACATTGAGGATTGTGGATTCAGGATTGAAGGTTGAATATTGATGAATGAATATTAACGATTGAGGATTGAGTGTTGTGGATTGAGGACGAGGAATGAGGGTTGAGTATTGATACTTGAGGGCTGAGGATTGAGGATTGAGGATTGCGAATTGAGGATTGAAGATTGAAGATTGAGGATTGGGCATTGAGGATTGTAGAAAGAGGATTGAGGATTGAGGATTAAGGATTGAGGATTGAAAATTGAGTATTGAGGATTGAAGATTGAGGATTGAGTATTGAGGATTGAGGATTGAGGATTGAAGATCGAGTATTGAGGATTAAAGATTGAGGATTGAGGATTGAGTATTGAGGATTGAGGATTGAGGATTGAAAATTGAGTATTGAGGATTGAAGATTGAGGATTGAGGGTTGAGGATGGAGGATGAGGGCTGAGGATTGAGGATTGAGGTTTGAGGACTGAGGACTGAGGATTGAGGATCGAGAGTTGAGGATTGAGGATTGAGGATTGAGGATTGAGGATTGAGAATTGGGGATTGATGATTGAGGGTTGAAGATTGAATATTGAGGATTGAAGATTGAGGATTGATGATTATGGATTGAGGATGGAGGATGAGGGCTGAGGGTTGGGGAATGAGGTTTGAGGACTGAGGACTGAGGATTGAGGATTGGGAATTGAGGATTGAGGGTTGAGGATTGAAGATTGAGGATTGGGTATTGAGGATTGAAGATTGAGGATTGAGGATTGAGGATTGAGGATTGAGTATTGAAGATTGAGTATTGATCACTGAGGATTGAGGATTGAGGTTTGAGGACTGAGGATTGAGGATTGAAGATTGAGTATTGAGGATTGATGGCTGAGGATTGAGGATTGAGGATTGAGGATCGAGGATTGAGTAATGATGATTGAGGATTGATGATTGAGGATTGAAGATTGAGGATTGGGTATTGAGGATTGAGCGTTGAGGTTTGAGGACTGAGGGCTGAGGATTGAGGATTGAGGATTGAGGGTTGAGGATTGAGGATTGAAGATTGAGGATTGGGGACTGAGGATTGAAGATTCAGTATTGAGGATTGAGGATTGAGGATTGAGGATTGAGGATTGAAGATTCAGTATTGACTATTGAAGATTGAGGATTGAGGATTGAGGATTGAAGATTGAGTATTGAGGATAGAAGATTCAGGATTGAGGATTGAGGATTGAGGATTGAGGATTGAGGATTGAAGATTGATGACTGGGGATTGAGGATTGAGCATTGAGGATTGAAGATTGAATATTGACGATTGAAGATTGAGGATTGAGGATTGAGTGTTGTGGATTGAAGATTGAGTATTGAGGATTGATGGCTGAGGATTGAGGATTGAGGATTGAGGATCGAGGATTGAGTAATGATGATCGAGGATTGAGAATTGAGGATTGATGATTAAGGATTGAGGATGGAGGACGAGGGCTGAGGGTTGAGGATTGAGGTTTGAGGACTGAGGACTGAGGATTGAGGATTGAGAATTGAGGATTGAGGGTTGAGGATTGAAGATTGAGGATTGGGTATTGAGGACTGAACATTGAGGATTGTGGATTCAGGATTGAAGGTTGAATATTGATGAATGAATATTAACGATTGAGGATTGAGTGTTGTGGATTGAGGACGAGGAATGAGGGTTGAGTATTGATACTTGAGGGCTGAGGATTGAGGACTGAGGATTGCGAATTGAGGATTGAAGATTGAAGATTGAGGATTGGGCATTGAGGATTGTAGAAAGAGGATTGAGGATTGAGGATTGAGGATTGAGGATTGAAAATTGAGTATTGAGGATTGAAGATTGAGGATTGAGTATTGAGGATTGAGGATTGACGATTGAAGATTGAGTATTGAGGATTAAAGATTGAGGATTGAGGATTGAGGATTGAGGATTGAGGATTGAAGATTGAGGATTGAGGATTGAGGATTGAGGATTGATGATGGAGGATGAGGGCTGAGGGTTGAGGATTGAGGTTTGAGTATTGAATCCTGAGAATTCAGGATATTCTATTGAGTATTGAGAATTGAGGATTGATGGTTGAGTACTGAGGACTGAGGATTGAGGATTGAAGGTTGAGTATTGAGGATTCAGAATTGAGGATTGAGGATTGAGGGTTGAGAATTGAGGATTGATGATTGAGGGTTGGAAATTGAATATTGAGGATTGATGATTGAGGATTGATGATTAAGGATTGAGGATGGAGGATGAGGGCTGAGGGTTGAGGATTGAGGTTTGAGGACTGAGGACTGAGGATTGAGGATTGAGAATTGAGGATTGAGGGTTGAGGATTGAAGATTGAGGATTGGGTATTGAGGACTGAACATTGAGGATTGTGGATTCAGGATTGAAGGTTGAATATTGATGAATGAATATTAACGATTGAGGATTGAGTGTTGTGGATTGAGGACGAGGAATGAGGGTTGAGTATTGATACTTGAGGGCTGAGGATTGAGGATTGAGGATTGCGAATTGAGGATTGAAGATTGAAGATTGAGGATTGGGCATTGAGGATTGTAGAAAGAGGATTGAGGATTGAGGATTGAGGATTGAGGATTGAAAATTGAGTATTGAGGATTGAAGATTGAGGATTGAGTATTGAGGATTGAGGATTGAGGATTGAAGATTGAGTATTGAGGATTAAAGATTGAGGATTGAGTATTGAGTATTGAGGATTGAGGATTGAGGATTGAAAATTGAGTATTGAGGATTGAAGATTGAGGATTGAGGGTTGAGGATGGAGGATGAGGGCTGAGGATTGAGGATTGAGGTTTGAGGACTGAGGACTGAGGATTGAGGATCGAGAGTTGAGGATTGAGGATTGAGGATTGAGGATTGAGGATTGAGAATTGGGGATTGATGACTGAGGGTTGAAGATTGAATATTGAGGATTGAAGATTGAGGATTGATGATTATGGATTGAGGATGGAGGATGAGGGCTGAGGGTTGGGGATTGAGGTTTGAGGACTGAGGACTGAGGATTGAGGATTGAGGATTGAGAATTGAGGATTGATGATTGAGGGTTGAAAATTGAATATTGGGGATTGATGATTGAGGATTGATGATTAAGGATTGAGGATGGAGGACGAGGGCTGAGGGTTGAGGAATGAGGTTTGAGGACTGAGGACTGAGGATTGAGGATTGAGAATTGAGGATTGAGGGTTGAGGATTGAAGATTGAGGATTGGGTATTGAGGACTGAACATTGAGGATTGTGGATTCAGGATTGAAGGTTGAATATTGATGAATGAATATTAACGACTGAGGATTGAGTGTTGTGGATTGAGGACGAGGAATGAGGGTTGAGTATTGATACTTGAGGGCTGAGGATTGAGGATTGAGGATTGCGAATTGAGGATTGAAGATTGAAGATTGAGGATTGGGCATTGAGGATTGTAGAAAGAGGATTGAGCATTGAGGATTGAGGATTGAGGATTGAAAATTGAGTATTGAGGATTGAAGATTGAGGATTGAGTATTGAGGATTGAGGATTGAGGATTGAAGATCGAGTATTGAGGATTAAAGATTGGGGATTGAGGATTGAGTATTGAGGATTGAGGATTGAGGATTGAAAATTGAGTATTGAGGATTGAAGATTGAGGATTGAGGGTTGAGGATGGAGGATGAGGGCTGAGGATTGAGGGTTGAGG
Source organism: Calliopsis andreniformis (assembly GCF_051401765.1). Taxonomy (NCBI): domain Eukaryota; kingdom Metazoa; phylum Arthropoda; class Insecta; order Hymenoptera; family Andrenidae; genus Calliopsis; species Calliopsis andreniformis. Next base: position 1,895,279 of record NW_027480479.1, on the reverse strand, counting down.
TTTGAGGACTGAGGACTGAGGATTGAGGATCGAGAGTTGAGGATTGAGGATTGAGGATTGTGGATTGAGGATTGAGAATTGGGGATTGATGATTGAGGGTTGAAGATTGAATATTGAGGATTGAAGATTGAGGATTGATGATTATGGATTGAGGATGGAGGATGAGGGCTGAGGGTTGGGGATTGAGGTTTGAGGACTGAGGACTGAGGATTGAGGATTGGGAATTGAGGATTGAGGGTTGAGGATTGAAGATTGAGGATTGGGTATTGAGGATTGAAGATTGAGGATTGAGGATTGAGGATTGAGGATTGAGTATTGAAGATTGAGTATTGATCACTGAGGATTGAGGATTGAGGTTTGAGGACTGAGGATTGAGGATTGAAGATTGAGTATTGAGGATTGATGGCTGAGAATTGAGGATTGAGGATTGAGGATCGAGGATTGAGTAATGATGATTGAGGATTGATGATTGAGGATTGAAGATTGAGGATTGGGTATTGAGGATTGAGCGTTGAGGTTTGAGGACTGAGGGCTGAGGATTGAGGATTGAGGATTGAGGGTTGAGGATTGAGGATTGAAGATTGAGGATTGGGGACTGAGGATTGAAGATTCAGTATTGAGGATTGAGGATTGAGGATTGAGGATTGAGGATTGGAGATTCAGTATTGACTATTGAAGATTGAGGATTGAGGATTGAGGATTGAAGATTGAGTATTGAGGATAGAAGATTCAGGATTGAGGATTGAGGATTGAGGATTGAGGATTGAGGATTGAAGATTGATGATTGGGGATTGAGGATTGAGCATTGAGGATTGAAGATTGAATATTGACGATTGAAGATTGAGGATTGAGGATTGAGTGTTGTGGATTGAAGATTGAGTATTGAGGATTGATGGCTGAGGATTGAGGATTGAGGATTGAGGATCGAGGATTGAGTAATGATGATTGAGGATTGAGAATTGAGGATTGATGATTGAGGGTTGAAAATTGAATATTGAGGATTGATGATTGAGGATTGATGATTAAGGATTGAGGATGGAGGACGAGGGCTGAGGGTTGAGGATTGAGGTTTGAGGACTGAGGACTGAGGATTGAGGATTGAGAATTGAGGATTGAGGGTTGAGGATTGAAGATTGAGGATTGGGTATTGAGGACTGAACATTGAGGATTGTGGATTCAGGATTGAAGGTTGAATATTGATGAATGAATATTAACGATTGAGGATTGAGTGTTGTGGATTGAGGACGAGGAATGAGGGTTGAGTATTGATACTTGAGGGCTGAGGATTGAGGACTGAGGATTGCGAATTGAGGATTGAAGATTGAAGATTGAGGATTGGGCATTGAGGATTGTAGAAAGAGGATTGAGGATTGAGGATTGAGGATTGAGGATTGAAAATTGAGTATTGAGGATTGAAGATTGAGGATTGAGTATTGAGGATTGAGGATTGACGATTGAAGATTGAGTATTGAGGATTAAAGATTGAGGATTGAGGATTGAGGATTGAGGATTGAAGATTGAGGATTGAGGATTGAGGATTGAGGATTGATGATGGAGGATGAGGGCTGAGGGTTGAGGATTGAGGTTTGAGTATTGAATCCTGAGAATTCAGGATATTCTATTGAGTATTGAGAATTGAGGATTGATGGTTGAGTACTGAGGACTGAGGATTGAGGATTGAAGGTTGAGTATTGAGGATTCAGAATTGAGGATTGAGGATTGAGGGTTGAGAATTGAGGATTGATGATTGAGGGTTGGAAATTGAATATTGAGGATTGATGATTGAGGATTGATGATTAAGGATTGAGGATGGAGGATGAGGGCTGAGGGTTGAGGATTGAGGTTTGAGGACTGAGGACTGAGGATTGAGGATTGAGAATTGAGGATTGAGGGTTGAGGATTGAAGATAGAGGATTGGGTATTGAGGACTGAACATTGAGGATTGTGGATTCAGGATTGAAGGTTGAATATTGATGAATGAATATTCACGATTGAGGATTGAGTGTTGTGGATTGAGGACGAGGAATGAGGGTTGAGTATTGATACTTGAGGGCTGAGGATTGAGGATTGAGGATTGCGAATTGAGGATTGAAGATTGAAGATTGAGGATTGGGCATTGAGGATTGTAGAAAGAGGATTGAGGATTGAGGATTGAGGATTGAGGATTGAAAATTGAGTATTGAGGATTGAAGATTGAGGATTGAGTATTGAGGATTGAGGATTGAGGATTGAAGATTGAGTATTGAGGATTAAAGATTGAGGATTGAGGATTGAGTATTGAGGATTGAGGATTGAGGATTGAAAATTGAGTATTGAGGATTGTAGATTGAGGATTGAGGGTTGAGGATGGAGGATGAGGGCTGAGGATTGAGGATTGAGGTTTGAGGACTGAGGACTGAGGATTGAGGATTGAGAGTTGAGGATTGAGGATTGAGGATTGAGGATTGAGGATTGAGAATTGGGGATTGATGATTGAGGGTTGAAGATTGAATATTGAGGATTGAAGATTGAGGATTGATGATTATGGATTGAGGATGGAGGATGAGGGCTGAGGTTTGGGGATTGAGGTTTGAGGACTGAGGACTGAGGATTGAGGATTGGGAATTGAGGATTGAGGGTTGAGGATTGAATATTGAAGACTGGGGATTGAGGATTGAAGATTGAGAATTAAGGATTGAAGATTGTGGATTGACGATCTAGGATTGGAGATTGATTATTGACGATTGAAGACTGAGGATTGAGGATTGAGGATTGAGGATTGAGAATTGAGGATGAGGACTGAGGGTTGAGGATTGAGGTTTGAGGAATGAGGATTGAGGGTTGAGGATTGAGGATTGAGGATTGAGGATTGAGGATTGAGGATTGAGGATTGGGGATTGAGGATTGAGGGTTGAGGATGGATGATGAGGGCTGAGGTTTGAGGATTGAGGTTTGAGGACTGAGGACAGAGGATTGAGGATCGAGAGTTGAGGACTGAGGATTGAGGATTGAGGATTGAGGATTGAGAATTGAGGATTGATGATTGAGGGTTGAAAATTGAATATTGAGGATTGATGATTGAGGATTGATGATTAAGGATTGAGGATGGAGGATGAGGGCTGAGGGTTGAGGATTGAGGTTTGAGTATTGAATCCTGAGAATTCAGGATATTCTATTGAGTATTGAGAATTGAGGATTGATGGTTGAGTACTGAGGACTGAGGATTGAGGATTGAAGGTTGAGTATTGAGGATTCAGAATTGAGGATTGAGGATTGAGCGTTGAGAACTGAGGATTGATGATTGAGGGTTGGAAATTGAATATTGAGGATTGATGATTGAGGATTGATGATTAAGGATTGAGGATGGAGGATGAGGGCTGAGGGTTGAGATTGAGGTTTGAGGACTGAGGACTGAGGACTGAGGATTGAGGATTGAGAATTGAGGATTGAGGGTTGAGGATTGAAGATTGAGGATTGGGTATTGAGGACTGAACATTGAGGATTGTGGATTCAGGATTGAAGGTTGAATATTGATGAATGAATATTAACGATTGAGGATTGAGTGTTGTGGATTGAGGACGAGGAATGAGGGTTGAGTATTGATACTTGAGGGCTGAGGATTGAGGATTGAGGATTGCGAATTGAGGATTGAAGATTGAAGATTGAGGATTGGGCATTGAGGATTGTAGAAAGAGGATTGAGGATTGAGGATTAAGGATTGAGGATTGAAAATTGAGTATTGAGGATTGAAGATTGAGGATTGAGTATTGAGGATTGAGGATTGAGGATTGAAGATCGAGTATTGAGGATTAAAGATTGAGGATTGAGGATTGAGTATTGAGGATTGAGGATTGAGGATTGAAAATTGAGTATTGAGGATTGAAGATTGAGGATTGAGGGTTGAGGATGGAGGATGAGGGCTGAGGATTGAGGATTGAGGTTTGAGGACTGAGGACTGAGGATTGAGGATCGAGAGTTGAGGATTGAGGATTGAGGATTGAGGATTGAGGATTGAGAATTGGGGATTGATGATTGAGGGTTGAAGATTGAATATTGAGGATTGAAGATTGAGGATTGATGATTATGGATTGAGGATGGAGGATGAGGGCTGAGGGTTGGGGAATGAGGTTTGAGGACTGAGGACCTGAGGATTGAGGATTGGGAATTGAGGATTGAGGGTTGAGGATTGAAGATTGAGGATTGGGTATTGAGGATTGAAGATTGAGGATTGAGGATTGAGGATTGAGGATTGAGTATTGAAGATTGAGTATTGATCACTGAGGATTGAGGATTGAGGTTTGAGGACTGAGGATTGAGGATTGAAGATTGAGTATTGAGGATTGATGGCTGAGGATTGAGGATTGAGGATTGAGGATCGAGGATTGAGTAATGATGATTGAGGATTGATGATTGAGGATTGAAGATTGAGGATTGGGTATTGAGGATTGAGCGTTGAGGTTTGAGGACTGAGGGCTGAGGATTGAGGATTGAGGATTGAGGGTTGAGGATTGAGGATTGAAGATTGAGGATTGGGGACTGAGGATTGAAGATTCAGTATTGAGGATTGAGGATTGAGGATTGAGGATTGAGGATTGAAGATTCAGTATTGACTATTGAAGATTGAGGATTGAGGATTGAGGATTGAAGATTGAGTATTGAGGATAGAAGATTCAGGATTGAGGATTGAGGATTGAGGATTGAGGATTGAGGATTGAAGATTGATGACTGGGGATTGAGGATTGAGCATTGAGGATTGAAGATTGAATATTGACGATTGAAGATTGAGGATTGAGGATTGAGTGTTGTGGATTGAAGATTGAGTATTGAGGATTGATGGCTGAGGATTGAGGATTGAGGATTGAGGATCGAGGATTGAGTAATGATGATCGAGGATTGAGAATTGAGGATTGATGATTAAGGATTGAGGATGGAGGACGAGGGCTGAGGGTTGAGGATTGAGGTTTGAGGACTGAGGACTGAGGATTGAGGATTGAGAATTGAGGATTGAGGGTTGAGGATTGAAGATTGAGGATTGGGTATTGAGGACTGAACATTGAGGATTGTGGATTCAGGATTGAAGGTTGAATATTGATGAATGAATATTAACGATTGAGGATTGAGTGTTGTGGATTGAGGACGAGGAATGAGGGTTGAGTATTGATACTTGAGGGCTGAGGATTGAGGACTGAGGATTGCGAATTGAGGATTGAAGATTGAAGATTGAGGATTGGGCATTGAGGATTGTAGAAAGAGGATTGAGGATTGAGGATTGAGGATTGAGGATTGAAAATTGAGTATTGAGGATTGAAGATTGAGGATTGAGTATTGAGGATTGAGGATTGACGATTGAAGATTGAGTATTGAGGATTAAAGATTGAGGATTGAGGATTGAGGATTGAGGATTGAGGATTGAAGATTGAGGATTGAGGATTGAGGATTGAGGATTGATGATGGAGGATGAGGGCTGAGGGTTGAGGATTGAGGTTTGAGTATTGAATCCTGAGAATTCAGGATATTCTATTGAGTATTGAGAATTGAGGATTGATGGTTGAGTACTGAGGACTGAGGATTGAGGATTGAAGGTTGAGTATTGAGGATTCAGAATTGAGGACTGAGGATTGAGGGTTGAGAATTGAGGATTGATGATTGAGGGTTGGAAATTGAATGTTGAGGATTGATGATTGAGGATTGATGATTAAGGATTGAGGATGGAGGATGAGGGCTGAGGGTTGAGGATTGAGGTTTGAGGACTGAGGACTGAGGACTGAGGATTGAGAATTGAGGATTGATGGTTGAGGATTGAAGATTGAGGATTGGGTATTGAGGACTGAACATTGAGGATTGTGGATTCAGGATTGAAGGTTGAATATTGATGAATGAATATTAACGATTGAGGATTGAGTGTTGTGGATTGAGGACGAGGAATGAGGGTTGAGTATTGATACTTGAGGGCTGAGGATTGAGGATTGAGGATTGCGAATTGAGGATTGAAGATTGAAGATTGAGGATTGGGCATTGAGGATTGTAGAAAGAGGATTGAGGATTGAGGATTGAGGATTGAGGATTGAAAATTGAGTATTGAGGATTGAAGATTGAGGATTGAGTATTGAGGATTGAGGATTGAGGATTGAAGATTGAGTATTGAGGATTAAAGATTGAGGATTGAGTATTGAGTATTGAGGATTGAGGATTGAGGATTGAAAATTGAGTATTGAGGATTGAAGATTGAGGATTGAGGGTTGAGGATGGAGGATGAGGGCTGAGGATTAAGGATTGAGGTTTGAGGACTGAGGACTGAGGATTGAGGATCGAGAGTTGAGGATTGAGGATTGAGGATTGAGGATTGAGGATTGAGAATTGGGGATTGATGACTGAGGGTTGAAGATTGAATATTGAGGATTGAAGATTGAGGATTGATGATTATGGATTGAGGATGGAGGATGAGGGCTGAGGGTTGGGGATTGAGGTTTGAGGACTGAGGACTGAGGATTGAGGATTGAGGATTGAGAATTGAGGATTGATGATTGAGGGTTGAAAATTGAATATTGGGGATTGATGATTGAGGATTGATGATTAAGGATTGAGGATGGAGGACGAGGGCTGAGGGTTGAGGATTGAGGTTTGAGGACTGAGGACTGAGGATTGAGGATTGAGAATTGAGGATTGAGGGTTGAGGATTGAAGATTGAGGATTGGGTATTGAGGACTGAACATTGAGGATTGTGGATTCAGGATTGAAGGTTGAATATTGATGAATGAATATTAACGACTGAGGATTGAGTGTTGTGGATTGAGGACGAGGAATGAGGGTTGAGTATTGATACTTGAGGGCTGAGGATTGAGGATTGAGGATTGCGAATTGAGGATTGAAGATTGAAGATTGAGGATTGGGCATTGAGGATTGTAGAAAGAGGATTGAGCATTGAGGATTGAGGATTGAGGATTGAAAATTGAGTATTGAGGATTGAAGATTGAGGATTGAGTATTGAGGATTGAGGATTGAGGATTGAAGATCGAGTATTGAGGATTAAAGATTGAGGATTGAGGATTGAGTATTGAGGATTGAGGATTGAGGATTGAAAATTGAGTATTGAGGATTGAAGATTGAGGATTGAGGGTTGAGGATGGAGGATGAGGGCTGAGGATTGAGGGTTGAGGTTTGACGACTGAGGACTGAGGATTGAGGATCGAGAGTTGAGGATTGAGGATTGAGGATTGTGGATTGAGGATTGAGAATTGGGGATTGATGATTGAGGGTTGAAGATTGAATATTGAGGATTGAAGATTGAGGATTGATGATTATGGATTGAGGATGGAGGATGAGGGCTGAGGGTTGGGGATTGAGGTTTGAGGACTGAGGACTGAGGATTGAGGATTGGGAATTGAGGATTGAGGGTTGAGGATTGAAGATTGAGGATTGGGTATTGAGGATTGAAGATTGAGGATTGAGGATTGAGGATTGAGGATTGAGTATTGAAGATTGAGTATTGATCACTGAGGATTGAGGATTGAGGTTTGAGCACTGAGGATTGAGGATTGAAGATTGAGTATTGAGGATTGATGGCTGAGGATTGAGGATTGAGGATTGAGGATCGAGGATTGAGTAATGATGATTGAGGATTGATGATTGAGGATTGAAGATTGAGGATTGGGTATTGAGGATTGAGCGTTGAGGTTTGAGGACTGAGGGCTGAGGATTGAGGATTGAGGATTGAGGGTTGAGGATTGAGGATTGAAGATTGAGGATTGGGGACTGAGGATTGAAGATTCAGTATTGAGGATTGAGGATTGAGGATTGAGGATTGAGGATTGAGGATTGAAGATTCAGTATTGACTATTGAAGATTGAGGATTGAGGATTGAGGATTGAAGATTGAGTATTGAGGATAGAAGATTCAGGATTGAGAATTGAGGATTGAGGATTGAGGATTGAGGATTGAAGATTGATGACTGGGGATTGAGGATTGAGCATTGAGGATTGAAGATTGAATATTGACGATTGAAGATTGAGGATTGAGGATTGAGTGTTGTGGATTGAAGATTGAGTATTGAGGATTGATGGCTGAGGATTGAGGATTGAGGATTGAGGATCGAGGATTGAGTAATGATGATTGAGGATTGAGAATTGAGGATTGATGATTGAGGGTTGAAAATTGAATATTGAGGATTGATGATTGAGGATTGATGATTAAGGATTGAGGATGGAGGACGAGGGCTGAGGGTTGAGGATTGAGGTTTGAGGACTGAGGACTGAGGATTGAGGATTGAGAATTGAGGATTGAGGGTAGAGGATTGAAGATTGAGGATTGGGTATTGAGGACTGAACATTGAGGATTGTGGATTCAGGATTGAAGGTTGAATATTGATGAATGAATATTAACGATTGAGGATTGAGTGTTGTGGATTGAGGACGAGGAATGAGGGTTGAGTATTGATACTTGAGGGCTGAGGATTGCGAATTGAGGATTGAAGATTGAAGATTGAGGATTGGGCATTGAGGATTGTAGAAAGAGGATTGAGGATTGAGGATTGAGGATTGAGGATTGAAAATTGAGTATTGAGGATTGAAGATTGAGGATTGAGTATTGAGGATTGAGGATTGACGATTGAAGATTGAGTATTAAGGATTAAAGATTGAGGATTGAGGATTGAGGATTGAGGATTGAGGATTGAAGATTGAGGATTGAGGATTGAGGATTGAGGATTGATGATGGAGGATGAGGGCTGAGGGTTGAGGATTGAGGTTTGAGTATTGAATCCTGAGAATTCAGGATATTCTATTGAGTATTGAGAATTGAGGATTGATGGTTGAGTACTGAGGACTGAGGATTGAGGATTGAAGGTTGAGTATTGAGGATTCAGAATTGAGGATTGAGGATTGAGGGTTGAGAATTGAGGATTGATGATTGAGGGTTGGAAATTGAATATTGAGGATTGATGATTGAGGATTGATGATTAAGGATTGAGGATGGAGGATGAGGGCTGAGGGTTGAGGATTGAGGTTTGAGGACTGAGGACTGAGGATTGAGGATTGAGAATTGAGGATTGAGGGTTGAGGATTGAAGATTGAGGATTGGGTATTGAGGACTGAACATTGAGGATTGTGGATTCAGGATTGAAGGTTGAATATTGATGAATGAATATTAACGATTGAGGATTGAGTGTTGTGGATTGAGGACGAGGAATGAGGGTTGAGTATTGATACTTGAGGGCTGAGGATTGAGGATTGAGGATTGCGAATTGAGGATTGAAGATTGAAGATTGAGGATTGGGCATTGAGGATTGTAGAAAGAGGATTGAGGATTGAGGATTGAGGATTGAGGATTGAAAATTGAGTATTGAGGATTGAAGATTGAGGATTGAGTATTGAGGATCGAGGATTGAGGATTGAAGATTGAGTATTGAGGATTAAAGATTGAGGATTGAGGATTGAGTATTGAGGATTGAGGATTGAGGATTGAAAATTGAGTATTGAGGATTGAAGATTGAGGATTGAGGGTTGAGGATGGAGGATGAGGGCTGAGGATTGAGGATTGAGGTTTGAGGACAGAGGACTGAGGATTGAGGATCGAGAGTTGAGGATTGAGGATTGAGGATTGAGGATTGAGGATTGAGAATTGGGGATTGATGATTGAGGGTTGAAGATTGAATATTGAGGATTGAAGATTGAGGATTGATGATTATGGATTGAGGATGGAGGATGAGGGCTGAGGTTTGGGGATTGAGGTTTGAGGACTGAGGACTGAGGATTGAGGATTGGGAATTGAGGATTGAGGGTTGAGGATTGAATATTGAAGACTGGGGATTGAGGATTGAAGATTGAGAATTAAGGATTGAAGATTGTGGATTGACGATCTAGGATTGGAGATTGATTATTGACGATTGAAGACTGAGGATTGAGGATTGAGGATTGAGGAATGACAATTGAGGATGAGGACTGAGGGTTGAGGATTGAGGTTTGAGGAATGAGGATTGAGGGTTGAGGATTGAGGATTGAGGATTGAGGATTGAGGATTGAGGATTGAGGATTGGGGATTGAGGATTGAGGGTTGAGGATGGATGATGAGGGCTGAGGTTTGAGGATTGGGGTTTGAGGACTGAGGACAGAGGATTGAGGATCGAGAGTTGAGGATTGAGGATTGAGGATTGAGGATTGAGGATTGAGAATTGAGGATTGATGATTGAGGGTTGAAAATTGAATATTGAGGATTGATGATTGAGGATTGATGATTAAGGATTGAGGATGGAGGATGAGGGCTGAGGGTTGAGGATTGAGGTTTGAGGACTGAGGACTGAGAATTGAGGATTGAGAATTGAGGATTGAGGGTTGAGGATTGAAGATTGACGATTGGGTATTGAGGACTGAACATTGAGGATTGTGGATTCAGGATTGAAGGTTGAATATTGATGAATGAATATTAACGATTGAGGATTGAGTGTTGTGGATTGAGGACGAGGAATGAGGGTTGAGTATTGATACTTGAGGGCTGAGGATTGAGGATTGAGGATTGCGAGTTGAGGATTGAAGATTGAAGATTGAGGATTGGGCATTGAGGATTGTAGAAAGAGGATTGAGGATTGAGGATTGAGGATTGAGGATTGAAAATTGAGTATTGAGGATTGAAGATTGAGGATTGAGTATTGAGGATTGAGGATTGAGGATTGAAGATTGAGTATTGAGGATTAAAGATTGAGGATTGAGGATTGAGTATTGATGATTGAGGATTGAGGATTGAAAATTGAGTATTGAGGTTTGAGGACTGAGGATTGAGGATTGAAGATTGAGGATTGAGGATTGAAGATTGAGTATTGAGGAATGAATACTGAGGATTGAGGATTGAGGTTTGAGGATTTAGGACGAGGACTGACGGTAGAGGATTGAGGTTTGTGGTTTGAGGATTGAGGATTGAGGACTGAGGATCGAGGATTGAGGATTAAGCATTGAGGATTGAAGATTGAAGACTGGGGATTGAGGATTGATGATTGAGAATTAAGGATTGAAGATTGTGGATTGAGGATCTAGGGTTGGAGATTGATTATTGAGGATTGAAGATTGAGGATTGAGGATTGAGGATTGAGGATTGAGAATTGAGGATGAGGACTGAGGCTTGAGGATTGAGGTTTGAGGAATGGGGATTGAGGGTTGAGGGTTGAGGATTCAGGATTCAGGATTGAGGATTGAGTATTGAAGATTGTGTATTGAAGATTTAAGATTGAGGTTTGAGGATTGAGGATTGAGGATTGAGGACTGAGGATTGAGGATTGAGGATTGAGCATTGAGGATTGAAGATTGAAGACTGGGTATTGAGGATTGAAGATTGGGAATTAAGGATTGACGATTGTGGATTGAGGATCTAGGATTGGAGATTGATTATTGAGGATTGAAGATTGAGGATTGAGTATTGAGGATTGAGGATTGAGGATTGAAGATTGAGTATTGAGGATTAAAGATTGAGGATTGAGGATTGAGTATTGAGGATTGAGGATTGAGGATTGAAAATTGAGTATTGAGGATTGAAGATTGAGGATTGAGGGTTGAGGATGGAGGATGAGTGCTGAGGATTGAGGATTGAGGTTTGAGGACTGAGGACTGAGGATTGAGGATCGAGAGTTGAGGTTTGAGGATTGAGGATTGAGGATTGAGGATTGAGAATTGGGGATTGATGACTGAGGGTTGAAGATTGAATATTGAGGATTGAAGATTGAGGATTGATGATTATGGATTGAGGATGGAGGATGAGGGCTGAGGGTTGGGGATTGAGGTTTGAGGACTGAGGACTGAGGATTGAGGATTGAGGATTGAGAATTGAGGATTGATGATTGAGGGTTGAAAATTGAATATTGAGGATTGATGATTGAGGATTGATGATTAAGGATTGAGGATGGAGGATGAGGGCTGAGGGTTGAGGATTGAGGTTTGAGGACTGAGGACTGAGAATTGAGGATTGAGAATTGAGGATTGTGGGTTGAGGATTGATGATTGAGGATTGAGGATTGAAAATTGAGTATTGAGGTTTGAGGACTGAGGATTGAGGATTGAAGATTGAGGATTGAGGATTGAAGATTGAGTATTGAGGAATGAATACTGAGGATTGAGGATTGAGGTTTGAGGATTTAGGACGAGGACTGACGGTAGAGGATTGAGGTTTGTGGTTTGAGGATTGAGGATTGAGGACTGAGGATCGAGGATTCAGGTTTAAGCATTGAGGATTGAAGATTGAAGACTGGGGATTGAGGATTGATGATTGAGAATTAAGGATTGAAGATTGTGGATTGAGGATCTAGGGTTGGAGATTGATTATTGAGGATTGAAGATTGAGGATTGAGGATTGAGGATTGAGGATTGAGAATTGAGGATGAGGACTGAGGCTTGAGGGTTGAGGTTTGAAGATTGAGGATTGGGTATTGAGGACTGAACATTGAGGATTGTGGATTCAGGATTGAAGGTTGAATATTGAAGAATGAATATTAACGATTGAGGATTGAGTGTTGTGGATTGAGGACGAGGAATGAGGGTTGAGTATTGATACTTGAGGGCTGAGGATTGAGGACTGAGGATTGCGAATTGAGGATTGAAGATTGAAGATTGAGGATTGGGCATTGAGCATTGTAGAAAGAGGATTGAGGATTGAGGATTGAGGATTGAGGATTGAAAATTGAGTATTGAGGACTGAAGAGTGAGGATTGAGTATTGAGGATTGAGGATTGACGATTGAAGATTGAGTATTGATGATTAAAGATTGAGGATTGAGGATTGAGGATTGAGGATTGAGGATTGAAGATTGAGGATTGAGGATTGAGGATTGAGGATTGATGATGGAGGATGAGGGCTGAGGGTTGAGGATTGAGGTTTGAGTATTGAATCCTGAGAATTCAGGATATTCTATTGAGTATTGAGAATTGAGGATTGATGGTTGAGTACTGAGGACTGAGGATTGAGGATTGAAGGTTGAGTATTGAGGATTCAGAATTGAGGATTGAGGATTGAGTGTTGAGAATTGAGGATTGATGAGTGAGGGTTGGAAATTGAATATTGAGGATTGATGATTGAGGATTGATGATTAAGGATTGAGGATGGAGGATGAGGGCTGAGGGTTGAGGATTGAGGTTTGAGGACTGAGGACTGAGGACTGAGGATTGAGGATTGAGAATTGAGGATTGAGGGTTGAGGATTGAAGATTGAGGATTGGGTATTGAGGACTGAACATTGAGGATTGTGGATTCAGGATTGAAGGTTGAATATTGATGAATGAATATTAACGATTGAGGATTGAGTGTTGTGGATTGAGGACGAGGAATGAGGGTTGAGTATTGATACTTGAGGGCTGAGGATTGAGGATTGAGGATTGCGAATTGAGGATTGAAGATTGAAGATTGAGGATTGGGCATTGAGGATTGTAGAAAGAGAATTGAGGATTGAGGATTGAGGATTGAGGATTGAAAATTGAGTATTGAGGATTGAAGATTGAGGATTGAGTATTGAGGATTGAGGATTGAGGATTGAAGATTGAGTATTGAGGATTAAAGATTGAGGATTGAGGATTGAGTATTGAGGATTGAGGATTGAGGATTGAAAATTGAGTATTGAGGATTGAAGATTGAGGATTGAGGGTTGAGGATGGAGGATGAGGGCTGAGGATTGAGGATTGAGGTTTGAGGACTGAGGACTGAGGATTGAGGATCGAGAGTTGAGGATTGAGGATTGAGGATTGAGGATTGAGGATTGAGAATTGGGGATTGATGATTGAGGGTTGAAGATTGAATATTGAGGATTGAAGATTGAGGATTGATGATTATGGATTGAGGATGGAGGATGAGGGCTGAGGGTTGGGGATTGAGGTTTGAGGACTGAGGACTGAGGATTGAGGATTGGGAATTGAGGATTGAGGGATGAGGATTGAAGATTGAGGATTGGGTATTGAGGATTGAAGATTGAGGATTGAGGATTGAGGATTGAGGATTGAGTATTGAAGATTGAGTATTGATCACTGAGGATTGAGGATTGAGGTTTGAGGACTGAGGATTGAGGATTGAAGATTGAGTATTGAGGATTGATGGCTGAGGATTGAGGATTGAGGATTGAGGATCGAGGATTGAGTAATGATGATTGAGGATTGATGATTGAGGATTGAAGATTGAGGATTGGGTATTGAGGATTGAGCGTTGAGGTTTGAGGACTGAGGGCTGAGGATTGAGGATTGAGGATTGAGGGTTGAGGATTGAGGATTGAAGATTGAGGATTGGGGACTGAGGATTGAAGATTCAGTATTGAGGATTGAGGATTGAGGATTGAGGATTGAGGATTGAAGATTCAGTATTGACTATTGAAGATTGAGGATTGAGGATTGAGGATTGAAGATTGAGTATTGAGGATAGAAGATTCAGGATTGAGGATTGAGGATTGAGGATTGAGGATTGAGGATTGAAGATTGATGACTGGGGATTGAGGATTGAGCATTGAGGATTGAAGATTGAATATTGACGATTGAAGATTGAGGATTGAGGATTGAGTGTTGTGGATTGAAGATTGAGTATTGAGGATTGATGGCTGAGGATTGAGGATTGAGGATTGAGGATCGAGGATTGAGTAATGATGATTGAGGATTGAGAATTGAGGATTGATGATTGAGGGTTGAAAATTGAATATTGAGGATTGATGATTGAGGATTGATGATTAAGGATTGAGGATGGAGGACGAGGGCTGAGGGTTGAGGATTGAGGTTTGAGGACTGAGGACTGAGGATTGAGGATTGAGAATTGAGGATTGAGGGTTGAGGATTGAAGATTGAGGATTGGGTATTGAGGACTGAACATTGAGGATTGTGGATTCAGGATTGAAGGTTGAATATTGATGAATGAATATTAACGACTGAGGATTGAGTGTTGTGGATTGAGGACGAGGAATGAGGGTTGAGTATTGATACTTGAGGGCTGAGGATTGAGGATTGAGGATTGCGAATTGAGGATTGAAGGTTGAAGATTGAGGATTGGGCATTGAGGATTGTAGAAAGAGGATTGAGGATTGAGGATTGAGGATTGAGGATTGAAAATTGAGTATTGAGGATTGAAGATTGAGGATTGAGTATTGAGGATTGAGGATTGAGGATTGAAGATCGAGTATTGAGGATTAAAGATTGAGGATTGAGGATTGAGTATTGAGGATTGAGGATTGAGGATTGAAAATTGAGTATTGAGGATTGAAGATTGAGGATTGAGGGTTGAGGATGGAGGATGAGGGCTGAGGATTGAGGATTGAGGTTTGAGGACTGAGGACTGAGGATTGAGGATCGAGAGTTGAGGATTGAGGATTGAGGATTGAGGATTGAGGATTGAGAATTGGGGATTGATGATTGAGGGTTGAAGATTGAATATTGAGGATTGAAGATTGAGGATTGATGATTATGGATTGAGGATGGAGGATGAGGGCTGAGGGTTGGGGATTGAGGTTTGAGGACTGAGGACTGAGGATTGAGGATTGGGAATTGAGGATTGAGGGTTGAGGATTGAAGATTGAGGATTGGGTATTGAGGATTGAAGATTGAGGATTGAGGATTGAGGATTGAGGATTGAGTATTGAAGATTGAGTATTGATCACTGAGGATTGAGGATTGAGGTTTGAGGACTGAGGATTGAGGATTGAAGATTGAGTATTGAGCATTGATGGCTGAGGATTGAGGATTGAGGATTGAGGATCGAGGATTGAGTAATGATGATTGAGGATTGATGATTGAGGATTGAAGATTGAGGATTGGGTATTGAGGTTTGAGCGTTGAGGTTTGAGGACTGAGGGCTGAGGATTGAGGATTGAGGATTGAGGGTTGAGGATTGAGGATTGAAGATTGAGGATTGGGGACTGAGGA
The DNA here is from genome assembly GCF_051401765.1 of Calliopsis andreniformis. Lineage (NCBI taxonomy): Eukaryota > Metazoa > Arthropoda > Insecta > Hymenoptera > Andrenidae > Calliopsis > Calliopsis andreniformis. The sequence goes on along the minus strand of NW_027480479.1, from coordinate 1,879,442 downwards.
TTGAAGATTCAGTATTGAGGATTGAGGATTGAGGATTGAGGATTGAGAATTGAAGATTCAGTATTGACTATTGAAGATTGAGGATTGAGGATTGAGGATTGAAGATTGAGTATTGAGGATAGAAGATTCAGGATTGAGGATTGAGGATTGAGGATTGAGGATTGAGGATTGAAGATTGATGACTGGGGATTGAGGATTGAGCATTGAGGATTGAAGATTGAATATTGACGATTGAAGATTGAGGATTGAGGATTGAGTGTTGTGGATTGAAGATTGAGTATTGAGGATTGATGGCTGAGGATTGAGGATTGAGGATTGAGGATCGAGGATTGAGTAATGATGATTGAGGATTGAGAATTGAGGATTGATGATTGAGGGTTGAAAATTGAATATTGAGGATTGATGATTGAGGATTGATGATTAAGGATTGAGGATGGAGGACGAGGGCTGAGGGTTGAGGATTGAGGTTTGAGGACTGAGGACTGAGGATTGAGGATTGAGAATTGAGGATTGAGGGTTGAGGATTGAAGATTGAGGATTGGGTATTGAGGACTGAACATTGAGGATTGTGGATTCAGGATTGAAGGTTGAATATTGATGAATGAATACTAACGATTGAGGATTGAGTGTTGTGGATTGAGGACGAGGAATGAGGGTTGAGTATTGATACTTGAGGGCTGAGGATTGAGGACTGAGGATTGCGAATTGAGGATTGAAGATTGTAGATTGAGGATTGGGCATTGAGGATTGTAGAAAGAGGATTGAGGATTGAGGATTGAGGATTGAGGATTGAAAATTGAGTATTGAGGATTGAAGATTGAGGATTGAGTATTGAGGATTGAGGATTGACGATTGAAGATTGAGTATTGAGGATTAAAGATTGAGGATTGAGGATTGAGGATTGAGGATTGAGGATTGAAGATTGAGGATTGAGGATTGACGATTGAGGATTGATGATTCAGTATTGACTATTGAAGATTGAGGATTGAGGATTGAGGATTGAAGATTGAGTATTGAGGATAGAAGATTCAGGATTGAGGATTGAGGATTGAGGATTGAGGATTGAGGATTGAAGATTGATGACTGGGGATTGAGGATTGAGCATTGAGGATTGAAGATTGAATATTGACGATTGAAGATTGAGGATTGAGGATTGAGTGTTGTGGATTGAAGATTGAGTATTGAGGATTGATGGCTGAGGATTGAGGATTGAGGATTGAGGATCGAGGATTGAGTAATGATGATTGAGGATTGAGAATTGAGGATTGATGATTGAGGGTTGAAAATTGAATATTGAGGATTGATGATTGAGGATTGATGATTAAGGATTGAGGATGGAGGACGAGGGCTGAGGGTTGAGGATTGAGGTTTGAGGACTGAGGACTGAGGATTGAGGATTGAGAATTGAGGATTGAGGGTTGAGGATTGAAGATTGAGGATTGGGTATTGAGGACTGAACATTGAGGATTGTGGATTCAGGATTGAAGGTTGAATATTGATGAATGAATACTAACGATTGAGGATTGAGTGTTGTGGATTGAGGACGAGGAATGAGGGTTGAGTATTGATACTTGAGGGCTGAGGATTGAGGACTGAGGATTGCGAATTGAGGATTGAAGATTGTAGATTGAGGATTGGGCATTGAGGATTGTAGAAAGAGGATTGAGGATTGAGGATTGAGGATTGAGGATTGAAAATTGAGTATTGAGGATTGAAGATTGAGGATTGAGTATTGAGGATTGAGGATTGACGATTGAAGATTGAGTATTGAGGATTAAAGATTGAGGATTGAGGATTGAGGATTGAGGATTGAGGATTGAAGATTGAGGATTGAGGATTGACGATTGAGGATTGATGATGGAGGATGAGGGCTGAGGGTTGAGGATTGAGGTTTGAGTATTGAATCCTGAGAATTCAGGATATTCTATTGAGTATTGAGAATTGAGGATTGATGGTTGAGTACTGAGGACTGAGGATTGAGGATTGAAGGTTGAGTATTGAGGATTCAGAATTGAGGATTGAGGATTGAGGGTTGAGAATTGAGGATTGATGATTGAGGGTTGGAAATTGAATACTGAGGATTGATGATTGAGGATTGATGATTAAGGATTGAGGATGGAGGATGAGGGCTGAGGGTTGAGGATTGAGGTTTGAGGACTGAGGACTGAGGATTGAGGATTGAGAATTGAGGATTGAGGGTTGAGGATTGAAGATTGAGGATTGGGTATTGAGGACTGAACATTGAGGATTGTGGATTCAGGATTGAAGGTTGAATATTGATGAATGAATATTAACGATTGAGGATTGAGTGTTGTGGATTGAGGACGAGGAATGAGGGTTGAGTATTGATACTTGAGGGCTGAGGATTGAGGATTGAGGATTGCGAATTGAGGATTGAAGATTGAAGATTGAGGATTGGGCATTGAGGATTGTAGAAAGAGGATTGAGGATTGAGGATTGAGGATTGAGGATTGAAAATTGAGTATTGAGGATTGAAGATTGAGGATTGAGTATTGAGGATTGAGGATTGAGGATTGAAGATTGAGTATTGAGGATTAAAGATTGAGGATTGAGGATTGAGTATTGAGGATTGAGGATTGAGGATTGAAAATTGTGTATTGAGGATTGAAGATTGAGGATTGAGGGTTGAGGATGGAGGATGAGGGCTGAGGATTGAGGATTGAGGTTTGAGGACTGAGGACTGAGGATTGAGGATCGAGAGTTGAGGATTGAGGATTGAGGATTGAGGATTGAGGATTGAGAATTGGGGATTGATGATTGAGGGTTGAAGATTGAATATTGAGGATTGAAGATTGAGGATTGATGATTATGGATTGAGGATGGAGGATGAGGGCTGAGGTTTGGGGATTGAGGTTTGAGGACTGAGGACTGAGGATTGAGGATTGGGAATTGAGGATTGAGGGTTGAGGATTGAAGATCGAGGATTGGGTATTGAGGATTGAAGATTGAGGATTGAGGATTGAGGATTGAGGATTGAGTATTGAAGATTGAGTATTGATCACTGAGGATTGAGGATTGAGGTTTGAGGACTGAGGATTGAGGATTGAAGATTGAGTATTGAGGATTGATGGCTGAGGATTGAGGATTGAGGATTGAGGAACGAGGATTGAGTAATGATGATTGAGGATTGATGATTGAGGATTGAAGATTGAGGATTGGGTATTGAGGATTGAGCGTTGAGGTTTGAGGACTGAGGGCTGAGGATTGAGGATTGAGGATTGAGGGTTGAGGATTGAGGATTGAAGATTGAGGATTGGGGACTGAGGATTGAAGATTCAGTATTGAGGATTGAGGATTGAGGATTGAGGATTGAGGATTGAAGATTCAGTATTGACTATTGAAGATTGAGGATTGAGGATTGAGGATTGAAGATTGAGTATTGAGGATAGAAGATTCAGGATTGAGGATTGAGGATTGAGGATTGAGGATTGAGGATTGAAGATTGATGACTGGGGATTGAGGATTGAGCATTGAGGATTGAAGATTGAATATTGACGATTGAAGATTGAGGATTGAGGATTGAGTGTTGTGGATTGAAGATTGAGTATTGAGGATTGATGGCTGAGGATTGAGGATTGAGGATTGAGGATCGAGGATTGAGTAATGATGATTGAGGATTGAGAATTGAGGATTGATGATTGAGGGTTGAAAATTGAATATTGAGGATTGATGATTGAGGATTGATGATTAAGGATTGAGGATGGAGGACGAGGGCTGAGGGTTGAGGATTGAGGTTTGAGGACTGAGGACTGAGGATTGAGGATTGAGAATTGAGGATTGAGGGTTGAGGATTGAAGATTGAGGATTGGGTATTGAGGACTGAACATTGAGGATTGTGGATTCAGGATTGAAGGTTGAATATTGATGAATGAATATTAACGACTGAGGATTGAGTGTTGTGGATTGAGGACGAGGAATGAGGGTTGAGTATTGATACTTGAGGGCTGAGGATTGAGGATTGAGGATTGCGAATTGAGGATTGAAGGTTGAAGATTGAGGATTGGGCATTGAGGATTGTAGAAAGAGGATTGAGGATTGAGGATTGAGGATTGAGGATTGAAAATTGAGTATTGAGGATTGAAGATTGAGGATTGAGTATTGAGGATTGAGGATTGAGGATTGAAGATCGAGTATTGAGGATTAAAGATTGAGGATTGAGGATTGAGTATTGAGGATTGAGGATTGAGGATTGAAAATTGAGTATTGAGGATTGAAGATTGAGGATTGAGGGTTGAGGATGGAGGATGAGGGCTGAGGATTGAGGATTGAGGTTTGAGGACTGAGGACTGAGGATTGAGGATCGAGAGTTGAGGATTGAGGATTGAGGATTGAGGATTGAGGATTGAGAATTGGGGATTGATGATTGAGGGTTGAAGATTGAATATTGAGGATTGAAGATTGAGGATTGATGATTATGGATTGAGGATGGAGGATGAGGGCTGAGGGTTGGGGATTGAGGTATGAGGACTGAGGACTGAGGATTGAGGATTGGGAATTGAGGATTGAGGGTTGAGGATTGAAGATTGAGGATTGGGTATTGAGGATTGAAGATTGAGGATTGAGGATTGAGGATTGAGGATTGAGTATTGAAGATTGAGTATTGATCACTGAGGATTGAGGATTGAGGTTTGAGGACTGAGGATTGAGGATTGAAGATTGAGTATTGAGCATTGATGGCTGAGGATTGAGGATTGAGGATTGAGGATCGAGGATTGAGTAATGATGATTGAGGATTGATGATTGAGGATTGAAGATTGAGGATTGGGTATTGAGGTTTGAGCGTTGAGGTTTGAGGACTGAGGGCTGAGGATTGAGGATTGAGGGTTGAGGATTGAGGATTGAAGATTGAGGATTGGGGACTGAGGATTGAAGATTCAGTATTGAGGATTGAGGATTGAGGATTGAGGATTGAGAATTGAAGATTCAGTATTGACTATTGAAGATTGAGGATTGAGGATTGAGGATTGAAGATTGAGTATTGAGGATAGAAGATTCAGGATTGAGGATTGAGGATTGAGGATTGAGGATTGAGGATTGAAGATTGATGACTGGGGATTGAGGATTGAGCATTGAGGATTGAAGATTGAATATTGACGATTGAAGATTGAGGATTGAGGATTGAGTGTTGTGGATTGAAGATTGAGTATTGAGGATTGATGGCTGAGGATTGAGGATTGAGGATTGAGGATCGAGGATTGAGTAATGATGATTGAGGATTGAGAATTGAGGATTGATGATTGAGGGTTGAAAATTGAATATTGAGGATTGATGATTGAGGATTGATGATTAAGGATTGAGGATGGAGGACGAGGGCTGAGGGTTGAGGATTGAGGTTTGAGGACTGAGGACTGAGGATTGAGGATTGAGAATTGAGGATTGAGGGTTGAGGATTGAAGATTGAGGATTGGGTATTGAGGACTGAACATTGAGGATTGTGGATTCAGGATTGAAGGTTGAATATTGATGAATGAATACTAACGATTGAGGATTGAGTGTTGTGGATTGAGGACGAGGAATGAGGGTTGAGTATTGATACTTGAGGGCTGAGGATTGAGGACTGAGGATTGCGAATTGAGGATTGAAGATTGAAGATTGAGGATTGGGCATTGAGGATTGTAGAAAGAGGATTGAGGATTGAGGATTGAGGATTGAGGATTGAAAATTGAGTATTGAGGATTGAAGATTGAGGATTGAGTATTGAGGATTGAGGATTGACGATTGAAGATTGAGTATTGAGGATTAAAGATTGAGGATTGAGGATTGAGGATTGAGGATTGAAGATTGAGGATTGAGGATTGAGGATTGAGGATTGGTGATGGAGGATGAGGGCTGAGGGTTGAGGATTGAGGTTTGAGTATTGAATCCTGAGAATTCAGGATATTCTATTGAGTATTGAGAATTGAGGATTGATGGTTGAGTACTGAGGACTGAGGATTGAGGATTGAAGGTTGAGTATTGAGGATTGAGAATTGAGGATTGAGGATTGAGGGTTGAGAATTGAGGATTGATGATTGAGGGTTGGAAATTGAATATTGAGGATTGATGATTGAGGATTGATGATTAAGGATTGAGGATGGAGGATGAGGGCTGAGGGTTGAGGATTGAGGTTTGAGGACTGAGGACTGAGGATTGAGGATTGAGAATTGAGGATTGAGGGTTGAGGATTGAAGATTGAGGATTGGGTATTGAGGACTGAACATTGAGGATTGTGGATTCAGGATTGAAGGTTGAATATTGATGAATGAATATTAACGATTGAGGATTGAGTGTTGTGGATTGAGGACGAGGAGTATTGATAGTTGAGTATTGATACTTGAGGGCTGAGGATTGGGGATTGAGGATTGCGAATTGAGGATTGAATATTGAAGATTGAGGATTGGGCATTGAGGATTGTAGAAAGAGGATTGAGGATTGAGGATTGAGGATTGAGGATTGAAAATTGAGTATTGAGGATTGAAGATTGAGGATTGAGTATTGAGGATTGAGGATTGAGGATTGAAGATTGAGTATTGAGGATTAAAGATTGAGGATTGAGGATTGAGTATTGAGGATTGAGGATTGAGGATTGAAAATTGAGTATTGAGGATTGAAGATTGAGGATTGAGGGTTGAGGATGGAGGATGAGTGCTGAGGATTGAGGATTGAGGTTTGAGGACTGAGGACTGAGGATTGAGGATCGAGAGTTGAGGTTTGAGGATTGAGGATTGAGGATTGAGGATTGAGAATTGGGGATTGATGACTGAGGGTTGAAGATTGAATATTGAGGATTGAAGATTGAGGATTGATGATTATGGATTGAGGATGGAGGATGAGGGCTGAGGGTTGGGGATTGAGGTTTGAGGACTGAGGACTGAGGATTGAGGATTGAGGATTGAGAATTGAGGATTGATGATTGAGGGTTGAAAATTGAATATTGAGGATTGATGATTGAGGATTGATGATTAAGGATTGAGGATGGAGGATGAGGGCTGAGGGTTGAGGATTGAGGTTTGAGGACTGAGGACTGAGAATTGAGGATTGAGAATTGAGGATTGTGGGTTGAGGATTGATGATTGAGGATTGAGGATTGAAAATTGAGTATTGAGGTTTGAGGACTGAGGATTGAGGATTGAAGATTGAGGATTGAGGATTGAAGATTGAGTATTGAGGAATGAATACTGAGGATTGAGGATTGAGGTTTGAGGATTTAGGACGAGGACTGACGGTAGAGGATTGAGGTTTGTGGTTTGAGGATTGAGGATTGAGGACTGAGGATCGAGGATTCAGGTTTAAGCATTGAGGATTGAAGATTGAAGACTGGGGATTGAGGATTGATGATTGAGAATTAAGGATTGAAGATTGTGGATTGAGGATCTAGGGTTGGAGATTGATTATTGAGGATTGAAGATTGAGGATTGAGGATTGAGGATTGAGGATTGAGAATTGAGGATGAGGACTGAGGCTTGAGGGTTGAGGTTTGAAGATTGAGGATTGGGTATTGAGGACTGAACATTGAGGATTGTGGATTCAGGATTGAAGGTTGAATATTGAAGAATGAATATTAACGATTGAGGATTGAGTGTTGTGGATTGAGGACGAGGAATGAGGGTTGAGTATTGATACTTGAGGGCTGAGGATTGAGGACTGAGGATTGCGAATTGAGGATTGAAGATTGAAGATTGAGGATTGGGCATTGAGCATTGTAGAAAGAGGATTGAGGATTGAGGATTGAGGATTGAGGATTGAAAATTGAGTATTGAGGACTGAAGAGTGAGGATTGAGTATTGAGGATTGAGGATTGACGATTGAAGATTGAGTATTGATGATTAAAGATTGAGGATTGAGGATTGAGGATTGAGGATTGAGGATTGAAGATTGAGGATTGAGGATTGAGGATTGAGGATTGATGATGGAGGATGAGGGCTGAGGGTTGAGGATTGAGGTTTGAGTATTGAATCCTGAGAATTCAGGATATTCTATTGAGTATTGAGAATTGAGGATTGATGGTTGAGTACTGAGGACTGAGGATTGAGGATTGAAGGTTGAGTATTGAGGATTCAGAATTGAGGATTGAGGATTGAGTGTTGAGAATTGAGGATTGATGAGTGAGGGTTGGAAATTGAATATTGAGGATTGATGATTGAGGATTGATGATTAAGGATTGAGGATGGAGGATGAGGGCTGAGGGTTGAGGATTGAGGTTTGAGGACTGAGGACTGAGGACTGAGGATTGAGGATTGAGAATTGAGGATTGAGGGTTGAGGATTGAAGATTGAGGATTGGGTATTGAGGACTGAACATTGAGGATTGTGGATTCAGGATTGAAGGTTGAATATTGATGAATGAATATTAACGATTGAGGATTGAGTGTTGTGGATTGAGGACGAGGAATGAGGGTTGAGTATTGATACTTGAGGGCTGAGGATTGAGGATTGAGGATTGCGAATTGAGGATTGAAGATTGAAGATTGAGGATTGGGCATTGAGGATTGTAGAAAGAGAATTGAGGATTGAGGATTGAGGATTGAGGATTGAAAATTGAGTATTGAGGATTGAAGATTGAGGATTGAGTATTGAGGATTGAGGATTGAGGATTGAAGATTGAGTATTGAGGATTAAAGATTGAGGATTGAGGATTGAGTATTGAGGATTGAGGATTGAGGATTGAAAATTGAGTATTGAGGATTGAAGATTGAGGATTGAGGGTTGAGGATGGAGGATGAGGGCTGAGGATTGAGGATTGAGGTTTGAGGACTGAGGACTGAGGATTGAGGATCGAGAGTTGAGGATTGAGGATTGAGGATTGAGGATTGAGGATTGAGAATTGGGGATTGATGATTGAGGGTTGAAGATTGAATATTGAGGATTGAAGATTGAGGATTGATGATTATGGATTGAGGATGGAGGATGAGGGCTGAGGGTTGGGGATTGAGGTTTGAGGACTGAGGACTGAGGATTGAGGATTGGGAATTGAGGATTGAGGGATGAGGATTGAAGATTGAGGATTGGGTATTGAGGATTGAAGATTGAGGATTGAGGATTGAGGATTGAGGATTGAGTATTGAAGATTGAGTATTGATCACTGAGGATTGAGGATTGAGGTTTGAGGACTGAGGATTGAGGATTGAAGATTGAGTATTGAGGATTGATGGCTGAGGATTGAGGATTGAGGATTGAGGATCGAGGATTGAGTAATGATGATTGAGGATTGATGATTGAGGATTGAAGATTGAGGATTGGGTATTGAGGATTGAGCGTTGAGGTTTGAGGACTGAGGGCTGAGGATTGAGGATTGAGGATTGAGGGTTGAGGATTGAGGATTGAAGATTGAGGATTGGGGACTGAGGATTGAAGATTCAGTATTGAGGATTGAGGATTGAGGATTGAGGATTGAGGATTGAAGATTCAGTATTGACTATTGAAGATTGAGGATTGAGGATTGAGGATTGAAGATTGAGTATTGAGGATAGAAGATTCAGGATTGAGGATTGAGGATTGAGGATTGAGGATTGAGGATTGAAGATTGATGACTGGGGATTGAGGATTGAGCATTGAGGATTGAAGATTGAATATTGACGATTGAAGATTGAGGATTGAGGATTGAGTGTTGTGGATTGAAGATTGAGTATTGAGGATTGATGGCTGAGGATTGAGGATTGAGGATTGAGGATCGAGGATTGAGTAATGATGATTGAGGATTGAGAATTGAGGATTGATGATTGAGGGTTGAAAATTGAATATTGAGGATTGATGATTGAGGATTGATGATTAAGGATTGAGGATGGAGGACGAGGGCTGAGGGTTGAGGATTGAGGTTTGAGGACTGAGGACTGAGGATTGAGGATTGAGAATTGAGGATTGAGGGTTGAGGATTGAAGATTGAGGATTGGGTATTGAGGACTGAACATTGAGGATTGTGGATTCAGGATTGAAGGTTGAATATTGATGAATGAATATTAACGACTGAGGATTGAGTGTTGTGGATTGAGGACGAGGAATGAGGGTTGAGTATTGATACTTGAGGGCTGAGGATTGAGGATTGAGGATTGCGAATTGAGGATTGAAGGTTGAAGATTGAGGATTGGGCATTGAGGATTGTAGAAAGAGGATTGAGGATTGAGGATTGAGGATTGAGGATTGAAAATTGAGTATTGAGGATTGAAGATTGAGGATTGAGTATTGAGGATTGAGGATTGAGGATTGAAGATCGAGTATTGAGGATTAAAGATTGAGGATTGAGGATTGAGTATTGAGGATTGAGGATTGAGGATTGAAAATTGAGTATTGAGGATTGAAGATTGAGGATTGAGGGTTGAGGATGGAGGATGAGGGCTGAGGATTGAGGATTGAGGTTTGAGGACTGAGGACTGAGGATTGAGGATCGAGAGTTGAGGATTGAGGATTGAGGATTGAGGATTGAGGATTGAGAATTGGGGATTGATGATTGAGGGTTGAAGATTGAATATTGAGGATTGAAGATTGAGGATTGATGATTATGGATTGAGGATGGAGGATGAGGGCTGAGGGTTGGGGATTGAGGTTTGAGGACTGAGGACTGAGGATTGAGGATTGGGAATTGAGGATTGAGGGTTGAGGATTGAAGATTGAGGATTGGGTATTGAGGATTGAAGATTGAGGATTGAGGATTGAGGATTGAGGATTGAGTATTGAAGATTGAGTATTGATCACTGAGGATTGAGGATTGAGGTTTGAGGACTGAGGATTGAGGATTGAAGATTGAGTATTGAGCATTGATGGCTGAGGATTGAGGATTGAGGATTGAGGATCGAGGATTGAGTAATGATGATTGAGGATTGATGATTGAGGATTGAAGATTGAGGATTGGGTATTGAGGTTTGAGCGTTGAGGTTTGAGGACTGAGGGCTGAGGATTGAGGATTGAGGATTGAGGGTTGAGGATTGAGGATTGAAGATTGAGGATTGGGGACTGAGGATTGAAGATTCAGTATTGAGGATTGAGGATTGAGGATTGAGGATTGAGAATTGAAGATTCAGTATTGACTATTGAAGATTGAGGATTGAGGATTGAGGATTGAAGATTGAGTATTGAGGATAGAAGATTCAGGATTGAGGATTGAGGATTGAGGATTGAGGATTGAGGATTGAAGATTGATGACTGGGGATTGAGGATTGAGCATTGAGGATTGAAGATTGAATATTGACGATTGAAGATTGAGGATTGAGGATTGAGTGTTGTGGATTGAAGATTGAGTATTGAGGATTGATGGCTGAGGATTGAGGATTGAGGATTGAGGATCGAGGATTGAGTAATGATGATTGAGGATTGAGAATTGAGGATTGATGATTGAGGGTTGAAAATTGAATATTGAGGATTGATGATTGAGGATTGATGATTAAGGATTGAGGATGGAGGACGAGGGCTGAGGGTTGAGGATTGAGGTTTGAGGACTGAGGACTGAGGATTGAGGATTGAGAATTGAGGATTGAGGGTTGAGGATTGAAGATTGAGGATTGGGTATTGAGGACTGAACATTGAGGATTGTGGATTCAGGATTGAAGGTTGAATATTGATGAATGAATACTAACGATTGAGGATTGAGTGTTGTGGATTGAGGACGAGGAATGAGGGTTGAGTATTGATACTTGAGGGCTGAGGATTGAGGACTGAGGATTGCGAATTGAGGATTGAAGATTGTAGATTGAGGATTGGGCATTGAGGATTGTAGAAAGAGGATTGAGGATTGAGGATTGAGGATTGAGGATTGAAAATTGAGTATTGAGGATTGAAGATTGAGGATTGAGTATTGAGGATTGAGGATTGACGATTGAAGATTGAGTATTGAGGATTAAAGATTGAGGATTGAGGATTGAGGATTGAGGATTGAGGATTGAAGATTGAGGATTGAGGATTGACGATTGAGGATTGATGATTCAGTATTGACTATTGAAGATTGAGGATTGAGGATTGAGGATTGAAGATTGAGTATTGAGGATAGAAGATTCAGGATTGAGGATTGAGGATTGAGGATTGAGGATTGAGGATTGAAGATTGATGACTGGGGATTGAGGATTGAGCATTGAGGATTGAAGATTGAATATTGACGATTGAAGATTGAGGATTGAGGATTGAGTGTTGTGGATTGAAGATTGAGTATTGAGGATTGATGGCTGAGGATTGAGGATTGAGGATTGAGGATCGAGGATTGAGTAATGATGATTGAGGATTGAGAATTGAGGATTGATGATTGAGGGTTGAAAATTGAATATTGAGGATTGATGATTGAGGATTGATGATTAAGGATTGAGGATGGAGGACGAGGGCTGAGGGTTGAGGATTGAGGTTTGAGGACTGAGGACTGAGGATTGAGGATTGAGAATTGAGGATTGAGGGTTGAGGATTGAAGATTGAGGATTGGGTATTGAGGACTGAACATTGAGGATTGTGGATTCAGGATTGAAGGTTGAATATTGATGAATGAATACTAACGATTGAGGATTGAGTGTTGTGGATTGAGGACGAGGAATGAGGGTTGAGTATTGATACTTGAGGGCTGAGGATTGAGGACTGAGGATTGCGAATTGAGGATTGAAGATTGTAGATTGAGGATTGGGCATTGAGGATTGTAGAAAGAGGATTGAGGATTGAGGATTGAGGATTGAGGATTGAAAATTGAGTATTGAGGATTGAAGATTGAGGATTGAGTATTGAGGATTGAGGATTGACGATTGAAGATTGAGTATTGAGGATTAAAGATTGAGGATTGAGGATTGAGGATTGAGGATTGAGGATTGAAGATTGAGGATTGAGGATTGACGATTGAGGATTGATGATGGAGGATGAGGGCTGAGGGTTGAGGATTGAGGTTTGAGTATTGAATCCTGAGAATTCAGGATATTCTATTGAGTATTGAGAATTGAGGATTGATGGTTGAGTACTGAGGACTGAGGATTGAGGATTGAAGGTTGAGTATTGAGGATTCAGAATTGAGGATTGAGGATTGAGGGTTGAGAATTGAGGATTGATGATTGAGGGTTGGAAATTGAATACTGAGGATTGATGATTGAGGATTGATGATTAAGGATTGAGGATGGAGGATGAGGGCTGAGGGTTGAGGATTGAGGTTTGAGGACTGAGGACTGAGGATTGAGGATTGAGAATTGAGGATTGAGGGTTGAGGATTGAAGATTGAGGATTGGGTATTGAGGACTGAACATTGAGGATTGTGGATTCAGGATTGAAGGTTGAATATTGATGAATGAATATTAACGATTGAGGATTGAGTGTTGTGGATTGAGGACGAGGAATGAGGGTTGAGTATTGATACTTGAGGGCTGAGGATTGAGGATTGAGGATTGCGAATTGAGGATTGAAGATTGAAGATTGAGGATTGGGCATTGAGGATTGTAGAAAGAGGATTGAGGATTGAGGATTGAGGATTGAGGATTGAAAATTGAGTATTGAGGATTGAAGATTGAGGATTGAGTATTGAGGATTGAGGATTGAGGATTGAAGATTGAGTATTGAGGATTAAAGATTGAGGATTGAGGATTGAGTATTGAGGATTGAGGATTGAGGATTGAAAATTGTGTATTGAGGATTGAAGATTGAGGATTGAGGGTTGAGGATGGAGGATGAGGGCTGAGGATTGAGGATTGAGGTTTGAGGACTGAGGACTGAGGATTGAGGATCGAGAGTTGAGGATTGAGGATTGAGGATTGAGGATTGAGGATTGAGAATTGGGGATTGATGATTGAGGGTTGAAGATTGAATATTGAGGATTGAAGATTGAGGATTGATGATTATGGATTGAGGATGGAGGATGAGGGCTGAGGTTTGGGGATTGAGGTTTGAGGACTGAGGACTGAGGATTGAGGATTGGGAATTGAGGATTGAGGGTTGAGGATTGAAGATCGAGGATTGGGTATTGAGGATTGAAGATTGAGGATTGAGGATTGAGGATTGAGGATTGAGTATTGAAGATTGAGTATTGATCACTGAGGATTGAGGATTGAGGTTTGAGGACTGAGGATTGAGGATTGAAGATTGAGTATTGAGGATTGATGGCTGAGGATTGAGGATTGAGGATTGAGGAACGAGGATTGAGTAATGATGATTGAGGATTGATGATTGAGGATTGAAGATTGAGGATTGGGTATTGAGGATTGAGCGTTGAGGTTTGAGGACTGAGGGCTGAGGATTGAGGATTGAGGATTGAGGGTTGAGGATTGAGGATTGAAGATTGAGGATTGGGGACTGAGGATTGAAGATTCAGTATTGAGGATTGAGGATTGAGGATTGAGGATTGAGGATTGAAGATTCAGTATTGACTATTGAAGATTGAGGATTGAGGATTGAGGATTGAAGATTGAGTATTGAGGATAGAAGATTCAGGATTGAGGATTGAGGATTGAGGATTGAGGATTGAGGATTGAAGATTGATGACTGGGGATTGAGGATTGAGCATTGAGGATTGAAGATTGAATATTGACGATTGAAGATTGAGGATTGAGGATTGAGTGTTGTGGATTGAAGATTGAGTATTGAGGATTGATGGCTGAGGATTGAGGATTGAGGATTGAGGATCGAGGATTGAGTAATGATGATTGAGGATTGAGAATTGAGGATTGATGATTGAGGGTTGAAAATTGAATATTGAGGATTGATGATTGAGGATTGATGATTAAGGATTGAGGATGGAGGACGAGGGCTGAGGGTTGAGGATTGAGGTTTGAGGACTGAGGACTGAGGATTGAGGATTGAGAATTGAGGATTGAGGGTTGAGGATTGAAGATTGAGGATTGGGTATTGAGGACTGAACATTGAGGATTGTGGATTCAGGATTGAAGGTTGAATATTGATGAATGAATATTAACGACTGAGGATTGAGTGTTGTGGATTGAGGACGAGGAATGAGGGTTGAGTATTGATACTTGAGGGCTGAGGATTGAGGATTGAGGATTGCGAATTGAGGATTGAAGGTTGAAGATTGAGGATTGGGCATTGAGGATTGTAGAAAGAGGATTGAGGATTGAGGATTGAGGATTGAGGATTGAAAATTGAGTATTGAGGATTGAAGATTGAGGATTGAGTATTGAGGATTGAGGATTGAGGATTGAAGATCGAGTATTGAGGATTAAAGATTGAGGATTGAGGATTGAGTATTGAGGATTGAGGATTGAGGATTGAAAATTGAGTATTGAGGATTGAAGATTGAGGATTGAGGGTTGAGGATGGAGGATGAGGGCTGAGGATTGAGGATTGAGGTTTGAGGACTGAGGACTGAGGATTGAGGATCGAGAGTTGAGGATTGAGGATTGAGGATTGAGGATTGAGGATTGAGAATTGGGGATTGATGATTGAGGGTTGAAGATTGAATATTGAGGATTGAAGATTGAGGATTGATGATTATGGATTGAGGATGGAGGATGAGGGCTGAGGGTTGGGGATTGAGGTATGAGGACTGAGGACTGAGGATTGAGGATTGGGAATTGAGGATTGAGGGTTGAGGATTGAAGATTGAGGATTGGGTATTGAGGATTGAAGATTGAGGATTGAGGATTGAGGATTGAGGATTGAGTATTGAAGATTGAGTATTGATCACTGAGGATTGAGGATTGAGGTTTGAGGACTGAGGATTGAGGATTGAAGATTGAGTATTGAGCATTGATGGCTGAGGATTGAGGATTGAGGATTGAGGATCGAGGATTGAGTAATGATGATTGAGGATTGATGATTGAGGATTGAAGATTGAGGATTGGGTATTGAGGTTTGAGCGTTGAGGTTTGAGGACTGAGGGCTGAGGATTGAGGATTGAGGGTTGAGGATTGAGGATTGAAGATTGAGGATTGGGGACTGAGGATTGAAGATTCAGTATTGAGGATTGAGGATTGAGGATTGAGGATTGAGAATTGAAGATTCAGTATTGACTATTGAAGATTGAGGATTGAGGATTGAGGATTGAAGATTGAGTATTGAGGATAGAAGATTCAGGATTGAGGATTGAGGATTGAGGATTGAGGATTGAGGATTGAAGATTGATGACTGGGGATTGAGGATTGAGCATTGAGGATTGAAGATTGAATATTGACGATTGAAGATTGAGGATTGAGGATTGAGTGTTGTGGATTGAAGATTGAGTATTGAGGATTGATGGCTGAGGATTGAGGATTGAGGATTGAGGATCGAGGATTGAGTAATGATGATTGAGGATTGAGAATTGAGGATTGATGATTGAGGGTTGAAAATTGAATATTGAGGATTGATGATTGAGGATTGATGATTAAGGATTGAGGATGGAGGACGAGGGCTGAGGGTTGAGGATTGAGGTTTGAGGACTGAGGACTGAGGATTGAGGATTGAGAATTGAGGATTGAGGGTTGAGGATTGAAGATTGAGGATTGGGTATTGAGGACTGAACATTGAGGATTGTGGATTCAGGATTGAAGGTTGAATATTGATGAATGAATACTAACGATTGAGGATTGAGTGTTGTGGATTGAGGACGAGGAATGAGGGTTGAGTATTGATACTTGAGGGCTGAGGATTGAGGACTGAGGATTGCGAATTGAGGATTGAAGATTGTAGATTGAGGATTGGGCATTGAGGATTGTAGAAAGAGGATTGAGGATTGAGGATTGAGGATTGAGGATTGAAAATTGAGTATTGAGGATTGAAGATTGAGGATTGAGTATTGAGGATTGAGGATTGACGATTGAAGATTGAGTATTGAGGATTAAAGATTGAGGATTGAGGATTGAGGATTGAGGATTGAGGATTGAAGATTGAGGATTGAGGATTGACGATTGAGGATTGATGATGGAGGATGAGGGCTGAGGGTTGAGGATTGAGGTTTGAGTATTGAATCCTGAGAATTCAGGATATTCTATTGAGTATTGAGAATTGAGGATTGATGGTTGAGTACTGAGGACTGAGGATTGAGGATTGAAGGTTGAGTATTGAGGATTCAGAATTGAGGATTGAGGATTGAGGGTTGAGAATTGAGGATTGATGATTGAGGGTTGGAAATTGAATACTGAGGATTGATGATTGAGGATTGATGATTAAGGATTGAGGATGGAGGATGAGGGCTGAGGGTTGAGGATTGAGGTTTGAGGACTGAGGACTGAGGATTGAGGATTGAGAATTGAGGATTGAGGGTTGAGGATTGAAGATTGAGGATTGGGTATTGAGGACTGAACATTGAGGATTGTGGATTCAGGATTGAAGGTTGAATATTGATGAATGAATATTAACGATTGAGGATTGAGTGTTGTGGATTGAGGACGAGGAATGAGGGTTGAGTATTGATACTTGAGGGCTGAGGATTGAGGATTGAGGATTGCGAATTGAGGATTGAAGATTGAAGATTGAGGATTGGGCATTGAGGATTGTAGAAAGAGGATTGAGGATTGAGGATTGAGGATTGAGGATTGAAAATTGAGTATTGAGGATTGAAGATTGAGGATTGAGTATTGAGGATTGAGGATTGAGGATTGAAGATTGAGTATTGAGGATTAAAGATTGAGGATTGAGGATTGAGGATTGAGGATTGAGGATTGAAGATTGAGGATTGAGGATTGAGGATTGAGGATTGAGCATTGAGGATTGAAGATTGAATATTGACGATTGAAGATTGAGGATTGAGGATTGAGTGTTGTGGATTGAGGACGAGTACTGAGGGTTGAATATTGATGATTGAGGTCTGAGGATTGAGGATTGAGGATTGAAAATTGAGGATTGAGGATTGAGGATTGAGGATTGAGGATTCATGATTGAGTATCGAGGATTGAAGATTGAGGATTGAGGATTGAGGATTGAGGATTGAGGATTGATGATTGAAGATTGTGTATTGAAGATTGAAGATTGAGGATTGAGGATTGAGGATTGAGGATTGAGGATTGAGGACTGAGGATTGAAGATTAAGGGTTGGGGATTGAGGATTGACGATTGAGGATTGAGTATTGAGGATTGAGAATTGAGGATTGAGGTTGGAAATTGAGTATTGAGGATTGAAGATTGAGGATTGAGATTTGATTATTGAATATCGTGGATTGAGTATTGAACCATGAGAATTCAGGACATTCTATTGAGTATTGAGAATTGAGGATTGATAGTTGAGTATTGAGGATTCATGGCTGAGGGTTGTATGTTGAATATTGAGGGTTGAGGATTGAGGTTTGGGGACTGAGGACTGTGGATTGAAGACTGAGGGTTGAGGATGAGGGCAGAGGGTCAGGGATTGAGGTTTGACGACTGAGGATTGAGGACTGAGGATTGAGAATTGAGGATTGATGATTGAGGATTGAAGACTGAGGATTGGGTATTGAGGATTGAAGAATGAGTATTGAGGATTGAGGATTGAGGATTGAGGATCTAGGATTGGAGATTGATTATTGAGGATTGAAGATTGAGGATTGAGGATTGAGGATTGAGGATTGAGGATCTAGGATTGGAGATTGATTATTGAGGATTGAATATTGAGGACTGAGGGTTGAGGATTGAGGTTTGAGGAATGAGGATTGAGGATTGAGGATTGAGTATTGAAGATTGAGTATTGATGCCTGAGGATTGAGGATTGAGGATTGGGGATTGAACATTGAGTACTGAGGATTGAAGATTGAGGATTGAGGATTGAGGATTGAGGATGGAGGATGAGGGCTGAGAGTTGAGGATTGAGGTTTGAGTAGTGAATCCTGAGAATTCAGGATATTCTATTGAGTATTGAGAATTGAGGATTGATGGTTGAGAACTGAGGACTGAGGATTGAGGATTGAAGGTTGAGTATTGAGTATTCAGAATTGAGGTTTGAGGACTGAGGATTGATGGTTGAAGATTGAGTATTGAGGATTGAATTTTGAGGACTGAGGATTGAGGATTGAGGATTGAGGATGATGTCTGAGGGTTGAGGATTGAGGTTTGAGGACTGAGGACTGAGGATTGAGGACTGAGGACTGAGGATGAGGGCTGAGGGTCGGGGATTGAGGTTTGACGGCTGAGGACTGAGGATTGAGGATTGAGAATTAAGGATTGTTGATAGAGGATTGAAGATTGAGGATTGGGTATTGAGGATTGAAGAATGAGGATTGAGGATTGAGGATTGAGGGTTGAGGATCTAGGATTGGAGATTGATTATTGAGGATTGAAGATTGGGGATTGAGGATTGAGGATTGAGGATCTAGGATTGGAGATTGATTATTGTGGATTGAAGATTGGGGATTGAGGATTGAGGATTGAGGATCTAGGATTGGAGATTGAAGATTGAGGATTGAGGATTGAGGGTTGCGGATTGAGGACGAGGACTGACGGTTGAGGATTGAGGTTTGAGGATTGAGGATTGAGGACTGAGGATTGAGGATTGAGGATTGAGCATTGAGGATTGAAGATTGAGGACTGGCGATTGAGGATTGAGGTTTGAGGATTGGGTATTGAGGATTGAAGAATGAGGATTGAGGATTGAGGATTGAGGATTGAGGATTGAGGTTTGAGGATCTAGGATTGGAGATTGATTATTGAGGATTGAAGATTGGGGATTGAGGATTGAGGATTGAGGATCTAGGATTGGAGATTGATTATTGAGGATTGAAGATTGAGGATTGATGATTGAGGATTGAGAATTGAGAATTGAGGATGAGGACTGAGGGTTGAGGATTGAGGTTTGAGAAATGAGGATTGAGGATTGAGGATTGAGGATTGGGGGTTGAGGATTGATGATTGGGTACTGAAGATTAAGTATTGATCACTGTGGATTGAGGATTGAGGATTGAGGATTGAGGATTGAGGATTGAGTATTGAAGATTGAAAATTGATGATTGAAGATTGAGGATTGAGGATTGAGGTTTGAGGATGGAGGATGAGGACTGAGGGTTGAGGATTGAGGTTTGAGGACTGAGGACTGAGGATTGAGGATCGAGAGTTGAGGATTGAGGATTGAGGATTGAGGATTGAGGATTGAGAATTGAGGATTGATGATTGAGGGTTGAAGATTGAATATTGAGGATTGAAGATTGAGGATTGATTATTAAGGATTGAGGATGGAGGATGAGGGCTGAGGGTTGGGGATTGAGGTTTGAGGACTGAGGACTGAGGATTGAGGATTGGGAATTGAGGATTGAGGGTTAGGATTGAAGATTGAGGATTGGGTATTGAGGATTGAAGAATGAGGATTGAGGATTGAGGATTGAGGATTGAGGACTGAAGGTTGAATATTGATGAATGAAGATTAACGATTGAGGATTGAGGGTTGTGGATTGAGGACGAGGACTGAGGGTTGAGTATTGACTCTTGAGGTCTGAGGATTGAGGATTGAGGATTGCGAATTGAGGATTGCAGATTGAGGATTGATGATTGAGGATTGAGCATTGAGGATTGAAGATTGAATATTGATGATTGAAGATTGAGGATTGAGGATTGAGGGTTGTGGATTGAGGACGAGTACTGAGGGTTGAATATTGATGACTGAGGTCTGAGGATTGAGGATTGAGGATTGAAAATTGAGGATTGAGGATTGAGGATTGAGGATTGAGGATTGAAGATTGAGTATTGAGGATTGAAGATTGAGGATTGAGGATTGAGGATTGAGGATTGATGATTGAAGATTGTGTATTGAAGATTGAAGATTGAGGATTGAGGATTGAGGATTGAGGATTGAGGATTGAGGATTGAAGATAGAGGATTGGGGATTGAGGATTGACGATTGGGGATTGAGTATTGAGGATTGAGAATTGAGGATTGAGGTTTGAAATTGAGTATCGAGGATTGAAGATTGAGGATTGAGATTTGACTATTGAATATTGTGGATTGAGAATTGAACCATGCGAATTCAGGATATTCTATTGAGTATTGAGAATTGAGGATTGATCGTTGAGTATTGAGGATTCATGGCTGAGGGTTGTGTGTTGAATATTGAGGGTTGAGGATTGAGGATTGAGGATTGAGGATGGAGGATGAGGACTGAGGGTTGAGGATTGAGGTTTGAGTATTGAATCCTGAGAATTCAGGATATTATATTGAGTATTGAGAATTGAGGATTGATGGTTGAGTACTGAGGACTGAGGATTGAGGATTGAAGGTTGAGTATTGAGGATTCAGAATTGAGGTTTGAGGACTGAGGATTGAGGATTGAAGATTTAGTATTGAGGATTGAAGATTGAGGATTGAGGATTGAGGATTGAGGATTGAGGATGATGTCTGAGGGTTGAGGATTGAGGTTTGAGGACTGAGGACTGAGGATTGAGGACTGAGGATTGAGGATGAGGGCTGAGGGTCGGGGATTGATGTTTGACGGCTGAGGACTGAGGATTGAAGATTGAGGATTGAGTATTGAGGATTGAGGATTGAGGATTGAAGATTGAGTATTGAGGATTGAAGGTTGAGGATTGAGGATTGAGGATTGAGGATTGAGTATTGAAGATTGAGGATTGAGGATTGAGGATTGAAGATTGATGATTGAAGATTGTGTATTGAAGATTGAAGATTGAGGATTGAGGATTGAGGGTTGAGGATTGAGGATTGAGCATTGAGGATTGAAGATTGAATATTGATGATTGAAGATTGAGGATTGAGGATTGAGGGTTGTGGATTGAGGACGAGTACTGAGGGTTGAATATTGATGATTGAGGTCTGAGGATTGAGGATTGAGGATTGAAAATTGAGGATTGAGGATTGAGGATTGAGGATTGAGGATTGAGGATTGAAGATTGAGTATTGAGTATTGAAGATTGAGGATTGAGGATTGAGGATTGAATATTGATGATTGAAGATTGTGTATTGAAGTTTGAAGATTGAGAATTGAGGATTGATGGTAAGAGTACTGAGGACTGAGGATTGAGGATTGAAGGTAGACTATTGAGGATTCAGAATTGAGGTTTGAGGACTGAGGATTGAGGATTGAAGATTGAGTATTGAGGATTGAAGATTGAGGATTGAGGATTGAGGATTGAGGATTGAGGATTGAGGATTGAGAATTGAGGATTGATGATTGAGGGTTGTAGATTGAATATTGAGGATTGAAGATTGAGGATTGATGATTAAGGATTGAGGATGTAGGATGAGGGCTGAGGGTTGGGGATTGAGGTTTGAGGACTGAGGACTGAGGATTGAGGATTGGGAATTGAGGATTGAGGGTTGAGGATTGAAGACTGAGGATTGGGTATTGAGGATTGACGAATGAGGATTGAGGATTGAGGATTAAGGACTGAAGGTTGAATATTGATGAATGAAGATTAACGATTGAGGATTGAGGGTTGTGGATTGAGGACGAGGACTGAGGGTTCAGTATTGACTCTTGAATTCTGAGGATTGAGGATTGAGGATTGCGAATTGAGGATTGAAGATTGAAGATTGAGGATTGGGTATTGAGGATTGTAGAATGAGGACTGAGGATTGAGGATTGAGGATTGAGGATTGAGAATTGAGAATCGAGGATTGAAGATTGAGGATTGAGGATTGAGGATTGAGGATTGAGGATTGAAGATTGAGTATTGAGGATTGAGGATTGAGAATTGAGAATCGAGGATTGAAGATTGAGGATTGAGGATTGAGGATTGAGGATTGAAGATTGAGTATTGAGGATTGAAGATTGAGGATTGAGGATTGAGTATTGAGGATTGAGGATTGAAGATTGGGGATTGAGGATTGAGGATTGAGGATCTAGGTTTGGAGATTGATTATTGAGGATTGAAGATTGGGGATTGAGGATTGAGGATTGAGGATCTAGGATTGGAGATTGAAGATTGAGGATTGAGGATTGAGGGTTGAGGATTGAGGACGAGGTCTGACGGTTGAGGATTGAGGTTTGAGGATTGAGGATTGAGGACTGAGGATTGAGGATTGAGGATTGAGCATTGAGGATTGAAGATTGAGGACTGGCGATTGAGGATTGAAGATTGAGGATTAAGGATTGAGGATTGGGGATTGAGGATGTAGGATTGGAGATTGATTATTGAGGATTGAAGATTGAGGATTGAGGATTGTGGGTTGAGGATTGAGGATTGAGGATGAGGACTGAGGTTTGAGAATTTAGGTTTGAGAAATGAGGATTGAGGATTGAGGTTTGAGGATTGAGGGTTGAGGATTGATGATTGGGTATTGAAGATTGAGTATTGATCACTGAGGATTGAGGATTGAGGATTGAGGATTGAGGATTGAGGATTGAAGATTGAATATTGAGGATTGAAGGTTGAGGGTTGAGGATTGAGGATTGAGGGTTGAGGATGGAGGATGAGGGCTGAGGGTTGAGGATTGAGGTTTGAGGACTGAGAACTGAGGATTGAGGATCTAGAGTTGAGGAATTAGGATTGAGGATTGAGGATTGAGGATTGAGAATTGAGGATTGATGATTGAGGGTTGAAGATTGATAATTGAGGATTGAAGATTGAGGATTGATGATTAAGGATTGAGGATGGAGGATGAGGGCTGAGGGTTGGGGATTGAGGTTTGAGGACTGAGGACTGAGGATTGAGGATTGGGAATTGAGGATTGAGGGTTGAGGATTGAAGACTGACGATTGGGTATTGAGGATTGAAGAATGAGGATTGAGGATTGAGGATTGAGGATTAAGGACTGAAGGTTGAATATTGATGAATGAAGATTAACGACTGAGGATTGAGGATTGAGGAATGAGCATTGAGGATTGAAGATTGAGGACTGGCGATTGAGGATTGAAGATTGAGGATTAAGGATTGAGGATTGGGGATTGAGGATGTAGGATTGGAGATTGATTATTGAGGATTGAAGATTGAGGATTGAGGATTGAGGGTTGAGGATTGAGGATTGAGGATGAGGACTGAGGTTTGAGAATTTAGGTTTGAGAAATGAGGATTGAGGATTGAGGTTTGAGGATTGAGGGTTGAGGATTGATGATTCGGTATTGAAGATTGAGTATTGATCACTGAGGATTGAGGATTGAGGATTGAGGATTGAGGATTGAGGATTGAAGATTGAATATTGAGGATTGAAGGTTGAGGATTGAGGATTGAGCATTGAGGGTTGAGGATGGAGGATGAGGGCTGAGGGTTGAGGATTGAGGTTTGAGGACTGAGAACTGAGGATTGAGGATCTAGAGTTGAGGATTTAGGATTGAGGATTGAGGATTGAGGATTGAGAATTGAGGATTGATGATTGAGGGTTGAAGATTGAATATTGAGGATTGAAGATTGAGGATTGATGATTAAGGATTGAGGATGGAGGATGAGGGCTGAGGGTTGGGGATTGAGGTTTGAGGACTGAGGACTGAGGATTGAGGATTGGGAATTGAGGATTGAGGGTTGAGGATTGAAGACTGAGGATTGGGTATTGAGGATTGAAGAATGAGGATTGAGGATTGAGGATTGAGGATTAAGGACTGAAGGTTGAATATTGATGAATGAAGATTAACGATTGAGGATTGAGGGTTGTGGATTGAGGACGAGGACTGAGGGTTCAGTATTGACTCTTGAATTCTGAGGATTGAGGATTGAGGATTGCGAATTGAGGATTGAAGATTGAAGATTGAGGATTGAGGATTGAGGGTTGTGGATTGAGGACGAGGACTGAGGGTTGAGTATTGACACTTGAGGTGTGAGGATTGAGGATTGAGGATTGCGAATTGAGGATTGAAGATTGAAGATTGAAGATCGAGGATTGGGTATTGAGGATTGTAGAATGAGGACTGAGGATTGAGGATTGAGGATTGAGGATTGAGAATTGAGAATCGAGGATTGAAGATTGAGGATTGAGGATTGAGGATTGAGGATTGAGGATTGAAGATTGAGTATTGAGGATTGAGGATTGAGAATTGAGAATCGAGGATTGAAGATTGAGGATTGAGGATTGAGGATTGAGGATTGAGTATTTAAGATTGAGTATTGAGGATTGAAGATTGAGGATTGAGGATTGAGTATTGAGGATTGAGGATTGGAAATTGGGTATTGAGGATTGAGGATTGAGGATCTAGGTTTGGAGATTGATTATTGAGGATTGAAGATTGGGGATTGAGGATTGAGGATTGAGGATCTAGGATTGGAGATTGAAGATTGAGGATTGAGGATTGAGGGTTGAGGATTGAGGACGAGGTCTGACGGTTGAGGATTGAGGTTTGAGGATTGAGGATTGAGGACTGAGGATTGAGGATTGAGGATTGAGCATTGAGGATTGAAGATTGAGGACTGGCGATTGAGGATTGAAGATTGAGGATTAAGGATTGAGGATTGGGGATTGAGGATGTAGGATTGGAGATTGATTATTGAGGATCTAGAGTTGAGGATTTAGGATTGAGGATTGAGGATTGAGGATTGAGAATTGAGGATTGATGATTGAGGGTTGAAGATTGAATATTGAGGATTGAAGATTGAGGATTGATGATTAAGGATTGAGGATGGAGGATGAGGGCTGAGGGTTGGGGATTGAGGTTTGAGGACTGAGGACTGAGGATTGAGGATTGGGAATTGAGGATTGAGGGTTGAGGATTGAAGACTGAGGATTGAGGATTGAGGATTGAGGATTGAGAATTGAGGATGAGGACTGAGGGTTGAGGATTGAGGTTTGAGGAATGAGGATTGAGGGTTGAGGATTGAGGATTGAGGATTGAGGATTGAGGATTGAGGATTGAGGATTGGGGATTGAATATTGAGTACTGAGGATGGAAGATTGATGATTGAGGATTGAGGATTGATGATGGAGGATGAGGGCTGAGGGTTGAGGATTGAGGTTTGAGTATTGAATCCTGAGAATTCAGGATATTCTATTGAGTATTGAGAATTGAGGATTGATGGTTGAGTACTGAGGACTGAGGATTGAGGATTGAATGTTGAGTATTGAGGATTCAGAATTGAGGATTGAGGATTGAGTGTTGAGGATCGATGATTGAGTATTGAAGATTGAGTATTGATCACTGAGGATTGAGGATTGAGGATTGAGGATTGAAGATTGAATATTGAGGATTGAAGATTGAGGATTGAGGATTGAGGGTTGAGGATGGATGATGAGGGCTGAGGTTTGAGGATTGAGGTTTGAGGACTGAGGACTGAGGATTGAGGATCGAGAGTTGAGGACTGAGGATTGAGGATTGAGGATTGAGGATTGAGAATTGAGGATTGATGATTGAGGGTTGAAAATTGAATATTGAGGATTGGTGATTGAGGATTGATGATTAAGGGTTGAGGATGGAGGATGAGGGCTGAGGGTTGAGGATTGAGGTTTGAGGACTGAGGACTGAGGATTGAGGATTGAGAATTGAGGATTGAGGGTTGAGGATTGAAGATTGAGGATTGGGTATAGAGGATTGAGGATTGAAGATTGGATATTGAGGATTGAAGATTGAGGATTGAAGTTTGAGGACTGAGGATTGAGGCTTGAAGGTTGAGTATTGAAGATTCAGGATTGAGGTTTGAGGACTGAGGATTGAGGATTGAAGATTGAGGATTGAGGATTGAAGATTGAGTATTGAGGATTGAATACTGAGGATTGAGGATTGAGGTTTGAGGATTGAGGACGAGGACTGACGGTAGAGGATTGAGGTTTGTGGTTTGAGGATTGAGGATTGAGGACTGAGGATTGAGGATTGAGGATTAAGCATTGAGGATTGAAGATTGAAGGCTGGGGATTGAGGATTGATGATTGAGAATTAAGGATTGAAGATTGTAGATTGAGGATCTAGGGTTGGAGATTGATTATTGAGGATTGAAGATTGAGGATTGAGGATTGAGGATTGAGGATTGAGGATTGAGGATTGGGGATTGAATATTGAGTACTGAGGATTGAAGATTGAGGATTGAGGATTGAGGATTGAGGATGGAGTATGAGGGCTGAGGGTTGAGGATTGAGGTTTGAGTATTGAATCCTGAGAATTCAGGATATTCTATTGAGTATTGAAAATTGAGGATTGATGGTTGAGTACTGAGGACTGAGGATTGAGGATTTAAGGTTGAGTATTGAGGATTTAGAATTGAGGTTTGAGGACTGATGATTGAGGATTGAAGATTGAGTATCGAGGATTGAAGATTGAGGATTGAGGATTCAGGATTGAGGATTGAGGATGATGTCTGAGGGTTGAGGATTGAGGTTTGAGGACTGAGGACAGAGGATTGAGGACTGAGGATTGAGGATGAGGGCTGAGGGTCGGGGATTGAGGTTTGGCGGCTGAGGACTGAGGATTGAGGATTGAGAATTAAGGATTGTTGATAGAGGACTGAAGATTGAGGATTGGGTATTGAGGATTGAAGAATGAGGATTGAGGATTGAGGATTGAGGATTGAGGGTTGAGGATCTAGGATTGGAGATTTATTATTGAGGATTGAAGATTGGGGATTGAGGATTGAGGATTGAGTATCTAGGATTGGAGATTGATTATTGAGGATTGAAGATTGGGGATTGGGGATTGAGGATTGAGTATCTAGGATTGGAGATTGATTATTGAGGATTGAAGATTGAGGATTGAGGATTAAGGATTGAAAGTTGAGGATTGAGGATTGAGGATTGAGGATTGAGTATTGAGGATTGAGTATTGATCACTGAGGATTGAGGATTGGGGTTTGAGGACTGAGGATTGAGGATTGAAGATTGCGTATTGAGAATTGATGGCTGAGGATTGAGGATTGAGGATTGAGGATCGAGGATTGAGTAATGATGATTGAGGATTGCTGATTGAGGATTGAAAATTGAGGATTGGGTATTGAGGATTGAGCGTTGAGGTTTGAGGATTGAGGATTGAGGATTGAGGATTGGGGATTGAAGATTGACTATTGAGGATTGAAGATTGAGGATTGAGGATTGAGGATTGATGATGGAGGATGGGGGCTGAGTGTTGAGGGTTGAGGTTTGAGTATTGAATCCTGAGAATTCAGGATATTCTATTGAGTATTGAGAATTGAGGGTTGATGGTTGAGTACTGAGGACTGAGGATTGAGGTTTGAAGGTTGAGTATTGAGGATTCAGAATTCAGGTTTGAGGACTGAGGGTTGAGGATTGAAGCTTGAATATTGAGGTTTGAAGATTGAGGATTGAGGATTGATGATTGAGGATTGAGGATGATGACTGAGGGTTGAGGATTGAGGTTTGAGGACTGAGGACTGAGGATTGAGGACTGAGGATTGAAGATTGAGTATTGAGGATTGAAGATTGGCGATTGAGGATTGAGGATTGAGGATTGAGGATTGAGGATTGAGGATTGAAGATTGAGAATTGGGTATTGAGGATTGAAGGATGAGGATTGAGGATTGAGGATTGAGGATTGAGGAATGAAGATTGAGGATTGAGGATCGAGGATTGAGGATTGAATATTGAGTATTGAGGATTGAAGATTGAGGATTGAGGATTGAGGATTGAGGATTGAGGATTGAGGATTGATGATGGAGGATGGGGGCTCAGTGCTGAGGGTTGAGGTTTGAGTATTGAATCC
The DNA here is from genome assembly GCF_051401765.1 of Calliopsis andreniformis. Taxonomy (NCBI): domain Eukaryota; kingdom Metazoa; phylum Arthropoda; class Insecta; order Hymenoptera; family Andrenidae; genus Calliopsis; species Calliopsis andreniformis. Next base: position 1,851,089 of record NW_027480479.1, on the reverse strand, counting down.
TGAGAATTCAGGATAATCTATTGAGTATTGAGAATTGAGGGTTGATGGTTGAGTACTGAGGACTGAGGATTGAGGTTTGAAGGTTGAGTATTGAGGATTCAGAATTCAGGTTTGAGGACTGAGGGTTGAGGATTGAAGATTGAATATTGAGGTTTGAAGATTGAGGATTGAGGATTGATGATTGAGGATTGAGGATGATGACTGAGGGTTGAGGATTGCGGTTTGAGGACTGAGGACTGAGGATTGAGGACTGAGGATTGAAGACTGAGTATTGAGGATTGAAGATTGGCGATTGAGGATTGAGGATTGAGGATTGAGGATTGAGGATTGAAGATTGAGAATTGGGTATTGAGGATTGAAGAATGAGGATCTAGGTTTGGAGATTGATTATTGAGGGTTGAAGATTGGGGATTGAGGATTGAGGATTGAGGATCTAGGATTGGAGATTGAAGATTGAGGATTGAGGATTGAGGGTTGAGGATTGAGGACGAGGTCTGACGGTTGAGGATTGAGGTTTGAGGATTGAGGATTGAGGACTGAGGATTGAGGATGGAGGATTGAGCATTGAGGATTGAAGATTGAGGACTGGCGGTTGAGGATTGAAGATTGAGGATTGAGGATTGAAGATTGAGGATTGGGTAATGAGGATTGAACATTGAGGATTGAGGATTGAGTATCGAGGATTGAGGATTGAGGATTGAAGGTTGAATATTGATGATTGGAGATTGAGGATCGAGGATTGAGGGTTGCGGATTGTGTACGAGGACTGAGGGTTGAGTATTGATGTTTGAGGACTGAGGATTGAGGATTGAGGATTGAGAATTGCGGATTGAGGGTTGAGGATTGAAGATTTAGGATTGGGTGTTGAGGATTGAAGAATGAGGATTGAGGATTGAGGATTGAGGATTGAGGATTGAAGACTGAGTGTTGAGGGTTGAGTGATGAGAATTGATGTTTACGGATAGAGATCTGAAGATTGCGGATTGAGTATTCAGTATTGGAAACTGTGATTTGAGGATATTCTATTGAGGATTGAGGATTGTCAACTGATTGTTGAGGACTCAGGGCTGAAGATTGAGGATTCAGGATTGAGGATTCAGGATTGAGGTTTGAGGACTGAGGATTGAGGATTGGGTATTGGGGATTAAGGATTGAGGATTGAGGGTTGAGGATTGAGGATTGAAGATTGAGGACTGAGTGTTAATGGTGGAGTGATCAGGATTGATGTTTGTGGATTGAGATTTGAAGATTGAAGAATGGGGATTGAGTATTGAAAACTGCGAATCGAGGATATTCTATTGAGGATTGAGAATTGGCAATTGATTTTTGAGGACTGAGATCTGAAGATTGAGGATTCAGGATTGAGGATTCAGGATTCAGGATTGAGGTTTGAGGACTGAGGATTGAGGATTGAGTATTGAGGATTGAGGATTGAGGATTGAAGATTGAATATTGATGATTGAAGATTGAGGATCGAGGATTGGTTGAGTGTTGTGCGTTGAATATTGAGGATTGAGGATTGAGTATTGAGGATTGAGGATTGAATATTAATGATTGAAGATTGAGGATTGAGGATTGTGGGTTGAGGATTGAGGATTGAGGATTGAAGATTGAGTATTGAGGATTGAAGATTGAGGATTGAGGATTGAGGATTGAGGATTGCGGATTGAAGGTTGAGGATTGGGGATTGAGGATTGACGATTGAGCATTGAGCATTGAGGATTGAGTATTGAGGATTGAGGATTGAAGATTGAGTATTGAGGATTGAAGATTGAGGATAGAGGATTGAGGATTGAAGATTGAGTATTGAGGATTGAAGGTTGAGGATTGAGGGTTGAGGATTGAAGATTTAGGACGGAGTGTTGAGGGTTGAGTGATGAGAATTGATGTTTGCGGATAGAGATCTGAAGGTTGCGGATTGAGTATTCAGAATTGGAAGCTGTGATTTGAGGATATTCTATTGAGGATTGAGGATTGACAACTGATTGTTGAGGACTCAGGGCTGAAGATTGAGGATTCAGGATTGAGGATTCAGGATTGAGGTTTGAGGGCTGAGGATTGAGGATTGGGTATTGGGGATTAAGGATTGAGGATTGAGGGTTGAGGATTGAGGATAGAAGATTGAGGACTGAGTGTTAATGGTGGAGTGATGAGGATTGATGTTTGTGGATTGAGATTTGAAGACTGAAGAATGGGGATTGAGTATTGAAAACTGTGAATCGAGGATATTCTATTGAGGATTGAGAATTGACAATTGATTTTTGAGGACTGAGATCTGAAGATTGAGGATTCAGAATTGAGGATTCAGGATTGAGGTTTGAGGACTGAGGATTGAGGATTGAGTATTGAGGATTGAGGATTGAAGATTGAGGATTGGGTATTGAGGATTGAAGAATGAGGGTTGAGGATTGAGTACTGAGGATTGAGGACTGAAGACTGAGTGTTGAGGGTTGAGTGATGAGTATTGATGTTTGTGGATAGAGATTTGAAGGTTGCAGATTGAGTATTGAGTATTGAAAACTGTAAATTGATGATATTCTAGTGAGGATTGAGGATTGACAACTGATTGTTGAGGACTGAGGGCTGAAGATTGAGGATTCAGGATTGAGGATACAGGATTGAGGTTTGATTACTGAGGATTGAGGATTGAGGATTGAGGATTGAGGATTGAGAATTGAAGATTGAGTATTGAGGATTGAGGGTTGTGGATTGCGGACGAGGACTGAGGGTTGAGTAATGATGTTTGAGGTCTGAGGGTTGAGGATTGAGGATTGAGAATTGAGGATTGAGGATTCAGGATTGAGGATTCAGGATTGAGGTTTGAGGACGGAGGATTGAGGATTGAGTATTGAGGATTGAGGATTGAGGATTGAAGATTGAATATTGATGATTGAAGATTGAGGATCGAGGATTGAGGATTGAGGATTGAGGATTGAGGACTGAAGATTGAGGATTGGGTATTGCGGATTGAACATTGAGAATTGAGGATTGAGTATCGAAAACTGTGAATTCAGGATATTCTATTGAGGATTGAGGATTGACAATTGATTGTTGAGGACTGATGGCTGAAGATTGAGGATTCAGGATTGAGGATTCCGGATGGAGGTTTGAGGAGAGAGGATTGAGGGTTGAGAATCGAGGATTGAGGATTGACGCTTGAGAATTGAGGATTGAGGATGGAGGATTGAAGAGAGAGGCCTGAGGGTTGTGGATTGAGTCTTGAGGATTGATGTTTCAGGATTGAGATTTGATTATTGAATATTGTGGATTGAATATTGAACCATGAGAATTCAGGATATTCTATTGAGTATTGAGAATTGAGGATTGATGGTTGAGCATTGAGGATTGATGCTTGAGGGTTGTGCGTTGAATATTGAGGATTGGGGATTGAGGATGGAGGATTGAGGATTGGGGATTGAAGATTCAGTATTGAAGATTGAAGGTTGAGGATTGAGGATTGAGGGTTGAGGTTTGAGGACGAGGACTGACGGTTGAGGATTGAGGTTTGAGGATTGAGGATTGAGGATTGACGGTTGTGGATTGAGGACGAGGACTGAGGGATGAGTATTGCTGTTTGAGGTCTGAGGATTGAGGATTGTGGATTGAGAATTGAGGATTGAGGATTGAGGATTGAAGATTGAGGATTGGGTATTGAGGTCTGAAGAATGAGGATTGAGGATTGGGTATTGAGGATTAAAGGTTGAGTATTGAGGATAGAAGACAGACGATTGAGGATACAGTATTGACGGTTGAGGGTTGAGGATTGAGGATTGAAGAATGAGGATTGAGGAATGAGGTTTGAGGATAGAGGATTGAATATTGAGTATTGAGGATTGAAGCCTGACGATTGAGGATTGAGGATTGAGGATTGAGGGTTGAGGATGGAGGATTGAAGACTGAGTATTGAGGAATGAAGGTTGAGGATTGAGGATTGAGGATTGAGGATTGAGGATTGAAGATTGAGTATTCAGGATTGGAGATTGACGATTGAGGATTGAGGACCGAGGATTGAGGATTGAAGGTTGAAGATTGAGTATTGAGGATTGAAGATTGCGTATTCAGGATTGAAGATTGCGGATTGAGGATTGAGGATTGAGGATTGAGTATTGAGGATAGAAGATTGAGGACTGGGGACTGAGGATTGGGGATTGAGGATTGAGGATTGATGATTGAGGATTGAGGATTGATGATTGAAGATTGAGGATTGGGTATTGAGGATTGAAGAATGAGGATTGAGGATTGAGGATTGAGGATTGAAGGTTGAAGATTGAGTATTGAGGATTGAAGATTGAGGATTGAGGATTGAGTATTGAAGATTGAAGATTTGGGACTGAGGATTGAAGATTGAGGATTAGGATTGAGGATTGAGGATTGAGGACTGAGGATTGAGGGTTGAAGATTGAGGATTGGGTATTGAGAATTGAAGAATGAGGATTGTGGATTGAGGATTGAGGATTGAGGATTGAAGATTGAGGATTCAGAATTGAGGTTTGAGGACTGAGGATTGAGTGTTGATGATTGAGGATTGAGGATTGAGGATTGAGGATTGAAGATTGAGGATTGGGTAATGAGGATTGAACATTGAGGATTGAGGATTGAGTATCGAGGATTGAGGATTGAGGATTGAAGGTTGAATATTGATGATTGAAGATTGAGGATCGAGGATTGAGGGTTGCGGATTGTGTACGAGGACTGAGGGTTGAGTATTGATGTTTGAGGACTGAGGATTGAGGATTGAGGATTGAGAATTGCGGATTGAGGGTTGAGGATTGAAGATTTAGGATTGGGTGTTGAGGATTGAAGAATGAGGATTGAGGATTGAGGATTGAGGATTGAGGATTGAAGACTGAGTGTTGAGGGTTGAGTGATGAGAATTGATGTTTGCGGATAGAGATCTGAAGATTGCGGATTGAGTATTCAGTATTGGAAACTGTGAATTGAGGATATTCTATTGAGGATTGAGGATTGACAACTGATTGTTGAGGACTCAGGGCTGAAGATTGAGGATTCATGATTGAGGATTCAGGATTGAGGTTTGAGGACTGAGGATTGAGGATTGGGTATTGGGGATTGAGGATTGAGAATTGAGGGTTGAGGATTGAGGATTGAGGATTGAGGATTGAAGATTGAATACTAATGGTTGAAGATTGAGTATTGAGGATCGAGGGTTGTGGATTGAGGACGAGGACTGAGGGCTGAGTATTGATGTTTGAAGTCTGAGGATTGAGGATTGAGGATTGAGAATTGAGGATTGATGATTGAGGATTGAATATTGAGGATTGAGGATTGAGGATTGAAGATTGAGGACTGAGTGTTAATGGTGGAGTGATGAGGATTGATGTTTGTGGATTGAGATTTGAAGATTGAAGAATGGGGATTGAGTATTGAAAACTGTGAATCGAGGATATTCTATTGAGGATTGAGGATTGACAATTGATTTTTGAGGACTGAGATCTGAAGATTGAGGATTCAGGATTGAGGATTCAGGATTGAGGTTTGAGGACTGAGGATTGAGGATTGAGTATTGAGGATTGAGGATTGAGGATTGAAGATTGAATATTGATGATTGAAGATTGAGGATCGAGGATTGAGGATTGAGGATTGAGGATTGAGGACTGAAGATTGAGGATTGGGTATTGCGGATTGAACATTGAGAATTGAGGATAGAGTATCGAAAACTGTGAATTCAGGATATTCTATTGAGGATTGAGGATTGACAATTGATTGTTGAGGACTGATGGCTGAAGATTGAGGATTCAGGATTGAGGAGTCGGGATGGAGGTTTGAGGACAGAGGATTGAGGGTTGAGGATTGAGGATTGAGGATTGACGCTTGAGGATTGAGGATTGAGGATGGAGGAGTGAAGAGAGAGGACTGAGGGTTGTGGATTGTGTCTTGAGGATTGATGTTTGAGGATTGAGATTTGATTATTGAATATTGTGGATTGAATATTGAACCATGAGAATTCAGGATATTCTATTGAGTATTGAGAATTGAGGATTGATGGTTGAGTATTGAGGATAGATGCTTGAGGGTTGTGCGTTGAATATTGAGGATTGGGGATTGAGGATGTAGGATTGAGGATTGACGATTGAAGATTCAGTATTGATGATTGAAGGTTGAGGATTGAGGATTGAGGGTTGAGGTTTGAGGACGAGGACTGACGGTTGAGGATTGAGGTTTGAGGATTGAGGATTGAGGATTGACGGCTGTGGATTGAGGACGAGGACTGAGGGATGAGTATTGCTGTTTGAGGTCTGAGGATTGAGGATTGAGGATTGAGAATTGAGGATTGATGATTGAGGATTGAAGATCGAGGATTAGGTATTGAGGTCTGAAGAATGAGGATTGAGGATTGGGTATTGAGGATTAAAGGTTGAGTATTGAGGATAGAAGACAGACGATTGAGGATACAGTATTGACGGTTGAGGGTTGAGGATTGAGGATTGAAGAATGAGGATTGAGGAATGAGGTTTGAGGATAGAGGATTGAATATTGAGTATTGAGGATTGAAGCCTGACGATTGAGGATTGAGGATTGAGGATTGAGGGTTGAGGGTGGAGGATTGAAGACTGAGTATTGAGGAATGAAGGTTGAGGATTGAGGATTGAGGATTGAGGATTGAGGATTGAAGATTGAGTATTCAGGATTGGAGATTGACGATTGAGGATTGAGGACCGAGGATTGAGGATTGAAGGTTGAAGATTGAGTATTGAAGATTGAAGATTGAGTATTCAGGATTGAAGATTGCGGATTGAGGATTGAGGATTGAGGATTGAGTATTGAGGATAGAAGATTGAGGACTGGGGACTGAGGATTGGGGATTGAGGATTGAGGATTGATGATTGAGGATTGAGGATTGATGATTGAAGATTGAGGATTGGGTATTGAGGATTGAAGAATGAGGATTGAGGATTGAGGATTGAGGATTGAGGGTTGAAGATTGAGTATTGAGGATTGAAGATTGAGGATTGAGGATTGAGTATTGAAGATTGAAGATTTGGGACTGAGGATTGAAGATTGAGGATTAGGATTGAGGATTGAGGATTGAGGACTGAGGATTGAGGGTTGAAGATTGAGGATTGGGTATTGAGAATTGAAGAATGAGGATTGTGGATTGAGGATTGAGGATTGAGGATTGAAGATTGAGGATTCAGAATTGAGGTTTGAGGACTGAGGATTGAGTGTTGATGATTGAGGATTGAGGATTGAGGATTGAGGATTGAAGATTGAGGATTGGGTAATGAGGATTGAACATTGAGGATTGAGGATTGAGTATCGAGGATTGAGGATTGAGGATTGAAGGTTGAATATTGATGATTGAAGATTGAGGATCGAGGATTGAGGGTTGCGGATTGTGTACGAGGACTGAGGGTTGAGTATTGATGTTTGAGGACTGAGGATTGAGGATTGAGGATTGAGAATTGCGGATTGAGGGTTGAGGATTGAAGATTTAGGATTGGGTGTTGAGGATTGAAGAATGAGGATTGAGGATTGAGGATTGAGGATTGAGGATTGAAGACTGAGTGTTGAGGGTTGAGTGATGAGAATTGATGTTTGCGGATAGAGATCTGAAGATTGCGGATTGAGTATTCAGTATTGGAAACTGTGAATTGAGGATATTCTATTGAGGATTGAGGATTGACAACTGATTGTTGAGGACTCAGGGCTGAAGATTGAGGATTCATGATTGAGGATTCAGGATTGAGGTTTGAGGACTGAGGATTGAGGATTGGGTATTGGGGATTGAGGATTGAGAATTGAGGGTTGAGGATTGAGGATTGAGGATTGAGGATTGAAGATTGAATACTAATGGTTGAAGATTGAGTATTGAGGATCGAGGGTTGTGGATTGAGGACGAGGACTGAGGGCTGAGTATTGATGTTTGAAGTCTGAGGATTGAGGATTGAGGATTGAGAATTGAGGATTGATGATTGAGGATTGAATATTGAGGATTGAGGATTGAGGATTGAAGATTGAGGACTGAGTGTTAATGGTGGAGTGATGAGGATTGATGTTTGTGGATTGAGATTTGAAGATTGAAGAATGGGGATTGAGTATTGAAAACTGTGAATCGAGGATATTCTATTGAGGATTGAGGATTGACAATTGATTTTTGAGGACTGAGATCTGAAGATTGAGGATTCAGGATTGAGGATTCAGGATTGAGGTTTGAGGACTGAGGATTGAGGATTGAGTATTGAGGATTGAGGATTGAGGATTGAAGATTGAATATTGATGATTGAAGATTGAGGATCGAGGATTGAGGATTGAGGATTGAGGATTGAGGACTGAAGATTGAGGATTGGGTATTGCGGATTGAACATTGAGAATTGAGGATAGAGTATCGAAAACTGTGAATTCAGGATATTCTATTGAGGATTGAGGATTGACAATTGATTGTTGAGGACTGATGGCTGAAGATTGAGGATTCAGGATTGAGGAGTCGGGATGGAGGTTTGAGGACAGAGGATTGAGGGTTGAGGATTGAGGATTGAGGATTGACGCTTGAGGATTGAGGATTGAGGATGGAGGAGTGAAGAGAGAGGACTGAGGGTTGTGGATTGTGTCTTGAGGATTGATGTTTGAGGATTGAGATTTGATTATTGAATATTGTGGATTGAATATTGAACCATGAGAATTCAGGATATTCTATTGAGTATTGAGAATTGAGGATTGATGGTTGAGTATTGAGGATAGATGCTTGAGGGTTGTGCGTTGAATATTGAGGATTGGGGATTGAGGATGTAGGATTGAGGATTGACGATTGAAGATTCAGTATTGATGATTGAAGGTTGAGGATTGAGGATTGAGGGTTGAGGTTTGAGGACGAGGACTGACGGTTGAGGATTGAGGTTTGAGGATTGAGGATTGAGGATTGACGGCTGTGGATTGAGGACGAGGACTGAGGGATGAGTATTGCTGTTTGAGGTCTGAGGATTGAGGATTGAGGATTGAGAATTGAGGATTGATGATTGAGGATTGAAGATCGAGGATTAGGTATTGAGGTCTGAAGAATGAGGATTGAGGATTGGGTATTGAGGATTAAAGGTTGAGTATTGAGGATAGAAGACAGACGATTGAGGATACAGTATTGACGGTTGAGGGTTGAGGATTGAGGATTGAAGAATGAGGATTGAGGAATGAGGTTTGAGGATAGAGGATTGAATATTGAGTATTGAGGATTGAAGCCTGACGATTGAGGATTGAGGATTGAGGATTGAGGGTTGAGGGTGGAGGATTGAAGACTGAGTATTGAGGAATGAAGGTTGAGGATTGAGGATTGAGGATTGAGGATTGAGGATTGAAGATTGAGTATTCAGGATTGGAGATTGACGATTGAGGATTGAGGACCGAGGATTGAGGATTGAAGGTTGAAGATTGAGTATTGAAGATTGAAGATTGAGTATTCAGGATTGAAGATTGCGGATTGAGGATTGAGGATTGAGGATTGAGTATTGAGGATAGAAGATTGAGGACTGGGGACTGAGGATTGGGGATTGAGGATTGAGGATTGATGATTGAGGATTGAGGATTGATGATTGAAGATTGAGGATTGGGTATTGAGGATTGAAGAATGAGGATTGAGGATTGAGGATTGAGGATTGAGGGTTGAAGATTGAGTATTGAGGATTGAAGATTGAGGATTGAGGATTGAGTATTGAAGATTGAAGATTTGGGACTGAGGATTGAAGATTGAGGATTAGGATTGAGGATTGAGGATTGAGGACTGAGGATTGAGGGTTGAAGATTGAGGATTGGGTATTGAGAATTGAAGAATGAGGATTGTGGATTGAGGATTGAGGATTGAGGATTGAAGATTGAGTATTGAGAATTGAAGATTGAAGACTGAGGATTGAGGATTGAGGATTGAGGATTCAGGATTGAGTATTGAAGATTGAAGACTGAGGATTGAGGATTGAGGATTGAGGATTCAGGATTGAGTATTGAGGATTGAAGATTGAGGATTGGGCATTGAGGATTGAAGAATGAGGATTGGGAATTGAGGGTTGAGGATTGAGGATTGAGGATTGAGGATTGAGGATTGAAGATTGAGGATTGGGTATTGAGGATTGAACATTGAGTATTGAGGATTGAGTATTGAGGATTGAGGATTGAGGATTGAAGGTTGAATATTGATGGTTGAAGATTGAGGATCGAGGATTGAGGGTTGCGGATTGTGTACGAGGACTGAGGGTTGAGTATTGATGTTTGAGGTCTGAGGATTGAGGATTGAGAAGATTGAGGATTGGGTGTTGAGGATTGAAGAATGAGGATTGAGGATTGAGGATTGAGGATTGAGGTTTGAAGACTGAGTGTTGAGGGTTGAGTGATGAGAATTGATGTTTGCGGATAGAGATCTGAAGATTGCGGATTGAGTATTCAGTATTGGAAACTGTGAATTGAGGATATTCTATTGAGGATTGAGGATTGACAACTGATTGTTGAGGACTCAGGGCTGAAGATTGAGGATTCATGATTGAGGATTCAGGATTGAGGTTTGAGGACTGAGGAATGAGGATTGGGTATTGGGGATTGAGGATTAGAGGATTGAGGGTTGAGGATTGAGGATTGAGGATTGAGGATTGAAGATTGAATACTAATGATTGAAGATTGAGGATTGAGGATTGAGGGTTGTGGATTGAGGACGAGGACTGAGGGCTGAGTATTGATGTTTGAAGTCTGAGGATTGAGGATTGAGGATTGAGAATTGAGGATTGATGATTGAGGATTGAATATTGAGGATTGAGGATTGAGGATTGAAGATTGAGGGCTGAGTGTTAATGGTGGAGTGATGAGGATTGATGTTTGTGGATTGAGATTTGAAGATTGAAGAATGGGGATTGAGTATTGAAAACTGTGAATCGAGGATATTCTATTGAGGATTGAGGATTGACAATTGATTTTTGAGGACTGAGATCTGAAGATTGAGGATTCAGGATTGAGGATTCAGGATTGAGGTTTGAGGACTGAGGATTGAGGATTGAGTATTGAGGATTGAGGATTGAGGATTGAAGATTGAATATTGTTGATTGAAGATTGAGGATCGAGGATTGCGGATTAAGGATTGAGGATTTAGGACTGAAGATTGAGGATTGGGTATTGCAGATTGAACATTGAGAATTGAGGATTGAGTATCGAAAACTGTGAATTCAGGATATTCTATTGAGGATTGAGGATTGACAATTGATTGTTGAGGACTGATGGCTGAAGATTGAGGATTCAGGATTGAGGATCCGGGATGGAGGTTTGAGGACAGAGGATTGAGGGTTGAGGATTGAGGATTGAGGATTGACGCTTGAGGATTGAGGATTGAGGATGCAGGAGTGAAGAGAGAGGACTGAGGGTTGTGGATTGAGTCTTGAGGATTGATGTTTGAGGATTGAGATTTGATTATTGAATATTGTGGATTGAATATTGAACCATGAGAATTCAGGATATTCTATTGAGTATTGAGAATTGAGGATTGATGGCTGAGTATTGAGGATAGATGCCTGAGGGTTGTGCGTTGAATATTGAGGATTGGGGATTGAGGATGGAGGATTGAGGATTGACGATTGAAGATTCAGTATTGATGATTGAAGGTTGAGGATTGAGGATTGAGGGTTGAGGTTTGAGGACGAGGACTGACGGTTGAGGATTGAGGTTTGAGGATTGAGGATTGAGGATTGACGGCTGTGGATTGAGGACGAGGACTGAGGGATGAGTATTGCTGTTTGAGGTCTGAGGATTGAGGATTGAGGATTGAGAATTGAGGATTGAGGATTGAGGATTGAAGATCGAGGATTGGGTATTGAGGTCTGAAGAATGAGGATTGAGGATTGGGTATTGAGGATTAAAGGTTGAGTATTGAGGACAGAAGACAGACGATTGAGGATAGAGTATTGACGACTGAGGGTTGAGGATTGAGGATTGAAGAATGAGGATTGAGGAATGAGGTTTGAGGATTGAGGATTGAATATTGAGTATTGAGGATTGAAGCCTGACGATTAAGGGTTGAGGATTGAGGATTGAGAATTGAGGATTGAGGATTGACGATTGAAGATTGAGGATTGGGTATTGAGGATCGAAGAATGAGGATTGTGGATTGAGGATTGAGGATTGAGGATTGAAAATTGAGTATTGAGCATTGAAGATTCAGGATTGAGGATTGAGTATTGAAGATTGAGGATTTGGGACAGAGGATTGAAGATTGAGGATTGAGGATTGAGGATTGAGGATTGAGGATTCAGGATTGAGGATTGAGGATTGAAGATTGAGGATTGGGCATTGTGGATTGAAGAATGAGGATTGAGGATTGAGGTTGGAGGATCGAGGATTGAAGATTGAGTATTGAGGATTGAAGATTGACGATTGAGGATTGAGGATTGAGGATTGAGGATTGAGGATTGAGGATTCAGGATGGAGGATTGAAGACTGAGTATTGAGGAATGAAGGTTGAGGATTCAGGATTGAGGATTGAGGATTGAGGATGGAGGATTGAAGATTGAGTATACAGGATTGGAGATTGACGATTGAGGATTGAGGATTGAGGATTGAGGATTGAGGATTGCAGATTGAGGACTGGGGCCTGACGATTGAGGATTGAGGATTGAGGATTGAGGATTGAGCATTGAGGATTGATGATTGAAGATTCAGTATTGAGGATTGAAGATTGAGAATTGAGGATTGAGGATTGAACATTGAGGACTGAGTGTTGAGGGTTGAGTGATGAGAATTGATGTTTGTGGATAGAGGTTTGAAGATTGCAGATTGAGCATTGAGTGTTGAAAACTGTGAACTGATGATATTCTATTGAGGATTGAGGGTTGACAACTGATTGTTGAGGACTGAGGGCTGAAGATTGAGGATTCAGGATTGAGGATTCAGGATTGAGGTTTGAGGACTGAGGATTGAGGATTGAGGATTGAGGATTGAGGATTGAGGATTGAAGATTGAGGATTGGGTATTGAGGACTGAAGAATGAGTATTGAGGATTGAGTACTGAGGATTGAGTACTGAGGATTGAGGACTGAAGACTGAGTGTTGAGGGTTGAGTGATGAGTATTGATGTTTGTGGATAGAGATTTGCAGATTGCAGATTGAGTATTAAGTATTGAAAACTGTGAATTGATGATATTCTATTGAGGATTGAGGATTGACAACTGATTGTTGAGGACTGAGGGCTGAAGATTGAGGATTCAGGATTGAGGATACAGGATTGAGGTTTGAGGACTGAGGATTGAGGATTGAGGATTGAGGATTGAGGATTGAGAATTGAAGATTGAGGATTGAGTATTGAGGGTTGTGGATTGCGGACGAGGACTGAGGGTTGAGTATTGATGTTTGAGGTCTGAGGGTTGAGGATTGAGGATTGAGAATTGAGGATTGAGGATTGATCATTGAAGATTGAGGATTGGGTATTGAGGATTGAAGAATGAGGATTGAGGATTGAGGATTGAGGATTGAGGATTGAAAACTGAGTATTGAGCATTGAAATTGAGGATTGAGGATTGAGTGTTGAAGATTGAGGATTTGGGACTGAGGATTGAGGATTGAGGATTGAGGATTGAGGAATGAGGATTGAGGATTGAGGATTGAAGCCTGACGATTGAGGATTGAGGATTGAGGATTGAGGATTGATGATTGAGGATTGAGGACTGAAGATTGAGGATTGGGCATTGCGGATTGAACATTGAGAATTGAGGATTGAGTTTCGAAAACTGTGAATTCAGGATATTCTATCGAGGATTGAGGATTGACAATAGATTGTTGAGGACTGATGGCTGAAGATTGAGGATTCAGGATTGAGGATTCGGTATGGGGGCTTGAGGACAGAGGATTGAGGGTTGAGGATTGAGGATTGAGGATTGACGCTTGAGGATTGAGGATTGAGGATGGAGGATTGAAGACTGAGTATTGAGGAATGAAGGTTGAGGATTGAGGATTGAGGATTGAGGATTGAGGATTGAGGATTGAAGATTGAGTATTCAGGATTGGAGATTGACGATTGAGGATTGAGGACCGAGGATTGAGGATTGAGGATTGAAGATTGAGTATTGAGGATTGAAGATTGAGGATTGAGGATTGGGGATTGAGGATTGAGGATTGAAGATTGAGGATTGGGGACTGAGTGTTGAGGGTTGAGTGATAAGAATTGACGTTTGTGGATAGAGATTTGAAGATTGCAGGTTGATTATTGAGTATTGAAACATGTGAATTGAGGATATTCTATTGAGGATTGAGGATTGACAACTGATTGTTGAGGACTGAGGGCTGAAGATTGTGAATACAGGACTGAGTATTCAGAATTGATGTTTGAGGACTGAGGATTGAGGGTTGAGGATTGAGGATTGAGGATTGAGGATTGAGGATTGAAGATTGAGGATTGGGTATTGAGGATTGAACATTGAGTATTGAGGATTGAGTATTGAGGATTGAGGATTGAGGATTGAAGGTTGAATATTGATGGTTGAAGATTGAGGATCGACGATTGAGGGTTGCGGATTGTGTACGAGGACTGAGGGTTGAGGATTGAGGTTTGAGGACTGAGGACTGCGGATTGCGGATTGAGAATTGAGGATTGAGGATTGAGGATTGAGGATTGAAGATTGCGGATTGGGTATTGAGGATTGAAGAATGAGGATTGAGGATTGAGTATTGAGGATTAAAGGTTGAGTATTGAGGATTGAAGGCTGACGATTGAGGATAGAGGATTGAGGATTCAGAATTGCGGATTGAGGCTTGAGGATTGAAGATTGACGATTGGGTGTTGAGGATTGAAGAATGAGGATTGAGGATTGAGGATTGAGGATTGAGAATTGAGGATTGAAGGTTGGGTATTGAGGATTGAAGATTGAGGGTCGAGGATTGAGGATTGAGGATTGAGGATTGAGGATTGAAGATTGAGAATAGGTTATTGCGGATTTGACATTGAGAATTGAGGGTTGAGGATTGAGGATTGAGGATTGAGTGCTGAATGTTGAATATTGATGATTGAATATTGAGGATTGAGGATTGATGGTTGTGTATTAAGGACGAGGACTGAGGGGCGAGTTTTGCTGTTTGAGGTCTGAGGATTCAGGATTGAGAATTGAGAATTGAGGATTGAGGATTGAGGATTGAAGACTGAAGATTGGGTATTGAGGATTGAAGGATGAGGATTGAGGATTGAGGATTGTTGATTGAGGATTCATGACTGAGTGTTGAGGGATGAGTGATGAGAATTGATGTTTGTGGATAGAGATTTGAAGATTGCAGATTGTGCATTGAGTATTGAAAACTGTGAACTGATGATATTCTATTGAGGATTGAGGATTGACAACTGATTGTTGAGGACTGAGGGCTGAAGATTGAGGATTCAGGATTGAGGATTCAGGATTGAGGTTTGAGGACTGAGGATTGAGGATTGAGGATTGAGGATTAAGGATTGAGGATTGAAGATTGAGGATTGGGTATTGAGGATTGAAGAATGAGGATTGAGGATTGAGTACTGAGGATTGAGTACTGAGGATTGAGGACTGAAGACTGAGTGTTGAGGGTTGAGTGATGAGTATTGATGTTTGTGGATAGAGATTTGCAGATTGCAGATTGAGTATTAAGTATTGAAAACTGTGAATTGATGATATTCTATTGAGGATTGAGGATTGACAACTGATTGTTGAGGACTGAGGGCTGAAGATTGAGCATTCAGGATTGAGGATACAGGATTGAGGTTTGAGGACTGAGGATTGAGGATTGAGTATTGAGGATTGAGGATTGAGAATTGAAGGTTGAGGATTGAGGATTGAGGGTTGTGGATTGCGGACGAGGACTGAGGGTTGAGTATTGATGTTTGAGGTCTGAGGGTTGAGGATTGAGGATTGAGAATTGAGGATTGAGGATTGAGGATTGAGAATTGAGGATTGAGGATTGACGATTGAAGATTGACAATTGGGTGTTGAGGTTGAAGAATGAGGATTGAGGATTGAGGATTGAGGATTGAGGATTGAAGAATGAATATCAATGATTGTAGATTGAGGATTGAGGATAGAGTGTTGTGGATTGAGGACGAGGACTGAGGGCTGAGTATTGATGTTTGAAGTCTGAGGATTGAAGATTGAGGATTGAGAATTGAGGATTGAGGATTGAGGATTGAAGATTGTGCATTCGGTATCGAGGATTGAAGACTGAGGATCCAGGAGTGAGGACTGAGGATTGAGGATTGCAGGTTGAGTATTGATGATTGAAGATTGAGGATTGAGGATTGAGGGTTGAGCATTGAGCATTGAGGATTGAGGATTGAAGATTGAGTATTGAGGATTGAAGATTGATGATTCAGGATTGAGGATTGAGGATCGGCGATTGAAGATTGAGGATTGGGTATTGCGGATTGAACATTGAGGATTGAGGGTTGGGGATTGAGGATTGAGGATTGAGGACAGAAGATTGAATATTGATGATTGAAGGTTGAGGATTGAGGATTGATGGTTGCGGATTGAGGACGAGGACTGAGGGTTGAGTATTGCTGTTTGAGATCTGAGGATTGAGGATTGAGGATTGAGGATTGACAATTGAGGATTGAGGATTGAGGATTGAAGATTGAGGATTGGGTATTGAGGATTGAAGAATGAGGATTGAGGATTGAGTACTGAGGATTGAGGACTGAAGACTGAGTGTTGAGGGTTGAGTGATGAGTATTGATGTTTGTGGATAGAGATTTGAAGATTGCAGATTGAGTATTGAGTATTGAAAACTGTGAATTGATGATATTCTATTGAGGATTGAGGATTGACAACTGATTGTTGAGGACTGAGGGCTGAAGATTGAGGATTCAGGATTGAGGATACAGGATTGAGGTTTGAGGACTGAGGATTGAGGATTGAGTATTGAGGATTGAGGATTGAGTATTGAAGATTGAGGATTGAGGATTGAGGGTTGTGGATTGCGGACGAGGACTGAGGGTTGAGTATTGATGTTTGAGATCTGAGGGTTGAGGATTGAGGATTGAGAATTGAGGATTGAGGATTGACGATTGAAGATTGAGGATTGGGTGTTGAGGATTGAAGACTGAGGATTGAGGATTGAGGATTGAGGATTGAGGATTGAAAATTGAGTACTGAGCATTGAAGATTGAGGATTGAGGATTGAGTATTGAAGATTGAGGATTTGGGACTGAGGATTGAAGATTGAGGATTGAGGATTGAGGATTGAGGATTCAGGATTGAGGATTGAGGATTGAAGATTGAGGATTGGGCATTGTGGATTGAAGAATGAGGATCGAGGATTGAGGATGGAGGATCGAGGATTGAAGATTGAGTATTGAGGATTGAAGATTGAGTATTGAAGATTGAGGATTTGGGACTGAGGATTGAAGATTGAGGATTGAGGATTGACAATTGAGGATTGAGGATTGAGGATTGAAGATTGAGGATTGGGTATTGAGGATTGAAGAATGAGGATTGAGGATTGAGGATTGAGGCTTGAGGGTTGACGACTGAGGGTTGAGGATTGAGGATTGAGGATTGAGGATGGAGGATTGAAGACTGAGTATTGAGGAATGAAGGTTGAGGATTGAGGATTGAAGTTTGAGGATTGAGGATTGAGGATTGAAGATTGAGTATTCAGGATTGGAGATTGACGATTGAGGATTGAGGACCGAGGATTGAGGATTGAGGATTGAAGATTGAGTATTGAGGATTGAAGATTGAGGATTGAGGATTGAGGATTGAGGTTTGAGGATTGAAGATTGAGGATTGGGGACTGAGTGTTGAGGGTTGAGTGAAGAGAGTTGACGTTTGTGGATAGAGATTTGAAGATTGCAGGTTGATTATTGACTATTGAAACCTGTGAATTGAGGATATTCTATTGAGGATTGAGAGTTGACAACTGACTGTTGAGGACTGAGGGCTGAAGATTGAGGATTCAGGATTGAGGATTCAGGATTGAGGTTTGAGGACTGAGGATTGAGGATTGAGGGTTGAGGATTGAGGATTGAGGATTGAGGATTGAAGATTGAGGATTGGGTATTGAGGATTGAACATTGAGGATTGAGGATTGAAGATTGAATATTGATGATTGAAGATTGAGGATCGAGGATTGAGTGTTGTGGATTGAGGACGAGGACTGAGGGTTGAGTATTGCTGTTTGAGGACTGAGGATTGAGGATTGAGGATTGACAATTGAGGATTGAGGATTGAGGATTGAAGATTGAGGATTGGGTATTGAGGATTGAAGAATGAGGATAGAGGACCGAGTACTGATGATTGAGGACTGAAGACTGAGTGTTGAGGGTTGAGTGATGAGTATTGATGTTTGTGGATAGAGATTTGAAGATTGCACATTGAGTATTGAGTATTGAGAACTGTGAATTGATGATATTCTATTGAGGATTGAGGATTGGCAACTGATTGTTGAGGACTGAGGGCTGAAGATTGAGGATTCAGGATTAAGGATACAGGATTGAGGTTTGAGGACTGAGGATTGAGGACTGAGGATTGAGGATTGAGGATTGAGGATTGAAGATTGAGGATTGAGGATTGAGGGTTGTGGATTGAGGACGAGTTCTGAGCGTTGAGTATTGATGTTTGAGGCCTGAGGGTTGAGGATTGAGGATTGAGGGTTGAAGATTGAGTATTCAGGATTGGAGATTGACGATTGAGTATTGAAGATTGAAGAATGAGGATTGAGGATTGAGGATTGAGGATTGAGGATTGAAGATTGAGTATTGAGGATTGAAGATTGACGATTGAGGATTGAGGATTGAGGATTGAGGATTGAGGATTGAGGATTGAAGATTGAGTATTGAGGGTTGAATATTGAGGATTGAGGATTGAGGATTGAGGATAGAGGATTGAAGATTGAGTATTGAGGATTGAAGAATAAGATTGAGGATTGAGGATTGAGGATTGAGGATTGAAGATTGACGATTGGGTACTGAGTATTGAGGGTTGAGTGATGATAATTGATGTTTGTGGATAGAGATCTGAGGATTGCAGATTGAGTATTGTGTATTGAAAACTGTGAATTAAAGGATATTCTATTGAGGATTGAGGATTGACAACTGATTGATGAGGACTCAGGGCTGAAGATTGAGGATTCAGGATTGAGGATTCAGGATTGAGAATTGAGGATTGGGTATTGAGGTTTGACGATTGAGGATTGAGGGTTGTGGATTGAGGATTGAGGATTGAGGATTGAAGAATGAATATTAATGATTGTAGATTGAGGATTGAGGATTGAGGGTCGTGGATTGAGGAAGAGGACTGACGTTGAGGATTGAGGTTTGAGGATTGAGGATTGAGGATTGAGGACTGAGGATTGAGGATTGAGGATTGAGCATTGAGGATTGAAGATTGAGGACTGAGGATCGAGGATTGAAGGTTGAGTATTGAGGATTGAAGATTGAGGATTGAGGATTGAGGATTGAGGATTGAGGATGAGGGCTGAGGGTTGAGGATTAATGTTTGAGGTCTGACGCCTGAGGATTGAGGATTGAGAATTGAGGATTGAGGATTGAGGATTGAAGATTGAGGATTGGGTATTGAGGATTGACGAATGAGGATTGAGGATTGAGGATTGAGGACTGAGGATTGAGGATTGAGGAATGAGCATTGAAGACGGAGTATTGAAGATTGAAGCTTGAGGATTGTGGATTGAGGGTTGAGGATTGAGGATTGGATATTGAGGATTGGGGACTGAGTGTTGAGGGTTGAGTGATAAGAATTAATGTTTGTGGATAGAGATTTGAAGATTGCAGTTTGAGCATTGAGTAATGAAAACTGTGTATTGATGATATTCTATTGAGGATTGAGGATTGACAACTGATTGTAGAGGACTGAGGGCTGAAGATTGAGGATTCAGGATTGAGGATTCAGGATTGAGGTTTGAGGACTGAGGATTGAGGATTGAGGATTGAGGATTGAGGATTGAGGATTGAAGATTGAGGATTGAGGATTGAGGGTTGTGGATTGAGGACGAGTTCTGAGTGTTGAGTATTGATGTTTGAGGTCTGAGGATTGAGGATTGAGGATTGAGGATTGAAGATTGAGTATTCAGGATTGGAGATTGACGATTGAGTATTGAGGATTGAAGAATGAGGATTGAGGATTGAGGATTGAGGATTGAGGATTGAAGATTGAGTATTGAGGATTGAAGATTGACGATTGAGGATTGAGGATTGAGGATTGAGGATTGAGTATTGAGGATTGAGGATTGAAGATTGAGTATTGAGGGCTGAATATTGAGGATTGAGGATTGAGGATTGAGGATAGGGGATTGAAGATTGAGTATTGAGGATTGAAGAATAAGATTGAGGATTGAGGATTGAGGATTGAGGGTTGAAGATTGACGATTGGGTACTGAGTATTGAGGGTTGAGTGATGATAATTGATGTTTGTGGATAGAGATCTGAGGATTGCAGATTGAGTATTGTGTATTGAAAACTGTGAATTAAAGGATATTCTATTGAGGATTGAGGATTGACAACTGATTGATGAGGACTCAGGGCTGAAGATTGAGGATTCAGGATTGAGGATTCAGGATTGAGAATTGAGGATTGGGTATTGAGGTTTGAGGATTGAGGATTGAGGGTTGTGGATTGAGGATTGAGGATTGAGGATTGAAGAATGAATATTAATGATTGTAGATTGAGGATTGAGGATTGAGGGTCGTGGATTGAGGAAGAGGACTGAGGGCTGAGTATTGATGTTTGAAGTCTGAGGATTGAAGATTGAGGATTGAGAATTGAGGATTGAGGATTGAGGATTGAAGATTGTGTATTCGGTATTGAGGATTGAAGAATGAGGATCGAGGAGTGAGGACTGAGGATTGAGGATTGCAGGTTGAGTATTGATGATTGAAGATTGAGGATTGAGGATTGAGGGTTGAGCATTGAGCATTGAGGATTGAGGATTGAAGATTGAGTATTGAGGATTGAAGATTGAGGATTCAGGATTGAGGATTGGGGATCGACGATTGAAGATTGAGGATTGGGTATTGCGGATTGAACATTGAGGATTGAGGGTTGAGGATTGAGGATTGAGGATTGAGGACAGAAGATTGAATATTGATGATTGAAGGTTGAGGATTGAGGATTGATGGTTGCGGATTGAGGACGAGGACTGAGGGTTGAGTATTGCTGTTTGAGATCTGAGGATTGAGGATTGAGGATTGAGGATTGACAATTGTGGATTGAGGATTGAGGATTGAAGATTGAGGATTGGGTATTGAGGATTGAAGAATGAGGATTGAGGATTGAGCACTGAGGATTGAGGACTGAAGACTGAGTGTTGAGGGTTGAGTGATGAGTATTGATGTTTGGGGATAGAGATTTGAAGATTGCAGATTGAGTATTGAGTATTGAAAACTGTGAATTGATGATATTCTATTGAGGATTGAGGATTTACAACTGATTGTTGAGGACTGAGTGCTGAAGGTTGAGGATTCAGGATTGAGGATACAGGATTGAGGTTTGAGGACTGAGGATTGAGGATTGAGTATTGAGGATTGAGGATTGAGAATTGAAGGTTGAGGATTGAGGATTGAGGGTTGTGGATTGCGGACGAGGACTGAGGGTTGAGTATTGATGTTTGAGGTCTGAGGGTTGAGGATTGAGGATTGAGAATTGAGGATTGAGGATTGAGGATTGAGAATTGAGGATTGAGGATTGACGATTGAAGATTGACAATTGGGTGTTGAGGTTGAAGAATGAGGATTGAGGATTGAGGATTGAGGATTGAGGATTGAAGAATGAATATCAATGATTGTAGATTGAGGATTGAGGATAGAGTGTTGTGGATTGAGGACGAGGACTGAGGGCTGAGTATTGATGTTTGAAGTCTGAGGATTGAAGATTGAGGATTGAGAATTGAGGATTGAGGATTGAGGATTGAGGATTGAAGATTGTGCATTCGGTATCGAGGATTGAAGACTGAGGATCCAGGAGTGAGGACTGAGGATTGAGGATTGCAGGTTGAGTATTGATGATTGAAGATTGAGGATTGAGGATTGAGGGTTGAGCATTGAGCATTGAGGATTGAGGATTGAAGATTGAGTATTGAGGATTGAAGATTGATGATTCAGGATTGAGGATTGAGGATCGGCGATTGAAGATTGAGGATTGGGTATTGCGGATTGAACATTGAGGATTGAGGGTTGGGGATTGAGGATTGAGGATTGAGGACAGAAGATTGAATATTGATGATTGAAGGTTGAGGATTGAGGATTGATGGTTGCGGATTGAGGACGAGGACTGAGGGTTGAGTATTGCTGTTTGAGATCTGAGGATTGAGGATTGAGGATTGAGGATTGACAATTGAGGATTGAGGATCGAGGATTGAAGATTGAGGATTGGGTATTGAGGATTGAAGAATGAGGATTGAGGATTGAGTACTGAGGATTGAGGACTGAAGACTGAGTGTTGAGGGTTGAGTGATGAGTATTGATGTTTGTGGATAGAATTTGAAGATTGCAGATTGAGTATTGAGTATTGAAAACTGTGAATTGATGATATTCTATTGAGGATTGAGGATTGACAACTGATTGTTGAGGACTGAGGGCTGAAGATTGAGGATTCAGGATTGAGGATACAGGATTGAGGTTTGAGGACTGAGGATTGAGGATTGAGTATTGAGGATTGAGGATTGAGTATTGAAGATTGAGGATTGAGGATTGAGGGTTGTGGATTGCGGACGAGGACTGAGGGTTGAGTATTGATGTTTGAGATCTGAGGGTTGAGGATTGAGGATTGAGAATTGAGGATTGAGGATTGACGATTGAAGATTGAGGATTGGGTGTTGAGGATTGAAGACTGAGGATTGAGGATTGAGGATTGAGGATTGAGGATTGAAAATTGAGTATTGAGCATTGAAGATTGAGGATTGAGGATTGAGTATTGAAGATTGAGGATTTGGGACTGAGGATTGAAGATTGAGGATTGAGGATTGAGGATTGAGGATTCAGGATTGAGGATTGAGGATTGAAGATTGAGGATTGGGCATTGTGGATTGAAGAATGAGGATTGAGGATTGAGGATGGAGGATCGAGGATTGAAGATTGAGGATTGGGTATTGAGGATTGAAGAATGAGGATTGAGGATTGAGGATTGAGGCTTGAGGGTTGACGATTGAGGGTTGAGGATTGAGGATTGAGGATTGAGGATGGAGGATTGAAGACTGAGTATTGAGGAATGAAGGTTGAGGATTGAGGATTGAAGTTTGAGGATTGAGGATTGAGGATTGAAGATTGAGTATTCAGGATTGGAGATTGACGATTGAGGATTGAGGACCGAGTATTGAGGATTGAGGATTGAAGATTAAGTATTGAGGATTGAAGATTGAGGATTGAGGATTGAGGATTGAGGATTGAGGAATGAGCATTGAAGACGGAGTATTGAAGATTGAAGGTTGAGGATTGTGGATTGAGGGTTGAGGATTGAGGATTGAATATTGAGGATTGGGGACTGAGTGTTGAGGGTTGAGTGATAAGAATTAATGTTTGTGGATAGAGATTTGAAGATTGCAGATTGAGCATTGAGTAATGAAAACTGTGTATTGATGTTATTCTATTGAGGATTGAGGATTGACAACTGATTGTAGAGGACTGAGGATTGAAGATTGAGGATTGAGAATTGAGGACTGAGGATTGAGGATTGCAGGTTGAGTATTCATGATTGAAGATTGAGGATTGAGGATTGAGGGTTGAGCATTGAGCATTGAGGATTGAGGATTGAAGATTGAGTATTGAGGATTGAAGACTGAGGATTCAGGATTGAGGATTGAGGATCGACGATTGAAGATTGAGGATTGGGTATTGCGGATTGAACATTGAGGATTGAGGGTTGAGGATTGAGGATTGAGGATTGAGGACAGAAGATTGAATATTGATGATTGAAGGTTGAGGATTGAGGATTGATGGTTGCGGATTGAGGACGAGGACTGAGGGATGAGTATTGCTGTTTGAGATCTGAGGATTGAGGATTGAGGATTGAGGATTGACAATTGAGGAATGAGGATTGAGGATTGAAGATTGAGGATTGGGTATTGAGGACTGAAGAATGAGGATTGAGGAATGAGCACTGAGGATTGAGGACTGAAGACTGAGTGTTGAGGGTTGAGTGATGAGTATTGAAATTTGTGGATAGAGATTTGAAGATTGCAGATTGAGTATTGAGTATTGAAAACTGTGTATTGATGATATTCTATTGAGGATTGAGGATTGACAACTGATTGTTGAGGACTGAGGGCAGAAGGTTGAGGTTTCAGGATTGAGGATACAGGATTGAGGTTTGAGGACTGAGGATTGAGGATTGAGTATTGAGGATTGAGGATTGAGAATTGAAGATTGAGGATTGAGGATTGAGGGTTGTGGATTGCGGACGAGGACTGAGGGTTGAGTATTGACGATTGAGGTCTGAGGCTTGAGGATTGAGGATTGAGAATTGAGGATTGAGGATTGACGATTGAAGATTGAGGATTGGGTGTTGAGGATTGAAGAATGAGGATTGAGGATTGAGGATTGAGGATTGAGGATTGAAGAATGAATATTAATGATTGTAGATTGAGGATTGAGGATAGAGGGTTGTGGATTGAGGACGAGGACTGAGGGCTGAGTATTGATGTTTGAAGTCTGAGGATTGAAGATTGAGGATTGAGAATTGAGGATTGAGGATTGAGGATTGAAGATTGTGTATTCGGTATTGAGGATTGAAGACTGAGGATCGAGGAGTGAGGACTGAGGATTGAGGATTGCAGGTTGAGTATTGATGATTGAAGATTGAGGATTGAGGATTGAGGGTTGAGCATTGAGCATTGAGGATTGAGGATTGAAGATTGAGTATTGAGGATTGAAGATTGAGGATTTAGGATTGAGGATTGAGGATCGACGATTGAAGATTGAGGATTGGGTATTGCGGATTGAACATTGAGGATTGAGGGTTGAGGATTGAGGATTGAGGATTGAGGACAGATGATTGAATATTGATGATTGAAGTTTGAGGATTGAGGATTGATGGTTGCGGATTGAGGACGAGGACAGAGGGTTGAGTATTGCTGTTTGAGATCTGAGGATTGAGGATTGAGGATTGAGGATTGACATTTGAGGATTGAGGATTGAGGATTGAAGATTGAGGATTGGGTATTGAGGATTGAAGAATGAGGATTGAGGATTGAGTACTGAGGATTGAGGACTGAAGACTGAGTGTTGAGGGTTGAGTGATGAGTATTGATGTTTGTGGATAGAGATTTGAAGATTGCAGATTGAGTATTGAGTATTGAAAACTGTGAATTGATGATATTCTATTGAGGATTGAGGTTTGACAACTGATTCTTGAGGACTGAGGGCTGAAGATTGAGGATTCAGGATTGAGGATACAGGATTGAGGTTTGAGGACTGAGGATTGAGGATTGAGTATTAAGGATTGAGGATTGAGTATCGAAGATTGAGGATTGAGGATTGAGGGTTGTGGATTGTGGACGAGGACTGAGGGTTGAGTATTGATGTTTGATGTCTGAGGGTTGAGGATTGAGGATTGAGAATTGAGGATTGAGGATTGACGATTGAAGATTGAGGATTGGGTGTTGAGGATTGAAGAATGAGGATTGAGGATTGAGGATTGAGGATTGAAAATTGAGTATTGAGCATTGAAGGTTGAGGATTGAGTATTGAGTATTGAAGATTGAGGATTTGGGACTGAGGATTGAAGATTGAGGATTGAGGATTGAGGATTGAGGATTCAGGATTGAGGATTGAGGATTGAAGATTGAGGATTGGGTATTGAAGATTGAAGAATGAGGATTGAGGATTGAGGATTGGGGATTAAGGATTGAAGATTGAGTGTTGAGGATTGAAGACTGACGTTTGAGTATTGAGGATTGAGGATTGAGCATTGAGGATTGAGGATTGAACATTGAGTATTGAGGATTGAAGATTGAGGATTGAGGATTGAGGATTGAGGATTGAGGATTGAGGATTGAAGATTCAGTATTGAGGATCGAAGATTGAGAATTGAAGATTGAGTATTGAGAATTGAGGATTGATGGTTGAGTATTAAGGATTGAAGTTTGAGGGTTTTGTGTTGAATATTGAGGATTGAGGATTTCATGATTGAGGATTGAGGATTGAGGATTGAGTATTGAGCATTGAAGATTGAGGATTGCGGGTTGAGGATTGAGGATTGAGGATTGAGGATTGAGGATTGAAATTGAAGATTGATTTTTGAGGATTGAAGATTGAGGATTGAGGATTGAGGATTGAGGATTGAGGATTGAGGATTGATGATAGAGGATAGGGAATTGAGGATTAACGATTGAGGATTGAGGATTGAGGATTGAAGATTGAGGACTGAGTGTTGAGGGTTGAGTCATGAGAATTGATGTTTGTGGATTGAGATTTGAATATTGAAGATTGGGGATTGAGTATTGAAAACTGAGAATTCAGGATATTCTGTTGAGTATTGAGAATTGAGCATTGATGGTTGAGGTGTGTGGATTGAAGATTGAGGATTCAGGATTGAGGATTCAGAATTGTGGTTCGAGGACTGAGGATTGAGGATTGAAGATTGAGTATTGAGGATTGAAGATAGAAGATTGAGGATTGAGGATCGAGGATTGACGATTGAGGATTGAGTATTGAGGATTGAGTATTGATGATAGAGGATTGGGGTTTGAGGATTGACGA
Source organism: Calliopsis andreniformis (assembly GCF_051401765.1). NCBI lineage: Eukaryota > Metazoa > Arthropoda > Insecta > Hymenoptera > Andrenidae > Calliopsis > Calliopsis andreniformis. Next base: position 1,824,455 of record NW_027480479.1, on the reverse strand, counting down.
TTGAGGATTGAGGATTGAGTATTGAGGATTGCAGATTGAGTATTGAGGTTTGAGTATTGAAGATTGAGGATTGTTGATTGGGGATTGAGGATTGAGGATTGAAGGCTGACGATTGAGTATTGAGAATGAGGATTGATGGTTGAGTATTGAGGATTGAAGTTTGAGGTTTGTGTGTTGAATATTGAGGATTGAGCATTTCAGGATTGAGGATTGAGGATTGAAGATTGAGTATTGAGAATTGAAGATTGAGGATTGCGGATTGAGGATTGAGGATTGAGGGTTGAGGATCGAAGATTGAAGATTGAGTATTGAGGATTGAAGATCGATGATTGAGGATTGAGAATTGAGGATTGAGGTTTGAGGACTGAGGATTGAGGATTGATGATTGAGTAATGAGGATTGAAGATTGAAGATTGAGGATTGAGGATTGAGGATTGTGGATTGAGGATTGAGGATGAGGGCTGAGGGTTCAGGATTGATGTCTGAGGACTGAGGACTGAGGATTGAGGATTGAGAATTGAGGATTGAGGATTGAGGATTGAAGATTGAGGATTGGGTATTGAAGATTGGGGAGTGAGGATTGAGGATTGAGGATTGGGGATTGAGGATTGAAGATTGAGTGTTGAGGATTGAAAACTGACGTTTGAGTATTGAGAATTGAGGATTGAGGGTTGAGTATTGAGGATTGAATGTTGAGGGTTGTGTTTTGAATATTGAGGATTGAGGATTTCAGGATTGAGGATTTAGGATTGAATATTGAGTATTGAGGATTCAAGATTGTGGACTGCGAATTGAGGATTGAGGATTGAGGACTGAGGATTGAGGATTGAGGATTCAGCATTGAGGATTTAAGATTGAGGACCGGGGATTGAGGATTGAAGATTGAGGATTAAGGATTGGGGATTGGGCATTGGGGATCTAGGATAGGAGATTGATTATTGAGGATTGGAGATTGGGGGTTGAGAATTGAGGATTGAGTATTGAGAATTGAGGATGAGGACTGAGGGTTGAGGATTGAGGATTGAAAATTGAGGATTGAGGATTGAGGATTGAGGAGTGAGAATGAGGGCTGAGGGTTGAGGATTGATGTTTGAGTATTGAATCCTGTGAATTCAGGATATTCTATTGAGTATTGAGAATTGAGGCTTGATGGTTGAGTATTGAGGATTGAGGATTGAGGATAGAGGATTGATTATTGAAGATTGAGTATTGTTGATTGAGGATTGAGGATTGAGGATTGAGTATTGAGAATTGAGGATTGATGGTTGAGTATTGAGGATTGAAGTTTGAGGCTTTTGTGTTGAATATTGAGGATTGAGGATTTCATGATTGAGGATTGAGGATTGAGGATTGAGTATTGAGGATTGAAGGTTGAGGATTGCGGATTGAGGATTGAGGATTGAGGATTGAGGATTGAGGATTGAAATTGAAGATTGATTTTTGAGGATTGAAGATTGAGGATTGAGGATTGAGGATTGAGGATTGAGGATTGAGGATTGATGATAGAGGATAGGGAATTGAGGATTGACGATTGAGGATTGAGGAATGAGGATTGAAGATTGAGGACTGAGTGTTGAGGGTTGAGTCATGAGAATTGATGTTTGAGGATTGAGATTTGAAAATTGAAGATTGGGGATTGAGTATTGAAAACTGAGAATTCAGGATATTCTGTTGAGTATTGAGAATTGAGCATTGATGGTTGAGGTGTGTGGATTGAAGATTGAGGATTCAGGATTGAGGACTCAGAATTGTGGTTTGAGGACTGAGGATTGAGGATTGAAGATTGAGTATTGAGGATTGAAGATAGAAGATTGAGGATTGAGGATCGAGGATTGACGATTGATGATTGGGGATGAGGGCTCAGGGTTGAGGATTGATGTTTGAGGACTGAGGACTGAGGACTGAGGATTGATAGTTGAGGATTGAGGATTGAGGATTGAAGATTGAGGATTGGGTATTGAGGATTGAAGAATGAGGATTGAGGATTGAGGATTGGGGATTGAGGATTGAAGATTGAGTGTTGAGGATTGAAGACTGACGATTGAGTATTGAGGATTGAGGATTGAGGATTGACGATTGAGGATTGGGGATGAGGGCTCAGGGTTGAGGATTGATGTTTGAGGACTGAGGACTGAGGACTGAGGATTGATAGTTGAGGATTGAGGATTGAGGATTGAGGATTGAGGATCGAGGATTGAGGATTGAAGATTGAGGATTGGGGATTGAGGATCGAGAATTGAGAATCGAGGATTGAGAATTGAAGATTGAGGATTGGGGATTGAGGATTGATGATTGAGGATTGAGGATTGAGGATTGAGGACTGAGTGTTGAGCGTTGATTATTGAGGATTGAGTATTGAGGATTGAAGATTGAGGATTGAGGATTGAGGGTTGTGGATTGTGGACGAGGACTGAGGGTTGAGTATTGATGTTTGAGTTCCGAAGATTGAGGATTGAGGATTGAGAATTGAGGATCGAGGATTGAGGATTGAAGATTAAGGATTGGGGATTGAGGATTGATGATTGAGGATTGAGGATTGAGGATTGAGGACTGAGTGTTGAGGGTTGAGTGATGAGAATTGATGTTTGTGGATAGAGATTTGAAGATTGAAGGTTGGGGATTGAGTATTGAAAACTGTGAATTGAGGATATTCTATTGAGGATTGAAGATTGACAATTGATTGTTGCTGACTGAGGGATGAAGATTGAGGATTCAGGATTGAGGATTCGGAATTGAGGTTTGAGGAATGAGGATTGAGTGTTGAGGATTGAGGATTGAGGATTGACGCTTGAGGATAGAGGATTGATGATGGAAGATTGAAGAGAGAGGACTGAGTGTTGAGGATTGAGTGTTGAGAATTGATGTTTGAGGATTGAGATTTGGTTATTGAATATTGTGGATTGAGTATTGAAACATTCTGAATTTAGGATATTCTATTGAGTATTGAGAATTGAGTATTGATGGCTGAGTATTGAGGATTGATGGCTGAGGGTTGTGTGTTGAGTATTGAGGATTGAGGATTGAGCATTGATGATTGAGGATTGAGGATTGAGGATTGAAGATTGAGTATTGAGGATTGAAGATTGAAGATTGAGGATTGAGGATTGAGGATTGAGGATTGTGGATTGAGGATTGAGGATGAGGTCTGGGGGTTCAGGATTGATGTCTGAGGACTGAGGACTGAGGATTGAGAATTGAGAATTGAGGATTGAGGATTGAGGATTGAAGATTGAGTATTGAGGATTGAAGATTGAGGATTAAGGATTGAGGATTAGGATTGAGGGTTGTGGATTGAAGATTGAGGATTGAGGATTGAAGATTGAGTGTTGAGGATTGAAGGCTGACGATTGAGTATTGAGAATGAGGATTGATGGTTGAGTATTGAGGATTGAAGTTTGAGGGTTGTGTGTTGAATATTGAGGATTGAGGATTTCAGGATTGAGGATTGAGGATTGAAGATTGAGTATTGAGAATTGAAGATTGAGGATTGCGGATTGAGGATTGAGGATTGAGGATTGAGGATCGAAGATTGAAGATTGAGTATTGAGGATCGAAGATCGATGATTGAGGATTGAGAATTGAGGATTGATGTTTGAGGACTGAGGATTGAGGATTGATGATTGAGTAATGAGGATTGAGGATTGAAGATTGAGGATTGAGGATTGAGGATTGTGGATTGAGGATTGAGGATGAGGGCTGAGGGTTGAGGATTGATGTCTGAGGACTGAGGACTGAGGATTGAGGATTGAGATTTGAGGATTGAGGATTGTGGATTGAGGATTGAGGATTGAAGATTGAGGATTGGGGATTGAGGATTGACGATTGAGGATTGAGTATTGAGGACTGAGAATTGAGGATTGAGGATCGAAGATTGTGTATTGAGGATTGAAGATTGAGGATTGAGGATTGGGTATTGAAGATTGAGGACTGAGTGTTGAGGGTTGAATGATGAGAGTTGATGTTTGTGGATTGAGATTTGAAGTTTGAGGAATGGTGATTGAGTACTGAATGCTGTGAATTGAGGGTATTCTATTGAGGATTGAGGATTGACAATTGATTGTTGAGGACCGAGGTCTGAAGATTGAGGATTCAAAGTTGAGGCTTCGGGATTGAGGTTTGAGGACTGAGAATTGAGGTTTGAATATTCAGGATGGAGGATTGACTCTTGAGGATTGAGGATTGAGGATGGAGGATTGAAGAGAGAGGACTGAGTGTTGAGGATTGAGTGTTGAGAAATGAGGTTTGAGGATTGAGATTTGATTATTGAATATTGTGGATTGAGTATTGAACACTGAGTATTCAGGATATTCTATTGTGTATTGAGAATTGAGGATTGATGGTTTAGTATTGAGAATTGATGGTTGAGGGTTTTGTGTTGAATATTGAGGATTGAGGATTGTGGATTGAGGATTGAGGATTGAGGATTGAAGATTGAGTATTGATGATTGAAGGTTGAGGATTGAGGATTGAGGGTTGTGGATTGATGACGAGGACTGACGGTTGAGGATTGAGGTTTGAGGATTGAGGATTGTGGACTGAGGATTGAGGATTGACGATTGAGCATTGAGGATTGAAGATTGAGGACTGGGGATTGAGGATTGAAGATTGAGGATTAAGGATTGATGATTGGGGATTGAGGATCTTGGGTTGGAGGTTGATTATTGAGGATTGAAGATTGAGGATTGAGGATTGACGATTGAGGATGGAGGATGAGGACAGAGGGTTGAGGGTTGAGTGATGAGAATAGATGTTTGTGGATGGAGACTTGAATATTGAGGATTGAGGATTGGGTATTGAAAACTGAGAATTCAGGATATTCTATTGAGTATTGAGAATTGAGCATTGATGGTTGAGTATTGAGGATTGGTGGTTGAGGATTGTGTGTTGAATATTGAGGATTGAGGATTTTAGGATTGAGGATTGAGGATTGAAGATTGAGTATGGAGGATTGAAGATTGCGGATTGTGGATTGAGGATTGAGGATTGAGGATTGAGGATTGCAGACAGAAGATTGAGTACTGAGGATTGAAGATTGAGGATTGAGGATTGAGGATTGAGTGTTGAGGATTGAGTATTGATGATAGAGGATTGGGGTTTGAGGATTGACGATTGAGGATTGAGGATTGAGTATTGAGGATTGCAGATTGAGTATTGAGGATTGAGTATTGAAGATTGAGGATTGTTGATTGGGGATTGAGGATTGAGGATTGAGGATTCAGGATTGAGGATTGAAGATTGAGTATTGAGGATTGAAGATTGAGGATTAAGGATTGAGGATTAGGAGTGAGGGTTGAGGATTGAAGATTGAGGATTGAGGATTGAAGATTGAGTGTTGAGGATTGAAGGCTGACGATTGAGTATTGAGAATGAGGATTGATGGTTGAGTATTGAGGATTGAAGTTTGAGGGTTGTGTGTTGAATATTGAGGATTGAGGATTTCAGGATTGAGGATTGAGGATTGAAGATTGAGTATTGAGGATTGAAGATTGAGGATTGCGGATTGAGGATTGAGGATTGAGGATTGAGGATTGAAGATTGAAGATTGAGTATTGAGGACTGAAGATTGATGATTGAGGATTGAGGATTGAGGATTGAGGTTTGAGGACTGAGGATTGAGGATTGATGATTGAGTATTGAGGATTGAAGATTGAAGATTGAGGATTGAGGATTGAGGATTGTGGATTGAGGATTGAGGATGAGGGCTGGGGGTTCAGGATTGATGTCTGAGGACTGAGGACTGAGGATTGAGAATTGAGAATTGAGGATTGAGGATTGAGGATTGAAGACTGAGGATGGGGTATTGCAGATTGGAGAATGAGGATTCAGGATTGAGGATTGGGGATTGAGGATTGAAGATTGAGTGTTGAGGATTGAAGACCGACGTTTGAGTATTGAGGATTGAGGATTGAGCATTGAGGATTGAGGATTGAAGATTGAGTATTGAGGGTTGAGTATTGATGTTTGAGGTCTGAGGATTGATGGTTGAGTATTGAGGATTGAAGTTTGAGGGTTGTGTGTTGTATATTGAGGATTGAGGATTTCAGGATTGAGGATTGAGGATTGAAGATTGAGTATTGAGAATTGAAGATTGAGGATTGCGGATTGAGGATTGAGGATTGAGGATTGAGGATCGAAGATTGAAGATTGAGTATTGAGGATTGAAGATCGATGATTGAGGATTGAGAATTGAGGATTGATGTTTGAGGACTGAGGATTGAGGATTGATGATTGAGTAATGAGGATTGAGGATTGAAGATTGAGGATTGAGGATTGAGGATTGTGGATTGAGGATTGAGGATGAGGGCTGAGGGTTCAGGATTGATGTCTGAGGACTGAGGACTGAGGATTGAGGATTGAGATTTGAGGATTGAGGATTGAGGATTGAAGATTGAGGATTGGGTATTGAAGATTGGAGAATGAGGATTGAGGATTGAGGATTGGGGATTGAGGATTGAAGATTGAGTGTTGAGGATTGAAAACTGACGTTTGAGTATTGAGGATTGAGGATTGAGCATTGAGGATCGAGGATTGAAGACTGAGTATTGAGGGTTGAGTCTTGATGTTTGAGGTCTGAGGATTGAGGATTGAGGATTGAGGATTGAGAATTGAGGATCGAGGATTGAGGATTGAAGATTGAGGATTGAGGATTGAGGATTGAGGGTTGAGGATTGAAGATTGAGTATTGAGGATTGAAGATTGAGGATTGAGGATTGAAGATTGAGTGCGGAGGATTGAAGACTGATGATTGAGTATTGAGAATTGAGGATTGAGGGTTGAGTATTGAGGATTGAAGGTTGAGGGTTGTGTGTTGAATATTCAGGATTGAGGATTTCAGGATTGAGGATTTAGGATTGAATATTGAGTATTGAGGATTCAAGATTGAGGACTGCGAATTGAGGATTGAGCATTGAGGACTGAGGATTGAGGATTGAGGATTGAGCATTGAGGATTTAAGATTGAGGGCCGGGGATTGAGGATTGAAGATTGAGGATTAAGGATTGGGGATTGGGCATTGGGGATCTAGGATTGGAGATCGATTATTGAGGATTGAAGGTTGGGGGTTGAGAATTGAGGACTGAGAATTGAGAATTGAGGATGAGGACTGAGGGTTGAGGATTGAGGATTGAAAATTGAGGATTGAGGATTGAGGATTGATGATTGAGAATGAGGGCTGAGGGTTGAGGATTGATGCTTGAGTATTGAATCCTGTGAATTCAGGATATTCTATTGAGTATTGAGAATTGAGGCTTGATGGTTGAGTATTGAGGGTTGATGATTGAAGATTGAGGATTGAGTATGAGGATTGAGGATTGAGGATTGAAGATTGAGGATTGAGGATTGAGGATTGAGGATAGAGGATTGAATATTGAGTATTCAGGATTGAAGATTGAGGATTGGGGACTGAGTGTTGAGGATTGAGTGATGAGAATTGATGTTTGTGGATAGAGATTTGAAGATTGCCGATTGAGTATTGTGTATTGAAAGCTGTGAATTGAGTATATTCTATTGAGGATTGAGGATTGACAACTGATTGTTGAGTACTGAGGGCTGAAGATTGAGGATTCAGGATTGAGGATTCAGAATTGGGGTTTGAGGACTGAGGCTTCAGGATTGATGATTGAGTATTGAGGATTGAAGATTGAAGATTGAGGATTGAGGATTGAGGATTGTGGATTGAGGATTGAGGATGAGGGCTGAGGGTTGAGGATTGATGTTTGAGGACTGAGGACTGAGGATTGAGGATTTAGAATTGAGGATTGAGGATTGAGGATTGAAGATTGAGGATTGGGTATTGAAGATTGAAGAATGAGGATTGAGGATTGAGGATTGGGGATTGAGGATTGAAGATTGAGTGTTGAGGATTGAAGACTGACGTTTGAGTATTGAGGATTGAGGATTCAGGGTTGAGGATTGAGGATTGAAGATTGAGTATTGAGGATTGAAGATTGAGGATTGTGGATTGAGGATTGAGGATTGAGGATTGAGGATTGAAGATTCAGTATTGAGGATCGAAGATTGAGAATTGAAGATTGAGTATTGAGAATTGAGGATTGATGGTTGAGTATTGAGGATTGATGGTTGAGGGTTGTGTGTTGAGTATTGAGGATTGAGGATTGAGCATTGAGGATTGAGGATTGAGGATTGAGGATTGAAGATTGAGTATTGAGGATTGAAGATTGAGGATTGAGGATTGAGGATTGAGGATTGAGGATTGAAGATTGAGGATTGGGGATTGAGGATTGACGATTGGGGATTGAGTATTGAGGACTGAGAATTGAGGATTGAGGATTGAAGATTGTGTATTGAGGATTGAAGATTGAGGATTGAGGATTGGGTATTGAAGATTGAGGACTGAGTGTTGAGGGTTGAATGATGAGAGTTGATGTTTGTGGATTGAGATTTGAAGTTTGAGGAATGGTGATTGAGTATTGAATGCTGTGAATTGAGGGTATTCTATGGAGGATTGAGGATTGACAATTGATTGTTGAGGACCGAGGGCTGAAGATTGAGGATTCAAAGTTGAGGATTCGGGATTGAGGTTTGAGGACTGAGAATTGAGGTTTGAGTATTCAGGATGGAGGATTGACTCTTGAGGATTGAGGATTGAGGATGGAGGATTGAAGAGAGAGGACTGAGTGTTGAGGATTGAGTGTTGAGAAATGAGGTTTGAGGATTGAGATTTGATTATTGAATATTGTGGATTGAGTATTGAACCATGAGTATTCAGGATATTCTATTGAGTATTGAGAATTGAGGATTGATGGTTGAGTATTGAGAATTGATGGTTGAGGGTTTTGTGTTGAATATTGAGGATTGAGGATTGTGGTTTGAGGATTGAGGATTGAGGATTGAAGATTGAGTATTGATGATTGAAGGTTGAGTATTGAGGATTGAGGGTTGTGGATTGATGACGAGGACTGACCGTTGACGATTGAGGTTTGAGGATTGATGATTGTGGACTGAGGATTGAGGATTGACGATTGAGCATTGAGGATTGAAGATTGAGGACTGGGGATTGAGGATTGAATATTGAGGATTAAGGATTGATGATTGGGGATTGAGGATCTAGGATTGGAGGTTGATTATTGAGGATTGAAGATTGAGGATTGAGGATTGAGGATTGAGGATGGAGGATGAGGACTGAGGGTTGAGGGTTAAGTGATGAGAATAGATGTTTGTGGATGGAGACTTGAATATTGAGAATTGAGGATTGGGTATTGAAAACTGAGAATTCAGGATATTCTATTGAGTATTGAGAATTGAGCATTGATGGTTGAGTATTGAGGATTGGTGGTTGAGGGTTGTGTGTTGAATATTGAGGATTGAGGATTTCAGGATTGAGGATTGAGGATTGAAGATTGAGGATTGAGGATTGAAGATTGAGGATTGCGGATTGAGGATTGAGGATTGAGGATTGAGGATTGAAGATTGAAGATTGAGTATTGAGGATTGAAGATTGATGATTGAGGATTGAGGATTGAGGATTGAGGTTTGAGGACTGAGGATTGAGGATTGATGATTGAGTATTGAGGATTGAAGATTGAAGATTGAGGATTGAGGATTGAGGATTGTGGATTGAGGATTGAGGATGAGGGCTGAGGGTTCAGGATTGATGTCTGAGGACTGAGGACTGAGGATTGAGAATTGAGAATTGAGGATTGAGGATTGAGGATTGAAGACTGAGGATTGGGTATTGAAGATTGGAGAGTGAGGATTGAGGATTGAGGATTGGGGATTGAGGATTGAAGATTGAGTGTTGAGGATTGAAGACTGACGTTTGAGTATTGAGGATTGAGGATTGAGCATTGAGGATTGAGGATTGAAGATTGAGTATTGAGGGTTGAGTATTGATGTTTCAGGTCTGAGGATTGAGGGTTGAGGATTGAGGATTGAGGATTGAGAATTGAGGATCGAGGATTGAGGATTGAAGATTGAGGATTGAGGATTGAGGATTGAGGGTTGAGGATTGAAGATTGAGTATTGAGGATTGAAGATTGAGGATTGAGGATTGAAGATTGAGTGTTGTAGATTGAAGACTGATGATTGAGTATTGAGAATTGAGGATTGAGGGTTGAGTATAGAGGATTGAAGGTTGAGGGTTGTGGGTTGAATATTGAGGATTGAGGATTTCAGGATTGAGGATTTAGGATTGAAGATTGAGTATTGAGGATTGAAGATTGAGGACTGCGGATTGAGGATTGAGGATTGAGGACTGAGGATTGAGGATTGAGGATTGAGCATTGAGGATTTAAGATTGAGGACCGGGGATTGAGGATTGAAGATTGAGGATTAAGGATTGAGGATTGGGCATTGGGGATCTAGGATTGGAGATTGATTATTGAGGATTGAAGATTGGGGGTTGAGAATTGAGGATTGAGAATTGAGAATTGAGAATTGAGGATGAGGACTGAGGGTTGAGGATTGAGGATTGAAAATTGAGGATTGAGGATTGAGGATTGAGGATTGAGAATGAGGGCTGAGGGTTGAGGAATGATGTTTGAGTATTGAATCCTGAGAATTCAGGATATTCTATTGAGTATTGAGATTTGAGGCTTGATGGTTGAGTATTGAGGATTGAGGATTGAGGATAGAGGATTGATTATTGAAGATTGAGTATTGTTGATTGAGGATTGAGGATTGAGGATTGAGGATTCGGGATTGAGGATTGAAGATTGAGTATTGAGGATTGATGATTGAAGATTGAGGATTGAGTATGAGGATTGAGGATTGAGGATTGAAGATTGAGGATTGGGGACTGGGGATTGAAGATTGAGGATTAAGGATTGAGAATGGAAGATTGAGGATTGAGTATTGAGTATGAGGATTGAGGATTGAGGATTGTAGATTGAGGATTCCGGATTGAGGATTGAGGGTTGAAGATTGAGGATTGGGTATTGAGGATTGAAGAATGGGTATTGAGGATTGAGGATTGAGGATTGAGGATAGAGGATTCAATATTGAGTATTGAGGATTGAAGGTTGAGGATTGAGGATTGAGGATTGAGGATTGAGGATTGAAGATTGAGGATTGGGGAATGAGTGTTGAGGGTTGAGTGATGAGAATTGATGTTTGTGGATAGAGATTTGAAGATTGCAGATTGAGTATTGAGTGCTGAAAACTGTGAATTGATGATATTCTAATGAGGATTGAGGATTGACAACTGATTGTTGAGGACTGAGGGCTGAAGAATGAGGATTCAGGATTGAGGATTCAGGATTGAGATTTGAGGACTGAGGATTGAGGATTGAGGATTGACGATTGAGGATTGAGGGTTGAGGATTGAAGAATGAGGACAGAGTGTTGAGGGTTGAGTGATGAGAATTGATGTTTGTGGATAGAGGTTTGAAGATTGCAGGTTGAGTATTCAGTATTGAACACTGTGAATTGATGATATTCTATTGAGGATTGAGGATTGACAAGTGATTGTTGAGGACAGAGGGCTGAAGAATGAGGATTCAGGATTGAAGATTGAGTATTGAGGATTGAAGATTGAGAATTGAGGATTGAGGATTGAGGATTGAGGATTGAGGATTGAGGATTGAGGATTGAGGATTGAGGATTGATGATAGAGGATTGGGGATTGAGGATTGACGATTGAGGATAGAGGCTTGAGGATTGAAGATTGAGGACCTAGTGCTGAGGGTTGTGTGATGAGAGTTGATGTTTGTGGATTGAGATTTGAAGATTGAAGGTTGGGGATTGAGTATTGAAAACTGTGAGTTGAGGATATTCTATTGAGGATTGAGGATTGACAATTGATTGTTGCTGACTGAGGGATGAAGATTGAGGATTCAGGATTGAGGATTCGGAATTGAGGTTTGAGGAATGACGATTGAGTGTTGAGGATTGAGGATTGAGGATTGACGCTTGAGGATAGAGGATTGATGATGGAAGATTGAAGAGAGAGGACTGAGTGTTGAGGATTGAGTGTTGAGAATTGATGTTTGAGGATTGAGATTTGGTTATTGAATATTGTGGATTGAGTATTGAAGCATTCTGAATTCAGGATATTCTATTGAGTATTGAGAATTGAGTATTGATGGTTGAGTATTGAGGATTGATGGTTGAGGGTTGTGTGTTGAGTATTGAGGATTGAGGATTGAGCATTGAGGATTGGGGATTGAGGATTGACGATTGAGGATTGAGTATTGAGGACTGAGAATTGAGGATTGAGGATTGAAGATTGTATATTGAGGATTGAAGATTGAGGATTGAGGATTGTGTATTGAAGATTGAGGACTGAGAGTTGAGGGTCGAATGATGAGAGTTGATGTTTGTGGATTGAGATTTGAAGTTTGAGGAATGGTGATTGAGTATTGAGTGCTGTGAATGGAGGGTATTCTATTGAGGATTGAGGATTGACAATTGATTGTTGAGGACCGAGGGCTGAAGATTGAGGATTCAAAGTTGAGGATTCGGGATTGAGGTTTGAGGACTGAGAATTGAGGTTTGAGTATTCAGGATGGAGGATTGACTCTTGAGGATTGAGGATTGAGGATGGAGGATTGAAGAGAGAGGACTGAGTGTTGAGGATTGAGTGTTGAGAAATGAGGTTTGAGGATTGAGATTTGATTATTGAATATTGTGGATTGAGTATTGAACCATGAGTATTCAGGATATTCTATTGAGTATTGAGAATTGAGGATTGATGGTTGAGTATTGAGAATTGATGGTTGAGGGTTTTGTGTTGAATATTGAGGATTGAGGATTGTGGATTGAGTATTGAGGATTGAGGATTGAAGATTGAGTATTGATGATTGAAGGTTGAGGATTGAGGATTGAGGGTTGTGGATTGATGACGAGGACTGACGGTTGAGGATTGAGGTTTGAGGAATGAGGATTGTGGACTGAGGATTGAGGATTGACGATTGAGCATTGAGGATTGAAGATTGAGGACTGGGGATTGAGGATTGAATATTGAGAATTAAGGATTGATGATTGGGGATTGAGGATCTAGGATTGGACGTTGATTATTGAGGATTGAAGATTGAGGATTGAGGATTGAGGATTGTGGATGGAGGATGAGGACTGAGGGTTGAGGGTTGAGTGATGAGAATAGATGTTTGTGGATGGAGACTTGAATATTGAGGATTGAGGATTGCGTATTGAAAACTGAGAATTCAGGATATTCTATTGAGTATTGAGAATTGAGCATTGATGGTTGAGTATTGAGGATTGGTGGTTGAGGGTTGTGTGTTGAATATTGAGGATTGAGGATTTTAGGATTGAGGATTGAGGATTGCAGATTGAGTATGGAGGATTGAAGATTGCGGATTGTGGATTGAGGATTGAGGATTGAAGATTGAGGATTGCAGACAGAAGATTGAGTACTGAGGATTGAAGATTGAGGATTGAGGATTGAGGATTGAGTATTGAGGATTGAGTATTGATGATAGAGGATTGGGGTTTGAGGTTTGACGATTGAGGATTGTGGATTGAGTATTGAGGATTGCAGATTGAGTATTGAGGTTTGAGTATTGAAGATTGAGGATTGTTGATTGGGGATTGAGGATTGAGTATTGAGGATTCAGGATTGAGGATTGAAGATTGAGTATTGAGGATTGAAGATTGAGGATTAAGGATTGAGGATTAGGATTGAGGGTTGAGGATTGAAGATTGAGGATTGGGGACTGAGGATTGAAGATTGAGGATTAAGGATTGAGGATTGAGGATAGGGGATACAGGATTGAGGATTGAAGATTCAGTATTGAGGATCGAAGATTGAGAATTGAAGATTGAGGATTGAGGATTGAAGATTGAGTGTTGAGGATTGAAGGCTGACGATTGAGTATTGAGAATGAGGATTGATGGTTGAGTATTGAGGATTGAAGTTTGAGGGTTGTGTGTTGAATATTGAGGATTGAGGATTTCAGGATTGAGGATTGAGGATTGAAGATTGAGTATTGAGGATTGAAGATTGAGGATTGCGGATTGAGGATTGAGGATTGAGGATTGAGGATTGAAGACTGAAGATTGAGTAATGAGGATTGAAGATTGATGACTGAGGATTGAGGATTGAGGATTGAGGTTTGAGGACAGAGGATTGAGGATTGAGGATTGATGATTGAGTATTGAGGATTGAAGATTGAAGATTGAGGATTGAGGATTGAGGATTGTGGATTGAGGATTGAGGATGAGGGCTGTGGGTTCAGGATTGATGTCTGAGGACTGAGGACTGAGGATTGAGAATTGAGAATTGAGGATTGAGGATTGAGGATTGAAGACTGAGGATTGGGTATCGAAGATTGGAGAATGAGGATTGAGGATTGAGGATTGGGGACTGAGGATTGAAGATTGAGTGTTGAGGATTGAAGACTGACGTTTGAGTATTGAGGATTGAGGATTGAGCATTGAGTATTGAGGATTGAAGATTGAGTATTGAGGGTTGAGTATTGATGTTTGAGGTCTGAGGATTGAGGGTTGAGGATTGAGGATTGAGGATTGAGAATTGAGGATCGAGGATTGAGGATTGAAGATTGAGGATTGAGGATTGAGGATTGAGGGTTGAGGATTGAAGATTGAGTATTGAGGATTGAAGATTGAGGATTGAGGATTGAAGATTGAGTGTTGAGGATTGAAGACTGATGATTGAGTATTGAGAATTGAGGATTGAGGGTTGAGTATTGAGGATTGAAGGTTGAGGGTTGTGTGTTGAATATTGAGGATTGAGGATTTCAGGATTGAGGATTTAGGATTGAAGATTGAGTATTGACGATTGAAGATTGAGGACTGCGGATTGAGGATTGAGGATTGAGGACTGAGGATTGAGGATTGAGGATTGAGCATTGAGGATTTAAGATTGAGGACTGGGAATTGAGGATTGAAGATTGAGGATTAAGGATTGATGATTGGGGATTGAGGATCTAGGATTGGAGGTTGATTATTGAGGATTGAAGATTGAGGATTGAGGATTGAGGATTGAGGATGGAGGATGAGGACTGAGGGTTGAGGGTTGAGTGATGAGAATAGATGTTTGTGGATGGAGACTTGAATATTGAGGATTGAGGATTGGGTATTGAAAACTGAGAATTCAGGATATTCTATTGAGTATTGAGAATTGAGCATTGATGGTTGAGTATTGAGGATTGGTGGTTGAGGGTTGTGTGTTGAATATTGAGGATTGAGGATTTTAGGATTGAGGATTGAGGATTGAAGATTGAGTACGGAGGATTGAAGATTGCGGATTGTGGATTGAGGATTGAGGATTGAGGATTGAGGATTGCAGACAGAAGATTGAGTACTGAGGATTGAAGGTTGAGGATTGAGGATTGAGGGTTGTGGATTGATGACGAGGACTGACGGTTGAGGATTGAGGATTGAGGTTTGAGGATTGAGGATTGTGGACTGAGGATTGAGGATTGACAATTGAGCATTGAGGATTGAAGATTGAGGACTGGGAATTGAGGATTGAAGATTGAGTATTGAGGATTGAGGATTGAGGATTGAGGATTGAGGATTGAGAATTGAGGATCGAGGATTGAGGATTGAAGATTGAGGATCGAGGATTGAGGATTGAGGGTTGAGGATTGAAGATTGAGTATTGATGATTGAAGATTGAGGATTGAGGATTGAAGATTGAGTTTGGAGGATTGAAGACTGATGATTGAGTATTGAGAATTGAGGATTGAGGGTTGAGTATTGAGGATTGAAGGTTGAGGGTCGTGTGTTGAATATTGAGGATTGAGGATTTCAGGATTGAGTATTTAGGATTAAATATTGAGTATTGAGGATTGAAGATTGAGGACTGCGGACTGAGGATTGAGGATTGAGGACTGAGGATTGAGGATTGAGGATTTAGCATTGAGGCTTTAAGATTGAGGACCGGGGATTGAGGATTGAAGATTGAGGATTAAGGATTGAGGATTGGGCATTGGGGATCTAGGATTGGAGATTGATTGTTGAGGATTGAAGATTGGGGGTTGAGAATTGAGGATTGAGAATTGAGAATTGAGGATGAGGACTGAGGGTTGAGGATTGAGGATTGAAAATTGAGGATTGAGGATTGAGGATTGAGGATTGAGAATGCGGTCTGAGGGTTGAGGATTGATGTTTGAGTATTGAATCGTGAGAATTCAGGATATTCAATTGAGTATTGAGAATTGAGGCTTGATGGTTGAGTATTGAGGATTGAGGATTGAGGATAGAGGATTGATTATTGAAGATTGAGTATTGTTGATTGAGGATTGAGGATTGAGGATTGAGGATTCGGGATTGAGGATTGAAGATTGAGTATTGAGGATTGATGATTGAAGATTGAGGATTGAGTATGAGGATTGAGGATTGAGGATTGAAGATTGAGGATTGGGGACTGAGGATTGAAGATTGAGGATTAAGGATTGAGGATTGAAGATTGAGGATTGAGGATTGAGGATTGAAGATTCAGTATTGAGGATCGAAGATTGAGAATTCAGGGTTGAGGGTTGAAGATTGAGGATTAAGGATTGAAGATTGAGTATTGAGGATTGAAGATTGAGGATTGCGGATTGAGGATTGAGGGTTGAAGATTGAGGATTGGGTATTGAGGCTTGAAGAATGGGTATTGAGGATTGAGGATTGAGGATTGAGGATAGAGGATTGAATATTGAGTATTGAGGATTGAAGATTAAGGATTGGGGACTGAGTGTTGAGGGTTGAGTGTTGAGAATTGACGTTTGTGGATAGAGATTTGAAGATTGCAGATTGAGTATTGTGTATTGAAAACTGTGAATTGAGGATATTCTATTGAGGATTGGGGATTGACAACTGATTGTTGAGTACTGAGGGCTGAAGATTGAGGATTCAGGATTGAGGATTCAGAATTGGGGTTTGAGGACTGAGGATTGAGGATTGATGATTGAGTATTGAGGATTGAAGATTGAAGATTGAGGATTGAGGATTGAGGATTGTGGATTGAGGATTGAGGATGAGGGCTGAGGGTTGAGGATTGATGTTTGAGGACTGAGGACTGAGGACTGAGGATTGATAGTTGAGGATTGAGGATTGAGGATTGAAGATTGAGGATTGGGTATTGAGGATTGAAGAATGAGGATTGAGGATTGAGGATTGGGAATTGAGGATTGAAGATTGAGTGTTGAGGATTGAAGACTGACGATTGAGTATTGAGGATTGAGGATTGAGGGTTGAGGATTGAGGATTGAAGATTGAGTATTGAGGATTGAAGATTGAGGATTGAGGATTGAGGATTGAGGATTGAGGATAGAAGATTGACGATTGGGGACTGAGTGTTGAGGGTTGAGTGATGAGAATTGATGTTTGTGGATAGAGATTTGAAGATTGCAGATTGAGTATTGAGTTTTGAAAGCTGTGAATTGATGATGTTCTATTGAGGATTGAGGATTGACAACTGATTGTTGAGGACTGAGGGCTGAAGAATGAGGATTAAGGATTGAGGATTCAGGATTGTGGTTTGAGGACTGAGGATTGAGGATTGATGATTGAGGATTGAGGATTGAGGATTGAAGATTGAGGATTGAGGATTGAGGGTTGTGGATTGAGGACGAGGACTGAGGGTTGAGTATTGATGTTTGAGGTCT
The DNA here is from genome assembly GCF_051401765.1 of Calliopsis andreniformis. Lineage (NCBI taxonomy): Eukaryota > Metazoa > Arthropoda > Insecta > Hymenoptera > Andrenidae > Calliopsis > Calliopsis andreniformis. Next base: position 1,806,921 of record NW_027480479.1, on the reverse strand, counting down.
GAAGATTGAGGATTGAGGATTGAGAATTGAGGATCGAGGATTGAAGATTGAAGATTGAGGATTGGGGATTGAGGATTGATGATTGAGGATTGAGGATTGAGGACTGAGTGTTGAGGGTTGAGTGATGAGAATTGATGATTGTGGATAGAGATTTGAAGATTGCAGATTGAGTATTGACTATTGAAAACTGTGAATTGATGATATTCTATTGAGGATTGAGGTTTGACAACTGATTGTTGAGGACTGAGGGCTGAAGAATGAGGATTCAGGATTGAAGATTGAGTATTGAGGATTGAAGATTGAGGACTGAGGATTGAGGATTGAGGATTGAGGATTGAGGATTGAGGATTGAGGATTGAGGATTGAGGATTGAGGATTGATGATAGAGAATTGGGGATTGAGGATTGACGATTGAGGATTGAGGCTTGAGGATTGAAGATTGAGGACCTAGTGCTGAGGGTTGTGTGATGAGGGTTGATGTTTGTGGATTGAGATTCGAAGATTGAAGGTTGGGGATTGAGTATTGAAAACTGTGAATTGAGGATATTCTATTGAGGATTGAGGATTGACAATTGATTGTTGCTGACTGAGGGATGAAGATTGAGGATTCAGGATTGAGGATTCGGAATTGAGGTTTGAGGAATGAGGATTGAGTGTGGAGGATTGAGGATTGAGGATTGACGCTTGAGGATAGAGGATTGATGATGGAAGATTGAAGAGAGAGGACTGAGTGTTGAGGATTGAGTGTTGAGAATTGATGTTTGAGGATTGAGATTTGGTTATTGAATATTGTGTATTGAGTATTGAAACATTCTGAATTCAGGATATTCTATTGAGTATTGAGAATTGAGTATTGATGGTTGAGGGTTGTGTGTTGAGTATTGAGGATTGAGGATTGAGCATTGAGGATTGACGATTGAGGATTGAGGATTGAGTATTGAGGATTGCAGATTGAGTATTGAGTTTTGAGTATTGAAGATTGAGGATTGAAGATTGAGGATTGAGGATTGAGGATTGAGTATTGAGGGTTGAGGATTGAGGATTGAAGATTGAGGATTGAGGATTGTGGATTGAGGATTGAAGATTCAGTATTGAGGATTGACGATTGAGGATTGAGGATTGAGGATTGAAGATTGAGGACTGAGTGTTGAGGGTTGAGAGATGAGAATTGATGTTTGCGGATTGAGATTTGAAGATTGAAGATTGGGGATTTAGTATTGAAAACTGAGAATTCAGGATATTCTGTTGAGTATTGAGGATTGAGCATTGATGGTTGAGGTCTGGGGATTGAAGATTGAGGATTCAGGATTGAGGATTCAGAATTGAGGTTTCAGGACTGAGGATTGAGGATTGAAGGTTGAGTATTGAGGATTGAAGATAGAAGATTGAGGATTGAGGATTGAGGATTGAGGATTGAGGATTGAGGATGAGGGCTGAGGGTTGCGGATTGATGTTTGAGGACTGAGGACTGAGGATTGAGGATTGAGAATTAAGGATTGAGGATTGAGGATTGAAGATTGAGGATTGGGTATTGAGGATTGAAGAATGAGGATTGGGGGTTGAGGATTGGGGATTGAGGATTGAAGATTGAGTGTTGAAGATTGAAGACTGACGATTGAGTATTGAGGATTGAGGATTGAGGATTGAGGATTGAGGATTGAAGATTGAGGATTGAGGATTGAGGATTGAGGATTGAGGATTGAGGATTGAAGATTGAGGATTGGGGACTGAGTGTTGAGGGTTGAGTGATGAGAATTGATGTTTGTGGATAGAGATTTGAAGATTGCAGATTGAGTATTGAGTATTGACAACTGTGAATTGATGATATGCTATTGAGGATTGAGGATTGACAACTGATTGTTGAGGACTGAGGGCTGAAGATTGGGGATTCAGGATTGAGGATTCGGGATTGAGGTTTGAGGACTGAGAGTTGAGGGTTGAGGATTGAGGATTGAGGATTGAGGATTGAGGATTGAAGATTGAGGATTGAGGATTGAGGATTGAGGATTGAGTATTGAGGATTGAGGATTGAAGATTGAGTATTGAGGATTGAAGATTGAGGACTGAGGATTGAGGATTGAGGATTGAGGATTGAAGATTGAGGATTGAGTATTGAGGATTGAGGATTGGAAATTGAGTATTGAGGATTGAAGATTGAGTATTGAGGATTGAGGATTGAAGGTTGAGGGCTGAGTGTTGAGGGTTGTGTGATGAGAATTGATGTTTGTGTATTGAGATTTGAAGATTGAAGAATGGGGATTGAGTATTGAAAACTGTGAATTGAGGATATTCTATTGAGGATTGAGGATTGACAACTGATTGTTGAGGACTGAGGGCTGAAGAATGAGGATTCAGTATTGAGGATTCAGGATTGAGGTTTGAGGACTGAGGATAGAGGATTGAGGATTGAAGATTGAGTATTACGGATTGAGGATTGATGATTGAAGGCTGAAGATTGAGGATTGAGTATTGAGGATTGAAGATTGAGGATTGAGTATTGAGGATTGAGGATTGAAGATTGAGGACTGAGTGTTGAGGGTTGAGTGATGAGAATTGATGTTTGTGGATTGAGATTTGAAGGTTGAAGAATGGTGATTGAGTATTGAAAACTGTGAATTGAGGATATTCTATTGAGGATTGAGGATTGACAATTGATTGTTGAGGACTGAGGGCTGAAGATTGAGGATTCAGGTTTGAGGATTCGGCATTGAGGTTTGAGGACTGAAAATTGAGGTTTGAGGATTGAGGATTGGGGATTGACTCTTGAGGATAGAGGATTAAGGATGGAGGATTGAAGAGAGAGGACTGAGTGTTGAGGATTGAGTGTTGAGAATTGATGATTGAGGATTGAGATTTGATTATTGAATATTGTGGATTGAGTACTGAACCATGAGAATTCAGGATATTCTATTGAGTATTGAGAATTGAGGATTGATGGTTGAGTATTGAGAATTGATGGTTGAGGGTTGTGTGTTGAATATTGAGGGTTGAGGATTTCAGGATTGAGGATTGAGGATTGAGGATTGAGGATTGAGGAATGAGGATTGAAGATTCAGCATTGAGGATTGAAGACTGGGAATTGAGGATTGAGGATTGAACATTGTGGACTGAGTGTTGAGGGTTGAGTGATGGGAGTTGATGTTTGTGGATATAGATTTGAAGATTGCAGATTGAGTATTAAGTATTGAAAACTGTGAATTGAGGATATTTTATTGAGGATTGAGGATTGACAACTGATTGTTGAGGACTGACGGCTGAAGATTGAGGATTCAGGATTGAGGATTCAGGATTGAGGTTTGAGGACAGAGGATTGAGGGTTGAGGATTGAGGATTGAGGACTGAGGATTGAGGATTGGAGATTGAGGATTGGGTATTGAGGGTTGAACGTTGAGTATTGAGGATTGAGCATTGAGTATTGAGGATTGAGGATTGAGGATAGAGGATTGATTATTGAAGATTGAGTATTGTTGATTGAGGATTGAGGATTGAGGCTTGAGGATTCAAGATTGAAGATTGAAGATTGAGTATTGAGGATTGAAGATTGAGGATTGAGGATTGAGGATGCGTATTGAGGATTGAGGATTGAAGATTGAGGATTGGGGACTGAGGATTGAAGGTTGAGGACTAAGGATTAAGGATTGAGGATTGCGGATTGTGGATTGAGGATTGAAGATTCAGTATTGAGGATTGACGACTGAGGATTGAGGATTGAGGATTGAAGATTGAGGACTGAGTGTTGAGGGTTGAGAGATGAGAATTGATGTCTGTGGATTGAGATTTGAAGATTGAAGATTGGGGATTTAGTATTGAAAACTGAGAATTCAGGATATTCTGTTGAGTATTGAGGATTGAGCATTGATGGTTGAGGTCTGGGTATTGAAGATTGAGGATTCAGGATTGAGGATTCAGAATTGAGGTTTCAGGACTGAGGATTGAGGACTGAAGGTTGAGTATTGAGGATTGAAGATAGAAGATTGAGGATTGAGGATTGAGGATTGAGGATTGAGGATTGAGGATGAGGGCTGAGGGTTGCGGATTGATGTTTGAGGACTGAGGACTGAGGATTGAGGATTGAGAATTGAGGATTGAGGATTGAGGATTGAAGATTGAGGATTGGGTATTGAGGATTGAAGAATGAGGATTGGGGGTTGAGGATTGGGGATTGAGGATTGAAGATTGAGTGTTGAGGATTGAAGACTGACGATTGAGTATTGAGGATTGAGGATTGAGGATTGAGAATTGAGGATTGAAGATTGAGTATTGAGGATTGAAGATTGAGGATTGAGGATTGAGGATTGAGGATTGAGGATTGAGGATTGAAGATTGAGGATTGGGGACTGAGTGTTGAGGGTTGAGTGATGAGAATTGATGTTTGTGGATAGAGATTTGAAGATTGCAGATTGAGTATTGAGTATTGAAAACTGTGAATTGATGATATTCCATTGAGGATTCAGGATTGACAACTGATTGTTGAGGACTGAGGGCTGAAGATTGAGGATTCAGGTTTGAGGATTCGGCATTGAGGTTTGAGGACTGAAAATTGAGGTTTGAGGATTGAGGATTGGGGATTGACTCTTGAGGATAGAGGATTAAGGATGGAGGATTGAAGAGAGAGGACTGAGTGTTGAGGATTGAGTGTTGAGAATTGATGATTGAGGATTGAGGTTTGATTATTGAATATTGTGGATTGCGTACTGAACCATGAGAATTCAGGATATTCTATTGAGTATTGAGAATTGAGGATTGATGGTTGAGTATTGAGAATTGATGGTTGAGGGTTGTGTGTTGAATATTGAGGGTTGAGGATTTCAGGATTGAGGATTGAGGATTGAGGATTGAGGATTGAGGAATGAGGATTGAAGATTCAGCATTGAGGATTGAACACTGGGAATTGAGGATTGAGGATTGAACATTGAGGACTGAGTGTTGAGCGTTGAGTGATGGGAGTTGATGTTTGTGGATATAGATTTGAAGATTGCAGATTGAGTATTAAGTATTGAAAACTGTGAATTGAGGATATTCTATTGAGGATTGAGGATTGACAACTGATTGTTGAGGACTGACGGCTGAAGATTGAGGATTCAGGATTGAGGATTCAGGATTGAGGTTTGAGGACAGAGGATTGAGGATTGAGGATTGAGGATTGAGGACTGAGGATTGAGGATTGGAGATTGAGGATTGGGTATTGAGGGTTGAACGTTGAGTATTGAGGATTGAGCATTGAGTATTGAGGATTGAGGATTGAGGATAGAGGATTGATTATTGAAGATTGAGTATTGTTGATTGAGGATTGAGGATTGAGGCTTGAGGATTCAAGATTGAAGATTGAAGATTGAGTATTGAGGATTGAAGATTGAGGATTGAGGATTGAGGATGCGGATTGAGGATTGAGGATTGAAGATTGAGGATTGGGGACTGAGGATTGAAGATTGAGGACTAAGGATTAAGGATTGAGGATTGCGGATTGTGGATTGAGGATTGAAGATTCAGTATTGAGGATTGACGACTGAGGATTGAGGATTGAGGATTGAAGTTTGAGGACTGAGTGTTGAGGGTTGAGAGATGAGAATTGATGTCTGTGGATTGAGATTTGAAGATTGAAGATTGGGGATTTAGTATTGAAAACTGAGAATTCAGGATATTCTGTTGAGTATTGAGGATTGAGCATTGATGGTTGAGGTCTGGGGATTGAAGATTGAGGATTCAGGATTGAGGATTCAGAATTGAGGTTTCAGGACTGAGGATTGAGGACTGAAGGTTGAGTATTGAGGATTGAAGATAGAAGATTGAGGATTGAGGATTGAGGATTGAGGATTGAGGATTGAGGATGAGGGCTGAGGGTTGCGGATTGATGTTTGAGGACTGAGGACTGAGGATTGAGGATTGAGAATTGAGGATTGAGGATTGAGGATTGAAGATTGAGGATTGGGTATTGAGGATTGAAGAATGAGGATTGGGGGTTGAGGAATGGGGATTGAGGATTGAAGATTGAGTGTTGAGGATTGAAGACTGACGATTGAGTATTGAGGATTGAGGATTGAGGATTGAGGATTGAGGATTGAGTATTGAGCATTGAGGATTGAAGATTGAGGACTGGGGATTGAGGATTGAAGATTGAGTATTAAGGATTGAGTATTGGGGATTGAGGATCTAGGATAGGAGATTGATTATTGAGGATTGAAGATTGAGGATTGAGGATTGAGGATTGAGAATTGAGAATTGAGGATGAGGACTGAGGTTTGAGGATTGAGGTTTGAGGAATGAGGATTCAGGATTGAGGATTGAGGATTGAGGATTGAGGATTGAGTGTTGAAGATTGAGGATTGATGACTGAGGATTGAGGGTTGAGGATTGAGGATTGAGGATTGAGGATTGAGGATTCAAGATTGAGTATAGAGGATTGAAGATTGAGGATTGAGGTTTGAGGATTGAAGATTGCGGACGGAGTGTTGAGGGCTGAGTGATGAGAATAGATGTTTGTGGATGGAGACTTGAAGATTGAAGATTGAGGATTGAGTATCGAAAACTGAGAATTCAGGATATTCTATTGAGAATTGAGAATTGAGGATTGATGGTTGAGTATTGAGGATTGATGTTTGAGGGTTGTGTGTTGAATATTGAGGGTTGAGGATTTCAGGATTGAGGATTGAGGATTCAAGATTGAGTATTGAGGATTGAATATTGAGGATTACGGATTGAGGATTGAGGATTGAGGATTGAAGATTGAGGATTGAGTATTGAGGATTGAAGATTGAGGATTGAGTATTGAGGATTGAGGATTGCGGATTGAGGATTGATGATAGAGGATTGGGGATTGAGGATTGACGATTGAGGATTGAGGATTGAGGATTGAAGATTGAGGACTGAGTGTTGAGGGTTGAGTGATGAGAATTGATGTTTGTGGATTGAGATTTGAAGATTGAAGAATGGTGATTGAGTATTGAAAACTGTGAATTGAGGATATTCTATTGAGGATTGAGGATTGACAATTGATTGTTGTGTACTGAGGGCTGAAGATTGAGGATTCAGGTTTGAGGATTCGGGATTGAGGTTTGAGGACTGAAAATTGAGGTTTGAGGATTGAGGATTGAGGATTGACTCTTGAGGATTGAGGATTGAGGATGGAGGATTGAAGAGAGAGGACTGAGTGTTGAGGATTGAGTGTTGAGAATTGATGTTTGAGGATTGAGATGTGATTATTGAATATTGTGGATTGAGTACTGAACCATGAGAATTCAGGATATTCTATTGACTATAGAGAATTGAGGATTGATGGTTGAGTATTGAGAATTGATGGTTGAGGGTTGTGTGTTGAATATTGAGGGTTGAGGATTTCAGGATTGAGGATTGAGGATTGAGGATTCAGGATTGAGGTTTGAGGACTGAGGATTGAGGATTGATGATTGAGGATTGAGGATTGAGGATTGAAGATTGAGGATTGAGGATTGAGGGTTGTGGATTGAGGACGAGGACTGAGGGTTGAGTATTGATGTTTGAGGTCTGAAGATTGAGGATTGAGGATTGAGAATTGAGGATCGAGGATTGAGGATTGAAGGTTGAGGATTGGGGATTGAGGATTGATGATTGAGGATTGAGGATTGAGGACTGAGTGTTGAGGGTTGAGTGATAAGAATTGATGTTTGTGGATAGAGATTTGAAGATTGCAGATTGAGTATTGAGTATTGAAAACTGTAAATTGATGATATTCTATTGAGGATTGAGGATTGACAACTGATTGTTGAGGACTGAGGGCTAAAGAATGAGGATTCAGGATTGAAGATTGAGTATTGAGGATTGAAGATTGAGGATTGAGGATTGAGGATTGAGGATTGAGGATTGAGGATTGAGGATTGAGGATTGAGGACCGAGGATTGATGATAGAGGATTGGGGATTGTGGATTGACGATTGAGGATTGAGGCTTGAGGATTGAAGATTGAGGACCTAGTGCTGAGGGTTGTGTGATGAGAGTTGATGTTTGTGGATTGAGATTTGAAGATTGAAGGTTGGGGATTGAGTATTGAAAACTGTGAATTGAGGATATTCTATTGAGGATTGAGGATTGACAATTGATTGTTGCTGACTGAGGGATGAAGATTGAGGATTCAGGATTGAGGATTCGGAATTGAGGTTTGAGGAATGAGGATTGAGTGTTGAGGATTGAGGATTGAGGATTGACGCTTGAGGATAGAGGATTGATGATGGAAGATTGAAGAGAGAGGACTGAGTGTTGAGGATTGAGTGTTGAGAATTGATGTTTGAGGATTGAGATTTGGTTATTGAATATTGTGGATTGAGTATTGAAACATTCTGAATTCAGGATATTCTATTGAGTATTGAGAATTGAGTATTGATGGTTGAGTATTGAGGATTGATGGTTGAGGGTTGTGTGTTGAGTATTGAGGATTGAGGATTGAGCATTGAGGATTGAGGATTGAGGATTGAGGATAGAAGATTGAGTATTGAGGATTGAAGATTGAGGATTGAGGATTGAGGATTGATGATTGAGGATTGAAGATTGAGGATTGGGGATTGAGGATTGACGATTGAGGATTGAGTATCGAGGACTGAGAATTGAGGATTGAGGATTGAAGATTGTGTATTGAGGATTGAAGATTGAGGATTGAGGATTGGGTATTGAAGATTGAGGACTGAGTGTTGAGGGTTGAATGATGAGAGTTGATGTATGTGGATTGAGATTTGAAGTTTGAGGAATGGTGATTGAGTATTGAATGCTGTGATTTGAGGGTATTCTATTGAGGATTCAGGATTGACAATTGATTGTTGAGGACCGAGGGCTGAAGATTGAGGATTCAAAGTTGAGGATTCGGGATTGAGGTTTGAGGACTGAGAATTGAGGTTTGAGTATTCAGGATGGAGGATTGACTCTTGAGGATTGAGGATTGAGGATGGAGGATTGAAGAGAGAGGACTGAGGGTTGAGGATTGAGTGTTGAGGAATGAGGTTTAAGGATTGAGATTTGATTATTGAATATTGTGGATTGCGTACTGAACCATGAGTATTCAGGATATTCTATTGAGTATTGAGAATTGTGGACTGATGGTTGAGTATTGAGAATTGATGGTTGAGGGTTTTGTGTTGAATATTGAGGATTGAGGATTTCATGATTGAGGATTGAGGATTGAAGATTGAGTATTGAGAATTGAAGATTGAGGATTGCGGATTGAGGATTGAGGATTGAGGATTGAGTGTTGAGGATTGAGTATTGATGATAGAGGATTGGGGTTTGAGGATTGACGATTGAGGATTGAGGATTGAGTATTGAGGATTGAAGATTGAGTATTGAGGTTTGAGTATTGAAGATTGAGGATTGTTGATTGGGGATTGAGGATTGAGGATTGAGGATTCAGGATTGAGGATTGAAGATTGAGTATTGAGGATTGAAGATTCAGTATTGAGGATTGAAGATTGAGGACTGGGGATTGAGGATTGAAGATTGAGTATTAAGGATTGAGTATTGGGGATTGAGGATTGAGTGTTGAGGATTGAGTATTGATGATAGAGGATTGGGGTTTGAGGATTGACGATTGAGGATTGAGGATTGAGTATTGAGGATTGAAGATTGAGTATTGAGGTTTGAGTATTGAAGATTGAGGATTGTTGATTGGGGATTGAGGATTGAGGATTGAGGATTCAGGATTGAGGATTGAAGATTGAGTATTGAGGATTGAAGATTGAGGATTAAGGATTGAGGATTAGGATTGAGGGTTGAGGATTGAGGATTGAAGATTCAGTATTGAGGATCGAAGATTGAGAATTGAAGATTGAGGATTGAGGATTGAAGATTGAGTGTTGAGGATTGAAGGCTGACGATTGAGTATTGAGAATTGAGGATTGATGGTTGAGTATTGAGGATTGATGTTTGAGGGTTGTGTGTTGAATATTGAGGATTGAGGATTTTAGGATTGAGGATTGAGTATTGAAGATTGAGGACTGAGGACTGAGGATTGAGTATTGAGTACTGAGGGTTGAGGATTGAGGATTGAGGACTGAGTGTTGAGGGTTGAGTTATGAGAATTGATGTTTGTGTGTGGGGACTTGAAGATTGAAGATTGAGGATTGAGTATTGAAAAAAGAGAATTCAGGATATTCTATTGAGTATTGAGAATTGAGGATTGATGGTTGAGTATTGAGGATTGAAGGTTGAGGGTTGTGTGTTGAATATTGAGGGTTGAGGATTTCAGGATTGAGGATTGAGGATTCAAGATTGAGTATTGAGGATTGAAGATTAAGGATTACGGATTGAGGATTGAGGATTGAGGATTGAGGATTGAGGATTGAGGATTGAAGATTGAGGATTGAGGATTGAGGGTTGTGGATTGAGGACGAGGTCTGAGGGTTGAGTATTGATGTTTGAGGTCTGAGGATTGAGGATTGGGGATTGAGAATTGAGGATCGAGGATTGAGGATTGAAGATTGAGGATTGAGGATTGAGAATTGAGGATTGATGTTTGAGGACTGAGGATTGAGGATTGAAGATTGAGTATTGAGGATTGAAGATTGAAGATTGAGCATTGAGGATTAAGGATTAAGAATTGAGGATTGAGGATGAGGGCTGACGGTTGAGGATTGATGTTTGAGGACTGAGGACTGCGGATTGGGGATTGAGAATTGAGGATTGAGGATTGAGGATTGAAGATTGAGGATTGGGTATTGAGGATTGAAGATTGAGGATTAATGATTGAGGCTTGGGGATTGAGGATTGAAGATTGAGTGTTGAGGATTGAAGATTGAGGATTGATGATTGAGGATTGAGGATTAAGGATTGAGGATTGAAGATTGAGGAATGAGGATTGAGGATTGATGGTTGAGTATTGGGGATTGAAGTTTGAGGGTTGTGTGTTGAATATTGAGGATTGAGGATTTCAGGATTGAGGATTGAGGACTGAAGGTTGAGTATTGAGGGTTGAAGACTGAGGATTGCGGATTGAGGATTGAGGATTGAGGATTGAGGATTGAAGATTGAAGATTGAGTTTTGAGGATTGAAGGTTGAGGATTGAGGATTGAGGATTGAGGATTGAGGATTGAAGATTGATGATAGAGGATTGGGGATTGAGGTTTGACGATTGAGGGTTGAGGATTGAGGATTGAAGATTGAGGACTGTGTGTTGAGGGTTGAGTGATGAGAATTGATGTTTGTTTATTGAGATTTGAAAATTGAAGATTGGGGATTGAGTATTGAAAACTGAGGATGCAGGATATTCTGTTGAGCATTGAGAATTGAGCATTGATGGTTGAGGTCTGAGGATTGAAGCTTGAGGATTCAGGATTGAGGATTCAGAATTGAGATTTGAGGACTGAGGATTGAGGATTGAAGATTGAGTATTGGGAATTGAAGATAGAAGATTGAGGATTGAGGATTGAGGATTGAGGATTGAGGATTGAGCATGAGGGCTGAGGTTTGAGGATTGATGTTTGAGGACTGAGGACTGAGGGTTGAGGATTGAGAATTGAGGATTGAGGATTGAGGTTTGAAGACGGAGGATTGGGTATTGAGGATTGAAGAATGAGGATTGGGGATTGAGGATTGGGGATAGAGGATTGAAGATTGAGTGTTGAGGATTGAAGACTGGCGATTGAGCATTGAGGATTGAGGATTGAGTATTGAGGATTGAGGATTGAAGACTGAGTATTGAGGATTGAAGATCGAGGGTTGAGGATTGAGGATTGAGGATTGAGGATTGAGGATTGAAGATTGATTATTGAGGATTGAAGATTGAGGATTGAGGATTGAGGATTGAGGATTGAGGATTGTGGATTGAGTATTGAAGATGGAGTATTCATGACTGAGGATTGAGGTTTGAGGATTGAGGTTTGAGGAATGAGGATTGAGGATTGAGGATTGTGGATTGAGGATTGAGGATTGTGGATTGAGTATTGAAGATGGAGTATTCATGACTGAGGATTGAGGTTTGAGGATTGAGGATTGAGGATTGAGGATTGAAGACTGAGGATTGAGGATTGAGGATTGTGGATGGAGGATGAGGACTGAGGGTTGAGTATTGCGGTTTGAGGAATGAGGATTGGGGATTGAGGATTGAGGAATGAGGATTGAGGATTGAGTATTGAAGATTGAGGATTGATGACTGAGGATTGAGGATTGAGGATTGAGATTTGGCAATTGAGGATTGAAGATTGAGTATTGAGGATTGAAGATTGAGGATAGAGGATTGAGGATTGAAGATTGAGGACTGAGTGTTGAGGATTGAGTGATGCGAATGGATGTTTGTGGATGGAGACTTGAATATTGAAGATTGAGGATTGGGTATTGAAAGCTGAGAATTCAGGATATTCTATTGAGTATTGAGAATTGAGCATTGATGACTGAGTATTGAGCATTGGTGGTTGAGGGTTGTGTGTTTAATATTGAGGATTGAGGATTTTAGGATTGAGTATTGGTTATTGAAGGTTGAGAATTGAGGATTGAATATTGAGGATTGCGGATTGAGGATTGAGGATTGAGGATTGAGGATTGAAGATTGAAGATTGAGTACTGAGGATTGAAGATTGAGGATTGAGGATTGGCGATTGAGGATTGAGGATTGAGTATTGAGGATTGCGGATTGAGGATTGAGGATTGAGGATTGAAGAATGAGGATTGAGGATTGAAGTTTGAGTTTTGAGGATTGAAGATTGAGGATTGAGGATTGAGGATTGAGGATTGAGGATTCAGGATAGATGATAGAGGATTGGGGATTGAGGATTCACGATTGAGGATTAAGGATTGAGGATTGAATATCGAGGACTGAGTGTTGAGGATTGAGTGTTGAGAATTGAGGTTTGAGGATTGAGATTTGATTATTGAATATTGTGGATTGAGTATTGAAACATGAGAATTCAGTATATTCTATTGAGTATTGAGAATTGAGCATTGATGGCTGAGTATTGAGGATTGGTGGTTGAGGGTTGTGTGTTTAATATTGAGGATTGAGGATTTTAGGATTGAGTATTGGGTATTGAAGGTTGAGAATTGAGGATTGAATATTGAGGATTGCGGATTGAGGATTGAGGGTTGAGGATTGCGGTTTGAGGAATGAGTGTTGAGGATTGAGGATTGGGGATTGAGGATTGAGGATTGAGGATTGGGTATTGAAAACTGAGAATTCAGGATATTCTATTGAGTATTGAGAATTGAGCATTGATGGTTGAGTATTGAGGATTGGTGGTTGAGGGTTGTGTGTTGAATATTGAGGATTGAGGATTTTAGGATTGAGGATTGAGGATTGAAGATTGAGTATGGAGGATTGAAGATTGCGGATTGTGGATTGAGGATTGAGGATTGAGGATTGAGGATTGAGGATTGCAGACAGAAGGTTGATTACTGAAGATTGAAGATTGAGGATTGAGGATTGAGGATTGAGTGTTGAGGATTGAGTATTGATGATAGAGGATTGGGGTTTGAGGATTGACGATTGAGGATTGAGGATTTAGTATTGAGGATTGCAGATTGAGTATTGAGGTTTGAGTATTGAAGATTGAGGATTGTTGATTGGGGATTGAGGATTGAGGATTGAGGATTCAGGATTGAGGGTTGAAGATTGAGTATTGAGGATTGAAGATTGAGGATTAAGGATTGAGGATTAGGATTGAGGGTTGAGGATTGAAGATTGAGGATTGGGGACTGAGGATTGAAGATTGAGGATTAAGGATAGAGCCTTGAGGATAGGGGATTGAGGATTGAGGATTGAAGATTCAGTATTGAGGATCGAAGATTGAGAATTGAAGATTGAGGATTGAGGATTGAAGATTGAGTGTTGAGGATTGAAGGCTGACGATTGAGTATTGAGAATGAGGATTGATGGTTGAGTATTGAGGATTGAAGTTTGAGGGTTGTGTGTTGAATATTGAGGATTGAGGATTTCATGATTGAGGATTGAGGATTGAAGATTGAGTATTGAGAATTGAAGATTGAGGATTGCGGATTGAGGATTGAGGATTGAGGATTGAGTGTTGAGGATTGAGTATTGATGATAGAGGATTGGGGTTTGAGGATTGACGATTGAGGATTGAGGATTGAGTATTGAGGATTGCAGGTTGAGTATTGAGGTCTGTGTATTGAAGATTGAGGATTGTTGATAGGGGATTGAGGATTGAGGATTGAGGATTCAGGATTGAGGATTGAAGATTGAGTATTGAGGATTGAAGATTGAGGATTAAGGATTGAGGATTAGGATTGAGGGTAGAGGATTGAGGATTGAAGATTCAGTATTGAGGATCGAAGATTGAGAATTGAAGATTGAGGATTGAGGATTGAAGATTGAGTGTTGAGGATTGAAGGCTGACGATTGAGTATTGAGAATGAGGATTGATGGTTGAGTATTGAGGATTGAAGTTTGAGGGTTGTGTGTTGAATATTGAGGATTGAGGATTTCAGGATTGAGGATTGAGGATTGAAGATTGAGTATTGAGAATTGAAGATTGAGGATTGCGGATTGAGGATTGAGGATTGAGGATTGAGGATTGAAGATTGAAGATTGAGTACTGGGGATTGAAGATTGATGATTGAGGATTGAGGATTGAGGATTGAGGTTTGAGGACTGAGGATTGAGGTTTGATGATTGAGTATTGAGGATTGAAGATTGAAGATTGAGGATTGAGGATTGAGGATTGTGGATTGAGGATTGAGGATGAGGGCTGAGGGTTCAGGATTGATGTCTGAGGACTGAGGACTGAGGATTGAGAATTGAGAATTGAGGATTGGGGATTGAGGATTGAAGACTGAGGATTGGGTATTGAAAATTGGAGAATGAGGACTGAGGATTGAGGATTGGGGATTGAGGATTGAAGATTGAGTGTTGAGGATTGAAGACTGACGTTTGAGTATTGAGGATTGAGGATTGAGCATTGAGGATTGAGGATTGAAGATTGAGTATTGAGGGTTGAGTATTGATGTTTGAGGTCTGAGGATTGAGGGTTGAGGATTGAGGATTGAGGATTGAGAATTGAGGATCGAGGATTGAGGATTGAAGATTGAGGATTGAGTATTGAGGTTTGAGTATTCAAGATTGAGGATTGTTGATTGGGGATTGAGGATTGAGGATTGAGGATTCTGGATTGAGGATTGAAGATTGAGTATTGAGGATTGAAGATTGAGGATTAAGGATTGAGGATTAGGATTGAGGGTTGAGGATTGAGGATTGAAGATTCAGTATTGAGGATCGAAGATTGAGAATTGAAGATTGAGGATTGAGGATTGAAGATTGAGTGTTGAGGATTGAAGGCTGACGATTGAGTATTGAGAATGAGGATTGATGGTTGAGTATTGAGGATTGAAGTTTGAGGGTTGTGTGTTGAATATTGAGGATTGAGGAGTTCAGGATTGAGGATTGAGGATTGAAGATTGAGTATTGAGAATTGAAGGTTGAGGATTGCGGATTGAGGATTGAGGATTGAGGATTGAGGATTGAAGATTGAAGATTGAGTACTGAGGATTGAAGATTGATGATTGAGGATTGAGGATTGAGGATTGAGGTTTGAGGACTGAGGATTGAGGTTTGATGATTGAGTATTGAGGATTGAACATTGAAGATTGAGGATTGAGGATTGAGGATTGTGGATTGAGGATTGAGGATGAGGGCTGAGGGTTCAGGATTGATGTCTGAGGACTGAGGACTGAGGATTGAGAATTGAGAATTGAGGATTGAGGATTGAGGATTGAAGACTGAGGATTGGGTATTGAAGATTGGAGAATGAGGACTGAGGATTGAGGATTGGGGATTGAGGATTGAAGATTGAGTGTTGAGGATTGAAGACTGACGTTTGAGTATCGAGGATTGAGGATTGAGCATTGAGGATTGAGGATTGAAGATTGAGTATTGAGGGTTGAGTATTGATGTTTGAGGTCTGAGGATTGAGGGTTGAGGATTGAGGATTGAGGATTGAGAATTGAGGATCGAGGATTGAGGATTGAAGATTGAGGATTGAGGATTGAGGATTGAGGGTTGAGGATTGAAGATTGAGTATTGAGGATTGAAGATTGAGGATTGAGGATTGAAGATTGAGTGTTGAGTATTGAAGACTGAT
Source organism: Calliopsis andreniformis (assembly GCF_051401765.1). Lineage (NCBI taxonomy): Eukaryota > Metazoa > Arthropoda > Insecta > Hymenoptera > Andrenidae > Calliopsis > Calliopsis andreniformis. The sequence continues at coordinate 1,790,878 of NW_027480479.1, read as the reverse complement.
GATTGAGTATTGAGAATTGAGGATTGAGTGTTGAGTATTGAGGATTGAAGGTTGAAGGTTGTGTGTTGAATATTGAGGATTGAGGATTTCAGGATTGAGGATTTATGATTGAAGATTGAGTATTGAGGATTGAAGATTGAGGACTGCGGATTGAGGATTGAGGATTGAGGACTGAGGATTGAGGATTGAGGATTGAGCATTGAGGATTTAAGATTGAGGACCGGGGATTGAGGATTGAAGATTGAGGATTAAGGATTGAGGATTGGGCATTGGGGATCTAGGATTGGAGATTGATTATTGAGGATTGAAGATTGGGGGTTGAGAATTGAGGATTGAGAATTGAGAATTGAGGATGAGGACTGAGGGTTGAGGATTGAGGATTGAAAATTGAGGATTGAGGATTGAGGATTGAGAATGAGGCTGAGGGTTGATGATTGATGTTTGAGTATTGAATCCTGAGAATTCAGGATATTCTATTGAGTATTGAGAATTGAGGCTTGATGGTTGAGTGTTGAGGATTGAGGATTGAGGATAGAGGATTGATTATTGAAGATTGAGTATTGTTGATTGAGGATTGAGGATTGAGGATTGAGGATTCGGGATTGAGGATTGAAGATTGAGTATTGAGGATTGATGATTGAAGATTGAGGATTGAGTATGAGGATTGAGGATTGAGGATTGAAGATTGAGGATTGGGGACTGAGGATTGAAGATTGAGGATTAAGTATTGAGGATTGAAGATTGAGGATTGAGTATTGAGTATGAGGATTGGGGATTGAGGATTGAAGATTGAGGATTGGGGACTGAGGATTGAAGATTGAGGATTAAGGGTTGAGGATTGAAGATTGAGGATTGAGGATTGAGGATTGAAGATTCAGTATTGAGGATCGAAGATTGAGAATTGAGGGTTGCGGATTGAAGATTGAGGATTAAGGATTGAAGATTGAGTATTGAGGATTGAAGATTGAGGATTGCGGATTGAAGATTGAGGATTGGGGACTGAGTGTTGAGGGTTGAGTGATGAGAATTGATGTTTGTGGATAGAGATTTGAAGATTGCAGATTGAGTATTGAGTATTGAAAACTGTGAATTGATGATATACTATTGAGGATTCAGGATTGACAACTGATTGTTGAGGACAGAGGGCTGAAGATTGGGGATTCAGGATTGAGGATTCGGGATTGAGGTTTGAGGACTGAGAGCTGAGGGTTTAGGATTGAGGATTGAAGATTGACGCCTGAGGATTGAGGATTGAGGATGGAGGATTGAAGAGAGAGGACTGAGTGTTGTGGATTGAGAGCTGAGAATTGATGTTTGAGGATTGAGATTTGATTATTGAATATTGTGGATTGAGTATTAAACCATGAGAATCCAGGATATTCTATTGAGTATTGAGAATTGAGGATTGAGTGTTGAGGATTGAGTCCGAGGACTGACGGGTGAGGATTGAGGTTTGAGTATTGAGGATTGAGGATTGAGGACTGAGGATTGAAGATTGAGGACTGAGGATTGTGGATTGAGTATTGAGCATTGAGGATTGAAGATTGAGGACTGGGGATTGAGGATTGAAGATTGAGTATTAAGGATTGAGTATTGGGGATTGAGGATCCAGGATAGGATATTGATTATTGAGGATTGAAGATTGAGGATTGAGGATTGAGGATTGCGGACGGAGTGTTGAGGGCTGAGTGATGAGAATAGATGTTTGTGGATGGAGACTTGAAGATTGAAGATTGAGGATTGAGTATTGAAAACTGAGAATTCAGGATATTCTATTGAGTATTGAGAATTGAGGATTGATGGTTGAGTATTGAGGATTGATGTTTGAGGGTTGTGTGTTGAATATTGAGGATTGAGGATTTTAGGATTGAGGATTGAGTATTGAAGATTGAGGACTGAGGACTGAGGATTGAGTATTGAGTACTGAGGGTTGAGGATTGAGGATTGAGGATTGAGGATTGAAGATTGAGGATTGAGGATTGAGGGTTGTGGATTGAGGACGAGGTCTGAGGGTTGAGTATTGATGTTTGAGGTCTGAGGATTGAGGATTGGGGATTGAGAATTGAGGATCGAGGATTGAGGATTGAAGATTGAGGATTGAGGATTGAGAATTGAGGATTGATGTTTGAGGACTGAGGATTGAGGATTGAAGATTGAGTATTGAGGATTGAAGATTGAAGATTGAGCATTGAGGATTGAGGATTAAGAATTGAGGATTGAGGATGAGGGCTGACGGTTGAGGATTGATGTTTGAGGACTGAGGACTGCGGATTGGGGATTGAGAATTGAGGATTGAGGATTGAGGATTGAAGATTAAGGATTGGGTATTGAGGATTGAAGATTGAGGATTAATGATTGAGGCTTGGGGATTGAGGATTGAAGATTGAGTGTTGAGGATTGAAGATTGAGGATTGATGATTGAGGATTGAGGATTAAGGATTGAGGATTGAAGATTGAGGAATGAGGATTGAGGATTGATGGTTGAGTATTGGGGATTAAAGTTTGAGGGTTGTGTGTTGAATATTGAGGATTGAGGATTTCAGGATTGAGGATTGAGGACTGAAGGTTGAGTATTGAGGGTTGAAGACTGAGGATTGCGGATTGAGGATTGATGATTGAGGATTGAGGATTGAGGATTGAAGATTGAAGATTGAGTTTTGAGGATTGAAGGTTGAGGATTGAGGATTGAGGATTGAGGATTGAGGATTGAAGATTGATGATAGAGGATTGGGGATTGAGGTTTGACGATTGAGGGTTGAGGATTGAGGATTGAAGATTGAGGACTGTGTGTTGAGGGTTGAGTGATGAGAATTGATGTTTGTTTATTGAGATTTGAAAATTGAAGATTGGGGATTGGGTATTGAAAACTGAGGATGCAGGATGTTCTGTTGAGCATTGAGAATTGAGCATTGATGGTTGAGGTCTGAGGATTGAAGATTGAGGATTCAGGATTGAGGATTCAGGATTGAGATTTGAGGACTGAGGATTGAGGATTGAAGATTGAGTATTGGGAATTGAAGATAGAAGATTGAGGATTGAGGATTGAGGATTGAGGATTGAGGATTGAGGATGAGGGCTGAGGTTTGAGGATTGATGTTTGAGGACTGAGGACTGAGGGTTGAGGATTGAGAATTGAGGATTGAGGATTGAGGTTTGAAGATTGAGGATTGGGTATTGAGGATTGAAGAATGAGGATTGGGGATTGAGGATTGGGGATAGAGGATTGAAGATTGAGTGTTGAGGATTGAAGACTGGCGACTGAGCATTGAGGATTGAGGATTGAGTATTGAGGATTGAGGATTGAAGACTGAGTATTGAGGATTGAAGATTGAGGGTTGAGGATTGAGGATTGAGGATTGAGGATTGAGGATTGAAGATTGATTATTGAGGATTGAAGATTGAGGATTGAGGATTGAGGATTGAGGATTGAGGATTGTGGATTGAGTATTGAAGATGGAGTATTCATGACTGAGGATTGAGGTTTGAGGTTTGAGGATTGAGGATGAGGATTGAAGATTGAGAATTGAGGATTGAGGATCGAGAATTGAGAATTAAGGATGTGGACTGAGGGTTGAGGATTGAGGTTTGAGGAATGAGGATTGAGGATTGAGGATTGTGGATTGAGGATTGAGGATTGTGGATTGAGTATTGAAGATGGAGTATTCATGACTGAGGGATTGAGGTTTGAGGATTGAGGATTGAGGATTGAGGATTGAAGACTGAGGATTGAGGATTGAGGATTGTGGATGGAGGATGAGGACTGAGGGTTGAGGATTGCGGTTTGAGGAATGAGGATTGGGGATTGAGGATTGAGGAATGAGGATTGATGATTGAGTATTGAAGATTGAGGATTGATGACTGAGGATTGAGGATTGAGGATTGAGATTTGGCAATTGAGGATTGAAGATTGAGTATTGAGGATTGAAGATTGAGGATAGAGGATTGAGGATTGAAGATTGAGGACTGAGTGTTGAGGATTGAGTGATGCGAATGGATGTTTGTGGATGGAGACTTGAATATTGAAGATTGAGGATTGGGTATTGAAAACTGAGAATTCAGGGTATTCTATTGAGTATTGAGAATTGAGCATTGATGACTGAGTATTGAGCATTGGTGGTTGAGGGTTGTGTGTTTAATATTGAGGATTGAGGATTTTAGGATAGAGTATTGGTTATTGAATGTTGAGAATTGAGGATTGAATATTGAGGATTGCGGATTGAGGATTGAGGATTGAGGATTGAGGATTGAAGATTGAAGATTGAGTACTGAGGATTGAAGATTGAGGATTGAGGATTGGCGATTGAGGATTGAGGATTGAGTATTGAGGATTGCGGATTGAGGATTGAGGATTGAGGATTGAAGAATGAGGATTGAGGATTGAAGTTTGAGTTTTGAGGATTGAAGATTGAGGATTGAGGATTGAGGATTGAGGATTGAGGATTCAGGATAGATGATAGAGGATTGGGGATTGAGGATTCACGATTGAGGATTAAGGATTGAGGATTGAATATCGAGGACTGAGTGTTGAGGATTGAGTGTTGAGAATTGAGGTTTGAGGATTGAGATTTGATTATTGAATATTGTGGATTGAGTATTGAAACATGAGAATTCAGTATATTCTATTGAGTATTGTGAATTGAGCATTGATGGCTGAGTATTGAGGATTGGTGGTTGAGGGTTGTGTGTTTAATATTGAGGATTGAGGATTTTAGGATTGAGTATTGGGTATTGAAGGTTGAGAATTGAGGATTGAATATTGAGGATTGCGGATTGAGGATTGAGGGTTGAGGATTGCGGTTTGAGGAATGAGTGTTGAGGATTGAGGATTGGGGATTGAGGATTGAGGATTGAGGATTGTGTATCGAAGATTGAGTATTGGTGACTGAGGATTGAGGAATGAGGATTGAGAACTGACAATTGAGGATTGAAGATTGAGTGTTGAGGATTGAAGACTGATGATTGAGTATTGAGAATTGAGGATTGAGTGTTGAGTATTGAGGATTGAAGGTTGAAGGTTGTGTGTTGAATATTGAGGATTGAGGATTTCAGGATTGAGGATTTATGATTGAAGATTGAGTATTGAGGATTGAAGATTGAGGACTGCGGATTGAGGATTGAGGATTGAGGACTGAGGATTGAGGATTGAGGACTGAGCATTGAGGATTTAAGATTGAGGACCGGGGATTGAGGATTGAAGATTGAGGATTAAAGATTGAGGATTGGGCATTGGGGATCTAGGATTGGAGATTGATTATTGAGGATTGAAGATTGGGGGTTGAGAATTGAGGATTGAGAATTGAGAATTGAGGATGAGGACTGAGGGTTGAGGATTGAGGATTGAAAATTGAGGATTGAGGATTGAGGATTGAGAATGAGGGCTGAGGGTTGATGATTGATGTTTGAGTATTGAATCCTGAGAATTCAGGATATTCTATTGAGTATTGAGAATTGAGGCTTGATGGTTGAGCATTGAGGATTGAGGATTGAGGATATAGGATTGATTATTGAAGATTGAGTATTGTTGATTGAGGATTGAGGATTGGGGATTGAGGATTCGGGATTGAGGATTGAAGATTGAGTATTGAGGATTGATGATTGAAGATTGAGGATTGAGTATGAGGATTGAGGTTTGAGGATTGAAGATTGAGGATTGGGGACTGAGGATTGAAGATTGAGGATTAAGGATTGAGGATTGAAGATTGAGGATTGAGTATTGAGTATGAGGATTGGGGATTGAGGATTGAAGATTGAGGATTGGGGACTGAGGATTGAAGATTGAGGATTAAGGGTTGAGGATTGAAGATTGAGGATTGAGGATTGAGGATTGAAGATTCAGTATTGAGGATCGAAGATTCAGAATTGAGGGTTGCGGATTGAAGATTGAGGATTAAGGATTGAAGATTGAGTATTGAGGATTGAAGATTGAGGATTGCGGATTGAAGATTGAGGATTGGGGACTGAGTGTTGAGGGTTGAGTGATGAGAATTGATGTTTGTGGATAGAGATTTGAAGATTGCAGATTGAGTATTGAGTATTGAAAACTGTGAATTGATGATATTCTATTGAGGATTGAGGATTGACAACTGATTGTTGAGGACAGAGGGCTGAAGATTGGGGATTCAGGTTTGAGGATTCGGGATTGAGGTTTGAGGACTGAGAGTTGAGGGTTTAGGATTGAGGATTGAGGATTGACGCCTGAGGATTGAAGATTGAGGATGGAGGATTGAAGAGAGAGGACTGAGTGTTGTGGATTGAGAGCTGAGAATTGATGTTTGAGGATTGAGATTTGATTATTGAATATTGTGGATTGAGTATTAAGCCATGAGAATCCAGGATATTCTTTTGAGTATTGAGAATTGAGGATTGAGTGTTGAGGATTGAGTCCGAGGACTGACGGGTGAGGATTGAGGTTTGAGTATTGAGGATTGAGGATTGAGGACTGAGGATTGAGGATTGAGGACTGAGGATTGAGGATTGAGTATTGAGCATTGAGGATTGAAGATTGAGGACTGGGGATTGAGGATTGAAGATTGAGTATTAAGGATTGAGTATTGGGGATTGAGGATCCAGGATAGGATATTGATTATTGAGGATTGAAGATTGAGGATTGAGGATTGAGGATTGCGGACGGAGTGTTGAGGGCTGAGTGATGAGAATAGATGTTTGTGGACGGAGACTTGAAGATTGAAGATTGAGGATTGAGTATTGAAAACTGAGAATTCAGGATATTCTATTGAGTATTGAGAATTGAGGATTGATGGTTGAGTATTGAGGATTGATGTTTGAGGGTTGTGTGTTGAATATTGAGGATTGAGGATTTTAGGATTGAGGATTGAGTATTGAAGATTGAGGACCGAGGACTGAGGATTGAGTATTGAGTACTGAGGGTTGAGGATTGAGGATTGAGGACTGAGTGTTGAGGGTTGAGTTATGAGAATTGATGTTTGTGTGTGGGGACTTGAAGATTGAAGATTGAGGATTGAGTATTGAAAAAAGAGAATTCAGGATATTCTATTGAGTATTGAGAATTGAGGATTGATGGTTGAGTATTGAGGATTGAAGGTTGAGGGTTGTGTGTTGAATATTGAGGGTTGAGGATTTCAGGATTGAGGATTGAGGATTCAAGATTGAGTATTGAGGATTGAAGATTGAGGATTACGGATTGAGGACTGAGGATTGAGGATTGAGGATTGAGGATTGAGGATTGAAGATTGAGGATTGAGGATTGAGGGTTGTGGATTGAGGACGAGGTCTGAGGGTTGAGTATTGATGTTTGAGGTCGGAGGATTGAGGATTGGGGATTGAGAATTGAGGATCGAGGATTGAGGATTGATGATTGAGTATTGAGGATTAAGGATTGAGGATTGAAGATTGAGGAATGAGGATTGAGGATTGATGGTTGAGTATTGGGGATTGAAGTTTGAGGGTTGTGTGTTGAATATTGAGGATTGAGGATTTCAGGATTGAGGATTGAGGACTGAAGGTTGAGTATTGAGGGTTGAAGACTGAGGATTGCTGATTGAGGATTGAGGATTGAGGATTGAGGATTGAAGATTGAAGATTGAGTTTTGAGGATTGAAGGTTGAGGATTGAGGATTGAGGATTGAGGATTGAGGATTGAAGATTGATGATAGAGGATTGGGGATTGAGGTTTGACGATTGAGGGTTGAGGATTGAGGATTGAAGATTGAGGACTGTGTGTTGAGGGTTGAGTGATGAGAATTGATGTTTGTTTATTGAGATTTGAAAATTGAAGATTGGGGATTGAGTATTGAAAACTGAGGATGCAGGATATTCTGTTGAGCATTGAGAATTGAGCATTGATGGTTGAGGTCTGAGGATTGAAGATTGAGGATTCAGGATTGAGGATTCAGAATTGAGATTTGAGGACTGAGGATTGAGGATTGAAGATTGAGTATTGGGAATTGAAGATAGAAGATTGAGGATTGAGGATTGAGGATTGAGGATTGAGGATTGAGGATGAGGGCTGAGGTTTGAGGATTGATGTTTGAGGACTGAGGACTGAGGGTTGAGGATTGAGAATTGAGGATTGAGGATTGAGGTTTGAAGATTGAGGATTGGGTATTGAGGATTGAAGAATGAGGATTGGGGATTGAGGATTGGGGATAGAGGATTGAAGATTGAGTGTTGAGGATTGAAGACTGGCGATTGAGCATTGAGGATTGAGGATTGAGTATTGAGGATTGAGGATTGAAGACTGAGTATTGAGGATTGAAGATTGAGGGTTGAGGATTGAGGATTGAGGATTGAGGATTGAGGATTGAAGATTGATTATTGAGGATTGAAGATTGAGGATTGAGGATTGAGGATTGAGGATTGAGGATTGTGGATTGAGTATTGAAGATGGAGTATTCATGACTGAGGATTGAGGTTTGAGGATTGAGGATTGAGGATTGAGGATTGAAGATTGAGAATTGAGGATTGAGGATCGAGAATTGAGAATTAAGGATGTGGACTGAGGGTTGAGGATTGAGGTTTGAGGAATGAGGATTGAGGATTGAGGATTGTGGACTGAGGATTGAGGATTGTGGATTGAGTATTGAAGATGGAGTATTCATGACTGAGGATTGAGGTTTGAGGATTGAGGATTGAGGATTGAGGATTGAAGACTGAGGATTGAGGATTGAGGATTGTGGATGGAGGATGAGGACTGAGGGTTGAGGATTGCGGTTTGAGGAATGAGGATTGGGGATTGAGGATTGAGGAATGAGGATTGAGGATTGAGTATTGAAGATTGAGGATTGATGACTGAGGATTGAGGATTGAGGATTGAGATTTGGCAATTGAGGATTGAAGATTGAGTATTGAGGATTGAAGATTGAGGATAGAGGATTGAGGATTGAAGATTGAGGACTGAGTGTTGAGGATTGAGTGATGCGAATGGATGTTTGTGGATGGAGACTTGAATATTGAAGATTGAGGATTGGGTATTGAAAACTGCGAATTCAGGATATTCTATTGAGTATTGAGAATTGAGCATTGATGACTGAGTATTGAGCATTGGTGGTTGAGGGTTGTGTGTTTAGTATTGAGGATTGAGGATTTTAGGATTGAGTATTGGTTATTGAAGGTTGAGAATTGAGGATTGAATATTGAGGATTGCGGATTGAGGATTGAGGATTGAGGATTGAGGATTGAAGATTGAAGATTGAGTACTGAGGATTGAAGATTGAGGATTGAGGATTGGCGATTGAGGATTGAGGATTGAGTATTGAGGATTGCGGATTGAGGATTGAGGATTGAGGATTGAAGAATGAGGATTGAGGATTGAAGTTTGAGTTTTGAGGATTGAAGATTGAGGATTGAGGATTGAGGATTGAGGATTGAGGATTCAGGATAAAATGATAGAGGATTGGGGATTGAGGATTCACGATTGAGGATTAAGGATTGAGGATTGAATATCGAGGACTGAGTGTTGAGGATTGAGTGTTGAGAATTGAGGTTTGAGGATTGAGATTTGATTATTGAATATTGTGGATTGAGTATTGAAACATGAGAATTCAGTATATTCTATTGAGTATTGAGAATTGAGCATTGATGGCTGAGTATTGAGGTTTGGTGGTTGAGGGTTGTGTGTTTAATATTGAGGATTGAGGATTTTAGGATTGAGTATTGGGTATTGAAGGTTGAGAATTGAGGATTGAATATTGAGGATTGCGGATTGAGGATTGAGGGTTGAGGATTGCGGTTTGAGGAATGAGTGTTGAGGATTGAGGATTGGGGATTGAGGATTGAGGATTGAGGATTGTGTATCGAAGATTGAGTATTGGTGACTGAGGATTGAGGAATGAGGATTGAGAACTGACAAATTGAGGATTGAAGATTGAGTATTGAGGATTGAAGGTTGAGGATTGAGGATTGAGGATTGAAGATTGAGGACTGAGTGTTGAGGGTCGAGTGATGAGAATAGATGTTTGTGGATGGAGACTTGAATATTGAAGATTGAGGATTGGGTATTGAAAACTGAGAATTCATTATATTCTATTGAGTATAGAGAATTGAGCATGGATGGTCGAGGATTGAGAATTGAGGATTAAGGATTGAGGATGAGGGCTGAGGGTTGAGGATTGATGTTTGAGAACTGAGGACTGAGGATTGAGGATTGAGAATTGAGGATTGAGGTTTGAGGATTGAAGATTGACGATTGGGTATTGAGGATTGCAGAATGAGGATTCAGGATTGAGGATTCCGAATTGAGGATTGAGGACTGAGGATTGAGGGTTGAGGACTGAGGAATGAGGATTGACGTTTGAGGATAGAGGATTGATGATGGAAGATTGAAGAGAGACGACTGAGTGTTGAGGATTGAGTGTTGAGTATTGATGCTTGAGGATTGAGATTTGATTATTGAATATTGTGGATTGAGTATTGGAACATGAGAATTCAGGATATTCTATTGAGCATTGAGAATTGAGGATCGAGGATTGACGATTGAGGATTGAGGATTGAGAATTGAGGATTGAGGATTGGGGATTGAGGATTGAGGATTGAGGATTGAAAATTGGGTATTGATGATTGAAGATTGAGGACTGAGGATTGACTGTTGAGGATTGAGGACGAGGACTGACGGTTGGGGATTGAGGTTTGAATATTGAGGATTGAGGATTGAGGACTGAGGTTTGAGGATTGAGGATTGAAGATTGAGGACTGAGTGTTGAGGGTTGAGTGATGAGCATTGATGTTTGTGGATTGAGATTTGAAAATTGAAGATTGGGGATTGAGGGTTGAAAACTGTGAATTGAGGATATTCTATTGAGGATTGAGGATTGACAATAGACTGTTGCGGTCTGAGGAATGGAGACTGAGGATTCAGGATTGAGGATTCGGAATTGAGGTTTGAAGACTGAGGATTGAGTGTTGAGGATTGAGGATTGAAGATTGAGGATTGAGGATTGAGGATTGAGGATGGAGGACGAGGACTGAGGGTTGAGGGTTGAGTGATGAGAATAGTTGTTTGTGGATGGAGACTTGAAGATTGAACATTGAGGATTGAGTATTGGAGATTGAGTATTGATGACTGGGGATTCACGATTGAGGATTGAGGATTGAGGATTGAGGATTGAAGATTGAGTATTGAGGATTGATGATTGAGGATTGAGGATTGAGGATTGAAGATTGAGGATTGAGGATTGAGGGTTGTGGGTTGAGGACGAGGACTGAGGGTTGAGTATTGATGTTTGAGGTCTGAAGATTGAGGATTGCGGATTGAGAATTGAGGATCGAGGATTGTGGATTGAAGATTGAGGATTGGGGGTTGAGGATTGATGATTGAGGATTGAGGATTGAGGACTGACTGTTGAGGGTTGAGTGATGAGAATTGATGTTTGTGGATAGAGATTTGAAGACTGCAGATTAAGTATTGACTATTGAAAACTGTGAATTGATGATATTCTATTGAGGATTGAGGTTTGACAACTGATTGTTGAGGACTGAGGGCTGAAGAATGAGGATTCAGGATTGAAGATTGAGTATTGAGGATTGAAGATTGAGGATTGAGGATTGAGGATTGAGGATTGAGGATTGAGGATTGAGGATTGAGGATTGAGGATTGAGGATTGAGGATTGATGATAGAGAATTGGGGATTGAGGATTGACGATTGAGGATTGAGGCTTGAGGATTGATGATAGAGAATTGGGGATTGAGGATTGACGATTGAGGATTGAGGCTTGAGGATTGAAGATTGGGGACCTAGTGCTGAGGGTTGTGTGATGAGAGATGATGTTTGTGGATTAAGATTTGAAGATTGAAGGTTGGGGATTGAGTATTGAAAACTGTGAATTGAGGATATTCTATTGAGGATTGAGGATTGACAATTGATTGTTGCTGACTGAGGGATGAAGATTGAGGATTCAGGATTGTCAATTCGGAATTGAGGTTTGAGGAATGATGATTGAGTGTTGAGGATTGAGGATTGAGGATTGACGCTTGAGGATAGAGGATTGATGATGGAAGATTGAAGAGAGAGGACTGAGTGTTGAGGATTGAGTGTTGAGAATTGATGTTTGAGGATTGAGATTTGGTTATTGAATATTGTGGATTGAGTATTGAAACATTCTGAATTCAGGATATTCTATTGAGTATTGAGAATTGAGTATTGATGGTTGAGTATTGAGGATTGATGGTTGAGGGTTGTGTGTTGAGTATTGAGGATTGAGGATTGAGCATTGAGGATTGAGGATTGAGGATTGAGGATAGAAGATTGAGTATTGAGGATTGAAGATTGAGGATTGAGGATTGAGGATTGATGATTGAGGATTGAAGATTGAGGATTGGGGATTGAGGATTGACGATTGAGGATTGAGTATTGAGGACTGAGAATTGAGGATTGAGGATTGAAGATTGTGTATTGAGGGCTGAAGGTTGAGGATTGAGGATTGGGTATTGAAGATTGAGGACTGAGTGTTGAGGGTTGAATGATGAGAGTTGATGTATGTGGATTGAGATTTGAAGTTTGAGGAATGGTGATTGAGTATTGAATGCTGTGAATTGAGGGTATTCTATTGAGGATTGAGGATTGACAATTGATTGTTGAGGACCGAGGGCTGAAGATTGAGGATTCAAAGTTGAGGATTCGGGATTGAGGTTTGAGGACTGAGAATTGAGGTTTGAGTATTCAGGATGGAGGATTGACTCTTGAGGATTGAGGATTGAGGATGGAGGATTGAAGAGAGAGGACTGACGGTTGAGGATTGAGTGTTGAGGAATGAGGTTTGAGGATTGAGATTTGATTATTGAATATTGTGGATTGCGTACTGACCCATGAGTATTCAGGATATTCTATTGAGTATTGAGAATTGAGGACTGATGGTTGAGTATTGAGAATTGATGGTTGAGGGTTTTGTGTTGAATATTGAGGATTGAGGATTGCGGATTGTGGATTGAGGATTGAGGATTGATGATTGAGTATTGATGATTGAAGGTTGAGGATTGAGGATTGAGGGTTGTGGATTGATGACGAGGACTGACGGTTGAGGATTGAGGTTTGAGGTTTGAGGATTGTGGACTGAGGATTGAGGATTGACGATTGAGCATTGAGGATTGAAGATTGAGGACTGGGGATTGAGGAATGAAGATTGAGGATTAAGGATTGATGATTGGGGATTGAGGATCTAGGATTTTAGGTTGATTATTGAGGATTGAAGATTGAGGATTGAGGATTGAGGATTGAGGATGGAGGATGAGGACTGAGGGTTGAGGTTTGAGTGATGAGAATAGATGTTTGTGGATGGAGACTTGAATATTGAGGATTGAGGATTGGGTATTGAAAACTGAGAATTCAGGATATTCTATTGAGTATTGAGAATTGAGCATTGATGGTTGAGTATTGAGGATTGGTGGTTGAGGGTTGTGTGTTGAATATTGAGGATTGAGGATTTTAGGATTGAGGATTGAGGATTGAAGATTGAGTATGGAGGATTGAAGATTGCGGATTGTGGATTGAGGATTGAGGATTGAGCATTGAGGATTGAGGATTGCAGACACAAGATTGATTACTGAGGATTGAAGATTGAGGATTGAGGATTGAGGATTGAGTGTTGAGGATTGAGTATTGATGATAGAGGATTGGGGTTTGCGGATTGACGATTGAGGATTGAGGATTGAGTATTGAGGATTGCAGATTGAGTATTGAGGTTTGAGTATTGAAGATTGAGGATTGTTGATTGGGGATTGAGGATTGAGGATTGAGGATTCAGGATTGAGGGTTGAAGATTGAGTATTGAGGATTGAAGATTGAGGATTAAGGATTGAGGATTAGGATTGAGGGTTGAGGATTGAAGATTGAGGATTGGGGACTGAGGATTGGAGATTGAGGATTAAGGATAGAGGCTTGAGGATAGGGGATTGAGGATTGAGGATTGAAGATTCAGTATTGAGGATCGAAGATTGAGAATTGAAGATTGAGGATTGAGGATTGAAGATTGAGTGTTGAGGATTGAAGGCTGACGATTGAGTATTGAGAATGAGGATTGATGGTTGAGTATTGAGGATTGAAGTTTGAGGGTTGTGTGTTGAATATTGAGGATTGAGGATTTCAGGATTGAGGATTGAGGATTGAAGATTGAGTATTGAGAATTGAAGATTGAGGATTGCGGATTGAGGATTGAGGATTGAGGATTGAGGATTGAAGATTGAAGATTGAGTACTGAGGATTGAAGATTGATGATTGAGGATTGAGGATTGAGGATTGAGGTTTGAGGACTGAGGATTGAGGTTTGATGATTGAGTATTGAGGATTGAAGATTGAAGATTGAGGATTGAGGATTGAGGATTGTGGATTGAGGATTGAGGATGAGGGCTGAGGGTTCAGGATTGATGTCTGAGGACTGAGGACTGAGGATTGAGAATTGAGAATTGAGGATTGGGGATTGAGGATTGAAGACTGAGGATTGGGTATTGAAGATTGGAGAATGAGGACTGAGGATTGAGGATTGGGGATTGAGGATTGAAGATTGAGTGTTGAGGATTGAAGACTGACGTTTGAGTATTGAGGATTGAGGATTGAGCATTGAGGATTGAGGATTGAAGATTGAGTATTGAGGGTTGAGTATTGATGTTTGAGGTCTGAGGATTGAGGGTTGAGGATTGAGGATTGAGGATTGAGAATTGAGGATCGAGGATTGAGGATTGAAGATTGAGGATTGAGGATTGAGGATTGAGGGTTGAGGATTGAAGATTGAGTATTGAGGATTGAAGATTGAGGATTGATTATTGAAGATTGAGTGTTGAGGATTGAAGACTGATGATTGAGTATTGAGAATTGAGGATTGAGGGTTGAGTATTGAGGATTGAAGGTTGAAGGTTGTGTGTTGAATATTGAGGATTGAGGATTTCAGGATTGAGGGTTTAGGATTGAAGATTGAGTATTGAGGATTGAAGATTGAGGACTGCGGATTGAGGATTGAGGATTGAGGACTGAGGATTGAGGATTGAGGATTGTGCATTGAGGATTTAAGATTGAGGACCGGGGATTGAGGATTGAAGATTGAGGATTAAGGATTGAGGATTGGGCATTGGGGATCTAGGATTGGAGATTGATTATTGAGGATTGAAGATTGGGGGTTGAGAATTGAGGATTGAGAATTGAGAATTGAGGATGAGGACTGAGGGTTGAGGATTGAGGATTGAAAATTGAGGATTCGGGATTGAGGATTGAAGATTGAGTATTGAGGATTGATGATTGAAGATTGAGGATTGAGTATGAGGATTGATGATTGAGGATTGAAGATTGAGGATTGGGGACTGAGGATTGAAGATTGAGGATTAAGGATTGAGTATTGAAGATTGAGGATTGAGTATTGAGTATGAGGATTGAGGATTGAGGATTGTAGATTGAGGATTGGGGACCGAGGGTTGAAGATTGAGGATTAAGGGTTGAGGATTGAAGATTGAGGATTGAGGATTGAGGATAGAAGATTCAGTATTGAGGATCGAAGATTGAGAATTGAGGGTTGCGGATTGAAGATTGAGGATTAAGGATTGAAGATTGAGTATTGAGGATTGAAGATTGAGGATTGCGGATTGAGGATTGAGGGTTGAAGATTGAGGATTGGGTATTGAGGATTGAAGAATGGGTATTGAGGATTGAGTATTGAGGGTTGAGGATAGAGGATTCAATATTGAGTATTGAGGATTGAAGGTTGAGGATTGAGGATTGAGGTTTGAGGATTGAGGATTGATGATTGAGGATTGGTGCCTGAGTGTTGAGGGTTGAGTGATGAGAATTGATGTTTGTGGATAGAGATTTGAAGATTGCAGATTGAGTATTGAGTGCTGAAAACTGTGAATTTATGATATTCTATTGAGGATTGAGGATTGACAACTGATTGTTGAGGACTGAGGGCTGAAGAATGAGGATTCAGGATTGAGGATTCAGGATTGAGGTTTGATGACTGAGGATTGAGGATTGATGATTGAGGATTGAGGATTGAGGATTGAAGATTGAGGATTGAGGATTGAGGGTTGTGGATTGAGGACGAGGACTGAGGGTTGAGTATTGATGTTTGAGGTCTGAAGATTGAGGATTGAGGGTTGAGAATTCAGGATCGAGGATTGAGGATTAAAGATTGAGGATTGGGGATTGAGGATTGATGATTGAGGATTGAGGATTGAGGACTGAGTGTTGAGGGTTGAGTGATGAGAATTGATGTTTGTGGATAGAGATTTGAAGATTGCAGATTAAGTATTGACTATTGAAAACTGTGAATTGATGATATTCTATTGAGGATTGAGGTTTGACAACTGATTGTTGAGGACTGAGGGCTGAAGAATGAGGATTCAGGATTGAAGATTGAGTATTGAGGATTGAAGATTGAGGATTGAGGATTGAGGATTGAGGATTGAGGATTGAGGATTGAGGATTGAGGAATGAGGATTGAGGATTGAGGATTGATGATAGAGAATTGGGGATTGAGGATTGACGATTGAGGATTGAGGCTTGAGGATTGATGATAGAGAATTGGGGATTGAGGATTGACGATTGAGGATTGAGGCTTGAGGATTGAAGATTGAGGACCTAGTGCTGAGGGTTGTGTGATGAGAGTTGATGTTTGTGGATTAAGATTTGAAGATTGAAGGTTGGGGATTGAGTATTGAAAACTGTGAATTGAGGATATTCTATTGAGGATTGAGGATTGACAATTGATTGTTGCTGACTGAGGGATGAAGATTGAGGATTCAGTATTGACAATTCGGAATTGAGGTTTGAGGAATGATGATTGAGTGTTGAGGATTGAGGATTGAGGATTGACGCTTGAGGATAGAGGATTGATGATGGAAGATTGAAGAGAGGGGACTGAGTGTTGAGGATTGAGTGTTGAGAATTGATGTTTGAGGATTGAGATTTGGTTATTGAATATTGTGGATTGAGTATTGAAACATTCTGAATTCAGGATATTCTATTGAGTATTGAGATTTGAGTATTGATGGTTGAGTATTGAGGATTGATGGTTGAGGGTTGTGTGTTGATTATTGAGGATTGAGGATTGAGCATTGAGGATTGAGGATTCAGGATTGAGGATTGAAGATTGAGTATTGAGGATTGAGGGTTGAGGATTGAGGATTGAGGATTGATGATTGAGGATTGAAGATTGAGGATTGGGGATTGAGGATTGACGATTGAGGATTGAGTATTGAGGACTGAGAATTGAGGATTGAGGATTGAAGATTGTGTATTGAGGATTGAAGATTGAGGATTGAGGATTGGGTATTGAAGATTGAGGACTGAGTGTTGAGGGTTGAATGATGAGAGTTGATGTATGTGGATTGAGATTTGAAGTTTGAGGAATGGTGATTGAGTATTGAATGCTGTGAATTGAGGGTATTCTATTGAGGATTGGGGATAGACAATTGATTGTTGAGGACCGAGGGCTGAAGATTGAGGATTCAAAGTTGAGGATTCGGGATTGAGGTTTGAGGACTGAGAATTGAGGTTTGAGTATTCAGGATGGAGGATTGACTCTTGAGGATTGAGGATTGAGGATGGAGGATTGAAGAGAGAGGACTGAGGGTTGAGGATTGAGTGTTGAGGAATGAGGTTTGAGGATTGAGATTTGATTATTGAATATTGTGGATTGCGTACTTAACCATGAGTATTCAGGATATTCTATTGAGTATTGAGAATTGAGGACTGATGGTTGAGTATTGAGAATTGATGGTTGAGGGTTTTGTGTTGAATATTGAGGATTGAGGATTGCGGATTGAGGATTGAGGATTGAGGATTGATGATTGAGTATTGATGATTGAAGGTTGAGGATTGAGGATTGAGGGTTGTGGATTGATGACGAGGACTGACGGTTGAGGATTGAGGTTTGAGGTTTGAGGATTGTGGACTGAGGATTGAGGATTGACGATTGAGCATTGAGGATTGAAGATTGAGGACTGGGGATTGAGGATTGAAGATTGAGGATTAAGGATTGATGATTGGGGATTGAGGATCTAGGATTTTAGGTTGATTATTGGGGATTGACGATTGAGGATTGAGGATTGAGGATTGAGGATGGAGGATGAGGACTGAGGGTTGAGGGTTGAGTGATGAGAATAGATGTTTGTGGATGGAGACTTGAATATTGAGGATTGAGGATTGGGTATTGAAAACTGAGAATTCAGGATATTCTATTGAGTATTGAGAATTGAGCATTGATGGTTGAGTATTGAGGATTGGTGGTTGAGGGTTGTGTGTTGAATATTGAGGATTGAGGATTTTAGGATTGAGGATTGAGGATTGACGATTGAGGATTGAGGATTGAGTATTGAGGATTGCAGATTGAGTATTGAGGTTTGAGTATTGAAGATTGAGGATTGTTGATTGGGGATTGAGGATTGAGGATTGAGGATTCAGGATTGAGGGTTGAAGATTGAGTATTGAGGATTGAAGATTGAGGATTAAGGATTGAGGATTAGGATTGAGGGTTGAGGATTGAAGATTGAGGGTTGGGGACTGAGGATTGAAGATTGAGGATTAAGGATAGAGGCTTGAGGATAGGGGATTGAGGATTGAGGATTGAAGATTCAGTATTGAGGATAGAAGATTGAGAATTGAAGATTGAGGATTGAGGATTGAAGATTGAGTGTTGAGGATTGAAGGCTGACGATTGAGTATTGAGAATGAGGATTGATGGTTGAGTATTGAGGATTGAAGTTTGAGGGTTGTGTGTTGAATATTGAGGATTGAGGATTTCATGATTGAGGATTGAGGATTGAAGATTGAGTATTGAGAATTGAAGATGGAGGATTGCGGATTGAGGATTGAGGATTGAGGATTGAGTGTTGAGGATTGAGTATTGATGATAGAGGATTGGGGTTTGAGGATTGACGATTGAGGATTGAGGATTGACTATTGAGGATTGCAGATTGAGAATTGAGGTTTGTGTATTGAAGATTGAGGATTGTTGATTGGGGATTGAGGATTGAGGATTGAGGATTTAGGATTGAGGATTGAAGATTGAGTATTGAGGATTGAGGATTGAAGATTCAGTATTGAGGATCGAAGATTGAGAATTGAAGGTTGCGGATTGAAGATTGAGGATTAAGGATTGAAGATTGAGTATTGAGGATTGAAGATTGAGAATTGAAGATTGATGATTGAGGATTGAAGATTGAGTGTTGAGGATTGAAGGCTGACGATTGAGTATTGAGAATGAGGATTGATGGTTGAGTATTGAGGATTGAAGTTTGAGGGTTGTGTGTTGAATATTGAGGATTGAGGATTTCAGGATTGAGGATTGAGGATTGAAGATTGAGTATTGAGAATTGAAGATTGAGGATTGCGGATTGAGGATTGAGGATTGAGGATTGAGGATCGAAGATTGAAGATTGAGTACTGAGGATTAAAGATTGATGATTGAGGATTGAGGATTGAGGATTGAGGTTTGAGGACTGAGGATTGAGGTTTGATGATTGAGTATTGAGGATTGAAGATTGAAGATTGAGGATTGAGGATTGAGGATTGTGGATTGAGGATTGAGGATGAGGGCTGAGGGTTCAGGATTGATGTCTGAGGACTGAGGACTGAGGATTGAGAATTGAGGATTGAGGATTGAGGATTGAGGATTGAGGATTGAAGACTGAGGATTGGGTATTGAAGATTGGAGAATGAGGACTGAGGATTGAGGATTGGGGATTGAGGATTGAAGATTGAGTGTTGAGGATTGAAAACTGACGTTTGAGTATTGAGGATTGACAATTGAGCATTGAGGATTGAGGATTGAAGATTGAGTATTGAGGGTTGAGTATTGATGTTTGAGGTCTGAGGATTGAGGGTTGAGGATTGAGGATTGAGGATTGAGAATTGAGGATCGAGGATTGAGGATTGAAGATTGAGGATTGAGGATTGAGGATTGAGGGTTGAGGATTGAAGATTGAGTATTGAGGATTGAACATTGAGTATGAGGATTGAGGATTGAGGATTGAAGATTGAGGATTGGGGACTGAGGATTGAAGATTGAGGATTAAGGGTTGAGGATTGAAGATTGAGGATTGAGGATTGAGGATTGAAGATTCAGTATTGAGGATCGAAGATTGAGAATTGAGGGTTGCGGATTGAAGATTGAGGATTAAGGATTGAAGATTGAGTATTGAGGATTGAAGATTGAGGATTGCGGATTGATGATTGAGGATTGGGGACTGAGTGTTGAGGGTTGAGTGATGAGAATTGATGTTTGTTTATTGAGATTTGAAAATTGAAGATTGGGGATTGAGTATTGAAAACTGAGGATGCAGGATATTCTGTTGAGCATTGAGAATTGAGCATTGATGGTTGAGGTCTGAGGATTGAAGATTGAGGATTCAGGATTGAGGATTCAGAATTGAGATTTGAGGACTGAGGATTGAGGATTGAAGATTGAGTATTGGGAATTGAAGATAGAAGATTGAGGATTGAGGATTGAGGATTGAGGATTGAGGATTGAGGATGAGGGCTGAGGTTTGAGGATTGATGTTTGAGGACTGAGGACTGAGGGTTGAGGATTGAGAATTGAGGATTGAGGATTGAGGTTTGAAGATTGAGGATTGGGTATTGAGGATTGAAGAATGAGGATTGGGGATTGAGGATTGGGGATAGAGGATTGAAGATTGAATGTTGAGGATTGAAGACTGGCGATTGAGCATTGAGGATTGAGGATTGAGTATTGAGGATTGAGGATTGAAGACTGAGTATTGAGGATTGAAGATTGAGGGTTGAGGATTGAGGATTGAGGATTGAGGATTGAGGATTGAAGGCTGAGGATTGAGGATTGAGGATTGTGGATGGAGGATGAGGACTGAGGGTTGAGGATTGCGGTTTGAGGAATGAGGATTGGGGATTGAGGATTGAGGAATGAGGATTGAGGATTGAGTATTGAAGATTGAGGATTGATGACTGAGGATTGAGGATTGAGGATTGAGATTTGGCAATTGAGGATTGAAGATTGAGTATTGAGGATTGAAGATTGAGGATAGAGGATTGAGGATTGAAGATTGAGGACTGAGTGTTGAGGATTGAGTGATGCGAATGGATGTTTGTGGATGGAGACTTGAATATTGAAGATTGAGGATTGGGTATTGAAAACTGAGAATTCAGGATATTCTATTGAGTATTGAGAATTGAGCATTGATGACTGAGTATTGAGCATTGGTGGTTGAGGGTTGTGTGTTTAGTATTGAGGATTGAGGATTTTAGGATTGAGTATTGGTTATTGAAGGTTGAGAATTGAGGATTGAATATTGAGGATTGCGGATTGAGGATTGAGGATTGAGGATTGAGGATTGAAGATTGAAGATTGAGTACTGAGGATTGAAGATTGAGGATTGAGGATTGGCGATTGAGGATTGAGGATTGAGTATTGAGGATTGCGGATTGAGGATTGAGGATTGAGGATTGAAGAATGAGGATTGAGGATTGAAGTTTGAGTTTTGAGGATTGAAGATTGAGGATTGAGGATTGAGGATTGAGGATTGAGGATTCAGGATAGATGATAGAGGATTGGGGATTGAGGATTCACGATTGAGGATTAAGGATTGAGGATTGAATATCGAGGACTGAGTGTTGAGGATTGAGTGTTGAGAATTGAGGTTTGAGGATTGAGATTTGATTATTGAATATTGTGGATTGAGTATTGAAACATGAGAATTCAGTATATTCTATTGAGTATTGAGAATTGAGCATTGATGGCTGAGTATTGAGGTTTGGTGGTTGAGGGTTGTGTGTTTAATATTGAGGATTGAGGATTTTAGGATTGAGTATTGGGTATTGAAGGTTGAGAATTGAGGATTGAATATTGAGGATTGCGGATTGAGGATTGAGGGTTGAGGATTGCGGTTTGAGGAATGAGTGTTGAGGATTGAGGATTGGGGATTGAGGATTGAGGATTGAGGATTGTGTATCGAAGATTGAGTATTGGTGACTGAGGATTGAGGAATGAGGATTGAGAACTGACAATTGAGGATTGAAGATTGAGTATTGAGGATTGAAGGTTGAGAATTGAGGATTGAGGATTGAAGATTGAGGACTGAGTGTTGAGGGTTGAGTGATGAGAATAGATGTTTGTGGATGGAGACTTGAATATTGAAGATTGAGGATTGGGTATTGAAAACTGAGAACTCATTATATTCTATTGAGTATAGAGAATTGAGCATGGATGTTCGAGGATTGAGAATTGAGGATTAAGGATTGAGGATGAGGGCTGAGGGTTGAGGATTGATGTTTGAGAACTGAGGACTGAGGATTGAGGATTGATGATTGAGGATTCAGGATTGAGGATACAGGATTGAGCTTTGAGGACTGAGGATTGAGGATTGAGAATTGAGGATTGAGGATTGAGGATTGAAGATTGAGGATTGGGTATTGAGGATTGAACATTGAGGATAGAGGATTGAGGATTGAAGATTGAATATTCATGATTGAAGATTGAGGATTGAGGATTGAGGGTTGTGGTTTGAGGACGAGGTTTGAGGGTTGAGTATTGATGTTTGAGGTCTGAGGATTGAGGATTGAGGTTTGAGAATTGAGGATTGAGGATTGAGGATTGAAGATTGAGGTTTTGGTATTGAGGATTGGAGAATGAGGATTGAGGATTGAGGATTGAGGATTGAGGATTGAGGATTGAAGATTGAGTATTGAGGATTGAAGATTGAGGTTTGAGGATTGAGGATTGATGATTGAGGATTGAGGATTGAGGATTGAAGATTAAATATTGAGGATTGAAGATTGAGGATTGAGGATTGAGGATTGAGGTTTGGGGAATGATGATTGAGGATTGAGGATTGAGGATTGAGAATTGAGGATTGAGGATTGAGTATTGAAGATTGAGTATTCATGACTGAGGGTTGAGGACTGAGGTTTGGGGATTGAGGATTGAGGATTGAAGATTGAGTATTGAGGATTGAAGATTGACGATTGAGGATCGAGTGTTGAGGATGGATGATGAGGGCTGAGGGTTGAGGATTGTGGTTCGAGTATTGCATCCTGAGAATTCAGGATATTCTATTGAGTATTGAGAATTGATAATTGATGGTTGAGAATTGAGGATTGAGGATTGAGGATTGAGGATTGAGGATTGAGGATTGAGGATTGAGGATTGAGGATTGAAGATTAAATATTGAGGATTGAAGATTGAGGATTGATGATTGAGAATTGATGTTTGGGGAATGATGATTGAGGATTGAGGATTGAGGATTGAGGATTGAGTATTGAAGATTGAGTATTCATGACTGATTGTTGAGGACTGAGGTATGAGGATCGAGGATTGAGGATTTAAGATTGAGCATTGAGGATTGAAGATTGACGATTGAGGATCGAGTGTTGAGGATGGAGGATGAGAGCTGAGGGCTGAGTATTGAGGTTTGAGTATTGCATCCTGAGAATTCAGGATATTCTGTTGAGTATTGAGAATTGAGGATTGATGGTTGAGTATTGTTGGATTGGGGATTGAGGATTGAGGATTGAGGATTGAGGATTGAGGATTGAGTATTGAAGATTGAGGATTGATGATTGAGGTTTGAGGATTGAGGATTGAGGATTGAGGATTGAGTATTGAAGATTGAGGATTGATGATTGAGGAGTGAGGATTGAGTATTGTGTATTGAGAATTGAGGATGAGGTCTGAGGGTTAAGGATTGAGGTTTGGGGAATGAGGATTGAGGATTGAGGATTGAGGATTGAGGATTGAGGTTTGAGGACTGAGTATTGAAGATTGAGTATTCATGATTGAGGATTGAGTATTGAGGATTGAGGTTGGAGGACTGAGGACTGAGGATTGAGGATTGAGGATTGAGGATTGAGGATTGAAGATTGAGGATTGAGGATTGAATATTGAGGATTGGGGTCTGAGGATTGAAGATCGAGGGTTGAGGATTGAGTGTTGAGGATTGAGGATTGAAGGTTGAGTATTGAGGATTGAAGATTGTGTATTGAGGTTTGAGGATTGAGGATTGAGGATTGCGGACTGAGGATTGAGGATTGCGGATAAAGGATTGAATGTTGAGTATTGAGGATTGAGGGCTCAGGGTTGAGGATTGAGGATTGACAATTGAGGTTTGAGGATTGAAGATTGAGAATTGTGTATTCATGTTTCAAGATTGAGGATTGAGGTTGAAGATTGAGGATTTAGGATTGATAATTGAGGATTGTGGATTGGGGATTGAGGACTGAAGATTGAGGATTGAGGACTGAGGAATGAGGGTTGAGGATTGAGGATTGAGTATTGAAGATTGAGGATTGCGGATTGAGGATTGAGGATTGAGGGTTGAGGGTCGAGGATTGAAGATTGCGGATTGAGGATTGAGGATTGATGATTGCGGATTGAGGACTGAGTGTTGAGGATTGGGGACTGAGGATTGAAGATTGAGGATTGAGGATTGAGTATTGAGGATTGAGGATTGAAGGTTGAGCCTTGAGGTTTGAAGATTGTGTATTCAGGATTGAGGGTTGAGGATTGAGGATTGAGGATTCAGTATTGAAGATTGAGTATTCATGACTGAGGATAGAGTATAGAGGATTGAGGATTGAGGATTGAGTATTGAAGATTGAGTATTGAGGATTGAAGATTGAGGTTTGAGGATTGAGGGCTGAGGATGGCTGATGAGGCCTGAGGGTTGAGGATTGAGGTTTGGTTATTGAATCCCGAGAATTCAGGATATTCTATTGAGTATTGAGAATTGAGGATTGATGGCTGAGTATTGAGGATTGAGGATTGAGGATTGAGGATTGAGTATTGAAGATTGAGGATTGATGATTGAGGATTGAGGATTGAGGATTGAGGATTGTGTATTGAAGATTGGGGATTGATGATTGAGGATTCAGGATTGAGGATACAGGATTGAGCTTTGAGGACTGAGGATTGAGGATTGAGACTTGAGGATTGAGGGTTGAGGATTGAAGATTGAGGATTGGGTAGTGAGGATTGAAAATTGAGGATAGAGGATTGAGGATTGAGGATTGAGGAATGAGGATTGAATATTGAATATTGATGATTGAAGATTGAGGATTGAGGATTGAGGGTTGTGGTTTGAGGACGAGGATTGAGGGTTGAGTATTGATGTTTGAGGTCTGAGGATTGAGGATTGAGGTTTGAGAATTGAGGATTGAGGATTGAGGATTGAAGATTGAGGTTTTGGTATTGAGGATTGGAGAATGAGGATTGAGGATTGAGGATTGGGGAATGATGATTGAGGATTGAGGATTGAGGATTGAGGATTGAGGATTGAGGATTGATGGCTGAGTATTGAGGATTGAGGATTGAGGATTGAGGATTGAGGATTGAGTATTGAAGATTGAGGATTGATGATTGAGGATTGAGGATTGAGGATTGAGGATTGAGGATTGAGGATTGAGTATTGAAGATTGAGGATTGATGATTGAGGATTCAGGATTGAGGATACAGGACTGAGCATTGAGGACTGAGGATTGAGGATTGAGAATTGAGGATTGAGGATTGAAGATTAAATATTCAGGATTGAAGATTGAGGATTGAGTATTGAGTATTGAGGTTTGGGGAATGATGATTGAGGATTGAGGATTGAGGATTGAGGATTGAGGATTGAGGATTGAGGATTGAGGATTGAGTGTTGAAGATTGAGTATTCATGACTGAGGGTTGAGGACTGAGGTTTGAGGATTGAGGATTGAGGATTGAAGATTGAGTATTGAGGATTGAAGATTGACGATTGCGGATCGAGTGTTGAGGATGGAGGATGAGGGCTGAGGGTTGAGGATTGAGGTTTGAGTTTTGCATCCTGAGAATTCAGGATATTCTATTGAGTATTGAGGATTGAGGATTGAGGATTGAGGATTGAGTATTGAAGATTGAGGATTGATGATTGAGGATTGAGGATTGAGGATTGAGTATTGAGGATTGAGGATTGAAGGTTGAGTATTGAGGATTGAAGATTGTGTATTGAGGATTGAGGGTTGAGGATTGAGGATTGAGGATACAGTATTGAAGGTTGAGTATTCATGACTGAGGATAGAGTATAGAGGATTGAGGATTGAGGATTGAGTATTGAAGACTGAGTATTGAGGATTGAACATTGAGGATAGAGGATTGAGGATTGAGGATTGAAGATTGAATATTCATGATTGAAGATTGAGGATTGAGGATTGAGGGTTGTGGCTTGAGGACGAGGTTTGAGGGTTGAGTATTGATGTTTGAGGTCTGAGGATTGAGGATTGAGGTTTGAGAATTGAGGGTTGAGGATTGAGGATTGAAGATTGAGGTTTTGGTATTGAGGATTGGAGAATGAGGATTGAGGATTGAGGATTGAGGATTGAGGATTGAGGATTGAGGATTGAAGATTGAGTATTGAGGATTAAAGATTGAGGTTTGAGGATTGAGGATTGCTGATTGAGGATTGAGGATTGAGGATTGAAGATTAAATATTGAGGATTGAAGATTGAGGATTGAGGATTGAGGATTGAGGTTTGGGGAATGATGATTGAGGATTGAGGATTGAGGATTGAGAATTGAGGATTGAGGATTGAGTATTGAAGATTGAGTATTCATGACTGAGGGTTGAGGACTGAGGTTTGCGGATTGAGGATTGAGGATTGAAGATTGAGTATTGAGGATTGAAGATTGACGATTGAGGATCGAGTTTTGAGGATGGATGATGAGGGCTGAGGGTTGAGGATTGTGGTTCGAGTATTGCATCCTGAGAATTCAGGATATTCTATTGAGTATTGAGAATTGAGGATTGATGGTTGAGAATTGAGGATTGAGGATTGAGGATTGAGGATTGAGGATTGAGGATTGAGTATTGAAGATTGAGGATTGATGATTGAGGATTGAGGATTGAGGATTGAGGATTGCGGATTGAGTATTGAAGGTTGAGGATTGATGATTGAGGAGTGAGGATTGAGGATTGTGTATTGAGAATTGAGGATGAGGTCTGAGGGTTAAGGATTGAGGTTTGGGGAATGAGGATTGAGGATTGAGGATTGAGGATTGAGGATTGTGGATTGAGGATTGAGTATTGAAGATTGAGTATTCATGATTGAGGATTGAGTATTGAGGATTGAGGTTGGAGGACTGAGGACTGAGGATTGAGGATTGAGGATTGACTATTGAGGATTGGGTACTGAGGATTGAAGATTGAGGACTGAGGATTGAGTATTGAGGATTGAGGATTGAAGGTTGAGTATTGAGGATTGAAGATTGTGTATTGAGGTTTGGGGACTGAGGATTGAGGATTGAGGATTCAGGATTGAGGTTTGAAGATTGAGGATTGGGGACTGAGGATTGAAGATTGAGGGTTGAGGATTGAGTGTTGAGGATTGAGGATTGAAGGTTGAGTATTGAGGATTGAAGATTGTGTATCGAGGTTTGAGGATTGAGGATTGAGGATTGCGGACTGAGGATTGAGGATTGTGGATTGGGGATTGAGGACTGAAGATTGAGGATTGAGGACTGAGGAATGAGGGTTGAGGATTGAGGATTGAGTATTGAAGATTGAGGATTGCGGATTGAGGATTGAGGATTGAGGATTGAGGGTCGAGGATTGAAGATTGAGGATTGAGGATTGAGGATTGATGATTGCGGATTGAGGACTGAGTGTTGAGGATAGAGTGTTGAGAATTGATGTTTGGGAACTGATATTTGAAGATTGTAGTTTGAGGATTGAGTATTCAAATCTGAGAATTGAGGATTTCCTATTGAGGACTGAGAATTGAGGATTGAGGATTGAGGATTGAGGATTGAGGATTGAGGATTGAGGATTGAAGATTGAGGATTGTAGGTTGTGGATTGAGGATTGACTATTGAGGATTGAGGATTGAGGATTGAGGATTGAGGCTTGAGAATTGGTGACTGAGTATTGAGGGTTGAGAGATGAGAATTGATGTTTGTGGATAGAGATTTGAAGATTGCAGATTGAGTATTGAGTGCTGAAAACTGTGAATTGCGGACATTCTACTGAGCATTGAGGATTGAGAACGGATTGTTGAGGACTCAGGTATGAACATTGAGGATTCAGGATTGAGGATTCAGGATTGAGGTTTGAGGACTGAGGGTTGAGGATTGACGATTGGGGATTGAGGATTGAGGGTTGAAGATTGAGGATTGGGTATTGAGGATTGATCGTTGAGGATTGAGGATTGAGGATTGAGGATTGAGTATTGAGGATTGAAGCCTGAATATTGATGATTGAAGATTGAGGATTGAGGATTGAATATTGATGATTGAAGATTGAGGATTGAGGATTGAGGGTTGTGGTTTGAGGACGAGGATTGAGGGTTGAGTATTGATGTTTGAGGTCTGAGGATTGAGGATTGAGGTTTGAGAATTGAGGATTGAGGA
This sequence comes from Calliopsis andreniformis, assembly GCF_051401765.1. Lineage (NCBI taxonomy): Eukaryota > Metazoa > Arthropoda > Insecta > Hymenoptera > Andrenidae > Calliopsis > Calliopsis andreniformis. The sequence continues at coordinate 1,762,592 of NW_027480479.1, read as the reverse complement.
TTGAGGATTGAAGATTGAGGTTTTGGTATTGAGGATTGGAGAATGAGGATTGAGGATTGAGGATTGGGGAATGATGATTGAGGATTGAGGATTGAGGATTGAGGATTGAGGATTGAGGATTGATGGCTGAGTATTGAGGTTTGAGGATTGAGGATTGAGGATTGAGGATTGAGTATTGAAGATTGAGGATTGATGATTGAGGATTGAGGATTGAGGATTGAGGATTGAGGATTGAGGATTGAGTATTGAAGATTGAGGATTGATGATTGAGGATTCAGGATTGAGGATACAGGACTGAGCATTGAGGACTGAGGATTGAGGATTGAGAATTGAGGATTGAGGATTGAAGATTAAATATTCAGGATTGAAGATTGAGGATTGAGGATTGAGTATTGAGGTTTGGGGAATGATGATTGAGGATTGAGGATTGAGGATTGAGGATTGAGGATTGAGGATTGAGGATTGAGTGTTGAAGATTGAGTATTCATGACTGAGGGTTGAGGACTGAGGTTTGAGGATTGAGGATTGAGGATTGAAGATTGAGTATTGACGATTGAAGATTGACGATTGCGGATCGAGTGTTGAGGATGGAGGATGAGGGCTGAGGGTTGAGGATTGAGGTTTGAGTTTTGCATCCTGAGAATTCAGGATATTCTATTGAGTATTGAGGATTGAGGATTGAGGATTGAGGATTGAGTATTGAAGATTGAGGATTGATGATTGAGGATTGAGGATTGAGGATTGAGTATTGAGGATTGAGGATTGAAGGTTGAGTATTGAGGATTGAAGATTGTGTATTGAGGATTGAGGGTTGAGGATTGAGGATTGAGGATACAGTATTGAAGATTGAGTATTCATGACTGAGGATAGAGTATAGAGGATTGAGGATTGAGGATTGAGTATTGAAGACTGAGTATTGAGGATTGAACATTGAGGATAGAGGATTGAGGATTGAGGATTGAAGATTGAATATTCATGATTGAAGATTGAGGATTGAGGATTGAGGGTTGTGGTTTGAGGACGAGGTTTGAGGGTTGAGTATTGATGTTTGAGGTCTGAGGATTGAGGATTGAGGTTTGAGAATTGAGGGTTGAGGATTGAGGATTGAAGATTGAGGTTTTGGTATTGAGGATTGGAGAATGAGGATTGAGGGTTGAGGATTGAGGATTGAGGATTGAGGATTGAAGATTGAGTATTGAGGATTGAAGATTGAGGTTTGAGGATTGAGGATTGATGATTGAGGATTGAGGATTGAGGATTGAAGATTAAATATTGAGGATTGAAGATTGAGGATTGAGGATTGAGGATTGAGGTTTGGGGAATGATGATTGAGGATTGAGGATTGAGGATTGAGAATTGAGGATTGAGGATTGAGTATTGAAGATTGAGTATTCATGACTGAGGGTTGAGGACTGAGGTTTGCGGATTGAGGATTGAGGATTGAAGATTGAGTATTGAGGATTGAAGATTGACGATTGAGGATCGAGTGTTGAGGATGGATGATGAGGGCTGAGTGTTGAGGATTGTGGTTCGAGTATTGCATCCTGAGAATTCAGGATATTCTATTGAGTATTGAGAATTGAGGATTGATGGTTGAGAATTGAGGATTGAGGATTGAGGATTGAGGATTGAGGATTGAGGATTGAGTATTGAAGATTGAGGATTGATGATTGAGGATTGAGGATTGAGGATTGAGGATTGCGGATTGAGTATTGAAGGTTGAGGATTGATGATTGAGGAGTGAGGATTGAGGATTGTGTATTGAGAATTGAGGATGAGGTCTGAGGGTTAAGGATTGAGGTTTGGGGAATGAGGATTGAGGATTGAGGATTGAGGATTGAGGATTGTGGATTGAGGATTGAGTATTGAAGATTGAGTATTCATGATTGAGGATTGAGTATTGAGGATTGATGTTGGAGGACTGAGGACTGAGGATTGAGGATTGAGGATTGACTATTGAGGATTGGGTACTGAGGATTGAAGATTGAGGACTGAGGATTGAGTATTGAGGATTGAGGATTGAAGGTTGAGTATTGAGGATTGAAGATTGTGTATTGAGGTTTGGGGACTGAGGATTGAGGATTGAGGATTCAGGATTGAGGATTGAAGATTGAGGATTGGGGACTGAGGATTGAAGATTGAGGGTTGAGGATTGAGTGTTGAGGATTGAGGATTGAAGGTTGAGTATTGAGGATTGAAGATTGTGTATCGAGGTTTGAGGATTGAGGATTGAGGATTGCGGACTGAGGATTGAGGATTGTGGATTGGGGATTGAGGACTGAAGATTGAGGATTGAGGACTGAGGAATGAGGGTTGAGGATTGAGGATTGAGTATTGAAGATTGAGGATTGCGGATTGAGGATTGAGGATTGAGGATTGAGGGTCGAGGATTGAAGATTGAGGATTGAGGATTGAGGATTGATGATTGCGGATTGAGGACTGAGTGTTGAGGATAGAGTGTTGAGAATTGATGTTTGGGAACTGATATTTGAAGATTGTAGTTTGAGGATTGAGTATTCAAATCTGAGAATTGAGGATTTCCTATTGAGGACTGAGAATTGAGGATTGAGGATTGAGGATTGAGGATTGAGGATTGAGGATTGAGGATTGAAGATTGAGGATTGTAGGTTGTGGATTGAGGATTGACTATTGAGGATTGAGGATTGAGGATTGAGGATTGAGGCTTGAGAATTGGTGACTGAGTATTGAGGGTTGAGAGATGAGAATTGATGTTTGTGGATAGAGATTTGAAGATTGCAGATTGAGTATTGAGTGCTGAAAACTGTGAATTGCGGACATTCTACTGAGCATTGAGGATTGAGAACGGATTGTTGAGGACTCAGGTATGAAGATTGAGGATTCAGGATTGAGGATTCAGGATTGAGGTTTGAGGACTGAGGGTTGAGGATTGACGATTGGGGATTGAGGATTGAGGGTTGAAGATTGAGGATTGGGTATTGAGGATTGATCGTTGAGGATTGAGGATTGAGGATTGAGGATTGAGTATTGAGGATTGAAGCCTGAATATTGATGATTGAAGATTGAGGATTGAGGATTGAGGGTTGTGGATTGAGGACGAGGACCGAGGGTTGAGTGTTGATGTTTGAGGTCTGAGGATTGATGATTGTGGATTGAGAATTGAGGATTGAGGATTGAGGATTGAAGATTGAGGATTGGGTATTGAGGATTGATCGTTGAGGATTGAGGATTGAGGATTGAGGATTGAGTATTGAGGATTGAGGGTTGAATATTGATGATTGAAGATTGAGGATTGAGGATTGAGGGTTGTGGATTGAGGACGAGGACTGAGGGTTGAGTGTTGATGTTTGAGGTCTGAGGATTGAGGATTGTGGATTGAGAATTGAGGATTGAAGATTGACGATGAGGATTGAGGATTGAGGATTGAGGATAGAGGACTGAAGATTGAGTATAGAGGATTGAAGATCGAGGATTGAGGATAGAGGATTGAGGATTGAGGATTGAGGGTTGAGGATTGGTGACTGAGTATTGAGGGTTGAGAGATGAGAATTGATGTTTGTGGATAGAGATCTGAAGATTGCAGATTGAGTATTGAGTGTTGAAAACTGTGAATTGCGGACATTCTACTGAGCATTGAGAATTGAGAACTGATTGTTGAGGACTCAGGTATGAAGATTGAGGATTCAGGATTGAGGATTCAGGATTGAGGTTTGAGGACTGAGGGTTGAGGATTTACGATTGAGGATTGAGGATTGAGGGTTGAAGATTGAGGACTGGGTATTGAGGATTGATCGTTGAGGATTGAGGATTGAGGATTGAGGATTGAGTATTGAGGATTGAAGCCTGAATATTGATGATTGAAGATTGAGGATTGAGGATTGAGGGTTGTGGATTGAGGACGAGGACCGAGGGTTGAGTGTTGATGTTTGAGGTCTGAGGATTGATGATTGTGGATTGAGAATTGAGGATTGAGGATTGAGGATTGAAGATTGAGGATTGGGTATTGAGGATTGATCGTTGAGGATTGAGGATTGAGGATTGAGGATTGTGTATTGAGGATTGAAGATTGAATATTCATGATTGAAGGTTGAGGATTGAGGATTGAGGGTTGTGGTTTGAGGACGAGGTTTGAGGGTTGAGTATTGATGTTTGAGGTCTGAGGATTGAGGATTGAGGTTTGAGAATTGAGGATTGAGGATTGAGGATTGAAGATTGAGGTTTGGGGAATGATGATTGAGGATTGAGGATTGAGGATTGAGAATTGAGGATTGAGGATTGAGTATTGAAGATTGAGTATTCATGACTGAGGGTTGAGGACTGAGGTTTGGGGATTGAGGATTGAGGATTGAAGATTGAGTATTGAGGATTGAAGATTGACGATTGAGGATCGAGTGTTGAGGATGGATGATGAGGGCTGAGGGTTGAGGATTGTGGTTCGAGTATTGCATCCTGAGAATTCAGGATATTCTATTGAGTATTGAGAATTGAGGATTGATGGTTGAGAATTGAGGATTGAGGATTGAGGATTGAGGATTGAGGATTGAGCATTGAGGATTGAGGATTGAGGATTGTGTATTGAAGATTGGGGATTGATGATTGAGGATTCAGGATTGAGGATACAGGATTGAGCTTTGAGGACTGAGGATTGAGGATTGAGACTTGAGGATTGAGGGTTGAGGATTGAAGATTGAGGATTGGGTAGTGAGGATTGAAAATTGAGGATAGAGGATTGAGGATTGAGGATTGAGGAATGAGGATTGAAGATTGAATATTGATGATTGAAGATTGAGGATTGAGGATTGAGGGTTGTGGTTTGAGGACGAGGATTGAGGGTTGAGTATTGATGTTTGAGGTCTGAGGATTGAGGATTGAGGTTTGAGAATTGAGGATTGAGGATTGAGGATTGAAGATTGAGGTTTTGGTATTGAGGATTGGAGAATGAGGATTGAGGATTGAGGATTGGGGAATGATGATTGAGGATTGAGGATTGAGGATTGAGGATTGAGGATTGAGGATTGATGGCTGAGTATTGAGGATTGAGGATTGAGGATTGAGGATTGAGGATTGAGTATTGAAGATTGAGGATTGATGATTGAGGATTGAGGATTGAGGATTGAGGATTGAGGATTGAGGATTGAGTATTGAAGATTGAGGATTGATGATTGAGGATTCAGGATTGAGGATACAGGACTGAGCATTGAGGACTGAGGATTGAGGATTGAGAATTGAGGATTGAGGATTGAAGATTAAATATTCAGGATTGAAGATTGAGGATTGAGGATTGAGTATTGAGGTTTGGGGAATGATGATTGAGGATTGAGGATTGAGGATTGAGGATTGAGGATTGAGGATTGAGGATTGAGTGTTGAAGATTGAGTATTCATGACTGAGGGTTGAGGACTGAGGTTTGAGGATTGAGGATTGAGGATTGAAGATTGAGTATTGAGGATTGAAGATTGACGATTGCGGATCGAGTGTTGAGGATGGAGGATGAGGGCTGAGGGTTGAGGATTGAGGTTTGAGTTTTGCATCCTGAGAATTCAGGATATTCTGTTGAGTATTGAGGATTGAGGATTGAGGATTGAGGATTGAGTATTGAAGATTGAGGATTGATGATTGAGGGTTGAGGATTGAGGATTGAGTATTGAGGATTGAGGATTGAAGGTTGAGTATTGAGGATTGAAGATTGTGTATTGAGGATTGAGGGTTGAGGATTGAGGATTGAGGATACAGTATTGAAGATTGAGTATTCATGACTGAGGATAGAGTATAGAGGATTGAGGATTGAGGATTGAGTATTGAAGACTGAGTATTGAGGATTGAACATTGAGGATAGAGGATTGAGGATTGAGGATTGAAGATTGAATATTCATGATTGAAGATTGAGGATTGAGGATTGAGGGTTGTGGTTTGAGGACGAGGTTTGAGGGTTGAGTATTGATGTTTGAGGTCTGAGGATTGAGGATTGAGGTTTGAGAATTGAGGGTTGAGGATTGAGGATTGAAGATTGAGGTTTTGGTATTGAGGATTGGAGAATGAGGATTGAGGATTGAGGATTGAGGATTGAGGATTGAGGATTGAAGATTGAGTATTGAGGATTGAAGATTGAGGTTTGAGGATTGAGGATTGATGATTGAGGATTGAGGATTGAGGATTGAAGATTAAATATTGAGGATTGAAGATTGAGGATTGAGGATTGAGGATTGAGGTTTGGGGAATGATGATTGAGGATTGAGGATTGAGGATTGAGAATTGAGGATTGAGGATTGAGTATTGAAGATTGAGTATTCATGACTGAGGGTTGAGGACTGAGGTTTGCGGATTGAGGATTGAGGATTGAAGATTGAGTATTGAGGATTGAAGATTGACGATTGAGGATCGAGTGTTGAGGATGGATGATGAGGGCTGAGGGTTGAGGATTGTGGTTCGAGTATTGCATCCTGAGAATTCAGGATATTCTATTGAGTATTGAGAATTGAGGATTGATGGTTGAGAATTGAGGATTGAGGATTGAGGATTGAGGATTGAGGATTGAGGATTGAGTATTGAAGATTGAGGATTGATGATTGAGGATAGAGGATTGAGGATTGAGGATTGCGGATTGAGTATTGAAGGTTGAGGATTGATGATTGAGGAGTGAGGATTGAGGATTGTGTATTGAGAATTGAGGATGAGGTCTGAGGGTTAAGGATTGAGGTTTGGGGAATGAGGATTGAGGATTGAGGATTGAGGATTGAGGATTGTGGATTGAGGATTGAGTATTGAAGATTGAGTATTCATGATTGAGGATTGAGTATTGAGGATTGAGGTTGGAGGACTGAGGACTGAGGATTGAGGATTGAGGATTGACTATTGAGGATTGGGTACTGAGGATTGAAGATTGAGGACTGAGGATTGAGTATTGAGGATTGAGGATTGAAGGTTGAGTATTGAGGATTGAAGATTGTGTATTGAGGTTTGGGGACTGAGGATTGAGGATTGAGGATTCAGGATTGAGGATTGAAGATTGAGGATTGGGGACTGAGGATTGAAGATTGAGGGTTGAGGATTGAGTGTTGAGGATTGAGGATTGAAGGTTGAGTATTGAGGATTGAAGATTGTGTATCGAGGTTTGAGGATTGAGGATTGAGGATTGCGGACTGAGGATTGAGGATTGTGGATTGGGGATTGAGGACTGAAGATTGAGGATTGAGGACTGAGGAATGAGGGTTGAGGATTGAGGATTGAGTATTGAAGATTGAGGATTGCGGATTGAGGATTGAGGATTGAGGATTGAGGGTCGAGGATTGAAGATTGAGGATTGAGGATTGATGATTGCGGATTGAGGACTGAGTGTTGAGGATAGAGTGTTGAGAATTGATGTTTGGGAACTGATATTTGAAGATTGTAGGTTGAGGATTGAGTATTCAAATCTGAGAATTGAGGATTTCCTATTGAGGACTGAGAATTGAGGATTGAGGATTGAGGATTGAGGATTGAGGATTGAGGATTGAGGATTGAAGATTGAGGATTGTAGGTTGTGGATTGAGGATTGACTATTGAGGATTGAGGATTGAGGATTGAGGATTGAGGCTTGAGAATTGGTGACTGAGTATTGAGGGTTGAGAGATGAGAATTGATGTTTGTGGATAGAGATTTGAAGATTGCAGATTGAGTATTGAGTGCTGAAAACTGTGAATTGCGGACATTCTACTGAGCATTGAGGATTGAGAACGGATTGTTGAGGACTCAGGTATGAAGATTGAGGATTCAGGATTGAGGATTCAGGATTGAGGTTTGAGGACTGAGGGTTGAGGATTGACGATTGGGGATTGAGGATTGAGGGTTGAAGATTGAGGATTGGGTATTGAGGATTGATCGTTGAGGATTGAGGATTGAGGATTGAGGATTGAGTATTGAGGATTGAAGCCTGAATATTGATGATTGAAGATTGAGGATTGAGGATTGAGGGTTGTGGATTGAGGACGAGGACCGAGGGTTGAGTGTTGATGTTTGAGGTCTGAGGATTGATGATTGTGGATGGAGAATTGAGGATTGAGGATTGAGGATTGAAGATTGAGGATTGGGTATTGAGGATTGATCGTTGAGGATTGAGGATTGAGGATTGAGGATTGAGTATTGAGGATTGAGGGTTGAATATTGATGATTGAAGATTGAGGATTGAGGATTGAGGGTTGTGGATTGAGGACGAGGACTGAGGGTTGAGTGTTGATGTTTGAGGTCTGAGGATTGAGGATTGTGGATTGAGAATTGAGGATTGAAGATTGACGATGAGGATTGAGGATTGAGGATTGAGGATTGAGGATAGAGGACTGAAGATTGAGTATAGAGGATTGAAGATCGAGGATTGAGGATAGAGGATTGAGGATTGAGGATTGAGGGTTGAGGATTGGTGACTGAGTATTGAGGGTTGAGAGATGAGAATTGATGTTTGTGGATAGAGATCTGAAGATTGCAGATTGAGTATTGAGTGTTGAAAACTGTGAATTGCGGACATTCTACTGAGCATTGAGAATTGAGAACTGATTGTTGAGGACTCAGGTATGAAGATTGAGGATTCAGGATTGAGGATTCAGGATTGAGGTTTGAGGACTGAGGGTTGAGGATTTACGATTGAGGATTGAGGATTGAGGGTTGAAGATTGAGGACTGGGAATTGAGGATTGATCGTTGAGGATTGAGGATTGAGGATTGAGGATTGAGTATTGAGGATTGAAGCCTGAATATTGATGATTGAAGATTGAGGATTGAGGATTGAGGGTTGTGGATTGAGGACGAGGACCGAGGGTTGAGTGTTGATGTTTGAGGTCTGAGGATTGATGATTGTGGATTGAGAATTGAGGATTGAGGATTGAGGATTGAAGATTGAGGATTGGGTATTGAGGATTGATCGTTGAGGATTGAGGATTGAGGATTGAGGATTGTGTATTGAGGATTGAAGATTGAATATTCATGATTGAAGATTGAGGATTGAGGATTGAGGGTTGTGGTTTGAGGACGAGGTTTGAGGGTTGAGTATTGATGTTTGAGGTCTGAGGATTGAGGATTGAGGTTTGAGAATTGAGGATTGAGGATTGAGGATTGAAGATTGAGGTTTGGGGAATGATGATTGAGGATTGAGGATTGAGGATTGAGAATTGAGGATTGAGGATTGAGTATTGAAGATTGAGTATTCATGACTGAGGGTTGAGGACTGAGGTTTGGGGATTGAGGATTGAGGATTGAAGATTGAGTATTGAGGATTGAAGATTGACGATTGAGGATCGAGTGTTGAGGATGGATGATGAGGGCTGAGGGTTGAGGATTGTGGTTCGAGTATTGCATCCTGAGAATTCAGGATATTCTATTGAGTATTGAGAATTGAGGATTGATGGTTGAGAATTGAGGATTGAGGATTGAGGATTGAGGATTGAGGATTGAGGATTGAGGATTGAGGATTGAGGATTGAAGATTAAATATTGAGGATTGAAGATTGAGGATTGATGATTGAGAATTGATGTTTGGGGAATGATGATTGAGGATTGAGGATTGAGGATTGAGGATTGAGTATTGAAGATTGAGTATTCATGACTGATTGTTGAGGACTGAGGTATGAGGATCGAGGATTGAGGATTTAAGATTGAGCATTGAGGATTGAAGATTGACGATTGAGGATCGAGTGTTGAGGATGGAGGATGAGAGCTGAGGGCTGAGGATTGAGGTTTGAGTATTGCATCCTGAGAATTCAGGATATTCTGTTGAGTATTGAGAATTGAGGATTGATGGTTGAGTATTGAGGATTGGGGATTGAGGATTGAGGATTGAGGATTGAGGATTGAGGATTGAGTATTGAAGATTGAGGATTGATGATTGAGGTTTGAGGATTGAGGATTGAGGATTGAGGATTGAGTATTGAAGATTGAGGATTGATGATTGAGGAGTGAGGATTGAGGATTGTGTATTGAGAATTGAGGATGAGGTCTGAGGGTTAAGGATTGAGGTTTGGGGAATGAGGATTGAGGATTGAGGATTGAGGATTGAGGATTGAGGATTGAGGACTGAGTATTGAAGATTGAGTATTCATGATTGAGGATTGAGTATTGAGGATTGAGGTTGGAGGACTGAGGACTGAGGATTGAGGATTGAGGATTGAGGATTGAGGATTGAAGATTGAGGATTGAGGATTGAATATTGAGGATTGGGGTCTGAGGATTGAAGATCGAGGGTTAAGGATTGAGTGTTGAGGATTGAGGATTGAAGGTTGAGTATTGAGGATTGAAGATTGTGTATTGAGGTTTGAGGATTGAGGATTGAGGATTGCGGACTGAGGATTGAGGATTGCGGATAAAGGATTGAATGTTGAGTATTGAGGATTGAGGGCTCAGGGTTGAGGATTGAGGATTGACAATTGAGGTTTGAGGATTGAAGATTGAGAATTGTGTATTCATGTTTCAAGATTGAGGATTGAGGTTGAAGATTGAGGATTTAGGATTGATAATTGAGGATTGTGGATTGGGGATTGAGGACTGAAGATTGAGGATTGAGGACTGAGGAATGAGGGTTGAGGATTGAGGATTGAGTATTGAAGATTGAGGATTGCGGATTGAGGATTGAGGATTGAGGGTTGAGGGTCGAGGATTGAAGATTGCGGATTGAGGATTGAGGATTGATGATTGCGGATTGAGGACTGAGTGTTGAGGATTGGGGACTGAGGATTGAAGATTGAGGATTGAGGATTGAGTATTGAGGATTGAACATTGAGGATAGAGGATTGAGGATTGAGGATTGAAGATTGAATATTCATGATTGAAGATTGAGGATTGAGGATTGAGGGTTGTGGTTTGAGGACGAGGTTTGAGGGTTGAGTATTGATGTTTGAGGTCTGAGGATTGAGGATTGAGGTTTGAGAATTGAGGGTTGAGGATTGAGGATTGAAGATTGAGGTTTTGGTATTGAGGATTGGAGAATGAGGATTGAGGATTGAGGATTGAGGATTGAGGATTGAGGATTGAAGATTGAGTATTGAGGATTGAAGATTGAGGTTTGAGGATTGAGGATTGATGATTGAGGATTGAGGATTGAGGATTGAAGATTAAATATTGAGGATTGAAGATTGAGGATTGAGGATTGAGGATTGAGGTTTGGGGAATGATGATTGAGGATTGAGGATTGAGGATTGAGAATTGAGGATTGAGGATTGAGTATTGAAGATTGAGTATTCATGACTGAGGGTTGAGGACTGAGGTTTGCGGATTGAGGATTGAGGATTGAAGATTGAGTATTGAGGATTGAAGATTGACGATTGAGGATCGAGTGTTGAGGATGGATGATGAGGGCTGAGGGTTGAGGATTGTGGTTCGAGTATTGCATCCTGAGAATTCAGGATATTCTATTGAGTATTGAGAATTGAGGATTGATGGTTGAGAATTGAGGATTGAGGATTGAGGATTGAGGATTGAGGATTGAGGATTGAGTATTGAAGATTGAGGATTGATGATTGAGGATTGAGGATTGAGGATTGCGGATTGAGTATTGAAGGTTGAGGATTGATGATTGAGGAGTGAGGATTGAGGATTGTGTATTGAGAATTGAGGATGAGGTCTGAGGGTTAAGGATTGAGGTTTGGGGAATGAGGATTGAGGATTGAGGATTGAGGATTGAGGATTGTGGATTGAGGATTGAGTATTGAAGATTGAGTATTCATGATTGAGGATTGAGTATTGAGGATTGAGGTTGGAGGACTGAGGACTGAGGATTGAGGATTGAGGATTGACTATTGAGGATTGGGTACTGAGGATTGAAGATTGAGGACTGAGGATTGAGTATTGAGGATTGAGGATTGAAGGTTGAGTATTGAGGATTGAAGATTGTGTATTGAGGTTTGGGGACTGAGGATTGAGGATTGAGGATTCAGGATTGAGGATTGAAGATTGAGGATTGGGGACTGAGGATTGAAGATTGAGGGTTGAGGATTGAGTGTTGAGGATTGAGGATTGAAGGTTGAGTATTGAGGATTGAAGATTGTGTATCGAGGTTTGAGGATTGAGGATTGAGGATTGCGGACTGAGGATTGAGGATTGTGGATTGGGGATTGAGGACTGAAGATTGAGGATTGAGGACTGAGGAATGAGGGTTGAGGATTGAGGATTGAGTATTGAAGATTGAGGATTGCGGATTGAGGATTGAGGATTGAGGATTGAGGGTCGAGGATTGAAGATTGAGGATTGAGGATTGAGGATTGATGATTGCGGATTGAGGACTGAGTGTTGAGGATTGAGGATTGAGGATTGAGGATTGAGGCTTGAGAATTGGTGACTGAGTATTGAGGGTTGAGAGATGAGAATTGATGTTTGTGGATAGAGATTTGAAGATTGCAGATTGAGTATTGAGTGCTGAAAACTGTGAATTGCGGACATTCTACTGAGCATTGAGGATTGAGAACGGATTGTTGAGGACTCAGGTATGAAGATTGAGGATTCAGGATTGAGGATTCAGGATTGAGGTTTGAGGACTCTGGGTTGAGGATTGACGATTGGGGATTGAGGATTGAGGGTTGAAGATTGAGGATTGGGTATTGAGGATTGATCGTTGAGGATTGAGGATTGAGGATTGAGGATTGGGTATTGAGGATTGAAGCCTGAATATTGATGATTGAAGATTGAGGATTGAGGATTGAGGGTTGTGGATTGAGGACGAGGACCGAGGGTTGAGTGTTGATGTTTGAGGTCTGAGGATTGATGATTGTGGATTGAGAATTGAGGATTGAGGATTGAGGATTGAAGATTGAGGATTGGGTATTGAGGATTGATCGTTGAGGATTGAGGATTGAGGATTGAGGATTGAGTATTGAGGATTGAGGGTTGAATATTGATGATTGAAGATTGAGGATTGAGGATTGAGGGTTGTGGATTGAGGACGAGGACTGAGGGTTGAGTGTTGATGTTTGAGGTCTGAGGATTGAGGATTGTGGATTGAGAATTGAGGATTGAAGATTGACGATGAGGATTGAGGATTGAGGATTGAGGATTGAGGATAGAGGACTGAAGATTGAGTATAGAGGATTGAAGATCGAGGATTGAGGATAGAGGATTGAGGATTGAGGATTGAGGGTTGAGGATTGGTGACTGAGTATTGAGGGTTGAGAGATGAGAATTGATGTTTGTGGATAGAGATCTGAAGATTGCAGATTGAGTATTGAGTGTTGAAAACTGTGAATTGCGGACATTCTACTGAGCATTGAGAATTGAGAACTGATTGTTGAGGACTCAGGTATGAAGATTGAGGATTCAGGATTGAGGATTCAGGATTGAGGTTTGAGGACTGAGGGTTGAGGATTTACGATTGAGGATTGAGGATTGAGGGTTGAAGATTGAGGACTGGGTATTGAGGATTGATCGTTGAGGATTGAGGATTGAGGATTGAGGATTGAGTATTGAGGATTGAAGCCTGAATATTGATGATTGAAGATTGAGGATTGAGGATTGAGGGTTGTGGATTGAGGACGAGGACCGAGGGTTGAGTGTTGATGTTTGAGGTCTGAGGATTGATGATTGTGGATTGAGAATTGAGGATTGAGGATTGAGGATTGAAGATTGAGGATTGGGAATTGAGGATTGATCGTTGAGGATTGAGGATTGAGGATTGAGGATTGTGTATTGAGGATTGAGGGTTGAATATTGATGATTGAAGATTGAGGATTGAGGATTGAGGGTTGTGGATTGAGGACGAGGACTGAGGGTTGAGTGTTGATGTTTGAGGTCTGAGGATTGAGGATTGTGGATTGAGAATTGAGGATTGAGGATTGAGGATTGAAGGTTGAGGATTGGGTATTGAGGATTGAGGATTGAGGATTGAGGATTGAGAATTGAGGGTTGAGGATTGAGGATTGAGGATTGAAGATTGAGGATTGGGTATTGAGGATTGAACATTGAGGATAGAGGATTGAGGATTGAGGATTGAGGAATGAGGATTGAAGATTGAATATTGATGATTGAAGATTGAGGATTGAGGATTGAGGGTTGTGGTTTGAGGACGAGGATTGAGGGTTGAGTATTGATGTTTGAGGTCTGAGGATTTAGGATTGTGGTTTGAGAATTGAGGACTGAGGATTGAAGATTGAGGTTTTGGTATTGAGGATTGGAGAATGAGGATTGAGGATTGAGGATTGAGGATTGAGGATTGAAGATTGAGTATTGAGGATTGAAGATTGAGGATTGAGGATTGAGGATTGAGTATTAACTATTGAGTATTGAGGATTGAAGATTGAGGATTGAGGATTGAGGATTCAGGATTGAGGATTGAAGATTGAGGATTGGGGACTGAGTGTTGAGGGTTGAGTGATGAGGGTTGATGTTTGTGGATAGAGAGTTGAAGATTGCAGATTGAGTATTGAGTATTGAAAACTGTGAATTGAGAATATTCTATTGAGGGATGAGGATTGACAACAGATTGTTGAGGACTCAGGTCTGAAGATTGAGGATTCAGGTTTGAGGATACAGGATCGAGCTTTGAGGACTGAGGGTTGAGGATTGACGATTGAGGATTGAGGATTGAGGGTTGAAGATTGTGGATTGGGTATTGAGGATTGATCGTTGAAGATTGAGGATTGAGGATTGAGGATTGAGTATTGAGGATTGAAGGTTGAATATTGATGATTGAAGATTGAGGATTGAGGATTGAGGGTTGTGGATTGAGGGCGAGGACTGAGGGTTGAGTGTTGATGTTTGAGGTCTGAGGATTGAGGATTGTGGATTGAGAATAGAGGGTTGAAGATTGAGGATTGAACATTGAGGATTGGGTATTGAGGATTGAGGATTGAGGATTGAAGATTGACGATTGAGGATTGAGGATTGAGGATTGAGGATTGAGTATTAAATATTGATTATTGAGGATAGAGGATGGAGGATTGAGGATTGAGGAATGAGGATTGAATATTGAATATTGATGATTGAAGATTGAGGATTGAGGATTGAGGATTGAAGATTGAGGTTTTGGTATTGAGGATTGGAAAATGAGGATTGAGGATTGAGGATTGAGGATTGAGGATTTAAGATTGAGTATTGAGGATTGAAGATTGAGGTTTGAGGATTGAGGATTGATGATTGAGGATTGAGGATTGAGGATTGAAGATTAAATATTGAGGATTGAAGATTGAGGATTGCGGATTGAGTATTGAGGTTTGGGGAATGATGATTGAGGATTGAGGATTGAGGATTGAGGATTGAGGATTGAGGATTGAGTATTGAAGATTGAGTATTCATGACTGATTGTTGATGACTGAGGTATGAGGATCGAGGATTGAGGATTTAAGATTGAGTATTGAGGATTGAAGATTGACGATTGAGGATCGAGTGTTGAGGATGGAGGATGAGAGCTGAGGGCTGAGGATTGAGGTTTGAGTATTGCATCCTGAGAATTCAGGATATTCTGTTGAGTATTGAGAATTGAGGATTGATGGTTGAGTATTGAGGATTGGGGATTGAGGATTGAGGATTGAGGATTGAGGATTGAGGATTGAGTATTGAAGATTGAGGATTGATGATTGAGGATTGAGGATTGAGGATTGAGGATTGAGGATTGAGTATTGAAGATTGAGGATTGATGATTGAGGAGTGAGGATTGAGGATTGTGTATTGAGAATTGAGGATGAGGTCTGAGGGTTAAGGATTGAGGTTTGGGGAATGAGGATTGAGGATTGAGGATTGAGGATTGAGGATTGAGGATTGAGGATTGAGTATTGAAGATTGAGTATTCATGATTGAGGATTGAGTATTGAGGATTGAGGTTGGAGGACTGAGGACTGAGGATTGAGGATTGAGGATTGAGGATTGAGGATTGAGGATTGCGGACTGAGGATTGAGGATTGCGGATAAAGGATTGAATGTTGAGTATTGAGGATTGAGGGCTCAGGGTTGAGGATTGAGGATTGACAATTGAGGTTTGAGGATTGAAGATTGAGAATTGTGTATTCATGTTTCAAGATTGAGGATTGAGGTTGAAGATTGAGGATTTAGGATTGATAATTGAGGATTGTGGATTGGGGATTGAGGACTGAAGATTGAGGATTGAGGACTGAGGAATGAGGGTTGAGGATTGAGGATTGAGTATTGAAGATTGAGGATTGCGGATTGAGGATTGAGGATTGAGGGTTGAGGGTCGAGGATTGAAGATTGCGGATTGAGGATTGAGGATTGATGATTGCGGATTGAGGACTGAGTGTTGAGGATTGGGGACTGAGGATTGAAGATTGAGGATTGAGGATTGAGTATTGAGGATTGAGGATTGAAGGTTGAGCCTTGAGGTTTGAAGATTGTGTATTCAGGATTGAGGGTTGAGGATTGAGGATTGAGGATTCAGTATTGAAGATTGAGTATTCATGACTGAGGATAGAGTATAGAGGATTGAGGATTGAGGATTGAGTATTGAAGATTGAGTATTGAGGATTGAAGATTGAGGTTTGAGGATTGAGGGTTGAGGATGGAGGATGAGGCCTGAGGGTTGAGGATTGAGGTTTGGTTATTGAATCCCGAGAATTCAGGATATTCTATTGAGTATTGAGAATTGAGGATTGATGGCTGAGTATTGAGGATTGAGGATTGAGGATTGAGTATTGAAGATTGAGGATTGATGATTGAGGATTGAGGATTGAGGATTGAGGATTGAGTATTGAAGATTGGGGATTGATGATTGAGGATTCAGGATTGAGGATACAGGATTGAGCTTTGAGGACTGAGGATTGAGGATTGAGAATTGAGGATTGAGGGTTGAGGATTGAAGATTGAGGATTGGGTATTGAGGATTGAACATTGAGGATAGAGGATTGAGGATTGAGGATTGAGGAATGAGGATTGAAGATTGAATATTGATGATTGAAGATTGAGGATTGAGGATTGAGGGTTGTGGTTTGAGGACGAGGATTGAGGGTTGAGTATTGATGTTTGAGGTCTGAGGATTGAGGATTGAGGTTTGAGAATTGAGGATTGAGGATTGAGGATTGAAGATTGAGGTTTTGGTATTGAGGATTGGAGAATGAGGATTGAGGATTGAGGATTGAGGATTGAGGATTGAAGATTGAGTATTGAGGATTGAAGATTGAGGTTTGAGGATTGAGGATTGATGATTGAGGATTGAGGATTGAGGATTGAAGATTAAATATTGAGGATTGAAGATTGAGGATTGCGGATTGAGTATTGAGGTTTGGGGAATGATGATTGAGGATTGACGATTGAGGATTGAGAATTGAGGATTGAGGATTGAGTATTGAAGATTGAGTATTCATGACTGAGGGCTGAGGACTGAGGTTTGAGGATTGAGGATTGAGGATTGAAGATTGAGTATTGAGGATTGAAGATTGACGATTGAGGATCGAGTGTTGAGGATGGATGATGAGGGCTGAGGGTTGAGGATTGTGGTTTGAGTATTGCATCCTGAGAATTCAGGATATTCTATTGAGTATTGAGGATTGAGGATTGAAGGTTGAGTATTGAGGATTGAAGATTGTGTATTGAGGTTTGGGGACAGAGGATTGAGGATTGAGGATTCAGGATTGAGGATTGAAGATTGAGGATTGGGGACTGAGGATTGAAGATTGAGGGTTGAGGATTGAGTGTAGAGGATTGAGGATTGAAGGTTGAGTATTGAGGATTGAAGATTGTGTATTGAAGTTTGAGGATTGAGGATTGAGGATTGCGGACTGAGGATTGAGGATTGCGGATAAAGGATTGAAGGTTGAGTATTGAGGATTGAGGGCTCAGGGTTGAGGATTGAGCATTGACTATTGAGGTTTGAGGATTGATGATTGAGAATTGTGTATTCATGTTTCAAGATTGAGGATTGAGGTTGAAGATTGAGGATTGCGGATTGAGGATTGAGGATTGAGGATTGAGGGTCGAGGATTGAAGATTGAGGATTGAGTATTGAGGATTGAGTATTGAGAATTGAGGATTGATGGCTGAGTATTGAGGACTGAGGATTGAGGATTGAGGATTGAGGATTGAGTATTGAAGATTGAGGATTGATGATTGAGGATTGAGGATTGAGGATTGAGGATTGAGGATTGAGGATTGAGGATTGAGTATTGGAGATTGAGGATTGATGATTGAGGATTCAGGATTGAGGATACAGGACTGAGCATTGAGGACTGAGGATTGAGGATTGAGAATTGAGGATTGAGGATTGAAGATTAAATATTCAGGATTGAAGACTGAGGATTGAGGATTGAGTATTGAGGTTTGGGGAATGATGATTGAGGATTGAGGACTGAGGATTGAGGATTGAAGATTGAGGATTGTGGATTGATGATTGCGGATTGAGGACTGAGTGTTGAGGATAGAGTGTTGAGAATTGATGTTTGGGAACTGATATTTGAAGATTGTAGGTTGAGGATTGAGTATTGAAGACTGAGAATTGAGGATTTCCTATTGAGGGCTGAGAATTGAGGATTGAGGATTGAGGATTGAGGATTCAGGATTGAGGATTGAGGATTGAGGATTGAGGACTGACGATTGAAGGTTGAGGACTGAGTATTGAAAACTGAGAATTGAGGATATTCTATTGAGGATTGAAAATTGAGGATTGAGGATTGAGGATTAAGGGTTGAGGTTTGAAGGTTGAGGTTTGAGGATTGACGACTGCGGATTGAGGATTGGGCATTGAGAATTGAGTATTGATGGTTGAGGATTGTGGATTGACGACTGCGGATTGAGGATTGGGCATTGAGAATTGAGTATTGATGGTTGAGGATTGTGGATTGAAGATCGAGAATTGAGGATTGAGGATTGAGGATTGAGGATTGAGGGTTGAGAATTGGTGACTGAGTATTGAGGGTTGAGAGATGAGAATTGATGTTTGTGGATAGAGATTTGAAGATTGCAGATTGAGTATTGAGTGCTGAAAACTGTGAATTGCGGACATTCTACTGAGCATTGAGGATTGAGAACTGATTGTTGAGGACTCAGGTATGAAGATTGAGGATTCAGGATTGAGGATTCAGGATTGAGGTTTGAGGACTGAGGGTTGAGGATTGACGATTGGGGATTGAGGATTGAGGATTGAAGATTGAGGATTGGGTATTGAGGATTGATCGTTGAGGATTGAGGATTGAGGATTGAGGATTGAGTATTGAGGATTGAAGCCTGAATATTGATGATTGAAGTTTGAGGATTGAGGATTGAGGGTTGTGGATTGAGGACGAGGACCGAGGGTTGAGTGTTGATGTTTGAGGTCTGAGGATTGATGATTGTGGATTGAGAATTGAGGATTGAGGATTGAGGATTGAAGATTGAGGATTGGGTATTGAGGATTGATCGTTGAGGATTGAGGATTGAGGATTGAGGATTGAGTATTGAGGATTGAGGGTTGAATATTGATGATTGAAGATTGAGGATTGAGGATTGAGGGTTGTGGATTGAGGACGAGGACTGAGGGCTGAGTGTTGATGTTTGAGGTCTGAGGATTGAGGATTGTGGATTGAGAATTGAGGATTGAAGATTGACGATGAGGATTGAGGATTGAGGATTGAGGATTGAGGATAGAGGACTGAAGATTGAGTATAGAGGATTGAAGATCGAGGATTGAGGATTGAGGATTGAGGATTGAGGATTGAGGGTTGAGGATTGGTGACTGAGTACTGAGGGTTGAGAGATGAGAATTGATGTTTGTGGATAGAGATCTGAAGATTGCAGATTGAGTATTGAGTGTTGAAAACTGTGAATTGCGGACATTCTACTGAGCATTGAGAATTGAGAACTGATTGTTGAGGACTCAGGTATGAAGATTGAGGATTCAGGATTGAGGATTCAGGATTGAGGTTTGAGGACTGAGGGTTGAGGATTTACGATTGAGGATTGAGGATTGAGGGTTGAAGATTGAGGACTGGGAATTGAGGATTGATCGTTGAGGATTGAGGATTGAGGATTGAGGATTGAGTATTGAGGATTGAAGCCTGAATATTGATGATTGAAGATTGAGGATTGAGGATTGAGGGTTGTGGATTGAGGACGAGGACCGAGGGTTGAGTGTTGATGTTTGAGGTCTGAGGATTGATGATTGTGGATTGAGAATTGAGGATTGAGGATTGAGGATTGAAGATTGAGGATTGGGTATTGAGGATTGATCGTTGAGGATTGAGGATTGAGGATTGAGGATTGTGTATTGAGGATTGAAGATTGAATATTCATGATTGAAGATTGAGGATTGAGGATTGAGGGTTGTGGTTTGAGGACGAGGTTTGAGGGTTGAGTATTGATGTTTGAGGTCTGAGGATTGAGGATTGAGGTTTGAGAATTGAGGATTGAGGATTGAGGATTGAAGATTGAGGTTTGGGGAATGATGATTGAGGATTGAGGATTGAGGATTGAGAATTGAGGATTGAGGATTGAGTATTGAAGATTGAGTATTCATGACTGAGGGTTGAGGACTGAGGTTTGGGGATTGAGGATTGAGGATTGAAGATTGAGTATTGAGGATTGAAGATTGACGATTGAGGATCGAGTGTTGAGGATGGATGATGAGGGCTGAGGGTTGAGGATTGTGGTTCGAGTATTGCATCCTGAGAATTCAGGATATTCTATTGAGTATTGAGAATTGAGGATTGATGGTTGAGAATTGAGGATTGAGGATTGAGGATTGAGGATTGAGGATTGAGGATTGAGGATTGAGGATTGAGGATTGAAGATTAAATATTGAGGATTGAAGATTGAGGATTGATGATTGAGAATTGATGTTTGGGGAATGATGATTGAGGATTGAGGATTGAGGATTGAGGATTGAGTATTGAAGATTGAGTATTCATGACTGATTGTTGAGGACTGAGGTATGAGGATCGAGGATTGAGGATTTAAGATTGAGCATTGAGGATTGAAGATTGACGATTGAGGATCGAGTGTTGAGGATGGAGGATGAGAGCTGAGGGCTGAGGATTGAGGTTTGAGTATTGCATCCTGAGAATTCAGGATATTCTGTTGAGTATTGAGAATTGAGGATTGATGGTTGAGTATTGAGGATTGGGGATTGAGGATTGAGGATTGAGGATTGAGGATTGAGGATTGAGTATTGAAGATTGAGGATTGATGATTGAGGTTTGAGGATTGAGGATTGAGGATTGAGGATTGAGTATTGAAGATTGAGGATTGATGATTGAGGAGTGAGGATTGAGGATTGTGTATTGAGAATTGAGGATGAGGTCTGAGGGTTAAGGATTGAGGTTTGGGGAATGAGGATTGAGGATTGAGGATTGAGGATTGAGGATTGAGGATTGAGGACTGAGTATTGAAGATTGAGTATTCATGATTGAGGATTGAGTATTGAGGATTGAGGTTGGAGGACTGAGGACTGAGGATTGAGGATTGAGGATTGAGGATTGAGGATTGAAGATTGAGGATTGAGGATTGAATATTGAGGATTGGGGTCTGAGGATTGAAGATCGAGGGTTAAGGATTGAGTGTTGAGGATTGAGGATTGAAGGTTGAGTATTGAGGATTGAAGATTGTGTATTGAGGTTTGAGGATTGAGGATTGAGGATTGCGGACTGAGGATTGAGGATTGCGGATAAAGGATTGAATGTTGAGTATTGAGGATTGAGGGCTCAGGGTTGAGGATTGAGGATTGACAATTGAGGTTTGAGGATTGAAGATTGAGAATTGTGTATTCATGTTTCAAGATTGAGGATTGAGGTTGAAGATTGAGGATTTAGGATTGATAATTGAGGATTGTGGATTGGGGATTGAGGACTGAAGATTGAGGATTGAGGACTGAGGAATGAGGGTTGAGGATTGAGGATTGAGTATTGAAGATTGAGGATTGCGGATTGAGGATTGAGGATTGAGGGTTGAGGGTCGAGGATTGAAGATTGCGGATTGAGGATTGAGGATTGATGATTGCGGATTGAGGACTGAGTGTTGAGGATTGGGGACTGAGGATTGAAGATTGAGGATTGAGGATTGAGTATTGAGGATTGAACATTGAGGATAGAGGATTGAGGATTGAGGATTGAAGATTGAATATTCATGATTGAAGATTGAGGATTGAGGATTGAGGGTTGTGGTTTGAGGACGAGGTTTGAGGGTTGAGTATTGATGTTTGAGGTCTGAGGATTGAGGATTGAGGTTTGAGAATTGAGGGTTGAGAGATTGAGGATTGAGATTGAGGTTTTGGTATTGAGGATTGGAGAATGAGGATTGAGGATTGAGGATTGAGGATTGAGGATTGAGGATTGAAGATTGAGTATTGAGGATTGAAGATTGAGGTTTGAGGATTGAGGATTGATGATTGAGATTGAGGATTGAGGATTGAGGATTGAAATATTGAGGATTGAAGATTGAGGATTGAGGATTGAGGATTGAGGTTTGGGGAATGATGATTGAGGATTGAGGATTGAGGATTGAGAATTGAGGATTGAGGATTGAGTATTGAAGATTGAGTATTCATGACTGAGGGTTGAGGACTGAGGTTTGCGGATTGAGGATTGAGGATTGAAGATTGAGTATTGAGGATTGAAGATTGACGATTGAGGATCGAGTGTTGAGGATGGATGATGAGGGCTGAGGGTTGAGGATTGTGGTTCGAGTATTGCATCCTGAGAATTCAGGATATTCTATTGAGTATTGAGAATTGAGGATTGATGGTTGAGAATTGAGGATTGAGGATTGAGGATTGAGGATTGAGGATTGAGGATTGAGTATTGAAGATTGAGGATTGATGATTGAGGATTGAGGATTGAGGATTGCGGATTGAGTATTGAAGGTTGAGGATTGATGATTGAGGAGTGAGGATTGAGGATTGTGTATTGAGAATTGAGGATGAGGTCTGAGGGTTAAGGATTGAGGTTTGGGGAATGAGGATTGAGGATTGAGGATTGAGGATTGAGGATTGTGGATTGAGGATTGAGTATTGAAGATTGAGTATTCATGATTGAGGATTGAGTATTGAGGATTGAGGTTGGAGGACTGAGGACTGAGGATTGAGGATTGAGGATTGACTATTGAGGATTGGGTACTGAGGATTGAAGATTGAGGACTGAGGATTGAGTATTGAGGATTGAGGATTGAAGGTTGAGTATTGAGGATTGAAGATTGTGTATTGAGGTTTGGGGACTGAGGATTGAGGATTGAGGATTCAGGATTGAGGATTGAAGATTGAGGATTGGGGACTGAGGATTGAAGATTGAGGGTTGAGGATTGAGTGTTGAGGATTGAGGATTGAAGGTTGAGTATTGAGGATTGAAGATTGTGTATCGAGGTTTGAGGATTGAGGATTGAGGATTGCGGACTGAGGATTGAGGATTGTGGATTGGGGATTGAGGACTGAAGATTGAGGATTGAGGACTGAGGAATGAGGGTTGAGGATTGAGGATTGAGTATTGAAGATTGAGGATTGCGGATTGAGGATTGAGGATTGAGGATTGAGGGTCGAGGATTGAAGATTGAGGATTGAGGATTGAGGATTGATGATTGCGGATTGAGGACTGAGTGTTGAGGATTGAGGATTGAGGATTGAGGATTGAGGCTTGAGAATTGGTGACTGAGTATTGAGGGTTGAGAGATGAGAATTGATGTTTGTGGATAGAGATTTGAAGATTGCAGATTGAGTATTGAGTGCTGAAAACTGTGAATTGCGGACATTCTACTGAGCATTGAGGATTGAGAACGGATTGTTGAGGACTCAGGTATGAAGATTGAGGATTCAGGATTGAGGATTCAGGATTGAGGTTTGAGGACTCTGGGTTGAGGATTGACGATTGGGGATTGAGGATTGAGGGTTGAAGATTGAGGATTGGGTATTGAGGATTGATCGTTGAGGATTGAGGATTGAGGATTGAGGATTGGGTATTGAGGATTGAAGCCTGAATATTGATGATTGAAGATTGAGGATTGAGGATTGAGGGTTGTGGATTGAGGACGAGGACCGAGGGTTGAGTGTTGATGTTTGAGGTCTGAGGATTGATGATTGTGGATTGAGAATTGAGGATTGAGGATTGAGGATTGAAGATTGAGGATTGGGTATTGAGGATTGATCGTTGAGGATTGAGGATTGAGGATTGAGGATTGAGTATTGAGGATTGAGGGTTGAATATTGATGATTGAAGATTGAGGATTGAGGATTGAGGGTTGTGGATTGAGGACGAGGACTGAGGGTTGAGTGTTGATGTTTGAGGTCTGAGGATTGAGGATTGTGGATTGAGAATTGAGGATTGAAGATTGACGATGAGGATTGAGGATTGAGGATTGAGGATTGAGGATAGAGGACTGAAGATTGAGTATAGAGGATTGAAGATCGAGGATTGAGGATAGAGGATTGAGGATTGAGGATTGAGGGTTGAGGATTGGTGACTGAGTATTGAGGGTTGAGAGATGAGAATTGATGTTTGTGGATAGAGATCTGAAGATTGCAGATTGAGTATTGAGTGTTGAAAACTGTGAATTGCGGACATTCTACTGAGCATTGAGAATTGAGAACTGATTGTTGAGGACTCAGGTATGAAGATTGAGGATTCAGGATTGAGGATTCAGGATTGAGGTTTGAGGACTGAGGGTTGAGGATTTACGATTGAGGATTGAGGATTGAGGGTTGAAGATTGAGGACTGGGTATTGAGGATTGATCGTTGAGGATTGAGGATTGAGGATTGAGGATTGAGTATTGAGGATTGAAGCCTGAATATTGATGATTGAAGATTGAGGATTGAGGATTGAGGGTTGTGGATTGAGGACGAGGACCGAGGGTTGAGTGTTGATGTTTGAGGTCTGAGGATTGATGATTGTGGATTGAGAATTGAGGATTGAGGATTGAGGATTGAAGATTGAGGATTGGGAATTGAGGATTGATCGTTGAGGATTGAGGATTGAGGATTGAGGATTGTGTATTGAGGATTGAGGGTTGAATATTGATGATTGAAGATTGAGGATTGAGGATTGAGGGTTGTGGATTGAGGACGAGGACTGAGGGTTGAGTGTTGATGTTTGAGGTCTGAGGATTGAGGATTGTGGATTGAGAATTGAGGATTGAGGATTGAGGATTGAAGGTTGAGGATTGGGTATTGAGGATTGAGGATTGAGGATTGAGGATTGAGAATTGAGGGTTGAGGATTGAGGATTGAGGATTGAAGATTGAGGATTGGGTATTGAGGATTGAACATTGAGGATAGAGGATTGAGGATTGAGGATTGAGGAATGAGGATTGAAGATTGAATATTGATGATTGAAGATTGAGGATTGAGGATTGAGGGTTGTGGTTTGAGGACGAGGATTGAGGGTTGAGTATTGATGTTTGAGGTCTGAGGATTTAGGATTGTGGTTTGAGAATTGAGGACTGAGGATTGAAGATTGAGGTTTTGGTATTGAGGATTGGAGAATGAGGATTGAGGATTGAGGATTGAGGATTGAGGATTGAAGATTGAGTATTGAGGATTGAAGATTGAGGATTGAGGATTGAGGATTGAGTATTAACTATTGAGTATTGAGGATTGAAGATTGAGGATTGAGGATTGAGGATTCAGGATTGAGGATTGAAGATTGAGGATTGGGGACTGAGTGTTGAGGGTTGAGTGATGAGGGTTGATGTTTGTGGATAGAGAGTTGAAGATTGCAGATTGAGTATTGAGTATTGAAAACTGTGAATTGAGAATATTCTATTGAGGGATGAGGATTGACAACAGATTGTTGAGGACTCAGGTCTGAAGATTGAGGATTCAGGTTTGAGGATACAGGATCGAGCTTTGAGGACTGAGGGTTGAGGATTGACGATTGAGGATTGAGGATTGAGGGTTGAAGATTGTGGATTGGGTATTGAGGATTGATCGTTGAAGATTGAGGATTGAGGATTGAGGATTGAGTATTGAGGATTGAAGGTTGAATATTGATGATTGAAGATTGAGGATTGAGGATTGAGGGTTGTGGATTGAGGGCGAGGACTGAGGGTTGAGTGTTGATGTTTGAGGTCTGAGGATTGAGGATTGTGGATTGAGAATAGAGGGTTGAAGATTGAGGATTGAACATTGAGGATTGGGTATTGAGGATTGAGGATTGAGGATTGAAGATTGACGATTGAGGATTGAGGATTGAGGATTGAGGATTGAGTATTAAATATTGATTATTGAGGATAGAGGATGGAGGATTGAGGATTGAGGAATGAGGATTGAATATTGAATATTGATGATTGAAGATTGAGGATTGAGGATTGAGGATTGAAGATTGAGGTTTTGGTATTGAGGATTGGAAAATGAGGATTGAGGATTGAGGATTGAGGATTGAGGATTTAAGATTGAGTATTGAGGATTGAAGATTGAGGTTTGAGGATTGAGGATTGATGATTGAGGATTGAGGATTGAGGATTGAAGATTAAATATTGAGGATTGAAGATTGAGGATTGCGGATTGAGTATTGAGGTTTGGGGAATGATGATTGAGGATTGAGGATTGAGGATTGAGGATTGAGGATTGAGGATTGAGTATTGAAGATTGAGTATTCATGACTGATTGTTGATGACTGAGGTATGAGGATCGAGGATTGAGGATTTAAGATTGAGTATTGAGGATTGAAGATTGACGATTGAGGATCGAGTGTTGAGGATGGAGGATGAGAGCTGAGGGCTGAGGATTGAGGTTTGAGTATTGCATCCTGAGAATTCAGGATATTCTGTTGAGTATTGAGAATTGAGGATTGATGGTTGAGTATTGAGGATTGGGGATTGAGGATTGAGGATTGAGGATTGAGGATTGAGGATTGAGTATTGAAGATTGAGGATTGATGATTGAGGATTGAGGATTGAGGATTGAGGATTGAGGATTGAGTATTGAAGATTGAGGATTGATGATTGAGGAGTGAGGATTGAGGATTGTGTATTGAGAATTGAGGATGAGGTCTGAGGGTTAAGGATTGAGGTTTGGGGAATGAGGATTGAGGATTGAGGATTGAGGATTGAGGATTGAGGATTGAGGATTGAGTATTGAAGATTGAGTATTCATGATTGAGGATTGAGTATTGAGGATTGAGGTTGGAGGACTGAGGACTGAGGATTGAGGATTGAGGATTGAGGATTGAGGATTGAGGATTGCGGACTGAGGATTGAGGATTGCGGATAAAGGATTGAATGTTGAGTATTGAGGATTGAGGGCTCAGGGTTGAGGATTGAGGATTGACAATTGAGGTTTGAGGATTGAAGATTGAGAATTGTGTATTCATGTTTCAAGATTGAGGATTGAGGTTGAAGATTGAGGATTTAGGATTGATAATTGAGGATTGTGGATTGGGGATTGAGGACTGAAGATTGAGGATTGAGGACTGAGGAATGAGGGTTGAGGATTGAGGATTGAGTATTGAAGATTGAGGATTGCGGATTGAGGATTGAGGATTGAGGGTTGAGGGTCGAGGATTGAAGATTGCGGATTGAGGATTGAGGATTGATGATTGCGGATTGAGGACTGAGTGTTGAGGATTGGGGACTGAGGATTGAAGATTGAGGATTGAGGATTGAGTATTGAGGATTGAGGATTGAAGGTTGAGCCTTGAGGTTTGAAGATTGTGTATTCAGGATTGAGGGTTGAGGATTGAGGATTGAGGATTCAGTATTGAAGATTGAGTATTCATGACTGAGGATAGAGTATAGAGGATTGAGGATTGAGGATTGAGTATTGAAGATTGAGTATTGAGGATTGAAGATTGAGGTTTGAGGATTGAGGGTTGAGGATGGAGGATGAGGCCTGAGGGTTGAGGATTGAGGTTTGGTTATTGAATCCCGAGAATTCAGGATATTCTATTGAGTATTGAGAATTGAGGATTGATGGCTGAGTATTGAGGATTGAGGATTGAGGATTGAGTATTGAAGATTGAGGATTGATGATTGAGGATTGAGGATTGAGGATTGAGGATTGAGTATTGAAGATTGGGGATTGATGATTGAGGATTCAGGATTGAGGATACAGGATTGAGCTTTGAGGACTGAGGATTGAGGATTGAGAATTGAGGATTGAGGGTTGAGGATTGAAGATTGAGGATTGGGTATTGAGGATTGAACATTGAGGATAGAGGATTGAGGATTGAGGATTGAGGAATGAGGATTGAAGATTGAATATTGATGATTGAAGATTGAGGATTGAGGATTGAGGGTTGTGGTTTGAGGACGAGGATTGAGGGTTGAGTATTGATGTTTGAGGTCTGAGGATTGAGGATTGAGGTTTGAGAATTGAGGATTGAGGATTGAGGATTGAAGATTGAGGTTTTGGTATTGAGGATTGGAGAATGAGGATTGAGGATTGAGGATTGAGGATTGAGGATTGAAGATTGAGTATTGAGGATTGAAGATTGAGGTTTGAGGATTGAGGATTGATGATTGAGGATTGAGGATTGAGGATTGAAGATTAAATATTGAGGATTGAAGATTGAGGATTGCGGATTGAGTATTGAGGTTTGGGGAATGATGATTGAGGATTGACGATTGAGGATTGAGAATTGAGGATTGAGGATTGAGTATTGAAGATTGAGTATTCATGACTGAGGGCTGAGGACTGAGGTTTGAGGATTGAGGATTGAGGATTGAAGATTGAGTATTGAGGATTGAAGATTGACGATTGAGGATCGAGTGTTGAGGATGGATGATGAGGGCTGAGGGTTGAGGATTGTGGTTTGAGTATTGCATCCTGAGAATTCAGGATATTCTATTGAGTATTGAGGATTGAGGATTGAAGGTTGAGTATTGAGGATTGAAGATTGTGTATTGAGGTTTGGGGACAGAGGATTGAGGATTGAGGATTCAGGATTGAGGATTGAAGATTGAGGATTGGGGACTGAGGATTGAAGATTGAGGGTTGAGGATTGAGTGTAGAGGATTGAGGATTGAAGGTTGAGTATTGAGGATTGAAGATTGTGTATTGAAGTTTGAGGATTGAGGATTGAGGATTGCGGACTGAGGATTGAGGATTGCGGATAAAGGATTGAAGGTTGAGTATTGAGGATTGAGGGCTCAGGGTTGAGGATTGAGCATTGACTATTGAGGTTTGAGGATTGATGATTGAGAATTGTGTATTCATGTTTCAAGATTGAGGATTGAGGTTGAAGATTGAGGATTGCGGATTGAGGATTGAGGATTGAGGATTGAGGGTCGAGGATTGAAGATTGAGGATTGAGTATTGAGGATTGAGTATTGAGAATTGAGGATTGATGGCTGAGTATTGAGGACTGAGGATTGAGGATTGAGGATTGAGGATTGAGTATTGAAGATTGAGGATTGATGATTGAGGATTGAGGATTGAGGATTGAGGATTGAGGATTGAGGATTGAGGATTGAGTATTGGAGATTGAGGATTGATGATTGAGGATTCAGGATTGAGGATACAGGACTGAGCATTGAGGACTGAGGATTGAGGATTGAGAATTGAGGATTGAGGATTGAAGATTAAATATTCAGGATTGAAGACTGAGGATTGAGGATTGAGTATTGAGGTTTGGGGAATGATGATTGAGGATTGAGGACTGAGGATTGAGGATTGAAGATTGAGGATTGTGGATTGATGATTGCGGATTGAGGACTGAGTGTTGAGGATAGAGTGTTGAGAATTGATGTTTGGGAACTGATATTTGAAGATTGTAGGTTGAGGATTGAGTATTGAAGACTGAGAATTGAGGATTTCCTATTGAGGGCTGAGAATTGAGGATTGAGGATTGAGGATTGAGGATTCAGGATTGAGGATTGAGGATTGAGGATTGAGGACTGACGATTGAAGGTTGAGGACTGAGTATTGAAAACTGAGAATTGAGGATATTCTATTGAGGATTGAAAATTGAGGATTGAGGATTGAGGATTAAGGGTTGAGGTTTGAAGGTTGAGGTTTGAGGATTGACGACTGCGGATTGAGGATTGGGCATTGAGAATTGAGTATTGATGGTTGAGGATTGTGGATTGACGACTGCGGATTGAGGATTGGGCATTGAGAATTGAGTATTGATGGTTGAGGATTGTGGATTGAAGATCGAGAATTGAGGATTGAGGATTGAGGATTGAGGATTGAGGGTTGAGAATTGGTGACTGAGTATTGAGGGTTGAGAGATGAGAATTGATGTTTGTGGATAGAGATTTGAAGATTGCAGATTGAGTATTGAGTGCTGAAAACTGTGAATTGCGGACATTCTACTGAGCATTGAGGATTGAGAACTGATTGTTGAGGACTCAGGTATGAAGATTGAGGATTCAGGATTGAGGATTCAGGATTGAGGTTTGAGGACTGAGGGTTGAGGATTGACGATTGGGGATTGAGGATTGAGGATTGAAGATTGAGGATTGGGTATTGAGGATTGATCGTTGAGGATTGAGGATTGAGGATTGAGGATTGAGTATTGAGGATTGAAGCCTGAATATTGATGATTGAAGTTTGAGGATTGAGGATTGAGGGTTGTGGATTGAGGACGAGGACCGAGGGTTGAGTGTTGATGTTTGAGGTCTGAGGATTGATGATTGTGGATTGAGAATTGAGGATTGAGGATTGAGGATTGAAGATTGAGGATTGGGTATTGAGGATTGATCGTTGAGGATTGAGGATTGAGGATTGAGGATTGAGTATTGAGGATTGAGGGTTGAATATTGATGATTGAAGATTGAGGATTGAGGATTGAGGGTTGTGGATTGAGGACGAGGACTGAGGGCTGAGTGTTGATGTTTGAGGTCTGAGGATTGAGGATTGTGGATTGAGAATTGAGGATTGAAGATTGACGATGAGGATTGAGGATTGAGGATTGAGGATTGAGGATAGAGGACTGAAGATTGAGTATAGAGGATTGAAGATCGAGGATTGAGGATTGAGGATTGAGGATTGAGGATTGAGGGTTGAGGATTGGTGACTGAGTACTGAGGGTTGAGAGATGAGAATTGATGTTTGTGGATAGAGATCTGAAGATTGCAGATTGAGTATTGAGTGTTGAAAACTGTGAATTGCGGACATTCTACTGAGCATTGAGAATTGAGAACTGATTGTTGAGGACTCAGGTATGAAGATTGAGGATTCAGGATTGAGGGTTCAGGATTGAGGTTTGAGGACTGAGGGTTGAGGATTTACGATTGAGGATTGAGGATTGAGGGTTGAAGATTGAGGATTGGGTATTGAGGATTGATCGTTGAGGATTGAGGATTGAGGATTGAGGATTGAGTATTGAGGATTGAAGCCTGAATATTGATGATTGAAGATTGAGGATTGAGGATTGAGGGTTGTGGATTGAGGACGAGGACCGAGGGTTGAGTGTTGATGTTTGAGGTCTGAGGATTGATGATTGTGGATTGAGAATTGAGGATTGAGGATTGAGGATTGAAGATTGAGGATTGGGTATTGAGGATTGATCGTTGAGGATTGAGGATTGAGGATTGAGGATTGTGTATTGGGGATTGAGGGTTGAATATTGATGATTGAAGATTGAGGATTGAGGATTGAGGGTTGTGGATTGAGGACGAGGACTGAGGGTTGAGTGTTGATGTTTGACGTCTGAGGATTGAGGATTGCGGATTGAGAATTGAGGATTGAGGATTGAGGATTGAAGATTGAGGATTGGGTATTGAGGATTGAGGATTGAGGATAGAGGACTGAAGATTGAGTATAGAGGATTGAGGATTGAGGATTGAAGATTGAGGATTGGGTATTGAGGATTGAACATTGAGGATAGAGGATTGAGGATTGAGGATTGAGGAATGAGGATTGAAGATTGAATATTGATGATTGAAGATTGAGGATTGAGGATTGAGGGTTGTGGTTTGAGGACGAGGATTGAGGGTTGAGTATTGATGTTTGAGGTCTGAGGATTTAGGATTGTGGTTTGAGAATTGAGGATTGAGGATTGAGGATTGTAGATTGAGGTTTTGGTATTGAGGATTGGAGAATGAGGATTGAGGATTGAGGATTGAGGATTGAGGATTGAAGATTGAGTATTGAGGATTGAAGATTGAGGATTGAGGATTGAGGATTGAGTATTAAATATTGAGTATTGAGGATTGAAGATTGAGGATTGAGGATTGAGGATTCAGGATTGAGGATTGAAGATTGAGGATTGGGGACTGAGTGTTGAGGGTTGAGTGATGAGAGTTGATGTTTGTGGATAGAGAGTTGAAGATTGCAGATTGAGTATTGAGTATTGAAAACTGTGAATTGAGAATATTCTATTGAGGGATGAGGATTGACAACAGATTGTTGAGGACTCAGGTCTGAAGATTGAGGATTCAGGTTTGAGGATACAGGATCGAGCTTTGAGGACTGAGGGTTGAGGATTGACGATTGAGGATTGAGGATTGAGGGTTGAAGATTGTGGATTGGGTATTGAGGATTGATCGTTGAAGATTGAGGATTGAGGATTGAGGATTGAGTATTGAGGATTGAAGGTTGAATATTGATGATTGAAGATTGAGGATTGAGGATTGAGGGTTGTGGATTGAGGACGAGGACTGAGGGTTGAGTGTTGATGTTTGAGGTCTGAGGATTGAGGATTGTGGATTGAGAATAGAGGGTTGAGGATTGAGGATTGAACATTGAGGATTGGGTATTGAGGATTGAGGATTGAGGATTGAAGATTGACGATTGACGATTGAGGATTGAGGATTGAGGATTGAGGATTGAGTATTAAATATTGAGTATTGAGGATAGAGGATGGAGGATTGAGCATTGAGGAATGAGGATTGAAGATTGAATATTGATGATTGAAGATTGAGGATTGAGGATTGAGGGTTGTGGTTTGAGGACGAGGATTGAGGGTTGAGTATTGATGTTTGAGGTCTGAGGATTGAGGATTGAGGTTTGAGAATTGAGGATTGAGGATTGAGGATTGAAGATTGAGGTTTTGGTATTGAGGATTGGAGAATGAGGATTGAGGATTGAGGATTGAGGATTGAGGATTGAAGATTGAGTATTGAGGATTGAAGATTGAGGTTTGAGGATTGAGGATTGATGATTGAGGATTGAGGATTGAGGATTGAAGATTAAATATTGAGGATTGAAGATTGAGGATTGCGGATTGAGTATTGAGGTTTGGGGAATGATGATTGAGGATTGACGATTGAGGATTGAGAATTGAGGATTGAGGATTGAGTATTGAAGATTGAGTATTCATGACTGAGGGTTGAGGACTGAGGTTTGAGGATTGAGGATTGAGGATTGAAGATTGAGGATTGAGGATTGAGTATTGAGGATTGAGTATTGAGAATTGAGGATTGATGGCTGAGTATTGAGGACTGAGGATTGAGGATTGAGGATTGAGGATTGAGTATTGAGGATTGAGTATTGAAGATTGAGGATTGATGATTGAGGTTTGAGGATTGAGGATTGAGGATTGAGGATTGAGTATTGAAGATTGAGGATTGATGATTGAAGATTGAGGATTGAGGATTGAGTATTGAGGATTGAGTATTGAGAATTGAGGATTGATGGCTGAGTATTGAGGACTGAGGATTGAGGATTGAGGATTGAGGATTGAGTATTGAAGATTGAGGATTGATGATTGAGGATTGAGGATTGAGGATTGAGGATTGAGGATTGAGGATTGAGTATTGGAGATTGAGGATTGATGATTGAGGATTCAGGATTGAGGATACAGGACTGAGCATTGAGGACTGAGGATTGAGGATTGAGAATTGAGGATTGAGGATTGAAGATTAAATATTCAGGATTGAAGACTGAGGATTGAGGATTGAGTATTGAGGTTTGGGGAATGATGATTGAGGATTGAGGACTGAGGATTGAGGATTGAGGATTGAGGATTGTGGATTGATGATTGCGGATTGAGGACTGAGTGTTGAGGATAGAGTGTTGAGAATTGATGTTTGGGAACTGATATTTGAAGATTGTAGGTTGAGGATTGAGTATTGAAGACTGAGAATTGAGGATTTCCTATTGAGGGCTGAGAATTGAGGATTGAGGATTGAGGATTGAGGATTGAGGATTGAGGATTGAGGATTGAGGATTGAGGACTGACGATTGAAGGTTGAGGACTGAGTATTGAAAACTGAGAATTGAGGATATTCTATTGAGGATTGAAAATTGAGGATTGAGGATTGAGGATTAAGGGTTGAGGTTTGAAGGTTGAGGTTTGAGGATTGACGACTGCGGATTGAGGATTGGGCATTGAGAATTGAGTATTGATGGTTGAGGATTGTGGATTGACGACTGCGGATTGAGGATTGGGCATTGAGAATTGAGTATTGATGGTTGAGGATTGTGGATTGAAGATCGAGAATTGAGGATTGAGGATTGAGGATTGAGGATTGAGGGTTGAGAATTGGTGACTGAGTATTGAGGGTTGAGAGATGAGAATTGATGTTTGTGGATAGAGATTTGAAGATTGCAGATTGAGTATTGAGTGCTGAAAACTGTGAATTGCGGACATTCTACTGAGCATTGAGGATTGAGAACTGATTGTTGAGGACTCAGGTATGATGATTGAGGATTCAGGATTGAGGATTCAGGATTGAGGTTTGAGGACTGAGGGTTGAGGATTGACGATTGGGGATTGAGGATTGAGGATTGAAGATTGAGGATTGGGTATTGAGGATTGATCGTTGAGGATTGAGGATTGAGGATTGAGGATTGAGTATTGAGGATTGAAGCCTGAATATTGATGATTGAAGTTTGAGGATTGAGGATTGAGGGTTGTGGATTGAGGACGAGGACCGAGGGTTGAGTGTTGATGTTTGAGGTCTGAGGATTGATGATTGTGGATTGAGAATTGAGGATTGAGGATTGAGGATTGAAGATTGAGGATTGGGTATTGAGGATTGATCGTTGAGGATTGAGGATTGAGGATTGAGGATTGAGTATTGAGGATTGAGGGTTGAATATTGATGATTGAAGATTGAGGATTGAGGATTGAGGGTTGTGGATTGAGGACGAGGACTGAGGGCTGAGTGTTGATGTTTGAGGTCTGAG
This sequence comes from Calliopsis andreniformis, assembly GCF_051401765.1. Lineage (NCBI taxonomy): Eukaryota > Metazoa > Arthropoda > Insecta > Hymenoptera > Andrenidae > Calliopsis > Calliopsis andreniformis. The sequence goes on along the minus strand of NW_027480479.1, from coordinate 1,727,755 downwards.
GATTGAGGATTGTGGATTGAGAATTGAGGATTGAAGATTGACGATGAGGATTGAGGATTGAGGATTGAGGATTGAGGATAGAGGACTGAAGATTGAGTATAGAGGATTGAAGATCGAGGATTGAGGATTGAGGATTGAGGATTGAGGATTGAGGATTGAGGGTTGAGGATTGGTGACTGAGTACTGAGGGTTGAGAGATGAGAATTGATGTTTGTGGATAGAGATCTGAAGATTGCAGATTGAGTATTGAGTGTTGAAAACTGTGAATTGCGGACATTCTACTGAGCATTGAGAATTGAGAACTGATTGTTGAGGACTCAGGTATGAAGATTGAGGATTCAGGATTGAGGGTTCAGGATTGAGGTTTGAGGACTGAGGGTTGAGGATTTACGATTGAGGATTGAGGATTGAGGGTTGAAGATTGAGGATTGGGTATTGAGGATTGATCGTTGAGGATTGAGGATTGAGGATTGAGGATTGAGTATTGAGGATTGAAGCCTGAATATTGATGATTCAAGATTGAGGATTGAGGATTGAGGGTTGTGGATTGAGGACGAGGACCGAGGGTTGAGTGTTGATGTTTGAGGTCTGAGGATTGATGATTGTGGATTGAGAATTGAGGATTGAGGATTGAGGATTGAAGATTGAGGATTGGGTATTGAGGATTGATCGTTGAGGATTGAGGATTGAGGATTGAGGATTGTGTATTGGGGATTGAGGGTTGAATATTGATGATTGAAGATTGAGGATTGAGGATTGAGTGTTGTGGATTGAGGACGAGGACTGAGGGTTGAGTGTTGATGTTTGACGTCTGAGGATTGAGGATTGCGGATTGAGAATTGAGGATTGAGGATTGAGGATTGAAGATTGAGGATTGGGTATTGAGGATTGAGGATTGAGGATTGAGGATTGAGAATTGAGGATTGAGGATTGAGGATTGAGGATTGAAGATTGAGGATTGGGTATTGAGGATTGAACATTGAGGATAGAGGATTGAGGATTGAGGATTGAGGAATGAGGATTGAAGATTGAATATTGATGATTGAAGATTGAGGATTGAGGATTGAGGGTTGTGGTTTGAGGACGAGGATTGAGGGTTGAGTATTGATGTTTGAGGTCTGAGGATTTAGGATTGTGGTTTGAGAATTGAGGATTGAGGATTGAGGATTGAAGATTGAGGTTTTGGTATTGAGGATTGGAGAATGAGGATTGAGGATTGAGGATTGAGGATTGAGGATTGAAGATTGAGTATTGAGGATTGAAGATTGAGGATTGAGGATTGAGGATTGAGTATTAAATATTGAGTATTGAGGATTGAAGATTGAGGATTGAGGATTGAGGATTCAGGATTGAGGATTGAAGATTGAGGATTGGGGACTGAGTGTTGAGGGTTGAGTGATGAGAGTTGATGTTTGTGGATAGAGAGTTGAAGATTGCAGATTGAGTATTGAGTATTGAAAACTGTGAATTGAGAATATTCTATTGAGGGATGAGGATTGACAACAGATTGTTGAGGACTCAGGTCTGAAGATTGAGGATTCAGGTTTGAGGATACAGGATCGAGCTTTGAGGACTGAGGGTTGAGGATTGACGATTGAGGATTGAGGATTGAGGGTTGAAGATTGTGGATTGGGTATTGAGGATTGATCGTTGAAGATTGAGGATTGAGGATTGAGGATTGAGTATTGAGGATTGAAGGTTGAATATTGATGATTGAAGATTGAGGATTGAGGATTGAGGGTTGTGGATTGAGGACGAGGACTGAGGGTTGAGTGTTGATGTTTGAGGTCTGAGGATTGAGGATTGTGGATTGAGAATAGAGGGTTGAGGATTGAGGATTGAACATTGAGGATTGGGTATTGAGGATTGAGGATTGAGGATTGAAGATTGACGATTGAGGATTGAGGATTGAGGATTGAGGATTGAGTATTAAATATTGAGTATTGAGGATAGAGGATGGAGGATTGAGCATTGAGGAATGAGGATTGAAGATTGAATATTGATGATTGAAGATTGAGGATTGAGGATTGAGGGTTGTGGTTTGAGGACGAGGATTGAGGGTTGAGTATTGATGTTTGAGGTCTGAGGATTGAGGATTGAGGTTTGAGAATTGAGGATTGAGGATTGAGGATTGAAGATTGAGGTTTTGGTATTGAGGATTGGAGAATGAGGATTGAGGATTGAGGATTGAGGATTGAGGATTGAAGATTGAGTATTGAGGATTGAAGATTGAGGTTTGAGGATTGAGGATTGATGATTGAGGATTGAGGATTGAGGATTGAAGATTAAATATTGAGGATTGAAGATTGAGGATTGCGGATTGAGTATTGAGGTTTGGGGAATGATGATTGAGGATTGACGATTGAGGATTGAGAATTGAGGATTGAGGATTGAGTATTGAAGATTGAGTATTCATGACTGAGGGTTGTGGACTGAGGTTTGAGGATTGAGGATTGAGGATTGAAGATTGAGTATTGAGGATTGAAGATTGACGATTGAGGATCGAGTGTTGAGGATGGATGATGAGGTCTGAGGGTTGAGGATTGTGGTTTGAGTATTGCATCCTGAGAATTCAGGATATTCTATTGAGTATTGAGAATTGAGGATTGATGGTTGAGAATTGAGGATTGAGGATTGAGGATTGAGGATTGAGGATTGAGGATTGAGGATTGAGTATTGAAGATTGAGGATTGATGATTGAGGTTTGAGGATTGAGGATTGAGGATTGAGGATTGAGTATTGAAGATTGAGGATTGATGATTGAGGAGTGAGGATTGAGGATTGTGTATTGAGAATTGAGGATGAGGTCTGAGGGTTAAGGATTGAGGTTTGGGGAATGAGGATTGAGGATTGAGGATTGAGGATTGAGGATTGTGGATTGAGGATTGAGTATTGAAGATTGAGTATTCATGATTGAGGATTGAGTATTGAGGATTGATGTTGGAGGACTGAGGACTGAGGATTGAGGATTGAGGATTGACTATTGAGGATTGGGTACTGAGGATTGAAGATTGAGGACTGAGGATTGAGTATTGAGGATTGAGGATTGAAGGTTGAGTATTGAGGATTGAAGATTGTGTATTGAGGTTTGGGGACTGAGGATTGAGGATTGAGGATTCAGGATTGAGGATTGAAGATTGAGGATTGGGGACTGAGGATTGAAGATTGAGGGTTGAGGATTGAGTGTTGAGGATTGAGGATTGAAGGTTGAGTATTGAGGATTGAAGATTGTGTATCGAGGTTAGAGGATTGAGGATTGAGGATTGCGGACTGAGGATTGAGGATTGTGGATTGGGGATTGAGGACTGAAGATTGAGGATTGAGGACTGAGGAATGAGGGTTGAGGATTGAGGATTGAGTATTGAAGATTGAGGATTGCGGATTGAGGATTGAGGATTGAGGATTGAGGGTCGAGGATTGAAGATTGAGGATTGAGGATTGAGGATTGATGATTGCGGATTGAGGACTGAGTGTTGAGGATAGAGTGTTGAGAATTGATGTTTGGGAACTGATATTTGAAGATTGTAGTTTGAGGATTGAGTATTCAAATCTGAGAATTGAGGATTTCCTATTGAGGACTGAGAATTGAGGATTGAGGATTGAGGATTGAGGATTGAGGATTGAGGATTGAGGATTGAAGATTGAGGATTGTAGGTTGTGGATTGAGGATTGACTATTGAGGATTGAGGATTGAGGATTGAGGATTGAGGCTTGAGAATTGGTGACTGAGTATTGAGGGTTGAGAGATGAGAATTGATGTTTGTGGATAGAGATTTGAAGATTGCAGATTGAGTATTGAGTGCTGAAAACTGTGAATTGCGGACATTCTACTGAGCATTGAGGATTGAGAACGGATTGTTGAGGACTCAGGTATGAAGATTGAGGATTCAGGATTGAGGATTCAGGATTGAGGTTTGAGGACTGAGGGTTGAGGATTGACGATTGGGGATTGAGGATTGAGGGTTGAAGATTGAGGATTGGGTATTGAGGATTGATCGTTGAGGATTGAGGATTGAGGATTGAGGATTGAGTATTGAGGATTGAAGCCTGAATATTGATGATTGAAGATTGAGGATTGAGGATTGAGGGTTGTGGATTGAGGACGAGGACCGAGGGTTGAGTGTTGATGTTTGAGGTCTGAGGATTGATGATTGTGGATTGAGAATTGAGGATTGAGGATTGAGGATTGAAGATTGAGGATTGGGTATTGAGGATTGATCGTTGAGGATTGAGGATTGAGGATTGAGGATTGAGTATTGAGGATTGAGGGTTGAATATTGATGATTGAAGATTGAGGATTGAGGATTGAGGGTTGTGGATTGAGGACGAGGACTGAGGGTTGAGTGTTGATGTTTGAGGTCTGAGGATTGAGGATTGTGGATTGAGAATTGAGGATTGAAGATTGACGATGAGGATTGAGGATTGAGGATTGAGGATAGAGGACTGAAGATTGAGTATAGAGGATTGAAGATCGAGGATTGAGGATAGAGGATTGAGGATTGAGGATTGAGGGTTGAGGATTGGTGACTGAGTATTGAGGGTTGAGAGATGAGAATTGATGTTTGTGGATAGAGATCTGAAGATTGCAGATTGAGTATTGAGTGTTGAAAACTGTGAATTGCGGACATTCTACTGAGCATTGAGAATTGAGAACTGATTGTTGAGGACTCAGGTATGAAGATTGAGGATTCAGGATTGTGGATTCAGGATTGAGGTTTGAGGACTGAGGGTTGAGGATTTACGATTGAGGATTGAGGATTGAGGGTTGAAGATTGAGGACTGGGTATTGAGGATTGATCGTTGAGGATTGAGGATTGAGGATTGAGGATTGAGTATTGAGGATTGAAGCCTGAATATTGATGATTGAAGATTGAGGATTGAGGATTGAGGGTTGTGGATTGAGGACGAGGACCGAGGGTTGAGTGTTGATGTTTGAGGTCTGAGGATTGATGATTGTGGATTGAGAATTGAGGATTGAGGATTGAGGATTGAAGATTGAGGATTGGGTATTGAGGATTGATCGTTGAGGATTGAGGATTGAGGATTGAGGATTGTGTATTGAGGATTGAAGATTGAATATTCATGATTGAAGGTTGAGGATTGAGGATTGAGGGTTGTGGTTTGAGGACGAGGTTTGAGGGTTGAGTATTGATGTTTGAGGTCTGAGGATTGAGGATTGAGGTTTGAGAATTGAGGATTGAGGATTGAGGATTGAAGATTGAGGTTTGGGGAATGATGATTGAGGATTGAGGATTGAGGATTGAGAATTGAGGATTGAGGATTGAGTATTGAAGATTGAGTATTCATGACTGAGGGTTGAGGACTGAGGTTTGGGGATTGAGGATTGAGGATTGAAGATTGAGTATTGAGGATTGAAGATTGACGATTGAGGATCGAGTGTTGAGGATGGATGATGAGGGCTGAGGGTTGAGGATTGTGGTTCGAGTATTGCATCCTGAGAATTCAGGATATTCTATTGAGTATTGAGAATTGAGGATTGATGGTTGAGAATTGAGGATTGAGGATTGAGGATTGAGGATTGAGGATTGAGCATTGAGGATTGAGGATTGAGGATTGTGTATTGAAGATTGGGGATTGATGATTGAGGATTCAGGATTGAGGATACAGGATTGAGCTTTGAGGACTGAGGATTGAGGATTGAGACTTGAGGATTGAGGGTTGAGGATTGAAGATTGAGGATTGGGTAGTGAGGATTGAAAATTGAGGATAGAGGATTGAGGATTGAGGATTGAGGAATGAGGATTGAAGATTGAATATTGATGATTGAAGATTGAGGATTGAGGATTGAGGGTTGTGGTTTGAGGACGAGGATTGAGGGTTGAGTATTGATGTTTGAGGTCTGAGGATTGAGGATTGAGGTTTGAGAATTGAGGATTGAGGATTGAGGATTGAAGATTGAGGTTTTGGTATTGAGGATTGGAGAATGAGGATTGAGGATTGAGGATTGGGGAATGATGATTGAGGATTGAGGATTGAGGATTGAGGATTGAGGATTGAGGATTGATGGCTGAGTATTGAGGATTGAGGATTGAGGATTGAGGATTGAGGATTGAGTATTGAAGATTGAGGATTGATGATTGAGGATTGAGGATTGAGGATTGAGGATTGAGGATTGAGGATTGAGTATTGAAGATTGAGGATTGATGATTGAGGATTCAGGATTGAGGATACAGGACTGAGCATTGAGGACTGAGGATTGAGGATTGAGAATTGAGGATTGAGGATTGAAGATTAAATATTCAGGATTGAAGATTGAGGATTGAGGATTGAGTATTGAGGTTTGGGGAATGATGATTGAGGATTGAGGATTGAGGATTGAGGATTGAGGATTGAGGATTGAGGATTGAGTGTTGAAGATTGAGTATTCATGACTGAGGGTTGAGGACTGAGGTTTGAGGATTGAGGATTGAGGATTGAAGATTGAGTATTGAGGATTGAAGATTGACGATTGCGGATCGAGTGTTGAGGATGGAGGATGAGGGCTGAGGGTTGAGGATTGAGGTTTGAGTTTTGCATCCTGAGAATTCAGGATATTCTGTTGAGTATTGAGGATTGAGGATTGAGGATTGAGGATTGAGTATTGAAGATTGAGGATTGATGATTGAGGGTTGAGGATTGAGGATTGAGTATTGAGGATTGAGGATTGAAGGTTGAGTATTGAGGATTGAAGATTGTGTATTGAGGATTGAGGGTTGAGGATTGAGGATTGAGGATACAGTATTGAAGATTGAGTATTCATGACTGAGGATAGAGTATAGAGGATTGAGGATTGAGGATTGAGTATTGAAGACTGAGTATTGAGGATTGAACATTGAGGATAGAGGATTGAGGATTGAGGATTGAAGATTGAATATTCATGATTGAAGATTGAGGATTGAGGATTGAGGGTTGTGGTTTGAGGACGAGGTTTGAGGGTTGAGTATTGATGTTTGAGGTCTGAGGATTGAGGATTGAGGTTTGAGAATTGAGGGTTGAGGATTGAGGATTGAAGATTGAGGTTTTGGTATTGAGGATTGGAGAATGAGGATTGAGGATTGAGGATTGAGGATTGAGGATTGAGGATTGAAGATTGAGTATTGAGGATTGAAGATTGAGGTTTGAGGATTGAGGATTGATGATTGAGGATTGAGGATTGAGGATTGAAGATTAAATATTGAGGATTGAAGATTGAGGATTGAGGATTGAGGATTGAGGTTTGGGGAATGATGATTGAGGATTGAGGATTGAGGATTGAGAATTGAGGATTGAGGATTGAGTATTGAAGATTGAGTATTCATGACTGAGGGTTGAGGACTGAGGTTTGCGGATTGAGGATTGAGGATTGAAGATTGAGTATTGAGGATTGAAGATTGACGATTGAGGATCGAGTGTTGAGGATGGATGATGAGGGCTGAGGGTTGAGGATTGTGGTTCGAGTATTGCATCCTGAGAATTCAGGATATTCTATTGAGTATTGAGAATTGAGGATTGATGGTTGAGAATTGAGGATTGAGGATTGAGGATTGAGGATTGAGGATTGAGGATTGAGTATTGAAGATTGAGGATTGATGATTGAGGATAGAGGATTGAGGATTGAGGATTGCGGATTGAGTATTGAAGGTTGAGGATTGATGATTGAGGAGTGAGGATTGAGGATTGTGTATTGAGAATTGAGGATGAGGTCTGAGGGTTAAGGATTGAGGTTTGGGGAATGAGGATTGAGGATTGAGGATTGAGGATTGAGGATTGTGGATTGAGGATTGAGTATTGAAGATTGAGTATTCATGATTGAGGATTGAGTATTGAGGATTGAGGTTGGAGGACTGAGGACTGAGGATTGAGGATTGAGGATTGACTATTGAGGATTGGGTACTGAGGATTGAAGATTGAGGACTGAGGATTGAGTATTGAGGATTGAGGATTGAAGGTTGAGTATTGAGGATTGAAGATTGTGTATTGAGGTTTGGGGACTGAGGATTGAGGATTGAGGATTCAGGATTGAGGATTGAAGATTGAGGATTGGGGACTGAGGATTGAAGATTGAGGGTTGAGGATTGAGTGTTGAGGATTGAGGATTGAAGGTTGAGTATTGAGGATTGAAGATTGTGTATCGAGGTTTGAGGATTGAGGATTGAGGATTGCGGACTGAGGATTGAGGATTGTGGATTGGGGATTGAGGACTGAAGATTGAGGATTGAGGACTGAGGAATGAGGGTTGAGGATTGAGGATTGAGTATTGAAGATTGAGGATTGCGGATTGAGGATTGAGGATTGAGGATTGAGGGTCGAGGATTGAAGATTGAGGATTGAGGATTGATGATTGCGGATTGAGGACTGAGTGTTGAGGATAGAGTGTTGAGAATTGATGTTTGGGAACTGATATTTGAAGATTGTAGGTTGAGGATTGAGTATTCAAATCTGAGAATTGAGGATTTCCTATTGAGGACTGAGAATTGAGGATTGAGGATTGAGGATTGAGGATTGAGGATTGAGGATTGAGGATTGAAGATTGAGGATTGTAGGTTGTGGATTGAGGATTGACTATTGAGGATTGAGGATTGAGGATTGAGGATTGAGGCTTGAGAATTGGTGACTGAGTATTGAGGGTTGAGAGATGAGAATTGATGTTTGTGGATAGAGATTTGAAGATTGCAGATTGAGTATTGAGTGCTGAAAACTGTGAATTGCGGACATTCTACTGAGCATTGAGGATTGAGAACGGATTGTTGAGGACTCAGGTATGAAGATTGAGGATTCAGGATTGAGGATTCAGGATTGAGGTTTGAGGACTGAGGGTTGAGGATTGACGATTGGGGATTGAGGATTGAGGGTTGAAGATTGAGGATTGGGTATTGAGGATTGATCGTTGAGGATTGAGGATTGAGGATTGAGGATTGAGTATTGAGGATTGAAGCCTGAATATTGATGATTGAAGATTGAGGATTGAGGATTGAGGGTTGTGGATTGAGGACGAGGACCGAGGGTTGAGTGTTGATGTTTGAGGTCTGAGGATTGATGATTGTGGATGGAGAATTGAGGATTGAGGATTGAGGATTGAAGATTGAGGATTGGGTATTGAGGATTGATCGTTGAGGATTGAGGATTGAGGATTGAGGATTGAGTATTGAGGATTGAGGGTTGAATATTGATGATTGAAGATTGAGGATTGAGGATTGAGGGTTGTGGATTGAGGACGAGGACTGAGGGTTGAGTGTTGATGTTTGAGGTCTGAGGATTGAGGATTGTGGATTGAGAATTGAGGATTGAAGATTGACGATGAGGATTGAGGATTGAGGATTGAGGATTGAGGATAGAGGACTGAAGATTGAGTATAGAGGATTGAAGATCGAGGATTGAGGATAGAGGATTGAGGATTGAGGATTGAGGGTTGAGGATTGGTGACTGAGTATTGAGGGTTGAGAGATGAGAATTGATGTTTGTGGATAGAGATCTGAAGATTGCAGATTGAGTATTGAGTGTTGAAAACTGTGAATTGCGGACATTCTACTGAGCATTGAGAATTGAGAACTGATTGTTGAGGACTCAGGTATGAAGATTGAGGATTCAGGATTGAGGATTCAGGATTGAGGTTTGAGGACTGAGGGTTGAGGATTTACGATTGAGGATTGAGGATTGAGGGTTGAAGATTGAGGACTGGGAATTGAGGATTGATCGTTGAGGATTGAGGATTGAGGATTGAGGATTGAGTATTGAGGATTGAAGCCTGAATATTGATGATTGAAGATTGAGGATTGAGGATTGAGGGTTGTGGATTGAGGACGAGGACCGAGGGTTGAGTGTTGATGTTTGAGGTCTGAGGATTGATGATTGTGGATTGAGAATTGAGGATTGAGGATTGAGGATTGAAGATTGAGGATTGGGTATTGAGGATTGATCGTTGAGGATTGAGGATTGAGGATTGAGGATTGTGTATTGAGGATTGAAGATTGAATATTCATGATTGAAGATTGAGGATTGAGGATTGAGGGTTGTGGTTTGAGGACGAGGTTTGAGGGTTGAGTATTGATGTTTGAGGTCTGAGGATTGAGGATTGAGGTTTGAGAATTGAGGATTGAGGATTGAGGATTGAAGATTGAGGTTTGGGGAATGATGATTGAGGATTGAGGATTGAGGATTGAGAATTGAGGATTGAGGATTGAGTATTGAAGATTGAGTATTCATGACTGAGGGTTGAGGACTGAGGTTTGGGGATTGAGGATTGAGGATTGAAGATTGAGTATTGAGGATTGAAGATTGACGATTGAGGATCGAGTGTTGAGGATGGATGATGAGGGCTGAGGGTTGAGGATTGTGGTTCGAGTATTGCATCCTGAGAATTCAGGATATTCTATTGAGTATTGAGAATTGAGGATTGATGGTTGAGAATTGAGGATTGAGGATTGAGGATTGAGGATTGAGGATTGAGGATTGAGGATTGAGGATTGAGGATTGAAGATTAAATATTGAGGATTGAAGATTGAGGATTGATGATTGAGAATTGATGTTTGGGGAATGATGATTGAGGATTGAGGATTGAGGATTGAGGATTGAGTATTGAAGATTGAGTATTCATGACTGATTGTTGAGGACTGAGGTATGAGGATCGAGGATTGAGGATTTAAGATTGAGCATTGAGGATTGAAGATTGACGATTGAGGATCGAGTGTTGAGGATGGAGGATGAGAGCTGAGGGCTGAGGATTGAGGTTTGAGTATTGCATCCTGAGAATTCAGGATATTCTGTTGAGTATTGAGAATTGAGGATTGATGGTTGAGTATTGAGGATTGGGGATTGAGGATTGAGGATTGAGGATTGAGGATTGAGGATTGAGTATTGAAGATTGAGGATTGATGATTGAGGTTTGAGGATTGAGGATTGAGGATTGAGGATTGAGTATTGAAGATTGAGGATTGATGATTGAGGAGTGAGGATTGAGGATTGTGTATTGAGAATTGAGGATGAGGTCTGAGGGTTAAGGATTGAGGTTTGGGGAATGAGGATTGAGGATTGAGGATTGAGGATTGAGGATTGAGGATTGAGGACTGAGTATTGAAGATTGAGTATTCATGATTGAGGATTGAGTATTGAGGATTGAGGTTGGAGGACTGAGGACTGAGGATTGAGGATTGAGGATTGAGGATTGAGGATTGAAGATTGAGGATTGAGGATTGAATATTGAGGATTGGGGTCTGAGGATTGAAGATCGAGGGTTAAGGATTGAGTGTTGAGGATTGAGGATTGAAGGTTGAGTATTGAGGATTGAAGATTGTGTATTGAGGTTTGAGGATTGAGGATTGAGGATTGCGGACTGAGGATTGAGGATTGCGGATAAAGGATTGAATGTTGAGTATTGAGGATTGAGGGCTCAGGGTTGAGGATTGAGGATTGACAATTGAGGTTTGAGGATTGAAGATTGAGAATTGTGTATTCATGTTTCAAGATTGAGGATTGAGGTTGAAGATTGAGGATTTAGGATTGATAATTGAGGATTGTGGATTGGGGATTGAGGACTGAAGATTGAGGATTGAGGACTGAGGAATGAGGGTTGAGGATTGAGGATTGAGTATTGAAGATTGAGGATTGCGGATTGAGGATTGAGGATTGAGGGTTGAGGGTCGAGGATTGAAGATTGCGGATTGAGGATTGAGGATTGATGATTGCGGATTGAGGACTGAGTGTTGAGGATTGGGGACTGAGGATTGAAGATTGAGGATTGAGGATTGAGTATTGAGGATTGAACATTGAGGATAGAGGATTGAGGATTGAGGATTGAAGATTGAATATTCATGATTGAAGATTGAGGATTGAGGATTGAGGGTTGTGGTTTGAGGACGAGGTTTGAGGGTTGAGTATTGATGTTTGAGGTCTGAGGATTGAGGATTGAGGTTTGAGAATTGAGGGTTGAGGATTGAGGATTGAAGATTGAGGTTTTGGTATTGAGGATTGGAGAATGAGGATTGAGGATTGAGGATTGAGGATTGAGGATTGAGGATTGAAGATTGAGTATTGAGGATTGAAGATTGAGGTTTGAGGATTGAGGATTGATGATTGAGGATTGAGGATTGAGGATTGAAGATTAAATATTGAGGATTGAAGATTGAGGATTGAGGATTGAGGATTGAGGTTTGGGGAATGATGATTGAGGATTGAGGATTGAGGATTGAGAATTGAGGATTGAGGATTGAGTATTGAAGATTGAGTATTCATGACTGAGGGTTGAGGACTGAGGTTTGCGGATTGAGGATTGAGGATTGAAGATTGAGTATTGAGGATTGAAGATTGACGATTGAGGATCGAGTGTTGAGGATGGATGATGAGGGCTGAGGGTTGAGGATTGTGGTTCGAGTATTGCATCCTGAGAATTCAGGATATTCTATTGAGTATTGAGAATTGAGGATTGATGGTTGAGAATTGAGGATTGAGGATTGAGGATTGAGGATTGAGGATTGAGGATTGAGTATTGAAGATTGAGGATTGATGATTGAGGATTGAGGATTGAGGATTGAGGATTGCGGATTGAGTATTGAAGGTTGAGGATTGATGATTGAGGAGTGAGGATTGAGGATTGTGTATTGAGAATTGAGGATGAGGTCTGAGGGTTAAGGATTGAGGTTTGGGGAATGAGGATTGAGGATTGAGGATTGAGGATTGAGGATTGTGGATTGAGGATTGAGTATTGAAGATTGAGTATTCATGATTGAGGATTGAGTATTGAGGATTGAGGTTGGAGGACTGAGGACTGAGGATTGAGGATTGAGGATTGACTATTGAGGATTGGGTACTGAGGATTGAAGATTGAGGACTGAGGATTGAGTATTGAGGATTGAGGATTGAAGGTTGAGTATTGAGGATTGAAGATTGTGTATTGAGGTTTGGGGACTGAGGATTGAGGATTGAGGATTCAGGATTGAGGATTGAAGATTGAGGATTGGGGACTGAGGATTGAAGATTGAGGGTTGAGGATTGAGTGTTGAGGATTGAGGATTGAAGGTTGAGTATTGAGGATTGAAGATTGTGTATCGAGGTTTGAGGATTGAGGATTGAGGATTGCGGACTGAGGATTGAGGATTGTGGATTGGGGATTGAGGACTGAAGATTGAGGATTGAGGACTGAGGAATGAGGGTTGAGGATTGAGGATTGAGTATTGAAGATTGAGGATTGCGGATTGAGGATTGAGGATTGAGGATTGAGGGTCGAGGATTGAAGATTGAGGATTGAGGATTGAGGATTGATGATTGCGGATTGAGGACTGAGTGTTGAGGATTGAGGATTGAGGATTGAGGATTGAGGCTTGAGAATTGGTGACTGAGTATTGAGGGTTGAGAGATGAGAATTGATGTTTGTGGATAGAGATTTGAAGATTGCAGATTGAGTATTGAGTGCTGAAAACTGTGAATTGCGGACATTCTACTGAGCATTGAGGATTGAGAACGGATTGTTGAGGACTCAGGTATGAAGATTGAGGATTCAGGATTGAGGATTCAGGATTGAGGTTTGAGGACTCTGGGTTGAGGATTGACGATTGGGGATTGAGGATTGAGGGTTGAAGATTGAGGATTGGGTATTGAGGATTGATCGTTGAGGATTGAGGATTGAGGATTGAGGATTGGGTATTGAGGATTGAAGCCTGAATATTGATGATTGAAGATTGAGGATTGAGGATTGAGGGTTGTGGATTGAGGACGAGGACCGAGGGTTGAGTGTTGATGTTTGAGGTCTGAGGATTGATGATTGTGGATTGAGAATTGAGGATTGAGGATTGAGGATTGAAGATTGAGGATTGGGTATTGAGGATTGATCGTTGAGGATTGAGGATTGAGGATTGAGGATTGAGTATTGAGGATTGAGGGTTGAATATTGATGATTGAAGATTGAGGATTGAGGATTGAGGGTTGTGGATTGAGGACGAGGACTGAGGGTTGAGTGTTGATGTTTGAGGTCTGAGGATTGAGGATTGTGGATTGAGAATTGAGGATTGAAGATTGACGATGAGGATTGAGGATTGAGGATTGAGGATTGAGGATAGAGGACTGAAGATTGAGTATAGAGGATTGAAGATCGAGGATTGAGGATAGAGGATTGAGGATTGAGGATTGAGGGTTGAGGATTGGTGACTGAGTATTGAGGGTTGAGAGATGAGAATTGATGTTTGTGGATAGAGATCTGAAGATTGCAGATTGAGTATTGAGTGTTGAAAACTGTGAATTGCGGACATTCTACTGAGCATTGAGAATTGAGAACTGATTGTTGAGGACTCAGGTATGAAGATTGAGGATTCAGGATTGAGGATTCAGGATTGAGGTTTGAGGACTGAGGGTTGAGGATTTACGATTGAGGATTGAGGATTGAGGGTTGAAGATTGAGGACTGGGTATTGAGGATTGATCGTTGAGGATTGAGGATTGAGGATTGAGGATTGAGTATTGAGGATTGAAGCCTGAATATTGATGATTGAAGATTGAGGATTGAGGATTGAGGGTTGTGGATTGAGGACGAGGACCGAGGGTTGAGTGTTGATGTTTGAGGTCTGAGGATTGATGATTGTGGATTGAGAATTGAGGATTGAGGATTGAGGATTGAAGATTGAGGATTGGGAATTGAGGATTGATCGTTGAGGATTGAGGATTGAGGATTGAGGATTGTGTATTGAGGATTGAGGGTTGAATATTGATGATTGAAGATTGAGGATTGAGGATTGAGGGTTGTGGATTGAGGACGAGGACTGAGGGTTGAGTGTTGATGTTTGAGGTCTGAGGATTGAGGATTGTGGATTGAGAATTGAGGATTGAGGATTGAGGATTGAAGGTTGAGGATTGGGTATTGAGGATTGAGGATTGAGGATTGAGGATTGAGAATTGAGGGTTGAGGATTGAGGATTGAGGATTGAAGATTGAGGATTGGGTATTGAGGATTGAACATTGAGGATAGAGGATTGAGGATTGAGGATTGAGGAATGAGGATTGAAGATTGAATATTGATGATTGAAGATTGAGGATTGAGGATTGAGGGTTGTGGTTTGAGGACGAGGATTGAGGGTTGAGTATTGATGTTTGAGGTCTGAGGATTTAGGATTGTGGTTTGAGAATTGAGGACTGAGGATTGAAGATTGAGGTTTTGGTATTGAGGATTGGAGAATGAGGATTGAGGATTGAGGATTGAGGATTGAGGATTGAAGATTGAGTATTGAGGATTGAAGATTGAGGATTGAGGATTGAGGATTGAGTATTAACTATTGAGTATTGAGGATTGAAGATTGAGGATTGAGGATTGAGGATTCAGGATTGAGGATTGAAGATTGAGGATTGGGGACTGAGTGTTGAGGGTTGAGTGATGAGGGTTGATGTTTGTGGATAGAGAGTTGAAGATTGCAGATTGAGTATTGAGTATTGAAAACTGTGAATTGAGAATATTCTATTGAGGGATGAGGATTGACAACAGATTGTTGAGGACTCAGGTCTGAAGATTGAGGATTCAGGTTTGAGGATACAGGATCGAGCTTTGAGGACTGAGGGTTGAGGATTGACGATTGAGGATTGAGGATTGAGGGTTGAAGATTGTGGATTGGGTATTGAGGATTGATCGTTGAAGATTGAGGATTGAGGATTGAGGATTGAGTATTGAGGATTGAAGGTTGAATATTGATGATTGAAGATTGAGGATTGAGGATTGAGGGTTGTGGATTGAGGGCGAGGACTGAGGGTTGAGTGTTGATGTTTGAGGTCTGAGGATTGAGGATTGTGGATTGAGAATAGAGGGTTGAAGATTGAGGATTGAACATTGAGGATTGGGTATTGAGGATTGAGGATTGAGGATTGAAGATTGACGATTGAGGATTGAGGATTGAGGATTGAGGATTGAGTATTAAATATTGATTATTGAGGATAGAGGATGGAGGATTGAGGATTGAGGAATGAGGATTGAATATTGAATATTGATGATTGAAGATTGAGGATTGAGGATTGAGGATTGAAGATTGAGGTTTTGGTATTGAGGATTGGAAAATGAGGATTGAGGATTGAGGATTGAGGATTGAGGATTTAAGATTGAGTATTGAGGATTGAAGATTGAGGTTTGAGGATTGAGGATTGATGATTGAGGATTGAGGATTGAGGATTGAAGATTAAATATTGAGGATTGAAGATTGAGGATTGCGGATTGAGTATTGAGGTTTGGGGAATGATGATTGAGGATTGAGGATTGAGGATTGAGGATTGAGGATTGAGGATTGAGTATTGAAGATTGAGTATTCATGACTGATTGTTGATGACTGAGGTATGAGGATCGAGGATTGAGGATTTAAGATTGAGTATTGAGGATTGAAGATTGACGATTGAGGATCGAGTGTTGAGGATGGAGGATGAGAGCTGAGGGCTGAGGATTGAGGTTTGAGTATTGCATCCTGAGAATTCAGGATATTCTGTTGAGTATTGAGAATTGAGGATTGATGGTTGAGTATTGAGGATTGGGGATTGAGGATTGAGGATTGAGGATTGAGGATTGAGGATTGAGTATTGAAGATTGAGGATTGATGATTGAGGATTGAGGATTGAGGATTGAGGATTGAGGATTGAGTATTGAAGATTGAGGATTGATGATTGAGGAGTGAGGATTGAGGATTGTGTATTGAGAATTGAGGATGAGGTCTGAGGGTTAAGGATTGAGGTTTGGGGAATGAGGATTGAGGATTGAGGATTGAGGATTGAGGATTGAGGATTGAGGATTGAGTATTGAAGATTGAGTATTCATGATTGAGGATTGAGTATTGAGGATTGAGGTTGGAGGACTGAGGACTGAGGATTGAGGATTGAGGATTGAGGATTGAGGATTGAGGATTGCGGACTGAGGATTGAGGATTGCGGATAAAGGATTGAATGTTGAGTATTGAGGATTGAGGGCTCAGGGTTGAGGATTGAGGATTGACAATTGAGGTTTGAGGATTGAAGATTGAGAATTGTGTATTCATGTTTCAAGATTGAGGATTGAGGTTGAAGATTGAGGATTTAGGATTGATAATTGAGGATTGTGGATTGGGGATTGAGGACTGAAGATTGAGGATTGAGGACTGAGGAATGAGGGTTGAGGATTGAGGATTGAGTATTGAAGATTGAGGATTGCGGATTGAGGATTGAGGATTGAGGGTTGAGGGTCGAGGATTGAAGATTGCGGATTGAGGATTGAGGATTGATGATTGCGGATTGAGGACTGAGTGTTGAGGATTGGGGACTGAGGATTGAAGATTGAGGATTGAGGATTGAGTATTGAGGATTGAGGATTGAAGGTTGAGCCTTGAGGTTTGAAGATTGTGTATTCAGGATTGAGGGTTGAGGATTGAGGATTGAGGATTCAGTATTGAAGATTGAGTATTCATGACTGAGGATAGAGTATAGAGGATTGAGGATTGAGGATTGAGTATTGAAGATTGAGTATTGAGGATTGAAGATTGAGGTTTGAGGATTGAGGGTTGAGGATGGAGGATGAGGCCTGAGGGTTGAGGATTGAGGTTTGGTTATTGAATCCCGAGAATTCAGGATATTCTATTGAGTATTGAGAATTGAGGATTGATGGCTGAGTATTGAGGATTGAGGATTGAGGATTGAGTATTGAAGATTGAGGATTGATGATTGAGGATTGAGGATTGAGGATTGAGGATTGAGTATTGAAGATTGGGGATTGATGATTGAGGATTCAGGATTGAGGATACAGGATTGAGCTTTGAGGACTGAGGATTGAGGATTGAGAATTGAGGATTGAGGGTTGAGGATTGAAGATTGAGGATTGGGTATTGAGGATTGAACATTGAGGATAGAGGATTGAGGATTGAGGATTGAGGAATGAGGATTGAAGATTGAATATTGATGATTGAAGATTGAGGATTGAGGATTGAGGGTTGTGGTTTGAGGACGAGGATTGAGGGTTGAGTATTGATGTTTGAGGTCTGAGGATTGAGGATTGAGGTTTGAGAATTGAGGATTGAGGATTGAGGATTGAAGATTGAGGTTTTGGTATTGAGGATTGGAGAATGAGGATTGAGGATTGAGGATTGAGGATTGAGGATTGAAGATTGAGTATTGAGGATTGAAGATTGAGGTTTGAGGATTGAGGATTGATGATTGAGGATTGAGGATTGAGGATTGAAGATTAAATATTGAGGATTGAAGATTGAGGATTGCGGATTGAGTATTGAGGTTTGGGGAATGATGATTGAGGATTGACGATTGAGGATTGAGAATTGAGGATTGAGGATTGAGTATTGAAGATTGAGTATTCATGACTGAGGGCTGAGGACTGAGGTTTGAGGATTGAGGATTGAGGATTGAAGATTGAGTATTGAGGATTGAAGATTGACGATTGAGGATCGAGTGTTGAGGATGGATGATGAGGGCTGAGGGTTGAGGATTGTGGTTTGAGTATTGCATCCTGAGAATTCAGGATATTCTATTGAGTATTGAGGATTGAGGATTGAAGGTTGAGTATTGAGGATTGAAGATTGTGTATTGAGGTTTGGGGACAGAGGATTGAGGATTGAGGATTCAGGATTGAGGATTGAAGATTGAGGATTGGGGACTGAGGATTGAAGATTGAGGGTTGAGGATTGAGTGTAGAGGATTGAGGATTGAAGGTTGAGTATTGAGGATTGAAGATTGTGTATTGAAGTTTGAGGATTGAGGATTGAGGATTGCGGACTGAGGATTGAGGATTGCGGATAAAGGATTGAAGGTTGAGTATTGAGGATTGAGGGCTCAGGGTTGAGGATTGAGCATTGACTATTGAGGTTTGAGGATTGATGATTGAGAATTGTGTATTCATGTTTCAAGATTGAGGATTGAGGTTGAAGATTGAGGATTGCGGATTGAGGATTGAGGATTGAGGATTGAGGGTCGAGGATTGAAGATTGAGGATTGAGTATTGAGGATTGAGTATTGAGAATTGAGGATTGATGGCTGAGTATTGAGGACTGAGGATTGAGGATTGAGGATTGAGGATTGAGTATTGAAGATTGAGGATTGATGATTGAGGATTGAGGATTGAGGATTGAGGATTGAGGATTGAGGATTGAGGATTGAGTATTGGAGATTGAGGATTGATGATTGAGGATTCAGGATTGAGGATACAGGACTGAGCATTGAGGACTGAGGATTGAGGATTGAGAATTGAGGATTGAGGATTGAAGATTAAATATTCAGGATTGAAGACTGAGGATTGAGGATTGAGTATTGAGGTTTGGGGAATGATGATTGAGGATTGAGGACTGAGGATTGAGGATTGAAGATTGAGGATTGTGGATTGATGATTGCGGATTGAGGACTGAGTGTTGAGGATAGAGTGTTGAGAATTGATGTTTGGGAACTGATATTTGAAGATTGTAGGTTGAGGATTGAGTATTGAAGACTGAGAATTGAGGATTTCCTATTGAGGGCTGAGAATTGAGGATTGAGGATTGAGGATTGAGGATTCAGGATTGAGGATTGAGGATTGAGGATTGAGGACTGACGATTGAAGGTTGAGGACTGAGTATTGAAAACTGAGAATTGAGGATATTCTATTGAGGATTGAAAATTGAGGATTGAGGATTGAGGATTAAGGGTTGAGGTTTGAAGGTTGAGGTTTGAGGATTGACGACTGCGGATTGAGGATTGGGCATTGAGAATTGAGTATTGATGGTTGAGGATTGTGGATTGACGACTGCGGATTGAGGATTGGGCATTGAGAATTGAGTATTGATGGTTGAGGATTGTGGATTGAAGATCGAGAATTGAGGATTGAGGATTGAGGATTGAGGATTGAGGGTTGAGAATTGGTGACTGAGTATTGAGGGTTGAGAGATGAGAATTGATGTTTGTGGATAGAGATTTGAAGATTGCAGATTGAGTATTGAGTGCTGAAAACTGTGAATTGCGGACATTCTACTGAGCATTGAGGATTGAGAACTGATTGTTGAGGACTCAGGTATGAAGATTGAGGATTCAGGATTGAGGATTCAGGATTGAGGTTTGAGGACTGAGGGTTGAGGATTGACGATTGGGGATTGAGGATTGAGGATTGAAGATTGAGGATTGGGTATTGAGGATTGATCGTTGAGGATTGAGGATTGAGGATTGAGGATTGAGTATTGAGGATTGAAGCCTGAATATTGATGATTGAAGTTTGAGGATTGAGGATTGAGGGTTGTGGATTGAGGACGAGGACCGAGGGTTGAGTGTTGATGTTTGAGGTCTGAGGATTGATGATTGTGGATTGAGAATTGAGGATTGAGGATTGAGGATTGAAGATTGAGGATTGGGTATTGAGGATTGATCGTTGAGGATTGAGGATTGAGGATTGAGGATTGAGTATTGAGGATTGAGGGTTGAATATTGATGATTGAAGATTGAGGATTGAGGATTGAGGGTTGTGGATTGAGGACGAGGACTGAGGGCTGAGTGTTGATGTTTGAGGTCTGAGGATTGAGGATTGTGGATTGAGAATTGAGGATTGAAGATTGACGATGAGGATTGAGGATTGAGGATTGAGGATTGAGGATAGAGGACTGAAGATTGAGTATAGAGGATTGAAGATCGAGGATTGAGGATTGAGGATTGAGGATTGAGGATTGAGGGTTGAGGATTGGTGACTGAGTACTGAGGGTTGAGAGATGAGAATTGATGTTTGTGGATAGAGATCTGAAGATTGCAGATTGAGTATTGAGTGTTGAAAACTGTGAATTGCGGACATTCTACTGAGCATTGAGAATTGAGAACTGATTGTTGAGGACTCAGGTATGAAGATTGAGGATTCAGGATTGAGGGTTCAGGATTGAGGTTTGAGGACTGAGGGTTGAGGATTTACGATTGAGGATTGAGGATTGAGGGTTGAAGATTGAGGATTGGGTATTGAGGATTGATCGTTGAGGATTGAGGATTGAGGATTGAGGATTGAGTATTGAGGATTGAAGCCTGAATATTGATGATTGAAGATTGAGGATTGAGGATTGAGGGTTGTGGATTGAGGACGAGGACCGAGGGTTGAGTGTTGATGTTTGAGGTCTGAGGATTGATGATTGTGGATTGAGAATTGAGGATTGAGGATTGAGGATTGAAGATTGAGGATTGGGTATTGAGGATTGATCGTTGAGGATTGAGGATTGAGGATTGAGGATTGTGTATTGGGGATTGAGGGTTGAATATTGATGATTGAAGATTGAGGATTGAGGATTGAGGGTTGTGGATTGAGGACGAGGACTGAGGGTTGAGTGTTGATGTTTGACGTCTGAGGATTGAGGATTGCGGATTGAGAATTGAGGATTGAGGATTGAGGATTGAAGATTGAGGATTGGGTATTGAGGATTGAGGATTGAGGATAGAGGACTGAAGATTGAGTATAGAGGATTGAGGATTGAGGATTGAAGATTGAGGATTGGGTATTGAGGATTGAACATTGAGGATAGAGGATTGAGGATTGAGGATTGAGGAATGAGGATTGAAGATTGAATATTGATGATTGAAGATTGAGGATTGAGGATTGAGGGTTGTGGTTTGAGGACGAGGATTGAGGGTTGAGTATTGATGTTTGAGGTCTGAGGATTTAGGATTGTGGTTTGAGAATTGAGGATTGAGGATTGAGGATTGTAGATTGAGGTTTTGGTATTGAGGATTGGAGAATGAGGATTGAGGATTGAGGATTGAGGATTGAGGATTGAAGATTGAGTATTGAGGATTGAAGATTGAGGATTGAGGATTGAGGATTGAGTATTAAATATTGAGTATTGAGGATTGAAGATTGAGGATTGAGGATTGAGGATTCAGGATTGAGGATTGAAGATTGAGGATTGGGGACTGAGTGTTGAGGGTTGAGTGATGAGAGTTGATGTTTGTGGATAGAGAGTTGAAGATTGCAGATTGAGTATTGAGTATTGAAAACTGTGAATTGAGAATATTCTATTGAGGGATGAGGATTGACAACAGATTGTTGAGGACTCAGGTCTGAAGATTGAGGATTCAGGTTTGAGGATACAGGATCGAGCTTTGAGGACTGAGGGTTGAGGATTGACGATTGAGGATTGAGGATTGAGGGTTGAAGATTGTGGATTGGGTATTGAGGATTGATCGTTGAAGATTGAGGATTGAGGATTGAGGATTGAGTATTGAGGATTGAAGGTTGAATATTGATGATTGAAGATTGAGGATTGAGGATTGAGGGTTGTGGATTGAGGACGAGGACTGAGGGTTGAGTGTTGATGTTTGAGGTCTGAGGATTGAGGATTGTGGATTGAGAATAGAGGGTTGAGGATTGAGGATTGAACATTGAGGATTGGGTATTGAGGATTGAGGATTGAGGATTGAAGATTGACGATTGACGATTGAGGATTGAGGATTGAGGATTGAGGATTGAGTATTAAATATTGAGTATTGAGGATAGAGGATGGAGGATTGAGCATTGAGGAATGAGGATTGAAGATTGAATATTGATGATTGAAGATTGAGGATTGAGGATTGAGGGTTGTGGTTTGAGGACGAGGATTGAGGGTTGAGTATTGATGTTTGAGGTCTGAGGATTGAGGATTGAGGTTTGAGAATTGAGGATTGAGGATTGAGGATTGAAGATTGAGGTTTTGGTATTGAGGATTGGAGAATGAGGATTGAGGATTGAGGATTGAGGATTGAGGATTGAAGATTGAGTATTGAGGATTGAAGATTGAGGTTTGAGGATTGAGGATTGATGATTGAGGATTGAGGATTGAGGATTGAAGATTAAATATTGAGGATTGAAGATTGAGGATTGCGGATTGAGTATTGAGGTTTGGGGAATGATGATTGAGGATTGACGATTGAGGATTGAGAATTGAGGATTGAGGATTGAGTATTGAAGATTGAGTATTCATGACTGAGGGTTGAGGACTGAGGTTTGAGGATTGAGGATTGAGGATTGAAGATTGAGGATTAAGGATTGAGTATTGAGGATTGAGTATTGAGAATTGAGGATTGATGGCTGAGTATTGAGGACTGAGGATTGAGGATTGAGGATTGAGGATTGAGTATTGAGGATTGAGTATTGAAGATTGAGGATTGATGATTGAGGTTTGAGGATTGAGGATTGAGGATTGAGGATTGAGTATTGAAGATTGAGGATTGATGATTGAAGATTGAGGATTGAGGATTGAGTATTGAGGATTGAGTATTGAGAATTGAGGATTGATGGCTGAGTATTGAGGACTGAGGATTGAGGATTGAGGATTGAGGATTGAGTATTGAAGATTGAGGATTGATGATTGAGGATTGAGGATTGAGGATTGAGGATTGAGGATTGAGGATTGAGTATTGGAGATTGAGGATTGATGATTGAGGATTCAGGATTGAGGATACAGGACTGAGCATTGAGGACTGAGGATTGAGGATTGAGAATTGAGGATTGAGGATTGAAGATTAAATATTCAGGATTGAAGACTGAGGATTGAGGATTGAGTATTGAGGTTTGGGGAATGATGATTGAGGATTGAGGACTGAGGATTGAGGATTGAGGATTGAGGATTGTGGATTGATGATTGCGGATTGAGGACTGAGTGTTGAGGATAGAGTGTTGAGAATTGATGTTTGGGAACTGATATTTGAAGATTGTAGGTTGAGGATTGAGTATTGAAGACTGAGAATTGAGGATTTCCTATTGAGGGCTGAGAATTGAGGATTGAGGATTGAGGATTGAGGATTGAGGATTGAGGATTGAGGATTGAGGATTGAGGACTGACGATTGAAGGTTGAGGACTGAGTATTGAAAACTGAGAATTGAGGATATTCTATTGAGGATTGAAAATTGAGGATTGAGGATTGAGGATTAAGGGTTGAGGTTTGAAGGTTGAGGTTTGAGGATTGACGACTGCGGATTGAGGATTGGGCATTGAGAATTGAGTATTGATGGTTGAGGATTGTGGATTGACGACTGCGGATTGAGGATTGGGCATTGAGAATTGAGTATTGATGGTTGAGGATTGTGGATTGAAGATCGAGAATTGAGGATTGAGGATTGAGGATTGAGGATTGAGGGTTGAGAATTGGTGACTGAGTATTGAGGGTTGAGAGATGAGAATTGATGTTTGTGGATAGAGATTTGAAGATTGCAGATTGAGTATTGAGTGCTGAAAACTGTGAATTGCGGACATTCTACTGAGCATTGAGGATTGAGAACTGATTGTTGAGGACTCAGGTATGATGATTGAGGATTCAGGATTGAGGATTCAGGATTGAGGTTTGAGGACTGAGGGTTGAGGATTGACGATTGGGGATTGAGGATTGAGGATTGAAGATTGAGGATTGGGTATTGAGGATTGATCGTTGAGGATTGAGGATTGAGGATTGAGGATTGAGTATTGAGGATTGAAGCCTGAATATTGATGATTGAAGTTTGAGGATTGAGGATTGAGGGTTGTGGATTGAGGACGAGGACCGAGGGTTGAGTGTTGATGTTTGAGGTCTGAGGATTGATGATTGTGGATTGAGAATTGAGGATTGAGGATTGAGGATTGAAGATTGAGGATTGGGTATTGAGGATTGATCGTTGAGGATTGAGGATTGAGGATTGAGGATTGAGTATTGAGGATTGAGGGTTGAATATTGATGATTGAAGATTGAGGATTGAGGATTGAGGGTTGTGGATTGAGGACGAGGACTGAGGGCTGAGTGTTGATGTTTGAGGTCTGAGGATTGAGGATTGTGGATTGAGAATTGAGGATTGAAGATTGACGATGAGGATTGAGGATTGAGGATTGAGGATTGAGGATAGAGGACTGAAGATTGAGTATAGAGGATTGAAGATCGAGGATTGAGGATTGAGGATTGAGGATTGAGGATTGAGGATTGAGGGTTGAGGATTGGTGACTGAGTACTGAGGGTTGAGAGATGAGAATTGATGTTTGTGGATAGAGATCTGAAGATTGCAGATTGAGTATTGAGTGTTGAAAACTGTGAATTGCGGACATTCTACTGAGCATTGAGAATTGAGAACTGATTGTTGAGGACTCAGGTATGAAGATTGAGGATTCAGGATTGAGGGTTCAGGATTGAGGTTTGAGGACTGAGGGTTGAGGATTTACGATTGAGGATTGAGGATTGAGGGTTGAAGATTGAGGATTGGGTATTGAGGATTGATCGTTGAGGATTGAGGATTGAGGATTGAGGATTGAGTATTGAGGATTGAAGCCTGAATATTGATGATTCAAGATTGAGGATTGAGGATTGAGGGTTGTGGATTGAGGACGAGGACCGAGGGTTGAGTGTTGATGTTTGAGGTCTGAGGATTGATGATTGTGGATTGAGAATTGAGGATTGAGGATTGAGGATTGAAGATTGAGGATTGGGTATTGAGGATTGATCGTTGAGGATTGAGGATTGAGGATTGAGGATTGTGTATTGGGGATTGAGGGTTGAATATTGATGATTGAAGATTGAGGATTGAGGATTGAGTGTTGTGGATTGAGGACGAGGACTGAGGGTTGAGTGTTGATGTTTGACGTCTGAGGATTGAGGATTGCGGATTGAGAATTGAGGATTGAGGATTGAGGATTGAAGATTGAGGATTGGGTATTGAGGATTGAGGATTGAGGATTGAGGATTGAGAATTGAGGATTGAGGATTGAGGATTGAGGATTGAAGATTGAGGATTGGGTATTGAGGATTGAACATTGAGGATAGAGGATTGAGGATTGAGGATTGAGGAATGAGGATTGAAGATTGAATATTGATGATTGAAGATTGAGGATTGAGGATTGAGGGTTGTGGTTTGAGGACGAGGATTGAGGGTTGAGTATTGATGTTTGAGGTCTGAGGATTTAGGATTGTGGTTTGAGAATTGAGGATTGAGGATTGAGGATTGAAGATTGAGGTTTTGGTATTGAGGATTGGAGAATGAGGATTGAGGATTGAGGATTGAGGATTGAGGATTGAAGATTGAGTATTGAGGATTGAAGATTGAGGATTGAGGATTGAGGATTGAGTATTAAATATTGAGTATTGAGGATTGAAGATTGAGGATTGAGGATTGAGGATTCAGGATTGAGGATTGAAGATTGAGGATTGGGGACTGAGTGTTGAGGGTTGAGTGATGAGAGTTGATGTTTGTGGATAGAGAGTTGAAGATTGCAGATTGAGTATTGAGTATTGAAAACTGTGAATTGAGAATATTCTATTGAGGGATGAGGATTGACAACAGATTGTTGAGGACTCAGGTCTGAAGATTGAGGATTCAGGTTTGAGGATACAGGATCGAGCTTTGAGGACTGAGGGTTGAGGATTGACGATTGAGGATTGAGGATTGAGGGTTGAAGATTGTGGATTGGGTATTGAGGATTGATCGTTGAAGATTGAGGATTGAGGATTGAGGATTGAGTATTGAGGATTGAAGGTTGAATATTGATGATTGAAGATTGAGGATTGAGGATTGAGGGTTGTGGATTGAGGACGAGGACTGAGGGTTGAGTGTTGATGTTTGAGGTCTGAGGATTGAGGATTGTGGATTGAGAATAGAGGGTTGAGGATTGAGGATTGAACATTGAGGATTGGGTATTGAGGATTGAGGATTGAGGATTGAAGATTGACGATTGAGGATTGAGGATTGAGGATTGAGGATTGAGTATTAAATATTGAGTATTGAGGATAGAGGATGGAGGATTGAGCATTGAGGAATGAGGATTGAAGATTGAATATTGATGATTGAAGATTGAGGATTGAGGATTGAGGGTTGTGGTTTGAGGACGAGGATTGAGGGTTGAGTATTGATGTTTGAGGTCTGAGGATTGAGGATTGAGGTTTGAGAATTGAGGATTGAGGATTGAGGATTGAAGATTGAGGTTTTGGTATTGAGGATTGGAGAATGAGGATTGAGGATTGAGGATTGAGGATTGAGGATTGAAGATTGAGTATTGAGGATTGAAGATTGAGGTTTGAGGATTGAGGATTGATGATTGAGGATTGAGGATTGAGGATTGAAGATTAAATATTGAGGATTGAAGATTGAGGATTGCGGATTGAGTATTGAGGTTTGGGGAATGATGATTGAGGATTGACGATTGAGGATTGAGAATTGAGGATTGAGGATTGAGTATTGAAGATTGAGTATTCATGACTGAGGGTTGTGGACTGAGGTTTGAGGATTGAGGATTGAGGATTGAAGATTGAGTATTGAGGATTGAAGATTGACGATTGAGGATCGAGTGTTGAGGATGGATGATGAGGTCTGAGGGTTGAGGATTGTGGTTTGAGTATTGCATCCTGAGAATTCAGGATATTCTATTGAGTATTGAGAATTGAGGATTGATGGTTGAGAATTGAGGATTGAGGATTGAGGATTGAGGATTGAGGATTGAGGATTGAGGATTGAGTATTGAAGATTGAGGATTGATGATTGAGGTTTGAGGATTGAGGATTGAGGATTGAGGATTGAGTATTGAAGATTGAGGATTGATGATTGAGGAGTGAGGATTGAGGATTGTGTATTGAGAATTGAGGATGAGGTCTGAGGGTTAAGGATTGAGGTTTGGGGAATGAGGATTGAGGATTGAGGATTGAGGATTGAGGATTGAGGATTGAGGACTGAGTATTGAAGATTGAGTATTCATGATTGAGGATTGAGTATTGAGGATTGAGGTTGGAGGACTGAGGACTGAGGATTGAGGATTGAGGATTGAGGATTGAGGATTGAAGATTGAGGATTGAGGATTGAATATTGAGGATTGGGGTCTGAGGATTGAAGATCGAGGGTTGAGGATTGAGTGTTGAGGATTGAGGATTGAAGGTTGAGTATTGAGGATTGAAGATTGTGTATTGAGGTTTGAGGATTGAGGATTGAGGATTGCGGACTGAGGATTGAGGATTGCGGATAAAGGATTGAATGTTGAGTATTGAGGATTGAGGGCTCAGGGTTGAGGATTGAGGATTGACAATTGAGGTTTGAGGATTGAAGATAGAGAATTGTGTATTCATGTTTCAAGATTGAGGATTGAGGTTGAAGATTGAGGATTTAGGATTGATAATTGAGGATTGTGGATTGGGGATTGAGGACTGAAGATTGAGGATTGAGGACTGAGGAATGAGGGTTGAGGATTGAGGATTGAGTATTGAAGATTGAGGATTGCGGATTGAGGATTGAGGATTGAGGGTTGAGGGTCGAGGATTGAAGATTGCGGATTGAGGATTGAGGATTGATGATTGCGGATTGAGGACTGAGTGTTGAGGATTGGGGACTGAGGATTGAAGATTGAGGATTGAGGATTGAGTATTGAGGATTGAGGATTGAAGGTTGAGCCTTGAGGTTTGAAGATTGTGTATTCAGGATTGAGGTTGAGGATTGAGGATTGAGGATTCAGTATTGAAGATTGAGTATTCATGACTGAGGATAGAGTATAGAGGATTGAGGATTGAGGATTGAGTATTGAAGATTGAGTATTGAGGATTGAAGATTGAGGTTTGAGGATTGAGGGCTGAGGATGGCTGATGAGGCCTGAGGGTTGAGGATTGAGGTTTGGTTATTGAATCCCGAGAATTCAGGATATTCTATTGAGTATTGAGAATTGAGGATTGATGGCTGAGTATTGAGGATTGAGGATTGAGGATTGAGGATTGAGTATTGAAGATTGAGGATTGATGATTGAGGATTGAGGATTGAGGATTGAGGATTGAGGATTGTGTATTGAAGATTGGGGATTGATGATTGAGGATTCAGGATTGAGGATACAGGATTGAGCTTTGAGGACTGAGGATTGAGGATTGAGA
The DNA here is from genome assembly GCF_051401765.1 of Calliopsis andreniformis. NCBI lineage: Eukaryota > Metazoa > Arthropoda > Insecta > Hymenoptera > Andrenidae > Calliopsis > Calliopsis andreniformis. The sequence goes on along the minus strand of NW_027480479.1, from coordinate 1,699,022 downwards.
CTTGAGGATTGAGGGTTGAGGATTGAAGATTGAGGATTGGGTAGTGAGGATTGAAAATTGAGGATAGAGGATTGAGGATTGAGGATTGAGGAATGAGGATTGAAGATTGAATATTGATGATTGAAGATTGAGGATTGAGGATTGAGGGTTGTGGTTTGAGGACGAGGATTGAGGGTTGAGTATTGATGTTTGAGGTCTGAGGATTGAGGATTGAGGTTTGAGAATTGAGGATTGAGGATTGAGGATTGAAGATTGAGGTTTTGGTATTGAGGATTGGAGAATGAGGATTGAGGATTGAGGATTGGGGAATGATGATTGAGGATTGAGGATTGAGGATTGAGGATTGAGGATTGAGGATTGATGGCTGAGTATTGAGGATTGAGGATTGAGGATTGAGGATTGAGGATTGAGTATTGAAGATTGAGGATTGATGATTGAGGATTGAGGATTGAGGATTGAGGATTGAGGATTGAGGATTGAGGATTGAGTATTGAAGATTGAGGATTGATGATTGAGGATTCAGGATTGAGGATACAGGACTGAGCATTGAGGACTGAGGATTGAGGATTGAGAATTGAGGATTGAGGATTGAAGATTAAATATTCAGGATTGAAGATTGAGGATTGAGGATTGAGTATTGAGGTTTGGGGAATGATGATTGAGGATTGAGGATTGAGGATTGAGGATTGAGGATTGAGGATTGAGGATTGAGTGTTGAAGATTGAGTATTCATGACTGAGGGTTGAGGACTGAGGTTTGAGGATTGAGGATTGAGGATTGAAGATTGAGTATTGAGGATTGAAGATTGACGATTGCGGATCGAGTGTTGAGGATGGAGGATGAGGGCTGAGGGTTGAGGATTGAGGTTTGAGTTTTGCATCCTGAGAATTCAGGATATTCTATTGAGTATTGAGGATTGAGGATTGAGGATTGAGGATTGAGTATTGAAGATTGAGGATTGATGATTGAGGATTGAGGATTGAGGATTGAGTATTGAGGATTGAGGATTGAAGGTTGAGTATTGAGGATTGAAGATTGTGTATTGAGGATTGAGGGTTGAGGATTGAGGATTGAGGATACAGTATTGAAGATTGAGTATTCATGACTGAGGATAGAGTATAGAGGATTGAGGATTGAGGATTGAGTATTGAAGACTGAGTATTGAGGATTGAACATTGAGGATAGAGGATTGAGGATTGAGGATTGAAGATTGAATATTCATGATTGAAGATTGAGGATTGAGGATTGAGGGTTGTGGTTTGAGGACGAGGTTTGAGGGTTCAGTATTGATGTTTGAGGTCTGAGGATTGAGGATTGAGGTTTGAGAATTGAGGGTTGAGGATTGAGGATTGAAGATTGAGGTTTTGGTATTGAGGATTGGAGAATGAGGATTGAGGATTGAGGATTGAGGATTGAGGATTGAGGATTGAAGATTGAGTATTGAGGATTGAAGATTGAGGTTTGAGGATTGAGGATTGATGATTGAGGATTGAGGATTGAGGATTGAAGATTAAATATTGAGGATTGAAGATTGAGGATTGAGGATTGAGGATTGAGGTTTGGGGAATGATGATTGAGGATTGAGGATTGAGGATTGAGAATTGAGGATTGAGGATTGAGTATTGAAGATTGAGTATTCATGCCTGAGGGTTGAGGACTGAGGTTTGAGGATTGAGGATTGAGGCTTGAAGATTGAGTATTGAGGATTGAAGATTGACGATTGAGGATCGAGTGTTGAGGATGGATGATGAGGGCTGAGGGTTGAGGATTGTGGTACGAGTATTGCATCCTGAGAATTCAGGATATTCTATTGAGTATTGAGAATTGAGGATTGATGGTTGAGAATTGAGGATTGAGGATTGAGGATTGAGGATTGAGGATTGAGGATTGAGTATTGAAGATTGAGGATTGATGATTGAGGATTGAGGATTGAGGATTGAGGATTGCGGATTGAGTATTGAAGGTTGAGGATTGATGATTGAGGAGTGAGGATTGAGGATTGTGTATTGAGAATTGAGGATGAGGTCTGAGGGTTAAGGATTGAGGTTTGGGGAATGAGGATTGAGGATTGAGGATTGAGGATTGAGGATTGTGGATTGAGGATTGAGTATTGAAGATTGAGTATTCATGATTGAGGATTGAGTATTGAGGATTGAGGTTGGAGGACTGAGGACTGAGGATTGAGGATTGAGGATTGACTATTGAGGATTGGGTACTGAGGATTGAAGATTGAGGACTGAGGATTGAGTATTGAGGATTGAGGATTGAAGGTTGAGTATTGAGGATTGAAGATTGTGTATTGAGGTTTGGGGACTGAGGATTGAGGATTGAGGATTCAGGATTGAGGATTGAAGATTGAGGATTGGGGACTGAGGATTGAAGATTGAGGGTTGAGGATTGAGTGTTGAGGATTGAGGATTGAAGGTTGAGTATTGAGGATTGAAGATTGTGTATCGAGGTTTGAGGATTGAGGATTGAGGATTGCGGACTGAGGATTGAGGATTGTGGATTGGGGATTGAGGACTGAAGATTGAGGATTGAGGACTGAGGAATGAGGGTTGAGGATTGAGGATTGAGTATTGAAGATTGAGGATTGCGGATTGAGGATTGAGGATTGAGGATTGAGGGTCGAGGATTGAAGATTGAGGATTGAGGATTGAGGATTGATGATTGCGGATTGAGGACTGAGTGTTGAGGATAGAGTGTTGAGAATTGATGTTTGGGAACTGATATTTGAAGATTGTAGGTTGAGGATTGAGTATTCAAATCTGAGAATTGAGGATTTCCTATTGAGGACTGAGAATTGAGGATTGAGGATTGAGGATTGAGGATTGAGGATTGAGGATTGAGGATTGAAGATTGAGGATTGTAGGTTGTGGATTGAGGATTGACTATTGAGGATTGAGGATTGAGGATTGAGGATTGAGGCTTGAGAATTGGTGACTGAGTATTGAGGGTTGAGAGATGAGAATTGATGTTTGTGGATAGAGATTTGAAGATTGCAGATTGAGTATTGAGTGCTGAAAACTGTGAATTGCGGACATTCTACTGAGCATTGAGGATTGAGAACGGATTGTTGAGGACTCAGGTATGAAGATTGAGGATTCAGGATTGAGGATTCAGGATTGAGGTTTGAGGACTGAGGGTTGAGGATTGACGATTGGGGATTGAGGATTGAGGATTGAGGATTGAGGATTGAGTATTGAGGATTGAAGCCTGAATATTGATGATTGAAGATTGAGGATTGAGGATTGAGGGTTGTGGATTGAGGACGAGGACCGAGGGTTGAGTGTTGATGTTTGAGGTCTGAGGATTGATGATTGTGGATTGAGAATTGAGGATTGAGGATTGAGGATTGAAGATTGAGGATTGGGTATTGAGGATTGATCGTTGAGGATTGAGGATTGAGGATTGAGGATTGAGTATTGAGGATTGAGGGTTGAATATTGATGATTGAAGATTGAGGATTGAGGATTGAGGGTTGTGGATTGAGGACGAGGACTGAGGGTTGAGTGTTGATGTTTGAGGTCTGAGGATTGAGGATTGTGGATTGAGAATTGAGGATTGAAGATTGACGATGAGGATTGAGGATTGAGGATTGAGGATTGAGGATAGAGGACTGAAGATTGAGTATAGAGGATTGAAGATCGAGGATTGAGGATAGAGGATTGAGGATTGAGGATTGAGGGTTGAGGATTGGTGACTGAGTATTGAGGGTTGAGAGATGAGAATTGATGTTTGTGGATAGAGATCTGAAGATTGCAGATTGAGTATTGAGTGTTGAAAACTGTGAATTGCGGGCATTCTACTGAGCATTGAGAATTGAGAACTGATTGTTGAGGACTCAGGTATGAAGATTGAGGATTCAGGATTGAGGATTCAGGATTGAGGTTTGAGGACTGAGGGTTGAGGATTTACGATTGAGGATTGAGGATTGAGGGTTGAAGATTGAGGACTGGGTATTGAGGATTGATCGTTGAGGATTGAGGATTGAGGATTGAGGATTGTGTATTGAGGATTGAGGGTTGAATATTGATGATTGAAGATTGAGGATTGAGGATTGAGGGTTGTGGATTGAGGACGAGGACTGAGGGTTGAGTGTTGATGTTTGAGGTCTGAGGATTGAGGATTGTGGATTGAGAATTGAGGATTGAGGATTGAGGATTGAAGGTTGAGGATTGGGTATTGAGGATTGAGGATTGAGGATTGAGGATTGAGAATTGAGGGTTGAGGATTGAGGATTGAGGATTGAAGATTGAGGATTGGGTATTGAGGATTGAACATTGAGGATAGAGGATTGAGGATTGAGGATTGAGGAATGAGGATTGAAGATTGAATATTGATGATTGAAGATTGAGGATTGAGGATTGAGGGTTGTGGTTTGAGGACGAGGATTGAGGGTTGAGTATTGATGTTTGAGGTCTGAGGATTTAGGATTGTGGTTTGAGAATTGAGGATTGAGGATTGAAGATTGAGGTTTTGGTATTGAGGATTGGAGAATGAGGATTGAGGATTGAGGATTGAGGATTGAGGATTGAAGATTGAGTATTGAGGATTGAAGATTGAGGATTGAGGATTGAGGATTGAGTGTTAACTATTGAGTATTGAGGATTGAAGATTGAGGATTGAGGATTGAGGATTCAGGATTGAGGATTGAAGATTGAGGATTGGGGACTGAGTGTTGAGGGTTGAGTGATGAGAGTTGATGTTTGTGGATAGAGAGTTGAAGATTGCAGATTGAGTATTGAGTATTGAAAACTGTGAATTGAGAATATTCTATTGAGGGATGAGGATTGACAACAGATTGTTGAGGACTCAGGTCTGAAGATTGAGGATTCAGGTTTGAGGATACAGGATCGAGCTTTGAGGACTGAGGGTTGAGGATTGACGATTGAGGATTGAGGATTGAGGGTTGAAGATTGTGGATTGGGTATTGAGGATTGATCGTTGAAGATTGAGGATTGAGGATTGAGGATTGAGTATTGAGGATTGAAGGTTGAATATTGATGATTGAAGATTGAGGATTGAGGATTGAGGGTTGTGGATTGAGGGCGAGGACTGAGGGTTGAGTGTTGATGTTTGAGGTCTGAGGATTGGGGATTGTGGATTGAGAATAGAGGGTTGAAGATTGAGGATTGAACATTGAGGATTGGGTATTGAGGATTGAGGATTGAGGATTGAAGATTGACGATTGAGGATTGAGGATTGAGGATTGAGGATTGAGTATTAAATATTGAGTATTGAGGATAGAGGATGGAGGATTGAGGATTGAGGATTGAGGATTGAATATTGAATATTGATGATTGAAGATTGAGGATTGAGGATTGAGGGTTGTGGTTTGAGGACGAGGATTGAGGGTTGAGTATTGATGTTTGAGGTCTGAGGATTGAGGATTGAGGTTTGAGAATTGAGGATTGAGGATTGAGGATTGAAGATTGAGGTTTTGGTATTGAGGATTGGAAAATGAGGATTGAGGATTGAGGATTGAGGATTGAGGATTTAAGATTGAGTATTGAGGATTGAAGATTGAGGTTTGAGGATTGAGGATTGATGATTGAGGATTGAGGATTGAGGATTGAAGATTAAATATTGAGGATTGAAGATTGAGGATTGCGGATTGAGTATTGAGGTTTGGGGAATGATGATTGAGGATTGAGGATTGAGGATTGAGGATTGAGGATTGAGGATTGAGTATTGAAGATTGAGTATTCATGACTGATTGTTGATGACTGAGGTATGAGGATCGAGGATTGAGGATTTAAGATTGAGTATTGAGGATTGAAGATTGACGATTGAGGATCGAGTGTTGAGGATGGAGGATGAGAGCTGAGGGTTGAGGATTGAGGTTTGAGTATTGCATCCTGAGAATTCAGGATATTCTGTTGAGTATTGAGAATTGAGGATTGATGGTTGAGTATTGAGGATTGGGGATTGAGGATTGAGGATTGAGGATTGAGGATTGAGGATTGAGGATTGAGGATTGAGGATTGAGTATTGAAGATTGAGGATTGATGATTGAGGGTTGAGGGTTGAGGATTGAGGATTGAGGATTGAGGATTGAGGATTGACGATTGAGGATAGAATATTGAGGATTGGGGACTGAGGATTGAAGATTGAGTGTTGAGGATTGAGTGTTGAGGATTGAGGATTGAAGGTTGAGTATTGAGGATTGAAGATTGTGTATTGAGGTTTGAGGATTGAGGATTGAGGATTGCGGACTGAGGATTGAGGATTGCGGATAAAGGATTGAAGGTTGAGTATTGAGGATTGAGGGCTCAGGGTTTCGGATTGAGGATTGACTATTGAGGTTTGAGGATTGAAGATTGAGAATTGTGTATTCATGCTTCAAGATCGAGGATTGAGGTTGAAGATTGAGGATTTAGGATTGATAATTGAGGATTGTGGATTGGGGATTGAGGTCTGGAGATTGAGGATTGAGCATTGAGGATTGAGTGCTGAGGATTGAAGATTGAGGATTGAGAATTGACGATTGAGGATTGGGGATTGAGGATTGATGGTTGAGAATTGAAGATTGACGATTGAGGATTGTAGGTTGAGGATCGAGGATTGACTATTGAGGATTGAGGATTGAAGATTGAGTGTCGTGGACAGAGGATTGAGGATTGAGGGTTGAAGATTGAGGATTGACGACTGTCGATTGAAGATTGAGGACTGAGTATTGAAAACTGAGAATTGAGGTTATTCTATTCAGGATTGAATATTGAGGATTGAGGATTGAGGATTGAAGGTTGAGGTTTGTGGATTGACGATTGAGGATTGAGGATTGACGATTGAGGGTTGAGGATTGAAGGTTGAGGGTTGAGGATTGAGGATTGAGGATTGAGGATTGGGGATTGAGGATTGAGGATTGATGGCTGAGGATTGAGGATTGACGATTGGGGATTGTGGATTGAGGATTGAGGATTGAGGATTGAGGATTGAGGATAGAGAATTGCGGATTGAGAATTGAGGATTGAGCGTTGAGGATTGAAGATTGAGGATTGAGGATCGAGTGTTGATTACTGAGGGTTGAGGATTGGGGATTGAGGATTGAGGATTGATGGTTGGGGATAGAGGATTGACGATTGGGGATTGTGGATTGAGGATTGCGGATTGAGGATTGAGGATTGAGGATAGAGAATTGAGGATTGAGGATTGATGGTTGAGGATTGAGGATTGACGATCCAGGATTAAGGATTGAGGATTGAGCATTGAGGATTGAGTGTTGAGGATTGAATATTGAGGATTGAGAATTGATGATTGATGATTGAGGATTGAGGATTGTGTGTTGATTACTGAGGGTTGAGGATTGAGGGTTGAGGATTGAGAATTGAGAATTGAAGATTGGGGATAATTGATTGATGATTCAAGATTGAGGATTGACGATTGAAGATTGAGGATTGAGGATTGAGCATTCAGGATTGAGTGTTGAGGATTGAAGATCGAGGATTGAGAATTGATGACTGAGGATTGAGGATTGAGGATTGAGGGTTGATTACTGAGGGTTGAGGATTGAGGTTTGAGAATTGAAGATTGAGGATTGAGGATTGAAGATTGAGGATTGATGGTTGATGATTGAAGATTGAGGATTGAGGATTGAGGATTGAGGATTGAGGATTGATGGTTGAGGATTGAGGATTGACGATTGAGGATTGAGGATTGAGAATTGAGCATTGAGGACTGATCGTTGAGGATTGAAGATTGAGGATTGAGAATTGATGATTGATGATTGAGGATTGAGGATTGAGGATTGATTACTGAGGGTTGAGTGTTGAGGGTTGAGGATTGAGGGTTGAGGATTGAGAGTTGAGGATTGAAGATTGAGGATTGATGATTGATGATTCATGATTGAGTATTGACGATTGAGGATTGAGGACTGAGGATTGAGGTCTGAGGATTGATGGTTGAGGATTGTGGATTGACGATTGACGATTGAAGATTGAGGACTGAGTATTGAAAACAGAGAATCGAGGATATTCTATTGAGGATTGAAAATTGAGGATTGAGGATTGAGGATAGAGGATTGAGGATTGAGCATTGAGGATTGAGTGTTGAAGATTGAGGATTGATGATTGATGGTTGAAGATTGCGGATTGAGGATTGAGGATTGAGGATTGAGGATTGAGGATTGAGGATTGATGGTTGAGGATTGAGGATCGACAATTGAGGATTGAGGATTGAAGATTGAGTGTCGTGGACAGAGGATTGAGGATTGAGGGTTGAAGATTGAGGTTTGAGGATTGACGATTAATGATTGAGGATTGGGGATTAGGGATTGAGGATTGATGGTTGAGGTTTGAGGATTGACGATTGAGGATTGACGATTGAGGGTTGAGGATTGAAGGTTGAGGGTTGGGGATTGACGATTGAGGATTGAGGATTGGGGATTGAGGATTGAGGATTGATGGTTGAGGATTGAGGAATGACGATTGGGGATTGTGGATTGAGGATTGAGGATTGAGGACAGAGGATTGAGGATAGAGAATTGAGGATTGAGAATTGAGGATTGAGCGTTGAGGATTGAAGATTGAGGATCGAGGATTGAGTGTGGATTACTGAGGGTTGAGGATTGGGGATTGAGGATTGAGGATTGATGGTTGAGGATTGAGGATTGACGATTGGGGATTGTGGATTGAGGATTGCGGATTGAGGATTGAGGATTGAGGATAGAGGATTGAGGATTGAGGATTGAGGAATGAGGATTGAAGATTGAATATTGATGATTGAAGATTGAGGATTGAGGATTGAGGGTTGTGGTTTGAGGACGAGGATTGAGGGTTGAGTATTGATGTTTGAGGTCTGAGGATTTAGGATTGAGGTTTGAGAATTGAGGATTGAGGATTGAGGATTGAAGATTGAGGTTTTGGTGTTGAGGATTGGAGAATGAGGATTGAGGATTGAGGATTGAGGATTGAGGATTGAAGATTGAGTATTGAGGATTGAAGATTGAGGATTGAGGATTGAGGATTGAGTATTAAATATTGAGTATTGAGGATTGAAGATTGAGGATTGAGGATTGAGGATACAGGATTGAGGATTGAAGATTGAGGATTGGGGACTGAGTGTTGAGGGTTGAGTGATGAGAGTTGATGTTTGTGGATAGAGAGTTGAAGATTGCAGATTGAGTATTGAGTATTGAAAACTGTGAATTGAGGATATTCTATTGAGGGATGAGGATTGACAACAGATTGTTGAGGACTCAGGTCTGAAGATTGAGGATTCAGGTTTGAGGATACAGGATCGAGCTTTGAGGACTGAGGGTTGAGGATTGACGATTGAGGATTGAGGATTGAGGGTTGAAGATTGTGGATTGGGTATTGAGGATTGATCGTTGAAGATTGAGGATTGAGGATTGAGGATTGAGTATTGAGGATTGAAGGTTGAATATTGATGATTGAAGATTGAGGATTGAGGATTGAGTGTTGTGGATTGAGGACGAGGACTAAGGGTTGAGTGTTGATGTTTGAGGTCTGAGGATTGAGGATTGTGGATTGAGAATAGAGGGTTGAGGATTGAGGATTGAACATTGAGGATTGGGTATTGAGGATTGAGGATTGAGGATTGAAGATTGACGATTGACGATTGAGGATTGAGGATTGAGGATTGAGGATTGAGTATTAAATATTGAGTAATGAGGATAGAGGATTGAGGATTGAGGATTGAGGAATGAGGATTGAAGATTGAATATTGATGATTGAAGATTGAGGATTGAGGATTGAGGGTTGTGGTTTGAGGACGAGGATTGAGGGTTGAGTATTGATGTTTGAGGTCTGAGGATTGAGGATTGAGGTTTGAGAATTGAGGATTGAGGATTGAGGATTGAAGATTGAGGTTTTGGTATTGAGGATTGGAGAATGAGGATTGAGGATTGAGGATTGAGGATTGAGGATTGAAGATTGAGGATTGAAGATTGAGGATTGAGGATTGAGTATTGGGGTATGGGGAATGATGATTCAGGATTGAGGATTGAGGATTGAGGATTGAGGATTGAGGATTGAGGATTGAGTATTGAAGATTCAGGATTGATGATTGAGGATTGAGGATTGAGGATTGAGGATTGAGGATTGAGTATTGAAGATTGAGGATTGATGATTGAGGAGTGAGGATTGAGGATTGTGTATTGAGAATTGAGGATGAGGTCTGAGGGTTAAGGATTGAGGTTTGGGGAATGAGGATTGAGGATTGTGGATTGAGGATTGAGGATTGAGGATTGAGTATTGAAGATTGAGTATTCATGATTGAGGATTGTGTATTGAGGATTGAGGTTGGAGGACTGAGGACTGAGGGTTGAGTGCTGAGGATTGAGGATTGAGGATTGAGGATTGAGGATTGACGATTGAGGATAGAATATTGAGGATTGGGGACTGAGGATTGAAGATTGAGGGTTGAGGATTGATTGTTGAGGATTGAGGATTGAAGGTTGAGTATTGAGGATTGAAGATTGTGTATTGAGGTTTGAGGATTGAGGATTGAGGATTGCGGACTGAGGATTGAGGATTGCGGATAAAGGATTGAAGGTTGAGTATTGAGGATTGAGGGCTCAGGGTTTCGGATTGAGCATTGACTATTGAGGTTTGAGGATTGAAGATTGAGAATTGTGTATTCATGCTTCAAGATTGAGGATTGAGGTTGAAGGTTGAGGATTTAGGATTGATAATTGAGGATTGTGGATTGGGGATTGAGGACTGGAGATTGAGGATTGAGCATTGAGGATTGAGTGCTGAGGATTGAAGATTGAGGATTGAGAATTGACGATTGAGGATTGGGGATTGAGGATTGATGGTTGAGGATTGAAGATTGACGATTGAGGATTGTAGGTTGAGGATTGAGGATTGACTATTGAGGATTGAGGATTGAAGGTTGAGTGTCGTGGACAGAGGATTGAGGATTGAGGGTTGAAGATTGAGGATTGACGACTGTCGATTGAAGATTGAGGACTGAGTATTGAAAACTGAGAATTGAGGTTATTCTATTCAGGATTGAATATTGAGGATTGAGGATTGAGGATTGAAGGTTGAGGTTTGTGGATTGACGATTGAGGATTGAGGATTGACGATTGAGGGTTGAGAATTGAGGATTGAGCGTTGAGGATTGAAGATTGAGGATTGAGGATCGAGTGTTGATTACTGAGGGTTGAGGATTGGGGATTGAGGATTGAGGATTGATGGTTGGGGATAGAGGATTGACGATTGGGGATTGTGGATTGAGGATTGCTGATTGAGGATTGAGGATTGAGGATTGAGGATTGCGGATTGTGTGTTGATTACTGAGGGTTGAGGATTGAGGGTTGAGGATTGAGAATTGAGAATTGAAGATTGGGGATAATTGATTGATGATTGAAGATTGAGGATTGACGATTGAAGATTGAGGATTGAGGATTGAGCATTCAGGATTGAGTGTTGAGGATTGAAGATCGAGGATTGAGAATTGATGACTGAGGATTGAGGATTGAGGATTGAGGGTTGATTACTGAGGGTTGAGGATTGAGGTTTGAGAATTGAAGATTGAGGATTGAGGATTGAAGGTTGAGGATTGATGGTTGATGATTGAAGATTGAGGATTGAAGATTGAGGATTGAGGATTGAGGGTTGAGGATTGAGGATTGATGGTTGAGGATTGAGGATTGACGATTGAGGATTGAGGATTGAGAATTGAGCATTGAGGACTGAGCGTTGAGGATTGAAGATTGAGGATTGAGAATTGATGATTGATGATTGAGGATTGAGGATTGAGTGTTGATTACTGAGGGTTGAGTGTTGAGGGTTGAGGATTGAGAGTTGAGGATTGAAGATTGAGGACTGATGATTGATGATTCAAGATTGAGTATTGACGATTGAGGATTGAGGACTGAGGATTGATGACTGAGGATTGATGGTTGAGGATTGTGGATTGACGATTGAAGATTGAGGACAGAGTATTGAAAACAGAGAATTGAGGATATTCTATTGAGGATTGAAAATTGAGCATTGAGGATTGAGGATAGAGGACTGGGGATTGAGCATTGATGACTGAGCGTTTAGGATTGAAGATTGAGGATTGAGGATTGAGGATTGAGGATTGATGGTTGAGGATTGAGGATCGACAATTGAGGATTGAGGATTGAAGGCTGAGTGTCGTGGACAGAGGATTGAGGATTGAGTGTTGAAGATTGAGGTTTGAGGATTGACGATTAATGATTGAGGTTTGGGGATTAGGGATTGAGGATTGATGGTTGATGTTTGAGGTCTGAGGATTGAGGATTGTGGATTGAGAATTGAGGATAGTGGATTGAGGATTGAAGACTGAGGATTGGGTATTGAGGATTGAAGAATGAGGATTGAGGATTGAGGATTGAGGATTGAGGATGGAGGATTGAGGATTGAGGATTGAATATTGAGGATTGGGGACTGAGTATTGAAGATTGAGTATTGAGGATTGAGTATTGAGGATTGAGGATTGAAGGTTGAGTATTGAGGATTGAAGATTGTGTATTGAGGTTTGAGGATTGAAGATTGAGGATTGAGGATTGAGTATTGAGGATTGAGGATTGAAGGTTGAGTCTTGAGGATTGAAGATTGTGTATTGAGGATTGAGGGATGAGGATTGAGGATTGAGGATTCAGTATTGAAGATTGAGTATTCATGACTGAGGATAGAGTATAGAGGATTGAGGATTGAGGATTGAGTATTGAAGATTGAGTATTGAGGATTGAAGATTGAGGTTTGAGGATTGAGGATTGAGGATGGAGGATGAGGGCTGAGGGTTGAGGATTGAGGTTTGGGTACTGAATCCTGAGAATTCAGGATATTCTATTGAGTATTGGGAATTGAGGATTGATGGCTGAGTATTGAGGATTGAGGATTGAGGATTGATGATTGAGTATTGAAAATTGAGCATTGATGATTGAGGATTGAGGATTGTGGATTGAGGATTGAGGATTGGGTATTGAAGATCGAGGATTGATGATTGAGGATTCAGGATTGAGGATACAGGATTGAGCTTTGAGGACTGAGGATTGAGGATTGAGAATTGAGGATTGAGGATTGAGGATTGAAGATTGAGGATTGCGTATTGAGGATTGAACATTGAGGATAGAGGATTGAGGATTGAGGATTGAGGAATGAGGATTGAAGATTGAATATTGATGATTGAAGATTGAGGATTGAGGATTGAGGGTTGTGGTTTGAGGACGAGGATTAAGGGTTGAGTATTGATGTTTGAGGTCTGAGGATTGAGGATTGAGGTTTGAGAATTGAGGATTGAGGATTGAGGATTGAAGATTGAGGTTTTGGTATTGAGGATTGGAGAATGACGATTGAGGATTGAGGATTGAGGATTGAGGATTGATGATTGAAGATTGAGTATTGAGGATTGAAGATTGAGGATTGGGGATTGAGGATTGAGTATTGAAGGTTGAGTATTCATGACCGAGGGTTGAGGACTGAGGTTTGAGGATTGAGGATTGAGGATTGAAGATTGAGTATTGAGGATTGAGGGCTCAGGGTTGAGGATTGAGGATTGACTATTGAGGTTTGAGGATTGAAGATTGAGAATTGTGTATTCATGTTTCAAGATTGAGGATTGAGGTTGAAGATTGAGGATTTAGGATTGATAATTGAGGATTGTGGATTGGGAATTGAGGACTGAAGATTGAGGATTGAGGACTGAGGAATGAGGGTTGAGGATTGAGGATTGAGTATTGAAGATTGAGGATTGCGGATTGAGGATTGAGGATTGAGGATTGAGGGTCGAGGATTGAAGATTGAGGATTGAGGATTGAGGATTGATGATTGCGGATTGAGGACTGAGTGTAGAGGATAGAGTGTTGAGAATTGATGTTTGGGAACTGATATTTGAAGATTGTAGGTTGAGGATTGAGTATTGAAAACTGAGAATTGAGGATTTCCTATTGAGGGCTGAGAATTGAGGATTGCGGATTGAGGACTGAGGATTGAGGATTGAGGATTGAGGATTGAGGATTGAGGATTGTAGGTTGTGGATTGAGGATTGACTATTGAGGATTGAGGATTGACGATTGAGGTTTGAGGAATGAAGGATGAGGTTTGTGTATTCATGATTCAAGATTGAGGATTGCGGTTGAGGTTTGGGGATTTAGGATTGACAATTCAGGATTGAGGCTTGGGGATTGAGTACTGAAGATTGAGGATTGAAGATTGAGGGTTGAGGATTGAGTATTGAGAATTGAGGATTGATGGCTGAGTATTGAGGATTGAGGATTGAGGATTGAGGATTGAGTATTGAAGATTGAGGATTGATGATTGAGGATTGAGGATTGAGGATTGAGGATTGAGGATTAAGTATTGAAGATTGAGGATTGATGATTGAGGATTCAGGATTGAGGATACAGGTTTGAGCTTTGAGGACTGAGGATTGAGGATTGAGAATTGAGGATTGAGGATTGAGGATTGAGGGTTGTGGATTGAGGACGAGGACTGAGGGTTGAGTGTTGATGTTTGAGGTCTGAGGATTGAGGATTGTGGATTGAGAATTGAGGATTGAGTATTGAGGATTGAAGATTGAGGATTGAGGATTGAGGATTCAGGATTGAGGATTGAAGATTGAGGATTGGCGACTGAGGATTGAGGGTTGAGTGATGAGAATTGATGTTTGTGGATAGAGAGTTGAAGATTGCAGATTGAGTATTGAGTATTGAAAACTGTGAATTGAGGATATTCTATTGAGGGATGAGGATTGACAACAGATTGTTGAGGACCCAGGTCTGAAGATTGAGGTTTCAGTGTTGAGGATACAGGATTGAACTCTGAGGACTGAGGATTGAGGATTGAGGATTGAGGATTGAGGATTGATTACTGAATATTGAGCATTGGGTATTGAGGATTGAATGTTGAGTATTGATGATTGAAGATTGAGGATTGAGGATTGAGGGTTGAGGATTGAGGACGAGGACTGACGGTTGAGGGTTGAGGTATGAGGATTGAGGATTGAGTATTGAGGATTGATGGCTGAGGGTTGTGTGTTGAGTATTGAGGATTGAGGATTGAGGATTGAGTATAGAGGATTGAGGATTGAAGGTTGAGTATTGATGATTGAATATTGAGGATTGAGGATTGAGGTTTGAGGACTGAGGACGAGGACTGACCGTTGAGGATTGAGGATTGAGGGTTGAGGATTGAGGATTGAGGATTGAGGATTGAGGATTGATGGTTGAGGATTGAAGATTGATTATTGATGATTGAAGATTGAGGATTGAGGATTGAGGGTTGAGGATTGAGGACGAGGACTGACGGTTGAGGATTGAGGTTTGAGGATTGAGGGTTGAGGATTGAGGAATGGGGATTGACGATTGAGTATTGAAGATTGAGGATTTATGACTGAGGATTGAGGATTGAGGATTGAGGATTGAGGATTGAAGGTTGAGTATTGAGGATTGAATATTGAGGATTGAGGATTGAGGATTGAGGATTGAGGACAGAGGATTGACGATTGAGTATTGAAGAATGAGGATTTATGACTGAGGATTGAGGATTAAGGGTTGAAGATTGGGGATTGAGGATCTAGGATTGGAGATTCATTATTGAGGATTGAAGATTGAGTATTGAGGATTGAAGATTGAGGATTGAGGATTGAGGATTCAGGATTGAGGATTGAAGATTGAGGATTGGGGACTGAGTGTTGAGGGTTGAGTGATGAGAGTTGATGTTTGTGGATAGAGAGTTGAAGATTGCAGATTGAGTATTGAGTATTGAAAACTGTGAATTGAGAATATTCTATTGAGGGATGAGGATTGACAACAGATTGTTGAGGACTCAGGTCTGAAGATTGAGGATTCAGGTTTGAGGATACAGGATCGAGCTTTGAGGACTGAGGGTTGAGGATTGACGATTGAGGATTGAGGATTGAGGGTTGAAGATTGTGGATTGGGTATTGAGGATTGATCGTTGAAGATTGAGGATTGAGGATTGAGGATTGAGTATTGAGGATTGAAGGTTGAATATTGATGATTGAAGATTGAGGATTGAGGATTGAGGGTTGTGGATTGAGGACGAGGACTGAGGGTTGAGTGTTGATGTTTGAGGTCTGAGGATTGAGGATTGTGGATTGAGAATAGAGGGTTGAGGATTGAGGATTGAACATTGAGGATTGGGTATTGAGGATTGAGGATTGAGGATTGAAGATTGACGATTGAGGATTGAGGATTGAGGATTGAGGATTGAGTATTAAATATTGAGTATTGAGGATAGAGGATGGAGGATTGAGCATTGAGGAATGAGGATTGAAGATTGAATATTGATGATTGAAGATTGAGGATTGAGGATTGAGGGTTGTGGTTTGAGGACGAGGATTGAGGGTTGAGTATTGATGTTTGAGGTCTGAGGATTGAGGATTGAGGTTTGAGAATTGAGGATTGAGGATTGAGGATTGAAGATTGAGGTTTTGGTATTGAGGATTGGAGAATGAGGATTGAGGATTGAGGATTGAGGATTGAGGATTGAAGATTGAGTATTGAGGATTGAAGATTGAGGTTTGAGGATTGAGGATTGATGATTGAGGATTGAGGATTGAGGATTGAAGATTAAATATTGAGGATTGAAGATTGAGGATTGCGGATTGAGTATTGAGGTTTGGGGAATGATGATTGAGGATTGACGATTGAGGATTGAGAATTGAGGATTGAGGATTGAGTATTGAAGATTGAGTATTCATGACTGAGGGTTGAGGACTGAGGTTTGAGGATTGAGGATTGAGGATTGAAGATTGAGTATTGAGGATTGAAGATTGACGATTGAGGATCGAGTGTTGAGGATGGATGATGAGGTCTGAGGGTTGAGGATTGTGGTTTGAGTATTGCATCCTGAGAATTCAGGATATTCTATTGAGTATTGAGAATTGAGGATTGATGGTTGAGAATTGAGGATTGAGGATTGAGGATTGAGGATTGAGGATTGAGGATTGAGGATTGAGTATTGAAGATTGAGGATTGATGATTGAGGTTTGAGGATTGAGGATTGAGGATTGAGGATTGAGTATTGAAGATTGAGGATTGATGATTGAGGAGTGAGGATTGAGGATTGTGTATTGAGAATTGAGGATGAGGTCTGAGGGTTAAGGATTGAGGTTTGGGGAATGAGGATTGAGGATTGAGGATTGAGGATTGAGGATTGAGGATTGAGGACTGAGTATTGAAGATTGAGTATTCATGATTGAGGATTGAGTATTGAGGATTGAGGTTGGAGGACTGAGGACTGAGGATTGAGGATTGAGGATTGAGGATTGAGGATTGAAGATTGAGGATTGAGGATTGAATATTGAGGATTGGGGTCTGAGGATTGAAGATCGAGGGTTGAGGATTGAGTGTTGAGGATTGAGGATTGAAGGTTGAGTATTGAGGATTGAAGATTGTGTATTGAGGTTTGAGGATTGAGGATTGAGGATTGCGGACTGAGGATTGAGGATTGCGGATAAAGGATTGAATGTTGAGTATTGAGGATTGAGGGCTCAGGGTTGAGGATTGAGGATTGACAATTGAGGTTTGAGGATTGAAGATAGAGAATTGTGTATTCATGTTTCAAGATTGAGGATTGAGGTTGAAGATTGAGGATTTAGGATTGATAATTGAGGATTGTGGATTGGGGATTGAGGACTGAAGATTGAGGATTGAGGACTGAGGAATGAGGGTTGAGGATTGAGGATTGAGTATTGAAGATTGAGGATTGCGGATTGAGGATTGAGGATTGAGGGTTGAGGGTCGAGGATTGAAGATTGCGGATTGAGGATTGAGGATTGATGATTGCGGATTGAGGACTGAGTGTTGAGGATTGGGGACTGAGGATTGAAGATTGAGGATTGAGGATTGAGTATTGAGGATTGAGGATTGAAGGTTGAGCCTTGAGGTTTGAAGATTGTGTATTCAGGATTGAGGGTTGAGGATTGAGGATTGAGGATTCAGTATTGAAGATTGAGTATTCATGACTGAGGATAGAGTATAGAGGATTGAGGATTGAGGATTGAGTATTGAAGATTGAGTATTGAGGATTGAAGATTGAGGTTTGAGGATTGAGGGCTGAGGATGGCTGATGAGGCCTGAGGGTTGAGGATTGAGGTTTGGTTATTGAATCCCGAGAATTCAGGATATTCTATTGAGTATTGAGAATTGAGGATTGATGGCTGAGTATTGAGGATTGAGGATTGAGGATTGAGGATTGAGTATTGAAGATTGAGGATTGATGATTGAGGATTGAGGATTGAGGATTGAGGATTGAGGATTGTGTATTGAAGATTGGGGATTGATGATTGAGGATTCAGGATTGAGGATACAGGATTGAGCTTTGAGGACTGAGGATTGAGGATTGAGACTTGAGGATTGAGGGTTGAGGATTGAAGATTGAGGATTGGGTAGTGAGGATTGAAAATTGAGGATAGAGGATTGAGGATTGAGGATTGAGGAATGAGGATTGAAGATTGAATATTGATGATTGAAGATTGAGGATTGAGGATTGAGGGTTGTGGTTTGAGGACGAGGATTGAGGGTTGAGTATTGATGTTTGAGGTCTGAGGATTGAGGATTGAGGTTTGAGAATTGAGGATTGAGGATTGAGGATTGAAGATTGAGGTTTTGGTATTGAGGATTGGAGAATGAGGATTGAGGATTGAGGATTGGGGAATGATGATTGAGGATTGAGGATTGAGGATTGAGGATTGAGGATTGAGGATTGATGGCTGAGTATTGAGGATTGAGGATTGAGGATTGAGGATTGAGGATTGAGTATTGAAGATTGAGGATTGATGATTGAGGATTGAGGATTGAGGATTGAGGATTGAGGATTGAGGATTGAGGATTGAGTATTGAAGATTGAGGATTGATGATTGAGGATTCAGGATTGAGGATACAGGACTGAGCATTGAGGACTGAGGATTGAGGATTGAGAATTGAGGATTGAGGATTGAAGATTAAATATTCAGGATTGAAGATTGAGGATTGAGGATTGAGTATTGAGGTTTGGGGAATGATGATTGAGGATTGAGGATTGAGGATTGAGGATTGAGGATTGAGGATTGAGGATTGAGTGTTGAAGATTGAGTATTCATGACTGAGGGTTGAGGACTGAGGTTTGAGGATTGAGGATTGAGGATTGAAGATTGAGTATTGAGGATTGAAGATTGACGATTGCGGATCGAGTGTTGAGGATGGAGGATGAGGGCTGAGGGTTGAGGATTGAGGTTTGAGTTTTGCATCCTGAGAATTCAGGATATTCTATTGAGTATTGAGGATTGAGGATTGAGGATTGAGGATTGAGTATTGAAGATTGAGGATTGATGATTGAGGATTGAGGATTGAGGATTGAGTATTGAGGATTGAGGATTGAAGGTTGAGTATTGAGGATTGAAGATTGTGTATTGAGGATTGAGGGTTGAGGATTGAGGATTGAGGATACAGTATTGAAGATTGAGTATTCATGACTGAGGATAGAGTATAGAGGATTGAGGATTGAGGATTGAGTATTGAAGACTGAGTATTGAGGATTGAACATTGAGGATAGAGGATTGAGGATTGAGGATTGAAGATTGAATATTCATGATTGAAGATTGAGGATTGAGGATTGAGGGTTGTGGTTTGAGGACGAGGTTTGAGGGTTCAGTATTGATGTTTGAGGTCTGAGGATTGAGGATTGAGGTTTGAGAATTGAGGGTTGAGGATTGAGGATTGAAGATTGAGGTTTTGGTATTGAGGATTGGAGAATGAGGATTGAGGATTGAGGATTGAGGATTGAGGATTGAGGATTGAAGATTGAGTATTGAGGATTGAAGATTGAGGTTTGAGGATTGAGGATTGATGATTGAGGATTGAGGATTGAGGATTGAAGATTAAATATTGAGGATTGAAGATTGAGGATTGAGGATTGAGGATTGAGGTTTGGGGAATGATGATTGAGGATTGAGGATTGAGGATTGAGAATTGAGGATTGAGGATTGAGTATTGAAGATTGAGTATTCATGCCTGAGGGTTGAGGACTGAGGTTTGAGGATTGAGGATTGAGGCTTGAAGATTGAGTATTGAGGATTGAAGATTGACGATTGAGGATCGAGTGTTGAGGATGGATGATGAGGGCTGAGGGTTGAGGATTGTGGTACGAGTATTGCATCCTGAGAATTCAGGATATTCTATTGAGTATTGAGAATTGAGGATTGATGGTTGAGAATTGAGGATTGAGGATTGAGGATTGAGGATTGAGGATTGAGGATTGAGTATTGAAGATTGAGGATTGATGATTGAGGATTGAGGATTGAGGATTGAGGATTGCGGATTGAGTATTGAAGGTTGAGGATTGATGATTGAGGAGTGAGGATTGAGGATTGTGTATTGAGAATTGAGGATGAGGTCTGAGGGTTAAGGATTGAGGTTTGGGGAATGAGGATTGAGGATTGAGGATTGAGGATTGAGGATTGTGGATTGAGGATTGAGTATTGAAGATTGAGTATTCATGATTGAGGATTGAGTATTGAGGATTGAGGTTGGAGGACTGAGGACTGAGGATTGAGGATTGAGGATTGACTATTGAGGATTGGGTACTGAGGATTGAAGATTGAGGACTGAGGATTGAGTATTGAGGATTGAGGATTGAAGGTTGAGTATTGAGGATTGAAGATTGTGTATTGAGGTTTGGGGACTGAGGATTGAGGATTGAGGATTCAGGATTGAGGATTGAAGATTGAGGATTGGGGACTGAGGATTGAAGATTGAGGGTTGAGGATTGAGTGTTGAGGATTGAGGATTGAAGGTTGAGTATTGAGGATTGAAGATTGTGTATCGAGGTTTGAGGATTGAGGATTGAGGATTGCGGACTGAGGATTGAGGATTGTGGATTGGGGATTGAGGACTGAAGATTGAGGATTGAGGACTGAGGAATGAGGGTTGAGGATTGAGGATTGAGTATTGAAGATTGAGGATTGCGGATTGAGGATTGAGGATTGAGGATTGAGGGTCGAGGATTGAAGATTGAGGATTGAGGATTGAGGATTGATGATTGCGGATTGAGGACTGAGTGTTGAGGATAGAGTGTTGAGAATTGATGTTTGGGAACTGATATTTGAAGATTGTAGGTTGAGGATTGAGTATTCAAATCTGAGAATTGAGGATTTCCTATTGAGGACTGAGAATTGAGGATTGAGGATTGAGGATTGAGGATTGAGGATTGAGGATTGAGGATTGAAGATTGAGGATTGTAGGTTGTGGATTGAGGATTGACTATTGAGGATTGAGGATTGAGGATTGAGGATTGAGGCTTGAGAATTGGTGACTGAGTATTGAGGGTTGAGAGATGAGAATTGATGTTTGTGGATAGAGATTTGAAGATTGCAGATTGAGTATTGAGTGCTGAAAACTGTGAATTGCGGACATTCTACTGAGCATTGAGGATTGAGAACGGATTGTTGAGGACTCAGGTATGAAGATTGAGGATTCAGGATTGAGGATTCAGGATTGAGGTTTGAGGACTGAGGGTTGAGGATTGACGATTGGGGATTGAGGATTGAGGATTGAGGATTGAGGATTGAGTATTGAGGATTGAAGCCTGAATATTGATGATTGAAGATTGAGGATTGAGGATTGAGGGTTGTGGATTGAGGACGAGGACCGAGGGATGAGTGTTGATGTTTGAGGTCTGAGGATTGATGATTGTGGATTGAGAATTGAGGATTGAGGATTGAGGATTGAAGATTGAGGATTGGGTATTGAGGATTGATCGTTGAGGATTGAGGATTGAGGATTGAGGATTGAGTATTGAGGATTGAGGGTTGAATATTGATGATTGAAGATTGAGGATTGAGGATTGAGGGTTGTGGATTGAGGACGAGGACTGAGGGTTGAGTGTTGATGTTTGAGGTCTGAGGATTGAGGATTGTGGATTGAGAATTGAGGATTGAAGATTGACGATGAGGATTGAGGATTGAGGATTGAGGATTGAGGATAGAGGACTGAAGATTGAGTATAGAGGATTGAAGATCGAGGATTGAGGATAGAGGATTGAGGATTGAGGATTGAGGGTTGAGGATTGGTGACTGAGTATTGAGGGTTGAGAGATGAGAATTGATGTTTGTGGATAGAGATCTGAAGATTGCAGATTGAGTATTGAGTGTTGAAAACTGTGAATTGCGGGCATTCTACTGAGCATTGAGAATTGAGAACTGATTGTTGAGGACTCAGGTATGAAGATTGAGGATTCAGGATTGAGGATTCAGGATTGAGGTTTGAGGACTGAGGGTTGAGGATTTACGATTGAGGATTGAGGATTGAGGGTTGAAGATTGAGGACTGGGTATTGAGGATTGATCGTTGAGGATTGAGGATTGAGGATTGAGGATTGTGTATTGAGGATTGAGGGTTGAATATTGATGATTGAAGATTGAGGATTGAGGATTGAGGGTTGTGGATTGAGGACGAGGACTGAGGGTTGAGTGTTGATGTTTGAGGTCTGAGGATTGAGGATTGTGGATTGAGAATTGAGGATTGAGGATTGAGGATTGAAGGTTGAGGATTGGGTATTGAGGATTGAGGATTGAGGATTGAGGATTGAGAATTGAGGGTTGAGGATTGAGGATTGAGGATTGAAGATTGAGGATTGGGTATTGAGGATTGAACATTGAGGATAGAGGATTGAGGATTGAGGATTGAGGAATGAGGATTGAAGATTGAATATTGATGATTGAAGATTGAGGATTGAGGATTGAGGGTTGTGGTTTGAGGACGAGGATTGAGGGTTGAGTATTGATGTTTGAGGTCTGAGGATTTAGGATTGTGGTTTGAGAATTGAGGATTGAGGATTGAAGATTGAGGTTTTGGTATTGAGGATTGGAGAATGAGGATTGAGGATTGAGGATTGAGGATTGAGGATTGAAGATTGAGTATTGAGGATTGAAGATTGAGGATTGAGGATTGAGGATTGAGTGTTAACTATTGAGTATTGAGGATTGAAGATTGAGGATTGAGGATTGAGGATTCAGGATTGAGGATTGAAGATTGAGGATTGGGGACTGAGTGTTGAGGGTTGAGTGATGAGAGTTGATGTTTGTGGATAGAGAGTTGAAGATTGCAGATTGAGTATTGAGTATTGAAAACTGTGAATTGAGAATATTCTATTGAGGGATGAGGATTGACAACAGATTGTTGAGGACTCAGGTCTGAAGATTGAGGATTCAGGTTTGAGGATACAGGATCGAGCTTTGAGGACTGAGGGTTGAGGATTGACGATTGAGGATTGAGGATTGAGGGTTGAAGATTGTGGATTGGGTATTGAGGATTGATCGTTGAAGATTGAGGATTGAGGATTGAGGATTGAGTATTGAGGATTGAAGGTTGAATATTGATGATTGAAGATTGAGGATTGAGGATTGAGGGTTGTGGATTGAGGGCGAGGACTGAGGGTTGAGTGTTGATGTTTGAGGTCTGAGGATTGAGGATTGTGGATTGAGAATAGAGGGTTGAAGATTGAGGATTGAACATTGAGGATTGGGTATTGAGGATTGAGGATTGAGGATTGAAGATTGACGATTGAGGATTGAGGATTGAGGATTGAGGATTGAGTATTAAATATTGAGTATTGAGGATAGAGGATGGAGGATTGAGGATTGAGGAATGAGGATTGAATATTGAATATTGATGATTGAAGATTGAGGATTGAGGATTGAGGGTTGTGGTTTGAGGACGAGGATTGAGGGTTGAGTATTGATGTTTGAGGTCTGAGGATTGAGGATTGAGGTTTGAGAATTGAGGATTGAGGATTGAGGATTGAAGATTGAGGTTTTGGTATTGAGGATTGGAAAATGAGGATTGAGGATTGAGGATTGAGGATTGAGGATTTAAGATTGAGTATTGAGGATTGAAGATTGAGGTTTGAGGATTGAGGATTGATGATTGAGGATTGAGGATTGAGGATTGAAGATTAAATATTGAGGATTGAAGATTGAGGATTGCGGATTGAGTATTGAGGTTTGGGGAATGATGATTGAGGATTGAGGATTGAGGATTGAGGATTGAGGATTGAGGATTGAGTATTGAAGATTGAGTATTCATGACTGATTGTTGATGACTGAGGTATGAGGATCGAGGATTGAGGATTTAAGATTGAGTATTGAGGATTGAAGATTGACGATTGAGGATCGAGTGTTGAGGATGGAGGATGAGAGCTGAGGGTTGAGGATTGAGGTTTGAGTATTGCATCCTGAGAATTCAGGATATTCTGTTGAGTATTGAGAATTGAGGATTGATGGTTGAGTATTGAGGATTGGGGATTGAGGATTGAGGATTGAGGATTGAGGATTGAGGATTGAGGATTGAGGATTGAGGATTGAGTATTGAAGATTGAGGATTGATGATTGAGGGTTGAGGGTTGAGGATTGAGGATTGAGGATTGAGGATTGAGGATTGACGATTGAGGATAGAATATTGAGGATTGGGGACTGAGGATTGAAGATTGAGTGTTGAGGATTGAGTGTTGAGGATTGAGGATTGAAGGTTGAGTATTGAGGATTGAAGATTGTGTATTGAGGTTTGAGGATTGAGGATTGAGGATTGCGGACTGAGGATTGAGGATTGCGGATAAAGGATTGAAGGTTGAGTATTGAGGATTGAGGGCTCAGGGTTTCGGATTGAGGATTGACTATTGAGGTTTGAGGATTGAAGATTGAGAATTGTGTATTCATGCTTCAAGATCGAGGATTGAGGTTGAAGATTGAGGATTTAGGATTGATAATTGAGGATTGTGGATTGGGGATTGAGGTCTGGAGATTGAGGATTGAGCATTGAGGATTGAGTGCTGAGGATTGAAGATTGAGGATTGAGAATTGACGATTGAGGATTGGGGATTGAGGATTGATGGTTGAGAATTGAAGATTGACGATTGAGGATTGTAGGTTGAGGATCGAGGATTGACTATTGAGGATTGAGGATTGAAGATTGAGTGTCGTGGACAGAGGATTGAGGATTGAGGGTTGAAGATTGAGGATTGACGACTGTCGATTGAAGATTGAGGACTGAGTATTGAAAACTGAGAATTGAGGTTATTCTATTCAGGATTGAATATTGAGGATTGAGGATTGAGGATTGAAGGTTGAGGTTTGTGGATTGACGATTGAGGATTGAGGATTGACGATTGAGGGTTGAGGATTGAAGGTTGAGGGTTGAGGATTGAGGATTGAGGATTGAGGATTGGGGATTGAGGATTGAGGATTGATGGCTGAGGATTGAGGATTGACGATTGGGGATTGTGGATTGAGGATTGAGGATTGAGGATTGAGGATTGAGGATAGAGAATTGCGGATTGAGAATTGAGGATTGAGCGTTGAGGATTGAAGATTGAGGATTGAGGATCGAGTGTTGATTACTGAGGGTTGAGGATTGGGGATTGAGGATTGAGGATTGATGGTTGGGGATAGAGGATTGACGATTGGGGATTGTGGATTGAGGATTGCGGATTGAGGATTGAGGATTGAGGATAGAGAATTGAGGATTGAGGATTGATGGTTGAGGATTGAGGATTGACGATCCAGGATTAAGGATTGAGGATTGAGCATTGAGGATTGAGTGTTGAGGATTGAATATTGAGGATTGAGAATTGATGATTGATGATTGAGGATTGAGGATTGTGTGTTGATTACTGAGGGTTGAGGATTGAGGGTTGAGGATTGAGAATTGAGAATTGAAGATTGGGGATAATTGATTGATGATTCAAGATTGAGGATTGACGATTGAAGATTGAGGATTGAGGATTGAGCATTCAGGATTGAGTGTTGAGGATTGAAGATCGAGGATTGAGAATTGATGACTGAGGATTGAGGATTGAGGATTGAGGGTTGATTACTGAGGGTTGAGGATTGAGGTTTGAGAATTGAAGATTGAGGATTGAGGATTGAAGATTGAGGATTGATGGTTGATGATTGAAGATTGAGGATTGAGGATTGAGGATTGAGGATTGAGGATTGATGGTTGAGGATTGAGGATTGACGATTGAGGATTGAGGATTGAGAATTGAGCATTGAGGACTGATCGTTGAGGATTGAAGATTGAGGATTGAGAATTGATGATTGATGATTGAGGATTGAGGATTGAGGATTGATTACTGAGGGTTGAGTGTTGAGGGTTGAGGATTGAGGGTTGAGGATTGAGAGTTGAGGATTGAAGATTGAGGATTGATGATTGATGATTCATGATTGAGTATTGACGATTGAGGATTGAGGACTGAGGATTGAGGTCTGAGGATTGATGGTTGAGGATTGTGGATTGACGATTGACGATTGAAGATTGAGGACTGAGTATTGAAAACAGAGAATCGAGGATATTCTATTGAGGATTGAAAATTGAGGATTGAGGATTGAGGATAGAGGATTGAGGATTGAGCATTGAGGATTGAGTGTTGAAGATTGAGGATTGATGATTGATGGTTGAAGATTGCGGATTGAGGATTGAGGATTGAGGATTGAGGATTGAGGATTGAGGATTGATGGTTGAGGATTGAGGATCGACAATTGAGGATTGAGGATTGAAGATTGAGTGTCGTGGACAGAGGATTGAGGAATGAGGGTTGAAGATTGAGGTTTGAGGATTGACGATTAATGATTGAGGATTGGGGATTAGGGATTGAGGATTGATGGTTGAGGTTTGAGGATTGACGATTGAGGATTGTCGATTGAGGGTTGAGGATTGAAGGTTGAGGGTTGGGGATTGACGATTGAGGATTGAGGATTGGGGATTGAGGATTGAGGATTGATGGTTGAGGATTGAGGAATGACGATTGGGGATTGTGGATTGAGGATTGAGGATTGAGGACAGAGGATTGAGGATAGAGAATTGAGGATTGAGAATTGAGGATTGAGCGTTGAGGATTGAAGATTGAGGATCGAGGATTGAGTGTGGATTACTGAGGGTTGAGGATTGGGGATTGAGGATTGAGGATTGATGGTTGAGGATTGAGGATTGACGATTGGGGATTGTGGATTGAGGATTGCGGATTGAGGATTGAGGATTGAGGATAGAGGATTGAGGATTGAGGATTGAGGAATGAGGATTGAAGATTGAATATTGATGATTGAAGATTGAGGATTGAGGATTGAGGGTTGTGGTTTGAGGACGAGGATTGAGGGTTGAGTATTGATGTTTGAGGTCTGAGGATTTAGGATTGAGGTTTGAGAATTGAGGATTGAGGATTGAGGATTGAAGATTGAGGTTTTGGTGTTGAGGATTGGAGAATGAGGATTGAGGATTGAGGATTGAGGATTGAGGATTGAAGATTGAGTATTGAGGATTGAAGATTGAGGATTGAGGATTGAGGATTGAGTATTAAATATTGAGTATTGAGGATTGAAGATTGAGGATTGAGGATTGAGGATACAGGATTGAGGATTGAAGATTGAGGATTGGGGACTGAGTGTTGAGGGTTGAGTGATGAGAGTTGATGTTTGTGGATAGAGAGTTGAAGATTGCAGATTGAGTATTGAGTATTGAAAACTGTGAATTGAGGATATTCTATTGAGGGATGAGGATTGACAACAGATTGTTGAGGACTCAGGTCTGAAGATTGAGGATTCAGGTTTGAGGATACAGGATCGAGCTTTGAGGACTGAGGGTTGAGGATTGACGATTGAGGATTGAGGATTGAGGGTTGAAGATTGTGGATTGGGTATTGAGGATTGATCGTTGAAGATTGAGGATTGAGGATTGAGGATTGAGTATTGAGGATTGAAGGTTGAATATTGATGATTGAAGATTGAGGATTGAGGATTGAGTGTTGTGGATTGAGGACGAGGACTAAGGGTTGAGTGTTGATGTTTGAGGTCTGAGGATTGAGGATTGTGGATTGAGAATAGAGGGTTGAGGATTGAGGATTGAACATTGAGGATTGGGTATTGAGGATTGAGGATTGAGGATTGAAGATTGACGATTGACGATTGAGGATTGAGGATTGAGGATTGAGGATTGAGTATTAAATATTGAGTAATGAGGATAGAGGATTGAGGATTGAGGATTGAGGAATGAGGATTGAAGATTGAATATTGATGATTGAAGATTGAGGATTGAGGATTGAGGGTTGTGGTTTGAGGACGAGGATTGAGGGTTGAGTATTGATGTTTGAGGTCTGAGGATTGAGGATTGAGGTTTGAGAATTGAGGATTGAGGATTGAGGATTGAAGATTGAGGTTTTGGTATTGAGGATTGGAGAATGAGGATTGAGGATTGAGGATTGAGGATTGAGGATTGAAGATTGAGGATTGAAGATTGAGGATTGAGGATTGAGTATTGGGGTATGGGGAATGATGATTCAGGATTGAGGATTGAGGATTGAGGATTGAGGATTGAGGATTGAGGATTGAGTATTGAAGATTCAGGATTGATGATTGAGGATTGAGGATTGAGGATTGAGGATTGAGGATTGAGTATTGAAGATTGAGGATTGATGATTGAGGAGTGAGGATTGAGGATTGTGTATTGAGAATTGAGGATGAGGTCTGAGGGTTAAGGATTGAGGTTTGGGGAATGAGGATTGAGGATTGTGGATTGAGGATTGAGGATTGAGGATTGAGTATTGAAGATTGAGTATTCATGATTGAGGATTGTGTATTGAGGATTGAGGTTGGAGGACTGAGGACTGAGGGTTGAGTGCTGAGGATTGAGGATTGAGGATTGAGGATTGAGGATTGACGATTGAGGATAGAATATTGAGGATTGGGGACTGAGGATTGAAGATTGAGGGTTGAGGATTGAGTGTTGAGGATTGAGGATTGAAGGTTGAGTATTGAGGATTGAAGATTGTGTATTGAGGTTTGAGGATTGAGGATTGAGGATTGCGGACTGAGGATTGAGGATTGCGGATAAAGGATTGAAGGTTGAGTATTGAGGATTGAGGGCTCAGGGTTTCGGATTGAGCATTGACTATTGAGGTTTGAGGATTGAAGATTGAGAATTGTGTATTCATGCTTCAAGATTGAGGATTGAGGTTGAAGGTTGAGGATTTAGGATTGATAATTGAGGATTGTGGATTGGGGATTGAGGACTGGAGATTGAGGATTGAGCATTGAGGATTGAGTGCTGAGGATTGAAGATTGAGGATTGAGAATTGACGATTGAGGATTGGGGATTGAGGATTGATGGTTGAGGATTGAAGATTGACGATTGAGGATTGTAGGTTGAGGATTGAGGATTGACTATTGAGGATTGAGGATTGAAGGTTGAGTGTCGTGGACAGAGGATTGAGGATTGAGGGTTGAAGATTGAGGATTGACGACTGTCGATTGAAGATTGAGGACTGAGTATTGAAAACTGAGAATTGAGGTTATTCTATTCAGGATTGAATATTGAGGATTGAGGATTGAGGATTGAAGGTTGAGGTTTGTGGATTGACGATTGAGGATTGAGGATTGACGATTGAGGGTTGAGAATTGAGGATTGAGCGTTGAGGATTGAAGATTGAGGATTGAGGATCGAGTGTTGATTACTGAGGGTTGAGGATTGGGGATTGAGGATTGAGGATTGATGGTTGGGGATAGAGGATTGACGATTGGGGATTGTGGATTGAGGATTGCTGATTGAGGATTGAGGATTGAGGATTGAGGATTGCGGATTGTGTGTTGATTACTGAGGGTTGAGGATTGAGGGTTGAGGATTGAGAATTGAGAATTGAAGATTGGGGATAATTGATTGATGATTGAAGATTGAGGATTGACGATTGAAGATTGAGGATTGAGGATTGAGCATTCAGGATTGAGTGTTGAGGATTGAAGATCGAGGATTGAGAATTGATGACTGAGGATTGAGGATTGAGGATTGAGGGTTGATTACTGAGGGTTGAGGATTGAGGTTTGAGAATTGAAGATTGAGGATTGAGGATTGAAGGTTGAGGATTGATGGTTGATGATTGAAGATTGAGGATTGAAGATTGAGGATTGAGGATTGAGGGTTGAGGATTGAGGATTGATGGTTGAGGATTGAGGATTGACGATTGAGGATTGAGGATTGAGAATTGAGCATTGAGGACTGAGCGTTGAGGATTGAAGATTGAGGATTGAGAATTGATGATTGATGATTGAGGATTGAGGATTGAGTGTTGATTACTGAGGGTTGAGTGTTGAGGGTTGAGGATTGAGAGTTGAGGATTGAAGATTGAGGACTGATGATTGATGATTCAAGATTGAGTATTGACGATTGAGGATTGAGGACTGAGGATTGATGACTGAGGATTGATGGTTGAGGATTGTGGATTGACGATTGAAGATTGAGGACAGAGTATTGAAAACAGAGAATTGAGGATATTCTATTGAGGATTGAAAATTGAGCATTGAGGATTGAGGATAGAGGACTGGGGATTGAGCATTGATGACTGAGCGTTTAGGATTGAAGATTGAGGATTGAGGATTGAGGATTGAGGATTGATGGTTGAGGATTGAGGATCGACAATTGAGGATTGAGGATTGAAGGCTGAGTGTCGTGGACAGAGGATTGAGGATTGAGTGTTGAAGATTGAGGTTTGAGGATTGACGATTAATGATTGAGGTTTGGGGATTAGGGATTGAGGATTGATGGTTGATGTTTGAGGTCTGAGGATTGAGGATTGTGGATTGAGAATTGAGGATAGTGGATTGAGGATTGAAGACTGAGGATTGGGTATTGAGGATTGAAGAATGAGGATTGAGGATTGAGGATTGAGGATTGAGGATGGAGGATTGAGGATTGAGGATTGAATATTGAGGATTGGGGACTGAGTATTGAAGATTGAGTATTGAGGATTGAGTATTGAGGATTGAGGATTGAAGGTTGAGTATTGAGGATTGAAGATTGTGTATTGAGGTTTGAGGATTGAAGATTGAGGATTGAGGATTGAGTATTGAGGATTGAGGATTGAAGGTTGAGTCTTGAGGATTGAAGATTGTGTATTGAGGATTGAGGGTTGAGGATTGAGGATTGAGGATTCAGTATTGAAGATTGAGTATTCATGACTGAGGATAGAGTATAGAGGATTGAGGATTGAGGATTGAGTATTGAAGATTGAGTATTGAGGATTGAAGATTGAGGTTTGAGGATTGAGGATTGAGGATGGAGGATGAGGGCTGAGGGTTGAGGATTGAGGTTTGGGTACTGAATCCTGAGAATTCAGGATATTCTATTGAGTATTGGGAATTGAGGATTGATGGCTGAGTATTGAGGATTGAGGATTGAGGATTGATGATTGAGTATTGAAAATTGAGCATTGATGATTGAGGATTGAGGATTGTGGATTGAGGATTGAGGATTGGGTATTGAAGATCGAGGATTGATGATTGAGGATTCAGGATTGAGGATACAGGATTAAGCTTTGAGGACTGAGGATTGAGGATTGAGAATTGAGGATTGAGGATTGAGGATTGAAGATTGAGGATTGCGTATTGAGGATTGAACATTGAGGATAGAGGATTGAGGATTGAGGATTGAGGAATGAGGATTGAAGATTGAATATTGATGATTGAAGATTGAGGATTGAGGATTGAGGGTTGTGGTTTGAGGACGAGGATTGAGGGTTGAGTATTGATGTTTGAGGTCTGAGGATTGAGGATTGAGGTTTGAGAATTGAGGATTGAGGATTGAGGATTGAAGATTGAGGTTTTGGTATTGAGGATTGGAGAATGACGATTGAGGATTGAGGATTGAGGATTGAGGATTGATGATTGAAGATTGAGTATTGAGGATTGAAGATTGAGGATTGGGGATTGAGGATTGAGTATTGAAGGTTGAGTATTCATGACCGAGGGTTGAGGACTGAGGTTTGAGGATTGAGGATTGAGGATTGAAGATTGAGTATTGAGGATTGAGGGCTCAGGGTTGAGGATTGAGGATTGACTATTGAGGTTTGAGGATTGAAGATTGAGAATTGTGTATTCATGTTTCAAGATTGAGGATTGAGGTTGAAGATTGAGGATTTAGGATTGATAATTGAGGATTGTGGATTGGGAATTGAGGACTGAAGATTGAGGATTGAGGACTGAGGAATGAGGGTTGAGGATTGAGGATTGAGTATTGAAGATTGAGGATTGCGGATTGAGGATTGAGGATTGAGGATTGAGGGTCGAGGATTGAAGATTGAGGATTGAGGATTGAGGATTGATGATTGCGGATTGAGGACTGAGTGTAGAGGATAGAGTGTTGAGAATTGATGTTTGGGAACTGATATTTGAAGATTGTAGGTTGAGGATTGAGTATTGAAAACTGAGAATTGAGGATTTCCTATTGAGGGCTGAGAATTGAGGATTGCGGATTGAGGACTGAGGATTGAGGATTGAGGATTGAGGATTGAGGATTGAGGATTGTAGGTTGTGGATTGAGGATTGACTATTGAGGATTGAGGATTGACGATTGAGGTTTGAGGAATGAAGGATGAGGTTTGTGTATTCATGATTCAAGATTGAGGATTGCGGTTGAGGTTTGGGGATTTAGGATTGACAATTCAGGATTGAGGCTTGGGGATTGAGTACTGAAGATTGAGGATTGAAGATTGAGGGTTGAGGATTGAGTATTGAGAATTGAGGATTGATGGCTGAGTATTGAGGATTGAGGATTGAGGATTGAGGATTGAGTATTGAAGATTGAGGATTGATGATTGAGGATTGAGGATTGAGGATTGAGGATTGAGGATTAAGTATTGAAGATTGAGGATTGATGATTGAGGATTCAGGATTGAGGATACAGGTTTGAGCTTTGAGGACTGAGGATTGAGGATTGAGAATTGAGGATTGAGGATTGAGGATTGAGGGTTGTGGATTGAGGACGAGGACTGAGGGTTGAGTGTTGATGTTTGAGGTCTGAGGATTGAGGATTGTGGATTGAGAATTGAGGATTGAGTATTGAGGATTGAAGATTGAGGATTGAGGATTGAGGATTCAGGATTGAGGATTGAAGATTGAGGATTGGCGACTGAGGATTGAGGGTTGAGTGATGAGAATTGATGTTTGTGGATAGAGAGTTGAAGATTGCAGATTGAGTATTGAGTATTGAAAACTGTGAATTGAGGATATTCTATTGAGGGATGAGGATTGACAACAGATTGTTGAGGACCCAGGTCTGAAGATTGAGGTTTCAGTGTTGAGGATACAGGATTGAACTCTGAGGACTGAGGATTGAGGATTGAGGATTGAGGATTGAGGATTGATTACTGAATATTGAGCATTGGGTATTGAGGATTGAATGTTGAGTATTGATGATTGAAGATTGAGGATTGAGGATTGAGGGTTGAGGATTGAGGACGAGGACTGACGGTTGAGGGTTGAGGTATGAGGATTGAGGATTGAGTATTGAGGATTGATGGCTGAGGGTTGTGTGTTGAGTATTGAGGATTGAGGATTGAGGATTGAGTATAGAGGATTGAGGATTGAAGGTTGAGTATTGATGATTGAATATTGAGGATTGAGGATTGAGGTTTGAGGACTGAGGACGAGGACTGACCGTTGAGGATTGAGGATTGAGGGTTGAGGATTGAGGATTGAGGATTGAGGATTGAGGATTGATGGTTGAGGATTGAAGATTGATTATTGATGATTGAAGATTGAGGATTGAGGATTGAGGGTTGAGGATTGAGGACGAGGACTGACGGTTGAGGATTGAGGTTTGAGGATTGAGGGTTGAGGATTGAGGAATGGGGATTGACGATTGAGTATTGAAGATTGAGGATTTATGACTGAGGATTGAGGATTGAGGATTGAGGATTGAGGATTGAAGGTTGAGTATTGAGGATTGAATATTGAGGATTGAGGATTGAGGATTGAGGATTGAGGACAGAGGATTGACGATTGAGTATTGAAGAATGAGGATTTATGACTGAGGATTGAGGATTAAGGGTTGAAGATTGGGGATTGAGGATCTAGGATTGGAGATTCATTATTGAGGATTGAAGATTGAGGATTGAGGATTGAGGATTGAGAATTGAGAATAAAGAATTGAGGATGAGGACTGAGGTTTGAGGATTGAGGTTTGAGGGTTGAGGATTGAGGGCTGAGGATTGAGTTTTGAGGATTGAGGATTGAGGATAGAGTATTGAGGATTGAGGATTGAGGATTGAGGATTGAAGATTGAGTATCGAGTATTGAAAACTGTGAATTGATGATATTCTATGGAGGATTGAGGATTGACAACTGATTGTTGAGGACTGAGGGCTGAAGATTGAGGATTCAAGATTGAGGATTCAGGATTGAGGTTTGAGGACTGAGGATTGAGGATTGAGGATTGAGTATTGAAGATTGAGGATTGATGATTGAGGGCTGTGTATTGAGGACGAGGACTGAGGGTTGAGTATTGATACTTGAGGTCTGAGGATTGAGGATTGTGGATTGCGAATTGAGGACTGAGGATTGAAGATTGAGGATTGGGTATTGAGGATTGAAGAATGAGGATTGAGGATTGAGGATTGAGGATCTGGGATTGAAGTTTCAGTATTGAGGATTGAAGATTGAGGATTGAGGGTTGAGGATTGAGGATTGAGGACAGAGTATTGACGATTGAGTATTGAAGATTGAGGATTTATGACTGAGGATTGAGGATTAAGGGTTGAAGATTGGGGATTGAGGATCTAGGGTTGGAGATTCATTATTGAGGATTGAGGATTGAGGATTGAGAATTGAGAGTAGGGAATTGAGGATGAGGACTGAGGGTTGAGGATTGAGGTTTGAGGGATGAGGATTGAGGGTTGAGGATTGAGGGTTGAGGAATGAGGATTGAGGATAGAGTATTGAGGATTGTGGATTGAGGATTGAGGATTGAGGATTGAAGATTGAGTATTGAGGATTGAAGATTGAGGATTGAGGATTGAGGGTTGCGGATTGAGTATTGAGGATTGACTCTTGAGGATTGAGGGTTGAGGATGTAGGATAGAAGAGAGAGGACTGAGTGTTGAGGGTTGAGTGTTGAGAATTGATGCTTGGGGTTTGAGATTTGTTTATTGAATAATCTGGATTGTGTATTGAACCATGAGTATTCAGGATGTTCTATTGAGTATTGAGAATTGAGGATTGATGTTTGAATATTGAGGATTTAAGGTTGAGGGTTGAGTGTTGAATATTGAGGATTGAGGATTGAGGATTGAGGATTGAGGATTGATGATTGAGGATTGAAGATTGATTATTGATGATTGAATATTCAGGATTGAGGATTGAGGGTTGAGGATTGAGGACGAGGACCGACGGTTGAGGATTGAGGTTTGAGGATTGAGGATTGAGGATTGAGGACTGAGGCTTGATAATTGAGGCCTGAGCATTGAGGATTGAAGATTGAGTACTGGCGATTGAGGATTGAAGATTGAGGATTAAGGATTGAGGATTGGGGATTGAGGATGTAGGATTGGAGATTGATTATTGAGGATTGGAGATTGAGGATTGAGGATTGAGGATTGAGGATTGAGAATTGAGAATTGAGGATGAAGACTGAGGGTTGAGGATTGAGGTTTGAGGAACGAGGATTAGAGGATTGAGGATTGAGGACTGAGGATTGACGACTGAGGATTGAGGATTGAGGATTGATGATTGAAGATTGAGTATTGAGGATTGAATATTGAGGATTGAGGGTTGAGGATTGAGGATTGAGGACAGAGGATTGACGATTGAGTATTGAAGATTGAGGATTTATGACTGAGGATTGAGGATTAAGGGTTGAAGATTGGGGATTGAAGATCTAGGGTTGGAGATTCATTATTGAGGATTGAAGATTGAGGATTGAGGATTGAGGAATGAGAATTGAGAATAGGGAATTGAGGATGAGGACTGAGGGTTGAGGATTGAGGTTTGAGGATTGAGGACGAGGACTGACCGTTGAGGATTGAGGATTCAGGGTTGAGGATTGAGGATTGAGGATTGAGGATTGAGGATTGAAGATTGAGGATTGAAGATTGATTATTGATGATTGAAGATTGAGGATTGAGGATTGAGGGTTGAGGATTGAGGACGAGGACTGACGGTTGAGGATTGAGGTTTGAGGATTGAGGATTGAGGACTGAGGCTTGATAATTGAGGCCTGAGCATTGAGGATTGAAGATTGAGTACTGGCGATTGAGGATTGAAGATTGAGGATTAAGGATTGAGGATTGGGGATTGAGGATGTAGGATTGGAGATTGATTATTGAGGATTGGAGATTGAGGATTGAGGATTGAGGATTGAGGATTGAGAATTGAGAATTGAGGATGAAGACTGAGGGTTGAGGATTGAGGTTTGAGGAACGAGGATTAGAGGATTGAGGATTGAGGACTGAGGATTGACGATTGAGTCTTGAAGATTGAGGATTGATGATTGAGGATTGACGACTGAGGATTGAGGATTGAGGATTGATGATTGAAGATTGAGTATTGAGGATTGAATATTGAGGATTGAGGGTTGAGGATTGAGGATTGAGGACAGAGGATTGACGATTGAGTATTGAAGATTGAGGATTTATGACTGAGGATTGAGGATTAAGGGTTGAAGATTGGGGATTGAAGATCTAGGGTTGGAGATTCATTATTGAGGATTGAAGATTGAGGATTGAGGATTGAGGAATGAGAATTGAGAATAGGGAATTGAGGATGAGGACTGAGGGTTGAGGATTGAGGTTTGAGGATTGAGGACGAGGACTGACCGTTGAGGATTGAGGATTCAGGGTTGAGGATTGAGGATTGAGGATTGAGGATTGAGGATTGAAGATTGAGGATTGAAGATTGATTATTGATGATTGAAGATTGAGGATTGAGGATTGAGGGTTGAGGATTGAGGACGAGGACTGACGGTTGAGGATTGAGGTTTGAGGATTGAGGGTTGAGGATTGAGGAATGGGGATTGACGATTGAGTATTGAAGATTGAGGATTTATGACTGAGGATTGAGGATTGAGGATTGAGGATTGAGGATTGAAGGTTGAGTATTGAGGATTGAATATTGAGGATTGAGGATTGAGGATTGAGGATTGAGGACAGAGCATTGACGATTGAGTACTGAAGAATGAGGATTTATGACTGAGGATTGAGGATTAAGGGTTGAAGATTGGGGATTGAGGATCTAGGATTGGAGATTCATTATTGAGGATTGAAGATTGAGGATTGAGGATTGAGGATTGAGAATTGAGAATAGAGAATTGAGAATAGAGAATTGAGGATGAGGACTGAGGTTTGAGGATTGAGGTTTGAGGGTTGAGGATTGAGGGCTGAGGATTGAGTTTTGAGGATTGAGGATTGAGGATAGAGTATTGAGGATTGAGGATTGAGGATTGAGGATTGAAGATTGAGTATTGAGGATTGAAGATAGAGGATTGAGGATTGAGGGTTGATGTTGAGTATTGAGGATTGAAGATTGAGGATTGAGGATTGAGGATTGAGGGCTGATGATTGAGGATTGAAGATTGAGGATTGGGGATTGAGGATTGACGATTGAGGATTGAAGATTGAATATAGAGGATTGAAGATTGAGGATTGAGGATTGAGGATTGAGGATTGAGGATTGAGGATTTAGCATTGAAGATTGAGGATTGGGGTTTGGGGATTGACGATTGAGGATTGAGTATTGAGGATTGAATGTTGAGTATTGATGATTGAAGATTGAGGATTGAGGATTGAGGGTTGAGGATTGAGGACGAGGACTGACGGTTGAGGGTTGAGGTATGAGGATTGAGGATTGAGTATTGAGGATTGATGGCTGAGGGTTGTGTGTTGAGTATTGAGGATTGAGGATTGAGGATTGAGTATAGAGGATTGAGGATTGAAGGTTGAGTATTGATGATTGAATATTGAGGATTGAGGATTGAGGTTTGAGGACTGAGGACGAGGACTGACCGTTGAGGATTGAGGATTGAGGGTTGAGGATTGAGGATTGAGGATTGAGGATTGAGGATTGATGGTTGAGGATTGAAGATTGATTATTGATGATTGAAGATTGAGGATTGAGGATTGAGGGTTGAGGATTGAGGACGAGGACTGACGGTTGAGGATTGAGGTTTGAGGATTGAGGGTTGAGGATTGAGGAATGGGGATTGACGATTGAGTATTGAAGATTGAGGATTTATGACTGAGGATTGAGGATTGAGGATTGAGGATTGAGGATTGAAGGTTGAGTATTGAGGATTGAATATTGAGGATTGAGGATTGAGGATTGAGGATTGAGGACAGAGGATTGACGATTGAGTATTGAAGAATGAGGATTTATGACTGAGGATTGAGGATTAAGGGTTGAAGATTGGGGATTGAGGATCTAGGATTGGAGATTCATTATTGAGGATTGAAGATTGAGGATTGAGGATTGAGGATTGAGAATTGAGAATAAAGAATTGAGGATGAGGACTGAGGTTTGAGGATTGAGGTTTGAGGGTTGAGGATTGAGGGCTGAGGATTGAGTTTTGAGGATTGAGGATTGAGGATAGAGTATTGAGGATTGAGGATTGAGGATTGAGGATTGAAGATTGAGTATTGAGGATTGAGTGTTGTGGATTGAGGACGAGAACTGAGGGTTGAATATTGATGTTTGAGGTCTGAGGATTGAGGATTGAGGATTGAGAATTGAGGATTGAGGATTGAGGATTGAAGATTCAGGATTGGGTATTGAGGATTAAAGATTGAGGTTTGAGGGTTGAGGATGTAGGATTGAAGATTTAGGACTGGCGATTGAGGATTGAAGATTGAGGATTAAGGATTGAGGATTGGGGATTGAGGATGTAGGGTTGGAGATTGATTATTGAGGATTGAAGGTTGAGGATTGAGGATTGAGGATTGAGGATTGAGAATTGAGAATTGAGGATGAAGACTGAGGGTTGAGTATTGAGGTTTGAGGAACGAGGATTGAGGATTGAGGATTGAGGACTAAGGATTGACGATTGAGTATTGAAGATTGAGGATTGATGACTGAGGATTGACGACTGAGGATTGAGGATTGAGGATTGATGATTGAAGATTGAGTATTGAAGATTGAATATTGAGGATTGAGGATTGAGGATTGAGGTTTGAGGATTGAGGATTGAGGATTGAAGATTGAGTATTGAGGATTGAAGGTTGAGGATTGTGGATTGAGGATTGAGGATTGAGGATTGAATATTGAGGATTGGGGACTGACTGTTGAGGGTTGAGTGATGAGAATTGATGTTTGTGGATAGAGATTTGAAGATTGCAGGTTGAGTATCGAGTATTGAAAACTGTGAATTGATGATATTCTATGGAGGATTGAGGATTGACAACTGATTGTTGAGGACTGAGGGCTGAAGATTGAGGATTCAGGATTGAGGATTCAGGATTGAGGTTTGAGGACTGAGGATTGAGGATTGAGGATTGAGTATTGAAGATTGAGGATTGATGATTGAGGGCTGTGTATTGAGGACGAGGACTGAGGGTTGAGTATTGATACTTGAGGTCTGAGGATTGAGGATTGTGGATTGCGAATTGAGGACTGAGGATTGAAGATTGAGGATTGGGTATTGAGGATTGAAGAATGAGGATTGAGGATTGAGGATTGAGGATCTGGGATTGAAGTTTCAGTATTGAGGATTGAAGATTGAGGATTGAGGATTGTGGATTGAGGATTGAGGATTGAAGATTGAGGATTGAGGATTGAGGGTTGAGGATTGAGGATTGTGGATTGAGGATTGAGGATTGAAGATTGAGGATTGGGGATTGAGGATTGAGGATTGAGGATTGAGGATTGAGGATTGAGGATTGAAGATTGAATATTGATAATTGAAGATTGAGGATTGAGGATTGAGGATTGAGGATTGAGGATTGAGGATTGAGGATTGTGTATTGAAGATTGAGTATTGATGCCTGAGGATTGAGGATTGATGATTGAGGATTGAATATTGAGGATTGGGGACTGAGTGTTGAGGGTTGTGTGATGAGAATTGATGTTTGTGGATAGAGATTTGAAGATTGCAGATTGAGTATTGGGTATTGAGAACTGTGAATTGATGATATTCTATGGAGGATTGAGGATTGACAACTGATTGTTGAGGCCTGAGGTCTGAAGATTGAGGATTCAGGATTGAGGTTTGAGGACTGAGGATTGAGGATTGAGGATTGAGTATTGAAGATTGAGGGTTGATGATTGAGGGTTGTGTATTGAGGACGAGGACTGAGGGTTGAGTATTGATACTTCAGGTCTGAGGATTGAGGATTGTGGATTGCGAATTGAGGACTGAGGATTGAAGATTGAGGATTGGGTATTGAGGATTGAAGAATGAGGATTGAGGATTGAGGATTGAGGATTGGGGATTCAAGTTTCAGTATTGAGGATTAAAGATTGAGGATTGAGGATTGAGGATTGAGGATTGAAGATTGAGGATTGTGGATTGAGGGTTGAGGATTGAGGATTGAGGATTGAGGATTGAGGATTGAGGATTGAGGATTGAAGATTGAGGATTGAGGATTGAGGGTTGAGGATTGAGGATTGAGGATTGAGGATTGAGGATTGAGGATTGAAGATTGAGGATTGAGGATTGAGGATTGAGGATTGACGATTGAGTATTGAAGATTGAGGATTGATGACTGAGGATTGACGACTGAGGATTGAGGATTGATGATTGAAGATTGAGTATTGAAGATTGAATATTGAGGATTGAGGATTGAGGATTGAGGTT
Source organism: Calliopsis andreniformis (assembly GCF_051401765.1). Classification (NCBI taxonomy): domain Eukaryota; kingdom Metazoa; phylum Arthropoda; class Insecta; order Hymenoptera; family Andrenidae; genus Calliopsis; species Calliopsis andreniformis. The sequence goes on along the minus strand of NW_027480479.1, from coordinate 1,658,486 downwards.
TGAGGATTGAGGATTGAGGATTGAAGACTGAGTATTGAGGATTGAAGATTGAGTATTGAGGATTGAATATTGAGGATTGAGGGTTGAGGATTGAGGATTGAGGACAGAGTATTGACGATTGAGTATTGAAGATTGAGGATTTATGACTGAGGATTGAGGATTAAGGGTTGAAGATTGGGGATTGAGGATCTAGGGTTGGAGATTCATTATTGAGGATTGAGGATTGAGGATTGAGAATTGAGAGTAGGGAATTGAGGATGAGGACTGAGGGTTGAGGATTGAGGTTTGAGGGATGAGGATTGAGGGTTGAGGATTGAGGGTTGAGGAATGAGGATTGAGGATAGAGTATTGAGGATTGCGGATTGAGGATTGAGGATTGAGGATTGAAGATTGAGTATTGAGGATTGAAGATTGAGGATTGAGGATTGAGGGTTGCGGATTGAGTATTGAGGATTGACTCTTGAGGATTGAGGGTTGAGGATGTAGGATAGAAGAGAGAGGACTGAGTGTTGAGGGTTGAGTGTTGAGAATTGATGCTTGGGGTTTGAGATTTGTTTATTGAATAATCTGGATTGTGTATTGAACCATGAGTATTCAGGATGTTCTATTGAGTATTGAGAATTGAGGATTGATGTTTGAATATTGAGGATTTAAGGTTGAGGGTTGAGTGTTGAATATTGAGGATTGAGGATTGAGGATTGAGGATTGAGGATTGATGATTGAGGATTGAAGATTGATTATTGATGATTGAATATTCAGGATTGAGGATTGAGGACTGAGGATTGACGATTGAATCTTGAAGATTGAGGATTGATGACTGAGGATTGACGACTGAGGATTGAGGATTGAGGATTGATGATTGAAGATTGAGTATTGAGGATTGAATATTGAGGATTGAGGGTTGAGGATTGAGGATTGAGGACAGAGGATTGACGATTGAGTATTGAAGATTGAGGATTTATGACTGAGGATTGAGGATTAAGGGTTGAAGATTGGGGATTGAAGATCTAGGGTTGGAGATTCATTATTGAGGATTGAAGATTGAGGATTGAGGATTGAGGAATGAGAATTGAGAATAGGGAATTGAGGATGAGGACTGAGGGTTGAGGATTGAGGTTTGAGGATTGAGGACGAGGACTGACCGTTGAGGATTGAGGATTCAGGGTTGAGGATTGAGGATTGAGGATTGAGGATTGAGGATTGAAGATTGAGGATTGAAGATTGATTATTGATGATTGAAGATTGAGGATTGAGGATTGAGGGTTGAGGATTGAGGACGAGGACTGACGGTTGAGGATTGAGGTTTGAGGATTGAGGGTTGAGGATTGAGGAATGGGGATTGACGATTGAGTATTGAAGATTGAGGATTTATGACTGAGGATTGAGGATTGAGGATTGAGGATTGAGGATTGAAGGTTGAGTATTGAGGATTGAATATTGAGGATTGAGGATTGAGGATTGAGGATTGAGGACAGAGCATTGACGATTGAGTACTGAAGAATGAGGATTTATGACTGAGGATTGAGGATTAAGGGTTGAAGATTGGGGATTGAGGATCTAGGATTGGAGATTCATTATTGAGGATTGAAGATTGAGGATTGAGGATTGAGGATTGAGAATTGAGAATAGAGAATTGAGGATGAGGACTGAGGTTTGAGGATTGAGGTTTGAGGGTTGAGTATTGAGGGCTGAGGATTGAGTTTTGAGGATTGAGGATTGAGGATAGAGTATTGAGGATTGAGGATTGAGGATTGAGGATTGAAGATTGAGTATTGAGGATTGAAGATAGAGGATTGAGGATTGAGGGTTGATGTTGAGTATTGAGGATTGAAGATTGAGGATTGAGGATTGAGGATTGAGGGCTGATGATTGAGGATTGAAGATTGAGGATTGGGGATTGAGGATTGACGATTGAGGATTGAAGATTGAATATAGAGGATTGAAGATTGAGGATTGAGGATTGAGGATTGAGGATTGAGGATTGAGGATTTAGCATTGAAGATTGAGGATTGGGGTTTGGGGATTGACGATTGAGGATTGAGTATTGAGGATTGAATGTTGAGTATTGATGATTGAAGATTGAGGATTGAGGATTGAGGGTTGAGGATTGAGGACGAGGACTGACGGTTGAGGGTTGAGGTATGAGGATTGAGGATTGAGTATTGAGGATTGATGGCTGAGGGTTGTGTGTTGAGTATTGAGGATTGAGGATTGAGGATTGAGTATAGAGGATTGAGGATTGAAGGTTGAGTATTGATGATTGAATATTGAGGATTGAGGATTGAGGTTTGAGGACTGAGGACGAGGACTGACCGTTGAGGATTGAGGATTGAGGGTTGAGGATTGAGGATTGAGGATTGAGGATTGAGGATTGATGGTTGAGGATTGAAGATTGATTATTGATGATTGAAGATTGAGGATTGAGGATTGAGTGTTGAGGATTGAGGACGAGGACTGACGGTTGAGGATTGAGGTTTGAGGATTGAGGGTTGAGGATTGAGGAATGGGGATTGACGATTGAGTATTGAAGATTGAGGATTTATGACTGAGGATTGAGGATTGAGGATTGAGGATTGAGGATTGAAGGTTGAGTATTGAGGATTGAATATTGAGGATTGAGGATTGAAGATTGAGGATTGAGGACAGAGGATTGACGATTGAGTATTGAAGAATGAGGATTTATGACTGAGGATTGAGGATTAAGGGTTGAAGATTGGGGATTGAGGATCTAGGATTGGAGATTCATTATTGAGGATTGAAGATTGAGGATTGAGGATTGAGGATTGAGAATTGAGAATAAAGAATTGAGGATGAGGACTGAGGTTTGAGGATTGAGGTTTGAGGGTTGGGGATTGAGGGCTGAGGATTGAGTTTTGAGGATTGAGGATTGAGGATAGAGTATTGAGGATTGAGGATTGAGGATTGACGATTGAGTATTGAAGATTGAGGATTGATGACTGAGGATTGACGACTGAGGATTGAGGATTGATGATTGAAGATTGAGTATTGAAGATTGAATATTGAGGATTGAGGATTGAGGATTGAGGTTTGAGGATTGAGGATTGAGGATTGAAGATTGAGTATTGAGGATTGAAGATTGAGTATTGAGGATTGAATATTGAGGATTGAGGGTTGAGGATTGAGGATTGAGGACAGAGTATTGACGATTGAGTATTGAAGATTGAGGATTTATGACTGAGGATTGAGGATTAAGGGTTGAAGATTGGGGATTGAGGATCTAGGGTTGGAGATTCATTATTGAGGATTGAGGATTGAGGATTGAGAATTGAGAGTAGGGAATTGAGGATGAGGACTGAGGGTTGAGGATTGAGGTTTGAGGGATGAGGATTGAGGGTTGAGGATTGAGGGTTGAGGAATGAGGATTGAGGATAGAGTATTGAGGATTGCGGATTGAGGATTGAGGATTGAGGATTGAAGATTGAGTATTGAGGATTGAAGATTGAGGATTGAGGATTGAGGGTTGCGGATTGAGTATTGAGGATTGACTCTTGAGGATTGAGGGTTGAGGATGTAGGATAGAAGAGAGAGGACTGAGTGTTGAGGGTTGAGTGTTGAGAATTGATGCTTGGGGTTTGAGATTTGTTTATTGAATAATCTGGATTGTGTATTGAACCATGAGTATTCAGGATGTTCTATTGAGTATTGAGAATTGAGGATTGATGTTTGAATATTGAGGATTTAAGGTTGAGGGTTGAGTGTTGAATATTGAGGATTGAGGATTGAGGATTGAGGATTGAGGATTGATGATTGAGGATTGAAGATTGATTATTGATGATTGAATATTCAGGATTGAGGATTGAGGACTGAGGATTGACGATTGAATCTTGAAGATTGAGGATTGATGACTGAGGATTGACGACTGAGGATTGAGGATTGAGGATTGATCATTGAAGATTGAGTATTGAGGATTGAATATTGAGGATTGAGGGTTGAGGATTGAGGATTGAGGACAGAGGATTGACGATTGAGTATTGAAGATTGAGGATTTATGACTGAGGATTGAGGATTAAGGGTTGAAGATTGGGGATTGAAGATCTAGGGTTGGAGATTCATTATTGAGGATTGAAGATTGAGGATTGAGGATTGAGGAATGAGAATTGAGAATAGGGAATTGAGGATGAGGACTGAGGGTTGAGGATTGAGGTTTGAGGATTGAGGACGAGGACTGACCGTTGAGGATTGAGGATTCAGGGTTGAGGATTGAGGATTGAGGATTGAGGATTGAGGATTGAAGATTGAGGATTGAAGATTGATTATTGATGATTGAAGATTGAGGATTGAGGATTGAGGGTTGAGGATTGAGGACGAGGACTGACGGTTGAGGATTGAGGTTTGAGGATTGAGGGTTGAGGATTGAGGAATGGGGATTGACGATTGAGTATTGAAGATTGAGGATTTATGACTGAGGATTGAGGATTGAGGATTGAGGATTGAGGATTGAAGGTTGAGTATTGAGGATTGAATATTGAGGATTGAGGATTGAGGATTGAGGATTGAGGACAGAGCATTGACGATTGAGTACTGAAGAATGAGGATTTATGACTGAGGATTGAGGATTAAGGGTTGAAGATTGGGGATTGAGGATCTAGGATTGGAGATTCATTATTGAGGACTGAAGATTGAGGATTGAGGATTGAGGATTGAGAATTGAGAATAGAGAATTGAGGATGAGGACTGAGGTTTGAGGATTGAGGTTTGAGGGTTGAGTATTGAGGGCTGAGGATTGAGTTTTGAGGATTGAGGATTGAGGATAGAGTATTGAGGATTGAGGATTGAGGATTGAGGATTGAAGATTGAGTATTGAGGATTGAAGATAGAGGATTGAGGATTGAGGGTTGATGTTGAGTATTGAGGATTGAAGATTGAGGATTGAGGATTGAGGATTGAGGGCTGATGATTGAGGATTGAAGATTGAGGATTGGGGATTGAGGATTGACGATTGAGGATTGAAGATTGAATATAGAGGATTGAAGATTGAGGATTGAGGATTGAGGATTGAGGATTGAGGATTGAGGATTTAGCATTGAAGATTGAGGATTGGGGTTTGGGGATTGACGATTGAGGATTGAGTATTGAGGATTGAATGTTGAGTATTGATGATTGAAGATTGAGGATTGAGGATTGAGGGTTGAGGATTGAGGACGAGGACTGACGGTTGAGGGTTGAGGTATGAGGATTGAGGATTGAGTATTGAGGATTGATGGCTGAGGGTTGTGTGTTGAGTATTGAGGATTGAGGATTGAGGATTGAGTATAGAGGATTGAGGATTGAAGGTTGAGTATTGATGATTGAATATTGAGGATTGAGGATTGAGGTTTGAGGACTGAGGACGAGGACTGACCGTTGAGGATTGAGGATTGAGGGTTGAGGATTGAGGATTGAGGATTGAGGATTGAGGATTGATGGTTGAGGATTGAAGATTGATTATTGATGATTGAAGATTGAGGATTGAGGATTGAGGGTTGAGGATTGAGGACGAGGACTGACGGTTGAGGATTGAGGTTTGAGGATTGAGGGTTGAGGATTGAGGAATGGGGATTGACGATTGAGTATTGAAGATTGAGGATTTATGACTGAGGATTGAGGATTGAGGATTGAGGATTGAGGATTGAAGGTTGAGTATTGAGGATTGAATATTGAGGATTGAGGATTGAAGATTGAGGATTGAGGACAGAGGATTGACGATTGAGTATTGAAGAATGAGGATTTATGACTGAGGATTGAGGATTAAGGGTTGAAGATTGGGGATTGAGGATCTAGGATTGGAGATTCATTATTGAGGATTGAAGATTGAGGATTGAGGATTGAGGATTGAGAATTGAGAATAAAGAATTGAGGATGAGGACTGAGGTTTGAGGATTGAGGTTTGAGGGTTGGGGATTGAGGGCTGAGGATTGAGTTTTGAGGATTGAGGATTGAGGATAGAGTATTGAGGATTGAGGATTGAGGATTGAGGATTGAAGATTGAGTATTGAGGATTGAGTGTTGTGGATTGAGGACGAGAACTGAGGGTTGAATATTGATGTTTGAGGTCTGAGGATTGAGGATTGAGGATTGAGAATTGAGGATTGAGGATTGAGGATTGAAGATTCAGGATTGGGTATTGAGGATTAAAGATTGAGGATTGAGGATTGAGGTTTGAGGGTTGAGGATGTAGGATTGAAGATTTAGGACTGGCGATTGAGGATTGAAGATTGAGGATTAAGGATTGAGGATTGGGGATTGAGGATGTAGGGTTGGAGATTGATTATTGAGGATTGAAGGTTGAGGATTGAGGATTGAGGATTGAGGATTGAGAATTGAGAATTGAGGATGAAGACTGAGGGTTGAGTATTGAGGTTTGAGGAACGAGGATTGAGGATTGAGGATTGAGGACTAAGGATTGACGATTGAGTATTGAAGATTGAGGATTGATGACTGAGGATTGACGACTGAGGATTGAGGATTGAGGATTGATGATTGAAGATTGAGTATTGAAGATTGAATATTGAGGATTGAGGATTGAGGATTGAGGTTTGAGGATTGAGGATTGAGGATTGAAGATTGAGTATTGAGGATTGAAGGTTGAGGATTGTGGATTGAGGATTGAGGATTGAGGATTGAATATTGAGGATTGGGGACTGACTGTTGAGGGTTGAGTGATGAGAATTGATGTTTGTGGATAGAGATTTGAAGATTGCAGGTTGAGTATCGAGTATTGAAAACTGTGAATTGATGATATTCTATGGAGGATTGAGGATTGACAACTGATTGTTGAGGACTGAGGGCTGAAGATTGAGGATTCAGGATTGAGGATTCAGGATTGAGGTTTGAGGACTGAGGATTGAGGATTGAGGATTGAGTATTGAAGATTGAGGATTGATGATTGAGGGCTGTGTATTGAGGACGAGGACTGAGGGTTGAGTATTGATACTTGAGGTCTGAGGATTGAGGATTGTGGATTGCGAATTGAGGACTGAGGATTGAAGATTGAGGATTGGGTATTGAGGATTGAAGAATGAGGATTGAGGATTGAGGATTGAGGATCTGGGATTGAAGTTTCAGTATAGAGGATTGAAGATTGAGGATTGAGGATTGTGGATTGAGGATTGAGGATTGAAGATTGAGGATTGAGGATTGAGGGTTGAGGATTGAGGATTGTGGATTGAGGATTGGGGATTGAAGATTGAGGATTGGGGATTGAGGATTGAGGATTGAGGATTGAGGATTGAGGATTGAGGATTGAAGATTGAATATTGATAATTGAAGATTGAGGATTGAGGATTGAGGATTGAGGATTGAGGATTGAGGATTGAGGATTGTGTATTGAAGATTGAGTATTGATGCCTGAGGATTGAGGATTGATGATTGAGGATTGAATATTGAGGATTGGGGACTGAGTGTTGAGGGTTGTGTGATGAGAATTGATGTTTGTGGATAGAGATTTGAAGATTGCAGATTGAGTATTGGGTATTGAGAACTGTGAATTGATGATATTCTATGGAGGATTGAGGATTGACAACTGATTGTTGAGGCCTGAGGTCTGAAGATTGAGGATTCAGGATTGAGGTTTGAGGACTGAGGATTGAGGATTGAGGATTGAGTATTGAAGATTGAGGGTTGATGATTGAGGGTTGTGTATTGAGGACGAGGACTGAGGGTTGAGTATTGATACTTGAGGTCTGAGGATTGAGGATTGTGGATTGCGAATTGAGGACTGAGGATTGAAGATTGAGGATTGGGTATTGAGGATTGAAGAATGAGGATTGAGGATTGAGGATTGAGGATTGGGGATTCAAGTTTCAGTATTGAGGATTAAAGATTGAGGATTGAGGATTGAGGATTGAGGATTGAAGATTGAGGATTGAGGATTGAGGGTTGAGGATTGAGGATTGAGGATTGAGGATTGAGGATTGAGGATTGAGGATTGAAGATTGAGGATTGAGGATTGAGGGTTGAGGATTGAGGATTGAGGATTGAGGATTGAGGATTGAGGATTGAAGATTGAGGATTGAGGATTGAGGATTGAGGATTGAGTATTGAGGATTGAAGGCTGAATATTGATGATTGAAGATTGAGGATTGAGGACGAGGACCGAGGGTCGAGTGTTGATGTTTGAGGTCTGAGGATTGAGGATTGTGGATTGAGAATTGAGGATTGAGGATTGAGGATTGAAGCCTGAGGATTGGGTATTGAGGATTGAAGAATGAGGATTGAGGATTGAGGATTGAGGATTGAGGATTGAGGATTGAGGATTGAGGATTGAATATTGAGGATTGGGGACTGAGTATTGAAGATTGAGGATTGATGATTGAGGATTCAGGATTGAGGATACAGGATTGAGGATACAGGATTGAGCTTTGAGGACTGAGGATTGAGGATTGAGAATTGAGGATTGAGGATTGAGGATTGAGGGTTGTGGATTGAGGACGAGGACTGAGGGTTGAGTGTTGATGTTTGAGGTCTGAGGATTGAGGATTGTGGATTGAGAATTGAGGATTGAGGATTGAGGATTGAAGATCGAGGATTGGGTATTGAGGATTGAGGATTGAGTATTGAGGATTGAGGATTGAGGATTGAGGATTTAGGATTGAATATTGAGGATTGGGGACTGAGGATTGAAGATTGAGTATTGAGGATTGAGTATTGAGGATTGAGGATTGAGGATTCTGTATTGAAGATTGAGTATTCATGACTGAGGATAGAGTATAGAGGATTGAGGATTGAGGATTGAAGATTGAGGTTTGAGGATTGAGGATTGAGGATTGAGGGTTGTGGATTGAGGACGAGGACTGAGGGTTGAGTGTTGATGTTTGAGGACTGAGGATTGAGGATTGTGGATTGAGAATTGAGGAATGAGGATTGAGGTTTGAAGATTGAGGATTGAGGATTGAGTATTGAAGATTGAGGATTGATGATTGAGGATTGAGGATTGAGGATTGAGGATTGAGGATTAAGTATTGAAGATTGAGGATTGATGATTGAGGATTCAGGATTGAGGATACAGGATTGAGGATACAGGATTGAGCTTTGAGGACTGAGGATTGAGGATTGAGAATTGAGGATTGAGGATTGAGGATTGAGGGTTGTGGATTGAGGACGAGGACTGAGGGTTGAGTGTTGATGTTTGAGGTCTGAGGATTGAGGATTGTGGATTGAGAATTGAGGATTGAGGATTGAGGATTGAAGATCGAGGATTGGGTATTGAGGATTGAGGATTGAGTATTGAGGATTGAGGATTGAGGATTGAGGATTTAGGATTGAATATTGAGGATTGGGGACTGAGGATTGAAGATTGAGTATTGAGGATTGAGTATTGAGGATTGAGGATTGAGGATTCTGTATTGAAGATTGAGTATTCATGACTGAGGATAGAGTATAGAGGATTGAGGATTGAGGATTGAAGATTGAGGTTTGAGGATTGAGGATTGAGGATTGAGGGTTGTGGATTGAGGACGAGGACTGAGGGTTGAGTGTTGATGTTTGAGGACTGAGGATTGAGGATTGTGGATTGAGAATTGAGGAATGAGGATTGAGGTTTGAAGATTGAGGATTGAGGATTGAGTATTGAAGATTGAGGATTGATGATTGAGGATTGAGGATTGAGGATTGAGGATTGAGGATTAAGTATTGAAGATTGAGGATTGATGATTGAGGATTCAGGATTGAGGATACAGGATTGAGGATTGAAGATTGAGGTTTGAGGATTGAGGATTGAGGATTGAGGATTGAGGATTGAGGATTGAAGATTAAATATTGAGGATTGAAGGTTGAGGATTGATGATTGAGTATTGAGGTTTGGGGAATGATGATTGAGGATTGAGGATTGAGGATTGAGGATTGAGGATTGAGGCTTGAGTATTGAAGATTGAGTATTCATGACTGAGGGTTGAGGACTGAGGTATGAGGATTGAGGATTGAGGATTGAAGATTGAGTATTGAGGATTGAAGGTTGACGATTGAGGATCGAGTGTTGAGGATGGAGGATGAGAGCTGAGGTTTCAGGATTGAGGTTTGAGTATTGCATCCTGAGAATTCAGGATATTCTGTTGAGTACTGAGAATTGAGGATTGATGGTTGAGTATTGAGGATTGGGGATTGAGGATTGAGGATTGAGGATTGAGGATTGAGTATTGAGTATTGAAGATTGAGGATTGATGATTGAGGATTGAGGATTGAGGATTGAGGATTGAGGATTGAGTATTGAAGATTGAGGATTGATGATTGAGGATTCAGGATTGAGGATACAGGATTGAGCTTTGAGGACTGAGGATTGAAGATTGAGAATTGAGGATTGAGGATTGAGGATTGAAGATTGAGGATTGGGTATTAAGGATTGAACATTGAGGATAGATGGTTGAGGATTGAAGATTGATTATTGATGATTGAAGATTGAGGATTGAGGATTGAGGGTTGAGGATTGAGGACGAGGACTGACGGTTGAGGATTGAGGTTTGAGGGTTGAGGGTTGAGGATTGAGGAATGGGGATTGACGATTGAGTATTGAAGATTGAGGATTTATGACTGAGGATTGAGGATTGAGGATTGAGGATTGAGGATTGAAGGTTGAGTATTGAGGATTGAATATTGAGGATTGAGGATTGAAGATTGAGGATTGAGGACAGAGGATTGACGATTGAGTATTGAAGAATGAGGATTTATGACTGAGGATTGAGGATTAAGGGTTGAAGATTGGGGATTGAGGATCTAGGATTGGAGATTCATTATTGAGGATTGAAGATTGAGGATTGAGGATTGAGGATTGAGAATTGAGAATAAAGAATTGAGGATGAGGACTGAGGTTTGAGGATTGAGGTTTGAGGGTTGGGGATTGAGGGCTGAGGATTGAGTTTTGAGGATTGAGGATTGAGGATAGAGTATTGAGGATTGAGGATTGAGGATTGAGGATTGAAGATTGAGTATTGAGGATTGAGTGTTGTGGATTGAGGACGAGAACTGAGGGTTGAATATTGATGTTTGAGGTCTGAGGATTGAGGATTGAGGATTGAGAATTGAGGATTGAGGATTGAGGATTGAAGATTCAGGATTGGGTATTGAGGATTAAAGATTGAGGATTGAGGATTGAGGTTTGAGGGTTGAGGATGTAGGATTGAAGATTTAGGACTGGCGATTGAGGATTGAAGATTGAGGATTAAGGATTGAGGATTGGGGATTGAGGATGTAGGGTTGGAGATTGATTATTGAGGATTGAAGGTTGAGGATTGAGGATTGAGGATTGAGGATTGAGAATTGAGAATTGAGGATGAAGACTGAGGGTTGAGTATTGAGGTTTGAGGAACGAGGATTGAGGATTGAGGATTGAGGACTAAGGATTGACGATTGAGTATTGAAGATTGAGGATTGATGACTGAGGATTGACGACTGAGGATTGAGGATTGAGGATTGATGATTGAAGATTGAGTATTGAAGATTGAATATTGAGGATTGAGGATTGAGGATTGAGGTTTGAGGATTGAGGATTGAGGATTGAAGATTGAGTATTGAGGATTGAAGGTTGAGGATTGTGGATTGAGGATTGAGGATTGAGGATTGAATATTGAGGATTGGGGACTGACTGTTGAGGGTTGAGTGATGAGAATTGATGTTTGTGGATAGAGATTTGAAGATTGCAGGTTGAGTATCGAGTATTGAAAACTGTGAATTGATGATATTCTATGGAGGATTGAGGATTGACAACTGATTGTTGAGGACTGAGGGCTGAAGATTGAGGATTCAGGATTGAGGATTCAGGATTGAGGTTTGAGGACTGAGGATTGAGGATTGAGGATTGAGTATTGAAGATTGAGGATTGATGATTGAGGGCTGTGTATTGAGGACGAGGACTGAGGGTTGAGTATTGATACTTGAGGTCTGAGGATTGAGGATTGTGGATTGCGAATTGAGGACTGAGGATTGAAGATTGAGGATTGGGTATTGAGGATTGAAGAATGAGGATTGAGGATTGAGGATTGAGGATCTGGGATTGAAGTTTCAGTATAGAGGATTGAAGATTGAGGATTGAGGATTGTGGATTGAGGATTGAGGATTGAAGATTGAGGATTGAGGATTGAGGGTTGAGGATTGAGGATTGTGGATTGAGGATTGAGGATTGAAGATTGAGGATTGGGGATTGAGGATTGAGGATTGAGGATTGAGGATTGAGGATTGAGGATTGAAGATTGAATATTGATAATTGAAGATTGAGGATTGAGGATTGAGGATTGAGGATTGAGGATTGAGGATTGAGGATTGTGTATTGAAGATTGAGTATTGATGCCTGAGGATTGAGGATTGATGATTGAGGATTGAATATTGAGGATTGGGGACTGAGTGTTGAGGGTTGTGTGATGAGAATTGATGTTTGTGGATAGAGATTTGAAGATTGCAGATTGAGTATTGGGTATTGAGAACTGTGAATTGATGATATTCTATGGAGGATTGAGGATTGACAACTGATTGTTGAGGCCTGAGGTCTGAAGATTGAGGATTCAGGATTGAGGTTTGAGGACTGAGGATTGAGGATTGAGGATTGAGTATTGAAGATTGAGGGTTGATGATTGAGGGTTGTGTATTGAGGACGAGGACTGAGGGTTGAGTATTGATACTTGAGGTCTGAGGATTGAGGATTGTGGATTGCGAATTGAGGACTGAGGATTGAAGATTGAGGATTGGGTATTGAGGATTGAAGAATGAGGATTGAGGATTGAGGATTGAGGATTGGGGATTCAAGTTTCAGTATTGAGGATTAAAGATTGAGGATTGAGGATTGAGGATTGAGGATTGAAGATTGAGGATTGAGGATTGAGGGTTGAGGATTGAGGATTGAGGATTGAGGATTGAGGATTGAGGATTGAGGATTGAAGATTGAGGATTGAGGATTGAGGGTTGAGGATTGAGGATTGAGGATTGAGGATTGAGGATTGAGGATTGAAGATTGAGGATTGAGGATTGAGGATTGAGGATTGAGTATTGAGGATTGAAGGCTGAATATTGATGATTGAAGATTGAGGATTGAGGACGAGGACCGAGGGTCGAGTGTTGATGTTTGAGGTCTGAGGATTGAGGATTGTGGATTGAGAATTGAGGATTGAGGATTGAGGATTGAAGCCTGAGGATTGGGTATTGAGGATTGAAGAATGAGGATTGAGGATTGAGGATTGAGGATTGAGGATTGAGGATTGAGGATTGAGGATTGAATATTGAGGATTGGGGACTGAGTATTGAAGATTGAGGATTGATGATTGAGGATTCAGGATTGAGGATACAGGATTGAGGATACAGGATTGAGCTTTGAGGACTGAGGATTGAGGATTGAGAATTGAGGATTGAGGATTGAGGATTGAGGGTTGTGGATTGAGGACGAGGACTGAGGGTTGAGTGTTGATGTTTGAGGTCTGAGGATTGAGGATTGTGGATTGAGAATTGAGGATTGAGGATTGAGGATTGAAGATCGAGGATTGGGTATTGAGGATTGAGGATTGAGTATTGAGGATTGAGGATTGAGGATTGAGGATTTAGGATTGAATATTGAGGATTGGGGACTGAGGATTGAAGATTGAGTATTGAGGATTGAGTATTGAGGATTGAGGATTGAGGATTCTGTATTGAAGATTGAGTATTCATGACTGAGGATAGAGTATAGAGGATTGAGGATTGAGGATTGAAGATTGAGGTTTGAGGATTGAGGATTGAGGATTGAGGGTTGTGGATTGAGGACGAGGACTGAGGGTTGAGTGTTGATGTTTGAGGACTGAGGATTGAGGATTGTGGATTGAGAATTGAGGAATGAGGATTGAGGTTTGAAGATTGAGGATTGAGGATTGAGTATTGAAGATTGAGGATTGATGATTGAGGATTGAGGATTGAGGATTGAGGATTGAGGATTAAGTATTGAAGATTGAGGATTGATGATTGAGGATTCAGGATTGAGGATACAGGATTGAGGATACAGGATTGAGCTTTGAGGACTGAGGATTGAGGATTGAGAATTGAGGATTGAGGATTGAGGATTGAGGGTTGTGGATTGAGGACGAGGACTGAGGGTTGAGTGTTGATGTTTGAGGTCTGAGGATTGAGGATTGTGGATTGAGAATTGAGGATTGAGGATTGAGGATTGAAGATCGAGGATTGGGTATTGAGGATTGAGGATTGAGTATTGAGGATTGAGGATTGAGGATTGAGGATTTAGGATTGAATATTGAGGATTGGGGACTGAGGATTGAAGATTGAGTATTGAGGATTGAGTATTGAGGATTGAGGATTGAGGATTCTGTATTGAAGATTGAGTATTCATGACTGAGGATAGAGTATAGAGGATTGAGGATTGAGGATTGAAGATTGAGGTTTGAGGATTGAGGATTGAGGATTGAGGGTTGTGGATTGAGGACGAGGACTGAGGGTTGAGTGTTGATGTTTGAGGACTGAGGATTGAGGATTGTGGATTGAGAATTGAGGAATGAGGATTGAGGTTTGAAGATTGAGGATTGAGGATTGAGTATTGAAGATTGAGGATTGATGATTGAGGATTGAGGATTGAGGATTGAGGATTGAGGATTAAGTATTGAAGATTGAGGATTGATGATTGAGGATTCAGGATTGAGGATACAGGATTGAGGATTGAAGATTGAGGTTTGAGGATTGAGGATTGAGGATTGAGGATTGAGGATTGAGGATTGAAGATTAAATATTGAGGATTGAAGGTTGAGGATTGATGATTGAGTATTGAGGTTTGGGGAATGATGATTGAGGATTGAGGATTGAGGATTGAGGATTGAGGATTGAGGCTTGAGTATTGAAGATTGAGTATTCATGACTGAGGGTTGAGGACTGAGGTATGAGGATTGAGGATTGAGGATTGAAGATTGAGTATTGAGGATTGAAGGTTGACGATTGAGGATCGAGTGTTGAGGATGGAGGATGAGAGCTGAGGTTTCAGGATTGAGGTTTGAGTATTGCATCCTGAGAATTCAGGATATTCTGTTGAGTACTGAGAATTGAGGATTGATGGTTGAGTATTGAGGATTGGGGATTGAGGATTGAGGATTGAGGATTGAGGATTGAGTATTGAGTATTGAAGATTGAGGATTGATGATTGAGGATTGAGGATTGAGGATTGAGGATTGAGGATTGAGTATTGAAGATTGAGGATTGATGATTGAGGATTCAGGATTGAGGATACAGGATTGAGCTTTGAGGACTGAGGATTGAAGATTGAGAATTGAGGATTGAGGATTGAGGATTGAAGATTGAGGATTGGGTATTAAGGATTGAACATTGAGGATAGATGATTGAGGATTGAGGATTGAGGAATGAGGATTGAAGATTGAATATTGATGATTGAAGATTGAGGATTGAGGATTGAGTGCTGTGGTTTGAGGACGAGGATTGAGGGTTGAGTATTGATGTTTGAGGTCTGAGGATTGAGGATTGAGTTTTGAGAATTGAGGATTGAGGATTGAGGACTGAAGATTGAGGTTTTGGTATTGAGGATTGGAGAATGAGGATTGAGGATTGAGGATTGAGGATTGACGATTGAGTATTGAGGATTGAAGATTGTCGATTGAGGATCGAGTGTTGAGG
Source organism: Calliopsis andreniformis (assembly GCF_051401765.1). NCBI lineage: Eukaryota > Metazoa > Arthropoda > Insecta > Hymenoptera > Andrenidae > Calliopsis > Calliopsis andreniformis. The sequence continues at coordinate 1,642,907 of NW_027480479.1, read as the reverse complement.
ATGGAGGATGAGAGCTGAGGGTTGAGGATTGAGGTTTGAGCATTTCATCCTGAGAATTCAGGATATTCTGTTGAGTACTGAGAATTGAGGATTGATGGTTGAGTATTGAGGTTTGGGTTTGAGGATTGAGGACTGAGGATTGAGGATTGAGTATTGAGTATTGAAGATTGAGGATTGATGATTGAGGATTGAGGATTGAGGATTGAGGGTTGAGGATTGAGTATTGAAGACTGAGGATTGATGATTGAGGAGTGAGGATTGAGGATTGTGTATTGAGAATTGAGGATGAGGTCTGAGGGTTAAAGATTGAGGTTTGGGGAATGAGGATTGAGGATTGAGGATTGAGGATTGAGGATTGAGGATTGAGGATTGAGTATTGAAGATTGAGTATTCATGATTGAGGATTGAGTATTGAGGATTGAGGTTGGAGGACTGAGGACTGAGGATTGAGGATTGAGGATTGAGGATTGAGGATTGAGGATTGAGGATTGAGGATTGAATATTGAGGATTGGGGTCTCAGGATTGAAGATTGAGGGTTGAGGATTGAGTGTTGAGGATTGAGGATTGAAGGTTGAGTATTGAGGATTGAAGATTGTGTATTGAGATTTGAGGATTGAGGATTGAGGATTGCGGACTGAGGATTGAGGATTGCGGATAAAGGATTGAATGTTGAGTATTGAGGATTGAGGGCTCAGGGTTGAGCATTGAGGATTGACTATTGAGGTTTGAGGATTGAAGATTGAGAATTGTGTATTCATGTTTCAAGATTGAGGATTGAGGTTGAAGATTGAGGATTTAGGATTGATAACACTGTTCGACAAATTTTGACTTTTCTTCGATTTTGTAAACGTGAATAAACATTTCTTATAGATTTCGACGTGCTGATTACGAATCTGCAAACCGTTTTCCCCCAGAACGTACAGTTTTTGAAAAAATCAATTTTGAAAAAAATGACAAATTTTTAACTTTGGGATTTTTTTCTGCTTTTAACATAGTAGTTATTTAGTTGCTCTTTGCACGAAATGATTCTGTGGACTCTCCCGAATAAAATAATATAAATAGTTATTAGATTATAAACATCGAAATAGGTTTAAATAACAATTAAAGTGAAAAGGACACCTAAAACGCACCCATTTTTGCTGATATTTTTCACTTTATTTCAAAAAGTAAGGGTCTAGGAGAAAATTTGACTATATCACGCGATAGAGCAAATCTTTCTACTAAGGAAAGCATCAAGCGAATGTCCAAAATTATTTTTTATTTCAATATAGAAATAAAATAGTTTGGCGAAACGCGCGGCGGAGACAGTGGTACTCAATGGCAACGGCGCGCGCGGAGGACGCTTCGCCTACCGCCTGCCGTTCAGCGGTCCCTATACGCATTGACGTCATTTAGTACCACTGTCTCCGCCGCGCATTTCGCCAAACTATTTTATTTCTATATTGAAATAAAAAATAATTTTGGACATTCGCTTGATGCTTTCCTTAGTAGAAAGATTTGCTCTATCGCGTGATATAGTTAAATTTTCTCCTAGACCCTTACTTTTTGAAATAAAGTGAAAAATATCAACAAAAATGGGTGCGTTTTGGGTGTCCTTTTCACTTTAATTGTTATTTAAACCTATTTCGATGTTTATAATCTAATAACTATTTATATTATTTTATTCGGGAGAGTCCACAGAATCATTTCGTGCAAAGAGCAACTAAATAACTACTACGGTAAAAGCAGAAAAAAATCCCAAAGTTGAAAATTTGTCATTTTTTTCAAAATTGATTTTTTCAAAAACTGTACGTTCTGGGAAAAAACGGGTTGCAGATTCGTAATCAGCACGTCGAAGTCTATAAGAAATGTTTATTCACGTTTACAAAATCAGACCCGTGTTGAACAGTGTAATTGAGGATTGTGGATTGGGGATTGAGGACTGAAGATTGACGATTGAGGACTGAGGAATGAGGGTTGAGGATTGAGGATTGAGTATTGAAGATTGAGGATTGCGGATTGAGGATTGAGGATTGAGGATTGAGGGTCGAGGATTGAAGATTGCGGATTGAGGATTGAGGATTGATGATTGCGGATTGAGGACTGAGTGTTGAGCATTGGGGACTGAGGATTGAAGATTGAGGATTGAGGATTGAGGATTGAGGATTGAAGATTGAGTATTGAGGGTTGAAGATTGAGGTTTGAGGATTGAGGATTGATGATTGAGGATTGAGGATTGAGGATTGAAGATTAAATATTGAGGATTGAAGATTGAGGATTGAGGATTGAGTATTGAGGTTTGGGGAATGATGATTGAGGATTGAGGATTGAGGATTGAGAATTGGGGATTGAGGATTGAGTATTGAAGATTGAGTATTCATGACTGAGGGTTGAGGACTGAGGTTTGAGGATTGAGGATTGAGGATTGAAGATTGAGTATTGAGGATTGAAGATTGACGATTGAGGATCGAGTGTTGAGGATGTATGATGAGGGCTGAGGGTTGAGGATTGTGGTTTGAGTATTGCATCCTGAGAATTCAGGATATTCTATTGAGTATTGAGAATTGAGGATTGATGGTTGAGAATTGAGGATTGAGGATTGAGGATTGAGGATTGGGGATTGACGATTGAAGATTAAATATTCAGGATTGAAGATTGAGGATTGAGGATTGAGTATTGAGGTTTGGGGAATGATGATTGAGGATTGAGGATTGAGCATTGAGGATTGAGTGTTGAGGATTGAATATTGAGGATTGAGAATTGACGATTGATTATTGGGTATTGAGGACTGATGATTGAGTATAGACGATTGAAGATCGAGGATTGAGGATTGATGATTGAGGATTGAGGATTGAGGGTTGAGGATTGGTGACTGAGTATTGAGGTTTGAGAGATGAGAATTGATGTTTGTGGATAGAGATTTGAAGATTCCAGATTGAGTATTGAGTGTTGAAAACTGTGAATTGCGGATATTCTATTGAGCATTGAGGATTGAGAACTGATTGTTGAGGACTCAGGTATGAAGATTGAGGATTCAGGATTGAGGATTCAGGATTGAGAACTGATTGTTGAGGACTCAGGTATGAAGATTGAGGATTCAGTATTGAGGATTCAGGATTGAGGTTTGAGGACTGAGGGTTGAGGATTGACGATTGAGGATTGAGGATTGAGGGTTGAAGATTGAGGATTGGGTATTGAGGATTGATCGTTGAGGATTGAGGATTGAGGATTGAGGATTGAGTATTGAGGATTGAAGGCTGAATATTGATGATTGAAGATTGAGGATTGAGGACGAGGACCGAGGGTCGAGTGTTGATGTTTGAGGTCTGAGGATTGAGGATTGTGGATTGAGAATTGAGGATTGAGGATTGAGGATTGAAGACTGAGGATTGGGTATTGAGGATTGAAGAATGAGGATTGAGGATTGAAGATTGAGGTTTGAGGATTGAGGATTGAGGATTGAGGATTGAGGATTGAGGATTGAGGATTGAATATTAAATATTGAGTATTGAAGATTGAGGATTGAGGATTGAGTATTGAGGTTTGGGGAATGATGATTGAGGATTGAGGATTGAGGATTGAGGATTGAGGATTGAGGATTGAGTATTGAAGGTTGAGGATTCATGACTGAGGGTTGAGGACTGAGGATTGAGGATTGAGGATTGATGATTGAAGATTGAGTATTGAGGATTGAATATTGAGGATTGAGGGTTGAGGATTGAGGATTGAGGACAGAGGATTGACGATTGAGTATTGAAGATTGAGGATTTATGACTGAGGATTGAGGATTAAGGGTTGAAGATTGGGGATTGAAGATCTAGGGTTGGAGATTCATTATTGAGGATTGAAGATTGAGGATTGAGGATTGAGGAATGAGAATTGAGAATAGGGAATTGAGGATGAGGACTGAGGGTTGAGGATTGAGGTTTGAGGATTGAGGACGAGGACTGACCGTTGAGGATTGAGGATTCAGGGTTGAGGATTGAGGATTGAGGATTGAGGATTGAGGATTGAAGATTGAGGATTGAAGATTGATTATTGATGATTGAAGATTGAGGATTGAGGATTGAGGGTTGAGGATTGAGGACGAGGACTGACGGTTGAGGATTGAGGTTTGAGGATTGAGGGTTGAGGATTGAGGAATGGGGATTGACGATTGAGTATTGAAGATTGAGGATTTATGACTGAGGATTGAGGATTGAGGATTGAGGATTGAGGATTGAAGGTTGAGTATTGAGGATTGAATATTGAGGATTGAGGATTGAGGATTGAGGATTGAGGACAGAGCATTGACGATTGAGTACTGAAGAATGAGGATTTATGACTGAGGATTGAGGATTAAGGGTTGAAGATTGGGGATTGAGGATCTAGGATTGGAGATTCATTATTGAGGATTGAAGATTGAGGATTGAGGATTGAGGATTGAGAATTGAGAATAGAGAATTGAGGATGAGGACTGAGGTTTGAGGATTGAGGTTTGAGGGTTGAGGATTGAGGGCTGAGGATTGAGTTTTGAGGATTGAGGATTGAGGATAGAGTATTGAGGATTGAGGATTGAGGATTGAGGATTGAAGATTGAGTATTGAGGATTGAAGATAGAGGATTGAGGATTGAGGGTTGATGTTGAGTATTGAGGATTGAAGATTGAGGATTGAGGATTGAGGATTGAGGGCTGATGATTGAGGATTGAAGATTGAGGATTGGGGATTGAGGATTGACGATTGAGGATTGAAGATTGAATATAGAGGATTGAAGATTGAGGATTGAGGATTGAGGATTGAGGATTGAGGATTGAGGATTTAGCATTGAAGATTGAGGATTGGGGTTTGGGGATTGACGATTGAGGATTGAGTATTGAGGATTGAATGTTGAGTATTGATGATTGAAGATTGAGGATTGAGGATTGAGGGTTGAGGATTGAGGACGAGGACTGACGGTTGAGGGTTGAGGTATGAGGATTGAGGATTGAGTATTGAGGATTGATGGCTGAGGGTTGTGTGTTGAGTATTGAGGATTGAGGATTGAGGATTGAGTATAGAGGATTGAGGATTGAAGGTTGAGTATTGATGATTGAATATTGAGGATTGAGGATTGAGGTTTGAGGACTGAGGACGAGGACTGACCGTTGAGGATTGAGGATTGAGGGTTGAGGATTGAGGATTGAGGATTGAGGATTGAGGATTGATGGTTGAGGATTGAAGATTGATTATTGATGATTGAAGATTGAGGATTGAGGATTGAGGGTTGAGGATTGAGGACGAGGACTGACGGTTGAGGATTGAGGTTTGAGGATTGAGGGTTGAGGATTGAGGAATGGGGATTGACGATTGAGTATTGAAGATTGAGGATTTATGACTGAGGATTGAGGATTGAGGATTGAGGATTGAGGATTGAAGGTTGAGTATTGAGGATTGAATATTGAGGATTGAGGATTGAGGATTGAGGATTGAGGACAGAGGATTGTCGATTGAGTATTGAAGAATGAGGATTTATGACTGAGGATTGAGGATTAAGGGTTGAAGATTGGGGATTGAGGATCTAGGATTGGAGATTCATTATTGAGGATTGAAGATTGAGGATTGAGGATTGAGGATTGAGAATTGAGAATAAAGAATTGAGGATGAGGACTGAGGTTTGAGGATTGAGGTTTGAGGGTTGGGGATTGAGGGCTGAGGATTGAGTTTTGAGGATTGAGGATTGAGGATAGAGTATTGAGGATTGAGGATTGAGGATTGAGGATTGAAGATTGAGTATTGAGGATTGAGTGTTGTGGATTGAGGTCGAGAACTGAGGGTTGAATATTGATGTTTGAGGTCTGAGGATTGAGGATTGAGGATTGAGAATTGAGGATTGAGGATTGAGGATTGAGAATTGAGGATTGAGGATTGAGGATTGAAGATTCAGGATTGGGTATTGAGGATTAAAGATTGAGGATTGAGGATTGAGGTTTGAGGGTTGAGGATGTAGGATTGAAGATTTAGGACTGGCGATTGAGGATTGAAGATTGAGGATTAAGGATTGAGGATTGGGGATTGAGGATGTAGGGTTGGAGATTGATTATTGAGGATTGAAGGTTGAGGATTGAGGATTGAGGATTGAGGATTGAGAATTGAGAATTGAGGATGAAGACTGAGGGTTGAGTATTGAGGTTTGAGGAACGAGGATTGAGGATTGAGGATTGAGGACTAAGGATTGACGATTGAGTATTGAAGATTGAGGATTGATGACTGAGGATTGACGACTGAGGATTGAGGATTGAGGATTGATGATTGAAGATTGAGTATTGAAGATTGAATATTGAGGATTGAGGATTGAGGATTGAGGTTTGAGGATTGAGGATTGAGGATTGAAGATTGAGTATTGAGGATTGAAGGTTGAGGATTGTGGATTGAGGATTGAGGATTGAGGATTGAATATTGAGGATTGGGGACTGACTGTTGAGGGTTGAGTGATGAGAATTGATGTTTGTGGATAGAGATTTGAAGATTGCAGGTTGAGTATCGAGTATTGAAAACTGTGAATTGATGATATTCTATGGAGGATTGAGGATTGACAACTGATTGTTGAGGACTGAGGGCTGAAGATTGAGGATTCAGGATTGAGGATTCAGGATTGAGGTTTGAGGACTGAGGATTGAGGATTGAGGATTGAGTATTGAAGATTGAGGATTGATGATTGAGGGCTGTGTATTGAGGACGAGGACTGAGGGTTGAGTATTGATACTTGAGGTCTGAGGATTGAGGATTGTGGATTGCGAATTGAGGACTGAGGATTGAAGATTGAGGATTGGGTATTGAGGATTGAAGAATGAGGATTGAGGATTGAGGATTGAGGATCTGGGATTGAAGTTTCAGTATAGAGGATTGAAGATTGAGGATTGAGGATTGTGGATTGAGGATTGAGGATTGAAGATTGAGGATTGAGGATTGAGGGTTGAGGATTGAGGATTGTGGATTGAGGATTGAGGATTGAAGATTGAGGATTGGGGATTGAGGATTGAGGATTGAGGATTGAGGATTGAGGATTGAGGATTGAAGATTGAATATTGATAATTGAAGGTTGAGGATTGAGGATTGAGGATTGAGGATTGAGGATTGAGGATTGAGGATTGTGTATTGAAGATTGAGTATTGATGCCTGAGGATTGAGGATTGATGATTGAGGATTGAATATTGAGGATTGGGGACTGAGTGTTGAGGGTTGTGTGATGAGAATTGATGTTTGTGGATAGAGATTTGAAGATTGCAGATTGAGTATTGGGTATTGAGAACTGTGAATTGATGATATTCTATGGAGGATTGAGGATTGACAACTGATTGTTGAGGCCTGAGGTCTGAAGATTGAGGATTCAGGATTGAGGTTTGAGGACTGAGGATTGAGGATTGAGGATTGAGTATTGAAGATTGAGGGTTGATGATTGAGGGTTGTGTATTGAGGACGAGGACTGAGGGTTGAGTATTGATACTTGAGGTCTGAGGATTGAGGATTGTGGATTGCGAATTGAGGACTGAGGATTGAAGATTGAGGATTGGGTATTGAGGATTGAAGAATGAGGATTGAGGATTGAGGATTGAGGATTGGGGATTCAAGTTTCAGTATTGAGGATTAAAGATTGAGGATTGAGGATTGAGGATTGAGGATTGAAGATTGAGGATTGAGGATTGAGGGTTGAGGATTGAGGATTGAGGATTGAGGATTGAGGATTGAGGATTGAGGATTGAAGATTGAGGATTGAGGATTGAGGGTTGAGGATTGAGGATTGAGGATTGAGGATTGAGGATTGAGGATTGAAGATTGAGGATTGAGGATTGAGGATTGAGGATTGACGATTGAGTATTGAAGATTGAGGATTGATGACTGAGGATTGACGACTGAGGATTGAGGATTGATGATTGAAGATTGAGGTTTGAGGATTGAGGATTGAGGATTGAGGATTGAGGATTGAGGATTGAGGATTAAATATTGAGGATTGAAGATTGAGGATTGATGATTGAGTATTGAGGTTTGGGGAATGATGATTGAGGATTGAGGATTGAGGATTGAGGATTGAGGATTGAGGATTGAGTATTGAAGATTGAGTATTCATGACTGAGGGTTGAGGGCTGAGGTATGAGGATTGAGGATTGAGGATTGAAGATTGAGTATTGAGGATTGAAGATTGTCGATTGAGGATCGAGTGTTGAGGATGGAGGATGAGAGCTGAGGGTTGAGGATTGAGGTTTGAGTATTTCATCCTGAGAATTCAGGATATTCTGTTGAGTACTGAGAATTGAGGATTGATGATTGAGGATTGAGGATTGAGGATTGAGGGTTGAGGATTGGTGACTGAGTATTGAGGTTTGAGAGATGAGAATTGATGTTTGTGGATAGAGATTTGAAGATTCCAGATTGAGTATTGAGTGTTGAAAACTGTGAATTGCGGATATTCTATTGAGCATTGAGGATTGAGAACTGATTGTTGAGGACTCAGGTATGAAGATTGAGGATTCAGGATTGAGGATTCAGGATTGAGAACTGATTGTTGAGGACTCAGGTATGAAGATTGAGGATTCAGTATTGAGGATTCAGGATTGAGGTTTGAGGACTGAGGGTTGAGGATTGACGATTGAGGATTGAGGATTGAGGGTTGAAGATTGAGGATTGGGTATTGAGGATTGATCGTTGAGGATTGAGGATTGAGGATTGAGGATTGAGTATTGAGGATTGAAGGCTGAATATTGATGATTGAAGATTGAGGATTGAGGACGAGGACCGAGGGTCGAGTGTTGATGTTTGAGGTCTGAGGATTGAGGATTGTGGATTGAGAATTGAGGATTGAGGATTGAGGATTGAAGCCTGAGGATTGGGTATTGAGGATTGAAGAATGAGGATTGAGGATTGAGGATTGAGGATTGAGGATTGAGGATTGAGGATTGAGGATTGAATATTGAGGATTGGGGACTGAGTATTGAAGATTGAGGATTGATGATTGAGGATTCAGGATTGAGGATACAGGATTGAGGATACAGGATTGAGCTTTGAGGACTGAGGATTGAGGATTGAGAATTGAGGATTGAGGATTGAGGATTGAGGGTTGTGGATTGAGGACGAGGACTGAGGGTTGAGTGTTGATGTTTGAGGTCTGAGGATTGAGGATTGTGGATTGAGAATTGAGGATTGAGGATTGAGGATTGAAGATCGAGGATTGGGTATTGAGGATTGAGGATTGAGTATTGAGGATTGAGGATTGAGGATTTAGGATTGAATATTGAGGATTGGGGACTGAGGATTGAAGATTGAGTATTGAGGATTGAGTATTGAGGATTGAGGATTGAGGATTCTGTATTGAAGATTGAGTATTCATGACTGAGGATAGAGTATAGAGGATTGAGGATTGAGGATTGAAGATTGAGGTTTGAGGATTGAGGATTGAGGATTGAGGGTTGTGGATTGAGGACGAGGACTGAGGGTTGAGTGTTGATGTTTGAGGACTGAGGATTGAGGATTGTGGATTGAGAATTGAGGATTGAGGATTGAGGTTTGAAGATTGAGGATTGAGGATTGAGTATTGAAGATTGAGGATTGATGATTGAGGATTGAGGATTGAGGATTGAGGATTGAGGATTAAGTATTGAAGATTGAGGATTGATGATTGAGGATTCAGGATTGAGGATACAGGATTGAGGATTGAAGATTGAGGTTTGAGGATTGAGGATTGAGGATTGAGGATTGAGGATTGAGGATTGAAGATTAAATATTGAGGATTGAAGGTTGAGGATTGATGATTGAGTATTGAGGTTTGGGGAATGATGATTGAGGATTGAGGATTGAGGATTGAGGATTGAGGATTGAGGCTTGAGTATTGAAGATTGAGTATTCATGACTGAGGGTTGAGGACTGAGGTATGAGGATTGAGGATTGAAGATTGAAGATTGAGTATTGAGGATTGAAGGTTGACGATTGAGGATCGAGTGTTGAGGATGGAGGATGAGAGCTGAGGTTTCAGGATTGAGGTTTGAGTATTGCATCCTGAGAATTCAGGATATTCTGTTGAGTACTGAGAATTGAGGATTGATGGTTGAGTATTGAGGATTGGGGATTGAGGATTGAGGATTGAGGATTGAGGATTGAGTATTGAGTATTGAAGATTGAGGATTGATGATTGAGGATTGAGGATTGAGGATTGAGGATTGAGGATTGAGTATTGAAGATTGAGGATTGATGATTGAGGATTCAGGATTGAGGATACAGGATTGAGCTTTGAGGACTGAGGATTGAAGATTGAGAATTGAGGATTGAGGATTGAGGATTGAAGATTGAGGATTGGGTATTAAGGATTGAACATTGAGGATAGATGATTGAGGATTGAGGATTGAGGAATGAGGATTGAAGATTGAATATTGATGATTGAAGATTGAGGATTGAGGATTGAGTGCTGTGGTTTGAGGACGAGGATTGAGGGTTGAGTATTGATGTTTGAGGTCTGAGGATTGAGGATTGAGTTTTGAGAATTGAGGATTGAGGATTGAGGACTGAAGATTGAGGTTTTGGTATTGAGGATTGGAGAATGAGGATTGAGGATTGAGGATTGAGGATTGACGATTGAGTATTGAGGATTGAAGATTGTCGATTGAGGATCGAGTGTTTAGGATGGAGGATGAGAGCTGAGGGTTGAGGATTGAGGTTTGAGCATTTCATCCTGAGAATTCAGGATATTCTGTTGAGTACTGAGAATTGAGGATTGATGGTTGAGTATTGAGGTTTGGGTTTGAGGATTGAGGACTGAGGATTGAGGATTGAGTATTGAGTATTGAAGATTGAGGATTGATGATTGAGGATTGAGGATTGAGGATTGAGGGTTGAGGATTGAGTATTGAAGACTGAGGATTGATGATTGAGGAGTGAGGATTGAGGATTGTGTATTGAGAATTGAGGATGAGGTCTGAGGGTTAAGGATTGAGGTTTGGGGAATGAGGATTGAGGATTGAGGATTGAGGATTGAGGATTGAGGATTGAGGATTGAGTATTGAAGATTGAGTATTCATGATTGAGGATTGAGTATTGAGGATTGAGGTTGGAGGACTGAGGACTGAGGATTGAGGATTGAGGATTGAGGATTGAGGATTGAGGATTGAGGATTGAAGATTGAATATTGAGGATTCAGGATTGAGGATTGAGGTTTGAGGATTGAGGATTGAGGATTGAAGATTGAGTATTGAGGATTGAAGGTTGAGGATTGTGGATTGAGGATTGAGGATTGAGGATTGAATATTGAGGATTGGGGACTGACTGTTGAGGGTTGAGTGATGAGAATTGATGTTTGTGGATAGAGATTTGAAGATTGCAGGTTGAGTATCGAGTATTGAAAACTGTGAATTGATGATATTCTATGGAGGATTGAGGATTGACAACTGATTGTTGAGGACTGAGGGCTGAAGATTGAGGATTCAGGATTGAGGATTCAGGATTGAGGTTTGAGGACTGAGGATTGAGGATTGAGGATTGAGTATTGAAGATTGAGGATTGATGATTGAGGGCTGTGTATTGAGGACGAGGACTGAGGGTTGAGTATTGATACTTGAGGTCTGAGGATTGAGGATTGTGGATTGCGAATTGAGGACTGAGGATTGAAGATTGAGGATTGGGTATTGAGGATTGAAGAATGAGGATTGAGGATTGAGGATTGAGGATCTGGGATTGAAGTTTCAGTATAGAGGATTGAAGATTGAGGATTGAGGATTGTGGATTGAGGATTGAGGATTGAAGATTGAGGATTGAGGATTGAGGGTTGAGGATTGAGGATTGTGGATTGAGGATTGAGGATTGAAGATTGAGGATTGGGGATTGAGGATTGAGGATTGAGGATTGAGGATTGAGGATTGAGGATTGAAGATTGAATATTGATAATTGAAGGTTGAGGATTGAGGATTGAGGATTGAGGATTGAGGATTGAGGATTGAGGATTGTGTATTGAAGATTGAGTATTGATGCCTGAGGATTGAGGATTGATGATTGAGGATTGAATATTGAGGATTGGGGACTGAGTGTTGAGGGTTGTGTGATGAGAATTGATGTTTGTGGATAGAGATTTGAAGATTGCAGATTGAGTATTGGGTATTGAGAACTGTGAATTGATGATATTCTATGGAGGATTGAGGATTGACAACTGATTGTTGAGGCCTGAGGTCTGAAGATTGAGGATTCAGGATTGAGGTTTGAGGACTGAGGATTGAGGATTGAGGATTGAGTATTGAAGATTGAGGGTTGATGATTGAGGGTTGTGTATTGAGGACGAGGACTGAGGGTTGAGTATTGATACTTGAGGTCTGAGGATTGAGGATTGTGGATTGCGAATTGAGGACTGAGGATTGAAGATTGAGGATTGGGTATTGAGGATTGAAGAATGAGGATTGAGGATTGAGGATTGAGGATTGGGGATTCAAGTTTCAGTATTGAGGATTAAAGATTGAGGATTGAGGATTGAGGATTGAGGATTGAAGATTGAGGATTGAGGATTGAGGGTTGAGGATTGAGGATTGAGGATTGAGGATTGAGGATTGAGGATTGAGGATTGAAGATTGAGGATTGAGGATTGAGGGTTGAGGATTGAGGATTGAGGATTGAGGATTGAGGATTGAGGATTGAAGATTGAGGATTGAGGATTGAGGATTGAGGATTGACGATTGAGTATTGAAGATTGAGGATTGATGACTGAGGATTGACGACTGAGGATTGAGGATTGATGATTGAAGATTGAGGTTTGAGGATTGAGGACTGAGGATTGAGGATTGAGGATTGAGGATTGAGGATTAAATATTGAGGATTGAAGATTGAGGATTGATGATTGAGTATTGAGGTTTGGGGAATGATGATTGAGGATTGAGGATTGAGGATTGAGGATTGAGGATTGAGGATTGAGTATTGAAGATTGAGTATTCATGACTGAGGGTTGAGGGCTGAGGTATGAGGATTGAGGATTGAGGATTGAAGATTGAGTATTGAGGATTGAAGATTGTCGATTGAGGATCGAGTGTTGAGGATGGAGGATGAGAGCTGAGGGTTGAGGATTGAGGTTTGAGTATTTCATCCTGAGAATTCAGGATATTCTGTTGAGTACTGAGAATTGAGGATTGATGATTGAGGATTGAGGATTGAGGATTGAGGGTTGAGGATTGGTGACTGAGTATTGAGGTTTGAGAGATGAGAATTGATGTTTGTGGATAGAGATTTGAAGATTCCAGATTGAGTATTGAGTGTTGAAAACTGTGAATTGCGGATATTCTATTGAGCATTGAGGATTGAGAACTGATTGTTGAGGACTCAGGTATGAAGATTGAGGATTCAGGATTGAGGATTCAGGATTGAGAACTGATTGTTGAGGACTCAGGTATGAAGATTGAGGATTCAGTATTGAGGATTCAGGATTGAGGTTTGAGGACTGAGGGCTGAGGATTGACGATTGAGGATTGAGGATTGAGGGTTGAAGATTGAGGATTGGGTATTGAGGATTGATCGTTGAGGATTGAGGATTGAGGATTGAGGATTGAGTATTGAGGATTGAAGGCTGAATATTGATGATTGAAGATTGAGGATTGAGGACGAGGACCGAGGGTCGAGTGTTGATGTTTGAGGTCTGAGGATTGAGGATTGTGGATTGAGAATTGAGGATTGAGGATTGAGGATTGAAGCCTGAGGATTGGGTATTGAGGATTGAAGAATGAGGATTGAGGATTGAGGATTGAGGATTGAGGATTGAGGATTGAGGATTGAGGATTGAATATTGAGGATTGGGGACTGAGTATTGAAGATTGAGGATTGATGATTGAGGATTCAGGATTGAGGATACAGGATTGAGGATACAGGATTGAGCTTTGAGGACTGAGGATTGAGGATTGAGAATTGAGGATTGAGGATTGAGGATTGAGGGTTGTGGATTGAGGACGAGGACTGAGGGTTGAGTGTTGATGTTTGAGGTCTGAGGATTGAGGATTGTGGATTGAGAATTGAGGATTGAGGATTGAGGATTGAAGATCGAGGATTGGGTATTGAGGATTGAGGATTGAGTATTGAGGATTGAGGATTGAGGATTTAGGATTGAATATTGAGGATTGGGGACTGAGGATTGAAGATTGAGTATTGAGGATTGAGTATTGAGGATTGAGGATTGAGGATTCTGTATTGAAGATTGAGTATTCATGACTGAGGATAGAGTATAGAGGATTGAGGATTGAGGATTGAAGATTGAGGTTTGAGGATTGAGGATTGAGGATTGAGGGTTGTGGATTGAGGACGAGGACTGAGGGTTGAGTGTTGATGTTTGAGGACTGAGGATTGAGGATTGTGGATTGAGAATTGAGGATTGAGGATTGAGGTTTGAAGATTGAGGATTGAGGATTGAGTATTGAAGATTGAGGATTGATGATTGAGGATTGAGGATTGAGGATTGAGGATTGAGGATTAAGTATTGAAGATTGAGGATTGATGATTGAGGATTCAGGATTGAGGATACAGGATTGAGGATTGAAGATTGAGGTTTGAGGATTGAGGATTGAGGATTGAGGATTGAGGATTGAGGATTGAAGATTAAATATTGAGGATTGAAGGTTGAGGATTGATGATTGAGTATTGAGGTTTGGGGAATGATGATTGAGGATTGAGGATTGAGGATTGAGGATTGAGGATTGAGGCTTGAGTATTGAAGATTGAGTATTCATGACTGAGGGTTGAGGACTGAGGTATGAGGATTGAGGATTGAGGATTGAAGATTGAGTATTGAGGATTGAAGGTTGACGATTGAGGATCGAGTGTTGAGGATGGAGGATGAGAGCTGAGGTTTCAGGATTGAGGTTTGAGTATTGCATCCTGAGAATTCAGGATATTCTGTTGAGTACTGAGAATTGAGGATTGATGGTTGAGTATTGAGGATTGGGGATTGAGGATTGAGGATTGAGGATTGAGGATTGAGTATTGTGTATTGAAGATTGAGGATTGATGATTGAGGATTGAGGATTGAGGATTGAGGATTGAGGATTGAGTATTGAAGATTGAGGATTGATGATTGAGGATTCAGGATTGAGGATACAGGATTGAGCTTTGAGGACTGAGGATTGAAGATTGAGAATTGAGGATTGAGGATTGAGGATTGAAGATTGAGGATTGGGTATTAAGGATTGAACATTGAGGATAGATGATTGAGGATTGAGGATTGAGGAATGAGGATTGAAGATTGAATATTGATGATTGAAGATTGAGGATTGAGGATTGAGTGCTGTGGTTTGAGGACGAGGATTGAGGGTTGAGTATTGATGTTTGAGGTCTGAGGATTGAGGATTGAGTTTTGAGAATTGAGGATTGAGGATTGAGGACTGAAGATTGAGGTTTTGGTATTGAGGATTGGAGAATGAGGATTGAGGATTGAGGATTGAGGATTGACGATTGAGTATTGAGGATTGAAGATTGTCGATTGAGGATCGAGTGTTCAGGATGGAGGATGAGAGCTGAGGGTTGAGGATTGAGGTTTGAGCATTTCATCCTGAGAATGCAGGATATTCTGTTGAGTACTGAGAATTGAGGATTGATGGTTGAGTATTGAGGTTTGGGTTTGAGGATTGAGGACTGAGGATTGAGGATTGAGTATTGAGTATTGAAGATTGAGGATTGATGATTGAGGATTGAGGATTGAGGATTGAGGGTTGAGGATTGAGTATTGAAGACTGAGGATTGATGATTGAGGAGTGAGGATTGAGGATTGTGTATTGAGAATTGAGGATGAGGTCTGAGGGTTAAGGATTGAGGTTTGGGGAATGAGGATTGAGGATTGAGGATTGAGGATTGAGGATTGAGGATTGAGGATTGAGTATTGAAGATTGAGTATTCATGATTGAGGATTGAGTATTGAGGATTGAGGTTGGAGGACTGAGGACTGAGGATTGAGGATTGAGGATTGAGGATTGAGGATTGAGGATTGAGGATTGAGGATTGAATATTGAGGATTGGGGTCTCAGGATTGAAGATTGAGGGTTGAGGATTGAGTGTTGAGGATTGAGGATTGAAGGTTGAGTATTGAGGATTGAAGATTGTGTATTGAGATTTGAGGATTGAGGATTGAGGATTGCGGACTGAGGATTGAGGATTGCGGATAAAGGATTGAATGTTGAGTATTGAGGATTGAGGGCTCAGGGTTGAGCATTGAGGATTGACTATTGAGGTTTGAGGATTGAAGATTGAGAATTGTGTATTCATGTTTCAAGATTGAGGATTGAGGATGAAGATTGAGGATTTAGGATTGATAACACTGTTCGACAAATTTTGACTTTTCTTCGATTTTGTAAACGTGAATAAACATTTCTTATAGATTTCGACGTGCTGATTACGAATCTGCAAACCGTTTTCCCCCAGAACGTACAGTTTTTGAAAAAATCAATTTTGAAAAAAATGACAAATTTTTAACTTTGGGATTTTTTTCTGCTTTTAACATAGTAGTTATTTAGTTGCTCTTTGCACGAAATGATTCTGTGGACTCTCCCGAATAAAATAATATAAATAGTTATTAGATTATAAACATCGAAATAGGTTTAAATAACAATTAAAGTGAAAAGGACACCTAAAACGCACCCATTTTTGCTGATATTTTTCACTTTATTTCAAAAAGTAAGGGTCTAGGAGAAAATTTGACTATATCACGCGATAGAGCAAATCTTTCTACTAAGGAAAGCATCAAGCGAATGTCCAAAATTATTTTTTATTTCAATATAGAAATAAAATAGTTTGGCGAAACGCGCGGCGGAGACAGTGGTACTCAATGGCAACGGCGCGCGCGGAGGACGCTTCGCCTACCGCCTGCCGTTCAGCGGTCCCTATACGCATTGACGTCATTGAGTACCACTGTCTCCGCCGCGCATTTCGCCAAACTATTTTATTTCTATATTGAAATAAAAAATAATTTTGGACATTCGCTTGATGCTTTCCTTAGTAGAAAGATTTGCTCTATCGCGTGATATAGTTAAATTTTCTCCTAGACCCTTACTTTTTGAAATAAAGTGAAAAATATCAACAAAAATGGGTGCGTTTTGGGTGTCCTTTTCACTTTAATTGTTATTTAAACCTATTTCGATGTTTATAATCTAATAACTATTTATATTATTTTATTCGGGAGAGTCCACAGAATCATTTCGTGCAAAGAGCAACTAAATAACTACTACGGTAAAAGCAGAAAAAAATCCCAAAGTTGAAAATTTGTCATTTTTTTCAAAATTGATTTTTTCAAAAACTGTACGTTCTGGGAAAAAACGGGTTGCAGATTCGTAATCAGCACGTCGAAGTCTATAAGAAATGTTTATTCACGTTTACAAAATCAGACCCGTGTTGAACAGTGTAATTGAGGATTGTGGATTGGGGATTGAGGACTGAAGATTGACGATTGAGGACTGAGGAATGAGGGTTGAGGATTGAGGATTGAGTATTGAAGATTGAGGATTGCGGATTGAGGATTGAGGATTGAGGATTGAGGATTGAGGATTGAAGATTGAGTATTGAGGATTGAAGATTGACGATTGAGGATCGAGTGTTGAGGATGTATGATGAGGGCTGAGGGTTGAGGATTGTGGTTTGAGTATTGCATCCTGAGAATTCAGGATATTCTATTGAGTATTGAGAATTGAGGATTGATGGTTGAGAATTGAGGATTGAGGATTGAGGATTGAGGATTGAGGATTGACGATTGAAGATTAAATATTCAGGATTGAAGATTGAGGATTGAGGATTGAGTATTGAGGTTTGGGGAATGATGATTGAGGATTGAGGATTGAGCATTGAGGATTGAGTGTTGAGGATTGAATATTGAGGATTGAGAATTGACGATTGATTATTGGGTATTGAGGACTGATGATTGAGTATAGACGATTGAAGGTCGAGGATTGAGGATTGATGATTGAGGATTGAGGATTGAGGGTTGAGGATTGGTGACTGAGTATTGAGGTTTGAGAGATGAGAATTGATGTTTGTGGATAGAGATTTGAAGATTCCAGATTGAGTATTGAGTGTTGAAAACTGTGAATTGCGGATATTCTATTGAGCATTGAGGATTGAGAACTGATTGTTGAGGACTCAGGTATGAAGATTGAGGATTCAGGATTGAGGATTCAGGATTGAGAACTGATTGTTGAGGACTCAGGTATGAAGATTGAGGATTCAGTATTGAGGATTCAGGATTGAGGTTTGAGGACTGAGGGTTGAGGATTGACGATTGAGGATTGAGGATTGAGGGTTGAAGATTGAGGATTGGGTATTGAGGGTTGATCGTTGAGGATTGAGGATTGAGGATTGAGGATTGAGTATTGAGGATTGAAGGCTGAATATTGATGATTGAAGATTGAGGATTGAGGACGAGGACCGAGGGTCGAGTGTTGATGTTTGAGGTCTGAGGATTGAGGATTGTGGATTGAGAATTGAGGATTGAGGATTGAGGATTGAAGACTGAGGATTGGGTATTGAGGATTGAAGAATGAGGATTGAGGATTGAAGATTGAGGTTTGAGGATTGAGGATTGAGGATTGAGGATTGAGGATTGAGGATTGAGGATTGAATATTAAATATTGAGTATTGAAGATTGAGGATTGAGGATTGAGTATTGAGGTTTGGGGAATGATGATTGAGGATTGAGGATTGAGGATTGAGGATTGAGGATTGAGGATTGAGTATTGAAGGTTGAGGATTCATGACTGAGGGTTGAGGACTGAGGTTTGAGGATTGAGGATTGAGGATTGAAGATTGAGTATTGAGGATTGAGGGCTCAGGGTTGAGGATTGAGGATTGACTATTGAGGTTTGAGTATTGAAGATTGAGAATTGTGTATTCATGTTTCAAGATTGAGGATTGAGGTTGAAGATTGAGGATTTAGGATTGATAATTGAGGATTGTGGATTGGGAATTGAGGACTGAAGATTGAGGATTGAGGACTGAGGAATGAGGTTTGAGGATTGAGGATTGAGTATTGAAGATTGAGGATTGCGGATTGAGAATTGAGGATTGAGGATTGAGGGTCGAGGATTGAAGATTGAGGATTGAGGATTGAGGATTGATGATTGCGGATTGAGGACTGAGTGTTGAGGATAGAGTGTTGAGAATTGATGTTTGGGAACTGATATTTGAAGATTGCAGGTTGAGGATTGAGTATTGAAAACTGAGAATTGAGGATTTCCTATTGAGGGCTGAGAATTGAGGATTGCGGATTGAGGATTGAGGATTGAGGATTGAGGATTGAGGATTGAGGATTGAGGATTGTAGGTTGTGGATTGAGGATTGACTATTGAGGATTGAGGATTGACGACTGAGGTTTGAGGAATGAAGGATGAGGTTTGTGTATTCATGATTCAAGATTGAGGATTGCGGTTGAGGTTTGGGGATTTAGGATTGACAATTCAGGATTGAGGCTTGGGGATTGAGTACTGAAGATTGAGGATTGAAGATTGAGGGTTGAGGATTGAGTATTGAGAATTGAGGATTGATGGCTGAGTATTGAGGATTGAGGATTGAGGATTGAGGATTGAGTATTGAAGATTGAGGATTGATGATTGAGGATTGAGGATTGAGTATTGCGGATTGAGGATTAAGTATTGAAGATTGAGGATTGATGATTGAGGATTCAGGATTGAGGATACAGGATTGAGCTTTGAGGACTGAGGATTGAGGATTGAGAATTGAGGATTGAGGATTGAGGATTGAGGGTTGTGGATTGAGGACGAGGACTGAGGGTTGAGTGTTGATGTTTGAGGTCTGAGGATTGAGGATTGTGGAATGAGAATTGAGGATTGAGGATTGAGGATTGAAGATTGAGGATTGGGTATTGAGGATTGAGGATTGAGGATTGAGGATTGAGGATTTAGGATTGAATATTGAGGATTGGGGACTGAGGATTGAAGATTGAGTATTGAGGATTGAGTATTGAGGATTGAGGATTGAAGGTTGAGTATTGAGGATTGAAGATTGTGTATTGAGGTTTGAGGACTGAGGATTGAGGATTGAGGATTCAGGATTGAGGATTGAAGATTGAGGATTGAGGATTGTATATTGAGTATTGAGGATTGAAGATTGACGATTGAAGAGTGAGGATTGAGGATTGAGGGTTGAGTATTAAATATTGAGTATTGAGGATTGAAGAATGAGGACTGAGGATTGAGGATTCAGGATTGAGGATTGAAGATTGAGGTTTGGGGACTGAGTGTTGAGGGTTGAGTGATGAGAATTGATGTTTGTGGATAGAGAGTTGAAGATTGCAGATTGAGTATTGAGTATTGAAAGCTGTGAATTGAGGATATTCTATTGAGGGATGAGGATTGACAACAGATTGTTGAGGACTCAGGTCTGAAGATTGAGGTTTCAGGGTTGAGGATACAGGATTGAGCTCTGAGTACTGAGGATTGAGGATTGAGGATTGAGGATTGAGGATTGATTACTGAATATTGAGGATTGGGTATTGAGGATTGATCATTGAGGATTGATGATTGAGGATTGAGGATTGAGGATGGAGGATTGAAGATTGACTATTGATGATTGAAAATTGAGGATTCAGGATTGCGGGTTGTGGATTGAGGACGAGGACTGTTGGTTGAGTGTTGATGTTTGAGGTCTGAGGATTGAGGATTGAGGACTGAGAATTGAGGATTGAGGATTGATGATTGAAGATTGAGGATTAGGTATTGAGGATTGAAGAATGAGGATTGAGGATTGAGGATTGTGGATTGAGGATTGAGGATTGAGGATTGAGGGTTGAGGATTGAGGATTGAGGATTCTGTATTGAAGATTGAGTATTCATGACTGAGGATAGAGTATAGAGGATTGAGGATTGAGGATTGAAGATTGAAGAGTGAGTATTGAGGATTGAAGGTTGAGGTTTGAGGATTGAGGATTGAGGATGGAGGATGAGGCCTGAGGGTTGAGGATTGAGGTTCGTGTATTGAATCCTGAGAATTCAGGATATTCTATTGAGTATTGAGAATTGCGGATTGATGGCTGAGTATTGAGGATTGAGGATTGAGGATTGAGGATTGAGTATTGAAGATTGAGGATTGAGGATTGAGGATTGAGGATTGAGGATTGATTACTGAATATTGAGGATTGGGTATTGAGGATTGATCATTGAGGATTGATGATTGAGGATTGAGGATTGAGGATGGAGGATTGAAGATTGACTATTGATGATTGAAAATTGAGGATTCAGGATTGCGGGTTGTGGATTGAGGACGAGGACTGAGGGTTGAGTGTTGATGTTTGAGGTCTGAGGATTGAGGATTGAGGACTGAGAATTGAGGATTGAGGATTGATGATTGAAGATTGAGGATTAGGTATTGAGGATTGAAGAATGAGGATTGAGGATTGAGGATTGTGGATTGAGGATTGAGGATTGAGGATTGAGGGTTGAGGATTGAGGATTGAGTATTCATGACTGAGGATAGAGTATAGAGGATTGAGGATTGAGGATTGAAGATTGAAGAGTGAGTATTGAGGATTGAAGATTGAGGTTTGAGGATTGAGGATTGAGGATGGAGGATGAGGCCTGAGGGTTGAGGATTGAGGTTCGTGTATTGAATCCTGAGAATTCAGGATATTCTATTGAGTATTGAGAATTGCGGATTGATGGCTGAGTATTGAGGATTGAGGATTGAGGATTGAGGATTGAGTATTGAAGATTGAGGATTGACGATTGAGGATTGAGGATTGAGGATTGAGGATTGAGGATTGAGGATTGAGTATTGAAGATAGAGGATTGATGATTGAGGATTCAGGATTGAGGATACAGGATTGAGCTTTGAGGACTGAGGATTGAGGATTGAGAATTGAGGATTGAGGATTGAGGATGGAAGATTGAGGATTGGGTATTGAGGATTGAACATTGAGGATAGAGGATTGAGGATTGAGGATTGAGGAGGAGGATTGAAGATTGAATATTGATGATTGAAGATTGAGGATTGAGGATTGAGTGTTGTGGTTTGAGGACGAGGATTGAGGGTTGAGTATTGATGTTTGAGGTCTGAGGATTGAGGATTGAGGTTTGAGAATAGAGGATTGAAGATTGAGGATTGAAGATTGAGGTTTTGGTATTGAGGATTGGAGAATGAGGATTGAGGATTGAGGATTGAGGATTGAGGATTGAAGATTGAGTATTGAGGATTGAAGATTGAGGTTTGAGAACTGAGGATTGAGGATTGAGGATTGAGGATTGAGGATTGAAGATTAAATATTGAGGATTGAAGATTGAGGATTGATGATTGAGAATTGATGTTTGGGGAATGATGATTGAGGATTGAGGATTGAGGATTGAGGATTGAGGATTGAGGATTGAGTATTGAAGATTGAGTATTCATGACTGATTGTTGAGGACTGAGGTATGAGGATCGAGGATTGAGGATTTAAGATTGAGCATTGAGGATTGAAGATTGACGATTGAGGATCGAGTGTTGAGGATGGAGTATGAGAGCTGAGGGCTGAGGATTGAGGTTTGAGTATTGCATCCTGAGAATTCAGGATATTCTGTTGAGTATTGAGAATTGAGGATTGATGGTTGAGGATTGCGGATTGAGGATTGAGGATTGAGGGTTGAGGGTCGAGGATTGAAGATTGCGGATTGAGGATTGACTATTGATGATTGCGGATTGACGACTGAGTGTTGAGGATTGGGGACTGAGGATTGAAGATTGAGGATTGAGGATTGAGTATTGAGGATTGAGGATTGAAGGTTGAGCCTTGAGGTTTGAAGATTGTGTATTCAGGATTGAGGGTTGAGGATTGAGGATTGAGGATTCAGTATTGAAGATTGAGTATTCATGACTGAGGATAGAGTATAGAGGATTGAGGATTGAGGATTGCGGATTGAGGATTGAGGATTGAGGATTGAGGATTGAGGATTGAGGATTGAGGATTGTAGGTTGTGGATTGAGGATTGACTATTGAGGATTGAGGATTGACGACTGAGGTTTGAGGAATGAAGGATGAGGTTTGTGTATTCATGATTCAAGATTGAGGATTGCGGTTGAGGTTTGGGGATTTAGGATTGACAATTCAGGATTGAGGCTTGGGGATTGAGTACTGAAGATTGAGGATTGAAGATTGAGGGTTGAGGATTGAGTATTGAGGATTGAGGATTGAGGTTTGAGGATTGAGGATTGAGGATTGAAGATTGAGTATTGAGGATTGAAGGTTGAGGATTGTGGATTGAGGATTGAGGATTGAGGATTGAATATTGAGGATTGGGGACTGACTGTTGAGGGTTGAGTGATGAGAATTGATGTTTGTGGATAGAGATTTGAAGATTGCAGGTTGAGTATCGAGTATTGAAAACTGTGAATTGATGATATTCTATGGAGGATTGAGGATTGACAGCTGATTGTTGAGGACTGAGGGCTGAAGATTGAGGATTCAGGATTGAGGATTCAGGATTGAGGTTTGAGGACTGAGGATTGAGGATTGAGGATTGAGTATTGAAGATTGAGGATTGATGATTGAGGGCTGTGTATTGAGGACGAGGACTGAGGGTTGAGTATTGATACTTGAGGTCTGAGGATTGAGGATTGTGGATTGCGAATTGAGGACTGAGGATTGAAGATTGAGGATTGGGTATTGAGGATTGAAGAATGAGGATTGAGGATTGAGGATTGAGGATCTGGGATTGAAGTTTCAGTATAGAGGATTGAAGATTGAGGATTGAGGATTGTGGATTGAGGATTGAGGATTGAAGATTGAGGATTGAGGATTGAGGGTTGAGGATTGAGGATTGTGGATTGAGGATTGAGGATTGAAGATTGAGGATTGGGGATTGAGGATTGAGGATTGAGGATTGAGGATTGAGGATTGAGGATTGAAGATTGAATATTGATAATTGAAGGTTGAGGATTGAGGATTGAGGATTGAGGATTGAGGATTGAGGATTGAGGATTGTGTATTGAAGATTGAGTATTGATGCCTGAGGATTGAGGATTGATGATTGAGGATTGAATATTGAGGATTGGGGACTGAGTGTTGAGGGTTGTGTGATGAGAATTGATGTTTGTGGATAGAGATTTGAAGATTGCAGATTGAGTATTGGGTATTGAGAACTGTGAATTGATGATATTCTATGGAGGATTGAGGATTGACAACTGATTGTTGAGGCCTGAGGTCTGAAGATTGAGGATTCAGGATTGAGGTTTGAGGACTGAGGATTGAGGATTGAGGATTGAGTATTGAAGATTGAGGGTTGATGATTGAGGGTTGTGTATTGAGGACGAGGACTGAGGGTTGAGTATTGATACTTGAGGTCTGAGGATTGAGGATTGTGGATTGCGAATTGAGGACTGACGATTGAAGATTGAGGATTGGGTATTGAGGATTGAAGAATGAGGATTGAGGATTGAGGATTGAGGATTGGGGATTCAAGTTTCAGTATTGAGGATTAAAGATTGAGGATTGAGGATTGAGGATTGAGGATTGAAGATTGAGGATTGAGGATTGAGGGTTGAGGATTGAGGATTGAGGATTGAGGATTGAGGATTGAGGATTGAGGATTGAAGCCTGAGGATTGGGTATTGAGGATTGAAGAATGAGGATTGAGGATTGAGGATTGAGGATTGAGGATTGAGGATTGAGGATTGAGGATTGAATATTGAGGATTGGGGACTGAGTATTGAAGATTGAGGATTGATGATTGAGGATTCAGGATTGAGGATACAGGATTGAGGATACAGGATTGAGCTTTGAGGACTGAGGATTGAGGATTGAGAATTGAGGATTGAGGATTGAGGATTGAGGGTTGTGGATTGAGGACGAGGACTGAGGGTTGAGTGTTGATGTTTGAGGTCTGAGGATTGAGGATTGTGGATTGAGAATTGAGGATTGAGGATTGAGGATTGAAGATCGAGGATTGGGTATTGAGGATTGAGGATTGAGTATTGAGGATTGAGGATTGAGGATTTAGGATTGAATATTGAGGATTGGGGACTGAGGATTGAAGATTGAGTATTGAGGATTGAGTATTGAGGATTGAGGATTGAGGATTCTGTATTGAAGATTGAGTATTCATGACTGAGGATAGAGTATAGAGGATTGAGGATTGAGGATTGAAGATTGAGGTTTGAGGATTGAGGATTGAGGATTGAGGGTTGTGGATTGAGGACGAGGACTGAGGGTTGAGTGTTGATGTTTGAGGACTGAGGATTGAGGATTGTGGATTGAGAATTGAGGATTGAGGATTGAGGTTTGAAGATTGAGGATTGAGGATTGAGTATTGAAGATTGAGGATTGATGATTGAGGATTGAGGATTGAGGATTGAGGATTGAGGATTAAGTATTGAAGATTGAGGATTGATGATTGAGGATTCAGGATTGAGGATACAGGATTGAGGATTGAAGATTGAGGTTTGAGGATTGAGGATTGAGGATTGAGGATTGAGGATTGAGGATTGAAGATTAAATATTGAGGATTGAAGGTTGAGGATTGATGATTGAGTATTGAGGTTTGGGGAATGATGATTGAGGATTGAGGATTGAGGATTGAGGATTGAGGATTGAGGCTCGAGTATTGAAGATTGAGTATTCATGACTGAGGGTTGAGGACTGAGGTATGAGGATTGAGGATTGAGGATTGAAGATTGAGTATTGAGGATTGAAGGTTGACGATTGAGGATCGAGTGTTGAGGATGGAGGATGAGAGCTGAGGTTTCAGGATTGAGGTTTGAGTATTGCATCCTGAGAATTCAGGATATTCTGTTGAGTACTGAGAATTGAGGATTGATGGTTGAGTATTGAGGATTGGGGATTGAGGATTGAGGATTGAGGATTGAGGATTGAGTATTGAGTATTGAAGATTGAGGATTGATGATTGAGGATTGAGGATTGAGGATTGAGGATTGAGGATTGAGTATTGAAGATTGAGGATTGATGATTGAGGATTCAGGATTGAGGATACAGGATTGAGCTTTGAGGACTGAGGATTGAAGATTGAGAATTGAGAATTGAGGATTGAGGATTGAAGATTGAGGATTGGGTATTAAGGATTGAACATTGAGGATAGATGATTGAGGATTGAGGATTGAGGAATGAGGATTGAAGATTGAATATTGATGATTGAAGATTGAGGATTGAGGATTGAGTGCTGTGGTTTGAGGACGAGGATTGAGGGTTGAGTATTGATGTTTGAGGTCTGAGGATTGAGGATTGAGTTTTGAGAATTGAGGATTGAGGATTGAGGACTGAAGATTGAGGTTTTGGTATTGAGGATTGGAGAATGAGGATTGAGGATTGAGGATTGAGGATTGACGATTGAGTATTGAGGATTGAAGATTGTCGATTGAGGATCGAGTGTTGAGGATGGAGGATGAGAGCTGAGGGTTGAGGATTGAGGTTTGAGCATTTCATCCTGAGAATTCAGGATATTCTGTTGAGTACTGAGAATTGAGGATTGATGGTTGAGTATTGAGGTTTGGGTTTGAGGATTGAGGACTGAGGATTGAGGATTGAGTATTGAGTATTGAAGATTGAGGATTGATGATTGAGGATTGAGGATTGAGGATTGAGGGTTGAGGATTGAGTATTGAAGACTGAGGATTGATGATTGAGGAGTGAGGATTGAGGATTGTGTATTGAGAATTGAGGATGAGGTCTGAGGGTTAAGGATTGAGGTTTGGGGAATGAGGATTGAGGATTGAGGATTGAGGATTGAGGATTGAGGATTGAGGATTGAGTATTGAAGATTGAGTATTCATGATTGAGGATTGAGTATTGAGGATTGAGGTTGGAGGACTGAGGACTGAGGATTGAGGATTGAGGATTGAGGATTGAGGATTGAGGATTGAGGATTGAGGATTGAATATTGAGGATTGGGGTCTCAGGATTGAAGATTGAGGGTTGAGGATTGAGTGTTGAGGATTGAGGATTGAAGGTTGAGTATTGAGGATTGAAGATTGTGTATTGAGATTTGAGGATTGAGGATTGAGGATTGCGGACTGAGGATTGAGGATTGCGGATAAAGGATTGAATGTTGAGTATTGAGGATTGAGGGCTCAGGGTTGAGCATTGAGGATTGACTATTGAGGTTTGAGGATTGAAGATTGAGAATTGTGTATTCATGTTTCAAGATTGAGGATTGAGGATGAAGATTGAGGATTTAGGATTGATAACACTGTTCGACAAATTTTGACTTTTCTTCGATTTTGTAAACGTGAATAAACATTTCTTATAGATTTCGACGTGCTGATTACGAATCTGCAAACCGTTTTCCCCCAGAACGTACAGTTTTTGAAAAAATCAATTTTGAAAAAAATGACAAATTTTTAACTTTGGGATTTTTTTCTGCTTTTAACATAGTAGTTATTTAGTTGCTCTTTGCACGAAATGATTCTGTGGACTCTCCCGAATAAAATAATATAAATAGTTATTAGATTATAAACATCGAAATAGGTTTAAATAACAATTAAAGTGAAAAGGACACCTAAAACGCACCCATTTTTGCTGATATTTTTCACTTTATTTCAAAAAGTAAGGGTCTAGGAGAAAATTTGACTATATCACGCGATAGAGCAAATCTTTCTACTAAGGAAAGCATCAAGCGAATATCCAAAATTATTTTTTATTTCAATATAGAAATAAAATAGTTTGGCGAAACGCGCGGCGGAGACAGTGGTACTCAATGGCAACGGCGCGCGCGGAGGACGCTTCGCCTACCGCCTGCCGTTCAGCGGTCCCTATACGCATTGACGTCATTGAGTACCACTGTCTCCGCCGCGCATTTCGCCAAACTATTTTATTTCTATATTGAAATAAAAAATAATTTTGGACATTCGCTTGATGCTTTCCTTAGTAGAAAGATTTTCTCTATCGCGTGATATAGTTAAATTTTCTCCTAGACCCTTACTTTTTGAAATAAAGTGAAAAATATCAACAAAAATGGGTGCGTTTTGGGTGTCCTTTTCACTTTAATTGTTATTTAAACCTATTTCGATGTTTATAATCTAATAACTATTTATATTATTTTATTCGGGAGAGTCCACAGAATCATTTCGTGCAAAGAGCAACTAAATAACTACTACGGTAAAAGCAGAAAAAAATCCCAAAGTTGAAAATTTGTCATTTTTTTCAAAATTGATTTTTTCAAAAACTGTACGTTCTGGGAAAAAACGGGTTGCAGATTCGTAATCAGCACGTCGAAGTCTATAAGAAATGTTTATTCACGTTTACAAAATCAGACCCGTGTTGAACAGTGTAATTGAGGATTGTGGATTGGGGATTGAGGACTGAAGATTGACGATTGAGGACTGAGGAATGAGGGTTGAGGATTGAGGATTGAGTATTGAAGATTGAGGATTGCGGATTGAGGATTGAGGATTGAGGATTGAGGGTCGAGGATTGAAGATTGCGGATTGAGGATTGAGGATTGATGATTGCGGATTGAGGACTGAGTGTTGAGCATTGGGGACTGAGGATTGAAGATTGAGGATTGAGGATTGAGGATTGAGGATTGAAGATTGAGTATTGAGGGTTGAAGATTGAGGTTTGAGGATTGAGGATTGATGATTGAGGATTGAGGATTGAGGATTGAGGATTGATTACTGAATATTGAGGATTGGGTATTGAGGATTGATCATTGAGGATTGATGATTGAGGATTGAGGATTGAGGATGGAGGATTGAAGATTGACTATTGATGATTGAAAATTGAGGATTCAGGATTGCGGGTTGTGGATTGAGGACGAGGACTGTTGGTTGAGTGTTGATGTTTGAGGTCTGAGGATTGAGGATTGAGGACTGAGAATTGAGGATTGAGGATTGATGATTGAAGATTGAGGATTAGGTATTGAGGATTGAAGAATGAGGATTGAGGATTGAGGATTGTGGATTGAGGATTGAGGATTGAGGATTGAGGGTTGAGGATTGAGGATTGAGGATTCTGTATTGAAGATTGAGTATTCATGACTGAGGATAGAGTATAGAGGATTGAGGATTGAGGATTGAAGATTGAAGAGTGAGTATTGAGGATTGAAGGCTGAGGTTTGAGGATTGAGGATTGAGGATGGAGGATGAGGCCTGAGGGTTGAGGATTGAGGTTCGTGTATTGAATCCTGAGAATTCAGGATATTCTATTGAGTATTGAGAATTGCGGATTGATGGCTGAGTATTGAGGATTGAGGATTGAGGATTGAGGATTGAGTATTGAAGATTGAGGATTGAGGATTGAGGATTGAGGATTGAGGATTGATTACTGAATATTGAGGATTGGGTATTGAGGACTGATCATTGAGGATTGATGATTGAGGATTGAGGATTGAGGATGGAGGATTGAAGATTGACTATTGATGATTGAAAATTGAGGATTCAGGATTGCGGGTTGTGGATTGAGGACGAGGACTGAGGGTTGAGTGTTGATGTTTGAGGTCTGAGGATTGAGGATTGAGGACTGAGAATTGAGGATTGAGGATTGATGATTGAAGATTGAGGATTAGGTATTGAGGATTGAAGAATGAGGATTGAGGATTGAGGATTGTGGATTGAGGATTGAGGATTGAGGATTGAGGGTTGAGGATTGAGGATTGAGGATTCTGTATTGAAGATTGAGTATTCATGACTGAGGATAGAGTATAGAGGATTGAGGATTGAGGATTGAAGATTGAAGAGTGAGTATTGAGGATTGAAGATTGAGGTTTGTGGATTGAGGATTGAGGATGGAGGATGAGGCCTGAGGGTTGAGGATTGAGGTTCGTGTATTGAATCCTGAGAATTCAGGATATTCTATTGAGTATTGAGAATTGCGGATTGATGGCTGAGTATTGAGGATTGAGGATTGAGGATTGAGGATTGAGTATTGAAGATTGAGGATTGACGATTG
The DNA here is from genome assembly GCF_051401765.1 of Calliopsis andreniformis. NCBI lineage: Eukaryota > Metazoa > Arthropoda > Insecta > Hymenoptera > Andrenidae > Calliopsis > Calliopsis andreniformis. The sequence goes on along the minus strand of NW_027480479.1, from coordinate 1,613,101 downwards.
AGGATTGAGGATTGAGGATTGAGGATTGAGGATTGAGGATTGAGTATTGAAGATAGAGGATTGATGATTGAGGATTCAGGATTGAGGATACAGGATTGAGCTTTGAGGACTGAGGATTGAGGATTGAGAATTGAGGATTGAGGATTGAGGATGGAAGATTGAGGATTGGGTATTGAGGATTGAACATTGAGGATAGAGGATTGAGGATTGAGGATTGAGGAGGAGGATTGAAGATTGAATATTGATGATTGAAGATTGAGGATTGAGGATTGAGTGTTGTGGTTTGAGGACGAGGATTGAGGGTTGAGTATTGATGTTTGAGGTCTGAGGATTGAGGATTGAGGTTTGAGAATAGAGGATTGAGGATTGAGGATTGAAGATTGAGGTTTTGGTATTGAGGATTGGACAATGAGGATTGAGGATTGAGGATTGAGGATTGAGGATTGAAGATTGAGTATTGAGGATTGAAGATTGAGGTTTGAGAACTGAGGATTGAGGATTGAGGATTGAGGATTGAGGATTGAAGATTAAATATTGAGGATTGAGGATCGAGTGTTGAGGATGGAGTATGAGAGCTGAGGGCTGAGGATTGAGGTTTGAGTATTGCATCCTGAGAATTCAGGATATTCTGTTGAGTATTGAGAATTGAGGATTGATGGTTGAGGATTGCGGATTGAGGATTGAGGATTGAGGGTTGAGGGTCGAGGATTGAAGATTGCGGATTGAGGATTGACTATTGATGATTGCGGATTGACGACTGAGTGTTGAGGATTGGGGACTGAGGATTGAAGATTGAGGATTGAGGATTGAGTATTGAGGATTGAGTATTGAAGGTTGAGCCTTGAGGTTTGAAGATTGTATATTCAGGATTGAGGGTTGAGGATTGAGGATTGAGGATTCAGTATTGAAGATTGAGTATTCATGACTGAGGATAGAGTATAGAGGATTGAGGATTGAGGATTGCGGATTGAGGATTGAGGATTGAGGATTGAGAATTGAGGATTGAGGATTGAGGACTGAGGGTTGTGGATTGAGGACGAGGACTGAGGGTTGAGTGTTGATGTTTGAGGTCTGAGGATTGAGGATTGTGGAATGAGAATTGAGGATTGAGGATTGAGGATTGAAGATTGAGGATTGGGTATTGAGGATTGAGGATTGAGGATTGAGGATTGAGGATTTAGGATTGAATATTGAGGATTGGGGACTGAGGATTGAAGATTGAGTATTGAGGATTGAGTATTGAGGATTGAGGATTGAAGGTTGAGTATTGAGGATTGAAGATTGTGTATTGAGGTTTGAGGACTGAGGATTGAGGATTGAGGATTCAGGATTGAGGATTGAAGATTGAGGATTGAGGATTGTATATTGAGTATTGAGGATTGAAGATTGACGATTGAAGAGTGAGGATTGAGGATTGAGGGTTGAGTATTAAATATTGAGTATTGAGGATTGAAGAATGAGGACTGAGGATTGAGGATTCAGGATTGAGGATTGAAGATTGAGGATTGGGGACTGAGTGTTGAGGGTTGAGTGATGAGAATTGATGTTTGTGGATAGAGAGTTGAAGATTGCAGATTGAGTATTGAGTATTGAAAGCTGTGAATTGAGGATATTCTATTGAGGGATGAGGATTGACAACAGATTGTTGAGGACTCAGGTCTGAAGATTGAGGTTTCAGGGTTGAGGATACAGGATTGAGCTCTGAGGACTGAGGATTGAGGATTGAGGATTGAGGATTGAGGATTGATTACTGAATATTGAGGATTGGGTATTGAGGATTGATCATTGAGGATTGATGATTGAGGATTGAGGATTGAGGATGGAGGATTGAAGATTGACTATTGATGATTGAAAATTGAGGATTCAGGATTGCGGGTTGTGGATTGAGGACGAGGACTGTTGGTTGAGTGTTGATGTTTGAGGTCTGAGGATTGAGGATTGAGGACTGAGAATTGAGGATTGAGGATTGATGATTGAAGATTGAGGATTAGGTATTGAGGATTGAAGAATGAGGATTGAGGATTGAGGATTGTGGATTGAGGATTGAGGATTGAGGATTGAGGGTTGAGGATTGAGGATTGAGGATTCTGTATTGAAGATTGAGTATTCATGACTGAGGATAGAGTATAGAGGATTGAGGATTGAGGATTGAAGATTGAAGAGTGAGTATTGAGGATTGAAGGTTGAGGTTTGAGGATTGAGGATTGAGGATGGAGGATGAGGCCTGAGGGTTGAGGATTGAGGTTCGTGTATTGAATCCTGAGAATTCAGGATATTCTATTGAGTATTGAGAATTGCGGATTGATGGCTGAGTATTGAGGATTGAGGATTGAGGATTGAGGATTGAGTATTGAAGATTGAGGATTGAGGATTGCGGATTGAGGATTGAGGATTGATTACTGAATATTGAGGATTGGGTATTGAGGATTGATCATTGAGGATTGATGATTGAGGATTGAGGATTGAGGATGGAGGATTGAACATTGACTATTGATGATTGAAAATTGAGGATTCAGGATTGCGGGTTGTGGATTGAGGACGAGGACTGAGGGTTGAGTGTTGATGTTTGAGGTCTGAGGATTGAGGATTGAGGACTGAGAATTGAGGATTGAGGATTGATGATTGAAGATTGAGGATTAGGTATTGAGGATTGAAGAATGAGGATTGAGGATTGAGGATTGTGGATTGAGGATTGAGGATTGAGGATTGAGGATTCTGTATTGAAGATTGAGTATTCATGACTGAGGATAGAGTATAGAGGATTGAGGATTGAGGATTGAAGATTGAAGAGTGAGTATTGAGGATTGAAGATTGAGGATTGAGGATTGAGGATTGAGGATTCTGTATTGAAGATTGAGTATTCATGACTGAGGATAGAGTATAGAGGATTGAGGATTGAGGATTGAAGATTGAAGAGTGAGTATTGAGGATTGAAGATTGAGGTTTGAGGATTGAGGATTGAGGATGGAGGATGAGGCCTGAGGGTTGAGGATTGAGGTTCGTGTATTGAATCCTGAGAATTCAGGATATTCTATTGAGTATTGAGAATTGCGGATTGATGGCTGAGTATTGAGGATTGAGGATTGAGGATTGAGGATTGAGTATTGAAGATTGAGGATTGACGATTGAGGATTGAGGATTGAGGATTGAGGATTGAGGATTGAGGATTGAGTATTGAAGATAGAGGATTGATGATTGAGGATTCAGGATTGAGGATACAGGATTGAGCTTTGAGGACTGAGGATTGAGGATTGAGAATTGAGGATTGAGGATTGAGGATGGAAGATTGAGGATTGGGTATTGAGGATTGAACATTGAGGATAGAGGATTGAGGATTGAGGATTGAGGAGGAGGATTGAAGATTGAATATTGATGATTGAAGATTGAGGATTGAGGATTGAGTGTTGTGGTTTGAGGACGAGGATTGAGGGTTGAGTATTGATGTTTGAGGTCTGAGGATTGAGGATTGAGGTTTGAGAATAGAGGATTGAGGATTGAGGATTGAAGATTGAGGTTTTGGTATTGAGGATTGGAGAATGAGGATTGAGGATTGAGGATTGAGGATTGAGGATTGAAGATTGAGTATTGAGGATTGAAGATTGAGGTTTGAGAACTGAGGATTGAGGATTGAGGATTGAGGATTGAGGATTGAAGATTAAATATTGAGGATTGAAGATTGAGGATTGATGATTGAGAATTGATGTTTGGGGAATGATGATTGAGGATTGAGGATTGAGGATTGAGGATTGAGGATTGAGGATTGAGTATTGAAGATTGAGTATTCATGACTGATTGTTGAGGACTGAGGTATGAGGATCGAGGATTGAGGATTTAAGATTGAGCATTGAGGATTGAAGATTGACGATTGAGGATCGAGTGTTGAGGATGGAGTATGAGAGCTGAGGGCTGAGGATTGAGGTTTGAGTATTGCATCCTGAGAATTCAGGATATTCTGTTGAGTATTGAGAATTGAGGATTGATGGTTGAGGATTGCGGATTGAGGATTGAGGATTGAGGGTTGAGGGTCGAGGATTGAAGATTGCGGATTGAGGATTGACTATTGATGATTGCGGATTGACGACTGAGTGTTGAGGATTGGGGACTGAGGATTGAAGATTGAGGATTGAGGATTGAGTATTGAGGATTGAGGATTGAAGGTTGAGCCTTGAGGTTTGAAGATTGTGTATTCAGGATTGAGGGTTGAGGATTGAGGATTGAGGATTCAGTATTGAAGATTGAGTATTCATGACTGAGGATAGAGTATAGAGGATTGAGGATTGAGGATTGAGTATTGAAGATTGAGTATTGAGGATTGAAGATTGAGGTTTGAGGATTGAGGGCTGAGGATGGAGGATGAGGCCTGAGGGTTGAGGATTGAGGTTTGGTTATTGAATCCCGAGAATTCAGGATATTCTATTGAGTATTGAGAATTGAGGATTGATGGCTGAGTATTGAGGATTGAGGATTGAGGATTGAGGATTGAGTATTGAAGATTGAGGATTGATGATTGAGGATTGAGGATTGAGGATTGAGGATTGAGGATTGTGTATTGAAGATTGGGGATTGATGATTGAGGATTCAGGATTGAGGATACAGGATTGAGCTTTGAGGACTGAGGATTGAGGATTGAGAATTGAGGATTGAGGGTTGAGGATTGAAGATTGAGGATTGGGTAGTGAGGATTGAACATTGAGGATAGAGGATTGAGGATTGAGGATTGAGGAATGAGGATTGGAGATTGAATATTGATGATTGAAGATTGAGGAATGAGGATTGAGGGTTGTGGTTTGAGGACGAGGATTGAGGGTTGAGTATTGATGTTTGAGGTCTGAGGATTGAGGATTGAGGTTTGAGAATTGAGGATTGAGGATTGAGGATTGAAGATTGAGGTTTTGGTATTGAGGATTGGAGAATGAGGATTGAGGATTGAGGATTGGGGTATGATGATTGAGGGTTGAGGATTGAGGATTGAGGATTGAGGATTGAGGATTGATGGCTGAGTATTGAGGATTGAGGATTGAGGATTGAGGATTGAGGATTGAGTATTGAAGATTGAGGATTGATGATTGAGGATTGAGGATTGAGGGGTGAGGATTGAGGATTGAGGATTGAGTATTGAAGATTGAGGATTGATGATTGAGGATTCAGGATTGAGGATACAGGACTGAGCATTGAGGACTGAGGATTGAGGATTGAGAATTGAGGATTGAGGATTGAAGATTAAATATTCAGGATTGAAGATTGAGGATTGAGGATTGAGTATTGAGGTTTGGGGAATGATGATTGAGGATTGAGGATTGAGGATTGAGGATTGAGGATTGAGGATTGAGGATTGAGGATTGAGGATTGAGGATTGAGTGTTGAAGATTGAGTATTCATGACTGAGGGTTGAGGACTGAGGTTTGAGGATTGAGGATTGAGGATTGAAGATTGAGTATTGAGGATTGAAGATTGACGATTGCGGATCGAGTCTTGAGGATGGAGGATGAGGGCTGAGGGTTGAGGATTGAGGTTTGAGTTTTGCATCCTGAGAATTCAGGATATTCTATTGAGTATTGAGGATTGAGGATTGAGGATTGAGGATTGAGTATTGAAGATTGAGGATTGATGATTGAGGATTGAGGATTGAGGATTGAGTATTGAGGATTGAGGATTGAAGGTTGAGTATTGAGGATTGAAGATTGTGTATTGAGGATTGAGGGTTGAGGATTGAGGATTGAGGATACAGTATTGAAGATTGAGTATTCATGACTGAGGATAGAGTATAGAGGATTGAGGATTGAGGATTGAGTATTGAAGACTGAGTATTGAGGATTGAAGATTGAGGTTTGAGGATTGAGGATTGAGGATGGAGTATGAGGGCTGAGGGTTGAGGATTGAGGTTTGGGTATTGAATCCTGAGAATTCAGGATATTCTATTGAGTATTGAGAATTGAGGATTGATGGCTGAGTATTGAGGATTGAGGATTGAGGATTGAGTATTGAAGACTGAGGATTGATGATTGAGGATTGAGGATTGAGGATTGAGGATTGAGGATTGAGTATTGAAGATTGAGGATTGATGATTGAGGATTCAGGATTGAGGATACAGGATTGAGCTTTGAGGACTGAGGATTGAGGATTGAGAATTGAGGATTGAGGATTGAGGATTGAAGATTGAGGATTGGGTATTGAGGATTGAACATTGAGGATAGAGGATTGAGTATTGAGGATTGAAGATTGAATATTCATGATTGAAGATTGAGGATTGAGGATTGAGGGTTGTGGTTTGAGGACGAGGTTTGAGGGTTGAGTATTGATGTTTGAGGTCTGAGGAATGAGGATTGAGGTTTGAGAATTGAGGGTTGAGGATTGAGGATTGAAGATTGAGGTTTTGGTATTGAGGATTGGAGAATGAGGATTGAGGATTGAGGATTGAGGATTGAGGATTGAGGATTGAAGATTGCGTATTGAGGATTGAAGACTGAGGTTTGAGGATTGAGGATTGATGATTGAGGATTGAGGATTGAGGATTGAAGATTAAATATTGAGGATTGAAGATTGAGGATTGAGGATTGAGGATTGAGGTTTGGGGAATGATGATTGAGGATTGAGGATTGAGGATTGAGAATTGAGGATTGAGGATTGAGTATTGAAGATTGAGTATTCATGACCGAGGGTTGAGGACTGAGGTTTGAGGATTGAGGATTGAGGATTGAAGATTGAGTATTGAGGATTGAAGATTGACGATTGAGGATCGAGTGTTGAGGATGGATGATGAGGGCTGAGGGTTGAGGATTGTGGTTCGAGTATTGCATCCTGAGAATTCAGGATATTCTATTGAGTATTGAGAATTGAGGATTGATGGTTGAGAATTGAGGATTGAGGATTGAGGATTGAGGATTGAGGATTGAGGATTGAGGGTTGAGAATTGGTGACTGAGTATTGAGGGTTGAGAGATGAGAATTGATGTTTGTGGATAGAGATTTGAAGATTGCAGATTCAGTATTGAGTGCTGAAAACTGTGAATTGCGGACATTCTACTGTGCATTGAGGATTGAGAACTGATTGTTGAGGACTCAGGTATGAAGATTGAGGATTCAGGATTGAGGATTCAGGATTGAGGTTTGAGGACTGAGGGTTGAGGATTGACGATTGGGGATTGAGGATTGAGGGTTGAAGATTGAGGATTGGGTATTGAGGATTGATCGTTGAGGATTGTGGATTGAGGATTGAGGATTGAGTATTGAGGATTGAAGCCTGAATATTGATGATTGAAGATTGAGGATTGAGGATTGAGGGTTGTGGATTGAGGACGAGGACCGAGGGTTGAGTGTTGATGTTTGAGGTCTGAGGATTGATGATTGTGGATTGAGAATTGAGGATTGAGGATTGAGGATTGAAGATTGAGGATTGGGTATTGAGGATTGATCGTTGAGGATTGAGGATTGAGGATTGAGGATTGAGTATTGAGGATTGAGGGTTGAATATTGATGATTGAAGATTGAGGATTGAGGATTGAGGGTTGTGGACTGAGGACGAGGACTGAGGGTTGAGTGTTGATGTTTGAGGTCTGAGGATTGAGGATTGTGGATTGAGAATTGAGGATTGAAGATTGACGATGAGGATTGAGGATTGAGGATTGAGGATTGAGGATAGAGGACTGAAGATTGAGTATAGAGGATTGAAGATCGAGGATTGAGGATTGAGGATTGAGGATTGAGGATTGAGGGTTGAGAATTGGTGACTGAGTATTGAGGGTTGAGAGATGAGAATTGATGTTTGTGGATAGAGATCTGAAGATTGCAGATTGAGTATTGAGTGTTGAAAACTGTGAATTGCGGACATTCTACTGAGCATTGAGAATTGAGAACTGATTGTTGAGGACTCAGGTATGAAGATTGAGGATTCAGGATTGAGGATTCAGGATTGAGGTTTGAGGACTGAGGGTTGAGGATTTACGATTGAGGATTGAGGATTGAGGGTTGAAGATTGAGGATTGGGTATTGAGGATTGATCGTTGAGGATTGGGGATTGAGGATTGAGGATTGAGTATTGAGGATTGAAGCCTGAATATTGATGATTGAAGATTGAGGATTGAGGATTGAGTATTGAGGATTGAAGCCTGAATATTGATGATTGAAGATTGAGGATTGAGGATTGAGGGTTGTGGATTGAGGACGAGGACCGAGGGTTGAGTGTTGATGTTTGAGGTCTGAGGATTGATGATTGTGGATTGAGAATTGAGGATTGAGGATTGAGGATTGAAGATTGAGGATTGGGTATTGAGGATTGATCGTTGAGGATTGAGGATTGAAGATTGAGGATTGAGGATTGAGTATTGAAGATTGAGGATTGATGATTGAGGATTCAGGATTGAGGATACAGGACTGAGCATTGAGGACTGAGGATTGAGGATTGAGAATTGAGGATTGAGGATTGAAGATTAAATATTCAGGATTGAAGATTGAGGATTGAGGATTGAGTATTGAGGTTTGGGGAATGATGATTGAGGATTGAGGATTGAGGATTGAGGATTGAGGATTGAGGATTGAGGATTGAGGATTGAGTGTTGAAGATTGAGTATTCATGACTGAGGGTTGAGGACTGAGGTTTGAGGATTGAGGATTGAGGATTGAAGATTGAGTATTGAGGATTGAAGATTGACGATTGCGGATCGAGTCTTGAGGATGGAGGATGAGGGCTGAGGGTTGAGGATTGAGGTTTGAGTTTTGCATCCTGAGAATTCAGGATATTCTATTGAGTATTGAGGATTGAGGATTGAGGATTGAGGATTGAGTATTGAAGATTGAGGATTGATGATTGAGGATTGAGGATTGAGGATTGAGTATTGAGGATTGAGGATTGAAGGTTGAGTATTGAGGATTGAAGATTGTGTATTGAGGATTGAGGGTTGAGGATTGAGGATTGAGGATACAGTATTGAAGATTGAGTATTCATGACTGAGGATAGAGTATAGAGGATTGAGGATTGAGGATTGAGTATTGAAGACTGAGTATTGAGGATTGAAGATTGAGGTTTGAGGATTGAGGATTGAGGATGGAGTATGAGGGCTGAGGGTTGAGGATTGAGGTTTGGGTATTGAATCCTGAGAATTCAGGATATTCTATTGAGTATTGAGAATTGAGGATTGATGGCTGAGTATTGAGGATTGAGGATTGAGGATTGAGTATTGAAGACTGAGGATTGATGATTGATGATTGAGGATTGAGGATTGAGGATTGAGGATTGAGTATTGAAGATTGAGGATTGATGATTGAGGATTCAGGATTGAGGATACAGGATTGAGCTTTGAGGACTGAGGATTGAGGATTGAGAATTGAGGATTGAGGATTGAGGATTGAAGATTGAGGATTGGGTATTGAGGATTGAACATTGAGGATAGAGGATTGAGTATTGAGGATTGAAGATTGAATATTCATGATTGAAGATTGAGGATTGAGGATTGAGGGTTGTGGTTTGAGGACGAGGTTTGAGGGTTGAGTATTGATGTTTGAGGTCTGAGGAATGAGGATTGAGGTTTGAGAATTGAGGGTTGAGGATTGAGGATTGAAGATTGAGGTTTTGGCATTGAGGATTGGAGAATGAGGATTGAGGATTGAGGATTGAGGATTGAGGATTGAGGATTGAAGATTGAGTATTGAGGATTGAAGACTGAGGTTTGAGGATTGAGGATTGATGATTGAGGATTGAGGATTGAGGATTGAAGATTAAATATTGAGGATTGAAGATTGAGGATTGAGGATTGAGGATTGAGGTTTGGGGAATGATGATTGAGGATTGGGGATTGAGGATTGAGAATTGAGGATTGAGGATTGAGTATTGAAGATTGAGTATTCATGACCGAGGGTTGAGGACTGAGGTTTGAGGATTGAGGATTGAGGATTGAAGATTGAGTATTGAGGATTGAAGATTGACGATTGAGGATCGAGTGTTGAGGATGGATGATGAGGGCTGAGGGTTGAGGATTGTGGTTCGAGTATTGCATCCTGAGGATTCAGGATATTCTATTGAGTATTGAGAAATGAGGATTGATGGTTGAGAATTGAGGATTGAGGATTGAGGATTGAGGATTGAGGATTGAGGATTGAGTATTGAAGATTGAGGATTGATGATTGAGGATTGAGGATTGAGGATTGAGGATTGCGGATTGAGTATTGAAGGTTGAGGATTGATGATTGAGGTTTGAGGACTGAGGGTTGAGGATTGACGATTGGGGATTGAGGATTGAGGGTTGAAGATTGAGGATTGGGTATTGAGGATTGATCGTTGAGGATTGTGGATTGAGGATTGAGTATTGAGGATTGAAGCCTGAATATTGATGATTGAAGATTGAGGATTGAGGATTGAGGGTTGTGGATTGAGGACGAGGACCGAGGGTTGAGTGTTGATGTTTGAGGTCTGAGGATTGATGATTGTGGATTGAGAATTGAGGATTGAGGATTGAGGATTGAAGATTGAGGATTGGGTATTGAGGATTGATCGTTGAGGATTGAGGATTGAGGATTGAGGATTGTGTATTGAGGATTGAGGGTTGAATATTGATGATTGAAGATTGAGGATTGAGGATTGAGGGTTGTGGATTGAGGACGAGGACTGAGGGTTGAGTGTTGATGTTTGAGGTCGGAGGATTGAGGATTGTGGATTGAGAATTGAGGATTGAGGATTGAGGATTGAAGGTTGAGGATTGGGTATTGAGGATTGAGGATTGAGGATTGAGGATTGAGAATTGAGGGTTGAGGATTGAGGATTGAGGATTGAAGATTGAGGATTGGGTATTGAGGATTGAACATTGAGGATAGAGGATTGAGGATTGAGGATTGAGGAATGAGGATTGAAGATTGAATATTGATGATTGAAGATTGAGGATTGAGGATTGAGGGTTGTGGATTGAGGACGAGGATTGAGGGTTCAGTATTGATGTTTGAGGTCTGAGGATTTAGGATTGTGGTTTGAGAATTGAGGATTGAGGATTGAAGATTGAGGTTTTGGTATTGAGGATTGGAGAATGAGGATTGAGGATTGAGGATTGAGGATTGAGGATTGAAGATTGAGTATTGAGGATTGAAGATTGAGGATTGAGGATTGAGGATTGAGTATTAAATATTGAGTATTGAGGATTGAAGATTGAGGATTGAGGATTGAGGATTCAGGATTGAGGATTGAAGATTGAGGATTGGGGACTGAGTGTTGAGGGTTGAGTGATGAGAGTTGATGTTTGTGGATAGAGAGTTGAAGATTGCAGATTGAGTATTGAGTATTGAAAACTGTGAATTGAGAATATTCTATTGAGGGATGAGGATTAACAACAGATTGTTGTGGACTCAGGTCTGAAGATTGAGGATTCAGGTTTGAGGATACAGGATCGAGCTTTGAGGACTGAGGGTTGAGGATTGACGATTGAGGATTGAGGATTGAGGGTTGAAGATTGTGGATTGGGTATTGAGGATTGATCGTTGAAGATTGAGGATTGAGGATTGAGGATTGAGTATTGAGGATTGAAGGTTGAATATTGATGATTGAAGATTGAGGATTGAGGATTGAGGGTTGTGGATTGAGGACGAGGACTGAGGGTTGAGTGTTGATGTTTGAGGTCTGAGGATTGAGGATTGTGGATTGAGAATAGAGGGTTGAGGATTGAGGATTGAACATTGAGGATTGGGTATTGAGGATTGAGGATTGAGGATTGAAGATTGACGATTGAGGATTGAGGATTGCGGATTGAGGATTGAGTATTAAATATTGAGTATTGAGCATAGAGGATGGAGGATTGAGGATTGAGGAATGAGGATTGAAGATTGAATATTGATGATTGAAGATTGAGGATTGAGGATTGAGGGTTGTGGTTTGAGGACGAGGATTGAGGGTTGAGTATTGATGTTTGAGGTCTGAGGATTGAGGATTGAGGTTTGAGAATTGAGGATTGAGGATTGAGGATTGCAGATTGAGGTTTTGGTATTGAGGATTGGAGAATGAGGATTGAGGATTGAGGATTGAGGATTGAGGATTGAGGATTGAAGATTGAGTATTGAGGATTGAAGATTGAGGTTTGAGGATTGAGGATTGATGATTGAGGATTGAGGATTGAGGATTGAAGATTAAATATTGAGGATTGAAGATTGAGGATTGAGGATTGAGGATTGAGGTTTGGGGAATGATGATTGAGGATTGAGGATTGAGGATTGAGAATTGAGGATTGAGGATTGAGTATTGAAGATTGAGTATTCATGACTGAGGGTTGAGGACTGAGGTTTGGGGATTGAGGACTGAGGATTGAAGATTGAGTATTGAGGATTGAAGATTGACGATTGAGGATCGAGTGTTGAGGATGGATGATGAGGGCTGAGGGTTGAGGATTGTGGTTCGAGTATTGCATCCTGAGAATTCAGGATATTCTATTGAGTATTGAGAATTGAGGATTGATGGTTGAGAATTGAGGATTGAGGATTGAGGATTGAGGATTGAGGATTGAGGATTGAGTATTGAAGATTGAGGATTGATGATTGAGGATTGAGAATTGAGGATTGAGGATTGCGGATTGAGTATTGAAGGTTGAGGATTGATGATTGAGGAGTGAGGATTGAGGATTGTGTATTGAGAATTGAGGATGAGGTCTGAGGGTTACGGATTGAGGTTTGGGGAATGAGGATTGAGGATTGAGGATTGAGGATTGAGGATTGAGGATTGTGGATTGAGGATTGAGTATTGAAGGTTGAGTATTCATGATTGAGGATTGAGTATTGAGGATTGAGGATTGAAGATTGAGGTTTTGGTATTGAGGATTGGAGAATGAGGATTGAGGATTGAGGATTGAGGATTGAGGATTGAAGATTGAGTATTGAGGATTGAAGATTGAGGTTTGAGGACTGAGGATTGAGGATTGAGGATTGAGGATTGAGGATTGAGGATTGAGGATTGAGGATTGAGGATTGTGTATTGAGAATTGAGGATGAGGTCTGAGGGTTACGGATTGAGGTTTGGGGAATGAGGATTGAGGATTGAGGATTGAGGATTGAGGATTGAGGATTGTGGATTGAGGATTGAGTATTGAAGGTTGAGTATTCATGATTGAGGATTGAGTATTGAGGATTGAGGATTGAAGATTGAGGTTTTGGTATTGAGGATTGGAGAATGAGGATTGAGGATTGAGGATTGAGGATTGAGGATTGAAGATTGAGTATTGAGGATTGAAGATTGAGGTTTGAGGACTGAGGATTGAGGATTGAGGATTGAGGATTGAGGATTGAAGATTAAATATTGAGGATTGAAGATTGAGGATTGATGATTGAGAATTGATGTTTGGGGAATGATGATTGAGGATTGAGGATTGAGGATTGAGGATTGAGTATTGAAGATTGAGTATTCATGACTGATTGTTGAGGACTGAGGTATGAGGATCGAGGATTGAGGATTTAAGATTGAGCATTGAGGATTGAAGATTGACGATTGAGGATCGAGTGTTGAGGATGGAGGATGAGAGCTGAGGGCTGAGGATTGAGGTTTGAGTATTGCATCCTGAGAATTCAGGATATTCTGTTGAGTATTGAGAATTGAGGATTGATGGTTGAGTATTGAGGATTGGGGATTGAGGATTGAGGATTGATGATTGCGGATTGAGGACTGAGTGTTGAGGATAGAGTGTTGAGAATTGATGTTTGGGAACTGATATTTGAAGATTGTAGGTTGAGGATTGAGTATTGAAATCTGAGAATTGAGGATTTCCTATTGAGGACTGATAATTGAGGATTGAGGATTGAGGATTGAGGATTGAGGATTGAGGATTGAGGATTGAGGATTGAGGATTGTAGGTTGTGGATTGAGGGTTGACTATTGAGGATTGAGGATTGAGGATTGAGGATTGAGGGTTGAGAATTGGTGACTGAGTGTTGAGGGTTGAGAGATGAGAATTGATGTTTGTGGATAGAGATTTGAAGATTGCAGATTCAGTATTGAGTGCTGAAAACTGTGAATTGCGGACATTCTACTGAGCATTGAGGATTGAGAACTGATTGTTGAGGACTCAGGTATGAGGACTGAGGATTCAGGATTGAGGATTCAGGATTGAGGTTTGAGGACTGAGGGTTGAGGATTGACGATTGGGGATTGAGGATTGAGGGTTGAAGATTGAGGATTGGGTATTGAGGATTGATCGTTGAGGATTGAGGATTGAGGATTGAGGATTGAGTATTGAGGATTGAAGCCTGAATATTGATGATTGAAGATTGAGGATTGAGGATTGAGGGTTGTGGATTGAGGACGAGGACCGAGGGTTGAGTGTTGATGTTTGAGGTCTGAGGATTGATGATTGTGGATTGAGAATTGAGGATTGAGGATTGAGGATTGAAGATTGAGGATTGGGTATTGAGGATTGATCGTTGAGGATTGAGGATTGAGGATTGAGGATTGAGTATTGAGGATTGAGGGTTGAATATTGATGATTGAAGATTGAGGATTGAGGATTGAGGGTTGTGGATTGAGGACGAGGACTGAGGGTTGAGTGTTGATGTTTGAGGTCTGAGGATTGAGGATTGTGGATTGAGAATTGAGGATTGAAGATTGACGATGAGGATTGAGGATTGAGGATTGAGGATTGAGGATAGAGGACTGAAGATTGAGTATAGAGGATTGAAGATCGAGGATTGAGGATTGAGGATTGAGGATTGAGGATTGAGGGTTGAGGATTGGTGACTGAGTATTGAGGGTTGAGAGATGAGAATTGATGTTTGTGGATAGAGATCTGAAGATTGCAGATTGAGTATTGAGTGATGAAAACTGTGAATTGCGGACATTCTACTGAGCATTGAGAATTGAGAACTGATTGTTGAGGACTCAGGTATGAAGATTGAGGATTCAGGATTGAGGATTCAGGATTGAGGTTTGAGGACTGAGGGTTGAGGATTTACGATTGAGGATTGAGGATTGAGGGTTGAAGATTGAGGATTGGGTATTGAGGATTGATCGTTGAGGATTGAGGATTGAGGATTGAGGATTGAGTATTGAGGATTGAAGCCTGAATATTGATGATTGAAGATTGAGGATTGAGGATTGAGGGTTGTGGATTGAGGACGAGGACCGAGGGTTGAGTGTTGATGTTTGAGGTCTGAGGATTGATGATTGTGGATTGAGAATTGAGGATTGAGGATTGAGGATTGAAGATTGAGGATTGGGTATTGAGGATTGATCGTTGAGGATTGAGGATTGAGGATTGAGGATTGTGTATTGAGGATTGAGGGTTGAATATTGATGATTGAAGATTGAGGATTGAGGATTGAGGGTTGTGGATTGAGGACGAGGACTGAGGGTTGAGTGTTGATGTTTGAGGTCTGAGGATTGAGGATTGTGGATTGAGAATTGAGGATTGAGGATTGAGGATTGAAGGTTGAGGATTGGGTATTGAGGATTGAGGATTGAGGATTGAGGATTGAGAATTGAGGGTTGAGGATTGAAGATTGAGGATTGGGTATTGAGGATTGATCGTTGAGGATTGAGGATTGAAGATTGAGGATTGAGGATTGAGTATTGAAGATTGAGGATTGATGATTGAGGATTCAGGATTGAGGATACAGGACTGAGCATTGAGGACTGAGGATTGAGGATTGAGAATTGAGGATTGAGGATTGAAGATTAAATATTCAGGATTGAAGATTGAGGATTGAGGATTGAGTATTGAGGTTTGGGGAATGATGATTGAGGATTGAGGATTGAGGATTGAGGATTGAGGATTGAGGATTGAGGATTGAGGATTGAGTGTTGAAGATTGAGTATTCATGACTGAGGGTTGAGGACTGAGGTTTGAGGATTGAGGATTGAGGATTGAAGATTGAGTATTGAGGATTGAAGATTGACGATTGCGGATCGAGTCTTGAGGATGGAGGATGAGGGCTGAGGGTTGAGGATTGAGGTTTGAGTTTTGCATCCTGAGAATTCAGGATATTCTATTGAGTATTGAGGATTGAGGATTGAGGATTGAGGATTGAGTATTGAAGATTGAGGATTGATGATTGAGGATTGAGGATTGAGGATTGAGTATTGAGGATTGAGGATTGAAGGTTGAGTATTGAGGATTGAAGATTGTGTATTGAGGATTGAGGGTTGAGGATTGAGGATTGAGGATACAGTATTGAAGATTGAGTATTCATGACTGAGGATAGAGTATAGAGGATTGAGGATTGAGGATTGAGTATTGAAGACTGAGTATTGAGGATTGAAGATTGAGGTTTGAGGATTGAGGATTGAGGATGGAGTATGAGGGCTGAGGGTTGAGGATTGAGGTTTGGGTATTGAATCCTGAGAATTCAGGATATTCTATTGAGTATTGAGAATTGAGGATTGATGGCTGAGTATTGAGGATTGAGGATTGAGGATTGAGTATTGAAGACTGAGGATTGATGATTGATGATTGAGGATTGAGGATTGAGGATTGAGGATTGAGTATTGAAGATTGAGGATTGATGATTGAGGATTCAGGATTGAGGATACAGGATTGAGCTTTGAGGACTGAGGATTGAGGATTGAGAATTGAGGATTGAGGATTGAGGATTGAAGATTGAGGATTGGGTATTGAGGATTGAACATTGAGGATAGAGGATTGAGTATTGAGGATTGAAGATTGAATATTCATGATTGAAGATTGAGGATTGAGGATTGAGGGTTGTGGTTTGAGGACGAGGTTTGAGGGTTGAGTATTGATGTTTGAGGTCTGAGGAATGAGGATTGAGGTTTGAGAATTGAGGGTTGAGGATTGAGGATTGAAGATTGAGGTTTTGGCATTGAGGATTGGAGAATGAGGATTGAGGATTGAGGATTGAGGATTGAGGATTGAGGATTGAAGATTGAGTATTGAGGATTGAAGACTGAGGTTTGAGGATTGAGGATTGATGATTGAGGATTGAGGATTGAGGATTGAAGATTAAATATTGAGGATTGAAGATTGAGGATTGAGGATTGAGGATTGAGGTTTGGGGAATGATGATTGAGGATTGAGGATTGAGGATTGAGAATTGAGGATTGAGGATTGAGTATTGAAGATTGAGTATTCATGACCGAGGGTTGAGGACTGAGGTTTGAGGATTGAGGATTGAGGATTGAAGATTGAGTATTGAGGATTGAAGATTGACGATTGAGGATCGAGTGTTGAGGATGGATGATGAGGGCTGAGGGTTGAGGATTGTGGTTCGAGTATTGCATCCTGAGGATTCAGGATATTCTATTGAGTATTGAGAAATGAGGATTGATGGTTGAGAATTGAGGATTGAGGATTGAGGATTGAGGATTGAGGATTGAGGATTGAGTATTGAAGATTGAGGATTGATGATTGAGGATTGAGGATTGAGGATTGAGGATTGCGGATTGAGTATTGAAGGTTGAGGATTGATGATTGAGGTTTGAGGACTGAGGGTTGAGGATTGACGATTGGGGATTGAGGATTGTGGGTTGAAGATTGAGGATTGGGTATTGAGGATTGATCGTTGAGGATTGTGGATTGAGGATTGAGTATTGAGGATTGAAGCCTGAATATTGATGATTGAAGATTGAGGATTGAGGATTGAGGGTTGTGGATTGAGGACGAGGACCGAGGGTTGAGTGTTGATGTTTGAGGTCTGAGGATTGATGATTGTGGATTGAGAATTGAGGATTGAGGATTGAGGATTGAAGATTGAGGATTAGGTATTGAGGATTGATCGTTGAGGATTGAGGATTGAGGATTGAGGATTGTGTATTGAGGATTGAGGGTTGAATATTGATGATTGAAGATTGAGGATTGAGGATTGAGGGTTGTGGATTGAGGACGAGGACTGAGGGTTGAGTGTTGATGTTTGAGGTCTGAGGATTGAGGATTGTGGATTGAGAATTGAGGATTGAGGATTGAGGATTGAAGGTTGAGGATTGGGTATTGAGGATTGAGGATTGAGGATTGAGGATTGAGAATTGAGGGTTGAGGATTGAGGATTGAGGATTGAAGATTGAGGATTGGGTATTGAGGATTGAACATTGAGGATAGAGGATTGAGGATTGAGGATTGAGGAATGAGGATTGAAGATTGAATATTGATGATTGAAGATTGAGGATTGAGGATTGAGGGTTGTGGATTGAGGACGAGGATTGAGGGTTCAGTATTGATGTTTGAGGTCTGAGGATTTAGGATTGTGGTTTGAGAATTGAGGATTGAGGATTGAAGATTGAGGTTTTGGTATTGAGGATTGGAGAATGAGGATTGAGGATTGAGGATTGAGGATTGAGGATTGAAGATTGAGTATTGAGGATTGAAGATTGAGGATTGAGGATTGAGGATTGAGTATTAAATATTGAGTATTGAGGATTGAAGATTGAGGATTGAGGATTGAGGATTCAGGATTGAGGATTGAAGATTGAGGATTGGGGACTGAGTGTTGAGGGTTGAGTGATGAGAGTTGATGTTTGTGGATAGAGAGTTGAAGATTGCAGATTGAGTATTGAGTATTGAAAACTGTGAATTGAGAATATTCTATTGAGGGATGAGGATTAACAACAGATTGTTGTGGACTCAGGTCTGAAGATTGAGGATTCAGGTTTGAGGATACAGGATCGAGCTTTGAGGACTGAGGGTTGAGGATTGACGATTGAGGATTGAGGATTGAGGGTTGAAGATTGTGGATTGGGTATTGAGGATTGATCGTTGAAGATTGAGGATTGAGGATTGAGGATTGAGTATTGAGGATTGAAGGTTGAATATTGATGATTGAAGATTGAGGATTGAGGATTGAGGGTTGTGGATTGAGGACGAGGACTGAGGGTTGAGTGTTGATGTTTGAGGTCTGAGGATTGAGGATTGTGGATTGAGAATAGAGGGTTGAGGATTGAGGATTGAACATTGAGGATTGGGTATTGAGGATTGAGGATTGAGGATTGAAGATTGACGATTGAGGATTGAGGATTGCGGATTGAGGATTGAGTATTAAATATTGAGTATTGAGCATAGAGGATGGAGGATTGAGGATTGAGGAATGAGGATTGAAGATTGAATATTGATGATTGAAGATTGAGGATTGAGGATTGAGGGTTGTGGTTTGAGGACGAGGATTGAGGGTTGAGTATTGATGTTTGAGGTCTGAGGATTGAGGATTGAGGTTTGAGAATTGAGGATTGAGGATTGAGGATTGCAGATTGAGGTTTTGGTATTGAGGATTGGAGAATGAGGATTGAGGATTGAGGATTGAGGATTGAGGATTGAGGATTGAAGATTGAGTATTGAGGATTGAAGATTGAGGTTTGAGGATTGAGGATTGATGATTGAGGATTGAGGATTGAGGATTGAAGATTAAATATTGAGGATTGAAGATTGAGGATTGAGGATTGAGGATTGAGGTTTGGGGAATGATGATTGAGGATTGAGGATTGAGGATTGAGAATTGAGGATTGAGGATTGAGTATTGAAGATTGAGTATTCATGACTGAGGGTTGAGGACTGAGGTTTGGGGATTGAGGACTGAGGATTGAAGATTGAGTATTGAGGATTGAAGATTGACGATTGAGGATCGAGTGTTGAGGATGGATGATGAGGGCTGAGGGTTGAGGATTGTGGTTCGAGTATTGCATCCTGAGAATTCAGGATATTCTATTGAGTATTGAGAATTGAGGATTGATGGTTGAGAATTGAGGATTGAGGATTGAGGATTGAGGATTGAGGATTGAGGATTGAGTATTGAAGATTGAGGATTGATGATTGAGGATTGAGAATTGAGGATTGAGGATTGCGGATTGAGTATTGAAGGTTGAGGATTGATGATTGAGGAGTGAGGATTGAGGATTGTGTATTGAGAATTGAGGATGAGGTCTGAGGGTTACGGATTGAGGTTTGGGGAATGAGGATTGAGGATTGAGGATTGAGGATTGAGGATTGAGGATTGTGGATTGAGGATTGAGTATTGAAGGTTGAGTATTCATGATTGAGGATTGAGTATTGAGGATTGAGGATTGAAGATTGAGGTTTTGGTATTGAGGATTGGAGAATGAGGATTGAGGATTGAGGATTGAGGATTGAGGATTGAAGATTGAGTATTGAGGATTGAAGATTGAGGTTTGAGGACTGAGGATTGAGGATTGAGGATTGAGGATTGAGGATTGAGGATTGAGGATTGAGGATTGAGGATTGTGTATTGAGAATTGAGGATGAGGTCTGAGGGTTACGGATTGAGGTTTGGGGAATGAGGATTGAGGATTGAGGATTGAGGATTGAGGATTGAGGATTGTGGATTGAGGATTGAGTATTGAAGGTTGAGTATTCATGATTGAGGATTGAGTATTGAGGATTGAGGATTGAAGATTGAGGTTTTGGTATTGAGGATTGGAGAATGAGGATTGAGGATTGAGGATTGAGGATTGAGGATTGAAGATTGAGTATTGAGGATTGAAGATTGAGGTTTGAGGACTGAGGATTGAGGATTGAGGATTGAGGATTGAGGATTGAAGATTAAATATTGAGGATTGAAGATTGAGGATTGATGATTGAGAATTGATGTTTGGGGAATGATGATTGAGGATTGAGGATTGAGGATTGAGGATTGAGTATTGAAGATTGAGTATTCATGACTGATTGTTGAGGACTGAGGTATGAGGATCGAGGATTGAGGATTTAAGATTGAGCATTGAGGATTGAAGATTGACGATTGAGGATCGAGTGTTGAGGATGGAGGATGAGAGCTGAGGGCTGAGGATTGAGGTTTGAGTATTGCATCCTGAGAATTCAGGATATTCTGTTGAGTATTGAGAATTGAGGATTGATGGTTGAGTATTGAGGATTGGGGATTGAGGATTGAGGATTGATGATTGCGGATTGAGGACTGAGTGTTGAGGATAGAGTGTTGAGAATTGATGTTTGGGAACTGATATTTGAAGATTGTAGGTTGAGGATTGAGTATTGAAATCTGAGAATTGAGGATTTCCTATTGAGGACTGATAATTGAGGATTGAGGATTGAGGATTGAGGATTGAGGATTGAGGATTGAGGATTGAGGATTGAGGATTGTAGGTTGTGGATTGAGGGTTGACTATTGAGGATTGAGGATTGAGGATTGAGGATTGAGGGTTGAGAATTGGTGACTGAGTGTTGAGGGTTGAGAGATGAGAATTGATGTTTGTGGATAGAGATTTGAAGATTGCAGATTCAGTATTGAGTGCTGAAAACTGTGAATTGCGGACATTCTACTGAGCATTGAGGATTGAGAACTGATTGTTGAGGACTCAGGTATGAGGACTGAGGATTCAGGATTGAGGATTCAGGATTGAGGTTTGAGGACTGAGGGTTGAGGATTGACGATTGGGGATTGAGGATTGAGGGTTGAAGATTGAGGATTGGGTATTGAGGATTGATCGTTGAGGATTGAGGATTGAGGATTGAGGATTGAGTATTGAGGATTGAAGCCTGAATATTGATGATTGAAGATTGAGGATTGAGGATTGAGGGTTGTGGATTGAGGACGAGGACCGAGGGTTGAGTGTTGATGTTTGAGGTCTGAGGATTGATGATTGTGGATTGAGAATTGAGGATTGAGGATTGAGGATTGAAGATTGAGGATTGGGTATTGAGGATTGATCGTTGAGGATTGAGGATTGAGGATTGAGGATTGAGTATTGAGGATTGAGGGTTGAATATTGATGATTGAAGATTGAGGATTGAGGATTGAGGGTTGTGGATTGAGGACGAGGACTGAGGGTTGAGTGTTGATGTTTGAGGTCTGAGGATTGAGGATTGTGGATTGAGAATTGAGGATTGAAGATTGACGATGAGGATTGAGGATTGAGGATTGAGGATTGAGGATAGAGGACTGAAGATTGAGTATAGAGGATTGAAGATCGAGGATTGAGGATTGAGGATTGAGGATTGAGGATTGAGGGTTGAGGATTGGTGACTGAGTATTGAGGGTTGAGAGATGAGAATTGATGTTTGTGGATAGAGATCTGAAGATTGCAGATTGAGTATTGAGTGATGAAAACTGTGAATTGCGGACATTCTACTGAGCATTGAGAATTGAGAACTGATTGTTGAGGACTCAGGTATGAAGATTGAGGATTCAGGATTGAGGATTCAGGATTGAGGTTTGAGGACTGAGGGTTGAGGATTTACGATTGAGGATTGAGGATTGAGGGTTGAAGATTGAGGATTGGGTATTGAGGATTGATCGTTGAGGATTGAGGATTGAGGATTGAGGATTGAGTATTGAGGATTGAAGCCTGAATATTGATGATTGAAGATTGAGGATTGAGGATTGAGGGTTGTGGATTGAGGACGAGGACCGAGGGTTGAGTGTTGATGTTTGAGGTCTGAGGATTGATGATTGTGGATTGAGAATTGAGGATTGAGGATTGAGGATTGAAGATTGAGGATTGGGTATTGAGGATTGATCGTTGAGGATTGAGGATTGAGGATTGAGGATTGTGTATTGAGGATTGAGGGTTGAATATTGATGATTGAAGATTGAGGATTGAGGATTGAGGGTTGTGGATTGAGGACGAGGACTGAGGGTTGAGTGTTGATGTTTGAGGTCTGAGGATTGAGGATTGTGGATTGAGAATTGAGGATTGAGGATTGAGGATTGAAGGTTGAGGATTGGGTATTGAGGATTGAGGATTGAGGATTGAGGATTGAGAATTGAGGGTTGAGGATTGAGGATTGAGGATTGAAGATTGAGGATTGGGTATTGAGGATTGAACATTGAGGATAGAGGATTGAGGATTGAGGATTGAGGAATGAGGATTGAAGATTGAATATTGATGATTGAAGATTGAGGATTGAGGATTGAGGGTTGTGGTTTGAGGACGAGGATTGAGGGTTGAGTATTGATGTTTGAGGTCTGAGGATTTAGGATTGTGGTTTGAGAATTGAGGATTGAGGATTGAAGATTGAGGTTTTGGTATTGAGGACTGGAGAATGAGGATTGAGGATTGAGGATTGAGGATTGAGGATTGAAGATTGAGTATTGAGGATTGAAGATTGAGGATTGAGGATTGAGGATTGAGTATTAAATATTGAGTATTGAGGATTGAAGATTGAGGATTGAGGATTGAGGATTCAGGATTGAGGATTGAAGATTGAGGATTGGGGACTGAGTGTTGAGGGTTGAGTGATGAGAGTTGATGTTTGTGGATAGAGAGTTGAAGATTGCAGATTGAGTATTGAGTATTGAAAACTGTGATTTGAGAATATTCTATTGAGGGATGAGGATTAACAACAGATTGTTGAGGACTCAGGTCTGAAGATTGAGGATTCAGGTTTGAGGATACAGGATCGAGCTTTGAGGACTGAGGGTTGAGGATTGACGATTGAGGATTGAGGATTGAGGGTTGAAGATTGTGGATTGGGTATTGAGGATTGATCGTTGAAGATTGAGGATTGAGGATTGAGGATTGAGTATTGAGGATTGAAGGTTGAATATTGATGATTGAAGATTGAGGATTGAGGATTGAGGGTTGTGGATTGAGGACGAGGACTGAGGGTTGAGTGTTGATGTTTGAGGTCTGAGGATTGAGGATTGTGGATTGAGAATAGAGGGTTGAGGATTGAGGATTGAACATTGAGGATTGGGTATTGAGGATTGAGGATTGAGGATTGAAGATTGACGATTGAGGATTGAGGATTGAGGATTGAGGATTGAGTATTAAATATTGAGTATTGAGGATAGAGGATGGAGGATTGAGGATTGAGGAATGAGGATTGAAGATTGAATATTGATGATTGAAGATTGAGGATTGAGGATTGAGGGTTGTGGTTTGAGGACGAGGATTGAGGGTTGAGTATTGATGTTTGAGGTCTGAGGATTGAGGATTGAGGTTTGAGAATTGAGGATTGAGGATTGAGGATTGAAGATTGAGGTTTTGGTATTGAGGATTGGAGAATGAGGATTGAGGATTGAGGATTGAGGATTGAGGATTGAAGATTGAGTATTGAGGATTGAAGATTGAGGTTTGAGGATTGAGGATTGATGATTGAGGATTGAGGATTGAGGATTGAAGATTAAATATTGAGGATTGAAGATTGAGGATTGCGGATTGAGTATTGAGGTTTGGGGAATGATGATTGAGGATTGAGGATTGAGGATTGAGGATTGAGGATTGAGGATTGAGTATTGAAGATTGAGTATTCATGACTGATTGTTGAGGACTGAGGTATGAGGATCGAGGATTGAGGATTTAAGATTGAGTATTGAGGATTGAAGATTGACGATTGAGGATCGAGTGTTGAGGATGGAGGATGAGAGCTGAGGGCTGAGGATTGAGGTTTGAGTATTGCATCCTGAGAATTCAGGATATTCTGTTGAGTATTGAGAATTGAGGATTGATGGTTGAGTATTGAGGATTGGGGATTGAGGATTGAGGATTGAGGATTGAGGATTGAGGATTGAGTATTGAAGATTGAGGATTGGGTATTGAGGATTGAACATTGAGGATAGAGGATTGAGGATTGAAGATTGAATATTCATGATTGAAGATTGAGGATTGAGGATTGAGGGTTGTGGTTTGAGGACGAGGTTTGAGGGTTGAGTATTGATGTTTGAGGTCTGAGGATTGAGGATTGAGGTTTGAGAATTGAGGATTGAGGATTGAGGATTGAAGATTGAGGTTTTGGTATTGAGGATTGGAGAATGAGTATTGAGGATTGAGGATTGAGGATTGGGGATTGAGGATTGAAGATTGAGTATTGAGGATTGAAGATTGAGGTTTGAGGATTGAGGATTGATGATTGAGGATTGAGGATTGAGGATTGAAGATTAAATATTGAGGATTGAAGATTGAGGATTGAGGATTGAGGATTGAGGTTTGGGGAATGATGATTGAGGATTGAGGATTGAGGATTGAGAATTGAGGATTGAGGATTGAGTATTGAAGATTGAGTATTCATGACTGAGGGTTGAGGACTGAGGTTTGGGGATTGAGGATTGAGGATTGAAGATTGAGTATTGAGGATTGAAGATTGACGATTGAGGATCGAGTGTTGAGGATGGATGATGAGGGCTGAGGGTTGAGGATTGTGGTTCGAGTATAGCATCCTGAGAATTCAGGATATTCTATTGAGTATTGAGAATTGAGGATTGATGGTTGAGAATTGAGGATTGAGGATTGAGGATTGAGGATTGAGGATTGAGGATTGAGTATTGAAGATTGAGGATTGATGATTGAGGATTGAGAATTGAGGATTGAGGATTGCGGATTGAGTATTGAAGGTTGAGGATTGATGATTGAGGAGTGAGGATTGAGGATTGTGTATTGAGAATTGAGGATGAGGTCTGAGGGTTACGGATTGAGGTTTGGGGAATGAGGATTGAGGATTGAGGATTGAGGATTGAGGATTGAGGATTGTGGATTGAGGATTGAGTATTGAAGATTGAGTATTCATGATTGAGGATTGAGTATTGAGGATTGAGGATTGAAGATTGAGGTTTTGGTATTGAGGATTGGAGAATGAGGATTGAGGATTGAGGATTGAGGATTGAGGATTGAAGATTGAGTATTGAGGATTGAAGATTGAGGTTTGAGGACTGAGGATTGAGGATTGAGGATTGAGGATTGAGGATTGAAGATTAAATATTGAGGATTGAAGATTGAGGATTGATGATTGAGAATTGATGTTTGGGGAATGATGATTGAGGATTGAGGATTGAGGATTGAGGATTGAGTATTGAAGATTGAGTATTCATGACTGATTGTTGAGGACTGAGGTATGAGGATCGAGGATTGAGGATTTAAGATTGAGCATTGAGGATTGAAGATTGACGATTGAGGATCGAGTGTTGAGGATGGAGGATGAGAGCTGAGGGCTGAGGATTGAGGTTTGAGTATTGCATCCTGAGAATTCAGGATATTCTGTTGAGTATTGAGAATTGAGGATTGATGGTTGAGTATTGAGGATTGGGGATTGAGGATTGAGGATTGAGGATTGAGGATTGAGGATTGAGTATTGAAGATTGAGGATTGATGATTGAGGATTGAGGATTGAGGATTGAGGATTGAGGATTGAGTATTGAAGATTGAGGATTGATGATTGAGGAGTGAGGATTGAGGATTGTGTATTGAGAATTGAGGATGAGGTCTGAGGGTTATGGATTGAGGTTTGGGGAATGAGGATTGAGGATTGAGGATTGAGGATTGAGGATTGAGGATTGAGGACTGAGTATTGAAGATTGAGTATTCATGATTGAGGATTGAGTATTGAGGATTGAGGTTGGAGGACTGAGGACTGAGGATTGAGGATTGAGGATTGAGGATTGAGGATTGAAGATTGAGGATTGAGGATTGAATATTGAGGATTGGGGTCTGAGGATTGAAGATCGAGGGTTGAGGATTGAGTGTTGAGGATTGAGGATTGAAGGTTGAGTATTGAGGATTGAAGATTGTGTATTGAGGTTTGAGGATTGAGGATTGAGGATTGCGGACTGAGGATTGAGGATTGCGGATAAAGGATTGAATGTCGAGTATTGAGGATTGAGGGCTCAGGGTTGAGGATTGAGGATTGACAATTGAGGTTTGAGGATTGAAGATAGAGAATTGTGTATTCATGTTTCAAGATTGAGGATTGAGGTTGAAGATTGAGGATTTAGGATTGATAATTGAGGATTGTGGATTGGGGATTGAGGACTGAAGATTGAGGATTGAGGACTGAGGAATGAGGGTTGAGGATTGAGGTTTGAGTATTGAAGATTGAGGATTGCGGATTGAGGATTGAGGATTGAGGGTTGAGGGTCGAGGATTGAAGATTGCGGATTGAGGATTGAGGATTGATGATTGCGGATTGAGGACTGAGTGTTGAGGATTGGGGACTGAGGATTGAAGATTGAGGATTGAGGATTGAGTATTGATGATTGAGGATTGAAGGTTGAGCCTTGAGGTTTGAAGATTGTGTATTCAGGATTGAGGGTTGAGGATTGAGGATTGAGGATTCAGTATTGAAGATTGAGTATTCATGACTGAGGATAGAGTACAGAGGATTGAGGATTGAGGATTGAGTATTGAAGATTGAGTATTGAGGATTGAAGATTGAGGTTTGAGGATTGAGGGCTGAGGATGGCTGATGAGGCCTGAGGGTTGAGGATTGAGGTTTGGTTATTGAATCCCGAGAATTCAGGATATTCTATTGAGTATTGAGAATTGAGGATTGATGGCTGAGTATTGAGGATTGAGGATTGAGGATTGAGGATTGAGTATTGAAGATTGAGGATTGATGATTGAGGATTGGGGATTGAGGATTGAGGATTGAGGGTTGTGTATTGAAGATTGGGGATTGAAGATTGAGGATTCAGGATTGAGGATTCAGGATTGAGGATACAGGATTGAGCTTTGAGGACTGAGGATTGAGGATTGAGTCTCGAGGATTGAGGGTTGAGGATTGAAGATTGAGGATTGGGTAGTGAGGATTGAAAATTGAGGATAGAGGATTGAGGATTGAGGATTGAGGAATGAGTATTGAAGATTGAATATTGATGATTGAAGATTGAGTATTGAGGATTGAGGGTTGTGGTTTGAGGACGAGGATTGAGGGTTGAGTATTGATGTTTGAGGTCTGAGGATTGAGGATTGAGGTTTGAGAATTGAGCATTGAGGATTGAGGATTGAAGATTGAGGTTTTGGTATTGAGGATTGGAGAATGAGGATTGAGGATTGAGGATTGGGGAATGATGATTGAGGATTGAGGATTGAGGATTGAGGATTGAGGATTGAGGATTGATGGCTGAGTATTGAGGATTGAGGATTGAGGATTGAGGATTGAGGATTGAGTATTGAAGATTGAGGATTGATGATTGAGGATTGAGGATTGAGGATTGAGGATTGAGGATTGAGGATTGAGTATTGAAGATTGAGGATTGATGATTGAGGATTCAGGATTGAGGATACAGGACTGAGCATTGAGGACTGAGGATTGAGGATTGAGAACTGAGGATTGAGGATTGAAGATTAAATATACAGGATTGAAGATTGAGGATTGAGGATTGAGTATTGAGGTTTGGGGAATGATGATTGAGGATTGAGGATTGAGGATTGAGGATTGAGGATTGAGGATTGAGGATTGAGGATTGAGGATTGAGGATTGAGTGTTGAAGATTGAGTATTCATGACTGAGGGTTGAGGACTGAGGTTTGAGGATTGAGGATTGAGGATTGAAGATTGAGAATTGAGGATTGAAGATTGACGATTGCGGATCGAGTGTTGAGGATGGAGGATGAGGGCTGAGGGTTGAGGATTGAGGTTTGAGTTTTGCATCCTGAGAATTCAGGATATTCTATTGAGTATTGAGGATTGAGGATTGAGGATTGAGGATTGAGTATTGAAGATTGAGGATTGATGATTGAGGATTGAGGATTGAGGATTGAGTATTGAGGATTGAGGATTGAAGGTTGAGTATTGAGGATTGAAGATTGTGTATTGAGGATTGAGGGTTGAGGATTGAGGATTGAGGATACAGTATTGAAGATTGAGTATTCATGACTGAGGATAGAGTATAGAGGATTGAGGATTGAGGATTGAGTATTGAAGACTGAGTATTGAGGATTGAAGATTGAGGTTTGAGGATTGAGGATTGAGGATGGAGGATGAGGGCTGAGGGTTGAGGATTGAGGTTTGGGTATTGAATCCTGAGAATTCAGGATATTCTATTGAGTATTGAGAATTGAGGATTGATGGCTGAGTATTGAGGATTGGGGATTGAGGATTGAGTATTGAAGACTGAGGATTGATGATTGAGGATTGAGGATTGAGGATTGAGGATTGAGGATTGAGTATTGAAGATTGAGGATTGATGATTGAGGATTCAGGATTGAGGATACAGGATTGAGCTTTGAGGACTGAGGATTGAGGATTGAGAATTGAGGATTGAGGATTGAGGATTGAAGATTGAGGATTGGGTATTGAGGATTGAACATTGAGGATAGAGGATTGAGGATTGAGGATTGAAGATTGAATATTCATGATTGAAGATTGAGGATTGAGGATTGAGGGTTGTGGTTTGAGGACGAGGTTTGAGGGTTGAGTATTGATGTTTGAGGTCTGAGGATTGAGGATTGAGGTTTGAGAATTGAGGGTTGAGGATTGAGGATTGAAGATTGAGGATTGAGGATTGAGGATTGAGGTTTGGGGAATGATGATTGAGGATTGAGGATTGAGGATTGAGAATTGAGGATTGAGGATTGAGTATTGAGGATTGAGTATTGAAGATTGAGGATTGCGGATTGAGGATTGAGGATTGAGGATTGAGGGTCGAGGATTGAAGATTGAGGATTGAGGATTGAGGATTGATGATTGCGGATTGAGGACTGAGTGTTGAGGATAGAGTGTTGAGAATTGATGTTTGGGAACTGATATTTGAAGATTGTAGGTTGAGGATTGAGTATTGAAATCTGAGAATTGAGGATTTCCTATTGAGGACTGAGAATTGAGGATTGAGGATTGAGGATTGAGGATTGAGGATTGAGGATTGATGATTGAAGATTGAGGATTGTAGGTTGTGGATTGAGGATTGACTATTGAGGATTGAGGATTGAGGATTGAGGATTGAGGGTTGAGAATTGGTGACTGAGTATTGAGGGTTGAGAGATGAGAATTGATGTTTGTGGATAGAGATTTGAAGATTGCAGATTGAGTATTGAGTGCTGAAAACTGTGAATTGCGGACATTCTACTGAGCATTGAGGATTGAGAACTGATTGTTGAGGACTCAGGTATGAAGATTGAGGATTCAGGATTGAGGATTCAGGATTGAGGTTTGAGGACTGAGGGTTGAGGATTGACGATTGGGGATTGAGGATTGAGGGTTGAAGATTGAGGATTGGGTATTGAGGATTGATCGTTGAGGATTGAGGATTGAGGATTGAGGATTGAGTATTGAGGATTGAAGCCTGAATATTGATGATTGAAGATTGAGGATTGAGGATTGAGGGTTGTGGATTGAGGACGAGGACCGAGGGTTGAGTGTTGATGTTTGAGGTCTGAGGATTGATGATTGTGGATTGAGAATTGAGGATTGAGGATTGAGGATTGAAGATTGAGGATTGGGTATTGAGGATTGATCGTTGAGGATTGAGGATTGAGGATTGAGGATTGAGTATTGAGGATTGAGGGTTGAATATTGATGATTGAAGATTGAGGATTGTGGATTGAGGGTTGTGGATTGAGGACGAGGACTGAGGGTTGAGTGTTGATGTTTGAGGTCTGAGGATTGAGGATTGCGGATTGAGAATTGAGGATTGAAGATTGACGATGAGGATTGAGGATTGAGGATTGAGGATTGAGGATAGAGGACTGAAGATTGAGTATAGAGGATTGAAGATCGAGGATTGAGGATAGAGGATTGAGGATTGAGGATTGAGGGTTGAGGATTGGTGACTGAGTATTGAGGGTTGAGAGATGAGAATTGATGTTTGTGGATAGAGATCTGAAGATTGCAGATTGAGTATTGAGTGTTGAAAACTGTGAATTGCGGACATTCTACTGAGCATTGAGAATTGAGAACTGATTGTTGAGGACTCAGGTATGAAGATTGAGGATTCAGGATTGAGGATTCAGGATTGAGGTTTGAGGACTGAGGGTTGAGGATTTACGATTGAGGATTGAGGATTGAGGGTTGAAGATTGAGGATTGGGTATTGAGGATTGATCGTTGAGGATTGAGGATTGAGGATTGAGGATTGAGTATTGAGGATTGAAGCCTGAATATTGATGATTGAAGATTGAGGATTGAGGATTGAGGGTTGTGGATTGAGGACGAGGACCGAGGGTTGAGTGTTGATGTTTGAGGTCTGAGGATTGATGATTGTGGATTGAGAATTGAGGATTGAGGATTGAGGATTGAAGATTGAGGATTGGGTAATGAGGATTGATCGTTGAGGATTGAGGATTGAGGATTGAGGATTGTGTATTGAGGATTGAGTGTTGAATATTGATGATTGAAGATTGAGGATTGAGGATTGAGGGTTGTGGATTGAGGACGAGGACTGAGGGTTGAGTGTTGATGTTTGAGGTCTGAGGATTGAGGATTGTGGATTGAGAATTGAGGATTGAGGATTGAGGATTGAAGGTTGAGGATTGGGTATTGAGGATTGAGGATTGAGGATTGAGGATTGAGAATTGAGGGTTGAGGATTGAGGATTGAGGATTGAAGATTGAGGATTGGGTATTGAGGATTGAACATTGAGGATAGAGGATTGAGGATTGAGGATTGAGGAATGAGGATTGAAGATTGAATATTGATGATTGAAGATTGAGGATTGAGGATTGAGGGTTGTGGTTTGAGGACGAGGATTGAGGGTTGAGTATTGATGTTTGAGGTCTGAGGATTTAGGATTGTGGTTTGAGAATTGAGGATTGAGGATTGAAGATTGAGGTTTTGGTATTGAGGATCGGAGAATGAGGATTGAGGATTGAGGATTGAGGATTGAGGATTGAAGATTGAGTATTGAGGATTGAAGATTGAGGATTGAGGATAGAGGATTGAGTATTAAATATTGAGTATTGAGGATTGAAGATTGAGGATTGAGGATTGAGGATTCAGGATTGAGGATTGAAGATTGAGGATTGGGGACTGAGTGTTGAGGGTTGAGTGATGAGAGTTGATGTTTGTGGATAGAGAGTTGAAGATTGCAGATTGAGTATTGAGTATTGAAAACTGTGAATTGAGAATATTCTATTGAGGGATGAGGATTGACAACAGATTGTTGAGGACTCAGGTCTGAAGATTGAGGATTCAGGTTTGAGGATACAGGATAGAGCTTTGAGGACTGAGGGTTGAGGATTGACGATTGAGGATTGAGGATTGAGGGTTGAAGATTGTGGATTGGGTATTGAGGATTGATCGTTGAAGATTGAGGATTGAGGATTGAGGATTGAGTATTGAGGATTGAAGGTTGAATATTGATGATTGAAGATTGAGGATTGAGGATTGAGGGTTGTGGATTGAGGACGAGGACTGAGGGTTGAGTGTTGATGTTTGAGGTCTGAGGATTGAGGAGTGTGGATTGAGAATAGAGGGTTGAAGATTGAGGATTGAACATTGAGGATTGGGTATTGAGGATTGAGGATTGAGGATTGAAGATTGACGATTGAGGATTGAGGATTGAGGATTGAGGATTGAGTATTAAATATTGAGTATTGAGGATAGAGGATGGAGGATTGAGGATTGAGGAATGAGGATTGAAGATTGAATATTGATGATTGAAGATTGAGGATTGAGGATTGAGGGTTGTGGTTTGAGGACGAGGATTGAGGGTTGAGTATTGATGGTTGAGGTCTGAGGATTGAGGATTGAGGTTTGAGAATTGAGGATTGAGGATTGAGGATTGAAGATTGAGGTTTTGGTATTGAGGATTGGAGAATGAGGATTGAGGATTGAGGATTGAGGATTGAGGATTGAAAATTGTGTATTGAGGTTTGAGGATTGAGGATTGAGGATTGCGGACTGAGGATTGAGGATTGCGGATAAAGGATTGAATGTTGAGTATTGAGGATTGAGGGCTCAGGGTTGAGGATTGAGGATTGACAATTGAGGTTTGAGGATTGAAGATTGAGAATTGTGTATTCATGTTTCAAGATTGAGGATTGAGGTTGAAGATTGAGGATTTAGGATTGATAATTGAGGATTGTGGATTGGGGATTGAGGACTGAAGATTGAGGATTGAGGACTGAGGAATGAGGGTTGAGGATTGAGGATTGAGTATTGAAGATTGAGGATTGCGGATTGAGGATTGAGGATTGAGGGTTGAGGGTCGAGGATTGAAGATTGCGGATTGAGGATTGAGGATTGATGATTGCGGATTGAGGACTGAGTGTTGAGGATTGGGGACTGAGGATTGAAGATTGAGGATTGAGGATTGAGTATTGAGGATTGAGGATTGAAGGTTGAGCCTTGAGGTTTGAAGATTGTGTATTCAGGATTGAGGGTTGAGGATTGAGGATTGAGGATTCAGTATTGAAGATTGAGTATTCATGACTGAGGATAGAGTATAGAGGATTGAGGATTGAGGATTGAGTATTGAAGATTGAGTATTGAGGATTGAAGATTGAGGTTTGAGGAATGAGGGTTGAGGATGGAGGATGAGGCCTGAGGGTTGAGGATTGAGGTTTGGTTATTGAATCCCGAGAATTCAGGATATTCTATTGAGTATTGAGAATTGAGGATTGATGGCTGAGTATTGAGGATTGAGGGTTGAGGATTGAGGATTGAGTATTGAAGATTGAGGATTGATGATTGATGATTGAGGATTGAGGATTGAGGATTGAGGATTGAGTATTGAAGATTGGGGATTGATGATTGAGGATTCAGGATTGAGGATACAGGATTGAGCTTTGAGGACTGAGGATTGAGGATTGAGAATTGAGGATTGAGGGTTGAGGATTGAAGATTGAGGATTGGGTATTGAGGATTGAACATTGAGGATAGAGGATTGAGGATTGAGGATCGAGGAATGAGGATTGAAGATTGAATATTGATGATTGAAGATTGAGGATTGAGGATTGAGGGTTGTGGTTTGAGGACGAGGATTGAGGGTTGAGTATTGATGTTTGAGGTCTGAGGATTGAGGATTGAGGTTTGAGAATTGAGGATTGAGGATTGAGGATTGAAGATTGAGGTTTTGGTATTGAGGATTGGAGAATGAGGATTGAGGATTGAGGATTGGGGAATGATGATTGAGGATTGAGGATTGAGGATTGAGGATTGAGGATTGAGGATTGAGTATTGAAGGTTGAGTATTCATGACTGAGGGTTGAGGACTGAGGTTTGAGGATTGATGATTGAGGATTGAAGATTGCGTATTGAGGATTGAGGGCTCAGGGTTGATGATTGAGGATTGACTATTGAGGTTTGAGGATTGAAGATTGAGAATTGTGTATTCATGTTTCAAGATTGAGGATTGAGGTTGAAGATTGAGGATTTAGGATTGATAATTGAGGATTGTGGATTGGGGATTGAGGACTGAAGATTGAGGATTGAGGACTGAGGAATGAGGGTTGAGGATTGAGGATTGAGTATTGAAGATTGAGGATTGCGGATTGAGGATTGAGGATTGAGGATTGAGGGTCGAGGATTGAAGATTGAGGATTGAGGATTGAGGATTGATGATTGCGGATTGAGGACTGAGTGTTGAGGATAGAGTGTTGAGAATTGATGTTTGGGAACTGATATTTGAAGATTGTAGGTTGAGGATTGAGTATTGAAATCTGAGAATTCAGGATTTCCTATTGAGGACTGAGAATTGAGGATTGAGGATTGAGGATTGAGGATTGAGGATTGAGGATTGAGGATTGAGGATTGAGGATTGTAGGTTGTGGATTGAGGATTGACTATTGAGGATTGAGGATTGACGATTGAGGTTTGAGGAATGAAGGATGAGGTTTGTGTATTCCTGATTCAAGATTGAGGATTGCGGTTGAGGTTTGGGGATTTAGGACTGATAATTGAGGATTGAGGCTTGGGGATTGAGTACTGAAGATTGAGGATTGAAGATTGAGGGTTGAGGATTGAGTATTGAGAATTGAGGATTGATGGCTGAGTATTGAGGATTGAGGATTGAGGATTGAGGATTGAGGATTGAGGATTGAGTATTGAAGATTGAGGATTGATGATTGAGGATTGAGTATTGAAGATTGAGGATTGATGATTGAGGATTCAGGATTGAGGATACAGGACTGAGCATTGAGGACTGAGGATTGAGGATTGAGAATTGAGGATTGAGGATTGAAGATTAAATATTCAGGATTGAAGATTGAGGATTGAGGATTGAGTATTGAGGTTTGGGGAATGATGATTGAGGATTGAGGACTGAGGATTGAGGATTGAGGATTGAGGATTGAGGATTGAGGATTGAGGATTGAGGATTGAGGATTGAGGATTGAGTGTTGAAGATTGAGTATTCATGACTGAGGGTTGAGGACTGAGGTTTGAGGATTGAGGATTGAGAATTGAAGATTGAGTATTGAGGATTGAAGATTGACGATTGCGGATCGAGTGTTGAGGATGGAGGATGAGGGCTGAGGGTTGAGGATTGAGGTTTGAGCTTTGCATCCTGAGAATTCAGGATATTCTATTGAGTATTGAGGATTGAGGATTGAGGATTGAGGATTGAGTATTGAAGATTGAGGATTGATGATTGAGGATTGAGGATTGAGGATTGAGTATTGAGGATTGAGGATTGAAGGTTGGGTATTGAGGATTGAAGGTTGTGTATTGAGGATTGAGGGTTGAGGATTGAGGATTGAGGATACAGTATTGAAGATTGAGTATTCATGACTGAGGATAGAGTATAGAGGATTGAGGATTGAGGATTGAGTATTGAAGATTGAGTATTGAGGATTGAAGATTGAGGTTTGAGGATTGAGGATTGAGGATGGAGGATGAGGGCTGAGGGTTGAGGATTGAGGTTTGGGTATTGAATCCTGAGAATTCAGGATATTCTATTGAGTATTGAGAATTGAGGATTGATGGCTGAGTATTGAGGATTGAGGATTGAGGATTGAGTATTGAAGACTGAGGATTGATGATTGAGGATTGAGGATTGAGGATTGAGGATTGAGGATTGAGGATTGAAGATTGAGGATTGATGATTGAGGATTCAGGATTGAGGATACAGGATTGAGCTTAGAGGACTCAGGATTGAGGATTGAGAATTGAGGATTGAGGATTGAGGATTGAAGATTGAGGATTGGGTATTGAGGATTGAACATTGAGGATAGAGGATTGAGGATTGAAGATTGAATATTCATGATTGAAGATTGAGGATTGAGGATTGAGGGTTGTGGTTTGAGGACGAGGTTTGAGGGTTGAGTATTGATGTTTGAGGTCTGAGGATTGAGGATTGAGGTTTGAGAATTGAGGATTGAGGATTGAGGATTGAAGATTGAGGTTTTGGTATTGAGGATTGGAGAATGAGGATTGAGGATTGAGGATTGAGGATTGAGGATTGAGGATTGAAGATTGAGTATTGAGGATTGAAGATTGAGGTTTGAGGATTGAGGATTGATGATTGAGGATTGAGGATTGAGGATTGAAGATTGAATATTGAGGATTGAAGATTGAGGATTGAGGATTGAGGATTGAGGTTTGGGGAATGATGATTGAGGATTGAGGATTGAGGATTGAGAATTGAGGATTGAGGATTGAGTATTGAAGATTGAGTATTCATGACTGAGGGTTGAGGACTGAGGTTTGAGGATTGAGGATTGAGGATTGAAGATTGAGTATTGAGGATTGAAGATTGACGATTGAGGATCGAGTGTTGAGGATGGATGATGAGGGCTGAGGGTTGAGGATTGTGGTTCGAGTATTGCATCCTGAGAATTCAGGATATTCTATTGAGTATTGAGAATTGAGGATTGATGGTTGAGAATTGAGGATTGAGGATTGAGGATTGAGGATTGAGGATTGAGGATTGAGTATTGAAGATTGAGGATTGATGATTGAGGATTGAGGATTGAGGATTGAGGATTGCGGATTGAGTATTGAAGATTGAGGATTGATGATTGAGGATTGAGGATTGAGGATTGAGGATTGCGGATTGAGGACTGAGTGTTGAGGATTGGGGACTGAGGATTGAAGATTGAGGATTGAGGATTGAGTATTGAGGATTGAGGATTGAAGGTTGAGCCTTGAGGTTTGAAGATTGTGTATTCAGGATTGAGGGTTGAGGATTGAGGATTGAGGATTCAGTATTGAAGATTGAGT
Source organism: Calliopsis andreniformis (assembly GCF_051401765.1). NCBI lineage: Eukaryota > Metazoa > Arthropoda > Insecta > Hymenoptera > Andrenidae > Calliopsis > Calliopsis andreniformis. The sequence goes on along the minus strand of NW_027480479.1, from coordinate 1,576,430 downwards.
ATTCATGACTGAGGATAGAGTATAGAGGATTGAGGATTGAGGATTGAGTATTGAAGATTGAGTATTGAGGATTGAAGATTGAGGTTTGAGGAATGAGGGTTGAGGATGGAGGATGAGGCCTGAGGGTTGAGGATTGAGGTTTGGTTATTGAATCCCGAGAATTCAGGATATTCTATTGAGTATTGAGAATTGAGGATTGATGGCTGAGTATTGAGGATTGAGGGTTGAGGATTGAGGATTGAGTATTGAAGATTGAGGATTGATGATTGATGATTGAGGATTGAGGATTGAGGATTGAGGATTGAGTATTGAAGATTGGGGATTGATGATTGAGGATTCAGGATTGAGGATACAGGATTGAGCTTTGAGGACTGAGGATTGAGGATTGAGAATTGAGGATTGAGGGTTGAGGATTGAAGATTGAGGATTGGGTATTGAGGATTGAACATTGAGGATAGAGGATTGAGGATTGAGGATCGAGGAATGAGGATTGAAGATTGAATATTGATGATTGAAGATTGAGGATTGAGGATTGAGGGTTGTGGTTTGAGGACGAGGATTGAGGGTTGAGTATTGATGTTTGAGGTCTGAGGATTGAGGATTGAGGTTTGAGAATTGAGGATTGAGGATTGAGGATTGAAGATTGAGGTTTTGGTATTGAGGATTGGAGAATGAGGATTGAGGATTGAGGATTGGGGAATGATGATTGAGGATTGAGGATTGAGGATTGAGGATTGAGGATTGAGGATTGAGTATTGAAGGTTGAGTATTCATGACTGAGGGTTGAGGACTGAGGTTTGAGTATTGATGATTGAGGATTGAAGATTGAGTATTGAGGATTGAGGGCTCAGGGTTGATGATTGAGGATTGACTATTGAGGTTTGAGGATTGAAGATTGAGAATTGTGTATTCATGTTTCAAGATTGAGGATTGAGGTTGAAGATTGAGGATTTAGGATTGATAATTGAGGATTGTGGATTGGGGATTGAGGACTGAAGATTGAGGATTGAGGACTGAGGAATGAGGGTTGAGGATTGAGGATTGAGTATTGAAGATTGAGGATTGCGGATTGAGGATTGAGGATTGAGGATTGAGGGTCGAGGATTGAAGATTGAGGATTGAGGATTGAGGATTGATGATTGCGGATTGAGGACTGAGTGTTGAGGATAGAGTGTTGAGAATTGATGTTTGGGAACTGATATTTGAAGATTGTAGGTTGAGGATTGAGTATTGAAATCTGAGAATTCAGGATTTCCTATTGAGGACTGAGAATTGAGGATTGAGGATTGAGGATTGAGGATTGAGGATTGTAGGTTGTGGATTGAGGATTGACTATTGAGGATTGAGGATTGACGATTGAGGTTTGAGGAATGAAGGATGAGGTTTGTGTATTCCTGATTCAAGATTGAGGATTGCGGTTGAGGTTTGGGGATTTAGGACTGATAATTGAGGATTGAGGCTTGGGGATTGAGTACTGAAGATTGAGGATTGAAGATTGAGGGTTGAGGATTGAGTATTGAGAATTGAGGATTGATGGCTGAGTATTGAGGATTGAGGATTGAGGATTGAGGATTGAGGATTGAGGATTGAGTATTGAAGATTGAGGATTGATGATTGAGGATTGAGGATTGAGGATTGAGGATTGAGGATTGAGGATTGAGTATTGAAGATTGAGGATTGATGATTGAGGATTCAGGATTGAGGATACAGGACTGAGCATTGAGGACTGAGGATTGAGGATTGAGAATTGAGGATTGAGGATTGAAGATTAAATATTCAGGATTGAAGATTGAGGATTGAGGATTGAGTATTGAGGTTTGGGGAATGATGATTGAGGATTGAGGACTGAGGATTGAGGATTGAGGATTGAGGATTGAGGATTGAGGATTGAGGATTGAGGATTGAGGATTGAGGATTGAGTGTTGAAGATTGAGTATTCATGACTGAGGGTTGAGGACTGAGGTTTGAGGATTGAGGATTGAGAATTGAAGATTGAGTATTGAGGATTGAAGATTGACGATTGCGGATCGACTGTTGAGGATGGAGGATGAGGGCTGAGGGTTGAGGATTGAGGTTTGAGCTTTGCATCCTGAGAATTCAGGATATTCTATTGAGTATTGAGGATTGAGGATTGAGGATTGAGGATTGAGTATTGAAGATTGAGGATTGATGATTGAGGATTGAGGATTGAGGATTGAGTATTGAGGATTGAGGATTGAAGGTTGGGTATTGAGGATTGAAGATTGTGTATTGAGGATTGAGGGTTGAGGATTGAGGATTGAGGATACAGTATTGAAGATTGAGTATTCATGACTGAGGATAGAGTATAGAGGATTGAGGATTGAGGATTGAGTATTGAAGATTGAGTATTGAGGATTGAAGATTGAGGTTTGAGGATTGAGGATTGAGGATGGAGGATGTGGGCTGAGGGTTGAGGATTGAGGTTTGGGTATTGAATCCTGAGAATTCAGGATATTCTATTGAGTATTGAGAATTGAGGATTGATGGCTGAGTATTGAGGATTGAGGATTGAGGATTGAGTATTGAAGACTGAGGATTGATGATTGAGGATTGAGGATTGAGGATTGAGGATTGAGGATTGAGGATTGAAGATTGAGGATTGATGATTGAGGATTCAGGATTGAGGATACAGGATTGAGCTTAGAGGACTCAGGATTGAGGATTGAGAATTGAGGATTGAGGATTGAGGATTGAAGATTGAGGATTGGGTATTGAGGATTGAACATTGAGGATAGAGGATTGAGGATTGAAGATTGAATATTCATGATTGAAGATTGAGGATTGAGGATTGAGGGTTGTGGTTTGAGGACGAGGTTTGAGGGTTGAGTATTGATGTTTGAGGTCTGAGGATTGAGGATTGAGGTTTGAGAATTGAGGATTGAGGATTGAGGATTGAAGATTGAGGTTTTGGTATTGAGGATTGGAGAATGAGGATTGAGGATTGAGGATTGAGGATTGAGGATTGAGGATTGAAGATTGAGTATTGAGGATTGAAGATTGAGGTTTGAGGATTGAGGATTGATGATTGAGGATTGAGGATTGAGGATTGAAGATTAAATATTGAGGATTGAAGATTGAGGATTGAGGATTGAGGATTGAGGTTTGGGGAATGATGATTGAGGATTGAGGATTGAGGATTGAGAATTGAGGATTGAGGATTGAGTATTGAAGATTGAGTATTCATGACTGAGGGTTGAGGACTGAGGTTTGAGGATTGAGGATTGAGGATTGAAGATTGAGTATTGAGGATTGAAGATTGACGATTGAGGATCGAGTGTTGAGGATGGATGATGAGGGCTGAGGGTTGAGGATTGTGGTTCGAGTATTGCATCCTGAGAATTCAGGATATTCTATTGAGTATTGAGAATTGAGGATTGATGGTTGAGAATTGAGGATTGAGGATTGAGGATTGAGGATTGAGGATTGAGGATTGAGTATTGAAGATTGAGGATTGATGATTGAGGATTGAGGATTGAGGATTGAGGATTGCGGATTGAGTATTGAAGATTGAGGATTGATGATTGAGGATTGAGGATTGAGGATTGAGGATTGCGGATTGAGTATTGAAGGTTGAGGATTGATGATTGAGGAGTGAGGATTGAGGATTGTGTATTGAGAATTGAGGATGAGGTCTGAGGGTTAAGGATTGAGGTTTGGGGAATGAGGATTGAGGATTGAGGATTGAGGATTGGGGATTGAGGATTGTGGATTGAGGATTGAGTATTGAAGATTGAGTATTCATGATTGAGGATTGAGTATTGAGGATTGAGGTTGGAGGACTGAGGACTGAGGATTGAGGATTGAGGATTGACTATTGAGGATTGGGTACTGAGGATTGAAGATTGAGGACTGAGGATTGAGTATTGAGGATTGAGGATTGAAGGTTGAGTATTGAGGATTGAAGATTGTGTATTGAGGTTTGGGGACAGAGGATTGAGGATTGAGGATTCAGGATTGAGGATTGAAGATTGAGGATTGGGGACTGAGGATTGAAGATTGAGGGTTGAGGATTGAGTGTTGAGGATTGAGGATTGAAGGTTGAGTATTGAGGATTGAAGATTGTGTATTGAGGTTTGAGGATTGAGGATTGAGGATTGCGGACTGAGGATTGAGGATTGCGGATAAAGGATTGAAGGTTGAGTATTGAGGATTGAGGGCTCAGGGTTGAGGATTGAGGATTGACTATTGAGGTTTGAGGATTGATGATTGAGAATTGTGTATTCATGTTTCAAGATTGAGGATTGAGGTTGAAGATTGAGGATTGCGGATTGAGGATTGAGGATTGAGGATTGAGGGTCGAGGATTGAAGATTGAGGATTGAGTATTGAGGATTGATGATTGCGGATTGAGGACTGAGTGTTGAGGATAGAGTGTTGAGAATTGATGTTTGGGAACTGATATTTGAAGATTGTAGGTTGAGGATTGAGTATTGAAGACTGAAAATTGAGGATTTCCTATTGAGGGCTGAGAATTGAGGATTGAGGATTGAGGATTGAGGATTGAGGATTGAGGATTGAGGACTGAGGATTGAGGACTGACGATTGAAGGTTGAGGACTGAGTATTGAAAACTGAGAATTGAGGATATTCTATTGAGGATTGAAAATTGAGGATTGAGGATTGAGGATTAAGGGTTGAGGTTTGAAGGTTGAGGTTTGAGGATTGACGACTGCGGATTGAGGATTGGGCATTGAGAATTGAGTATTGATGGTTGAGGATTGTGGATTGACGACTGCGGATTGAGGATTGGGCATTGAGAATTGAGTATTGATGGTTGAGGATTGTGGATTGAAGATCGAGAATTGAGGATTGAGGATTGAGGATTGAGGATTGAGGGTTGAGAATTGGTGACTGAGTATTGAGGGTTGAGAGATGAGAATTGATGTTTGTGGATAGAGATTTGAAGATTGCAGATTGAGTATTGAGTGCTGAAAACTGTGAATTGCGGACATTCTACTGAGCATTGAGGATTGAGAACTGATTGTTGAGGACTCAGGTATGAAAATTGAGGATTCAGGATCGAGGATTCAGGATTGAGGTTTGAGGACTGAGGGTTGAGGATTGACGATTGGGGATTGAGGATTGAGGATTGAAGATTGAGGATTGGGTATTGAGGATTGATCGTTGAGGATTGAGGATTGAGGATTGAGGATTGAGTATTGAGGATTGAAGCCTGAATATTGATGATTGAAGTTTGAGGATTGAGGATTGAGGGTTGTGGATTGAGGACGAGGACCGAGGGTTGAGTGTTGATGTTTGAGGTCTGAGGATTGATGATTGTGGATTGAGAATTGAGGATTGAGGATTGAGGATTGAAGATTGAGGATTGGGTATTGAGGATTGATCGTTGAGGATTGAGGATTGAGGATTGAGGATTGAGTATTGAGGATTGAGGGTTGAATATTGATGATTGAAGATTGAGGATTGAGGATTGAGGGTTGTGGATTGAGGACGAGGACTGAGGGTTGAGTGTTGATGTTTGAGGTCTGAGGATTGAGGATTGTGGATTGAGAATTGAGGATTGAAGATTGACGATGAGGATTGAGGATTGAGGATTGAGGATTGAGGATAGAGGACTGAAGATTGAGTATAGAGGATTGAAGATCGAGGATTGAGGATTGAGGATTGAGGATTGAGGATTGAGGGTTGAGGATTGGTGACTGAGTACTGAGGGTTGAGAGATGAGAATTGATGTTTGTGGATAGAGATCTGAAGATTGCAGATTGAGCATTGAGTGTTGAAAACTGTGAATTGCGGACATTCTACTGAGCATTGAGAATTGAGAACTGATTGTTGAGGACTCAGGTATGAAGATTGAGGTTTCAGGATTGAGGATTCAGGATTGAGGTTTGAGTACTGAGGGTTGAGGATTTACGATTGAGGATTGAGGATTGAGGGTTGAAGATTGAGGATTGGGTATTGAGGATTGATCGTTGAGGATTGAGGATTGAGGATTGAGGATTGAGTATTGAGGATTGAAGCCTGAATATTGATGATTGAAGATTGAGGATTGAGGATTGAGGGTTGTGGATTGAGGACGAGGACCGAGGGTTGAGTGTTGATGTTTGAGGTCTGAGGATTGATGATTGTGGATTGAGAATTGAGGATTGAGGATTGAGGATTGAAGATTGAGGATTGGGTATTGAGGATTGATCGTTGAGGATTCAGGATTGAGGATTGAGGATTGTGTATTGGGGATTGAGGGTTGAATATTGATGATTGAAGATTGAGGATTGAGGATTGAGGGTTGTGGATTGAGGACGAGGACTGAGGGTTGAGTGTTGATGTTTGAGGTCTGAGGATTGAGGATTGCGGATTGAGAATTGAGGATTGAGGATTGAGGATTGAAGATTGAGGATTGGGTATTGAGGATTGAGGATTGAGGATTGAGGATTGAGAATTGAGGATTGAGGATTGAGGATTGAGGATTGAAGATTGAGGATTGGGTATTGAGGATTGAACATTGAGGATAGAGGATTGAGGATTGAGGATTGAGGAATGAGGATTGAAGATTGAATATTGATGATTGAAGATTGAGGATTGAGGATTGAGGGTTGTGGTTTGAGGACGAGGATTGAGGGTTGAGTATTGATGTTTGAGGTCTGAGGATTTAGGATTGTGGTTTGAGAATTGAGGATTGAGGATTGAGGATTGAAGATTGAGGTTTTGGTATTGAGGATTGGAGAATGAGGATTGAGGATTGAGGATTGAGGATTGAGGATTGAAGATTGAGTATTGAGGATTGAAGATTGAGGATTGAGGATTGAGGATTGAGTATTAAATATTGAGTATTGAGGATTGAAGATTGAGGATTGAGGATTGAGGATTCAGGATTGAGGATTGAAGATTGAGGATTGGGGACTGAGTGTTGAGGGTTGAGTGATGAGAGTTGATGTTTGTGGATAGAGAGTTGAAGATTGCAGATTGAGTATTGAGTATTGAAAACTGTGAATTGAGAATATTCTATTGAGGGATGAGGATTGACAACAGATTGTTGAGGACACAGGTCTGAAGATTGAGGATTCAGGTTTGAGGACACAGGATCGAGCTTTGAGGACTGAGGGTTGAGGATTGACGATTGAGGATTGAGGATTGAGGGTTGAAGATTGTGGATTGGGTATTGAGGATTGATCGTTGAAGATTGAGGATTGAGGATTGAGGATTGAGTATTGAGGATTGAAGGTTGAATATTGATGATTGAAGATTGAGGATTGAGGATTGAGGGTTGTGGATTGAGGACGAGGATTGAGGGTTGAGTATTGATGTTTGAGGTCTGAGGATTGAGGATTGAGGTTTGAGAATTGAGGATTGAGGATTGAGGATTGAGGATTGAGGATTGAGGTTTGAGAATTGAGGATTGAGGATTGAGGATTGAGGATTGAGGATTGAGGATAGAGGATTGAGTATTGAAGATTGAGTATTCATGATTGAGTATTGAGTATTGAGGATTGAGTTTGGAGGACTGAGGACTGAGGATTGAGGATTGAGGATTGAATATTGAGGATTGGGGACTGAGGATTGAAGATTGAGAATTGAAGGTTGAGTATTGAGGATTGAAGATTGTGAATTGAGGTTTGGGGACTGAGGATTGAGGATTGAGGATACAGGATTGAGGATTGAAGATTGAGGATTGAGGATTGAGGATTGAATATTGAGTATTGAGGATTGAAGATAGACGATTGAGGATTGAGGATTGAGGATTGAGGATTGAGTATTAAATATTGAGTATTGAGGATTGAAGATTGAGGATTGAGGATTGAGGATTCAGGATTGAGGACTGAAGATTGAGGATTGGGGACTGAGTGTTGAGGGTTGAGTGATGAGAGTTGATGTTTGTGGATAGAGAGTTGAAGATTGCAGATTGAGTATTGAGTATTGAAAACTGTGAATTGAGGATATTCTATTGAGGGATGAGGATTGACAACAGATTGTTGAGGACTCAGGTCTGAAGATTGTGGATTCAGGTTTGAGGATACAGGATCGAGCTTTGAGGACTGAGGGTTGAGGATTGACGATTGAGGATTGAGGATTGAGGGTTGAAGACTGTGGATTGGGTATTGAGGATTGATCGTTGAGGATTGAGGATTGAGGATTGAGGATTGAGTATTGAGGATTGAAGGTTGAATATTGATGATTGAAGATTGAGGATTGAGGATTGAGGGTTGTGGATTGAGGACGAGGACTGAGGGTTGAGTGTTGATGTTTGAGGTCTGAGGATTGAGGATTGTGGATTGAGAATAGAGGGTTGAGGATTGAGGATTGAAGATTGAGGATTGGGTATTGAGGATTGAGGATTGAGGATTGAGGATTGAGGATTGATGATTGAGGATTGAGGATTGAGGATTGAGTATTGAGGATTGGGGACTGAGGATTGAACATTGAGGATAGAGGATTGAGGATTGAGTATTGAGGAATGGGGATTGAAGGTTGAATATTGATGATTGAAGATTGAGGATTGAGGATAGAGTATTGAGGATTGAGGATTGAAGGTTGAGTATTGAGGATTGAAGATTGTGTATTGAGGATTGAGGGTTGAGGATTGAGGATTGAGGATTCAGTATTGTAGATTGAGTATTCATGACTGAGGATAGAGTATAGAGGATTGAGGATTGAGGATTGAGTATTGAAGATTGAGTATTGAGGATTGAAGATTGAGGTTTGAGGATTGAGGATTGTGGATGGAGGATGAGGGCTGAGGGTTGAGGATTGAGGTTTGGGTATTGAATCCTGAGAATTCAGGATATTCTATTGAGTATTGAGAATTGAGGATTGATGGCTGAGTATTGAGGATTGAGGATTGAGGATTGAGGATTGAGTATTGAAGATTGAGGATTGATGATTGTGGATTGTGGATTGAGGATTGAGGATTGAGGATTGAGTATTGAAGGTTGAGTATTCATGACTGAGGGTTGAGGCCTGAGGTTTGAGGATTGACGATTGAGGATTGAAGATTGAGTATTGAGGATTGAAGGTTGAAGATTGAGGATCGAGTGTTGAGGATGGAGGATGAGGGCTGAGGGTTGAGGATTGAGGTTTGAGTATTGCATCCTGAGAATTCAGGATATTCTATTGAGTATTGAGAATTGAGGATTGATGGTTGAGTATTGAGGATTGAGGATTGAGGATTGAGTATTGAAGATTCAGGATTGATGATTGAGGATTGAGGATTGAGGATTGAGGATTGAGGATTGAGTATTGAAGATTGAGGATTGATGATTGAGGAGTGAGGATTGAGGATTGTGTATTGAGAATTGAGGATGAGGTCTGAGGGTTAAGGATTGAGGTTTGGGGAATGAGGATTGAGGATTGAGGATTGAGGATTGAGGATTGAGGATTGAGGATTGAGTATTGAAGATTGAGTATTCATGATTGAGGATTGTGTATTGAGGATTGAGGTTGGAGGACTGAGGACTGAGGGTTGAGGGTTGAGGATTGAGGATTGAGGATTGAGGATTGAGGATTGACGATTGAGGATAGAATATTGAGGATTGGGGACTGAGGATTGAAGATTGAGTGTTGAGGATTGAGTGTTGAGGATTGAGGATTGAAGGTTGAGTATTGAGGATTGAAGATTGTGTATTGAGGTTTGAGGATTGAGGATTGAGGATTGCGGACTGAGGATTGAGGATTGCGGATAAAGGATTGAAGGTTGAGTATTGAGGATTGAGGGCTCAGGGTTTCGGATTGAGGATTGACTATTGAGGTTTGAGGATTGAAGATTGAGAATTGTGTATTCATGCTTCAAGATCGAGGATTGAGGTTGAAGATTGAGGATTTAGGATTGATAATTGAGGATTGTGGATTGGGGATTGAGGACTGGAGATTGAGGATTGAGCATTGAGGATTGAGTGCTGAGGATTGAAGATTGAGGATTGAGAATTGACGATTGAGGATTGGGGATTGAGGATTGATGGTTGAGGATTGAAGATTGACGATTGAGGATTGTAGGTTGAGGATCGAGGATTGACTATTGAGGATTGAGGATTGAAGATTGAGTGTCGTGGACAGAGGATTGAGGATTGAGGGTTGAAGATTGAGGATTGACGACTGTCGATTGAAGATTGAGGACTGAGTATTGAAAACTGAGAATTGAGGTTATTCTATTCAGGATTGAATATTGAGGATTGAGGATTGAGGATTGAAGGTTGAGGTTTGTGGATTGACGATTGAGGATTGAGGATTGACGATTGAGGGTTGAGGATTGAAGGTTGAGGGTTGAGGATTGAGGATTGAGGATTGAGGATTGGGGATTGAGGATTGAGGATTGATGGCTGAGGATTGAGGATTGACGATTGGGGATTGTGGATTGAGGATTGAGGATTGAGGATTGAGGATTGAGGATAGAGAATTGCGGATTGAGAATTGAGGATTGAGCGTTGAGGATTGAAGATTGAGGATTGAGGATCGAGTGTTGATTACTGAGGGTTGAGGATTGGGGATTGAGGATTGAGGATTGATGGTTGGGGATAGAGGATTGACGATTGGGGATTGTGGATTGAGGATTGCGGATTGAGGATTGAGGATTGAGGATAGAGAATTGAGGATTGAGGATTGATGGTTGAGGATTGAGGATTGACGATCCAGGATTAAGGATTGAGGATTGAGCATTGAGGATTGAGTGTTGAGGATTGAATATTGAGGATTGAGAATTGATGATTGATGATTGAGGATTGAGGATTGTGTGTTGATTACTGAGGGTTGAGGATTGAGGGTTGAGGATTGAGAATTGAGAATTGAAGATTGGGGATAATTGATTGATGATTCAAGATTGAGGATTGACGATTGAAGATTGAGGATTGAGGATTGAGCATTCAGGATTGAGTGTTGAGGATTGAAGATCGAGGATTGAGAATTGATGACTGAGGATTGAGGATTGAGGATTGAGGGTTGATTACTGAGGGTTGCGGATTGAGGTTTGAGAATTGAAGATTGAGGATTGAGGATTGAAGATTGAGGATTGATGGTTGATGATTGAAGATTGAGGATTGAGGATTGAGGATTGAGGATTGAGGATTGATGGTTGAGGATTGAGGATTGACGATTGAGGATTGAGGATTGAGAATTGAGCATTGAGGACTGATCGTTGAGGATTGAAGATTGAGGATTGAGAATTGATGATTGATGATTGAGGATTGAGGATTGAGGGTTGATTACTGAGGGTTGAGTGTTGAGGGTTGAGGATTGAGGGTTGAGGATTGAGAGTTGAGGATTGAAGATTGAGGATTGATGATTGATGATTCATGATTGAGTATTGACGATTGAGGATTGAGGACTGAGGATTGAGGTCTGAGGATTGATGGTTGAGAATTGTGGATTGACGATTGACGATTGAAGATTGAGGACTGAGTATTGAAAACAGAGAATCGAGGATATTCTATTGAGGATTGAAAATTGAGGATTGAGGATTGAGGATAGAGGATTGAGGATTGAGCATTGAGGATTGAGTGTTGAAGATTGAGGATTGATGATTGATTGTTGAAGATTGCGGATTGAGGATTGAGGATTGAGGATTGAGGATTGAGGATTGAGGATTGAGGATTGAGGATTGATGGTTGAGGATTGAGGATCGACAATTGAGGATTGAGGATTGAAGATTGAGTGTCGTGGACAGAGGATTGAGGATTGAGGGTTGAAGATTGAGGTTTGAGGATTGACGGTTAATGATTGAGGATTGGGGATTAGGGATTGAGGATTGATGGTTGAGGTTTGAGGATTGACGATTGAGGATTGACGATTGAGGGTTGAGGATTGAAGGTTGAGGGTTGGGGATTGACGATTGAGGATTGAGGATTGGGGATTGAGGATTGAGGATTGATGGTTGAGGATTGAGGAATGACGATTGGGGATTGTGGATTGAGGATTGAGGATTGAGGACAGAGGATTGAGGATAGAGAATTGAGGATTGAGAATTGAGGATTGAGCGTTGAGGATTGAAGATTGAGGATCGAGGATTGAGTGTGGATTACTGAGGGTTGAGGATTGGGGATTGAGGATTAAGGATTGATGGTTGAGGATTGAGGATTGACGATTGGGGATTGTGGATTGAGGATTGCGGATTGAGGATTGAGGATTGAGGATAGAGGATTGAGGATTGAGGATTGAGGAATGAGGATTGAAGATTGAATATTGATGATTGAAGATTTAGGATTGAGGATTGAGGGTTGTGGTTTGAGGACGAGGATTGAGGGTTGGGTATTGATGTTTGAGGTCTGAGGATTTAGGATTGAGGTTTGAGAATTGAGGATTGAGGATTGAGGATTGAAGATTGAGGTTTTGGTATTGAGGATTGGAGAATGAGGATTGAGGATTGAGGATTGAGGATTGAGTATTGAAGATTGAGTATTGAGGATTGAAGATTGAGGATTGAGGATTGAGGATTGAGTATTAAATATTGAGTATTGAGGATTGAAGATTGAGGATTGAGGATTGAGGATACAGGATTGAGGATTGAAGATAGAGGATTGGGGACTGAGTGTTGAGGGTTGAGTGATGAGAGTTGATGTTTGTGGATAGAGAGTTGAAGATTGCAGATTGAGTATTGAGTATTGAAAACTGTGAATTGAGGATATTCTATTGAGGGATGAGGATTGACAACAGATTGTTGAGGACTCAGGTCTGAAGATTGAGGATTCAGGTTTGAGGATACAGGATCGAGCTTTGAGGACTGAGGGTTGAGGATTGACGATTGAGGATTGAGGATTGAGGGTTGAAGATTGTGGATTGGGTATTGAGGATTGATCGTTGAAGATTGAGGATTGAGGATTGAGGATTGAGTATTGAGGATTGAAGGTTGAATATTGATGATTGAAGATTGAGGATTGAGGATTGAGTGTTGTGGATTGAGGACGAGGACTAAGGGTTGAGTGTTGATGTTTGAGGTCTGAGGATTGAGGATTGTGGATTGAGAATAGAGGGTTGAGGATTGAGGATTGAACATTGAGGATTGGGTATTGAGGATTGAGGATTGAGGATTGAAGATTGACGATTGAGGATTGAGGATTGAGGATTGAGTATTGAAAACAGAGAATCGAGGATATTCTATTGAGGATTGAAAATTGAGGATTGAGGATTGAGGATAGAGGATTGAGGATTGAGCATTGAGGATTGAGTGTTGAAGATTGAGGATTGATGATTGATTGTTGAAGATTGCGGATTGAGGATTGAGGATTGAGGATTGAGGATTGAGGATTGAGGATTGAGGATTGAGGATTGATGGTTGAGGATTGAGGATCGACAATTGAGGATTGAGGATTGAAGATTGAGTGTCGTGGACAGAGGATTGAGGATTGAGGGTTGAAGATTGAGGTTTGAGGATTGACGGTTAATGATTGAGGATTGGGGATTAGGGATTGAGGATTGATGGTTGAGGTTTGAGGATTGACGATTGAGGATTGACGATTGAGGGTTGAGGATTGAAGGTTGAGGGTTGGGGATTGACGATTGAGGATTGAGGATTGGGGATTGAGGATTGAGGATTGATGGTTGAGGATTGAGGAATGACGATTGGGGATTGTGGATTGAGGATTGAGGATTGAGGACAGAGGATTGAGGATAGAGAATTGAGGATTGAGAATTGAGGATTGAGCGTTGAGGATTGAAGATTGAGGATCGAGGATTGAGTGTGGATTACTGAGGGTTGAGGATTGGGGATTGAGGATTAAGGATTGATGGTTGAGGATTGAGGATTGACGATTGGGGATTGTGGATTGAGGATTGCGGATTGAGGATTGAGGATTGAGGATAGAGGATTGAGGATTGAGGATTGAGGAATGAGGATTGAAGATTGAATATTGATGATTGAAGATTTAGGATTGAGGATTGAGGGTTGTGGTTTGAGGACGAGGATTGAGGGTTGAGTATTGATGTTTGAGGTCTGAGGATTTAGGATTGAGGTTTGAGAATTGAGGATTGAGGATTGAGGATTGAAGATTGAGGTTTTGGTATTGAGGATTGGAGAATGAGGATTGAGGATTGAGGATTGAGGATTGAGGATTGAAGATTGAGTATTGAGGATTGAAGATTGAGGATTGAGGATTGAGGATTGAGTATTAAATATTGAGTATTGAGGATTGAAGATTGAGGATTGAGGATTGAGGATACAGGATTGAGGATTGAAGATAGAGGATTGGGGACTGAGTGTTGAGGGTTGAGTGATGAGAGTTGATGTTTGTGGATAGAGAGTTGAAGATTGCAGATTGAGTATTGAGTATTGAAAACTGTGAATTGTGGATATTCTATTGAGGGATGAGGATTGACAACAGATTGTTGAGGACTCAGGTCTGAAGATTGAGGATTCAGGTTTGAGGATACAGGATCGAGCTTTGAGGACTGAGGGTTGAGGATTGACGATTGAGGATTGAGGATTGAGGGTTGAAGATTGTGGATTGGGTATTGAGGATTGATCGTTGAAGATTGAGGATTGAGGATTGAGGATTGAGTATTGAGGATTGAAGGTTGAATATTGATGATTGAAGATTGAGGATTGAGGATTGAGTGTTGTGGATTGAGGACGAGGACTAAGGGTTGAGTGTTGATGTTTGAGGTCTGAGGATTGAGGATTGTGGATTGAGAATAGAGGGTTGAGGATTGAGGATTGAACATTGAGGATTGGGTATTGAGGATTGAGGATTGAGGATTGAAGATTGACGATTGAGGATTGAGGATTGAGGATTGAGGATTGAGTATTAAATATTGAGTAATGAGGATAGAGGATTGAGGATTGAGGATTGAGGAATGAGGATTGAAGATTGAATATTGATGATTGAAGATTGAGGATTGAGGATTGAGGGTTGTGGTTTGAGGACGAGGATTGAGGGTTGAGTATTGATGTTTGAGGTCTGAGGATTGAGGATTGAGGTTTGAGAATTGAGGATTGAGGATTGAGGATTGAAGATTGAGGTTTTGGTATTGAGGATTGGCGAATGAGGATTGAGGATTGAGGATTGAGGATTGAGGATTGAAGATTGAGTATTGAGGATTGAAGATTGAGGTTTGAGCATTGAGGATTGATGATTGAGGATTGAGGATTGAGGATTGAAGATTAAATATTGAGGATTGAAGATTGAGGATTGCGGATTGAGTATTGAGGTTTGGGGAATGATGATTGAGGATTGACGATTGAGGATTGAGAATTGAGGATTGAGGATTGAGTATTGAAGATTGAGTATTCATGACTGAGGGTTGAGGACTGAGGTTTGAGGATTGAGGATTGAGGATTGAAGATTGAGTATTGAGGATTGAAGATTGACGATTGAGGATCGAGTGTTGAGGATGGATGATGAGGGCTGAGGGTTGAGGATTGTGGTTTGAGTATTGCACCCTGAGAATTCAGGATATTCTATTGAGTATTGAGAATTGAGGATTGATGGTTGAGAATTGAGGATTGAGGATTGAGGATTGAGGATTGAGGATTGAGGATTGAGTATTGAAGATTGAGGATTGATGATTGAGGATTGAGGATTGAGGATTGAGGATTGAGGATTGAGTATTGAAGGTTGAGGATTGATGATTGAGGAGTGAGGATTGAGGATTGTGTATTGAGAATTGAGGATGAGGTCTGAGGGTTAAGGATTGAGGTTTGGGGAATGAGGATTGAGGATTGAGGATTGAGGATTGAGGATTGAAGATTGAGGATTGAGGATTGAATATTGAGTATTGAGGATTGAAGATTGACGATTGAGGATTGAGGATTGAGGATTGAGGATTGAGTATTAAATATTGAGTATTGAGGATTGAAGATTGAGGATTGAGGATTGAGGATTCAGGATTGAGGATTGAAGATTGAGGATTGGGGACTGAGTGTTGAGGGTTGAGTGATGAGAGTTGATGTTTGTGGATAGAGAGTTGAAGATTGCAGATTGAGTATTGAGTATTGAAAACTGTGAATTGAGGATATTCTATTGAGGGATGAGGATTGACAACAGATTGTTGAGGACTCAGGTCTGAAGATTGAGGATTCAGGTTTGAGGATACAGGATCGAGCTTTGAGGACTGAGGGTTGAGGATTGACGATTGAGGATTGAGGATTGAGGGTTGAAGACTGTGGATTGGGTATTGAGGATTGATCGTTGAGGATTGAGGATTGAGGATTGAGGATTGAGTATTGAGGATTGAAGGTTGAATATTGATGATTGAAGATTGAGGATTGAGGATTGAGGGTTGTGGATTGAGGACGAGGACTGAGGGTTGAGTGTTGATGTTTGAGGTCTGAGGATTGAGGATTGTGGATTGAGAATAGAGGGTTGAGGTTTGAGGATTGAAGATTGAGGATTGGGTATTGAGGATTGAGGATTGAGGATTGAGAATTGAGGATTGAGGATTGAGGATTGAGGATTGAGGATTGAGTATTGAGGATTGGGGACTGAGGATTGAACATTGAGGATAGAGGATTGAGGATTGAGTATTGAGGAATGGGGATTGAAGATTGAATATTGATGATTGAAGATTGAGGATTGAGGATTGAGTATTGAGGATTGAGGATTGAAGGTTGAGTATTGAGGATTGAAGATTGTGTATTGAGGATTGAGGGTTGAGGATTGAGGATTGAGGATTCAGTATTGAAGATTGAGTATTCATGACTGAGGATAGAGTATAGAGGATTGAGGATTGAGGATTGAGTATTGAAGATTGAGTATTGAGGATTGAAGATTGAGGTTTGAGGATTGAGGATTGAGGATGGAGGATGAAGGCTGAGGGTTGAGGATTGAGGTTTGGGTATTGAATCCTGAGCATTCAGGATATTCTATTGAGTATTGAGAATTGAGGATTGATGGCTGAGTATTGAGGATTGAGGATTGAGGATTGAGGATTGAGGATTGAGTATTGAAGATTGAGGATTGATGATTGAGGATTGAGGATTGAGGATTGAGGATTGAGGATTGAGTATTGAGGATTGAAGATTGAGGTTTGAGGATTGAGGACTGAGGATTGAGGATTGAGGATTGAGGATTGAAGATTAAATATTGAGGATTGAAGATTGAGGATTGAGGATTGAGTATTGGGGTATGGGGAATGATGATTCAGGATTGAGGATTGAGGATTGAGGATTGAGGATTGAGGATTGAGTATTGAAGGTTGAGTATTCATGACTGAGGGTTGAGGCCTGAGGTTTGAGGATTGACGATTGAGGTTTGAAGATTGAGTATTGAGGATTGAAGGTTGAAGATTGAGGATCGAGTGTTGAGGATGGAGGATGAGGGCTGAGGGTTGAGGATTGAGGTTTGAGTATTGCATCCTGAGAATTCAGGATATTCTATTGAGTATTGAGAATTGAGGATTGATGGTTGAGTATTGAGGATTGAGGATTGAGGATTGAGGATTGAGTATTGAGGATTGAGGATTGAGTATTGAAGATTCAGGATTGATGATTGAGGATTGAGGATTGAGGATTGAGGATTGAGTATTGAAGATTGAGGATTGATGATTGAGGAGTGAGGATTGAGGATTGTGTATTGAGAATTGAGGATGAGGTCTGAGGGTTAAGGATTGAGGTTTGGGGAATGAGGATTGAGGATTGTGGATTGAGGATTGAGGATTGAGGATTGAGTATTGAAGATTGAGTATTCATGATTGAGGATTGTGTATTGAGGATTGAGGTTGGAGGACTGAGGACTGAGGGTTGAGAGTTGAGGATTGAGGATTGAGGATTGAGGATTGAGGATTGACGATTGAGGATAGAATATTGAGGATTGGGGACTGAGGATTGAAGATTGAGGGTTGAGGATTGAGTGTTGAGGATTGAGGATTGAAGGTTGAGTATTGAGGATTGAAGATTGTGTATTGAGGTTTGAGGATTGAGGATTGAGGATTGCGGACTGAGGATTGAGGATTGCGGATAAAGGATTGAAGGTTGAGTATTGAGGATTGAGGGCTCAGGGTTTCGGATTGAGCATTGACTATTGAGGTTTGAGGATTGAAGATTGAGAATTGTGTATTCATGCTTCAAGATTGAGGATTGAGGTTGAAGGTTGAGGATTTAGGATTGATAATTGAGGATTGTGGATTGGGGATTGAGGACTGGAGATTGAGGATTGAGCATAGAGGATTGAGTGCTGAGGATTGAAGATTGAGGATTGAGAATTGACGATTGAGGATTGGGGATTGAGGATTGATGGTTGAGGATTGAAGATTGACGATTGAGGATTGTAGGTTGAGGATTGAGGATTGACTATTGAGGATTGAGGATTGAAGGTTGAGTGTCGTGGACAGAGGATTGAGGATTGAGGGTTGAAGATTGAGGATTGACGACTGTCGATTGAAGATTGAGGACTGAGTATTGAAAACTGAGAATTGAGGTTATTCTATTCAGGATTGAATATTGAGGATTGAGGATTGAGGATTGAAGGTTGAGGTTTGTGGATTGACGATTGAGGATTGAGGATTGACGATTGAGGGTTGAGGATTGAAGGTTGAGGGTTGAGGATTGAGGATTGAGGATTGAGGATTGAGGATTGGGGATTGAGGATTGAGGATTGATGGCTGAGGATTGAGGATTGACGATTGGGGATTGTGGATTGAGGATTGAGGATTGAGGATTGAGGATTGAGGATAGAGAATTGCGGATTGAGAATTGAGGATTGAGCGTTGAGGATTGAAGATTGAGGATTGAGGATCGAGTGTTGATTACTGAGGGTTGAGGATTGGGGATTGAGGATTGAGGATTGATGTTTGGGGATAGAGGATTGACGATTGGGGATTGTGGATTGAGGATTGCTGATTGAGGATTGAGGATTGAGGATAGAGAATTGAGGATTGAGGATTGATGGTTGAGGATTGAGGATTGACGATCCAGGATTAAGGATTGAGGATTGAGCATTGAGGATTGAGTGTTGAGGATTGAATATTGAGGATTGAGAATTGATGATTGATGATTGAGGATTGCGGATTGTGTGTTGATTACTGAGGGTTGAGGATTGAGGGTTGAGGATTGAGAATTGAGAATTGAAGATTGGGGATAATTGATTGATGATTCAAGATTGAGGATTGACGATTGAAGATTGAGGATTGAGGATTGAGCATTCAGGATTGAGTGTTGAGGATTGAAGATCGAGGATTGAGAATTGATGACTGAGGATTGAGGATTGAGGATTGAGGGTTGATTACTGAGGGTTGAGGATTGAGGTTTGAGAATTGAAGATTGAGGATTGAGGATTGAAGGTTGAGGATTGATGGTTGATGATTGAAGATTGAGGATTGAAGATTGAGGATTGAGGATTGAGGGTTGAGGATTGAGGATTGATGGTTGAGGATTGAGGATTGACGATTGAGGATTGAGGATTGAGAATTGAGCATTGAGGACTGAGCGTTGAGGATTGAAGATTGAGGATTGAGAATTGATGATTGATGATTGAGGATTGAGGATTGAGGGTTGATTACTGAGGGTTGAGTGTTGAGGGTTGAGGATTGAGAGTTGAGGATTGAAGATTGAGGACTGATGATTGATGATTCAAGATTGAGTATTGACGATTGAGGATTGAGGACTGAGGATTGATGACTGAGGATTGATGGTTGAGGATTGTGGATTGACGATTGAAGATTGAGGACAGAGTATTGAAAACAGAGAATTGAGGATATTCTATTGAGGATTGAAAATTGAGCATTGAGGATTGAGGATAGAGGACTGGGGATTGAGCATTGATGACTGAGCGTTTAGGATTGAAGATTGAGGATTGAGGATTGAGGATTGAGGATTGATGGTTGAGGATTGAGGATCGACAATTGAGGATTGACGATTGAAGATTGAGTGTCGTGGACAGAGGATTGAGGATTGAGTGTTGAAGATTGAGGTTTGAGGATTGACGATTAATGATTGAGGATTGGGGATTAGGGATTGAGGATTGATGGTTGAGGTTTGAGGATTGACGATTGAGGATTGACGATTGAGGGTTGAGGATTGAAGGTTGAGGGTTGGGGATTGACGATTGAGGATTGAGGATTGGGGATTGAGGATTGAGGATTGATGGTTGAGGATTGAGGAATGACGATTGAGGATTGATGGTTAAGTATTGAGGATTGAGGATTGAGGATTGAGGATTGAGGGTTGAGGATTGATGGTTGAGGATTGAGGATTGACGATTGAGGATTGAGGATTGAGAATTGAGCATTGAGGACTGAGCGTTGAGGATTGAAGATGGAGGATTGAGAATTGATGATTGATGATTGAGGATTGAGGATTGAGGGTTGATTACTGAGGGTTGAGTGTTGAGGGTTGAGGATTGAGAGTTGAGGATTGAAGATTGAGGACTGATGATTGATGATTCAAGATTGAGTATTGACGATTGAGGATTGAGGACTGAGGATTGATGACTGAGGATTGATGGTTGAAGGTTGTGGATTGACGATTGAGGATTGAGGACAGAGTATTGAAAACAGAGAATTGAGGATATTCTATTGAGGATTGAAAATTGAGCATTGAGGATTGAGGATAGAGGACTGGGGATTGAGCATTGATGACTGAGCGTTTAGGATTGAAGATTGAGGATTGCGGATTGAGGATTGAGGATTGATGGTTGAGGATTGAGGATCGACAATTGAGGATTGAGGATTGAAGATTGAGTGTCGTGGACAGAGGATTGAGGATTGAGTGTTGAAGATTGAGGTTTGAGGATTGACGATTAATGATTGAGGATTGGGGATTAGGGATTGAGGATTGATGGTTGAGGTTTGAGGATTGACGATTGAGGATTGACGATTGAGGGTTGAGGATTGAAGGTTGAGGGTTGGGGATTGACGATTGAGGACTGAGGATTGGGGATTGAGGATTGAGGATTGATGGTTGAGGATTGAGGAATGACGATTGAGGATTGATGGTTAAGTATTGAGGATTGAGGATTGAGGATTGAGGATTGAGGATTGAGGATTGAGGATTGAGGATTGTGTATTGAAGATTGAGTATTCATGATTGAGGATTGTGTATTGAGGATTGAGGTTGGAGGACTGAGGACTGAGGGTTGAGGGTTGAGGATTGAGGATTGAGGATTGAGGATTGAGGATTGACGATTGAGGATAGAATATTGAGGATTGGGGACTGAGGATTGAAGATTGAGGGTTGAGGATTGACTATTGAGGATTGAGGATTGAGGATTGAGGATAGAGAATTGCGGATTGAGAATTGAGGATTGAGCGTTGAGGATTGAAGATTGAGGATAGAGAATCGAGTGTTGATTACTGAGGGTTGAGGATTGGGGATTGAGGATTGAGGATTTATGGTTGGGGCTAGAGGATTGAGGATTGGGGATTGTGGATTGAGGATTGCAGATTGAGGATTGAGGATTGAGGATAGAGAATTGAGGATTGAGGATTGATGGTTGAGGATTGAGGATTGACGATCGAGGATTAAGGATTGAGGATTGAGCATTGAGGATTGAGTGTTGAGGATTGAATATTGAGGATTGAGAATTGATGATTGATGATTGAGGATTGAGGATTGTGTGTTGATTACTGAGGGTTGAGGATTGAGGGTTGAGGATTGAGAATTGAGAATTGAAGATTGGGGATAATTGATTGATGATTCAAGATTGAGGATTGACGATTGAAGATTGAGGATTGAGGATTGAGCATTCAGGATTGAGTGTTGAGGATTGAAGATCGAGGATTGAGAATTGATGACTGAGGATTGAGGATTGAGGATTGAGGGTTGATTACTGAGGGTTGAGGATTGAGGTTTGAGAATTGAAGATTGAGGATTGAGGATTGAAGATTGAGGATTGATGGTTGATGATTGAATATTGAGGATTGAAGATTGAGGATTGAGGATTGAGGATTGAGGATTGAGGATTGATGGTTCAGGATTGAGGATTGACGATTGAGGATTGAGGATTGAGGATTGAGGATTGAGGATTGAGGATTGAGGATTGAGGATTGATGGTTGAGTATTGAGGATCGACAATTGAGGATTGAGGATTGAGGATTGAGGATTGAAGGTTGAGAATTGAAGATTGAGTATTGAGGACTGAAGATTGACGATTGAGGATTGAAGATTGAGGATTGAGGATTGAGGATTGAGGATTGAGGATAGAGCATTGAAGATTGAGGATTGGGGACTGAGGATTGACGATTGAGGATTGAGTATTGAGGATTGAAGATTGAGTATTGATGATTGAAGATTGAGGGTTGAGGATTGAGGGTTGAGGATTGAGGACGAGGACTGACGGTTGAGGATTGAGGTTTGAGGATTGAGGGCTGTGGATTGAGGACGAGGACTGAGGGTTGAATATTGATGTTTGAGGCCTGAGGATTGAGGATTGAGGATTGAGAATTGATGATTGAGGACTGAGGGTTGAAGATTGAGTATTGGGTATTGAGGATTGAAGAATGACGATTGAGGATTGAGGATTGAGGATTGAGGATTGAAGATTGAGTATTGCGGATTGAGAATTGAGGTTTGATGATTGAGGATTGAAGATTGAGGATTGGGTATTGAGGATTGAAGAATGAGGATTGAGGATTGAGGATTGAGAATTCAGGATTGAGGATTGAGGATTGAAGATTGAGGATTGGGTATTGAGGGTTGACGAATGAGGATTGAGTATTGAGGATTGAAGATTGAGTATTGATGATTGAAGGTTGAGGATTGAGGATTGAGGATTGAGGATTGAGAATTGAGAATTGAGGATGAAGGCTGAGGGTGGAGGATTGAGGTTTGAGGAACGAGGATTGAAGATTGTGTATTGAGGATTGAATATTGAGGATTGAGGATTGAGGATTGAGGATTGAGGTTTGAGGATTGAGGATTGAGGAATGAAGATTGAGTATTGAGGATTGAGGATCGAGGATTGAGTATTGAGGATTTAGGACTGATGATTGAGTGTTGAAGATTGATTACTTATGATTGAAGATTGAGGATTGAGGATTGAGGGTTAAGGATTGAGGACGAGGACTGAAGGTTGAGGATTGAGGTTTGAGGATTGAGGATTGAGTGTTGAAGGTTGAGGATTGATGATTGAAGATTGAGGATTGGGTATTCAGGATTGAGGAATGAGTATTGAGGATTGAGGATTGATGACTGAGGATTGAGGATTGAGGATTGGGTATTGAGGATTGAGTATTGAGGTTTGAGGACTGAGGGCTGAGGATTGAGGATTGAGGATTGAGGATTGAGGATGAGGGCTGAGGGTTGAGGATTGAGGTTTGAGGCCTGAGGACTGAGGATTGAGGATTGAGGGCTGAGGATTGAAGATTGAGAATTGAAGATTGAGTATTGAGGACTGAATATTGACGATTGGGGATTGAAGATTGAGGATTGAGGATTGATGATTGAGGATTGAGGATTGATCATTGAAGATTGAGGATTGGGGATTGAGGATTGACGATTGAGGACTGAGTATTGAGGATTGAAGATTCAGTATTGATGATTGAAGGTTGAGGATTGAGGATTGAGGATTGAGGATTGAGAATTGAGAATTGAGGATGAAGACTGAGGGTGGAGGATTGAGGTTTGAGGAACGAGGATTGAAGATTGTGTATTGAGGATTGAATATTGAGGATTGAGGATTGAGGATTGAGGATTGAGGTTTGAGGATTGAGGATTGAGGAATGAAGATTGATTATTGAGTATTGAAGGTTGAGGATTGTGGATTGAGGATTGAGGATTGAGGATTGAATATTGAAGATTGAGTATTGATGCCTGAGGATTGAGGATTGAGGATAGAGGATTGAGGATTGAGGATTGAAGATTGAGTATTGAGGATTGAAGATTGAGGATTGAAGATTGAGTATTGATGATTGAATATTGAGGATTGAGGATTGAGGATTGAGGATTGAGGATTGAGGATTGAGGATTGAGGATTGAAGATTGAGTATTGATGATTGAATATTGAGGATTGACGACGAGGACTGACGGTAGAGGATTGAGGTTTGAGCATTGAGGATTGTGGACTGATGATTGAGGATGAGGGCTGAGGGTCGGGGATTGAGGTTTGACGACTGAGGACTGAGGATTGAGAATTGAGAATTGGGGATTGATGATTGAGGATTGAAGATTGAGGATAGGGTATTGAGGTTTGAAGAACGAGGATTGAAGAATGAGGATTGAGGGTTGAGGATTGATGATTGAGGATTGAAAATTGAGTATTGAGGATTGAAGATTGAGGATTGAGGATTGAGGGTTGAGGATTGAGGATTGAAGATTGAGTATTGAGGATTGAAGATTGAGGATTGAGTATTGAGGATTGAGGATTGAGGTTTGAAGATTGAGGATTGAGGATTGAGGATTGAGGATTGAGGATTGAGGATTGAAGATTGAATATTGATGATAGAATATTGAGGACTGAGGATTGAGTGTTGTGGATTGAGGACGAGGACTGAGTGTTGAATATTGATGTTTGAGGTCTGAGGATTAAGGACTGATGATTTAGAATTGAGGATTGAGGATTGAGGATTGAAGATTGAGGATTGGGTATTGAGGATTGAAGAATGAGCATTGAGGATTGAGGTTTGAGGTTTGAGGATTGCAGATTGAGCATTGAGGATTGAAGATTGAGGATTGAGGATTGAGGATTGAAGATTGAGGATTGAGGATTGAGGATTGAGGATTGAGGATTGAAGATTGAGTCTTGAGGATTGAAGATTGAGGATTGAGGATTGAGTACTGAGGATTGAGGATTGAGGACTGAGGATTGAAGATTGAGAATTGAAGATTGAGTATTGAGGACTGAATATTGACGATTGAGGATTGAAGATTGAGGATTGAGGATTGAGGATTGAGGATTGAGGATTGAGCATTGAAGATTGAGGATTGGGGATTGAGGATTGACGATTGAGGATTGAGTATTGAGGATTGAAGATTGAGTATTGATGATTGAAGGTTGAGGATTGAGGATTGAGGATTGAGGATTGAGAATTGAGAATTGAGGATGAAGACTGAGGATTGAGTATTGAGGGTTGAGGATTGAGGATTGAAGTTTGAGTATTGAGGAATGAAGATTGAGGATTGAGTATTGAGGATTGAGGATTGAGGTTTGAAGATTGAGGATTGAGGATTGAGGATTGAGGATTGAGGATTGAGGATTGAAGATTGAATATAGATGATTGAATATTGAGGACTGACGATTGATAGTTGTGGATTGAGGACGAGGGCTGAGGGTTGAGTATTGATGTTTGAGGTCTGAGGATTATGGATTGAGGATCGAGAATTGAGGATTGAGGATTGAGGATTGAAGATTGAGGATTGGGTATTGAGGATTGGGTATTGAGGATTGAAGAATGAGGATTGAGGATTGAGGTTTGAGGATTGAGGATTGAAGATTGAGTATTGAGGATTGAAGGTTGAGGATTGAGGATTGAGGATTGAGGATTGAGGATTGAGGATTGAGGATTGAAGATTGAATATAGATGATGAATATTGAGGACTGTGGATTGAGGGTTGTGGATTGAGGACGAGGACTGAGGGTTGAATATTGATGTTTGAGGTCTGGGGATTAAGGATTGAGGATCGAGAGTTGAGGATTGAGGATTGAGGATTGAAGATTGAGGATTGGGTATTGAGGATTGAAGAATGAGGATTTAGGATTGAGGTTTGAGGACTGAGGATTGCAGATTGAGTATTGAGGATTGAAGATTGAGGATTGAGGATTGAGGATTGAAGATTGAGGATTGAGGATTGAGGATTGAGGATTGAGGATTGAAGATTGAGTAATGAGGATTGAAGATTGAAGATTGAGGAATGAGGATTGATTACTGAGGATTGAGGATTGAGGATTGAGGATTGAGGATTGAGGACTGATGATTGAGTATTGAAGATTGATTATTTACGATTGAAGATAGAGGATTGAGGATTGAGGGTTGAGGATTGAGGACGAGGACTGAAGGTTGAGGATTGAGGTTTGAGCATTGAGAATTGAGGATTGAGGACTGAGGCTTGAGGATTCAGGATTGAGCATTGAGGATTGAAGATTGCGGACTGGCAATTGAGGATTGAAGATTGAGGATTAAGGATTGAGGATCGGGGATTGAGGATGTAGGATTGGAGATTGATTATTGATGATTGAGGATTGAGGATTGAGGATTGAGTATTGAGGATTGAGAATTGAGAATTGAGGATGAAGGCTGAGGGTTGAGGGTTGAGGTTTGAGGAACGAGGATTGAAGATTGAGGATTGGGTATTGAGGATTGAGGAATGAGTATTGAGGATTGAGGATTGATGACTGAGGATTGAGGATTGAGGATTGGGAATTGAGGATTGAGTATTGAGGTTTGAGGACTGAGGGCTGAGGATTGAGGATTGAGGATTGAGGATTGAGGATGAGTGCTGAGGGTTGAGGATTGAGGTTTGAGGCCTGAGGACTGAGGATTGAGGATTGAGAATTGAGGATTGAGGATTGAGGATTGAGGATTGAAGATTGAGAATTGGGTATTGAGGGTTGAAGAATGAGGATTGAGGATTGAGGATTGAGGATTGAGGATTGATGATTGAGGATTGGGTATTGAGGATTCAAGAATGAGGATTGAGGATTGAGGATTGAGGATTGAGGATTGAAGATTGAGTATTGAGGATTGAAGATTGAGGGTTGAGGATTGAGGATTGAGGATTGAGGATTGAAGATTGAGTATTAAGGATTGAAGATTGAGGATTGATTATTGAGTATTGAGGATTGAGGTTTGAAGATTGAGGATTGAGGATTGAGGATTGAGGATTGATGATTGAGGACTGAGGGTTGAAGATTGAGTATTGGGTATTGAGGATTGAAGAATGACGATTGAGGATTGAGGATTGAGGATTGAGGATTGAAGATTGAGTATTGAGGATTGAAGATTGAGGATTGAGGATTGAGGATTGAGGATTGAGGATTGAAGATTGATTATTGAGGATTGAAGATTGAGGATTGAGTATTGAGGATTGAGGATTGAGGTTTGAAGATTGAGGATTGAGGAATGAGGATTGAGGATTGAGGATTGAGGATTGAAGATTGAATAGTGATCATTGAATATTGAGGACTGAGGATTGGGGGTTGTGGATTGAGGACGAGGACTGAGGGTTGAATATTGATGTTTGAGGTCTGAGGATTAAGGATTGAGGATTGAGAATTGAGGTTTCAGGATTGAGGATAGAAGATTGAGGATTGGGTATTGAGGATTGAAGAATGAGGATTGAGGATTGAGGTTTGAGGGTTGAGGATTGCAGATTGAGTATCGAGGATTGAAGATTGAGGATTGAGGATTGAGGATTGAAGATTGAGGATTGAAGATTGTGGATTGAGGATTGAGGATTGAAGATTGAGTATTGAGGATTGAGGATTGAGGATTGAGGATTGAGGATTGAGGATTGAGCATTGAAGATTGAGGATTGGGGATTGAGAATTGACGATTGAGGATTGAGTATTGAGGATTGGAGATTGAGTATTGATGATTGAAAGTTGATGATTGAGGATTGAGGTTTGAGGATTGAGGGTTGTGGATTGAGGACGAGGACTGAGGGTTGAATATTGATGATTGTGGCCTGAGGATTGAGGATTGAGGATTGAGAATTGATGATTGGGTACTGAGGGTTGAAGATTGAGGATTGGGCATTGAGGATTGAAGAATGAGGCTTGAGGATTGAGGATTGAGGATTGAGGATTGCAGATTGAGTATTGAGGATTGAAGATTGAGGATTCAGGATTGAGCATTGAGGACTGAGGATGGAGGGTTGAGGATTGAGGACGAGGACTGACGGTTGAGGATTGAGGTTTGAGGATTGAGGATTGGGGATTGAGGACTGAGGCTTGAGGATTGACGATTGAGCATAGAGGATTGAAGATTGAGGACTGGCGATTGAGGATTGAAGATTGAGGATTAAGAATTGAGGATTGGGGATTGAGGATCTGGGATTGGAGATTGATTTTTGGGGATGGAAGATCGAGGATTGAGGATTGAGGATTGAGAATTGAGAATTGAGGATGAGGACTGAGGGTTGAGGATTGAGGTTTGAGGAACGAGGATGGAGGATTGATGATTGAGGACTGAGGATTGACGATTGAGTATTCAAGATTGAGGATTTATGACTGAGGATTGAGGATTGAGGATAGAGGATTGAGGATTGAGGATTGAAGGTTGAGTATTGGGGATTGAATATTGAGGATTGAGGATTGAGGATTGAGAATGAGGGCTGAGTGTTGAGGATTGAGGTTTGAGTATAGAATCCTGAGAATTCAGGATATTCTATTTAGCATTGAGAATTTAGGATTGATGGTTGAGTATTGAGGATTGAGGATTGAGGATTGAGGATTGAGTATTGAAGATTGTGGACTGATGATTGAGGATTGAGGATTGAGGATTGAGTATTGAGAATTGAGGATTGTTGGTTGAGCATTGAGGATTGAGGATTGAGGATTGAGCGTTGAACATTGAGGATTGATGATTGAAGATTGAGGATTGGGGATTGAGGATTGAGGAATGAGTATTGAAGATTGAGGATTGATGATTAAGGATTGAGGATTGAGGTTTAGGGATTGAGGATTGAGCATTGAGGTTTGTGGACTGAGGGCTGAGGATTCAGGATTGAGGATTGAGGATTGAGGATGAGGGCTGAGGGTTGAGGATTGAGGTTTGAGGACTGAGGACTGAGGATTGAGGATTGAGGATTGAGTATTGAGGGTTGAAGATCGAGTATTGAGGATTGAAGATTGAGTATTGAGGATTGAGGATTGAGGATTGAGGATTGAAGGTTGAGTATTGAGGATTGAAGGTTGAGGATTGAGTATTGACGATTGAGGATTGAGGTTTGAAGATTGAGGATTGAGGATTGGGGATTGAGGATTGACGATTGAGGATTGAAGATTGAATATTGATGATTGAATATTGAGGACTGAGGATTGAGGGTTGTGGACTGAGGACGAGGCCTGAGGGTTGAATATTGTTGTTTGAGGTCTGAGGATTAAGGATTGAGGACTGAGAATTGAGGGTTGAGGATTGAGAATTGAAGATTGAGGATTGGGTATTGAGGATTGAACAATGAGGATTGAGGATTGAGGATTGAGGATTGAGGATTGCAGATTGGTTATTGAGGATTGAAGATTGAGGGTTCAGGATTGAGGATTGAGGATTGAGGATTGAGCGTTGAGGATTGAGGACGAGGACTGACGGTTGAGGATTGAGGTTTGAGGTTTGAGGATTGAGGATTGAGGACTGAGGCTTGAGGACTGACGATTGAGCATAGAGGATTGAAGATTGAGGACTGGCGATTGAGGATTGAAGATTGAGGATTCAGGATTGAGGATCGGGGATTGAGGATGTGGGATTGGAGATTGATTATTGATGATTGAATGTTGAGGATTGAGGATTGAGGATTGAGGATTGAGGATTGAGGATTGAAGATTGAGTATTGAGGATTGAACATTGAGGATTGAGGATTGAGAATTGAGGATTGGGGATTGAAGATTGAGTATTGAGTATTGAAGATTGAGGATTGAGGATAGAGGATTGAGGATTGAGGATTGAAGATTGAGTATTGGGGATTGAATATTGAGGATTGAGGATTGAGGATTGAGAATGAGGGCTGAGGGTTGAGGGTTGAGGTTTGAGTATAGAATCCTGAGAATTCAGGATATTCTATTGAGCATTGAGAATTTAGGATTGATGGTTGAGTATTGAGGATTGAGGATTGAGGATTGAGGATTGAGGATTGAGTATTGTAGACTGAGGATTGATGATTGAGGATTGAGGGTTGAGGATAGAGGATTGAGTATTGAGGATTGAAGATTGAGTATTGAGGATTGAAGATTGATGATTGAGGATTGAGGATTGAGGGTTGAGTATTGAGGATTGTCGCTTGAGGATTAAGGGTTGAGGATGTAGGATTGAACAGAGAGGACTGAGTGTTGAGGATTGAGTGTTGACAATTGATGCTTGAGGTTTGAGATTTGATTATTGAATATTCTGGATTGAGTATTGAACCATCATAATTCAGGATGTTCTATTGAGTATTGAGAATTGAGGATTGATGGTTGAGTATTGAGGACTGATGGTTGACGGTTGAGTGTTGAGTATTGAGGATTGAGAATTGAGGATTGAGGATTGAGGATTGATGATTGAGGATTGAAGTTTGATTATTGATGATTGAAGATTGAGGATTGAGGATTGAGGGTTGAGGATTGAGGACGAGGACTGACGGTTGAGGATTGAGGTTTGAGGATTGAGAATTGAGGATTTAGGACTCAGGCTTGAGGATTGAGGATTGAGCATTGAGGATTCAAGATTGAGGACTGGCGACTGAGGAATGAAGATTGAGGATTAAGGATTGAGGATTGGGGATTGAGGATGTAGGATTGGAGATTGGTTATTGATGATTGAAGATTGGGGATTGAGGATTGAGGTTTGAGGATTGAGAATTGAGAATTGAGGATGAAGACTTAGGGTTGAGGATTGAGGTTTGAGTAACGAGGATTGAGGATTGAGGATTGAGGACTAAGGATTGACGATTGAGTATTGAAGATTGAGGATTGATGACTGAGGATTGACGACTGAGGATTGAGGATTGAGGATTGATGATTGAAGATTGAGTATTGAGGTTTGAATATTGAGGATTGAGGATTGAGGATTGAGGATTGAGGACTGAGAATTGAGGATTGAAGATTGAGTATTGAGTATTGAAGGTTGAGGATTGTGCATTGAGGATTGAGGATTGAGGATTGAATATTGAAGATTGAGTATTGATGCCTGAGGATTGAGGATTGAGGATTCAGGATTAAGGATTGAAGATTGAGTATTCAGGATTGAAGATTGAGGATTGAAGATTGAGTATTGATGATTGAATATTGAGGATTGAGGATTGAGGATTGAGGATTGAGGATTGAGGATTGAGGATTGAAGATTGAGTATTGATGATTGAATATTGAGGATTGAGGATTGAGGTTTGAGGATTGAGGACGAGGACTGACGGTAGAGGATTGAGGTTTGAGGATTGAGGATTGAGGACTGAGGATTGAGGATGAGGGCTGAGGGTCGGGGATTGAGGTTTGACGACTGAGGACTGAGGATTGAGGATTGAGAATTGAGGATTGATGATTGAGGATTGAAGATTGTGGATAGGTTATTGAGATTTGAAGAATGAGGATTGAGATTTGAAGAATGAGGATTGAGGATTGAGGATTGAGGATTGAGGATTGAGGATCTAGGATTGGAGATTGATTATTGAGTATTGAAGATTGAGGATTGAGGATTGAGGATTGAGGATTGAAGATTGAATATTGAGGATTGAAGATTCAGTATTGAGGATTGAGGATTGAGGATGGAGGATAAGGGCTGAGGGTTGAGGATTGAGGTTTCAGTATTGAATCGTGAGAATTCAGGATATTCTATTGAGTATTGAGAATTGAGGATTGTTGGTTGAATATTGAGGATTGAGGATTGAGGGTCTAGGATTGTAGATTGATTATTGAGGATGAAGATTGAGAATTGAGGATTGAGGATTGAGAATTGAGAATTGAGAATTGAGGATGAGGACTGAGGATTGAGGATTGAGGATTGAAGATTCAGTATTGAGGATTGAAGATTGAGGATTGGGAATTGAGGATTGACGATTGAGGATTGAGTATTGAGGATTGAGAATTGAGGATTGAGGATTGAAATTGAGTATTGAGGATTAAAGATTGAGGATTGAGATTTGATTATTGAATATTGTGGATTATGTACTGAACCATGAGAATTCAGGATTTTATATTGAGTATTGAGAATTGAGGATTGATGGTTGAGTATTGAGGATTGATGGCTGTTGGTTGTGTGTTGAATATTGAGGATTGAAGATTGATTATTGATGATTGAAGATTGAGGATTGAGGATTGAGTATTGAGGATTGTTGGTTGAATATTGAGGATCGAGGATTGAGGATTGAGTGTTGTAGACTGAGGATTGATGATTGAGGATTGAGGGTTGAGGATAGAGGATTGAGTATTGAGGATTGAAGATTGAGTATTGAGGATTGAAGATTGATGATTGAGGATTGAGGATTGAGGGTTGAGTATTGAGGATTGTCGCTTGAGGATTAAGGGTTGAGGATGTAGGATTGAACAGAGAGGACTGAGTGTTGAGGATTGAGTGTTGACAATTGATGCTTGAGGTTTGAGATTTGATTATTGAATATTCTGGATTGAGTATTGAACCATCATAATTCAGGATGTTCTATTGAGTATTGAGAATTGAGGATTGATGGTTGAGTATTGAGGACTGATGGTTGACGGTTGAGTGTTGAGTATTGAGGATTGAGAATTGAGGATTGAGGATTGAGGATTGATGATTGAGGATTGAAGTTTGATTATTGATGATTGAAGATTGAGGATTGAGGATTGAGGGTTGAGGATTGAGGACGAGGACTGACGGTTGAGGATTGAGGTTTGAGGATTGAGAATTGAGGATTTAGGACTCAGGCTTGAGGATTGAGGATTGAGCATTGAGGATTCAAGATTGAGGACTGGCGACTGAGGAATGAAGATTGAGGATTAAGGATTGAGGATTGGGGATTGAGGATGTAGGATTGGAGATTGGTTATTGATGATTGAAGATTGGGGATTGAGGATTGAGGTTTGAGGATTGAGAATTGAGAATTGAGGATGAAGACTTAGGGTTGAGGATTGAGGTTTGAGTAACGAGGATTGAGGATTGAGGATTGAGGACTAAGGATTGACGATTGAGTATTGAAGATTGAGGATTGATGACTGAGGATTGACGACTGAGGATTGAGGATTGAGGATTGATGATTGAAGATTGAGTATTGAGGTTTGAATATTGAGGATTGAGGATTGAGGATTGAGGATTGAGGACTGAGAATTGAGGATTGAAGATTGAGTATTGAGTATTGAAGGTTGAGGATTGTGCATTGAGGATTGAGGATTGAGGATTGAATATTGAAGATTGAGTATTGATGCCTGAGGATTGAGGATTGAGGATTCAGGATTAAGGATTGAAGATTGAGTATTCAGGATTGAAGATTGAGGATTGAAGATTGAGTATTGATGATTGAATATTGAGGATTGAGGATTGAGGATTGAGGATTGAGGATTGAGGATTGAGGATTGAAGATTGAGTATTGATGATTGAATATTGAGGATTGAGGATTGAGGTTTGAGGATTGAGGACGAGGACTGACGGTAGAGGATTGAGGTTTGAGGATTGAGGATTGAGGACTGAGGATTGAGGATGAGGGCTGAGGGTCGGGGATTGAGGTTTGACGACTGAGGACTGAGGATTGAGGATTGAGAATTGAGGATTGATGATTGAGGATTGAAGATTGTGGATAGGTTATTGAGATTTGAAGAATGAGGATTGAGATTTGAAGAATGAGGATTGAGGATTGAGGATTGAGGATTGAGGATTGAGGATCTAGGATTGGAGATTGATTATTGAGTATTGAAGATTGAGGATTGAGGATTGAGGATTGAGGATTGAAGATTGAATATTGAGGATTGAAGATTCAGTATTGAGGATTGAGGATTGAGGATGGAGGATAAGGGCTGAGGGTTGAGGATTGAGGTTTCAGTATTGAATCGTGAGAATTCAGGATATTCTATTGAGTATTGAGAATTGAGGATTGTTGGTTGAATATTGAGGATTGAGGATTGAGGGTCTAGGATTGTAGATTGATTATTGAGGATGAAGATTGAGAATTGAGGATTGAGGATTGAGAATTGAGAATTGAGAATTGAGGATGAGGACTGAGGATTGAGGATTGAGGATTGAAGATTCAGTATTGAGGATTGAAGATTGAGGATTGGGAATTGAGGATTGACGATTGAGGATTGAGTATTGAGGATTGAGAATTGAGGATTGAGGATTGAAATTGAGTATTGAGGATTAAAGATTGAGGATTGAGATTTGATTATTGAATATTGTGGATTATGTACTGAACCATGAGAATTCAGGATTTTATATTGAGTATTGAGAATTGAGGATTGATGGTTGAGTATTGAGGATTGATGGCTGTTGGTTGTGTGTTGAATATTGAGGATTGAAGATTGATTATTGATGATTGAAGATTGAGGATTGAGGATTGAGTATTGAGGATTGTTGGTTGAATATTGAGGATCGAGGATTGAGGATTGAGTGTTGAACATTGAGGATTGATGATTGAATATTGAGGATTGGGGATTGAGGGTTGAGGAATGAGTATTGAAGATTGAGGATTGATGATTGAGGATTGAGGATTGAGGTTTAGGGATTGAGGATTGAGCATTGAGGTTTGTGGACTGAGAGCTGAGGATTGAGGATTGAGGATTGAGGATAGAGGATTGAGGTTTGAAGATTGAGGGTTGGGGACTGAGGATTGAAGATTCAGTGTTGAGGGTTATGGATTGAGGATTGAGGATTGAGGATTGAAGATTCAGTAATGAGGATTGAAGATTGAGAATTGAGGATTGAGGATTGAAGATTGAGGACTGAGTGTTGATGGTTGAGTGATGAGAATTGATGTTTGTGGATTGAGATTTGAAGACTGAAGATTGAGGATTGGGAACTGAGGGTTGACGATTGAGGATTGAGTATTGAGGATTGAGAATTGAGGATTGAGGATTGAAATTGAGTATTGAGGATTAAAGATTGAGGATTGAGATTTGATTATTGAATATTGTGGATTATGTACTGAACCATGAGAATTCAGGATATTATATTGAGTATTGAGAATTGAGGATTGATGGTTGAGTATTGAGGATTGATGGCTGTTGGTTGTGTGTTGAATTTTGAGGATTGAAGATTGCGTATTGATGATCGAAGATTGAGGATTGAGGATTGAGTATTGAGGATTGAGGGTTGAAGGTCGAGGACTGAGGATTGAGGATTGAGGATTGAGTATTGAGGATTGAGGGTTGAAGGTTGAGGATTGAGGATTGAGCATTGAGGATTGAGGACTGAGGCTTGAGGATTGAGGATTGAGCATAGAGGATTGAAGATTGAAGACTGGCGATTGAGGATTGAAGATTGAGTATTGAGGATTGAAGATTGAGGATTGAGGATTGAGGATTGAGGATTGAGGATGGAGGATGAGGGCTGAGGGATGAGGGTTGAGGTTTGTGTGTTGAATCCTGAGAATTCAGGATATTCTCTTGAGTATTGAGAATTGAGGATTGATGGTTGAGTACTGAGGACTGAGGATTGAGGATTGAAGGTTGAGTATTGAGGATTCAGAATTGAGGTTTGAGGACTGAGGATTGAGGATTGAAGATTGAATATTGAGGATTGAAGATTCAGGATTGAGGATTGAGTATTGAGGATGGAGGATGAGGGCTGAGGGTTGAGGATTGAGGTTTGGGTACTGAATCCTGAGAATTCAGGATATTCTCTTGAGTATTGAGAATTGAGGATTGATGGTTGAGTACTGAGGACTGAGGATTGAGGATTGAAGGTTGAGTATTGAGGATTCAGAATTGAGGTTTGAGGACTGAGGATTGAGGATTGAAGATTGAATATTGAGGATTGAAGATTCAGGATTGAGGATTGAGTATTGAGGATGGAGGATGAGGGCTGAGGGTTGAGGATTGAGGTTTGGGTACTGAATCCTGAGAATTCAGGATATTCTATTGAGTATTGAGAATTGGGGATTGATGGTTGAGTATTGAGGATTGAGGATTGAGGATTGAGTATTGAAGATTGAGGATTGAGGATTGAGGATTGAGGATTGAGGGTTGAAGGTTGAGGATTGAGGATTGAGGATTGAGGATTAAAGATTGAGGATTGAGATTTGATTATTGAATATTGTGGATTATGTACTGAACCATGAGAATTCAGGATGTTCTATTGAGTCTTGAGAATTGAGTATTGATGGTTGAGTATTGAGGATTGATGGTTGTGGGTGGAGTGTTGAATATTGAGGATTGAGGATTGAGGAATGAGTATTGAAGATTGAGGATTGATGATTGAGGATTGAGGATTGAGGATTGAGGACTGGGGATTGAGGATTGAGCATTGAGGTTTGAGGACTGAGGGCTGAGGATTGAGGATTGAGGATTGAGGATAGAGGATTGAGGTTTGAAGATTGAGGATTGGGGACTGAGTATTAAAGATTCAGGGTTGAGGGTTGAGGATTGAGGATTGAGGATTGAGGATTGAAGATTCAGTATTGAGGATTGAAGATTGAGAATTGAGGATTGAGGATTGAAGATTGAGGACTGAGTGTTGATGGTTGAGTGATGAGAATTGATGTTTGTGGATTGAGATTTGAAGATCGAAGATTGAGGATTGGGAATTGAGTATTGACGATTGAGGATTGAGTACTGAGGATTGAGAATTGAGGATTGAGGATTGAAATTGAGTATTGAGGATTAAAGATTGAGGATTGAGATTTGATTATTGAATATTGTAGATTGAGTACTGAACCATGAGAATTCAGGATATTATATTGAGTATTGAGAATTGAGGATTGATGGTTGAGTATTGAGGAATGATGGCTGTTGGTTGTGTGTTGAGTATTGAGGATTGAAGATTGAGTATTGAGGATTGAAGATTGAGGATTGAGGATTGAGGATTGAGGATTGAGGGTTGAAGGTTGAGGATTGAGGATTGAGGATTGAGGATTGAGGATTGAGGATAGAGGACGAGGACCGACGGTTGAGAATTGAGGTTTGAGGGTTGAGGATTGAGGATTGAGGACTGAGGCTTGAGGATTGAGGATTGAGTATTGAAGATTGATGACTGATGACTGAGGATTGAGAACTGAGGATTGAGGATTGAGGATTGATGATTGAAGATTGAATATTGAGGATTGAGGATTGAGGATTGAGGATTGAAGATTGAGTATTGAGGATTGAACATTGAGGATTGAGGATGGAGTATTGAGGATTGGGGATTGAAGATTGAGTATTGAGGATTGAAGATTGAGGATTGAGGATTGAGGATTGAGGATTGAGGATTGAAGATTGAGGATTGAGGATTGAGGATTGAGGATTGAGGATTGAGGATTGAGGATTGAGGATTGAAGATTGAATATTGATGATTGAAGATTGAGGATTGAGGATTGAGGATTGAGGATTGAGGATTGAAGATTGAGGTCTGAGGATTGAGGATTGAGGATTGAGAATTGAGGATTGCGGATTGAGGATTGAGGATTGAAGATTGAGGATTGAGGATTGAGGATTGAGGATTGGGAATTGAGGATTGACGAATGAGGATTGAGTATTGAGGATTGAGAGTTGAGGATTGAGGATTGAAATTGAGTATTGAGGATTAAAGATTGAGGATTGAGATTTGATTATTGAATATTGTGGATTGAGTATTGAACCATGAGAATTCAGGATATTAAATTGAGTATTGAGAATTGAGGATTGATGGTTGAGTATTGAGGATTGATGGCTGAGGGTTGTATGTTGAATATTGAGGACTGAGGATTGGGTATTGAGGATTGAAGAATGAGGATTGAGGATTGAGGATTGAGGATTGAGGATTGCAGATTGAGTATTGAGGACTGAAGATTGAGGATTCAGGATTGAGGATTGAGGTTTGAGGATTGAGGATAGAGGATTGAGGATTGAAGATTGAATATTGAGGATTGAAGATTCAGGATTCAGGATTGAGGATCGAGGATTGAGGATTGAGGATGTAGCATTGAAGATTGAGGATTGGGGATTGAGGATTGACGATTGAGGATTGAGTATTGACGATTGAAGATTGAGTATTGATGATTGAAATTTGAGTATTGAGGATTGAGTGTTGAGGATTGAGGACGAGGACTGACGGTTGAGGATTGAGGTTTGAGGATTGAGGATTGAGGATTGAGGACTGAGGCTTGAGGATTGAGGATTGAGCATAGAGGATTGAAGATTGAGGACTGGCGATTGAGGATTGAAGATTGAGGATCAGGGATTGAGGGTTGGGGATTGGGGATCTAAGATTGGAAGCTGATTACTGAAGATTGAGGGTTGAGGATTGAGGTTTGAGGAACGAGGATTGAAGATTGAGTATTGAGGATTGAATATTGAGGATTGAGGATTGAGGATTGAAGATTGAGTATTGAGGATTGAATATTGAGGATTGAGGATTGAGGATTGAAGATTGAGTATGAGGGCTGAGGGTTGAGAACTGTGGTTTGAGTATAGAATCCTGAGAATGCAGGATATTCTATTGAGCATTGAGAAATGAGGATTGATGGTTGAGTATTGAGAATTGAGGATTGATGGTTGAGTATTGAGGATTGAGGATTGAGTATTGAAGATTGAGGATTGATGATTGAGGATTGAGGATTGAGGATTGAGGATTGAGGATTGAGGATTGAGGATTGAGGAATGAGTATTGAAGACTGAGGATTGATGATTGAGGATTGAGGATTGAGGTTTGAGGATTGAGGATAGAGGATTGAGGATTGAAGATTGAATATTGAGGATTGAAGATTGAGGATTGAGGATTGAGGATTGAGGATTGAGGATTGAGGATGTAGCATTGAAGATTGAGGATTGGGGATTGAGGATTGACGATTGAGGATTGAGTATTGACGATTGAAGATTGAGTATTGATGATTGAAAATTGAGTATTGAGGATTGAGTGTTGAGGATTGAGGACGAGGACTGACGGTTGAGGATTGAGGTTTGAGGATTGAGGATTGAGGATTGAGGACTGAGGCTTGAGGACTGAGGATTGAGCATAGAGGATTGAAGATTGAGGACTGGCGATTGAGGATTGAAGATTGAGGATCAGGGATTGAGGGTTGGGGATTGGGGATCTAAGATTGGAAGCTGATTACTGGGGATTGATGATTCAGGATTGAGGATTGAGAATTGAGAATTGAGGACGAGGACTGAGGGTTGAGGATTGAGGTTTGAGGAACGAGGATTGAGGATTGAGGATTGAGGACTGAGGACTGACGATTGAGTATTGAAGATTGAGGATTTATGACTGAAGATTGAGGATTGAGGATTGAGGATTGAGGATTGAGGATTGAAGATTGAGTATTGAGGATTGAATATTGAGGATTGAGGATTGAGGATTGAAGATTGAGTATTGAGGATTGAATATTGAGGATTGAGGATTGAGGATTGAAGATT
Organism: Calliopsis andreniformis; assembly: GCF_051401765.1. Taxonomy (NCBI): domain Eukaryota; kingdom Metazoa; phylum Arthropoda; class Insecta; order Hymenoptera; family Andrenidae; genus Calliopsis; species Calliopsis andreniformis. The sequence goes on along the minus strand of NW_027480479.1, from coordinate 1,537,481 downwards.
GAGTATGAGGGCTGAGCGTTGAGAACTGTGGTTTGAGTATAGAATCCTGAGAATTCAGGATATTCTATTGAGCATTGAGAAATGAGGATTGATGGTTGAGTATTGAGAATTGAGGATTGAAGATTGAGTATTGAGGATTGAAGATTGAGGATTGAGGATTGAGGATTGAGGATTGAGGGTTGAAGGTTGAGGATTGAGGATTGAGGATTGAGGATTGAGGATTGAAGGTTGAATATTGATGATTGAAGATTGAGGATTGAGTATTGGGGATTGACGCTTGAGGAATGAGGGTTGTTGATGTAGGATTGAAGAGAGAGGACTGATTGTTGAGGATTGAGTGTTGAGAATTGATGCTTGAGGTTTGAGATTTGATTATTGAATATTGTGGATTGCGTATTGAACCATGAGAATTCAGGATGTTCCATTGAGTCTTGAGAATGGAGTATTGATGGTTGAGTATTGAGGATTGATGGTTGAGGGTTGAGTGTTGAATATTGAGGATTGAGGATTGAGGAATGAGTATTGAAGATTGAGGATTGATGATTGAGGATTGAGGATTGAGGATTGAGGACTGGGGATTGAGGATTGAGCATTGAGGTTTGAGGACTGAGGGCTGAGGATTGAGGATTGAGGGTTGAGGATAGAGGATTGAGGTTTGAAGATTGAGGATTGGGGACTGAGGATTGAAGATTCAGGGTTGAGGGTTGAGGATTGAGGATTGAGGATTGAGGATTGAAGATTCAGTATTGAGGATTGAAGATTGAGAATTGAGGATTGAGGATTGAAGATTGAGGACTGAGTGTTGATGGTTGAGTGATGAGAATTGATGTTTGTGGATTGAGATTTGAAGATTGAATATTGAGGATTGGGAATTGAGTATTGACGATTGAGGATTGAGTACTGAGGATTGAGAATTGAGGATTGAGGATTGAAATTGAGTATTGAGGATTAAAGATTGAGGATTGAGATTTGATTATTGAATATTGTAGATTGAGTACTGAACCATGAGAATTCAGGATATTATATTGAGTATTGAGAATTGAGGATTGATGGTTGAGTATTGAGGAATGATGGCTGTTGGTTGTGTGTTGAATATTGAGGATTGAAGATTGAGTATTGAGGATTGAAGAATGAGGATTGAGGATTGAGGATTGAGGATTGAGGATTGCAGATTGAGTATTGAGGACTGAAGATTGAGGATTCAGGATTGAGGATAGAGGTTTGAGGATTGAGGATAGAGGATTGAGGATTGAAGATTGAATATTGAGGATTGAAGATTGAGGATTCAGGATTGAGGATTGAGGATTGAGGATTGAGGATGTAGCATTGAAGATTGAGGATTGGGGATTGAGGATTGACGATTGAGGATTGAGTATTGACGATTGAAGATTGAGTATTGATGATTGAAAATTGAGTATTGAGGATTGAGTGTTGAGGATTGAGGACGAGGACTGACGGTTGAGGATTGAGGTTTGAGGATTGAGGATTGAGGATTGAGGACTGAGGCTTGAGGATTGAGGATTGAGGATTGAAGATTGAGTATGAGGGCTGAGCGTTGAGAACTGTGGTTTGAGTATAGAATCCTGAGAATTCAGGATATTCTATTGAGCATTGAGAAATGAGGATTGATGGTTGAGTATTGAGAATTGAGGATTGAAGATTGAGTATTGAGGATTGAAGATTGAGGATTGAGGATTGAGGATTGAGGATTGAGGGTTGAAGGTTGAGGATTGAGGATTGAGGATTGAGGATTGAGGATTGAAGGTTGAATATTGATGATTGAAGATTGAGGATTGAGTATTGGGGATTGACGCTTGAGGAATGAGGGTTGTTGATGTAGGATTGAAGAGAGAGGACTGATTGTTGAGGATTGAGTGTTGAGAATTGATGCTTGAGGTTTGAGATTTGATTATTGAATATTGTGGATTGCGTATTGAACCATGAGAATTCAGCATGTTCCATTGAGTCTTGAGAATGGAGTATTGATGGTTGAGTATTGAGGATTGATGGTTGAGGGTTGAGTGTTGAATATTGAGGATTGAGGATTGAGGAATGAGTATTGAAGATTGAGGATTGATGATTGAGGATTGAGGATTGAGGATTGAGGACTGGGGATTGAGGATTGAGCATTGAGGTTTGAGGACTGAGGGCTGAGGATTGAGGATTGAGGGTTGAGGATAGAGGATTGAGGTTTGAAGATTGAGGATTGGGGACTGAGGATTGAAGATTCAGGGTTGAGGGTTGAGGATTGAGGATTGAGGATTGAGGATTGAAGATTCAGTATTGAGGATTGAAGATTGAGAATTGAGGATTGAGGATTGAAGATTGAGGACTGAGTGTTGATGGTTGAGTGATGAGAATTGATGTTTGTGGATTGAGATTTGAAGATTGAATATTGAGGATTGGGAATTGAGTATTGACGATTGAGGATTGAGTACTGAGGATTGAGAATTGAGGATTGAGGATTGAAATTGAGTATTGAGGATTAAAGATTGAGGATTGAGATTTGATTATTGAATATTGTAGATTGAGTACTGAACCATGAGAATTCAGGATATTATATTGAGTATTGAGAATTGAGGATTGATGGTTGAGTATTGAGGAATGATGGCTGTTGGTTGTGTGTTGAATATTGAGGATTGAAGATTGAGTATTGAGGATTGAAGAATGAGGATTGAGGATTGAGGATTGAGGATTGAGGATTGCAGATTGAGTATTGAGGACTGAAGATTGAGGATTCAGGATTGAGGATAGAGGTTTGAGGATTGAGGATAGAGGATTGAGGATTGAAGATTGAATATTGAGGATTGAAGATTGAGGATTCAGGATTGAGGATTGAGGATTGAGGATTGAGGATGTAGCATTGAAGATTGAGGATTGGGGATTGAGGATTGACGATTGAGGATTGAGTATTGACGATTGAAGATTGAGTATTGATGATTGAAAATTGAGTATTGAGGATTGAGTGTTGAGGATTGAGGACGAGGACTGACGGTTGAGGATTGAGGTTTGAGGATTGAGGATTGAGGATTGAGGACTGAGGCTTGAGGATTGAGGATTGAGCATAGAGGATTGAAGATTGAGGACTGGCGATTGAGGATTGAAGATTGAGGATCAGGGATTGAGGATTGGGGATTGGGGATATAAGATTGGAAGCTGATTACTGGGGATTGATGATTCAGGATTGAGGATTGAGAATTGAGAATTGAGGACGCGGACTGAGGGTTGAGGATTGAGGTTTGAGGAACGAGGATTGAGGATTGAGGATTGAGGACTGAGGACTGACGATTGAGTATTGAAGATTGAGGATTTATGACTGAAGATTGAGGATTGAGGATTGAGGATTGAGGATTGAGGATTGAAGATTGAGTATTGAGGATTGAATATTGAGGATTGAGGATTGAGGATTGAAGATTGAGTATTGAGGATTGAATATTGAGGATTGAGGATTGAGGATTGAAGATTGCGAATGAGGGCTGAGGGTTGAGAACTGTGGTTTGAGTATAGAATCCTGAGAATTCAGGATATTCTATTGAGCATTGAGAAATGAGGATTGATGGTTGAGTATTGAAGATTGAGGATTGATGATTGAGGATTGAGGATTGAGGATTGAGGATTGAGGAATGAGTATTGAAGATTGAGGATTGATGATTGAGGATTGAGGATTGAGGATTGAGGATTGGGGATTGAGGATTGAGCATTGAGGTTTGAGGACTGAGGGCTGAGGATTGAGGATTGAGGATTGAGGATAGAGGATTGAGGTTTGAAGATTGAGGATTGGGGACTGAGGATTGAAGATTCAGGGTTGAGGGTTGAGGATTGAGGATTGAGGATTGAGGATTGAGGATTGAAGATTCAGTATTGAGGATTGAAGATTGAGAATTGAGGATTGAGGATTGAAGATTGAGGACTGAGTGTTGATGGTTGAGTGATGAGAATTGATGTTTGTGGATTGAGATTTGAAGATTGAATATTGAGGATTGGGAATTGAGTATTGACGATTGCGGGTTGAGTATTGAGGATTGAGAATTGAGGATTGAGGATTGAAATTGAGTATTGAGGATTAAAGATTGAGGATTGAGATTTGATTATTGAAGATTGAGTATGAGGGCTGAGCGTTGAGAACTGTGGTTTGAGTATAGAATCCTGAGAATTCAGGATATTCTATTGAGCATTGAGAAATGAGGATTGATGGTTGAGTATTGAGAATTGAGGATTGAAGATTGAGTATTGAGGATTGAAGATTGAGGATTGAGGATTGAGGATTGAGGATTGAGGGTTGAAGGTTGAGGATTGAGGATTGAGGATTGAGGATTGAGGATTGAAGGTTGAATATTGATGATTGAAGATTGAGGATTGAGTATTGGGGATTGACGCTTGAGGAATGAGGGTTGTTGATGTAGGATTGAAGAGAGAGGACTGATTGTTGAGGATTGAGTGTTGAGAATTGATGCTTGAGGTTTGAGATTTGATTATTGAATATTGTGGATTGCGTATTGAACCATGAGAATTCAGGATGTTCCATTGAGTCTTGAGAATGGAGTATTGATGGTTGAGTATTGAGGATTGATGGTTGAGGGTTGAGTGTTGAATATTGAGGATTGAGGATTGAGGAATGAGTATTGAAGATTGAGGATTGATGATTGAGGATTGAGGATTGAGGATTGAGGACTGGGGATTGAGGATTGAGCATTGAGGTTTGAGGACTGAGGGCTGAGGATTGAGGATTGAGGGTTGAGGATAGAGGATTGAGGTTTGAAGATTGAGGATTGGGGACTGAGGATTGAAGATTCAGGGTTGAGGGTTGAGGATTGAGGATTGAGGATTGAGGATTGAAGATTCAGTATTGAGGATTGAAGATTGAGAATTGAGGATTGAGGATTGAAGATTGAGGACTGAGTGTTGATGGTTGAGTGATGAGAATTGATGTTTGTGGATTGAGATTTGAAGATTGAATATTGAGGATTGGGAATTGAGTATTGACGATTGAGGATTGAGTACTGAGGATTGAGAATTGAGGATTGAGGATTGAAATTGAGTATTGAGGATTAAAGATTGAGGATTGAGATTTGATTATTGAATATTGTAGATTGAGTACTGAACCATGAGAATTCAGGATATTATATTGAGTATTGAGAATTGAGGATTGATGGTTGAGTATTGAGGAATGATGGCTGTTGGTTGTGTGTTGAATATTGAGGATTGAAGATTGAGTATTGAGGATTGAAGAATGAGGATTGAGGATTGAGGATTGAGGATTGAGGATTGCAGATTGAGTATTGAGGACTGAAGATTGAGGATTCAGGATTGAGGATAGAGGTTTGAGGATTGAGGATAGAGGATTGAGGATTGAAGATTGAATATTGAGGATTGAAGATTGAGGATTCAGGATTGAGGATTGAGGATTGAGGATTGAGGATGTAGCATTGAAGATTGAGGATTGGGGATTGAGGATTGACGATTGAGGATTGAGTATTGACGATTGAAGATTGAGTATTGATGATTGAAAATTGAGTATTGAGGATTGAGTGTTGAGGATTGAGGACGAGGACTGACGGTTGAGGATTGAGGTTTGAGGATTGAGGATTGAGGATTGAGGACTGAGGCTTGAGGATTGAGGATTGAGCATAGAGGATTGAAGATTGAGGACTGGCGATTGAGGATTGAGGATTGAGGATTGAGGATTGAGGATTGAAGATTGAGTATTGAGGATTGAATATTGAGGATTGAGGATTGAGGATTGAAGATTGAGTATTGAGGATTGAATATTGAGGATTGAGGATTGAGGATTGAAGATTGCGAATGAGGGCTGAGGGTTGAGAACTGTGGTTTGAGTATAGAATCCTGAGAATTCAGGATATTCTATTGAGCATTGAGAAATGAGGATTGATGGTTGAGTATTGAAGATTGAGGATTGATGATTGAGGATTGAGGATTGAGGATTGAGGATTGAGGAATGAGTATTGAAGATTGAGGATTGATGATTGAGGATTGAGGATTGAGGATTGAGGATTGGGGATTGAGGATTGAGCATTGAGGTTTGAGGACTGAGGGCTGAGGATTGAGGATTGAGGATTGAGGATAGAGGATTGAGGTTTGAAGATTGAGGATTGGGGACTGAGGATTGAAGATTCAGGGTTGAGGGTTGAGGATTGAGGATTGAGGATTGAGGATTGAGGATTGAAGATTCAGTATTGAGGATTGAAGATTGAGAATTGAGGATTGAGGATTGAAGATTGAGGACTGAGTGTTGATGGTTGAGTGATGAGAATTGATGTTTGTGGATTGAGATTTGAAGATTGAATATTGAGGATTGGGAATTGAGTATTGACGATTGCGGGTTGAGTATTGAGGATTGAGAATTGAGGATTGAGGATTGAAATTGAGTATTGAGGATTAAAGATTGAGGATTGAGATTTGATTATTGAAGATTGAGTATGAGGGCTGAGCGTTGAGAACTGTGGTTTGAGTATAGAATCCTGAGAATTCAGGATATTCTATTGAGCATTGAGAAATGAGGATTGATGGTTGAGTATTGAGAATTGAGGATTGAAGATTGAGTATTGAGGATTGAAGATTGAGGATTGAGGATTGAGGATTGAGGATTGAGGGTTGAAGGTTGAGGATTGAGGATTGAGGATTGAGGCTTGAGGATTGAAGGTTGAATATTGATGATTGAAGATTGAGGATTGAGTATTGAGGATTGACGCTTGAGGAATGAGGGTTGTGGATGTAGGATTGAAGAGAGAGGACTGATTGTTGAGGATTGAGTGTTGAGAATTGATGCTTGAGGTTTGAGATGTGATTATTGAATATTGTGGATTGCGTATTGAACCATGAGAATTCAGGATGCTCTATTGAGTCTTGAGAATTGAGTATTGATGGTTGAGTATTGAGGATTGATGGTTGAGGGTTGAGTGTTGAATATTGAGGATTGAGGATTGAGGAATGAGTATTGAAGATTGAGGATTGAAGATTGAGGATTGAGGATTGAGGGTTGAGGATTGAGGATTGAGGATTGAGGATTGAAGATTCAGTATTGAGGATTGAAGATTGAGAATTGAGGATTGAGGATTGAAGATTGAGGACTGAGTGTTGATGGTTGAGTGATGAGAATTGATGTTTGTGGATTGAGATTTGAAGATTGAAGATTGAGGATTGTTAATTGAGTATTGACGATTGAGGATTGAGTATTGAGGATTGAGAATTGAGGATTGAGGATTGAAATTGAGTATTGAGGATTAAAGATTGAGGATTGAGATTTGATTATTGAATATTGTAGATTGAGTACTGAACCATGAGAATTCAGGATATTATATTGAGTATTGAGAATTGAGGATTGATGGTTGAGTATTGAGGAATGATGGCTGTTGGTTGTGTGTTGAATATTGAGGATTGAAGATTGAGTATTGAGGATTGAAGATTGAGGATTGAGGATTGAGGATTGAGGATTGAGGGTTGAAGGTTGAGGATTGAGGATTGAGGATTGAGGATTGAGGATTGAGGATGTAGCATTGAAGATTGGGGATTGGGGATTGAGGATTGACGATTGAGGATTGAGTATTGACGATTGAAGATTGAGTATTGATGATTGAAAATTGAGTATTGAGGATTGAGTGTTGAGGATTGAGGACGAGGACTGACGGTTGAGGATTGAGGTTTGAGGATTGAGGATTGAGGATTGAGGACTGAGGCTTGAGGATTGAGGATTGAGCATAGAGGATTGAAGATTGAGGACTGGCGATTGAGGATTGAAGATTGAGGATCAGGGATTGAGGGTTGGGGATTGGGGATCTAAGATTGGAAGCTGATTACTGAAGATTGAGGATTGAGGATTGAGGATTGAGGATTGAGGATTGAAGGTTGAGTATTGAGGATTGAATATTGAGGATTGAGGATTGAGGATTGAAGATTGAGTATTGAGGATTGAATATTGAGGATTGAGGATTGAGGATTGAAGATTGAGAATGAGGGCTGAGGGTTGAGAACTGTGGTTTGAGTATAGAATCCTGAGAATTCAGGATATTCTATTGAGCATTGAGAAATGAGGATTGATGGTTGAGTATTGAAGATTGAGGATTGATGATTGAGGATTGAGGATTGAGGATTGAGGATTGAGGAATGAGTATTAAAGATTGAGGATTGATGATTGAGGGTTGAGGATTGAGGATTGAGGATTGGGGATTGAGGATTGAGCATTGAGGTTTGAGGACTGAGGGCTGAGGATTGAGGATTGAGGATTGAGGATAGAGGATTGAGGTTTGAAGATTGAGGATTGGGGACTGAGGATTGAAGATTCAGGGTTGAGGATTGAGGATTGAGGATAGAGGACTGAGGATTGAAGATTCAGTATTGAGGATTGAAGATTGAGAATTGAGGATTGAGGATTGAAGATTGAGGACTGAGTGTTGATGGTTGAGTGATGAGAATTGATGTTTGTGGATTGAGATTTGAAGATTGAAGATTGAGGATTGGGAATTGAGTATTGACGATTGAGGATTGAGTATTGAGGATTGAGAATTGAGGATTGAGGATTGAAATTGAGTATTCATGATTAAAGATTGAGGATTGAGATTTGATTATTGAATATTGTGGATTGAGTACTGAACCATGAGAATTCAGGATATTATATTGAGTATTGAGAATTGAGGATTGATGGTTGAGTATTGAGGATTGATGGCTGTTGGTTGTGTGTTGAATATTGAGGATTGAAGATTGAGTATTGAGGATTGAAGATTGAGGATTGAGGATTGAGGATTGAGGATTGAGGGTTGAAGGTTGAGGATTGAGGATTGAGGATTGAGGCTTGAGGATTGAAGGTTGAATATTGATGACTGAAGATTGAGGATTGAGTATTGAGGATTGACGCTTGAGGAATGAGGGTTGTGGATGTAGGATTGAAGAGAGAGAACTGATTGTTGAGGATTGAGTGTTGAGAATTGATGCTTGAGGTTTGAGAATTGATTATTGAATATTGTGGATTGCGTATTGAACCATGAGAATTCAGGATGTTCTATTGAGTCTTGAGAATTGAGTATTGATGGTTGAGTATTGAGGATTGATGGTTGAGGGTTGAGTGTTGAATATTGAGGATTGAGGATTGAGGAATGAGTATTGGAGATTGAGGATTGATGATTGAGGATTGAGGATTGAGGATTGAGGATTGGGGATTGAGGATTGAGCATTGAGGTTTGAGGACTGAGGGCTGAGGATTGAGGATTGAGGATTGAGGATAGAGGATTGAGGTTTGAAGATTGAGGATTGGGGACTGAGGATTGAAGATTCAGGGTTGAGGGTTGAGGATTGAGGATTGAGGATTGAGGATTGAAGATTCAGTATTGAGGATTGAAGATTGAGAATTGAGGATTGAGGATTGAAGATTGAGGACTGAGTGTTGATGGTTGAGTGATGAGAATTGATGTTTGTGGATTGAGATTTGAAGATTGAAGATTGAGGATTGTTAATTGAGTATTGACGATTGAGGATTGAGTATTGAGGATTGAGAATTGAGGATTGAGGATTGAAATTGAGTATTGAGGATTAAAGATTGAGGATTGAGATTTGATTATTGAATATTGTAGATTGAGTACTGAACCATGAGAATTCAGGATATTATATTGAGTATTGAGAATTGAGGATTGATGGTTGAGTATTGAGGAATGATGGCTGTTGGTTGTGTGTTGAATATTGAGGATTGAAGATTGAGTATTGAGGATTGAAGATTGAGGATTGAGGATTGAGGATTGAGGATTGAGGGTTGAAGGTTGAGGATTGAGGATTGAGGATTGAGGATTGAGGATTGAAGGTTGAATATTGATGATTGAAGATTGAGGATTGAGTATTGAGGATTGACGCTTGAGGAATGAGGGTTGTGGATGTAGGATTGAAGAGAGAGGACTGATTGTTGAGGATTGAGTGTTGAGAATTGATGCTTGAGGTTTGAGATTTGATTACTGAATATTGTGGATTGCGTATTGAACCATGAGAATTCAGGATGTTCTATTGAGTATTGAGAATTGAGTATTGATGGTTGAGTATTGAGGATTGATGGTTGAGGGTTGAGTGTTGAATATTGAGGATTGAGGATTGAGGATTGAGGATTGATGCTTGAAGATTGAAGATTGATTATTGATGATTGAGGATTGAGGATTGAGTGTTGAGGATTGAGGACGAGGACCGACGGTTGAGGATTGAGGTTTGAGGGTTGAGGATTGAGGATTGAGGACTGAGGCTTGAGGATTGAGGGTTGAGTATTGAAGATTGATGACTGATGACTGAGGATTGAGAACTGAGGATTGAGGATTGAGGATTGATGATTGAAGATTGAATATTGAGGACTGAGGATTGAGGATTGAGGATTGAAGATTGAGTATTGAGGATTGAACATTGTGGATTGAGGATTGAGGATTGAGGATTGGGAATTGAGGATTGAGTATTGAGGATTGAAGATTGAGGATTGGGAATTGAGGATTGACTATTGAGGATTGAGTATTGAGGATTGAGTATGGAGGATTGAGGATTGAAATTAAGTATTGAGGATTAAAGATTGAGGATTGAGATTTGATTATTAAATATTGTGGATTGAGTATTGAACCATGAGAATTCAGGGTATTCTATTGAATATTGAGAATTGAGGATTGATTGTTGAGTATTGAGGATTGATGGCTAAGGGTTGTGTGATGAATATTGAGGATTGAAGAATGAGTATTGAGGATTGAAGATTGAGGATTGAGGATTGAGGTTTGAGGATTGGGAATTGAGGATTGACGATTGAGGATTGAGTATTGAGGATTGAGAATTGAGGATTGAGGATTGAAATTGAGTATTGAGGATTAAAGATTGAGCATTCATGATTGAGGATCGAGGATTGACGATTGAGGATAGAGGATTGAGGATTGAAGATTGAATATTGAGGATTGAAGATCGAGGATTGAAGAATGAGGATTGAGGATTGAGGATTGAGGATTGAGGATTGAGGATCTACGATTGGAGATTGATTATTGAGAATTGAAGATTGGGCATTGAGGATTGAGTGTTGAGGATCTAGGATTGGAGATTGATTATTGAGGATGAAGATTGAGAATTGAGGATTGAGGATTGAGAATTGAGAACTGAGGATTGAGGATTGAGGATTGAGCATTGAGGATTGCAGATTGAGTATTGAGGATTGAAGATTGAGGATTCAGGATTGAGGAATGAGGGTTGTGGATGTAGGATTGAAGAGAGAGGACTGATTGTTGAGGATTGAGTGTTGAGAATTGATGCTTGAGGTTTGAGATTTGATTACTGAATATTGTGGATTGCGTATTGAACCATGAGAATTCAGGATGTTCTATTGAGTATTGAGAATTGAGTATTGATGGTTGAGTATTGAGGATTGATGGTTGAGGGTTGAGTGTTGAATATTGAGGATTGAGGATTGAGGATTGAGGATTGATGCTTGAAGATTGAAGATTGATTATTGATGATTGAGGATTGAGGATTGAGTGTTGAGGATTGAGGACGAGGACCGACGGTTGAGGATTGAGGTTTGAGGGTTGAGGATTGAGGATTGAGGACTGAGGCTTGAGGATTGAGGGTTGAGTATTGAAGATTGATGACTGATGACTGAGGATTGAGAACTGAGGATTGAGGATTGAGGATTGATGATTGAAGATTGAATATTGAGGACTGAGGATTGAGGATTGAGGATTGAAGATTGAGTATTGAGGATTGAACATTGTGGATTGAGGATTGAGGATTGAGGATTGGGAATTGAGGATTGAGTATTGAGGATTGAAGATTGAGGATTGGGAATTGAGGATTGACTATTGAGGATTGAGTATTGAGGATTGAGTATGGAGGATTGAGGATTGAAATTAAGTATTGAGGATTAAAGATTGAGGATTGAGATTTGATTATTAAATATTGTGGATTGAGTACTGAACCATGAGAATTCAGGGTATTCTATTGAATATTGAGAATTGAGGATTGATTGTTGAGTATTGAGGATTGATGGCTAAGGGTTGTGTGATGAATATTGAGGATTGAAGAATGAGTATTGAGGATTGAAGATTGAGGATTGAGGATTGAGGTTTGAGGATTGGGAATTGAGGATTGACGATTGAGGATTGAGTATTGAGGATTGAGAATTGAGGATTGAGGATTGAAATTGAGTATTGAGGATTAAAGATTGAGCATTCATGATTGAGGATCGAGGATTGACGATTGAGGATAGAGGATTGAGGATTGAAGATTGAATATTGAGGATTGAAGATCGAGGATTGAAGAATGAGGATTGAGGATTGAGGATTGAGGATTGAGGATTGAGGATCTACGATTGGAGATTGATTATTGAGAATTGAAGATTGGGCATTGAGGATTGAGTGTTGAGGATCTAGGATTGGAGATTGATTATTGAGGATGAAGATTGAGAATTGAGGATTGAGGATTGAGAATTGAGAACTGAGGATTGAGGATTGAGGATTGAGCATTGAGGATTGCAGATTGAGTATTGAGGATTGAAGATTGAGGATTCAGGATTGAGGAATGAGGGTTGTGGATGTAGGATTGAAGAGAGAGGACTGATTGTTGAGGATTGAGTGTTGAGAATTGATGCTTGAGGTTTGAGATTTGATTACTGAATATTGTGGATTGCGTATTGAACCATGAGAATTCAGGATGTTCTATTGAGTATTGAGAATTGAGTATTGATGGTTGAGTATTGAGGATTGATGGTTGAGGGTTGAGTGTTGAATATTGAGGATTGAGGATTGAGGATTGAGGATTGATGCTTGAAGATTGAAGATTGATTATTGATGATTGAGGATTGAGGATTGAGTGTTGAGGATTGAGGACGAGGACCGACGGTTGAGGATTGAGGTTTGAGGGTTGAGGATTGAGGATTGAGGACTGAGGCTTGAGGATTGAGGGTTGAGTATTGAAGATTGATGACTGATGACTGAGGATTGAGAACTGAGGATTGAGGATTGAGGATTGATGATTGAAGATTGAATATTGAGGACTGAGGATTGAGGATTGAGGATTGAAGATTGAGTATTGAGGATTGAACATTGTGGATTGAGGATTGAGGATTGAGGATTGGAAATTGAGGATTGAGTATTGAGGATTGAAGATTGAGGATTGGGAATTGAGGATTGACTATTGAGGATTGAGTATTGAGGATTGAGTATGGAGGATTGAGGATTGAAATTAAGTATTGAGGATTAAAGATTGAGGATTGAGATTTGATTATTAAATATTGTGGATTGAGTACTGAACCATGAGAATTCAGGGTATTCTATTGAATATTGAGAATTGAGGATTGATTGTTGAGTATTGAGGATTGATGGCTAAGGGTTGTGTGATGAATATTGAGGATTGAAGAATGAGTATTGAGGATTGAAGATTGAGGATTGAGGATTGAGGTTTGAGGATTGGGAATTGAGGATTGACGATTGAGGATTGAGTATTGAGGATTGAGAATTGAGGATTGAGGATTGAAATTGAGTATTGAGGATTAAAGATTGAGCATTCATGATTGAGGATCGAGGATTGACGATTGAGGATAGAGGATTGAGGATTGAAGATTGAATATTGAGGATTGAAGATCGAGGATTGAAGAATGAGGATTGAGGATTGAGGATTGAGGATTGAGGATTGAGGATCTACGATTGGAGATTGATTATTGAGAATTGAAGATTGGGCATTGAGGATTGAGTGTTGAGGATCTAGGATTGGAGATTGATTATTGAGGATGAAGATTGAGAATTGAGGATTGAGGATTGAGAATTGAGAACTGAGGATTGAGGATTGAGGATTGAGCATTGAGGATTGCAGATTGAGTATTGAGGATTGAAGATTGAGGATTCAGGATTGAGGATTGAGGTTTGAGGATTGAGGATAGAGGATTGAGGATTGAAGATTGAATATTGAGGATTGAAGATTGAGGATTGAGGATTGAGGATTGAGGATTGAGGATTGAGGATTGAGGACTGAGGCTTGAGGACTGAGGATTGAGCATAGAGGATTGAAGATTGAGGACTGGCGATTGAGGATTGAAGATTGAGGATCAGGGATTGAGGGTTGGGGATTGGGGATCTAAGATTGGAAGCTGATTACTGGGGATTGATGATTCAGGATTGAGGATTGAGAATTGAGAATTGAGGACGAGGACTGAGGGTTGAGGATTGAGGTTTGAGGAACGAGGATTGAGGATTGAGGATTGAGGACTGAGGACTGACGATTGAGTATTGAAGATTGAGGATTTATGACTGAAGATTGAGGATTGAGGATTGAGGATTGAGGATTGAGGATTGAAGATTGAGTATTGAGGATTGAATATTGAGGATTGAGGATTGAGGATTGAAGATTGAGTATTGAGGATTGAATATTGAGGATTGAGGATTGAGGATTGAAGATCGAGTATGAGGGCTGAGCGTTGAGAACTGTGGTTTGAGTATAGAATCCTGAGAATTCAGGATATTCTATTGAGCATTGAGAAATGAGGATTGATGGTTGAGTATTGAGAATTGAGGATTGAAGATTGAGTATTGAGGATTGAAGATTGAGGATTGAGGATTGAGGATTGAGGATTGAGGGTTGAAGGTTGAGGATTGAGGATTGAGGATTGAGGATTGAGGATTGAAGGTTGAATATTGATGATTGAAGATTGAGGATTGAGTATTGGGGATTGACGCTTGAGGAATGAGGGTTGTTGATGTAGGATTGAAGAGAGAGGACTGATTGTTGAGGATTGAGTGTTGAGAATTGATGCTTGAGGTTTGAGATTTGATTACTGAATATTGTGGATTGCGTATTGAACCATGAGAATTCAGGATGTTCTATTGAGTATTGAGAATTGAGTATTGATGGTTGAGTATTGAGGATTGATGGTTGAGGGTTGAGTGTTGAATATTGAGGATTGAGGATTGAGGATTGAGGATTGATGCTTGAAGATTGAAGATTGATTATTGATGATTGAGGATTGAGGATTGAGTGTTGAGGATTGAGGACGAGGACCGACGGTTGAGGATTGAGGTTTGAGGGTTGAGGATTGAGGATTGAGGACTGAGGCTTGAGGATTGAGGGTTGAGTATTGAAGATTGATGACTGATGACTGAGGATTGAGAACTGAGGATTGAGGATTGAGGATTGATGATTGAAGATTGAATATTGAGGACTGAGGATTGAGGATTGAGGATTGAAGATTGAGTATTGAGGATTGAACATTGTGGATTGAGGATTGAGGATTGAGGATTGGGAATTGAGGATTGAGTATTGAGGATTGAAGATTGAGGATTGGGAATTGAGGATTGACTATTGAGGATTGAGTATTGAGGATTGAGTATGGAGGATTGAGGATTGAAATTAAGTATTGAGGATTAAAGATTGAGGATTGAGATTTGATTATTGAATATTGTGGATTGAGTATTGAACCATGAGAATTCAGGGTATTCTATTGAGTATTGAGAATTGAGGATTGATTGTTGAGTATTGAGGATTGATGGCTAAGGGTTGTGTGATGAATATTGAGGATTGAAGAATGAGTATTGAGGATTGAAGATTGAGGATTGAGGATTGAGGTTTGAGGATTGGGAATTGAGGATTGACGATTGAGGATTGAGTATTGAGGATTGAGAATTGAGGATTGAGGATTGAAATTGAGTATTGAGGATTAAAGATTGAGCATTCATGATTGAGGATCGAGGATTGACGATTGAGGATAGAGGATTGAGGATTGAAGATTGAATATTGAGGATTGAAGATCGAGGATTGAAGAATGAGGATTGAGGATTGAGGATTGAGGATTGAGGATTGAGGATCTACGATTGGAGATTGATTATTGAGAATTGAAGATTGGGCATTGAGGATTGAGTGTTGAGGATCTAGCATTGGAGATTGATTATTGAGGATGAAGATTGAGAATTGAGGATTGAGGATTGAGAATTGAGAACTGAGGATTGAGGATTGAGGATTGAGGATTGAGGATTGCAGATTGAGTATTGAGGATTGAAGATTGAGGATTCAGGATTGAGGATTGAGGTTTGAGGATTGAGGATAGAGGATTGAGGATTGAAGATTGAATATTGAGGATTGAAGTTTGAGGATTGAGGATTGAGGATTGAGGATTGAGGATTGAGGATGTAGCATTGAAGATTGAGGATTGGGGATTGAGGATTGACGATTGAGGATTGAGTATTGACGATTGAAGATTGAGTATTGATGATTGAAAATTGAGTATTGAGGATTGAGTGTTGAGGATTGAGGACGAGGACTGACGGTTGAGGATTGAGGTTTGAGGATTGAGGATTGAGGATTGAGGACTGAGGCTTGAGGACTGAGGATTGAGCATAGAGGATTGAAGATTGAGGACTGGCGATTGAGGATTGAAGATTGAGGATCAGGGATTGAGGGTTGGGGATTGGGGATCTAAGATTGGAAGCTGATTACTGGGGATTGATGATTCAGGATTGAGGATTGAGAATTGAGAATTGAGGACGAGGACTGAGGGTTGAGGATTGAGGTTTGAGGAACGAGGATTGAGGATTGAGGATTGAGGACTGAGGACTGACGATTGAGTATTGAAGATTGAGGATTTATGACTGAAGATTGAGGATTGAGGATTGAGGATTGAGGATTGAGGATTGAAGATTGAGTATTGAGGATTGAATATTGAGGATTGAGGATTGAGGATTGAAGATTGAGTATTGAGGATTGAGTATTGAGGATTGAAGATTGAGTATTGAGGATTGAGTGTTGAGGATTGAGGACGAGGACTGACGGTTGAGGATCAGGGATTGAGGATTGGGGATTGGGGATCTAAGATTGGAAGTTGATTATTGGGGATTGAAGATTCAGGATTGAGGATTGAGTATTGAGGATTGAGGATTGAAGATTGAATATTGATGATTGAAGATTGAGGATTGAGGATAGAGGTTTGCGGATTGAGGACGAGGACTGCGGGTTGAATATTGATGTTTGAGGTGTGAGGATTGAGGATTGGGGATTGAGAATTGAGGATTGAGGATTGAGGATTGAAGATTGAGGATTGGGTATTGAAGATTGAGTATTGATGCCTGAGTATTGAGGATTGAGGATTGAGGATTGAGGATTGAGGATTGAAGATTGAGTATTGAGGATTGAAGATTGAGGATTGAGGATTGAGGATTGAGGATTGAGGATGGAGGATGAGGGCTGAGGGGTGAGGGTTGAGGTTTGTGTGTTGAATCCTGAGAACTCAGGATATTCTATTGAGTATTGAGAATTGACGATTGATGGTTGAGTACTGAGGACTGAGGATTGAGGATTGAAGGTTGAGTATTGAGGACTCAGAATTGAGGTTTGAGGACTGAGTATTGAGGATTGAAGATTGAGTATTGAGGATTGAAGATTGAAGATTGAGGATTGAGGATTGAGGATTGAGGATTGAGGACTGAGGATTGACGATTGAGTATAGAAGATTGAGGATTTATGACTGAGGATTGAGGATTGAGGATTGAGGATTGAGGATTGAGGATTGAAGATTGAGTATTGAGGATTGAATATTGAGGATTGAGGATTGAGGATTGAATATTGAGAATGAGGGCTGAGGGTTGAGAATTGAGGTTTGAGTATAGAATCCTGAGAATTCAGGATATTCTATTGAGCATTGAGAATAGAGGATTGATGGTTGAGTATTGAGAATTGCGGATTGAGGATTGAGGATTGAGGATTGAAGATTGAGGATTGGGTACTGAGGATTGAAGAATGAGGATTGAGGATTGAGGATTGAGGATTGAGGATTGAGGATTGAGGATTGAGGATTGAGGATTGCAGATTAAGTATTGAGGATTGAAGATTGAGGATTCAGGATTGAGGATCGAGGATTGAGGTTTGAGGATAGAGGATTGAGGATTGAAGATTGAATATTGAGGATTGAAGATCGAGGATTGAAGAATGAGGGTTGAGGATTGAGGATTGAGGATTGAGGATTGAGGATTGAGGATCTACGATTGGAGATTGATTATTGAGAATTGAAGATTGGGCATTGAGGATTGAGGGTTGAGGATCTAGGATTGGAGATTGATTATTGAGGATGAAGATTGAGAATTGAGGATTGAGGATTGAGAATTGAGAATTGAGGATGAGGACTGAGGGTTGAGGATTGAGGTTTGAGAAATGAGGATTGAGGATTGAGGACTGAGGATTGAGGATTGAGGATTGAGGATTGAGTATTGAAGATTGAGTATTTATCACTGAGGATTGAGGACTGAGGATTGAAGATTGTGGTCTGAGGATTGAGGATTGAGGATTGAGAATAGAGGATTGAGGATTGAGGATTGAGGATTGAAGATTGAGGATTGAGGATTGAGGATTGAGGATTGGGAATTGAGGATTGACGAATGAGGATTGAGTATTGAGGATTGAGAATTGAGGATTGAGGATTGAAATTGAGTATTGAGGATTAAAGATTGAGGATTGAGATTTGATTATTGAATATTGTGGATTGAGTATTGAACCATGAGAATTCAGGATATTAAATTGAGTATTGAGAATTGAGGATTGATGGTTGAGTATTGAGGGTTGATGGCTGAGGGTTGTATGTTGAATATTGAGGATTGAGGATTGGGTATTGAGGATTGAAGAATGAGGATTGAGGATTGAGGATTGAGGATTGAGGATTGCAGATTGAGTATTGAGGACTGAAGATTGAGGATTCAGGATTGAGGATTGAGGTTTGAGGATTGAGGATAGAGGATTGAGGATTGAAGATTGTATATTGAGGATTGAAGATTGAGGATTCAGGATTGAGGATTGAGGATTGAGGATTGAGGATGTAGCATTGAAGATTGAGGATTGGGGATTGAGGATTGACGATTGAGGATTGAGTATTGACGATTGAAGATTGAGTATTGATGATTGAAAATTGAGTATTGAGGATTGAGTGTTGAGGATTGTGGACGAGGACTGACGGTTGAGGATTGAGGTTTGAGGATTGAGGATTGAGGATTGAGGACTGAGGCTTGAGGATTGAGGATTGAGCATAGAGGATTGAAGATTGAGGACTGGCGATTGAGGATTGAAGATTGAGGATCAGGGATTGAGGGTTGGGGATTGGGGATCTAAGATTGGAAGCTGATTACTGGGGATTGATGATTCAGGATTGAGGATTGAGAATTGAGAATTGAGGACGAGGACTGAGGGTTCAGGATTGAGGTTTGAGGAACGAGGATTGAGGATTGAGGATTGAGGACTGAGGACTGACGATTGAGTATTGAAGATTGAGGATTTATGACTGAAGATTGAGGATTGAGGATTGAGGATTGAGGATTGAGGGTTGAAGGTTGAGGATTGAGGATTGAGGATTGAGGATTGAGGATTGAAGGTTGAATATTGATGATTGAAGATTGAGGATTGAGTATTGAGGATTGACGCTTGAGGAATGAGGGTTGTGGATGTAGGATTGAAGAGAGAGGACTGATTGTTGAGGATTGAGTGTTGAGAATTGATGCTTGAGGTTTGAGATTTGATTATTGAATATTGTGGATTGCGTATTGAACCATGAGAATTCAGGATGTTCTATTGAGACTTGAGAATTGAGTATTGATGGTTGAGTATTGAGTATTGATGGTTGAGGGTTGAGTGTTGAATATTGAGGATTGAGGATTGAGGAATGAGTATTGAAGATTGAGGATTGATGATTGAGGATTGATGATTGAGGATTGAGGATTGAGGGTTGAGGATTGAGGACGAGGACCGACGGTTGAGGATTGAGGTTTGAGGGTTGACGATTGAGGATTGAGGACTGAGGCTTGAGGATTGAGGGTTGAGTATTGAAGATTGATGACTGATGACTGAGGATGGAGAACTGAGGATTGAGGATTGAGGATTGATGATTGAAGATTGAATATTGAGGACTGAGGATTGAGGATTGAGGATTGAAGATTGAGTATCGAGGATTGAACATTGAGGATTGAGGATTGAGGATTGAGGATTGGGAATTGAGGATTGAGTATTGAGGATTGAAGATTGAGGATTGGGAATTGAGGATTGACTATTGAGGATTGAGTATTGAGGATTGAGTATGGAGGATTGAGGATTGAAATTAAGTATTGAGGATTAAAGATTGAGGATTGAGATTTGATTATTGATTATTGTGGATTGAGTATTGAACCATGAGAATTCAGGGTATTCTGTTGAGTATTGAGAATTGAGGATTGATTGTTGAGTATTGAGGATTGATGGCTGAGGGTTATGTGTTGAATATTGAGGATAGAAGAATGAGTATTGAGGATTGAAGATTGAGGATTGAGGATTGAGGTTTGAGGATTGGGAATTGAGGACTGACGATTGAGGATTGAGTATTGAGGGTTGAGAATTGAGGATTGAGGATTGAAATTGAGTATTGAGGTTTAAAGATTGAGGATTCAGGATTGAGGATCGAGGATTGAGGATTGAGGATAGAGGATTGAGGATTGAAGATTGAATATTGAGGATTGAAGATCGAGGATTGAAGAATCAGGATTGAGGATTGACGATTGAGGATTGAGTATTGACGATTGAAGATTGAGTATTGATGATTGAAGATTGAATATTGATGATTGAAGATTGAGGATTGAGGATAGAGGATTGTGGATTGAGGACGAGGACTGCGGGTTGAATATTGATGTTTGAGGTGTGAGGATTGAGGATTGGGGATTGAGAATTGAGGATTGAGGATTGAGGATTGAAGATTGAGGATTGGGTATTGAAGATTGAGTATTGTTGCCTGCGTATTGAGGATTGAGGATTGAGGATTGAGGATTGAGGATTGAAGATTGAGTATTGAGGATTGAAGATTGAGGATTGAGGATTGAGGATTGAGGATTGAGGATGGAGGATTGAGGATTGAGGATTGAAGATTAAATATTGAGGATTGAAGATTGAGGATTGATGATTGAGTATTGATGTTTGGGGAATGATGAGTGAGGATTGTGGATTGAGGATTTAGGATTGAGGGTTGAGGATTGAGTATTGAAGATTGAGTATTCATGACTGAGGGTTGAGGACTGAGGTATGAGGATCGAGGATTGAGGATTGAAGATTGAGTATTGAGGATTGAAGATTGACGATTGAGGATCGAGTGTTGAGGATGGAGGATGAGAGCTGAGGGTTGAGGATTGAGGTTTGAGTATTGCATCCTGAGAGTTCAGGATATTCTGTTGAGTATTGAGAATTGAGGATTGATGGTTGAGTATTGAGGATTGGGGATTGAGGATTGAGGATTGAGGATTGAGGATTGAGGATTGAGTATTGAAGATTGAGGATTGATGATTGAGCATTGAGGATTGAGGATTGAGGATTGAGGATTGAGGATTGATGATTGAGGAGTGAGGATTGAGGATTGTGTATTGAGGATTGAACATTGAGGATAGAGGATTGAGGATTGAGGATTGAGGAATGAGGATTGAAGATTGAATATTGATGATTGAAGTTTGAGGATTGAGGATTGAGGGTTGTGGTTTGAGGACGAGGATTGAGGGTTGAGTATTGATGTTTGAGGTCTGAGGATTGAGGATTGAGGTTTGAGAATTGAGGATTGAGGATTGAGGATTGAAGATTGAGGTTTTTGTATTGAGTAATGGAGAATGAGGATTGAGGATTGAGGATTGAGGATTGAGGATTGAAGATTGAGTATTGAGGATTGAAGATTGAGGTTTGAGGATTGAGGATTGAGGATTGAGGATTGAGGATTGAGGATTGAGAATTGAGGATTGAGGATTGAGGATTGAGTATTGAAGGTTGAGTATTCATGACTGAGGGTTGAGGACTGAGGTTTGAGGATTGAGGATTGAGGATTGAAGATTGAGTATTGAGGATTGAGGGCTCAGGGTTGAGGGTTGAGGATTGACTATTGAGGTTTGAGGATTGAAGATTGAGAATTGTGTATTCATGTTTCAAGATTGAGGATTGAGGTTGAAGATTGAGGATTTAGGACTGATAATTGAGGATTGTGGATTGGGGATTGAGGACTGAAGATTGAGGATTGAGGACTGAGGAATGAGGGTTGAGGATTGAGGATTGAGTATTGAAGATTGAGTATTGCGGATTGAGGATTGAGGATTGAGGATTGAAGTTCGAGGATTGAAGATTGAGGATTGAGGATTGAGGATTGATGATTGCGGATTGAGGAGTGAGTGTTGAGGATAGAGTGTTGAGAATTGATGTTTGGGAACTGATATTTGAAGATTGTAGGTTGAGGATTGAGTATTGAAAACTGAGAATTGAGGATTTCCTATTGAGGGCTGAGAATTGAGGATTGAGGATTGAGGATTGAGGATTGAGGATTGAGGATTTAGGATTGAGGATTGTAGGTTGTGGATTGAGGATTGACTATTGAGGATTGAGGATTGACGATTGAGGTTTGAGGAATGAAGGATGAGGTTTGTGTATTCATGATTCAAGATTGAGGATTGCGGTTGAGGTTTGGGGATTTAGGATTGATAATTGAGGATTGAGGCTTGGGGATTGAGTACTGAAGATTGAGGATTGAAGATTGAGGGTTGAGGATTGAGTATTGAGAATTGAGGATTGATGGCTGAGTATTGAGGATTGAGGATTGAGGATTGAGGATTGAGTATTGAAGATTGAGGATTGATGATTGAGGATTGAGGATTGAGGATTGAGGATTGAGGATTGAGGATTGAGTATTGAAGATTGAGGATTGATGATTGAGGATTCAGGATTGAGGATACAGGATTGAGCTTTGAGGACTGAGGATTGAGGATTGAGAATTGAGGATTGAGGATTGAGGATTGAAGATTGAGGATTGGGTATTGAGGATTGAACATTGAGGATAGAGGATTGAGGATTGAGGATTGAGGAATGAGGATTGAAGATTGAATATTGATGATTGAAGGTTGAGGATTGAGGATTGAGTGTTGTGGTTTGAGGACGAGGATTGAGGGTTGAGTTTTGATGTTTGAGGTCTGAGGATTGAGGATTGAGGTTTGAGAATTGAGGATCGAGGATTGAGGATTGAAGATTGAGGTTTTGGTATTGAGGATTGGAGAATGAGGATTGAGGATTGAAGATTGAGGATTGAGGATTTAAGATTGAGTATTGAGGATTGGAGATTGAGGTTTGAGGATTGAGGATTGAGGATTGAGGATTGAGGATTGAGGATTGAGGATTGAGGATTGAAGATTAAATATTGAGGATTGAAGATTGAGGATTGATGATTGAGTATTGATGTTTGGGGAATGATGAGTGAGGATTGTGGATTGAGGATTTAGGATTGAGGGTTGAGGATTGAGTATTGAAGATTGAGTATTCATGACTGAGGGTTGAGGACTGAGGTATGAGGATCGAGGATTGAGGATTGAAGATTGAGTATTGAGGATTGAAGATTGACGATTGAGGATCGAGTGTTGAGGATGGAGGATGAGAGCTGAGGGTTGAGGATTGAGGTTTGAGTATTGCATCCTGAGAGTTCAGGATATTCTGTTGAGTATTGAGAACTGAGGATTGATGGTTGAGTATTGAGGATTGGGGATTGAGGATTGAGGATTGAGGATTGAGGATTGAGGATTGAGTATTGAAGATTGAGGATTGATGATTGAGGATTGAGGATTGAGGATTGAGGATTGAGGATTGAGGATTGATGATTGAGGAGTGAGGATTGAGGATTGTGTATTGAGAATTGAGGATGAGGTCTGAGGGTTAAGGATTGAGGTTTGGGGAATGAGGATTGAGGATTGAGGATTGAGTATTGAAGATTGAGGTTTGAGGATTGAGGATTGAGGATTGCGGACTGAGGATTGAGGATTGCGGATAAAGGATTGAATGTTGAGTATTGAGGATTGAGGGCTCAGGGTTGAGGATTGAGGATTGACTATTGAGGTTTGAGGATTGAAGATTGAGAATTGTGTATTCATGTTTCAAGATTGAGGATTGAGGTTGAAGATTGAGGATTTAGGATCGATAATTGAGGATTGTGGATTGGGGATTGAGGACTGAAGATTGAGGATTGAGGACTGAGGAATGAGGGTTGAGGATTGAGTATTGAAGATTGAGGATTGATGATTGAGGATTCAGGATTGAGGATACAGGATTGAGCTTTGAGGACTGAGGTCTGAGGATTGAGAATTGAGGATTGAGGATTGAGGATTGAAGATTGAAGATTGGGTATTGAGGATTGAACATTGAGGATAGAGGATTGAGGATTGAGGATTGAGGAATGAGGATTGAAGATTGAATATTGATGATTGAAGTTTGAGGATTGAGGATTGAGGGTTGTGGTTTGAGGACGAGGATTGAGGGTTGAGTATTGATGTTTGAGGTCTGAGGATTGAGGATTGAGGTTTGAGAATTGAGGATTGAGGATTGAGGATTGAAGATTGAGGTTTTTGTATTGAGTAATGGAGAATGAGGATTGAGGATTGAGGATTGAGGATTGAGGATTGAAGATTGAGTATTGAGGATTGAAGATTGAGGTTTGAGGATTGAGGATTGAGGATTGAGGATTGAGGATTGAGGATTGAGGATTGAGGATTGAATAGTAAATATTGAGTATTGAAGATTGAGGATTGAGGATTGAATATTGAGGTTTGGGGAATGATGATTGAGGATTGAGGATTGAGGATTGAGGATTGAGGATTGAGGATTGAGTATTGAAGGTTGAGTATTCATGACTGAGGGTTGAGGACTGAGGTTTGAGGATTGAGGATTGAGGATTGAAGATTGAGTATTGAGGATTGAGGGCTCAGGGTTGAGGGTTGAGGATTGACTATTGAGGTTTGAGGATTGAAGATTGAGAATTGTGTATTCATGTTTCAAGATTGAGGATTGAGGTTGAAGATTGAGGATTTAGGACTGATAATTGAGGATTGTGGATTGGGGATTGAGGACTGAAGATTGAGGATTGAGGACTGAGGAATGAGGGTTGAGGATTGAGGATTGAGTATTGAAGATTGAGTATTGCGGATTGAGGATTGAGGATTGAGGATTGAAGTTCGAGGATTGAAGATTGAGGATTGAGGATTGAGGATTGATGATTGCGGATTGAGGACTGAGTGTTGAGGATAGAGTGTTGAGAATTGATGTTTGGGAACTGATATTTGAAGATTGTAGGTTGAGGATTGAGTATTGAAAACTGAGAATTGAGGATTTCCTATTGAGGGCTGAGAATTGAGGATTGAGGATTGAGGATTGAGGATTGAGGATTGAGGATTTAGGATTGAGGATTGTAGGTTGTGGATTGAGGATTGACTATTGAGGATTGAGGATTGACGATTGAGGTTTGAGGAATGAAGGATGAGGTTTGTGTATTCATGATTCAAGATTGAGGATTGCGGTTGAGGTTTGGGGATTTAGGATTGATAATTGAGGATTGAGGCTTGGGGATTGAGTATTGAAGATTGAGGATTGATGATTGAGGATTCAGGATTGAGGATACAGGATTGAGCTTTGAGGACTGAGGATTGAGGATTGAGAATTGAGGAATGAGGATTGAGGATTGAAGATTGAGGATTGGGTATTGAGGATTGAACATTGAGGATAGAGGATTGAGGATTGAGGATTGAGGAATGAGGATTGAAGATTGAATATTGATGATTGAAGGTTGAGGATTGAGGATTGAGTGTTGTGGTTTGAGGACGAGGATTGAGGGTTGAGTTTTGATGTTTGAGGTCTGAGGATTGAGGATTGAGGTTTGAGAATTGAGGATTGAGGATTGAGGATTGAAGATTGAGGTTTTGGTATTGAGGATTGGAGAATGACGATTGAGGATTGAAGATTGAGGATTGAGGATTTAAGATTGAGTATTGAGGATTGGAGATTGAGGTTTGAGGATTGAGGATTGAGGATTGAGGATTGAGGATTGAGGATTGAGGATTGAAGATTAAATATTGAGGATTGAAGATTGAGGATTGATGATTGAGTATTGATGTTTGGGGAATGATGAGTGAGGATTGTGGATTGAGGATTTAGGATTGAGGGTTGAGGATTGAGTATTGAAGATTGAGTATTCATGACTGAGGGTTGAGGACTGAGGTATGAGGATCGAGGATTGAGGATTGAAGATTGAGTATTGAGGATTGAAGATTGACGATTGAGGATCGAGTGTTCAGGATGGAGGATGAGAGCTGAGGGTTGAGGATTGAGGTTTGAGTATTGCATCCTGAGAGTTCAGGATATTCTGTTGAGTATTGAGAATTGAGGATTGATGGTTGAGTATTGAGGATTGGGGATTGAGGATTGAGGATTGAGGATTGAGGATTGAGGATTGAGTATTGAAGATTGAGGATTGATGATTGAGGATTGAGGATTGAGGATTGAGGATTGAGGATTGAGTATTGAAGATTGAGGATTGATGATTGAGGAGTGAGGATTGAGGATTGTGTATAGAGAATTGAGGATGAGGTCTGAGGGTTAAGGATTGAGGTTTGGGGAATGAGGATTGAGGATTGAGGATTGAGGATTGAGGATTGAGGATTGAGGATTGAAGATTAAATATTGAGGATTGAAGATTGAGGATTGATGATTGAGTATTGATGTTTGGGGAATGATGATTGAGGATTGTGGATTGAGGATTTAGGATTGAGGATTGAGGATTGAGTATTGAAGATTGAGTATTCATGACTGAGGGTTGAGGCCTGAGGTATGAGGATCGAGGATTGAGGATTGAAGATTGAGTATTGAGGATTGAAGATTGACGATTGAGGATCGAGTGTTGAGGATGGAGGATGAGAGCTGAGGGTTGAGGATTGAGGTTTAAGTATTGCATCCTGAGAATTCAGGATATTCTGTTGAGTATTGAGATTTGAGGATTGATGGTTGAGTATTGAGGATTGGGGAATGAGGATTGAGGATTGAGGATTGAGGATTGAGGATTGAGGATTGAGGATTGAGTATTGAAGATTGAGTATTCATGGTTGAGGATTGAGGATTGAGGATTGATGATTGAGGATTCAGGATTGAGGATACAGGATTGAGCTTTGAGGACTGAGGATTGAGGATTGAGAATTGAGGATTGAGGATTGAGGATTGAAGATTGAGGATTGGGTATTGAGGATTGAACATTGAGGATAGAGGATTGAGGATTGAGGATTGAGGAATGAGGATTGAAGATTGAATATTGATGATTGAAGATTGAGGATTGAGGATTGAGGGTTGTGGTTTGAGGACGTGGATTGAGGGTTGAGTATTGATGTTTGAGGACTGAGGATTGAGGATTGAGGTTTGAGAATTGAGGATTGAGGATTGAGGATTGAAGATTGAGGTTTTTGTATTGAGGATTGGAGAATGAGGATTGAGGATTGAGGATTGAGGATTGAGGATTGAAGATTGAGTATTGAGGATTGAAGATTGAGGTTTGAGGATTGAGGATTGAGGATTGAGGATTGAGGATTGAGGATTGAGGATTGAGGATTGAGGATTGAGGATTGAATATTAAATATTGAGTATTGAAGATTGAGGATTGAGGATTGAGTATTGAGGTTTGGGGAATGATGATTGAGGATTGAGGATTGAGGATTGAGGATTGACGATTGAGGATTGAGTATTGAAGGTTGAGTATTCATGACGGAGGGTTGAGGACTGAGGTTTGAGGATTGAGGATTAAGGATTGAAGATTGAGTATTGAGGATTGATGGCTCAGGGTTGAGGATTGAGGACTGACTATTGAGGTTTGACGATTGAAGATTGAGAATTGTGTATTCATGTTTCAAGATTGAGGATTGAGGTTGAAGATTGAGGATTTAGGATTGATAATTGAGGATTGTGGATTGGGGATTGAGGACTGAAGATTGAGGATTGAGGACTGAGGAATGAGGGTTGAGGATTGAGGATTGAGTATTGAAGATTGAGTATTGCGGATTGAGGATTGAGGATTGAGGATTGAGGGTCGAGGATTGAAGATTGAGGATTGAGGATTGAGGATTGAGGATTCAGGATTGAGGATTGTAGGTTGTGGATTGAGGATTGGCTATTGAGGATTGAGGATTGACGATTGAGGTTTGAGGAATGAAGGATGAGGTTTGTGTATTCATGATTCAAGATTGAGAATTGCGGTTGAGGTTTGGGGATTTAGGATTGATAATTGAGGATTGAGGCTTGGGGATTGAGTACTGAAGATTGATGATTGAAGATTGACGGTTGAGGATTGAGTATTGAGAATTGAGGATTGATGTCTAAGTATTGAGGATTGAGGATTGAAGATTGAGGATTGAGTATTGAAGATTGAGGATTGATGATTGAGGATTGAGGATTGAGGATTGAGGATTGAGGATTGAGTATTGAAGATTGAGGATTGATGATTGAGGATTCAGGATTGAGGATACAGGATTGAGCTTTGAGGACTGAGGATTGAGGATTGAGAATTGAGGATTGAGGATTGAAGATTAAATATTCAGGATTGAAGATTGAGGATTGATGATTGAGTATTGAGGTTTGGGGAATATTGATTGAGGATTGAGGATTGAGGATTGAGGATTGAGGATTGAGGATTGAGGATTGAGGATTGAGTATTGAAGATTGAGTATTCATGACTGAGGGTTGAGGACTGAGGTTTGAGGATTGAGGATTGAGGATTGAGGATTGAGGATTGAGGATTGAAGATTGAGTATTGAAGATTGAAGTTTGAGGATTGAGGATTGAGGATTGAGGATTGAGGATTGAGGATTGAAGATTAAATATTGAGGATTGAAGATTGAGGATTGAAGATTGAGTATTGAGGTTTGGGGAATGATGATTGAGGATTGAGGATTGAGGATTGAGGATTGAGGATTGAGGATTGAGTATTGAAGATTGAGTATTCATGACTGAGGGTTGAGGACTGAGGTTTGGGGATTGAGGATTGAGGATTGAAGATTGAGTGTTGAGGATTGAAGATTGACGATTCAGGATCGAGTGTTGAGGATGGAGGATGAGGGCTGAGGGTTGAGGATTGAGGCTTGAGTATTGCATGCTGAGAATTCAGGATATTCTGTTGAGTATTGAGAATTGAGAATTGATGGTCGAGTATTGAGGATTGAGGATTGAGGATTGAGGATTGAGGATTGAGGATTGAGTATTGAAGATTGAGTGTTGATTACTGAGGGTTGAGGATTGGGGATTGAGGATTGGGGATTGAGGATTGAGGATTGAGGATTGAGGATTGAGGATTGAGTATTGAAGATTGAGGATTGATGATTGAGGATTGAGGATTGAGGATTGAGGATTGAGGATTGAGTATTGAAGACTGAGGATTGATGATTGAGGAGTGAGGATTGAGGATTGTGTATTGAGAATTGAGGATGAGGTCTGAGGGTTAAGGATTGAGGTTTGGGGAATGAGGATTGAGGATTGAGGATTGAGGATTGAGGATTGAGGATTAAGGATTGAGGATTGAGGATTGAGTATTGAAGATTGAGTATTCATGATTGAGGATTGAGTATTGAGGATTGAGGTTGGAGGACTGAGGACTGAGGATTGAGGATTGAGGATTGAGGATTGAGGATTGAGGATTGAGGATTGAGGATTGAATATTGAGGATTGGGGTCTGGGGATTGAAGATTGAGGGTTGAGGATTGAGTGTTGAGGATTGAGGATTGAAGGTTGAGTATTGAGGATTGAAGATTGTGTATTGAGGTTTGAGGATTGAGGATTGAGGATTGCGGACTGAGGATTGAGGATTGAGGATTGAGGATTGAAGATTGAGTATTGAGGATTGCGGGCTCAGGGTTGAGGATTGAGGATTGACTATTGAGGTTTGAGGATTGAAGATTGAGAATTGTGTATTCATGTTTCAAGATTGAGGATTGAGGTTGAAGATTGAGGATTTAGGATTGATAATTGAGGATTGTGGATTGGGGATTGAGGACTGAAGATTGAGGATTGAGGACTGAGGAATGAGGATTGAGGATTGAGGATTGAGTATTGAAGATTGGGGATTGCGGATTGAGGTTTGAGGATTGAGGATTGAGGGTCGAGGATTGAAGATTGAGGATTGAGGATTGAGGATTGATGATTGCGGATTGAGGACTGAGTGTTGAGGATAGAGTGTTGAGAATTGATGTTTGGGAACTGATATTTGAAGATTGTAAGTTGAGGATTGAGTATTGAAAACTGAGAATTGAGGATTTCCTATTGAGGGCTGAGAAATGAGTATTGAGGATTGAGGATTGAGGATTGAGGATTGAGGATTGAGGATTGAGGATTGTAGGTTGTGGATTGAGGATTGACTATTGAGGATTGAGGATTGACGATTGAGGTTTGAGGAATGAAGGATGAGGTTTGTGTATTCATGATTCAAGATTGAGGATTGCGGTTGAGGTTTGGGGATTTAGGATTGATAATTGAGGATTGAGGCTTGGGGATTGAGTACTGAAGATTGAGGATCGAAGATTGAGGGTTGAGGATTGAGTATTGAGAGTTGAGGATTGATGGCTGAGTATTGAGGATTGAGGATTGAGGATTGAGGATTGAGTATTGAAGATTGAGGATTGGTGATTGAGGATTGAGGATTGAGGATTGAGGATTGAGGATTGAGGATTGATGGTTGAGGATTGAGGATTGACGATAGAGGATTGAGGATTGAAGATTGAGTGTCGTGGACTGAGGATAGAGGATTGAGGTTTGAAGATTGAGGATTGGGGACTGACGATTGAAGGTTGAGGACTGAGTATTGAACACTGAGAATTGAGGATATTCTATTGAGGATTGAAAATTGAGTGTTGAGGATTGAGGATTGAGGATTAAGCGTTGAGGTTTGAAGGTTGTGGTTTGAGGATTGACGACTGCGGGTTGAGGATTGGGGACTGAGAATTGAGTATTGATGGTTGAGGATTGTAGATTGACGATTGAGGATTGAGGATTGAGGATTGAGGATAGAAGATTGAGGATTGAGCATTGAGGATTGAGTGTTGAGGATTGAAGATTGAGGACTGAGAATTGACGATTGAGGATTGGTGATTGAGGATTGATGGTTGAGGATTGAGGATTGACGATTGAGGATTGTAGGTTGAGGATTGTGGATTGACTATTGAGGATTGAGGATTGAAGATTGAGTGTCGTGGACAGAGGATTGAGGATTGAGGGTTGAAGATTGAGGATTGACGACTGTCGATTGAAGATTGAGGACTGAGTATTGAAAACTGAGAGTTGAGGTTATTCTATTGAGGATTGAATATTGAGGATTGAGGATTGAGGATTGAAGGTTGAGGATTGAGCATTGAGTGTTGATTACTGAGGGTTGAGGATTGGGGATTGAGGATTGAAGATTGTATATTGAGGATTGAAGATTGACGATGAGGATTGAGGATTGAATATTGAGGATAGAGGATAGAGGACTATAGATTGAGTATAGAGGATTGAAGATCGAGGATTGAGGATTGATGATTGAGGATAGAGGATTGAGGGTTGAGGATTGGTGACTGAGTATTGAGGTTTGAGAGATGAGAATTGATGTTTGTGGATAGAGATTTGAAGATTGCAGATTGAGTATTGAGTGTTGAAAACTGTGAATTGCGGATATTCTATTGAGCATTGAGGATTGAGAACTGATTGTTGAGGACTCAGGTATGAAGATTGAGGATTCAGGATTGAGGATTCAGGATTGAGGTTTGAGGACTGAGGGTTGAGGATTGACGATTCAGGATTGAGGATTGAGGGTTGAAGATTGAGGATTGGGTATTGAGGATTGGTCGTTGAGGATTGAGGATTGAGGATTGAGGATTGAGGATTGAGTATTGAGGATTGAAGGCTGAATATTGTTGGTTGAAGATTGAGGATTGAGGACGAGGACCAAGGGTCGAGTGTTGATGTTTGAGGTCTGAGGATTGAGGATTGTGGATTGAGAATTGAGGATTGAGGATTGAGGATTGAAGATTGAGGATTGGGTATTGAGGATTGAAGAATGAGGATTGAGGATTGAGGATTGAGGATTGAGGATTGAGGATTGAGGATTGAGGATTGAATATTGAGGATTGGGGTCTGAGGATTGAAGATTGAGGATTGAGGATTGAGTATTGAGGATTGAGGATTGAAGGTTGAGTATTGAGGATTGAAGATTGTGTATTGAGGTTTGAGGATTGAAGATTGAGGATTGAGGATTGAGTATTGAGGATTGAGTATTGAAGGTTGAGTCTTGAGGATTGAAGATTGTGTATTGAGGATTGAGGGTTGAGGATTGAGGATTGAGGATTCAGTGTTGAAGATTGAGTATTCATGACTGGGGATAGAGTATAGAGGATTGAGGATTGAGGATTGAGAATTGAAGATTGAGTATTGAGGATGGAAGATTGAGGTTTGAGGATTGAGGATTGAGGATGGAGGATGAGGGCTGAGGGTTGAGGATTGAGGTTTGGGTATTGAATCCTGAGAATTCAGGATATTCTATTGAGTATTGGGAATTGAGGATTGATGGCTGAGTGTTGAGGATTGAGGATTGAGGATTGAGGATTGAGTATTGAAAATTGAGGATTGATGATTGAGGATTGAGGATTGAGGATTGAGGATTGGGGATTGAGTATTGAAGATTGAGGATTGATGATTGAGGATTCAGGATTGAGGATACAGGATTGAGCTTTGAGTACTGAGGATTGAGGATTGAGAATTGAGGATTGAGGATTGAGGATTGAAGATTGAGTATTGGGTATTGAGGATTGAACATTGAGGATAGAGGATTGAGGATTGAGGATTGAGGAATGAGGATTGAAGATTGAATATTGATGATTGAAGATTGAGGATTGAGGATTGAGGGTTGTGGTTTGAGGACGAGGATTGGGGGTTGAGTATTGATGTTTGAGGTCTGAGGATTGAGGATTGAGGTTTGAGAATTGAGGATTGAGGATTGAGGATTGAAGATTGAGGTTTTGGTATTGAGGATTGGAGAATGAGGATTGAGGATTGAGGATTGAGGATTGAGGATTGAAGATTGAGTATTGAGGATTGAAGATTGAGGTTTGAGGATTGAGGATTGAGGATTGAGGATTGAGGATTGAGGATCGAGGATTGAATATTACATATTGAGTATTGAAGATTGAGGATTGAGGATTGAGTATTGAGGTTTGGGGAATGATGATTGAGGATTGAGGATTGAGGATTGAGGATTGAGGATTGAGGATTGTGTATTGAAGGTTGAGTATTCATGACTGAGGGTTGAGGACTGAGGTTTGAGGATTGAGGATTGAGGATTGAAGATTGAGTATTGAGGATTGAGGGCTCAGGGTTGAGGATTGAGGATTGACTATTGAGGTTTGAGGATTGAAGATTGAGAATTGTGTATTCATGTTTCAAGATTGAGGATTGAGGTTGAAGATTGAGGATTTAGGATTGATAATTGAGGATTGTGTATTGGGGATTGAGGACTGAAGATTGAGGATTGAGGACTGAGGAATGAGGGTTGAGGATTGAGGATTGAGTATTGAAGATTGAGGATTGCGGATTGAGGATTGAGGATTGAGGATTGAGGGTCGAGGATTGAAGATTGAGGATTGAGGATTGAGGATTGATGATTGCGGATTGAGGACTGAGTGTTGAGGATAGAGTGTTGAGAATTGATGTTTGGGAACTGATATTTGAAGATTGTAGGTTGAGGATTGAGTATTGAAAACTGAGAATTGAGGACTTCCTATTGAGGGCTGAGAATTGAGGATTGAGGATTGAGGATTGAGGATTGAGTATTGAGGATTGAGGACTGTAGGTTGTGGATTGAGGATTGTCTATTGAGGATTGAGGATTGTCGATTGCGGTTTGAGGAATGAAGGATGAGGTTTGTGTATTCATGATTCAAGGTTGAGGATTGCGGTTGAGGTTTGGGGATTTAGGATTGATAATTGTGGATTGAGGCTTGGGGATTGAGTACTGAAGATTGAGGATTGAAGATTGAGGGTTGAGGATTGAGTATTGAGAATTGAGGATTGATGGCTGTGTATTGAGGATTGAGGATTCAGGATTGAGGGTTGAGTATTGAAGATTGAGGATTGATGATTGAGGATTGAGGATTGAGGATTGAGGATTGAGGATTGAGGATTAAGTATTGAAGATTGAGGATTGATGATTGAGGATTCAGGATTGATGATACAGGATTGAGCTTTGATTACTGAGGATTGAGGATTGAGAATTGAGCATTGAGGATTGAGGATTGAGGGTTGTGGATTGAGGACGAGGACTGAGGGTTGAGTGTTGAAGTTTGAGGTCTGAGGATTGAGGATTGTGGATTGAGAATTGAGGATTGAGGATTGAGGGTTGAAGATTGAGGATTGGGTATTGAGTATTGAGGATTGAGGATTGAGGATTGAGGATTGAGGATTGAGGATTGAATATTGAGGATTGGGGACTGAGGATTGAAGATTGAGTATTGAGGATTGAGTATTGAGGATTGAGGATTGAAGGTTGAGTATTGAGGATTGATGATTGTGTATTGAGGTTTGAGGACTGAGGATTGAGGATTGAGGATTCAGGATTGAGGATTGAAGATTGAGGATTGAGGATTGAATATTGATGATTGGGGACTGAGGGTTGAGGTTTGAGTGATGAGAATTGATGATTGTGATTAGAGAGTTGAAGATTGCAGATTGAGTATTGAGTATTGAAAGCTGTGAATTGAGGATATTCTATTGAGGGATGAGGATTGACAACAGATTGTTGAGGACTCAGGTCTGAAGATTGAGGTTTCAGTGTTGAGGATACAGGATTGAGCTCTGAGGACTGAGGATTGAGGATTGAGGATTGAGGATTGAGGATTGATTACTGAATATTGAGGATTGGGTATTGAGGATTGAACATTGATGATAGAGGATTGAGGATTGAGGATTGAGGAATGAGGATTGAAGACTGAATATTGTTGATTGAAGATTGAGGATTGAGGATTGAGTGTTGTGGTTTGAGGACGAGGATTGAGGGTTGAGTATTGATGTTTGAGGTCTGAGGATTGAGGATTGAGGTTTGAGAATTGAGGATTGAGGATTGAGGATTGAAGATTGAGGTTTTGGTATTGAGGATTGGAGAATGAGGATTGAGGATTGAGGATTGAGGATTGAGGATTGAAGAATGAGTATTGAGGATTGAAGATTGAGGTTTGAGGATTGAGGATTGAGGATTGAGGATTGAGGATTGAGGATTGAAGATTAAATATTGAGGATTGAAGATTGAGGATTGATGATTGAGTATTGATGTTTGGGGAATGATGATTGAGGATTGTGGATTGAGGATTTAGGATTGAGGATTGAGGATTGAGTATTGAAGATTGAGTATTCATGACTGAGGGTTGAGGACTGAGGTATGAGTATCGAGGATTGAGGATTGAAGATTGAGTATTGAGGATTGAAGATTGACGATTGAGGATCGAGTGTTGAGGATGGAGGATGAGAGCTGAGGGTTGAGGATTGAGGTTTAAGTATTGCATCCTGAGAATTCAGGATATTCTGTTGAGTATTGAGAATTGAGGATTGATGGTTGAGTATTGAGGATTGGGGAATGAGGATTGAGGATTGAGGATTGAGGATTGAGGATTGAGGATTGAGGATTGAGTATTGAAGATTGAGTATTCATGATTGAGGATTGAGTATTCAGGATTGAGGTTGGAGGACTGAGGACTGAGGACTGAGGATTGAGGATTGAGGATTGAGGATTGATAATTGGGGATTGTGGATTGGGGATTGAGGACTGAAGATTGAGTATTGAGGACTGAGGAATGAGGGTTGAGGATTGAGGATTGAGTATTGAAGATTGAGGATTGCGGATTGAGGATTGAGGATTGAGGGTTGAGGGTCGAGGATTGAAGATTGCGGATTGAGGATTGAGGATTGATGATTGCGGATTGAGGACTGAGTGTTGAGGATTGGGGACTGAGGATTGAAGATTGAGGATTGAGGATTGAGTATTGAGGATTGAAGATTGAGGTTTGAGGATTGAGGATTGAGGATGTAGGATGAGGGCTGAGGGTTGAGGATTGAGGTTTGGGTATTGAATCCTGAGAATTCAGGATATTCTATTGAGTATTGAGAATTGAGGATTGATGGCTGAGTATTGAGGATTGAGGATTGAGGATTGAGAATTGAGTATTGAAGATTGAGGATTGATGATTGAGGATTGAGGATTGAGGATTGAGGATTGAGTATTGAAGATTGAGGATTGATGATTGAGGATTCAGGATTGAGGATACAGGATTGAGCTTTGAGGACTGAGGTTTGAGGATTGAGAATTGAGGATTGAGGATTGAGGATTGAAGATTGAGGATTGGGTATTGAGGATTGAACATTGAGGATAGAGGATTGAGGATTGAGGATTCAGGAATGAGGATATGAAGATTGAATATTGATGATTGAAGATTGAGGATTGAGGATTGAGGGTTGTGGTTTGAGGACGAGGATTGAGGTTTTTGTGTTGAGGATTGGAGAATGAGGATTGAGGATTGAGGATTGAGGATTGAGGGTTGAAGATTGAGTATTGAGGATTGAGGATTGAGGTTTGAGGATTGAGGATTGAGGATCGAGGATTGAAGATTGAGTATTGAGGATTGAGGGCTCAGGGTTGAGGATTGAGGATTGACTATTGAGGTTTGAGGATTGAAGATTGAGAATTGTGTATTCATGTTTCAAGATTGAGGATTGAGGTTGAAGATTGAGGATTTAGGATTGATAATTGAGGATTGTGGATTGGGGATTGAGGACTGAAGATTGAGGATTGAGGACTGAGGAATGAGGGTTGAGGATTGAGGATTGGGTATTGAAGATTGAGTATTACGGATTGAGGATTGAGGATTGAGGATTGAGGGTCGAGGATTGAAGATTGAGGATTGAGGATTGAGGATTGAGGATTCAGGATTGAGGATTGTAGGTTGTGGATTGAGGATTGGCTATTGAGGATTGAGGATTGACGATTGAGGTTTGAGGAATGAAGGATGAGGTTTGTGTATTCATGATTCAAGATTGAGGATTGCGGTTGAGGTTTGGGGATTTAGGATTGATAATTGAGGATTGAGGCTTGGGGATTGAGTACTGAAGATTGAGGATTGAAGATTGACGGTTGAGGATTGAGTATTGAGAATTGAGGATTGATGGGTGAGTATTGAGGATTGAGGATTGGAGATTGAGGATTGAGTATTGAAGATTGTGGATTGATGATTGAGGATTGAGGATTGAGGATTGAGGATTGAGGATTGAGTATTGAAGATGGAGTATTGATGATTGAGGATTCAGGATTGAGGATACAGGATTGAGCTTTGAGGACTGAGGATTGAGGATTGAGAATTGAGGATTGAGGATTGAAGATTAAATATTCAGGATTGAAGATTGAGGATTGATGATTGAGTATTGAGGTTTGGGGAATGATGATTGAGGACTGAGGATTGAGGATTGAGGATTGAGGATTGAGGATTGAGGATTGAGGATTGAGGATTGAGGATTGAGGATTGAGTATTGAGTATTGAAGATTGAGTATTCATGACTGAGGGTTGAGGACTGAGGTTTGAGGATTGAGGATTGAGGATTGAAGATTGAGTATTGTGGATTGAAGATTGACGATTGAGGATCGAGTGTTGAGGATGGAGGATGAGGGCTGAGAGTTGAGGATTGAGGTTTGTGTATTGCATCCTGAGAATTCAGGATATTCTATTCAGTATTGAGGATTGGGGATTGAGGATTGAGGATTGAGGATTGAGGATTGAGTATTGAAGATTGAGGATTGATGATTGAGGATTGAGGATTGAGGATTGAGGATTGAGTATTGAAGAT
The DNA here is from genome assembly GCF_051401765.1 of Calliopsis andreniformis. NCBI lineage: Eukaryota > Metazoa > Arthropoda > Insecta > Hymenoptera > Andrenidae > Calliopsis > Calliopsis andreniformis. Next base: position 1,499,826 of record NW_027480479.1, on the reverse strand, counting down.
TGAGGATTGATGATTGAGGAGGGTGGATTGAGGATTGTGTATTGTGAATTGAGGATGAGGTCTGAGGGTTAAGGATTGAGGTTTGGGGAATGAGGATTCAGGATTGAGGATTGAAGATTAAATATTCAGGATTGAAGATTGAGGATTGAGGATTGAGGATTGAGTATTGAAGATTGAGGATTGATGATTGAGGATTGAGGATTGAGTATTGAAGATTGAGGATTGATGATTGAGGATTCAGGATTGAGGATACAGGATTGAGCTTTGACGACTGAGGATTGAGGATTGAGAATTGAGGATTGAGGATTGAAGATTAAATATTCAGGATTGAAGATTGAGGATTGTGGATTGAGTATTGAGGTTTGGGGAATGATGATTGAGGATTGAGGATTGATGATTGAGGATTGAGGATTGAGGATTGAGGATTGAGGATTGAGGATTGAGGATTGAGGATTGAGGATTGAGGATTGAGGATTGAGTATTGAAGATTGGGGATTGCGGAATGAGGTTTGAGGATTGAGGATTGAGTGTCGAGGGTTGAAGATTGAGGATTGAGGATTGAGGAGTGATGATTGCGGATTGAGGACTGAGTGTTGAGTATAGAGTGTTGAGAATTGATGATTGGGAACTGATATTTGAAGATTGTAGGTTGAGGATTGAGTATTGAAAACTGAGAATTGAGGATTTCCTATTGAGGGCTGAGAATTGAGTATTGAGGATTGAGGATTGAGGATTGAGGATTGAGGATTGAGGATTGAGGATTGAGGATTGTAGGTTGTGGATTGAGGATTGACTATTGAGGATTGAGGATTGACGATTGAGGTTTGAGGAATGAAGGATGAGGTTTGTGTATTCATGATTCAAGATTGAGGATTGCGGTTGAGGTTTGGGGATTTAGGATTGATAATTGAGGATTGAGGCTTGGGGATTGAGTACTGAAGATTGAGGATCGAAGATTGAGGGTTGAGGATTGAGTATTGAGAATTGAGGATTGATGGCTGAGTATTGAGGATTGAGGATTGAGGATTGAGGATTGAGTATTGAAGATTGAGGATTGGTGATTGAGGATTGAGGATTGAGGATTGAGGATTGAGGATTCAGGATTGAGGATTGAAGATTGAGGATTGAGGATTGAATATTGATGATTGGGGACTGAGGGTTGAGGTTTGAGTGATGAGAATTGATGATTGTGATTAGAGAGTTGAAGATTGCAGATTGAGTATTGAGTATTGAAAGCTGTGAATTGAGGATATTCTATTGAGGGATGAGGATTGACAACAGATTGTTGAGGACTCAGGTCTGAAGATTGAGGTTTCAGTGTTGAGGATACAGGATTGAGCTCTGAGGACTGAGGATTGAGGATTGAGGATTGAGGATTGAGGATTGATTACTGAATATTGAGGATTGGGTATTGAGGATTGAACATTGATGATAGAGGATTGAGGATTGAGGATTGAGGAATGAGGATTGAAGACTGAATATTGTTGATTGAAGATTGAGGATTGAGGATTGAGTGTTGTGGTTTGAGGACGAGGATTGAGGGTTGAGTATTGATGTTTGAGGTCTGAGGATTGAGGATTGAGGTTTGAGAATTGAGGATTGAGGATTGAGGATTGAAGATTGAGGTTTTGGTATTGAGGATTGGAGAATGAGGATTGAGGATTGAGGATTGAGGATTGAGGATTGAAGAATGAGTATTGAGGATTGAAGATTGAGGTTTGAGGATTGAGGATTGAGGATTGAGGATTGAGGATTGAGGATTGAAGATTAAATATTGAGGATTGAAGATTGAGGATTGATGATTGAGTATTGATGTTTGGGGAATGATGATTGAGGATTGTGGATTGAGGATTTAGGATTGAGGATTGAGGATTGAGTATTGAAGATTGAGTATTCATGACTGAGGGTTGAGGACTGAGGTATGAGTATCGAGGATTGAGGATTGAAGATTGAGTATTGAGGATTGAAGATTGACGATTGAGGATCGAGTGTTGAGGATGGAGGATGAGAGCTGAGGGTTGAGGATTGAGGTTTAAGTATTGCATCCTGAGAATTCAGGATATTCTGTTGAGTATTGAGAATTGAGGATTGATGGTTGAGTATTGAGGATTGGGGAATGAGGATTGAGGATTGAGGATTGAGGATTGAGGATTGAGGATTGAGGATTGAGTATTGAAGATTGAGTATTCATGATTGAGGATTGAGTATTCAGGATTGAGGTTGGAGGACTGAGGACTGAGGACTGAGGATTGAGGATTGAGGATTGAGGATTGATAATTGGGGATTGTGGATTGGGGATTGAGGACTGAAGATTGAGTATTGAGGACTGAGGAATGAGGGTTGAGGATTGAAGATTGCGGATTGAGGATTGAGGATTGATGATTGCGGATTGAGGACTGAGTGTTGAGGATTGGGGACTGAGGATTGAAGATTGAGGATTGAGGATTGAGTATTGAGGATTGAAGATTGAGGTTTGAGGATTGAGGATTGAGGATGTAGGATGAGGGCTGAGGGTTGAGGATTGAGGTTTGGGTATTGAATCCTGAGAATTCAGGATATTCTATTGAGTATTGAGAATTGAGGATTGATGGCTGAGTATTGAGGATTGAGGATTGAGGATTGAGAATTGAGTATTGAAGATTGAGGATTGATGATTGAGGATTGAGGATTGAGGATTGAGGATTGAGTATTGAAGATTGAGGATTGATGATTGAGGATTCAGGATTGAGGATACAGGATTGAGCTTTGAGGACTGAGGTTTGAGGATTGAGAATTGAGGATTGAGGATTGAGGATTGAAGATTGAGGATTGGGTATTGAGGATTGAACATTGAGGATAGAGGATTGAGGATTGAGGATTCAGGAATGAGGATATGAAGATTGAATATTGATGATTGAAGATTGAGGATTGAGGATTGAGGGTTGTGGTTTGAGGACGAGGATTGAGGTTTTTGTGTTGAGGATTGGAGAATGAGGATTGAGGATTGAGGATTGAGGATTGAGGGTTGAAGATTGAGTATTGAGGATTGAGGATTGAGGTTTGAGGATTGAGGATTGAGGATCGAGGATTGAAGATTGAGTATTGAGGATTGAGGGCTCAGGGTTGAGGATTGAGGATTGACTATTGAGGTTTGAGGATTGAAGATTGAGAATTGTGTATTCATGTTTCAAGATTGAGGATTGAGGTTGAAGATTGAGGATTTAGGATTGATAATTGAGGATTGTGGATTGGGGATTGAGGACTGAAGATTGAGGATTGAGGACTGAGGAATGAGGGTTGAGGATTGAGGATTGGGTATTGAAGATTGAGTATTACGGATTGAGGATTGAGGATTGAGGATTGAGGGTCGAGGATTGAAGATTGAGGATTGAGGATTGAGGATTGAGGATTCAGGATTGAGGATTGTAGGTTGTGGATTGAGGATTGGCTATTGAGGATTGAGGATTGACGATTGAGGTTTGAGGAATGAAGGATGAGGTTTGTGTATTCATGATTCAAGATTGAGGATTGCGGTTGAGGTTTGGGGATTTAGGATTGATAATTGAGGATTGAGGCTTGGGGATTGAGTACTGAAGATTGAGGATTGAAGATTGACGGTTGAGGATTGAGTATTGAGAATTGAGGATTGATGGGTGAGTATTGAGGATTGAGGATTGGAGATTGAGGATTGAGTATTGAAGATTGTGGATTGATGATTGAGGATTGAGGATTGAGGATTGAGGATTGAGGATTGAGTATTGAAGATGGAGTATTGATGATTGAGGATTCAGGATTGAGGATACAGGATTGAGCTTTGAGGACTGAGGATTGAGGATTGAGAATTGAGGATTGAGGATTGAAGATTAAATATTCAGGATTGAAGATTGAGGATTGATGATTGAGTATTGAGGTTTGGGGAATGATGATTGAGGACTGAGGATTGAGGATTGAGGATTGAGGATTGAGGATTGAGGATTGAGGATTGAGGATTGAGGATTGAGGATTGAGTATTGAGTATTGAAGATTGAGTATTCATGACTGAGGGTTGAGGACTGAGGTTTGAGGATTGAGGATTGAGGATTGAAGATTGAGTATTGTGGATTGAAGATTGACGATTGAGGATCGAGTGTTGAGGATGGAGGATGAGGGCTGAGAGTTGAGGATTGAGGTTTGTGTATTGCATCCTGAGAATTCAGGATATTCTATTCAGTATTGAGGATTGGGGATTGAGGATTGAGGATTGAGGATTGAGGATTGAGTATTGAAGATTGAGGATTGATGATTGAGGATTGAGGATTGAGGATTGAGGATTGAGTATTGAAGATTGAGGATTGATGATTGAGGAGGGTGGATTGAGGATTGTGTATTGTGAATTGAGGATGAGGTCTGAGGGTTAAGGATTGAGGTTTGGGGAATGAGGATTCAGGATTGAGGATTGAAGATTAAATATTCAGGATTGAAGATTGAGGATTGAGGATTGAGGATTGAGTATTGAAGATTGAGGATTGATGATTGAGGATTGAGGATTGAGTATTGAAGATTGAGGATTGATGATTGAGGATTCAGGATTGAGGATACAGGATTGAGCTTTGACGACTGAGGATTGAGGATTGAGAATTGAGGATTGAGGATTGAAGATTAAATATTCAGGATTGAAGATTGAGGATTGTGGATTGAGTATTGAGGTTTGGGGAATGATGATTGAGGATTGAGGATTGATGATTGAGGATTGAGGATTGAGGATTGAGGATTGAGGATTGAGGATTGAGGATTGAGGATTGAGGATTGAGGATTGAGGATTGAGTATTGAAGATTGGGGATTGCGGAATGAGGTTTGAGGATTGAGGATTGAGTGTCGAGGGTTGAAGATTGAGGATTGAGGATTGAGGAGTGATGATTGCGGATTGAGGACTGAGTGTTGAGTATAGAGTGTTGAGAATTGATGATTGGGAACTGATATTTGAAGATTGTAGGTTGAGGATTGAGTATTGAAAACTGAGAATTGAGGATTTCCTATTGAGGGCTGAGAATTGAGTATTGAGGATTGAGGATTGAGGATTGAGGATTGAGGATTGAGGATTGAGGATTGAGGATTGTAGGTTGTGGATTGAGGATTGACTATTGAGGATTGAGGATTGACGATTGAGGTTTGAGGAATGAAGGATGAGGTTTGTGTATTCATGATTCAAGATTGAGGATTGCGGTTGAGGTTTGGGGATTTAGGATTGATAATTGAGGATTGAGGCTTGGGGATTGAGTACTGAAGATTGAGGATCGAAGATTGAGGGTTGAGGATTGAGTATTGAGAATTGAGGATTGATGGCTGAGTATTGAGGATTGAGGATTGAGGATTGAGGATTGAGTATTGAAGATTGAGGATTGGTGATTGAGGATTGAGGATTGAGGATTGAGGATTGAGGATTGAGGATTGATGGTTGAGGATTGAGGATTGACGATAGAGGATTGAGGATTGAAGATTGAGTGTCGTGGACTGAGGATAGAGGATTGAGGTTTGAAGATTGAAGATTGAGGACTGACGATTGAAGGTTTAGGACTGAGTATTGAACACTGAGAATTGAGGATATTCTATTGAGGATTGAAAATTGAGTATTGAGGATTGAGGATTGAGGATTAAGCGTTGAGGTTTGAAGGCTGTGGTTTGAGGATTGACGACTGCGGGTTGAGGATTGGGGATTGAGAATTGAGTATTGATGGTTGAGGATTGTAGATTGACGATTGAGGATTGAGGATTGAGGATTGAGGATTGAGGATTGAGGATAGAAGATTGAGGATTGAGCATTGAGGATTGAGTGTTGAGGATTGAAGATTGAGGACTGAGAATTGACGATTGAGGATTGGTGATTGAGGATTGATGGTTGAGGATTGAGGATTGACGACTGAGGATTGTAGGTTGAGGATTGTGGATTGACTATTGAGGATTGAGGATTGAAGATTGAGTGTCGTGGACAGAGGATTGAGGATTGAGGGTTGAAGATTGAGGATTGACGACTGTCGATTGAAGATTGAGGACTGAGTATTGAAAACTGAGAGTTGAGGTTATTCTATTGAGGATTGAATATTGAGGATTGAGGATTGAGGATTGAAGGTTGAGGATTGAGGATTGAGTGTTGATTACTGAGGGTTGAGGATTGGGGATTGAGGATTGAAGATTGTATATTGAGGATTGAAGATTGACGATGAGGATTGAGGATTGAATGTTGAGGATTGAGGATAGAGGACTAAAGATTGAGTATAGAGGATTGAAGATCGAGGATTGAGGATTGATGATTGAGGATAGAGGATTGAGGGTTGAGGATTGGTGACTGAGTATTGAGGTTTGAGAGATGAGAATTGATGTTTGTGGATAGAGATTTGAAGATTGCAGATTGAGTATTGAGTGTTGAAAACTGTGAATTGCGGATATTCTATTGAGCATTGAGGATTGAGAACTGATTGTTGAGGACTCAGGTATGAAGATTGAGGATTCAGGATTGAGGATTCAGGATTGAGGTTTGAGGACTGAGGGTTGAGGATTGACGATTCAGGATTGAGGATTGAGGGTTGAAGATTGAGGATTGGGTATTGAGGATTGATCGTTGAGGATTGAGGATTGAGGATTGAGGATTGAGGATTGAGTATTGAGGATTGAAGGCTGAATATTGTTGGTTGAAGATTGAGGATTGAGGACGAGGACCGAGGGTCGAGTGTTGATGTTTGAGGTCTGAGGATTGAGGATTGTGGATTGAGAATTGAGGATTGAGGATTGAGGATTGAAGATTGAGGATTGGGTATTGAGGATTGAAGAATGAGGATTGAGGATTGAGGATTGAGGATTGAGGATTGAGGATTGAGGATTGAGGATTGAATATTGAGGATTGGGGTCTGAGGATTGAAGATTGAGGATTGAGGATTGAGTATTGAGGATTGAGGATTGAAGGTTGAGTATTGAGGATTGAAGATTGTGTATTGAGGTTTGAGGATTGAAGATTGAGGATTGAGGATTGAGTATTGAGGATTGAGGATTGAAGGTTGAGTCTTGAGGATTGAAGATTGTGTATTGAGGATTGAGGGTTGAGGATTGAGGATTGAGGATTCAGTATTGAAGATTGAGTATTCATGACTGGGGATAGAGTATAGAGGATTGAGGATTGAGGATTGAGAATTGAAGATTGAGTATTGAGGATTGAAGATTGAGGTTTGAGGATTGAGGATTGAGGATGGAGGATGAGGGCTGAGGGTTGAGGATTGAGGTTTGGGTATTGAATCCTGAGAATTCAGGATATTCTATTGAGTATTGGGAATTGAGGATTGATGGCTGAGTATTGAGGATTGAGGATTGAGGATTGAGGATTGAGTATTGAAAATTGAGGATTGATGATTGAGGATTGAGGATTGAGGATTGAGGATTGGGGATTGAGTATTGAAGATTGAGGATTGATGATTGAGGATTCAGGATTGAGGATACAGGATTGAGCTTTGAGTACTGAGGATTGAGGATTGAGAATTGAGGATTGAGGATTGAGGATTGAAGATTGAGTATTGGGTATTGAGGATTGAACATTGAGGATAGAGGATTGAGGATTGAGGATTGAGGAATGAGGATTGAAGATTGAATATTGATGATTGAAGATTGAGGATTGAGGATTGAGTGTTGTGGTTTGAGGACGAGGATTGGGGGTTGAGTATTGATGTTTGAGGTCTGAGGATTGAGGATTGAGGTTTGAGAATTGAGGATTGAGGATTGAGGATTGAAGATTGAGGTTTTGGTATTGAGGATTGGAGAATGAGGATTGAGGATTGAGGATTGTGGATTGAGGATTGAAGATTGAGTATTGAGGATTGAAGATTGAGGTTTGAGGATTGAGGATTGAGGATTGAGGATTGAGGATTGAGGATCGAGGATTGAATATTACATATTGAGTATTGAAGATTGAGGATTGAGGATTGAGTATTGAGGTTTGGGGAATGATGATTGAGGATTGAGGATTGAGGATTGAGGATTGAGGATTGAGGATTGAGGATTGAGTATTGAAGGTTGAGTATTCATGACTGAGTGTTGAGGACTGAGGTTTGAGGATTGAGGATTGAGGATTGAAGATTGAGTATTGAGGATTGAGGGCTCAGGGTTGAGGATTGAGGATTGACTATTGAGGTTTGAGGATTGAAGATTGAGAATTGTGTATTCATGTTTCAAGATTGAGGATTGAGGTTGAAGACTGAGGATTTAGGATTGATAATTGAGGATTGTGTATTGGGGATTGAGGACTGAAGATTGAGGATTGAGGACTGAGGAATGAGGGTTGAGGATTGAGGATTGAGTATTGAAGATTGAGGATTGCGGATTGAGGATTGAGGATTGAGGATTGAGGATTGAATATTGAGGATTGGGGACTGAGGATTGAAGATTGAGTATTGAGGATTGAGTATTGAGGATTGAGGATTGAAGGTTGAGTATTGAGGATTGATGATTGTGTATTGAGGTTTGAGGACTGAGGATTGAGGATTGAGGATTCAGGATTGAGGATTGAAGATTGAGGATTGAGGATTGAATATTGATGATTGGGGACTGAGGGTTGAGGTTTGAGTGATGAGAATTGATGATTGTGGTTAGAGAGTTGAAGATTGCAGATTGAGTATTGAGTATTGAAAGCTGTGAATTGAGGATATTCTATTGAGGGATGAGGATTGACAACAGATTGTTGAGGACTCAGGTCTGAAGATTGAGGTTTCAGGGTTGAGGATACAGGATTGAGCTCTGAGGACTGAGGATTGAGGATTGAGGATTGAGGATTGAGGATTGATTACTGAATATTGAGGATTGGGTATTGAGGATTGAACATTGAGGATAGAGGATTGAGGATTGAGGATTGAGGAATGAGGATTGAAGACTAAATATTGATGATTGAAGATTGAGGATTGAGGATTGAGTGTTGTGGTTTGAGGACGAGGATTGAGGGTTGAGTATTGATGTTTGAGGTCTGAGGATTGAGGATTGAGGTTTGAGAATTGAGGATTGAGGATTGAGGATTGAAGATTGAGGTTTTGGTATTGAGGATTGGAGAATGAGGATTGAGGATTGAGGATTGAGGATTGAGGATTGAAGAATGAGTATTGAGGATTGAAGATTGAGGTTTGAGGATTGAGGATTGAGGATTGAGGAATGAGGATTGAGGATTGAAGATTAAATATTGAGGATTGAAGATTGAGGATTGATGATTGAGTATTGATGTTTGGGGAATGATGATTGAGGATTGTGGATTGAGGATTTAGGATTGAGGATTGAGGATTGAGTATTGAAGATTGAGTATTCATGACTGAGGGTTGAGGACTGAGGTATGAGTATCGAGGATTGAGGATTGAAGATTGAGTATTGAGGATTGAAGATTGACGATTGAGGATCGAGTGTTGAGGATGGAGGATGAGAGCTGAGGGTTGAGGATTGAGGTTTAAGTATTGCATCCTGAGAATTCAGGATATTCTGTTGAGTATTGAGAATTGAGGATTGATGGTTGAGTATTGAGGATTGGGGAATGAGGATTGAGGATTGAGGATTGAGGATTGAGGATTGAGGATTGAGGATGGAGGATTGAAGATTGAGGATTGAGGATTGAATATTGATGATTGGGGACTGAGGGTTGAGGTTTGAGTGATGAGAATTGATGATTGTGGTTAGAGAGTTGAAGATTGCAGATTGAGTATTGAGTATTGAAAGCTGTGAATTGAGGATATTCTATTGAGGGATGAGGATTGACAACAGATTGTTGAGGACTCAGGTCTGAAGATTGAGGTTTCAGGGTTGAGGATACAGGATTGAGCTCTGAGGACTGAGGATTGAGGATTGAGGATTGAGGATTGAGGATTGATTACTGAATATTGAGGATTGGGTATTGAGGATTGAACATTGAGGATAGAGGATTGAGGATTGAGGATTGAGGAATGAGGATTGAAGACTAAATATTGATGATTGAAGATTGAGGATTGAGGATTGAGTGTTGTGGTTTGAGGACGAGGATTGAGGGTTGAGTATTGATGTTTGAGGTCTGAGGATTGAGGATTGAGGTTTGAGAATTGAGGATTGAGGATTGAGGATTGAAGATTGAGGTTTTGGTATTGAGGATTGGAGAATGAGGATTGAGGATTGAGGATTGAGGATTGAGGATTGAAGAATGAGTATTGAGGATTGAAGATTGAGGTTTGAGGATTGAGGATTGAGGATTGAGGAATGAGGATTGAGGATTGAAGATTAAATATTGAGGATTGAAGATTGAGGATTGATGATTGAGTATTGATGTTTGGGGAATGATGATTGAGGATTGTGGATTGAGGATTTAGGATTGAGGATTGAGGATTGAGTATTGAAGATTGAGTATTCATGACTGAGGGTTGAGGACTGAGGTATGAGTATCGAGGATTGAGGATTGAAGATTGAGTATTGAGGATTGAAGATTGACGATTGAGGATCGAGTGTTGAGGATGGAGGATGAGAGCTGAGGGTTGAGGATTGAGGTTTAAGTATTGCATCCTGAGAATTCAGGATATTCTGTTGAGTATTGAGAATTGAGGATTGATGGTTGAGTATTGAGGATTGGGGAATGAGGATTGAGGATTGAGGATTGAGGATTGAGGATTGAGGATTGAGGATTGAGTATTGAAGATTGAGTATTCATGATTGAGGATTGAGTATTCAGGATTGAGGTTGGAGGACTGAGGACTGAGGACTGAGGATTGAGGATTGAGGATTGAGGATTGATAATTGGGGATTGTGGATTGGGGATTGAGGACTGAAGATTGAGTATTGAGGACTGAGGAATGAGGGTTGAGGATTGAGGATTGAGTATTGAAGATTGAGGATTGCGGATTGAGGATTGAGGATTGAGGGTTGAGGGTCGAGGATTGAAGATTGCGGATTGAGGATTGAGGATTGATGATTGCGGATTGAGGACTGAGTGTTGAGGATTGGGGACTGAGGATTGAAGATTGAGGATTGAGGATTGAGTATTGAGGATTGAAGATTGAGGTTTGAGGATTGAGGATTCAGGATGGAGGATGAGGGCTGAGGGTTGAGGATTGAGGTTTGGGTATTGAATCCTGAGAATTCAGGATATTCTATTGAGTATTGAGAATTGAGGATTGATGGCTGAGTATTGAGGATTGAGGATTGAGGATTGAGGATTGAGTATTGAAGATTGAGGATTGATGATTGAGGATTGAGGATTGAGGATTGAGGATTGAGGATTGAGTATTGAAGATTGAGGATTGATGATTGAGGATTCAGGATTGAGGAATGAGGATTGAAGATTGAATATTGATGATTGAAGATTGAGGATTGAGGATTGAGGGTTGTGGTTTGAGGACGAGGATTGAGGGTTGAGTATTGATGTTTGAGGTCTGAGGATTGAGGATTGAGGTTTGAGAATTGAGGATTGAGGATTGAGGATTGAAGATTGAGGTTTTTGTGTTGAGGATTGGAGAATGAGGATTGAGGATTGAGGATTGAGGATTGAGGATTGAAGATTGAGTATTGAGGATTGAAGATTGAGGTTTGTGGATTGAGGATTGAGGATCGAGGATTGAAGATTGAGTATTGAGGATTGAGGGCTCAGGGTTGAGGATTGAGGATTGACTATTGAGGTTTGAGGATTGAAGATTGAGAATTGTGTATTCATGTTTCAAGATTGAGGATTGAGGTTGAAGATTGAGGATTTAGGATTGATAATTGAGGATTGTCGATTGGGGATTGAGGACTGAAGATTGAGGATTGAGGACTGAGGAATGAGGGTTGAGGATTGAGGATTGGGTATTGAAGATTGAGTATTGCAGATTGAGGATTGAGGATTGAGGATTGAGGGTCGAGGATTGAAGATTGAGGATTGAGGATTGAGGATTGAGGATTCAGGATTGAGGATTGTAGGTTGTGGATTGAGGATTGGCTATTGAGGATTGAGGATTGACGATTGAGGTTTGAGGAATGAAGGATGAGGTTTGTGTATTCATGATTCAAGATTGAGGATTGCGGTTGAGGTTTGGGGATTTAGGATTGATAATTGAGGATTGAGGCTTGGGGATTGAGTACTGAAGATTGAGGATTGAAGATTGACGGTTGAGGATTGAGTATTGAGAATTGAGGATTGATGGCTGAGTATTGAGGATTGAGGATTGGGGATTGAGGATTGAGTATTGAAGATTGTGGATTGATGATTGAGGATTGAGGATTGAGGATTGAGGATTGAGGATTGAGTATTGAAGATTGAGTATTGATGATTGAGGATTCAGGATTGAGGATACAGGATTGAGCTTTGAGGACTGAGGATTGAGGATTGAGAATTGAGGATTGAGGATTGAAGATTAAATATTCAGGATTGAAGATTGAGGATTGATGATTGAGTATTGAGGTTTGGGGAATGATGATTGAGGACTGAGGATTGAGGATTGAGGATTGAGGATTGAGGATTGAGGATTGAGGATTGAGGATTGAGGATTGAGGATTGAGTATTGAGTATTGAAGATTGAGTATTCATGACTGAGGGTTGAGGACTGAGGTTTGAGGATTGAGGATTGAGGATTGAAGATTGAGTATTGTGGATTGAAGATTGACGATTGAGGATCGAGTGTTGAGGATGGAGGATGAGGGCTGAGGGTTGAGGATTGAGGTTTGTGTATTGCATCCTGAGAATTCAGGATATTCTATTCAGTATTGAGGATTGGGGATTGAGGATTGAGGATTGAGGATTGAGGATTGAGTATTGAAGATTGAGGATTGATGATTGAGGATTGAGGATTGAGGATTGAGGATTGAGTATTGAAGATTGAGGATTGATGATTGAGGAGGGTGGATTGAGGATTGTGTATTGAGAATTGAGGATGAGGTCTGAGGGTTAAGGATTGAGGTTTGGGGAATGAGGATTCAGGATTGAGGATTGAAGATTAAATATTCAGGATTGAAGATTGAGGATTGAGGATTGAGGATTGAGTATTGAAGATTGAGGATTGATGATTGAGGATTGAGGATTGAGTATTGAAGATTGAGGATTGATGATTGAGGATTCAGGATTGAGGATACAGGATTGAGCTTTGAGGACTGAGGATTGAGGATTGAGAATTGAGGATTGAGGATTGAAGATTAAATATTCAGGATTGAAGATTGAGGATTGTGGATTGAGTATTGAGGTTTGGGGAATGATGATTGAGGATTGAGGATTGATGATTGAGGATTGAGGATTGAGGATTGAGGATTGAGGATTGAGGATTGAGGATTGAGGATTGAGGATTGAGGATTGAGGATTGAGGATTGAGGATTGAGTATTGAAGATTGGGGATTGCGGAATGAGGTTTGAGGATTGAGGATTGAGTGTCGAGGGTTGAAGATTGAGGATTGAGGATTGAGGAGTGATGATTGCGGATTGAGGACTGAGTGTTGAGTATAGAGTGTTGAGAATTGATGTTTGGGAACTGATATTTGAAGATTGTAGGTTGAGGATTGAGTATTGAAAACTGAGAATTGAGGATTTCCTATTGAGGGCTGAGAATTGAGTATTGAGGATTGAGGATTGAGGATTGAGGATTGAGGATTGAGGATTGAGGATTGTAGGTTGTGGATTGAGGATTGACTATTGAGGATTGAGGATTGACGATTGAGGTTTGAGGAATGAAGGATGAGGTTTGTGTATTCATGATTCAAGATTGAGGATTGCGGTTGAGGTTTGGGGATTTAGGATTGATAATTGAGGATTGAGGCTTGGGGATTGAGTACTGAAGATTGAGGATCGAAGATTGAGGGTTGAGGATTGAGTATTGAGAATTGAGGATTGATGGCTGAGTATTGAGGATTGAGGATTGAGGATTGAGGATTGAGTATTGAAGATTGAGGATTGGTGATTGAGGATTGAGGATTGAGGATTGAGGATTGAGGATTGAGGATTGATGGTTGAGGATTGAGGATTGACGATAGAGGATTGAGGATTGAAGATTGAGTGTCGTGGACTGAGGATAGAGGATTGAGGTTTGAAGATTGAAGATTGAGGACTGACGATTGAAGGTTGAGGACTGAGTATTGAACACTGAGAATTGAGGATATTCTATTGAGGATTGAAAATTGAGTATTGAGGATTGAGGATTGAGGATTAAGCGTTGAGGTTTGAAGGCTGTGGTTTGAGGATTGACGACTGCGGGTTGAGGATTGGGGATTGAGAATTGAGTATTGATGGTTGAGGATTGTAGATTGACGATTGAGGATTGAGGATTGAGGATTGAGGATTGAGGATTGAGGATAGAAGATTGAGGATTGAGCATTGAGGATTGAGTGTTGAGGATTGAAGATTGAGGACTGAGAATTGACGATTGAGGATTGGTGATTGAGGATTGATGGTTGAGGATTGAGGATTGACGATTGAGGATTGTAGGTTGAGGATTGTGGATTGACTATTGAGGATTGAGGATTGAAGATTGAGTGTCGTGGACAGAGGATTGAGGATTGAGGGTTGAATATTGAGGATTGACGACTGTCGATTGAAGATTGAGGACTGAGTATTGAAAACTGAGAGTTGAGGTTATTCTATTGAGGATTGAATATTGAGGATTGAGGATTGAGGATTGAAGGTTGAGGATTGAGGATTGAGTGTTGATTACTGAGGGTTGAGGATTGGGGATTGAGGATTGAAGATTGTATATTGAGGATTGAAGATTGACGATGAGGGTTGAGGATTGAATGTTGAGGATTGAGGATAGAGGACTAAAGATTGAGTATAGAGGATTGAAGATCGAGGATTGAGGATTGATGATTGAGGATAGAGGATTGAGGGTTGAGGATTGGTGACTGAGTACTGAGGTTTGAGAGATGAGAATTGATGTTTGTGGATAGAGATTTGAAGATTGCAGATTGAGTATTGAGTGTTGAAAACTGTGAATTGCGGATATTCTATTGAGCATTGAGGATTGAGAACTGATTGTTGAGGACTCAGGTATGAAGATTGAGGATTCAGGATTGAGGATTCAGGATTGAGGTTTGAGGACTGAGGGTTGAGGATTGACGATTCAGGATTGAGGATTGAGGGTTGAAGATTGAGGATTGGTTATTGAGGATTGATCGTTGAGGATTGAGGATTGAGGATTGAGGATTGAGGATTGAGTATTGAGGATTGAAGGCTGAATATTGTTGATTGAAGATTGAGGATTGAGGACGAGGACCGAGGGTCTAGTGTTGATGTTTGAGGTCTGAGGATTGAGGATTGTGGATTGAGAATTGAGGATTGAGGATTGAGGATTGAAGATTGAGGATTGGGTATTGAGGATTGAAGAATGAGGATTGAGGATTGAGGATTGAGGATTGAGGATTGAGGATTGAGGATTGAGGATTGAATATTGAGGATTGGGGTCTGAGGATTGAAGATTGAGGATTGAGGATTGAGTATTGAGGATTGAGGATTGAAGGTTGAGTATTGAGGATTGAAGATTGTTTATTGAGGTTTGAGGATTGAAGATTGAGGATTGAGGATTGAGTATTGAGGATTGAGGATTGAAGGTTGAGTCTTGAGGATTGAAGATTGTGTATTGAGGATTGAGGGTTGAGGATTGAGGATTGAGGATTCAGTATTGAAGATTGAGTATTCATGACTGAGGATAGAGTATAGAGGATTGAGGATTGAGGACTGAGTATTGAAGATTGAGTATTGAGGATTGAAGATTGAGGTTTGAGGATTGAGGATTGAGGATGGAGGATGAGGGCTGAGGGTTGAGGATTGAGGTTTGGGTATTGAATCCTGAGAATTCAGGATATTCTATTGAGTATTGGGAATTGAGGATTGATGGCTGAGTATTGAGGATTGAGGATTGAGGATTGAGGATTGAGTATTGAAAATTGAGGATTGATGATTGAGGATTGAGGATTGAGGATTGAGGATTGAGGATTGAGTATTGAAGATTGAGGATTGATGATTGAGGGTTCAGGATTGAGGATACAGGATTGAGCTTTGAGTACTGAGGATTGAGGATTGAGAATTGAGGATTGAGGATTGAGGATTGAAGATTGAGGATTGAGGATTGAGGATTGAGGATTGAGGATTGAGGATTGAGGATTGTAGGTTGTGGATTGAGGATTGACTATTGAGGATTGAGGATTGACGATTGAGGTTTGAGGAATGAAGGATGAGGTTTGTGTATTCATGATTAAAGATTGAGGATTGCGGTTGAGGTTTGGGGACTTAGGATTGATAATTGAGGATTGAGGCTTGGGGATTGAGTACTGAAGATTGAGGATCGAAGATTGAGGGTTGAGGATTGAGTATTGAGAATTGAGGATTGATGGCTGAGTATTGAGGATTGAGGATTGAGGATTGAGGATTGAGTATTGAAGATTGAGGATTGGTGATTGAGGATTGAGGATTGAGGATTGAGGATTGAGGATTGAGGATTGATGGTTGAGGATTGAGGATTGACGATAGAGGATTGAGGATTGAAGATTGAGTGTCGTGGACTGAGGATAGAGGATTGAGGATTGAAGATTGAAGATTGAGGACTGACGATTGAAGGTTGAGGACTGAGTATTGAACACTGAGAATTGAGGATATTCTATTGAGGATTGAAAATTGAGTATTGAGGATTGAGGATTGAGGATTAAGCGTTGAGGTTTGAAGGCTGTGGTTTGAGGATTGACGACTGCGGGTTGAGGATTGGGGATTGAGAATTGAGTATTGATGGTTGAGGATTGTAGATTGACGATTGAGGATTGAGGATTGAGGATTGAGGATTGAGGATTGAGGATAGAAGATTGAGGATTGAGCATTGAGGATTGAGTGTTGAGGATTGAAGATTGAGGACTGAGAATTGACGATTGGGGATTGGTGATTGAGGATTGATGGTTGAGGATTGAGGATTGACGATTGAGGATTGTAGGTTGAGGATTGTGGATTGACTATTGAGGATTGAGGATTGAAGATTGAGTGTCGTGGACAGAGGATTGAGGATTGAGTGTTGAAGATTGAGGATTGACGACTGTCGATTGAAGATTGAGGACTGAGTATTAAAAACTGAGAGTTGAGGTTATTCTATTGAGGATTGAATATTGAGGATTGAGGATTGAGGATTGAAGGTTGAGGATTGAGGATTGAGTGTTGATTACTGAGGGTTGAGGATTGGGGATTGAGGATTGAAGATTGTATATTGAGGATTGAAGATTGACGATGAGGGTTGAGGATTGAATGTTGAGGATTGAGGATAGAGGACTAAAGATTGAGTATAGAGGATTGAAGATCGAGGATTGAGGATTGATGATTGAGGATAGAGGATTGAGGGTTGAGGATTGGTGACTGAGTACTGAGGTTTGAGAGATGAGAATTGATGTTTGTGGATAGAGATTTGAAGATTGCAGATTGAGTATTGAGTGTTGAAAACTGTGAATTGCGGATATTCTATTGAGCATTGAGGATTGAGAACTGATTGTTGAGGACTCAGGTATGAAGATTGAGGATTCAGGATTGAGGATTCAGGATTGAGGTTTGAGGACTGAGGGTTGAGGATTGACGATTCAGGATTGAGGATTGAGGGTTGAAGATTGAGGATTGGTTATTGAGGATTGATCGTTGAGGATTGAGGATTGAGGATTGAGGATTGAGGATTGAGTATTGAGGATTGAAGGCTGAATATTGTTGATTGAAGATTGAGGATTGAGGACGAGGACCGAGGGTCTAGTGTTGATGTTTGAGGTCTGAGGATTGAGGATTGTGGATTGAGAATTGAGGATTGAGGATTGAGGATTGAAGATTGAGGATTGGGTATTGAGGATTGAAGAATGAGGATTGAGGATTGAGGATTGAGGATTGAGGATTGAGGATTGAGGATTGAGGATTGAATATTGAGGATTGGGGTCTGAGGATTGAAGATTGAGGATTGAGGATTGAGTATTGAGGATTGAGGATTGAAGGTTGAGTATTGAGGATTGAAGATTGTTTATTGAGGTTTGAGGATTGAAGATTGAGGATTGAGGATTGAGTATTGAGGATTGAGTATTGAAGGTTGAGTCTTGAGGATTGAAGATTGTGTATTGAGGATTGAGGGTTGAGGATTGAGGATTGAGGATTCAGTATTGAAGATTGAGTATTCATGACTGAGGATAGAGTATAGAGGATTGAGGATTGAGGACTGAGTATTGAAGATTGAGTATTGAGGATTGAAGATTGAGGTTTGAGGATTGAGGATTGAGGATGGAGGATGAGGGCTGAGGGTTGAGGATTGAGGTTTGGGTATTGAATCCTGAGAATTCAGGATATTCTATTGAGTATTGGGAATTGAGGATTGATGGCTGAGTATTGAGGATTGAGGATTGAGGATTGAGGATTGAGTATTGAAAATTGAGGATTGATGATTGAGGATTGAGGATTGAGGATTGAGGATTGAGGATTGAGTATTGAAGATTGAGGATTGATGATTGAGGGTTCAGGATTGAGGATACAGGATTGAGCTTTGAGTACTGAGGATTGAGGATTGAGAATTGAGGATTGAGGATTGAGGATTGAAGATTGAGGATTGAGGATTGAGGATTGAGGATTGAGGATTGAGGATTGAGGATTGTAGGTTGTGGATTGAGGATTGACTATTGAGGATTGAGGATTGACGATTGAGGTTTGAGGAATGAAGGATGAGGTTTGTGTATTCATGATTAAAGATTGAGGATTGCGGTTGAGGTTTGGGGACTTAGGATTGATAATTGAGGATTGAGGCTTGGGGATTGAGTACTGAAGATTGAGGATCGAAGATTGAGGGTTGAGGATTGAGTATTGAGAATTGAGGATTGATGGCTGAGTATTGAGGATTGAGGATTGAGGATTGAGGATTGAGTATTGAAGATTGAGGATTGGTGATTGAGGATTGAGGATTGAGGATTGAGGATTGAGGATTGAGGATTGATGGTTGAGGATTGAGGATTGACGATAGAGGATTGAGGATTGAAGATTGAGTGTCGTGGACTGAGGATAGAGGATTGAGGTTTGAAGATTGAAGATTGAGGACTGACGATTGAAGGTTGAGGACTGAGTATTGAACACTGAGAATTGAGGATATTCTATTGAGGATTGAAAATTGAGTATTGAGGATTGAGGATTGAGGATTAAGCGTTGAGGTTTGAAGGCTGTGGTTTGAGGATTGACGACTGCGGGTTGAGGATTGGGGATTGAGAATTGAGTATTGATGGTTGAGGATTGTAGATTGACGATTGAGGATTGAGGATTGAGGATTGAGGATTGAGGATTGAGGATAGAAGATTGAGGATTGAGCATTGAGGATTGAGTGTTGAGGATTGAAGATTGAGGACTGAGAATTGACGATTGGGGATTGGTGATTGAGGATTGATGGTTGAGGATTGAGGATTGACGATTGAGGATTGTAGGTTGAGGATTGTGGATTGACTATTGAGGATTGAGGATTGAAGATTGAGTGTCGTGGACAGAGGATTGAGGATTGAGTGTTGAAGATTGAGGATTGACGACTGTCGATTGAAGATTGAGGACTGAGTATTAAAAACTGAGAGTTGAGGTTATTCTATTGAGGATTGAATATTGAGGATTGAGGATTGAGGATTGAAGGTTGAGGATTGAGGATTGAGTGTTGATTACTGAGGGTTGAGGATTGGGGATTGAGGATTGAAGATTGTATATTGAGGATTGAAGATTGACGATGAGGATTGAGGATTGAATGTTGAGGATTGAGGATAGAGGACTAAAGATTGAGTATAGAGGATTGAAGATCGAGGATTGAGGATTGATGATTGAGGATAGAGGATTGAGGGTTGAGGATTGGTGACTGAGTATTGAGGTTTGAGAGATGAGAATTGATGTTTGTGGATAGAGATTTGAAGATTGCAGATTGAGTATTGAGTGTTGAAAACTGTGAATTGCGGATATTCTATTGAGCATTGAGGATTGAGAACTGATTGTTGAGGACTCAGGTATGAAGATTGAGGATTCAGGATTGAGGATTCAGGATTGAGGTTTGAGGACTGAGGGTTGAGGATTGACGATTCAGGATTGAGGATTGATTACTGAATATTGAGGATTGGGTATTGAGGATTGAACATTGAGGATAGAGGATTGAGGATTGAGGATTGAGGAATGAGGATTGAAGATTGAATATTGATGATTGAAGATTGAGGATTGAGGATTGAGTGTTGTGGGTTGAGGACGAGGATTGAGGGTTGAGTATTGATGTTTGAGGTCTGAGGATTGAGGATTGAGGTTTGAGAATTGAG
Organism: Calliopsis andreniformis; assembly: GCF_051401765.1. Classification (NCBI taxonomy): domain Eukaryota; kingdom Metazoa; phylum Arthropoda; class Insecta; order Hymenoptera; family Andrenidae; genus Calliopsis; species Calliopsis andreniformis. The sequence continues at coordinate 1,479,614 of NW_027480479.1, read as the reverse complement.
GATTGAGGATTGAGGATTGAAGATTGAGGTTTTGGCATTGAGGATTGGAGAATGAGGATTGAGGATTGAGGATTGAGGATTGAGGATTGAAGATTGAGTATTGAGGATTGAAGATTGAGGTTTGAGGATTGAGGACTGAGGATTGAGGATTGAGGATTGAGGATTGAAGATTAAATATTGAGGATTGAAGATTGAGGATTGATGATTGAGTATTGATGTTTGGGGAATGATGATTGAGGATTGTGGATTGAGGATTTATGATTGAGGATTGAGGATTGAGTATTGAAGATTGAGTATTCATGACTGAGGGTTGAGGACTGAGGTATGAGGATCGAGGATTGAGGATTGAAGATTGAGTATTGAGGATTGAAGATTGACGATTGAGGATCGAGTGTTGAGGATGGAGGATGAGAGCTGAGGGTTGAGGATTGAGGTTTAAGTATTGCATCCTGAGAATTCAGGATATTCTGCTGAGTATTGAGAACTGAGGATTGATGGTTGAGTATTGAGGATTGGGGAATGAGGATTGAGGATTGAGGATTGAGGATTGAGGATTGAGGATTGAGTATTGAAGATTGAGTATTCATGATTGAGGATTGAGTATTGAGGATTGAGGTTGGAGGACTGAGGACTGAGGATTGAGGATTGAGGATTGAGGATTGAGGATTGATAATTGGGGATTGTGGATTGGGGATTGAGGACTGAAGATTGAGTATTGAGGACTGAGGAATGAGGGTTGAGGATTGAGGATTGAGTATTGAAGATTGAGGATTGCGGATTGAGGATTGAGGATTGAGGGTTGAGGGTCGAGGATTGAAGATTGCGGATTGAGGATTGAGGATTGATGATTGCGGATTGGGGACTGAGTGTTGAGGATTGGGGACTGAGGATTGAAGATTGAGGATTGAGGATTGAGTATTGAGGATTGAAGATTGAGGTTTGAGGATTGAGGATTGAGGATGGAGGATGAGGGCTGAGGGTTGAGGATTGAGGTTTGGGTATTGAATCCTGAGAATTCAGGATATTCTATTGAGTATTGAGAACTGAGGATTGATGGCTGAGTATTGAGGATTGAGGATTGTGGATTGAGAATTGAGGATTGAGGATTGAGGGTTGAAGATTGAGGATTGGGTATTGAGTATTGAGGATTGAGGATTGAGGATTGAGGATTGAGGATTGAGGATTGAATATTGAGGATTTGGGACTGAGGATTGAAGATTGAGTATTGAGGATTGAGTATTGAGGATTGAGGATTGAAGGTTGACTATTGAGGATTGATGATTGTGTATTGAGGTTTGAGGACTGAGGATTGAGGATTGAGGATTCAGGATTGAGGATTGAAGATTGAGGATTGAGGATTGAATATTGATGATTGGGGACTGAGGGTTGAGGTTTGAGTGATGAGGATTGATGATTGTGGTTAGAGAGTTGAAGATTGCAGATTGAGTATTGAGTATTGAAAGCTGTGAATTGAGGATATTCTATTGAGGGATGAGGATTGACAACAGATTGTTGAGGACTCAGGTCTGAAGATTGAGGTTTCAGGGTTTAGGATACAGGATTGAGCTCTGAGGACTGAGGATTGAGGATTGAGGATTGAGGATTGAGGATTGATTACTGAATATTGAGGATTGGGTATTGAGGATTGAACATTGAGGATAGAGGATTGAGGATTGAGGATTGAGGAATGAGGATTGAAGATTGAATATTGATGATTGAAGATTGAGGATTGAGGATTGAGTGTTGTGGGTTGAGGACGAGGATTGAGGGTTGAGTATTGATGTTTGAGGTCTGAGGATTGAGGATTGAGGTTTGAGAATTAAGGATTGAGGATTGAGGATTGAAGATTGAGGTTTTGGCATTGAGGATTGGAGAATGAGGATTGAGGATTGAGGATTGAGGATTGAGGATTGAAGATTGAGTATTGAGGATTGAAGATTGAGGTTTGAGGATTGAGGATTGAGGATTGAGGATTGAGGATTGAGGATTGAAGATTAAATATTGAGCATTGAAGATTGAGGATTGATGATTGAGTATTGATGTTTGGGGAATGATGATTGAGGATTGTGGATTGAGGATTTAGGATTGAGGATTGAGGATTGAGTATTGAAGATTGAGTATTCATGACTGAGGGTTGAGGACTGAGGTATGAGGATCGAGGATTGAGGATTGAAGATTGAGTATTGAGGATTGAAGATTGACGATTGAGGATCGAGTGTTGAGGATGGAGGATGAGAGCTGAGGGTTGAGGATTGAGGTTTAAGTATTGCATCCTGAGAATTCAGGATATTCTGCTGAGTATTGAGAATTGAGAATTGATGGTTGAGTATTGAGGATTGGGGAATGAGGATTGAGGATTGAGGATTGAGGATTGAGGATTGAGGATTGAGTATTGAAGATTGAGTATTCATGATTGAGGATTGAGTATTGAGGATTGAGGTTGGAGGACTGAGGACTGAGGATTGAGGATTGAGGATTGAGGATTGAGGATTGATAATTGGGGATTGTGGATTGGGGATTGAGGACTGAAGATTGAGTATTGAGGACTGAGGAATGAGGGTTGAGGATTGAGGATTGAGTATTGAAGATTGAGGATTGCGGATTGAGGATTGAGGATTGAGGGTTGAGTGTCGAGGATTGAAGATTGCGGATTGAGGATTGAGGATTGATGATTGCGGATTGGGGACTGAGGGTTGAGGATTGGGGACTGAGGATTGAAGATTGAGGATTGAGGATTGAGTATTGAGGATTGAAGATTGAGGTTTGAGGATTGAGGATTGAGGATGGAGGATGAGGGCTGAGGGTTGAGGATTGAGGTTTGGGTATTGAATCCTGAGAATTCAGGATATTCTATTGAGTATTGAGAACTGAGGATTGATGGCTGAGTATTGAGGATTGAGGATTGAGGATTGAGGATTGAGTATTGAGGATTGAGGATTGATGATTGAGGATTGAGGATTGAGGATTGAGGATTGAGGATTGAGTATTGAAGATTGAGGATTGATGATTGAGGATTCAGGATTGAGGATACAGGATTGAGCTTTGAGGACTGAGGATTGAGGATTGAGAATTGAGGATTGAGGATTGAGGATTGAAGATTGAGGATTGGGTATTGAGGATTGAACATTGAGGATAGAGGACTGAGGATTGAGGATTGAGGAATGAGGATTGAAGATTGAATATTGATGATTGAAGATTGAGGATTGAGGATTGAGGGTTGTGGTTTGAGGACGAGGATTGAGGGTTGAGTATTGATGCTTGAGGTCTGAGGATTGAGGATTGAGGTTTGAGAATTGAGGATTGAGGATTGAGGATTGAAGATTGAGGTTTTTGTATTGAGGATTGGAGAATGAGGATTGAGGATTGAGGACTGAGGATTGAGGATTGAAGGTTGAGTATTGAGGATTGAAGATTGAGGTTTGAGGATTGAGGATTGAGGATTGAGGATTGAGGATTGAGGATTGAGGATTGAGGATTGAATATTAAATATTGAGTATTGAACATTGAGGATTGAGGATTGAGTATTGAGGTTTGGGGAATGATGATTGAGGATTGAGGATTGAGGATTGAGGATTGAGGATTGAGGATTGAGTATTGAAGGTTGAGTATTCATGACTGAGGGTTGAGGACTGAGGTATGAGGATTGAGGATCGAGGATTGAAGATTGAGTATTGAGGATTGAGGGCTCAGGGTTGAGGATTGAGGATTGACTATTGAGGTTTGAGGATTGAAGATTGAGAATTGTGTATTCATGTTTCAAGATTGAGGATTGAGGTTGAAGATTGAGGATTTAGGATTGATAATTGAGGATTGTGGATTGGGGATTGAGGACTGAAGATTGAGGATTGAGGACTGAGGAATGAGGGTTGAGGATTGAGGATTGAGTATTGAAGATTGAGTATTGCGGATTGAGGATTGAGGATTGAGGATTGAGGGTCGAGGATTGAAGATTGAGGATTGAGTATTGAGGATTGAGGATTCAGGATTGAGGATTGTAGGTTGTGGATTGAGGATTGGCTATTGAGGATTGAGGATTGACGATTGGGGTTTGAGGAATGAAGGATGAGGTTTGTGTATTCATGATTCAAGATTGAGGATTGCGGTTGAGGTTTGGGGATTTAGGATTGATAATTGAGGATTGAGGCTTGGGGATTGAGTACTGAAGATTGAGGATTGAAGATTGACGGTTGAGGATTGAGTATTGAGAATTGAGGATTGATGGCTGAGTATTGAGGATTGAGGATTGAGGATTGAGGATTGAGTATTGAAAATTGTGGATTGATGATTGAGGATTGAGGATTGAGGATTGAGGATTGAGGATTGAGTATTGAAGATTGAGGATTGATGATTGAGGATTCAGGATTGAGGATACAGGATTGAGCTTTGAGGACTGAGGATTGAGGATTGAGAATTGAGGATTGAGGATTGAAGATTAAATATTCAGGATTGAAGATTGAGGATTGATGATTGAGTATTGAGGTTTGGGGAATGATGATTGAAGATTGAGGATTGAGGATTGAGGATTGAGGATTGAGGATTGAGGATTGAGGATTGAGCATTGAGGATAGAGTATTGAAGATTGAGGATTGATGATTGAGGATTGAGGATTGAGTATTGAAGATTGAGGATTGATGATTGAGGATTCAGGATTGAGGATACAGGATTGAGCTTTGAGGACTGAGGATTGAGGATTGAGAATTGAGGATTGAGGATTGAGGATTGAAGATTGAGTATTGAGGATTGAACATTGAGGATAGAGGATTGAGGATTGAGGATTGAGGAATGAGGATTGAAGATTGAATATTGATGATTGAAGATTGAGGATTGAGGATTGAGGGTTGTGGTTTGAGGACGAGGATTGAGGGTTGAGTATTGATGTTTGAGGTCTGAGGATTGAGGATTGAGGTTTGAGAATTGAGGATTGAGGATTGAGGATTGAAGATTGAGGATTTGGTATTGAGGATTGGAGAGTGAGGATTGAGGATTGAGGTTTGAGGATTGAGGATTGAAGATTGAGTATTGAGGATTGAAGATTGAGGTTTGAGGATTGAGGATTGAGGATTGAGGATTGAGGATTGAGGATTGAGGATTGAATATTGAGGATTGGGGACTGAGGATTGAAGATTGAGGGTTGAGGATTGAGTGTTGAGGATTGCGGATTGAAGGTTGAGTATTGAGGATTGAAGATTGTGTATTGAGGTTTGAGGATTGAGGATTGATGATTGCGGACTGAGGATTGAGGATTGCGGATAAAGGATTGAAGGTTGAGTATTGAGGATTGAGGGCTCAGGGTTGAGGATTGAGGATTGACTATTGAGGTTTGAGGATTGAGGATTGAGGATTGAGGAGTGAGGATTGAGGGTTGATGATTAAATATTCAGGATTGAAGAATGAGGATTGAGGATTGAGGATTGTGGATTGAGGATTGAGGATTGAGGATTGAGGGTTGAGGATTGAGGATTGAGGATTCAGTATTGAAGATTGAGTATTCATGACTGAGGATAGAGTATAGAGTATTGAGGGTTGAGGATTGAGGATTGAAGATTGAGTATTGAGGATTGAAGATTGAGGTTTGAGGATTGAGGATTGAGGATGGAGGATGAGGGCTGAGGGTTGAGGATTGAGGTTTGGGTATTGAATCCTGAGAATTCAGGATATTCTATTGAATATTGAGAATTGAGGATTGATGGCTGAGTATTGAGGATTGAGGATTGAGGATTGAGGATTGATGATTGAGTATTGAAGATTGAGGATTGATGATTGAGGATTCAGGATTGAGGATACAGGATTGAGCTTTGAGGACTGAGGATTGAGGATTGAGAATTGGGGATTGAGGATTGAACATTAAATATTCAGGATTGAAGATTGAGGATTGAGGATTGAGTATTGAGGTTTGGGGAATGATGATTGAGGATTGAGGATTGAGGATTGAGGATTGAGGATTGAGGATTGAGGGTTGAGGATTGAGGATTGAGGATTGAGGATTGAGTATTGAAGATTGAGTATTCATGACTGAGGGTTGAGGACTGAGGTTTGAGGATTGAGGATTGAGGATTGAAGATTGAGTATTGAGGATTGAAGGTTGACGATTGAGGATCGAGTGTTGAGGATGGAGGATGAGGGCTGAGGGTTGAGGATTGAGGTTTGAGTATTGCATCCTGAGAATTCAGGATATTCTATTGAGTATTGAGGATTGGGGATTGAGGATTGAGGATTGAGTATTGAAGATTGAGTATTGAGGTTTGAAGATTGAGGTTTGAGGATTGAGGATTGAGGATGGAGGATGAGGGCTGAGGGTTGAGGATTGAGGTTTGGGTATTGAATCCTGAGAATTCAGGATATTCTATTGAGTATTGAGAATTGAGGATTGATGGCTGAGTATTGAGGATTGAGGATTGAGGATTCAGTATTGAAGATTGAGGATTGATGATTGAGGATTGAGGATTGAGGATAGAGGATTGAGGATTGAGTATTGAAGATTGAGGATTGATGATTGAGGATTCAGGATTGAGGATACAGGATTGAGCTTTGAGGACTGAGGATTGAGGATTGAGAATTGAGGATTGAGGATTGAGGATTGAAGATTGAGGATTGGGTATTGAGGATTGAACATTGAGGATAGAGGATTGAGGATTGAGGATTGAGGAATGAGGATTGAAGATTGAATATTGATGATTGAAGATTGAGGATTGAGGATTGAGGGTTGTGGTTTGAGGACGAGGATTGAGGGTTGAGTATTGATGTTTGAGGTCTGAGGATTGAGGATTGAGGTTTGAGAATTGAGGATTGAGGATTGAGGATTGAAGATTGAGGTTTTGGTATTGAGGATTGGAGAGTGAGGATTGAGGATTGAGGTTTGAGGATTGAGGATTGAAGATTGAGTATTGAGGATTGAAGATTGAGGTTTGAGGATTGAGGATTGAGGATTGAGGATTGAGGATTGAGGATTGAAGATTAAATAGTCAGGATTGAAGAATGAGGATTGAGGATTGAGGATTGTGGATTGAGGATTGAGGATTGAGGATTGAGGGTTGAGGATTGAGGATTGAGGATTCAGTATTGAAGTGTGAGTATTCATGACTGAGGATAGAGTATAGAGTATTGAGGGTTGAGGATTGAGGATTGAAGATTGAGTATTGATGATTGAAGATTGAGGTTTGAGGATTGAGGATTGGGGATGGAGGATGAGGGCTGAGGGTTGAGGATTGAGGTTTGGGTATTGAATCCTGAGAATTCAGGATATTCTATTGAATATTGAGAATTGAGGATTGATGGCTGAGTATTGAGGATTGAGGATTGAGGATTGAGGATTGAGTATTGAAGATTGAGGATTGATGACTGAGGATTGAGGATTGAGGATTGAGGATTGAGGATTGGGTATTGAAGATTGAGGATTGATGATTGAGGATTCAGGATTGAGGATACAGTATTGAGCTTTGAGGACTGAGGATTGAGGTTTGAGGATTGAGGATTGATGACTGAGGATTGAGGATTGAGGATTGAGGATTGAGGATTGGGTATTGAAGATTGAGGATTGATGATTGAGGATTCAGGATTGAGGATACAGTATTGAGCTTTGAGGACTGAGGATTGAGGATTGAGAATTGAGGATTGAGGATTGAGGATTGAAGATTGAGTATTGAGGATTGAAGATTGAGGTTTGAGGATTGAGGATTGAGGATTGAGGAGTGAGGATTGAGGATTGAAGATTAAATATTCAGGATTGAAGAATGAGGATTGAGGATTGAGGATTGTGGATTGAGGATTGAGGATTGAGGATTGAGGGTTGAGGATTGAGGATTGAGGATTCAGTATTGAAGATTGAGTATTCATGACTGAGGGTAGAGTATAGAGCATTGAGGGTTGAGGATTGAGGATTGAGGATTGAGGATTGAGGATTGAGGATTGAGTATTGAAGATTGAGGATTGATGATTGAGGATTGAGGATTGAGGATTGAGGATTGAGGATTGAGTATTGAAGACTGAGGATTGATGATTGAGGAGTGAGTATTGAGGATTGAGGATTGAGGATTGAGGATTGAGTATTGAAGATTGAGGATTGGTGATTGAGGATTGAGGATTGAGGATTGAGGATTGAGGATTGAGGATTGATGGTTGAGGATTGAGGATTGACGATAGAGGATTGAGGATTGAAGATTGAGTGTCGTGGACTGAGGATAGAGGATTGAGGTTTGAAGATTGAGGATTGAGGACTGACGATTGAAGGTTGAGGACTGAGTATTGAACACTGAGAATTGAGGATATTCTATTGAGGATTGAAAATTGAGTATTGAGGATTGAGGATTGAGGATTAAGCGTTGAGGTTTGAAGGTTGTGGTATGAGGATTGACGACTGCGGGTTGAGGATTGGGGATTGAGAATTGAGTATTGATGGTTGAGGATTGTAGATTGACGATTGAGGATTGAGGATTGAGGATTGAGGATTGAGGATTGAGGATAGAAGATTGAGGATTAAGCATTGAGGATTGAGTGTTGAGGATTGAAGATTGAGGACTGAGAATTGACGATTGAGGATTGGTGATTGAGGATTGATGGTTGAGGATTGAGGATTGACGATTGAGGATTGTAGGTTGAGGATTGTGGATTGACTATTGAGGATTGAGGATTGAAGATTGAGTGTCGTGGACAGAGGATTGAGGATTGAGGGTTGAAGATTGAGGATTGACGACTGTCGATTGAAGATTGAGGACTGAGTATTGAAAACTGAGAGTTGAGGTTATTCTATTGAGGATTGAATATTGAGGATTGAGGATTGAGGATTGAAGGTTGAGGATTGAGGATTGAGTGTTGATTACTGAGGGTTGAGGATTGGGGATTGAGGATTGAAGATTGTATATTGAGGATTGAAGATTGACGATGAGGATTGAGGATTGAATATTGAGGATTGAGGATAGAGGACTGAGGATTGAGTATAGAGGATTGAAGATCGAGGATTGAGGATTGATGATTGAGGATTGAGGGTTGAGGATTGGTGACTGAGTATTGAGGTTTGAGAGATGAGAATTGATGTTTGTGGATAGAGATTTGAAGATTGCAGATTGAGTATTGTGTGTTGAAAACTGTGAATTGCGGATATTCTATTGAGCATTGAGGATTGAGAACTGATTGTTGAGGACTCAGGTATGAAGATTGAGGATTCAGGATTGAGGATTCAGGATTGAGGTTTGAGGACTGAGGGTTGAGGATTGACGATTCAGGATTGAGGATTGAGGGTTGAAGATTGAGGATTGGGTATTGAGGATTGATCGTTGAGGATTGAGGATTGAGGATTGAGGATTGAGGATTGAGTATTGAGGATTGAAGGCTGAATATTGTTGATTGAAGATTGAGGATTGAGGACGAGGACCGAGGGTCGAGTGTTGATGTTTGAGGTCTGAGGATTGAGGATTGTGGATTGAGAATTGAGGATTGAGGATTGAGGATTGAAGATTGAGGATTGGGTATTGAGGATTGAAGAATGAGGATTGAGGATTGAGGATTGAGGATTGAGGATTGAGGATTGAGGATTGAGGATTGAATATTGAGGATTGGGGTCTGAGGATTGAAGATTGAGGATTGAGGATTGAGTATTGAGGATTGAGGATTGAAGGTTGAGTATTGAGGATTGAAGATTGTGTATTGAGGTTTGAGGATTGAAGATTGAGGATTGAGGATTGAGTATTGAGGATTGAGGATTGAAGGTTGAGTCTTGAGGATTGAAGATTGTGTATTGAGGATTGAGGGTTGAGGATTGAGGATTGAGGATTCAGTATTGAAGATTGAGTATTCATGACTGAGGATAGAGTATAGAGGATTGAGGATTGAGGATTGAGTATTGAAGATTGAGTATTGAGGATTGAAGATTGAGGTTTGAGGATTGAGGATTGAGGATGGAGGATGAGGGCTGAGGGTTGAGGATTGAGGTTTGGGTATTGAATCATGAGAATTCAGGATATTCTATTGAGTATTGGGAATTGAGGATTGATGGCTGAGTATTGAGGATTGAGGATTGAGGATTGAGGATTGAGTATTGAAAATTGAGGATTGATGATTGAGGATTGAGGATTGAGGATTGAGGATTGAGGATTGAGTATTGAAGATTGAGGATTGATGATTGAGGATTCAGGATTGAGGATACAGGATTGAGCTTTGAGCACTGAGGATTGAGGATTGAGATTTGAGGATTGAGGATTGAGGATTGAAGATTGAGGATTGGGTATTGAGGATTGAAGATTGAGGATAGAGGATTGAGGATTGAGGATTGAGGAATGAGGATTGAAGATTGAATATTGATGATTGAAGATTGAGGATTGAGGATTGAGGGTTGTGGTTTGAGGACGAGGATTGGGGGTTGACTATTGATGTTTGAGGTCTGAGGATTGAGGATTGAGGTTTGAGGATTGAGGATTGAGGATTGAAGATTGAGGTTTTGGTATTGAGGATTGGAGAATGAGGATTGAGGATTGAGGATTGAGGATCGAGGATTGAAGATTGAGTATTGAGGATTGAAGATTGAGGTTTGAGGATTGAGGATTGAGGACTGAGGATTGAGGATTGAGGATCGAGGATTGAATATTACATATTGAGTATTGAAGATTGAGGATTGAGGATTGAGTATTGAGGTTTGGGGAATGATGATTGAGGATTGAGGATTGAGGATTGAGGATTGAGGATTGAGGATTGAGTATTGAAGGTTGAGTATTCATGACTGAGGGTTGAGGACTGAGGTTTGAGGATTGAGGATTGAGGATTGAAGATTGAGCATTGAGGATTGAGGGCTCAGGGTTGAGGATTGAGGATTGACTATTGAGGTTTGAGGATTGAAGATTGAGAATTGTGTATTCATGTTTCAAGATTGAGGATTGAGGTTGAAGATTGAGGATTTAGGATTGATAATTGAGGATTGTGTATTGGGGATTGAGGACTGAAGATAGTGGATTGAGGACTGAGGAATGAGGGTTGAGGATTGAGGATTGAGTATTGAAGACTGAGGATTGCGGATTGAGGATTGAGGATTGAGGATTGAGGGTCGAGGATTGAAGATTGAGGATTGAGGATTGAGGATTGATGATTGCGGATTGAGGACTGAGTGTTGAGGATAGAGTGTTGAGGATTGATGTTTGGGAACTGATATTTGAAGATTGTAGGTTGAGGATTGAGTATTGAAAACTGAGAATTGAGGACTTCCTATTGAGGGCTGAGAATTGAGGATTGAGGATTGAGGATTGAGGATTGAGGATTGAGGATTGAGGACTGTAGGTTGTGGATTGAGTATTGTCTATTGAGGATTGAGGATTGACGATTGCGGTTTGAGAAATGAAGGATGAGGTTTGTGTATTCATGATTCAAGATTGAGGATTGCGGTTGAGGTTTGGGGATTTAGGATTGATAATTGAGGATTGAGGCTTGGGGATTGAGTACTGAAGATTGAGGATTGAAGATTGAGGGTTGAGGATTGAGTATTGAGAATTGAGGATTGATGGCTGTGTATTGAGGATAGAGGATTCAGGATTGAGGATTGTGTATTGAAGATTGAGGATTGATGATTGAGGATTGAGGATTGAGGATTGAGGATTGAGGATTGAGGATTAAGTATTGAAGATTTAGGATTGATGATTGAAGATTCAGGATTGAGGATACAGGATTGAGCTTTGATTACTGAGGATTGAGGATTGAGAATTGAGGATTGAGGATTGAGGATTGAGGGTTGTGGATTGAGGACGAGGACTGAGGATTGAGTGTTGAAGTTTGAGGTCTGAGGATTGAGGATTGTGGATTGAGAATTGAGGATTGAGGATTGAGGGTTGAAGATTGAGGATTGGGTATTGAGTATTGAGGATTGAGGATTGAGGATTGAGGATTGAGGATTGAGGATTGATGTTTGGGGAATGATGATTGAGGATTGTGGATTGAGGATTTAGGATTGAGGATTGAGGATTGAGTATTGAAGATTGAGTATTCATGACTGAGGGTTGAGGACTGAGGTATGAGTATCGAGGATTGAGGATTGATGATTGAGTATTGATGTTTGGGGAATGATGATTGAGGATTGTTGATTGAGGATTTAGGATTGAGGATTGAGGATTGAGTATTGAAGATTGAGTATTCATGACTGAGGGTTGAGGACTGAGGTATGAGTATCGAGGATTGAGGATTGAAGATTGAGTATTGAGGATTGAAGATTGACGATTGAGGATCGAGTGTTGAGGATGGAGGATGAGAGCTGAGGGTTGAGGATTGAGGTTTGAGTATTGCATCCTGAGAATTCAGGATATTCTGTTGAGTATTGAGAATTGAGGATTGATGGTTGAGTATTGAGGATTGGGGATTGAGGATTGAGGATTGAGGATTGAGGATAGAGGATTGAGTATTGAAGATTGAGGATAGATGATTGAGGATTGAGGATTGAGGATTGAGGATTGAGGATTGAGGATTGAGTATTGAAGATTGAGGATTGATGATTGAGGTGTGAGGATTGAGGATTGTGTATTGAGAATTGAGGATGAGGTCTGAGGGTTAAGGATTGAGGTTTGGGGAATGAGGATTGAGGATTGAGGATTGAGGATTGACGATTGAGGATTGAGGATTGAGTATTGAAGATTGAGTATTCATGATTGAGGATTGAGTATTGAGGATTGAGGTTGGAGGACTGAGGACTGAGGATTGAGGATTGAGGACTGAGGATTGAGGATTGAGGATTGAGGATTGAGGATTGAATATTGAGGATTGGGGTCTGAGGATTGAAGATTGAGGGCTGAGGATTGAGTGTTGAGGATTGAGGATTGAAGGTTGAGTATTGAGGATTGAAGATTGTGGATTGAGGTTTGAGGATTGAGGATTGAGGATTGCGGACTGAGGATTGAGGATTGCGGATAAAGGATTGAATGTTGAGTATTGAGGATTGAGGGCTCAGGGTTGAGGATTGAGGATTGAAGATTGAGAATTGTGTATTCATGTTTCAAGATTGAGGATTGAGGTTGAAGATTGAGGATTTAGGATTGATAATTGAGGATTGTGGATTGGGGATTGAGGACTGAAGATTGAGGATTGAGGACTGAGGAATGAGGGTTGAGGATTGAGGATTGAGTATTGAAGATTGAGGATTGCGGATTGAGGATTGAGGATTGGGGGTTGAGGATTGAGGATTGAAGGTTGAGTCTTGAGGATTGAAGATTGTGTATTGAGGACTGAGTGTTGAGGATTGAGGATTGAGGATTCAGTATTGAAGGTTGAGTATTCATGACTGAGGATAGAGTATAGAGGATTGAGGATTGAGGATTGAGGATTGAGTAATGAAGATTGAGTATTGAGGATTGAAGATCGAGGTTTGAGGATTGAGGATTGAGGATGGAGGATGAGGGCTGAGGGTTGAGGATTGAGGTTTGGGTATTGAATCCTGAGTATTCAGGATATTCTATTGAGTATTGAGAATTGAGGATTGATGGCTGAGTATTGAGGATTGAGGATTGAGGATTGAGGATTGAGTATTGAAGATTGAGGATTGATGATTGAGGATTGAGGATTGAAGATTGAGGATTGATGATTGAGGTGTGAGGATTGAGGATTGTGTATTGAGAATTGAGGATGAGGTCTGAGGGTTAAGGATTGAGGTTTGGGGAATGAGGATTGAGGATTGAGGATTGAGGATTGACGATTGAGGATTGAGGATTGAGTATTGAAGATTGAGTATTCATGATTGAGGATTGAGTATTGAGGATTGAGGTTGGAGGACTGAGGACTGAGGATTGAGGATTGAGGACTGAGGATTGAGGATTGAGGATTGAGGATTGAGTATTGAGGATTGAGGATTGAAGGTTGAGTCTAGAGGATTGAAGATTGTGTATTGAGGACTGAGTGTTGAGGATTGAGGATTGAGGATTCAGTATTGAAGGTTGAGTATTCATGACTGAGGATAGAGTATAGAGGATTGAGGATTGAGGATTGAGGATTGAGTAATGAAGATTGAGTATTGAGGATTGAAGATCGAGGTTTGAGGATTGAGGATTGAGGATGGAGGATGAGGGCTGAGGGTTGAGGATTGAGGTTTGGGTATTGAATCCTGAGTATTCAGGATATTCTATTGAGTATTGAGAATTGAGGATTGATGGCTGAGTATTGAGGATTGAGGATTGAGGATTGAGGATTGAGTATTGAAGATTGAGGATTGATGATTGAGGATTGAGGATTGAGGATTGAGGATTGAGGATTGAGTATTGAAGATTGAGGATTGATGATTGAGGATTCAGGATTGAGGATACAGGATTGAGCTTTGAGGACTGAGGGTTGAGGATTGGGAATTGAGGATTGAGGATTGAGGATTGAAGATTGAGGATTGGGTATTGAGGATTGAACATTGAGGATAGAGGATTGAGGATTGAGGATTGAGGAATGAGGATTGAAGATTGAATATTGATGATTGAAGATTGAGGATTGAGGATTGAGGGTTGTGGTTTGAGGACGAGGATTGAGGGTTGAGTATTGATGTTTGAGGTCTGAGGATTGAGGATTGAGGTTTGAGAATTGAGGATTGAGGAGTGAGGATTGAAGATTGAGGTTTTTGTATTGAGGATTGGAGAATGAGGATTGTGGATTGAGGATTGAGGATTGAGGATTGAAGATTGAGTATTGAGGATTGAAGATTGAGGTTTGAGGATTGAGGATTGAGGATTGAGGATTGAGGATTGAGGATTGAGGATTGAGGATTGAATAGTAAATATTGAGTATTGAAGATTGAGGATTGAGGATTGAGTATTGAGGTTTGGGGAATGATGATTGAGGATTGAGGATTGAGGATTGAGGATTGAGGATTGAGGATTGAGTATTGAAGGTTGAGTATTCATGACTGAGGGTTGAGGACTGAGGTTTGAGGATTGAGGATTGAGGATTGAAGATTGAGTATTGAGGATTGAGGGCTCTGGGTTGAGGATTGAGGATTGACTATTGAGGTTTGAGGATTGAAGATTGAGAATTGTGTATTCATGTTTCAAGATTGAGGATTGAGTTTGAAGATTGAGGATTTAGGATTGATAATTGAGGATTGTGGATTGGGGATTGAGGACTGAAGATTGAAGATTGAGGACTGAGGAATGAGGGTTGAGGATTTAGGATTGAGTATTGAAGATTGAGTATTGCGGATTGAGGATTGAGGATTGAGGATTGAGGGTCGAGGATTGAAGATTGAGGATTGAGGATTGAGGATTGATGATTGCGGATTGAGGACTGAGTGTTGAGGGTAGAGTGTTGAGAATTGATGTTTGGGACCTGATATTTGAAGATTGTAGGTTGAGGATTGAGTATTGAAAACTGAGAATTGAGGATTTCCTATTGAGGGCTGAGAATTGAGGATTGAGGATTGAGGATTGAGTATTGAAGATTGAGGATTGATGATTGAGGATTGAGGATTGAGGATTGAGGATTGAGGATTGAGTATTGAAGATTGAGGATTGATGATTGAGGATTCAGGATTGAGGATACAGGATTGAGCTTTGAGGACTGAGGATTGAGGATTGAGAATTGAGGATTGAGGATTGAGGATTGAAGATTGAGTATTGATGATCGAAGATTGAGGTTTGAGGATTGAGGATTGAGGATTGAGGATTGAGGATTGGGTATTGAAGATTGAGGATTGATGATTGAGGATTCAGGATTGAGGATACAGTATTGAGCTTTGAGGACTGAGGATTGAGGATTGAGAATTGAGGATTGAGGATTGAGGATTGAAGATTGAGGATTGGGTATAGAGGATTGAACATTGAGGATAGAGGATTGAGGATTGAGGATTGAGGAATGAGGATTGAAGATTGAATATTGATGATTGAAGATTGAGGATTGAGGACTGAGTGTTGTGGTTTGAGGACGAGGATTGAGGGTTGAGTATTGATGTTTGAGGTCTGAGGATTGAGGATTGAGGATTGAGGATTGAGGATTGAAGATTGAGTATTGAGGATTGAAGATTGAGGTTTGAGGATTGAGGATTGAGGATTGAGGATTGAGGATTGAGGATTGAAGATTAAATATTGAGGATTGAAGATTGAGGATTGATGATTGAGTATTGAGGTTTGGGGAATGATGATTGAGGATTGAGGATTGAAGATTAAATATTGAGGATTGAATATTGAGGATTGATGATTGAGTATTGAGGTTTGGGGAATGATGATTGAGGATTGAGGATTGAGGATTGAGGATTGAGGATTGAGGATTGAGTATTGAAGATTGAGTATTCATGACTGAGGGTTGAGGACTGAGGTTTGGGGATTGAGGATTGAGGATTGAAGATTGAGTGTTGAGGATTGAAGATTGACGTTTGAGGATCGAGTGTTGAGGTTGGAGGATGAGGGCTGAGGGTGGAGGATTGAGGCTTGAGTATTGCATGCTGAGAATTCAGGATATTCTGTTGAGTATTGAGAATTGAGAATTGGTGGTCGAGTATTGAGGATTGAGGATTGAGGATTGAGGATTGAGGATTGAGGATTGAGTATTGAAGATTGAGTGTTGATTACTGAGGGTTGAGGATTGGGGATTGAGGTTTGGGGATTGAGGATTGAGGATTGAGGATTGAGGATTGAGGATTGAGTATTGAAGATTGAGGATTGATGATTGAGGATTGAGGATTGAGGATTGAGGATTGAGGATTGAGTATTGAAGACTGAGGATTGATGATTGAGGAGTGAGGATTCAGGATTGTGTATTGAGAATTGAGGATGAGGTCTGAGGGTTAAGGATTGAGGTTTGGGGAATGAGGATTGAGGATTGAGGATTGAGTATTGAGGATTGAGGATTGAGGATTGTGGATTGAGGATTGAGGATTGAGGATTGAGGATTGAATATTGAGTATTGGGGTCTGAGGATTGAAGATTGAGGGTTGAGGATTGAGTGTTGAGGATTGAGGATTGAAGGCTGAGTATTGAGGATTGAAGATTGTGTATTGAGGTTTGAGGATTGAGGATTGAGGATTGCGGACTGAGAATTGAGGATTGAGGATTGAGGATTGAAGATTGAGTATTGAGGATTGCGGGCTCAGGGTTGAGGATTGAGGATTGACTATTCAGGTTTGAGGATTGAAGATTGAGAATTGTGTATTCATGTTTCAAGATTGAGGATTGAGGTTGAAGATTGAGGATTTAGGATTGATAATTGAGGATTGTGGATTGGGGATTGAGGATTGTAGGTTGTGGATTGAGGATTGACTATTGAGGATTGATAATTGACGATTGAGGTTTGAGGAATGAAGGATGAGGTTTGTGTATTCATGATTCAAGATTGAGGATTGCGGTTGAGGTTTGGGGATTTAGGATTGATAATTGAGGATTGAGGCTTGGGGATTGAGTACTGAAGATTGAGGATCGAAGATTGAGGGTTGAGGATTGAGTATTGAGAATTGAGGATTGATGGCTGAGTATTGAGGATTGAGGATTGAGGATTGAGGATTGAGTATTGAAGATTGAGGATTGGTGATTGAGGATTGAGGATTGAGGATTGAGGATTGAGGATTGAGGATTGATGGTTGAGGATTGAGGATTGACGATAGAGGATTGAGGATTGAAGATTGAGTGTCGTGGACTGAGGATAGAGGATTGAGGTTTGAAGATTGAGGATTGAGGACTGACGATTGAAGGTTGAGGACTGAGTATTGAACACTGAGAATTGAGGATATTCTATTGAGGATTGAAAATTGAGTATTGAGGATTGAGGATTGAGGATTAAGCGTTGAGGTTTGAAGGTTGTGGTTTGAGGATTGACGACTGCGGGTTGAGGATTGGGGATTGAGAATTGAGTATTGATGGTTGAGGATTGTAGATTGACGATTGAGGATTGAGGATTGAGGATTGAGGATTGAGGATTGAGGATAGAAGATTGAGGATTGAGCATTGAGGATTGAGTGTTGAGGATTGAAGATTGAGGACTGAGAATTGACGATTGAGGATTGGTGATTGATGATTGATGGTTGAGGATTGAGGATTGACGATTGAGGATTGTAGGTTGAGGATTGTGGATTGACTATTGAGGATTGAGGATTGAAGATTGAGTGTCGTGGACAGAGGATTGAGGATTGAGGGTTGAAGATTGAGGATTGACGACTGTCGATTGAAGATTGAGGACTGAGTATTGAAAACTGAGAGTTGAGGTTATTCTATTGAGGATTGAATATTGAGGATTGAGGATTGAGGATTGAAGGTTGAGGATTGAGGATTGAGAATTGAGGATTGAGGATTGAGGATTGAAGATTGAGTATTGATGATCGAAGATTGAGGTTTGAGGATTGAGGATTGAGGATTGAGGATTGCGGATTGGGTATTGAAGATTGAGGATTGATGATTGAGGATTCAGGATTGAGGATACAGTATTGAACTTTGAGGACTGAGGATTGAGGATTGAGAATTGAGGATTGAGGATTGAGGATTGAAGATTGAGGATTGGGTATAGAGGATTGAACATTGAGGATAGAGGATTGAGGATTGAGGATTGAGGAATGAGGATTGAAGATTGAATATTGATGATTGAAGATTGAGGATTGAGGACTGAGTGTTGTGGTTTGAGGACGAGGATTGAGGGTTGAGTATTGATGTTTGAGGTCTGAGGATTGAGGATTGAGGATTGAGGATTGAGGATTGAAGATTGAGTATTGAGGATTGAGGATTGAGGATTGAAGATTAAATATTGAGGATTGAAGATTGAGGATTGATGATTGAGTATTGAGGTTTGGGGAATGATGATTGAGGATTGAGGATTGAAGATTAAATATTGAGGATTGAAGATTGAGGATTGATGATTGAGTATTGAGGTTTGGGGAATGATGATTGAGGATTGAGGATTGAGGATTGAGGATTGAGGATTGAGGATTGAGTATTGAAGATTGAGTATTCATGACTGAGGGTTGAGGTCTGAGGTTTGGGGATTGAGGATTGAGGATTGAAGATTGAGTGTTGAGGATTGAAGATTGACGTTTGAGGATCGAGTGTTGAGGTTGGAGGATGAGGGCTGAGGGTGGAGGATTGAGGCTTGAGTATTGCATGCTGAGAATTCAGGATATTCTGTTGAGTATTGAGAATTGAGAATTGGTGGTCGAGTATTGAGGATTGAGGATTGAGGATTGAGGATTGAGGATTGAGGATTGAGTATTGAAGATTGAGTGTTGATTACTGAGGGTTGAGGATTGGGGATTGAGGTTTGGGGATTGAGGATTGAGGATTGAGGATTGAGGATTGAGGATTGAGTATTGAAGATTGAGGATTGATGATTGAGGATTGAGGATTGAGGATTGAGGATTGAGGATTGAGTATTGAAGACTGATGATTGATGATTGAGGAGTGAGGATTGAGGATTGTGTATTGAGAATTGAGGATGAGGTCTGAGGGTTAAGGATTGAGGTTTGGGGAATGAGGATTGAGGATTGAGGATTGAGGATTGAGGATTGAGGATTGAGGATTGAGGATTGAGGATTGAGGATTGAGGATTGAGGATTGAATATTGAGTATTGGGGTCTGAGGATTGAAGATTGAGGGTTGAGGATTGAGTGTTGAGGATTGAGGATTGAAGGCTGAGTATTGAGGATTGAAGATTGTGTATTGAGGTTTGAGGATTGAGGATTGAGGATTGCGGACTGAGAATTGAGGATTGAGGATTGAGGATTGAAGATTGAGTATTGAGGATTGCGGGCTCAGGGTTGAGGATTGAGGATTGACTATTCAGGTTTGAGGATTGAAGATTGAGAATTGTGTATTCATGTTTCAAGATTGAGGATTGAGGTTGAAGATTGAGGATTTAGGATTGATAATTGAGGATTGTGGTTTGGGGATTGAGGATTGTAGGTTGTGGATTGAGGATTGACTATTGAGGATTGATAATTGACGATTGAGGTTTGAGGAATGAAGGATGAGGTTTGTGTATTCATGATTCAAGATTGAGGATTGCGGTTGAGGTTTGGGGATTTAGGATTGATAATTGAGGATTGAGGCTTGGGGATTGAGTACTGAAGATTGAGGATCGAAGATTGAGGGTTGAGGATTGAGTATTGAGAATTGAGGATTGATGGCTGAGTATTGAGGATTGAGGATTGAGGATTGAGGATTGAGTATTGAAGATTGAGGATTGGTGATTGAGGATTGAGGATTGAGGATTGAGGATTGAGGATTGAGGATTGATGGTTGAGGATTGAGGATTGACGATAGAGGATTGAGGATTGAAGATTGAGTGTCGTGGACTGAGGATAGAGGATTGAGGTTTGAAGATTGAGGATTGAGGACTGACGATTGAAGGTTGAGGACTGAGTATTGAACACTGAGAATTGAGGATATTCTATTGAGGATTGAAAATTGAGTATTGAGGATTGAGGATTGAGGATTAAGCGTTGAGGTTTGAAGGTTGTGGTTTGAGGATTGACGACTGCGGGTTGAGGATTGGGGATTGAGAATTGAGTATTGATGGTTGAGGATTGTAGATTGACGATTGAGGATTGAGGATTGAGGATTGAGGATTGAGGATTGAGGATAGAAGATTGAGGATTGAGCATTGAGGATTGAGTGTTGAGGATTGAAGATTGAGGACTGAGAATTGACGATTGAGGATTGGTGATTGAGGATTGATGGTTGAGGATTGAGGATTGACGATTGAGGATTGTAGGTTGAGGATTGTGGATTGACTATTGAGGATTGAGGATTGAAGATTGAGTGTCGTGGACAGAGGATTGAGGATTGAGGGTTGAAGATTGAGGATTGACGACTGTCGATTGAAGATTGAGGACTGAGTATTGAAAACTGAGAGTTGAGGTTATTCTATTGAGGATTGAATATTGAGGATTGAGGATTGAGGATTGAAGGTTGAGGATTGAGGATTGAGAATTGAGGATTGAGGATTGAGGATTGAAGATTGAGTATTGATGATCGAAGATTGAGGTTTGAGGATTGAGGATTGAGGATTGAGGATTGAGGATTGGGTATTGAAGATTGAGGATTGATGATTGAGGATTCAGGATTGAGGATACAGTATTGAGCTTTGAGGACTGAGGATTGAGGATTGAGAATTGAGGATTGAGGATTGAGGATTGAAGATTGAGGATTGGGTATAGAGGATTGAACATTGAGGATAGAGGATTGAGGATTGAGGATTGAGGAATGAGGATTGAAGATTGAATATTGATGATTGAAGATTGAGGATTGAGGACTGAGTGTTGTGGTTTGAGGACGAGGATTGAGGGTTGAGTATTGATGTTTGAGGTCTGAGGATTGAGGATTGAGGATTGAGGATTGAGGATTGAAGATTGAGTATTGAGGATTGAAGATTGAGGTTTGAGGATTGAGGATTGAGGATTGAGGATTGAGGATTGAGGATTGAAGATTAAATATTGAGGATTGAAGATTGAGGATTGATGATTGAGTATTGAGGTTTGGGGAATGATGATTGAGGATTGAGGATTGAAGATTAAATATTGAGGATTGAAGATTGAGGATTGATGATTGAGTATTGAGGTTTGGGGAATGATGATTGAGGATTGAGGATTGAGGATTGAGGATTGAGGATTGAGGATTGAGTATTGAAGATTGAGTATTCATGACTGAGGGTTGAGGACTGAGGTTTGGGGATTGAGGATTGAGGATTGAAGATTGAGTGTTGAGGATTGAAGATTGACGTTTGAGGATCGAGTGTTGAGGTTGGAGGATGAGGGCTGAGGGTGGAGGATTGAGGCTTGAGTATTGCATGCTGAGAATTCAGGATATTCTGTTGAGTATTGAGAATTGAGAATTGGTGGTCGAGTATTGAGGATTGAGGATTGAGGATTGAGGATTGAGGATTGAGGATTGAGTATTGAAGATTGAGTGTTGATTACTGAGGGTTGAGGATTGGGGATTGAGGTTTGGGGATTGAGGATTGAGGATTGAGGATTGAGGATTGAGTATTGAGTATTGAAGATTGAGGATTGATGATTGAGGGTTGAGGATTGAGGATTGAGGATTGAGGATTGAGGATTGAATATTGAGGATTGGGGTCTGAGGATAGAAGATTGAGGATTGAGGATTGAGTATTGAGGATTGAGGATTGAAGGTTGAGTATTGAGGATTGAAGATTGTGTATTGAGGTTTGAGGATTGAAGATTGAGGATTGAGGATTGAGTATTGAGGATTGAGGATTGAAGGTTGAGTCTTGAGGATTGAAGGTTGTGTATTGAGGATTGAGGGTCGAGGATTGAGGATTGAGGATTCAGTATAGAAGATTGAGTATTCATGACTGAGGATAGAGTATAGAGGATTGAGGATTGAGGATTGAGTATTGAAGATTGAGTATTGAGGATTGAAGATTGAGGTTTGAGGATTGAGGATTGAGGATGGAGGATGAGGGCTGAGGGTTGAGGATTGAGGTTTGGGTATTGAATCCTGAGAATTCAGGATATTCTATTGAGTATTGGGAATTGAGGATTGATGGCTGAGTATTGAGGATTGAGGATTGAGGATTGAGGATTGAGTATTGAAAATTGAGGATTGATGATTGAGGATTGAGGATTGAGGATTGAGGATTGAGGATTGAATATTGAGTATTGGGGTCTGAGGATTGAAGATTGATGGTTGAGGATTGAGTGTTGAGGATTGAGGATTGAAGGCTGAGTATTGAGGATTGAAGATTGTGTATTGAGGTTTGAGGATTGAGGATTGAGGATTGCGGACTGAGAATTGAGGATTGAGGATTGAGGATTGAAGATTGAGTATTGAGGATTGCGGGCTCAGGGTTGAGGATTGAGGATTGACTATTCAGGTTTGAGGATTGAAGATTGAGAATTGTGTATTCATGTTTCAAGATTGAGGATTGAGGTTGAAGATTGAGGATTTAGGATTGATAATTGAGGATTGTGGATTGGGGATTGAGGATTGTAGGTTGTGGATTGAGGATTGACTATTGAGGATTGATAATTGACGATTGAGGTTGGAGGAATGAAGGATGAGGTTTGTGTATTCATGATTCAAGATTGAGGATTGCGGTTGAGGTTTGGGGATTTAGGATTGATAATTGAGGATTGAGGCTTGGGGATTGAGTACTGAAGATTGAGGATCGAAGATTGAGGGTTGAGGATTGAGTATTGAGAATTGAGGATTGATGGCTGAGTATTGAGGATTGAGGATTGAGGATTGAGGATTGAGTATTGAAGATTGAGGATTGGTGATTGAGGATTGAGGATTGAGGATTGAGGATTGAGGATTGAGGATTGAGGATTGATGGTTGAGGATTGAGGATTGACGATAGAGGATTGAGGATTGAAGATTGAGTGTCGTGGACTGAGGATAGAGGATTGAGGTTTGAAGATTGAGGATTGAGGACTGACGATTGAAGGTTGAGGACTGAGTATTGAACACTGAGAATTGAGGATATTCTATTGAGGATTGAAAATTGAGTATTGAGGATTGAGGATTGAGGATTAAGCGTTGAGGTTTGAAGGTTGTGGTTTGAGGATTGACGACTGCGGGTTGAGGATTGGGGATTGAGAATTGAGTATTGATGGTTGAGGTTTGTAGATTGACGATTGAGGATTGAGGATTGAGGATTGAGGATTGAGGATTGAGGGTAGAAGATT